>NW_025333909.1:1250000-2500000 GCF_019186645.2 Phyllostomus hastatus | reverse complement strand
CACACAAAAACACCCCTATATGACAATGTTAAAAGCAGGTTTATTTGTAACTACCCAAAACTACAAACAATCAAAATGTCCCTCAACTGGAGAACTGATAAACAAATTGGTGCATCCATACAATGGAACACCAGTCAGCAATTAAAAAGGAATACATTATTGATATATTTGGATGAATTACAGATATTATGTGGAATGAATATAAAAGCTGATCTTAAAAGGTCATTTACTATATGATTCCATTCATACAACATTCTTGAATGACAACATTATATAGAGGACAGATTGGAGATGCCTGCTGAAGTCTTTGAGAAATGTGCTAGTAGCTATACATACAAAAATAACGGGAATTCTTTATTGAGTAATCACATAGTCAACTATAGAAATCTTAAAATGGCAAGGATTTTTACCAAGGAAAATCTTTCCAAACAAAAAGGGAAGGCCCCTGAAGGCAGCAGACATCATGTTTGATCCACCTCAGTCTCAGTAGCTACACCCCAGAGCAGGCACTCAGGAAATGTTTGTTTGCAGTAATGCTGAAGTTAAAGAGTTCACAAGACTTCTCCTAAAGGCCGTTTCATCCATGAATATGCCTGGTTACTCTTCTTGATCTTCATAAAAAGAGCTAGTGTTTATACAGCATTTACTATGCGCCCGGAAGTATACATGCACTCACACACAGAGTTAGGTATTTCTATCCCTGCTCTACAGAAGAGGAAACAAAGCTTAGAGAAGTGAAGTGATGAACTGGCCAAGTCCAAACAAACCATCAGGCTCCACATCCAGTGCTGCTTTTCAGCACACCACAGCTGCTAGACTGAGAGAAGACAGGGCAGCTTCCACTTGCCTTTGACCTTCCTACCTGCCACTAGGCCTCTCCACACCTCACTTCTCAGTCTAAAGCGCTCCTCCTCTTAGGCAATCCCAAAGATAAACACTATGAAAAGTTTGCCAATGGCCCTCTGCTATCTAAAGGAAGAAATTCAAACTCTGTAAATGGGCAGTTGCCACGCCCTGCACCAACACTCTTTGTTGCCCTTCTCCGCCACTGATCACACCATCTGACTTCAGAACTGACTTGCTTTGCATCGACTTCCCCAAAGACAATTCAGGTTCTTTGAGGATGGGAATTCTTGTTTTTCCCTCACTGCTCTTAGCCCAAGTGTTTGCATGAGTGCTTGGCACATAGTTAGTGCTCAATAAATATCTGTTCAATGAATGAATGTTGTAACTTCACAAAATCTTCACATGACCTTTTCTCTGTTCTTTTCTCTTGATTCAAGCTGGCCTCACCCAGCACCCTAACTCACCTGCCTCCTTCTCCCTTGCAAGTCAAGTCCCTTAATGTTAAGCCCTCAGGACTGAGGACCACAGAGAGAGAATTTCAATTAAACTAGAGATAACATCTAGGCTACACTTGTTGCAGCTCCAGGCCCAGAAAAGTGGGGAAACCATCCTGGAAGAAGTGACGCCATGGCCAACATCAGGGCCTGCTGCACTGATCAACCACCAGCACTGACCAATTAGTAGAGACCACCACCCTGACCATGACCTTGACTCCCTCAGTCACCACGATTAAGGATTTCCCCCGCCTCATATAACTCATCCTCTGGAAGCCATCAAGGAACCAGATCTTAGAGCACTAGCTCACCTGTGACTGCAAGCCATTTCCTCAAGTAATAAACTCTGACTTTATTTGCTGAAAGCTCCTGTTTGTGTCTTATTGGGCTTGGATGCATGAAGGCAAACAGACCCCTTTCCTTCAGTAACAGTTTTTTACCTGACATTCAGTGCCCTTCACATTGTGGCTTACACAATGGAATCCCCACAACCATCTCTAACACGCTTCCTGGTATTCCCACCCCATATGCCTTTGATCTTATCCCCATCTAAGTTGAGCTAGAAGCCACTTCTTCAATCACCCAGCCCACGTTAGTGTCTCCTTCTGTAAGGGGGTATAGGCTGAGAGGTCCAAAGGACCCCCTAGAAGCCTAGCTTGGGGGCTGGGAAAAGCAGCAGCACAGAGATTAAGAGTAATTTTGCATGTCAATAACAGCAGGCTAGCTTCATACCTATATGTAAAAACAGTTCTTTTGCATATCAATAACAGCAGACTAGTCTCCTGGCCTGAGTGGAACCAGAAAGATATGCATAACTTTAACCCATGATATAACTGGGAGGCAGCTTCCTGGTTACAGCACTTGCCCTAGAGCTTGGAGATGGTTCAGTCCACACCAAGGGCCATGCGTGCCCGGACTAAGTATAGCAGCCAAGAAAGGCAGAAAGTGCAGGAGTGCTGGTAGGTGAATCTGACTGCGGGAGGAATCAGAAATGGGGTTACGGAGGAGGTTCCAGGCTGGGATTTAAACTAAAGGTGGACCTCCACGAGGGGACAATGCAGAACAATGAGGGAGACAGCAGAGGACAATGAGAGACCATGCAGGAAGAAAAGATTTGAAAGGAATCTCACTGGTGGGCCATGAGGAGGTGCCACAGGATTTTCGATTAAGAACTGGAGATCACAGAGACGACACAGCTGATGGTGCTGGGGACCGTCGGAGACTTGCCCTGCCAAGCATGGATTACTGGGAGGAACCAGGGGAAGTGAGCTGTGGACTTCTGTTCTAAAGGTCAGTACTTCTGATTGGCATGTTCTGAGACTGGCCTGACTGGGCAAAAGGGGAAAGGCAGGACTGTGTGTGTGTGTGTGTGTGTGTGTGTGTGTGTCTGTGTGTGTATGTGTATTTTAAAGGGACTCTGAAATATATCAGCGACATTCCACCATTACTCTACACCTGTATAACCTTTGAATAAATACTTCCTTTCCTTTTCACCAAACGCTGGCATTGATAGCCACAATTCCTGACACCTGACAGCGGGCAAGAAGAACCATAGTACAGAAAGACCCCGGGAGAGGGGGCTTGTTTCGGTAACAGTATGTGGGCTCTCCCAAACGGGTTAATTCTGTAACACTTCTACTAAGATGAACAGTATCAACCGTCTGTGGCATGTGTATGGCATCTCTCAAGTGTGGTCCTACATTATGAACCACTCAGCAAGTAGGCCGAAAGCTTCTTGAGAATACATCTCTGCCTTGGGCCTTTCTGCATGGCACACTGATTCTGTCCCAGTAACTGAAATGTTGCAAGTGATCAATACATACAGGTTCACTCACCTGTTAAAGATACAACATCTCAAATCATATTTCACATTGATGAAGGAAAAACTGTGCTTGGTCCTGCCACATGACCAATGTGATAGTGGGAAGATCTTTTCAAAGCTATGGAGTCAGAAGGTCTGGGTTTTGAATCCAGGCTTCACCACTTATAATCTGTCCGCTTCTGAAAAAGTTTTAAATATCTATGTCTCAGCATAACAGGGTACAGCCAAGAGGGGGGCCCCAAACAGGGATTTGTAATGGAGTACAGAACTCAAGGTGTCCAGGAAATATTAGAAAATATATACAGGATGTCCTCAACCCCCACAAGTCTGAGCTGGGAGAACAGGACACATGGAGCAGGGCCATTGAGAGTTGTTCTGCATAGCAACAGCTTTGCAGCTAACCTCTAGAACAGTCATTTAACATATATAAAACCTTTAACTGGTTTCATGGATGTGTTAAATAGCTGTGGCCCCCTTTGAGCCAGGGAGATGAGGGTAACTTCAACCCATGATGGAACTGGAAGGCAACTCCCCCTGGTTACAGCGCCTGCGTGAGAGCTTGGAGAAGACTGGCTCCATGCCATGGGGCCACGCCTGCCCAGACTTGCTATGGCAGCCCAGAAAAGCTGGAAGAATACAGGAATGCTGCCAGGTGTAACTGATTGCAGGAGGAATAGGAAATACAGCTGCAGAGGAAGATTGGTGCAGGGATTTAAACCCAGGTGAGGCAGCCATACCAGGGAGAACCTCACAGCTTTGGCAGAGTCAGGACCACATGGCTTTGGGGTGCTTCCTTTTGCCACGTGGCTTAGGAAGCAGGAGAGACTTTGCCTGGAAGAAAAGAGGTGAAAGGACTCTTGCTGGTGGGCCATGAGAAGGTGCCACATGGCTTTGGATTAACTGGAGATCATGGCAGCAACACAGTTGATGGTGCCGGGAGCCTGAATCACAGCCTTCTACTTCTTTTCCTGAGATATGGTACCCCAGACTGGGCAGAGGGAGAAGGAAGGACCGTGTGCATCTGTGGGTATTCTAAAGGACTTTAGTATTTTAATGAAGACATTAAGTCACTACTCTAAGTCTGTATAGCTTTTAAATAAATCCTCCCCTTTTCACAAATCTCTGGCATTGAGAGATGCTTTTTGTCTGGCGGCAGGCATAGCAAACCTAGTAGGGGGGACCCCTGGAGGAAAAAAGGGGGGCCTTTCAGTAATAGTATATCATACACCCCCCAGTCTGTTCTGTAACATCAGTGTCCTCATCTGTAAAATGAGGATAATATCAGTCCCCACTTCACAGGGTCGTGACATGTATTAAATAAGATAACACATGCAAGTACCCAGCTCAGTGCACAAAATGAGATCTCACCAAACAGAAGCAATTATTATTGACATTCAACCTAGAGTTAAGACTAGGCCTTTGTAATAGATACAGGGTTTCTTTTTGGAATGATGAACATATTCTAAAATTGACTGTGGTGATGGCTACACAACTCTATGAATATAATGAAAGCCATTGAATGGTACACTGTACACAAGTGAGCTATATGTATGTGAATTATATATCACTCAAGCTATTTTTTAAATAGTCCCCAAAAGAGAAGAGGTCTTGGACCTATTGATGGGCTGGAACAGAAGGTAGAACATAAAAGAGTCTCTCTCCAAAACTAAGTTATAACACTATTTGCCCAAAGCTTATAGAATCCATGGGGTTCACTTTCCTTTCTGGTGAGAGGCAAGATCTTTGTAGTATTTGGCCCACCAGGAGAAGTGAGGGTCACCCTAGTAAGCATGAAGCTTACATTAAAAACACTACTGAATGGGCCCTAGCTAGTGTAGCTCAGTGGACTGAGCAAGGGCCTGGAAACCAAAGGGTGGCTGGTTCGATTCCCAGTCAGGGCACATGCCTGGGTTTCAGGCCAGGTCCCCAATAGGGGGTGCACAAAAGGCAACCACACATTGATGTTTCCCTCTCTCCTTCCCTTTCCCTCTCTATAAAAATAAAGAAATAAAATCTAAAAAGAAAATACTAGTGGATGGGATCAGAGATGAAAGCAGTGAAAAACACATCACCTCTCATCGCAGGCCAAATGCAGACTAGGTGCACGGGGAAAACTTTCTGGCATGGTCAAAAAGGAATTAAACAGGCAGCACAGAGGAAAATCCTCTAAAGGGAAGCTCATGTGGAAAACAAGGGAAAAAAATGGATAACAACAGGTTGCCCAGAAGAGGACAAGCTCCCAAGGATCCTCAGAAAGCTCCAACGTGTTCTTTCGATTCTTTCTTCCATCTATAAAATATCCAGTCACGTGTTCAGTGCTTAGAAGAGAAGACTGTTCAGTGCTTATGTCAGTGTTACTTGTGACAAAGCCAGAACTCAGCAGCCACCACTTGACGCTGGAGTGAGTTCAGCATCACTTCCCCAAGCAGGAAATTTCAACAGGCACCTGAGCGGTCTACACTCTAACCTGGGCTAAATAACTAGTAAATGAGGAGACATTTATATGTCTTCTACACCTAATGGCGGAGGAGTCAGTGACTGAAGAAGAAATATAGAAGCTGGTGATTATACTTGATCCCTAGTGAATACTGGGAAGAGGCTCTGGAGAGGAAAGGAAAGAATGAACATGCATTTCATTGCATTTCAAGCTTAAAAGATTACTCACTAGATCCTTAAGTAACTTCCTCATATCACTAGCCCTTCCCATTTATATTATTTCAAAAGTAGAGAATTATGAGAAGTACCATTTTTCCAAACTGCTGTGCAAGTTACACAGCAGACATGCACTAAATTTCTTAGAGGAATAAAAATTGGGGTATACATACTATTCTTTAATTAAATTCCAGATTCTACTACCTTTTGACCATATGTATGCCTAGGAACACCTTCCCACCAGTCAAAAACCTCTAAAAGCACAAAGATATCAGCATAAAAATATGTAAATGGGCCCTCCAAAATATAGTACAGGAAAGAACACTAGGCAAGGTTTTGGGAGAGCTGGGTTTTAGTAGAGTTTTGTCAACAGTTGTGTAACTCTCAACCAATGTCTCTGGCACTCAGTCTCCCCTCTGAAATATGAGAGGTTTAAACTAGATCTGTCGTTCTCAGTCTCAAGGTAGTAGTACTTACTGGGAGCATTTGAAAAAGTGTAGGAACTGAGGGTAAAATAAAAAGGACTCATGGACGCAGACAGCAGTGTGGTGATTGTTGGGGGGAGAGGGTGGAGGGAGGTAGAGGAGAGTATAAGGGGAATAAATGGTGATGGAAAAATACAATACAAATAAATACACGAGTGAGTGATGGTATCAATAGATAGATAAATGTGGAGGTGATTTTGGTTGGCACAATGACTCAGGGGAACACCACTGGCATTTATGTAGGGTTGAGACAGCTAGAATATTAGACATCTAGCAGCACCCCAAACAGATAAACAGAATGAACTATCCTGTCAAAAATGCCCAGAGTATATTACTCAACCCCTCCCACAAATAACTGGATGGAATAATTAAGATCTCATCAACCTTTAAAACCCTCTGCCACAGGCCAATGGAACAGAGAACACTGCTACACTGAGACTGTCCTATTATGTCTGAAAGTGGGGAAATGTGGGTCATCATCTTCTTGGGAAATGAGGAGGAAAAAAAAAGAAATTACTCTGCATCCCATGCTCTGAAACACGTAATTAACAAAGCCTCTTAGAACCCAATGCAGTAAGAAGATTTGAATCTGGAAATGAGCCTTACAACTGAAGACATGTTACACACGCACGCGCGCGCACACACACACACACACACACACACACACAGGAGGAACTTTATTAAGTGCAACCAGATGTTCCTTAACAACCATTTGTTTAAAAGAAAAAAAAACCACAAACAGTAAATTCCATTACACTCTGTTGTTCACATTTAAATCCATGTGAGTCTGCATTAGGGATAAGAGAGAAAACGTTTGAAAAGTGTTCACAGAACAGCAAAATGTTCGCTCTGCTGGATCCATGTGTTTCGGGCCAATGACAAAACATGGGTGGGTGGCTGTCAGTTACGTCCCAGGAGTCAAGAGGGTGGCCTCGAAAGAGGCTTTGCTTATTAATATCATTTACTACTTTTAATGCCAGCTCTGAAATTCTTCCCACAAATCTGCATGGTGTATTCTGCCTTACAGATCAGAAAGAATGACCACTTTGTACCCACTATTTATCAATTTAAAGGTAAATCAGTGGAAATCAAAATGATAATTCCCGGTCTTAATCACAAACTGTCATAAGATGACAATGAACTCACTGATACAATACCAGCGGCCAAAGAGACAACAGGAAGGCCTCAAGCACCACAACAGAAGACAACGGGTCAAGTGTTAAATTGAATCTTTTGAGAAGATGGCTTTGAGAAAATATAGCTTTTCTCTTTTTTTCCGGGTATTTTAGACTTCATGTTTGGTTTTTTCTTCTTTATTGAATTGATTGGGGTGACATTGGTTAATAAAATTATAGAGGTTTCAGGTGTACAGTTCTACAACACATCATCTGTGTGTTGTACTGTGTGTTCACCGCCCCAAGTCAAGTCTCCTTCAATCCCCCTTTCCACCTCTTCCCCCTTCTCCCACCCCCTTTTCCCTGTGGTCATCACTATCCTGGGATTAAACCCAAAAAACAAAAAGCTTTTCTAATTTCTCTGGACACAAATTTTAATAACTACATCCAAACCCATTGCTTATGAAAGCCAAATTTAACCCATTCCTGAAACAAGCCAAGAAATTGTAGTGAATAAAACCGTTTCCTTTTAAGGATGTCTTTCAAAAAGCAGTTATTTTCTGTGGCCAGCCCCACCTTGGCAGCAGTCTCCTAGAACATGGCCTGGAGTTCAAGAAAATTTAAAATCCTGAATCTGCACGAGTAGTTTTTGCCAGTGGCCTCACTGGGCTGGTGTCCAAACTCTAGGTCTAATGTTTCAAAATAGGGCCAAACCCAATACTGAACAATCATTCTTACTGCTTAGCAGTGTCTTACTTCTAAGAATATTTTGCTACCAGCAAATTCTTGTCTATACCGGGGAAACTGATATCCACATTTGGCTCTGGCAAATCAGTTATTTTCCTTGCCACCCACCAATTGACTTCTCCTAGCCAATCTATCCTCAACTGTTATTAACATTCACAGGCCCAGTCAACGCTTATTAAGGGCCAGTTGTGTGGGTCCATTTATTTTGTAAACTGAATACAGAAGGGGAAGCATCAACATCTTGTCTCCATCTAACATTTGCCAAGGATGGATTTTAAGAAAACAACTTAAACTCTTAGCAAATTTAATGCATCAGCGAACTGATTTTTAACTTGCAAAATGCCGGCTTCTCTCACCTCTGCTCTTAAGAATCAGTACAATAAGCAAAGGGGAATGAAGATTTGCTCATGCTGTGCAGTTGATAAGCGTGTTACACTAACAAAAGCTACCCTTGTTTTATTCATTTCAAATAGGCATCTCAAATTTTATGATGTCCAAACAAAACTCTCAATGTCTTCTCTCTCCCAGCCACTCCCACGTACCCACATGCCCCAGATGCTTGAGCCAAAAACACTTATGACTCGTCCTCTCATCCTTGATCTCTCTCCCTCTCTCCATCCACCCACCCTTCTCCCTCCTTCTCTCTTTCTCCCTTTCTCCGCCCCCATCCAACCCCTTACCAAGTAATAAATAGTGATGGCCCCACTTTCTTGGTATATACTGAATCCCTACACCATTCTCACTACCCCCACTGCTTTGGTCCAGGCCACCATCACCTTTTCCCTTGGCGAAGACAACAGCCTTGTAATGCATTTCCCTGTTTCCACTCTTACTCCTATAATCTTGTCAACTCACAGAAGCCAGAAATAACTGTTAAAACTATAAAATGTATGATACTCTCTGTCCCATAATCCTGTTGTATTTTCTTCATTGAACTAATAACTATAAGAAAATATCTTATTTAATTGTTTATTAGTGTATTATATGCCTCTACCCTTCGTGACAGCATGGATGGACCTGGACAGCATTACGCTAAGTAAAATAATAAGCCAGGCGGTGAAAGACAAATACCATATGATCTCACCTATAAGGGGAACCTAATCAACAAAACAAACAAGCAAGCAAGATATAACCAGAAACATTGAAATAAGAACAACCTGACAGCAATCAGAGAGGAGGGGAGAGGGATAATAGTGGAAGGGCCATCAAGGAACCTGTACAAAGGACACATGGACAAAGCCAAAGGGGGTAGGTAGGTTCGAGGGTGGGAGGTGGGGATGGGTGGGGTGGGGAACCATGGTGGGGTGAAAATGGAGACGACTGTACTTGAACAACAATAAAAATATAAAAACAAAAATAACAGGTAGAAACAAAAAAATTGTTTAATAGTGTATTGTACGCCTTTCCCCATTAAAACCCAAGCTCTGTAAAAGAAAGCACCTTGGTTTGTCTCTTTCACTACTGCATCTGCAACACCTACCACAGTGCATGCTGTATAGCAGATAGTCAATAAGTATTTGCAGAATGAATGAATGAATGAATGAGTGAATGAATGATTCTTTGACAAACTTTTCATGAGCACTGATTTGACAAAGCTGTGCTAGGTGCTATGGGTGATGAAGACAAAGGAGACGTAGTCACTGCCTGGGAGCCACAGCCACTAAACAATGACAACAGCACGTTGTAAATGCAATAATAAAAGTATAAATCTAAGGTACTGGAAGAATAGAAGGGTCATCTGATGATATTTGGGTGAGATGCAAAAAGCTTCACAGAAGAGAATACATTTGAGCTGCAATCTGAACAATGAGTACATTTTCCAGGCAGAAAATGTGCAATGGGCGTGGCAGGTGAAGGGAACGGTACCGGCAAAGAATGGAGTCTTAAGCAATGAGCGCAACGATGCCAAGTGTGTTCAGAAAACAATGACTCGTTTAGTGGGCAGAGTGGAGAACAGATATGGGAGGAAATAATAGAAAAAGAAACTTGAAGAAATGTGTTACAGAGAGATTACAAATAGTCTTACATGCCTAGTTAAGGAGTTCAGTATTAGTTCTTGGAGGCAGTGGGGACTCACCTACAAGCAAAGAGTAAAGGGGATTCATCCATTCAACAAATATTTACTCAGTATATGATCAGATTTTTTTAGGAAGATAACCCAGACAACAGAGGCAGAAGTGCACTATAGTAAGGAATAAACCCGAGGTATGCAGAACAATGAGAATGTAGCTGCCAATTCAGCCAGGAGATTTATGAAATACCAGAGGTTCCTAGTGCCAACCCAGAACTATTAATCTAAATCTCTCTGGATGGAGATCAAGACTCAGTCTTTTCTTTATTTATTTTCATTTGAAAACAACACATGTTCATGGAAACAAATAGTCTGTACAGAAGAGTATGAGTTGCCAACATGTCTCCCCTCCCACCTCCTGCAACAACTACAAGTGCTCCCATTACCCCTGCCCCCTGCCCCCTGCCCCCTGCCCCCAGCTAGGTATGCCCCATGGCTGCAGAGTGCCCAAGGCTGAGAACTACTGCACCACGAGCTCCATTAGCTGGGCAGTTTTCCAAAATGTCACTGATAAGAAGAATCGCCTGGGATACTTTGCTTTTTAAAGACAGCTAACCAGGCTTCCCTCGTGCCCCAGACACAGGGGTTCAGTGGATCTTAGTTGGGCCTGGGAAACAATTACTCCAGATGAGCTTCATCAGGTAACCAGGACACTCAGAATGCTAATATACTCCATGGTGTCCCCAACTTTAATATGCCACGGGAGTTACCTGGGTATCTGGCACAACGGCTGACTGGAGTTCAGTAAGTGTGGGGCATGACTCAAGAGTCTACATTTCCAACAAGTTCCCGTGTGATGCTAATGCAGCTGGCACAGGGAGCACACCCTGCTGAGCACTGGTTCTCCACCCTGGCTGCCCATCAGAATCACCTGGGGAGCTTTTAAAACTCTCAGTAACCAATGCTTTGCAAACTGCTCCTCCCCAAAAAAAGTTAACACTCCCTAACTGATTCTAGGAGGCCAACATTACCCTGATACCAAAGCCAGATGAAAACATTACAAGGAAAGAAAACTATAAGCTAATATCTTTTATGAATACTGAGACAAAAAAAAATCCTCAGCAAAGTAGTAGAAAACCAAATTCAACAGCACATTAAAAGGATCATATGCCATGACCAAATAGGTTTTATTCATGGAATGCAAAGGTATTTCAACACACAGAAAATAATTAGTCAATGCAAAGCACCACATAAATAAAATGAAATAAACACATGATCATTTCAATCGATGCAGAAACAGCATCTGAAATGATATGGAGAGATGTTCATGATGTGATATTTAGTAAAAAAAAAGTTATCAAAACCAGCATATACAGCATGAGCCAATTTTTTAGGATACCATACAGCATCACAGTTAGGAGTGTTAGATCTGGAGTCTGACAAATCTGGGTTTCTGCCCCTTACAAACTGTGTGACCTTCAGCAAGGGACATAATAATAGCATCTGGCCCTCGTCAGGTTTTTGTAAGGCTAAATTGAAATAATGTATGTAAAGCACTTAAAAAGCTATTATTATTATCAGCTACACATGGCAAGAGCTACTTTGGCAAAGCAAAACATTGGGAAAATCTTAGTCTCTAAGATTATACTAAAATAAGTTATGGTATATTTATTGATTTAGTAAATAGCTATTAAGGGCCCACTATGGAAATATGTGATCAAACATAAATAAAAGGCAGCTAGGCTCACCACTACATAAAACCCAGTTGTATTTCTATACACTAACAACAAACTACCTGAAAGAGAAATAAAGAAAACAATCCCACTGACAATAGCATCAAAAATAATAAAAATATCTTAGCAATAAATTCAACCAACAAGAAAATTTCTGCATGCTAAAAATTATAGACCCTGAGCCATGGCCAGTGTGGCTAAGTTGGTTGGAACACACCGCAGGCCCAAAGGTCACAGGTTAGATTCCTGGTCAGGGCACATGCCCGTGTAGGTTGTGTGTTCCATCCCTGGTGGGAGGGTGGGAGTGGAGGAGGTGGGGCGGATACACAATAAGGCAACCAAACAATGTTTCTCTCTTATATCAATGTTCCCTTCTTCCTCTCTCTCTCCCTTCCTCTCTCTAAAAAAAAAGCAATGAAAAAAATGTCCTCAGGTGAGGATTAAAAAGAATTAAAAATTATACACACTGATGAAAAAATTGACCAACACAGAAATAAATGGAAATATGTCCCGTGTTCATGGATTTGCAGGATCAAAATTGTTAAAATATCCATATTACACAAAGCCATTTACTGCATATGAAACCAAAAGTACAAACAACAAAAGCAAAACAGACAGACGTGATTGCATCAAACTAAAGATTCTGTACAGCAAAGGAAACAATCATCTGAGTGGAGACAACCTACAGAATATGAGAAAACATTTCAAAACCATCCATCTGATAAATTAGTATCCAAAGTAGATAAAGACTCTGCCCCTGACTGGTGTGGCTCCGTGGGTGGAACGTCTGCTTATAAACCAAAAGGTCACCAGTTTGATTCCGGGTCAGGGCACACGCCTGGGTTGTGGGCCAGGTTCCTTGTAGGGGGCATATGAGAAGCAACTGATTGATGTTTCTCTCACACATCCAGGTTTCTCTCCCTCTCTTGGTTGCTCCCTTCCCCTCGCTCTAAAAATAAATAAATATTTTAACTTGATACATAATTATGTCTAATCTTTATTGAGCATTTACTAAGTAGGCCTTCCTTTGATACATTAACTTTTTTCGCTTTTTTAATTTTTTTCTTGTTCAATTACAACTGTCCCAATTTTCCCACATTATTGTCCCCTGTCCTATCCACCCTCCCCATATTCAGTGCTCCCCCTCCCTTGTCTTTGTCCACGTGTCCTTTATATACGTTCCTTGAGTTGTCCCTTCCCCTTGTTTCCCCTATGATGTCCCTCCTCCATCCCCTCTGGTTACTGTCAGTTTGTTCTGTATTTCCATGTCCCTGGTTTTATTAAAATCTTTTTTAAAAAATAATTTAAACAATTTGATAGCAAAGAAGAAAAAAAGTAACCTGATTTAAAAATAAGTAAAGGACTTGCATAGACATTTTCCCCAAAAAGACAGACAAATGCCTAGCATGTTTATGAAAAAATGCTCAACATCACTAATCATCAGGGAAATGTAAATTAAAACCACAGTGAGATATCACCTCACACCTGTCAGAATGGCCATCATCAATAAATCAACACACAAGTGCTAGAGAGGATGTGGAGGGAAGGGAACCTTAGTTACACGGTTCGCGGGAATGCAGACTGGTGCAGTCACTGTGGAAAACAGTATGGAGTTTCCTCAAAACACTAAAAATGGAACTGCCTTGTGACCCAGCTGATTCCACTGCTGGGAATTTACCCGAAGGAAAGGAAATCACTGTTTCAAAGTGAGACCTGCTCCCCTTCGTTCACTGCATGGACAATAGCCAACACACGGAAACAACCAGGTTGTGCAGATACAGAAAACGTGTGGTGGTCACCAGAGTTTAGAGTTTGGGGGAACTGAGATGTTGGTCAAAGGCTACAAAATTCCAGCTATGAGATGACTTAAGTTCTGGTGATCTAACTTACAGTATGGTGACTGTAATTAACAGTACTGTATTATCCACATGAAAGTTAAGAGAGTAGATCTTAAATGTTCTCACCACACCAAAAAATGGCAGTTATGTGCAGAGACAGAGATGCTAACCACCCTTACTGTGGTAATCATTTCACAGTATATAAGGGTGGATAAAAGAAGGTTTGCAGTTGTCCATATGGACAATAATACAATTAATAAATAATAACACAAGAATAAGCTGTGTTTCATGTACTCACAACCATAAACCTACTTTTACCCCACCCTATATGTGTGTATATGTGTGTGTGTATATACATATATATATAAAATCATCACATTGTGCACCTTAAACAAACATACATGTCAGTAATATCTCAATAAAGCTAGCAAGAAAAACACAGAAATGGGCCCAGCCCTTCTGTAACTTACAGTCTATAGAATAAGGCAAATAGCCCTGGCTGGTGTTGCTCAGTGGATTGAGCATGAGCTGCGAATCAAAGGGTCACTGGTTTGATTCCCAGTCAGGGCACATGTCTGGGTTGCAGGCCAGGTCCCCAGTAGGGGACACTCGAGAGGCAACCACACATTGCTGTTTCTCTCCCTCTCTCCTTCCTCCCCCCGTCTAAAAATAAATAAATTTTTTTAAAAATAAGGCAAATAGATAAATAATAACATTAAAACAAGGAGGTGTCACAGTATTTACATGAAAAAATGTTAAAGCATGTAGGAAAATGCTTATCATTCAAACACACTGCATTCCTTTCTTAATGTTACTGTTAACAAATGACCACAAATTCAATATTGTTAAATGACAGGCTTATTTTCTTAGGTTCTAGAGATCAAAGTCCAAGATTTCGGTCCTTCCCCTGTGTAGCTACTAAAGGCTGTGCACATTCATTGCCTCCTGGATGTATGTACCACTCCATGTCTGCTTCCATTATCACGTCATTTTCTCTCGCCTGGCCCTCCTGCCTCCTCCCTCCCTTGTGAGGATCCTTGCAATGACGTGGAGCCCACCCAGATAGGCCAGGACCAGCTCCCTATCTCGCGATCCTTCCTCACATCTACACAGTCCCTTTGGCCATATGTGGTAGCATATTCACAGCTTCTGGGAATGAGCGTTTGAACATCATTGGGAAGCTGTTATTCTGCCTGCCACAGACATGATTCTGTACAGAAAAAAATAGAAGGAAACAGATAAAAAATACTAACAGTGGTTGAGTTTGGATGGATTATGAATGTGTTTATGTTTTTCTCTTTTTGGCAATATCTAAAATCTCTACAGTAAGCATATGCATTGTTTTTTTAAATAGCAAATACAGACAAACACAAAAAGTAAAAGACACATAGAGGAAATTATCTTCGTGTCACCCTTGTCTCTCAGCCCCTAGAGGTGGTCATCATTAGCAGTTTGTTTTTCTTCCAGAGAGAGGGTATGCAAGAGCATGTCTACAGTAGGCTGAATAAAAGACCTCAAAGGTGTTCATGTCCCAATTCCCCAAACCTGTTCCTATTTTACCGATCACAGCAAAAGGGATCTGCAGCTGTGATTCAGGGTCTTCGGATGGGGTGATGATGAATGATTACCTACATCGACCCAATATAATCACAAGGGTCCTTATAAGAAAAGGGAGGTAGGAGGGGTAACAGGACAAGGCAGAGATGGGACAACAGAAATAAAAACCGGAGTGATGTGCTTTAAAGATGGAGGAAGGGCCCACACACCAAGCAATGCAGGTGGCCTCTAAAAGATGGAAGAGACAAGGAAACAGATTGTCCCCACAAAACCTCCAGAAAGAACCTACCCTGCTCATGTCTTGACTTTTTAGCCCAGTGAAACTATTGGGCTGGCCAAAAAGTCCGTAGGTTTTTTTTTTCTGTAAAATAAAAGACACATTTGTCATTTTCACCAATAACTTCATTGATTTGGACATTTTAACCATGCCGGCTATCTCCCATGTGGTAGAACACTGATTGTTCTCAATGAATGTCTTGATTTGATCACTATCGTCTTCAACTGGCCTACTCAACTGTGGAGTATCGTCCAGCAAGAAGTCTCCAGAACAAAACTTCACAAGCCACTTCAGACATGTTCGATCAGTCACAGCACCTTCTCCATACACTGCATGAATCTTTTTTCTTTTTGCATTTCGGTTGCATTTTTATCTTTCTTGAAATAGTAAAGTATAATGTGCCAAAAACATTGCCTATTTCCTTCCATCTTCAATATTAAAATGGCTACACAAAAATTCACCAGTTTTGAAAAGTTTTTCTTAATGCATGCTGATATGACCTGTCACAATACAATCTAACAAAATTGTTTTGAATGGAGTTAAACACAACTAAGTGCTACTAAAGCCATCTTACGGGGGAAAAAAAGAAAGAAACTTTTTGGCCAACCCAGTAATTTTGGACTTAAGACCTCCAAAACTGTAAGAAAATAAACAAATGTGTGTTGTTTTAAGCCACTAAATTTGTGGTAATTTGTTACAGTGACAACATAAACCACCTTTGTACATATATCTTTTTACACATATATGGATATATTGGGTATATATCTATAGAATAAGATCAAACAAGTAGAATTCCTGGGTAAAAGTATATGGATTTTTCATTTTTATTTAAATTGCCAAACTCCCTCCACAGAGGTTGTGCCGATTTCCACTGTGGTGATGTATGACTGTCATTCCTTTGGGTTTTGACTTGATTCATGATGTTCTTTTTCCATAAAGAAATTTGCCTTTTGTGCTCTCACAGATACCATCTTTTCCTTTTACTTGTTCTTAATTTCATACCATATTTTAAAAATCCTGCCCTGGCTGGTGTGGCTCAGTGGATTGAGTGCTGGCCTGCAAACCAAAAGGTCGTGGGTTTCATTCCCAGTCAGGGCACCTGCCTGGGTGCCAGGCTGGGTCCCCCCAGATGGGGGTGTGCAAGAGGCAACCAATTGATGTTTGTTTTCCTCTCTTTCTCCCTCCCTTCCACTCTTTCTAAAAATAATATCTTTTTTTAAAAATCCTTCCTCATTTTAAAATTAGTTTTTAAACACTCCCTTTTTTTCTTAGAAGTTTTATGGCCCTATTTTTTACATTTAAAACTTTGATTTATCTGTAATTTACCTGGGTGTTAAGTATGACATATTTTTCCCCAAATGGCTTCCAAGGTGACCCAAAAACCTTCAATAAAATAATCCATCTATTGCTCACTAATCTGAAATGCCATCTTTACCAAGTGTGAAATTTCTACGTGATTTCAATATATTGCTAGACTTTCTCCTCTGTTCCATTGATTTGTCCTTATAAATCATGTACTAGTACCATACTGTTTTAACTACTGTAGCTTAATAAGATGTTATTTTTACTTTCTAATGAAACTAAAAACCGCTAACTACTCCCCTTTTTCTAATGTCTCTGGGTTTTCATGGTCACTTGTTTTTACAAAGGTTATTTTATAACCAGCTTCACCAAAATTGAGTTTTTATTTGAATTGAGTTGAATTTATCCTCCTATTTACTTAAGTGAATTAATATGTTTACATTACCATCCACTTAAGAACATAGTATGTCTATTAGTCTGTATTCATTTGTGTTCCTCAGTAATAGTTCTTTTTTCCTTCATATGAAACTTATATATTGCTTATTAAGTTTATTCTTAGGTATTTTCTTTTTTCTGTTGTAATTCAAAAGGGGTCTTTCCTACCATTATATATTCCAATTATTGCTACTTCATATAAAGGCAATTTCAGGATGATTTCAGAAAACCTGAGGAGTGTAAGATTTGTCTTTCTCTGAAGAAAGATTCAGGCCAAGAGATTGAGGGTAGAGGCAGACCGGTAGAACCCTCAAACATTCCTCCCTGAGACAGAACACAGTGGGGCTTCCCTGTACAGCAATAAGCATCAAGGCTCTGGAGCTTGGGGGAATCTACATGCCTTCTCCCCATGTCTAGGGCTGGAGGGACTTATGTAAGGTACCACCAGCCAATCTCTGAGTCTGAATACTAATGAGTAGCCTGATTTGAAGGTTGAGCCCCTTTCAGCAGTAACTGGCTAGAAGGTTACCCATCACTCCCCATCTTCCCAGGGAAATTTGCCCTCCAAGCTGTGCACTAAGAGGCTATTGGAAACTGCAAATAACTGGATCCCGTGCCTAATCTTCTCTGGGCACCAAATAAAAACTACCTCGCCATTGTGTGCAGACCTTCCCTTGGGAATAATACCAGGACTGCTTAGCAAGTTGGAACAGCCTCCAGCACAGTTCACCCCAATTTCTTTCATCTGCTCTGAGACTGTAATGTAAGTTCTATTTAGAGAAAATCATAGCAAGGTTGAAAACCTTTTCCTTGTTTTGCTTTTTTGCTTTTAACTTCTAATTTCCTGTAAACTGGGACCACAAGCCGTTTGCTAAAGGATTCCCAGCAAGTCTACAAAACAGGCCTCTTATTAGGGAAGCCAATTGCATTTCCCTACAGGCCTGCAGTTTCCCAGGTACCTAAGTCCATGTGCGCAGAGTGGCCTCGGCAGAGCCTAAAAGCCTGTTTCTTCTGGCTTTTTTTCCTGTTAATTTGATAGCGCTCTCTCTCTCTCTCTCTCTCTCTCTCTCTCTCTCTCTCTCTCTCTCTTTCTTTTCTTTCAAGATTTGTTTATTTTTAGAGAGAGGGAAAGGGAGGGAGAAGTAGAGGGAGAGAAACATCCATGTGTGGCTGCCTCTTGTGCGTCCCCCACCGGGGACCTGGCCTGCAACCCAGGCATGTGTCCTGACTGGGAATCAAACCAATGACCTTTTGGTTGGCAAGCCCATGCTCAATCCACTGAGCCACACCAGCCAGGGCTACATTAGCCTTTTCTTAATTCCCTGGGCTTTTTTTCTTTATTACCACCATCTTCCTTTTAGCACTGCCATGTCTAACATTGCTCTTTCTTGTTACTTTTTCTTCTCAGATCAGGCTCCTTCCATCCTCTGAAATGAACAAAGATAACTTAATGATCTTGCTTGGGGTTGGCATGGGGGGCAGTTGGTTGCTTCGAAGAAAGACTGATCAGCCAGCTGTGCCCGGACCACAGCATCTACAGGAAAACTACCAGACTGGGGCACCACATATGGCAAAGAAACCGGAGCTGACTTTGATCTTCTGTTACCTCCTACCCCCACTTCCTAGCTTTTATTTGTTAGTCTTTCTAAGAGACACCTTTATAGTTGCTCATGACTACACGTGTGTGCATTTTCCACAATGGGAGGTCCACCTAAAGATCAGCCCCTTCCACAGGGCCCCAATGCTTGAGTGATCTTTGGATGTTTCGCATTTTCATCTGCTGTTCCATTAATTGATTTTAGCTACAGCTACAATAAACCTATGGAATGGTTTCCAAAGGTTTCAAGCCAACACATTTTTCACTTGAGAGTTTCAAACCCACAAAAATGTTCTCCAGCCCCTTCTATGTGTTCCATTTCTGCAGTGATACTGCATTTAAGTGTAGTAAAGAAACCATCTAGGACATAGGGCTGTCTGGCTTAGAAAGAAGTCACTTGCTTTGGTCCCCCTACCTGGAATAAGGATTGCATTTCCACAATATCAGAGGGCTAAGGCCCTAACCTGGAGACAGTGCGCTGCCTCAGACCGTGAGTCAGGAAGGTTACTCAACATATATACAACCTAACATCCAATCCTCCCTACAAAACTGGTCCTCTCAAGCATTCTCCATCTCAGAGAATAGCCTACCATCCATCTAGAAACCAGGTAGCACCCTGACTGATGTAGCTCAGTGGATTGGGCCCAGGCTGCAAACCAAAGGGTCGCTGGTTCAATTCCCAATCAGGGCACATGCCTGGGTTGTGGGCCAGGTCCCCAGTGAGGGCCACATGAGAGGCAACCACACACTGATGTTTCTCTCCCTCTCTTTCTCCCTCTCCTCCCCTCTCTCTTAAATGAATAAAATCTTCAAAAAAGACTTATTTTTTAAAAAATAGAAACCAGGTAGCCATATGGAACACCTCCCTCTTTCTCACCTCCCATAAATCCAACCCATCACCAAATCCCAGTGATTTAAACTCATAAATATAGAATACACTTTTGTCCATCTCCACCCTAAACTAAGCCATCATCATGTCTTGCATGTTCTACTGCAACTACCACCTAACCAATGTGGCCTCATCCATTCTTGCCCATCTTGAATCCATTCTCCAAAGTACAGCCACGGTAAGCTCAAAATCCTATCAACTCAATCGCCCTGTTTTAAACCCTCTGATGGGTTCTCAAAGGTTCCCTACCTGACCTACAGGCTATAAATGATCAGGGAACTACTCAAGAACTTCCAACCACCTCACTCTTCTTTTAATATCTTAAAGGGGGGGAAATCTAGCTCTTTGCAACCTCAGAGTCTTTGCATACATTCTTCCCTCTGTCGGGAATGTCCTCCCCAACCCAGACCTTTGTGTGATGTGTACCTTCTTATCATTCCATTCTCAAATTAAATGCCACCTCTTCTAGGAAGACATCCCTGACCACAATACCAAAAGCAAGTCCCCTCTGTTATCCTCTCAGCCTTTGTTTGGTTCCCCTTGCAATTGTTATCATGGCTTACCATTATTGTATGTATCTGATTACTTGTTTTTTTTTTTTCGCCAGCCTCTGGAATAGAAGTTAGCTCCCTGAAGAAAGAGACCACGTTAGCCCTGTTCACCATACTATCCCAGGGCCCAGTATATAAGAGGTGCTCAATAAATATCTTTTAGGGACTTAAGTTCCAAGATGAACACTCCTTTATTCCTCTGCCCTGCCCATCCTAAGCACCTGGGTTGGGTTTTTGCCATATCCTTTTCATAAAGTCTTTACCATCTGTGATAGACACTACTGTTGTTAACCAAATAATATGATTCTTCCATCAAGGCAACCAGTAGGGTTGCACTTCCCCTCCTCCTCTGAAGGCAGCTGTGGCCACGTGACTGACTTCGCCAGCATAACATGAGCAGGTGTGATGTGTGTCGTTTCTAAGCAGAATCTTTAAAGGTCGGAGAGCAAACCTCATGTTCTTTTCCCCCTGCCCGTGATCATAAAAATGGAGCTCCATCAGCCTCAGACACTGAGTATCTAGGGCAAGCGGAGCACCCAACCAACCAAAGTGCCATGCATCATGTTAAGGAAATAAACCTTTGCTATAAGCCACTGCTATCGTGGAGGTCGTTCAATACTTCAGCATAAATGTAGACCATCCTCACTGATGTATGTTATCACTGATTGTTAGTACTAGATTAGTTGTACTAACTACTACAACTAGTACTAGTACTAGTACTAGTACTAAAGGAAGGAAGGAAGGAAGGAAGGAAGGAAGGAAGGAAGGAAAAAGAGACATGGACACATGGAACAGACTGACAGCTGTCAGAGGAGGGGAGACTGGATGAAAGCAGGGGAATGGATCAGCCAAAGAACATACATGCATGCCCCACAGGCACAGACAGTGCTGTGGGGATGGCCACAGGGAAGTGGGGGTGGGGGCTGGGTCAGGGTAGGCAAGAGGGCAGGAAATGGCAACTTCTGTAATTGTCTCAACAATAAAAATAAAGTTAAAAAAGAGAGGAAAGGAAGGGGGAAAAAAGAAAGTAAAAAAAAAGAGCTGTCTTTGAGGTTTCAAGTCTGGCCAACTGGCAGGATGGGGACACCATGAGCCAAAATAAGGAAGTCAGCAGGATGTGGGGAAAATGCTTACTTGCATTTTGACTCAAAACAAAGTAAATGATGACTAAATGTCAGTATAAATCAAATCACTAAACCCCAGGTGTAAATAAATCGTGCTGCATACCTCATGTTGACAGACCCCGTGATCTGCTCTCTTCAAAACAGCCCGGTAAGAGTTTTAGATATAGTGCTACGCCCAGAACAAGAAACCAAAGAAATCAGCCCTCATAAGATATTCAGAGGAGTGCTTACAAGAGCAGGTTTGCAAATTATTCCCCACAGTTTCATAACAAAAAGGGCCAAGGCAGCTTCTACATATGCCCAGTAGTTTTGAAAATTTGCGAATTGATTGAACACTAGGGACTTGCACCCTGAGAAAAACATACATTAGCACATACACATTAATATACAAAATCAGGGTGGGGGGGTGTTTCCATAAAAACTCCATTACTAATAAAGAATAGTAATTATACAGGAGTATTAGTAGTAAAGATTCAACACTTGGCTAGCCTGCTTAGAAAGAATGACCGTGTCGTAGAAGACTGGAACTTGAACAAGCCAGCACTAAAGCACAGGAGGGTGAGATGAGATGATGGAGAAAACTATGCCTAAAACGGAGAATCAGGAGACAGTCCCAGTTGCCAATTGTCAGTGTGTGCTGAAGAGGAAAAGGAGCACTGATGCCAAAGTTTCAAGACTGTCAACTCCAGTAGGACACTGTTTATTCATAAATCTATGGCTTCAGGAGCTTGTCTTAGAAGCTATCACACCAGCAGCCTCAAAGCCCAGAGGCAGAACTAGCGTCAAATGCCTTTAACTTCAGCAGAGGGGAATACCGAGATGACCCTTGCGAAGGCAAAAGGTGCACAAAATGAATTCAAAACCAAATCTAAACCACTCATATTGGGGAGACAGAAGTCCTAGAAGGAAGCACTCCTACCGAGAAGGGTAGTGCTCATCACAACTGAAATATAAAAATCATATGCTGTTTTTGGAACGGTTACTCTTTCCTACAGATCAGCGATCTCTGTGCACGTGGGCAGGCGTCTCTTCATTTTGGAGGAGCTGAGGTTGAAATGATATCTGCTTTAAATCTGCAGAAATCTAAGGGGGTGGGCTCAGTGCTCAGCAACTAAAATCAAAGCCCAATTGTGCCTTCAACTCTAAAAAGGAAAATTCTCTACCACTGACCTACTGCCATAGAGACTCACAGAGCTGTGCCAGTTGGCCGCTTCCTTACGTTCGCCCTGTGTGCGATCGCAGGCTCGAGAGAACAAGGCAAAGGAGCAGTAATGAGTCTCAACTGAGGTCGCATTCTGAAAGCTACGAAGTCAGGCACTGTACCAGACATACTACTTGATGGATGGGGTGTTTCGTGAGCAACGGGGCAGCTGCAGCACACAGGCAAGTTCAGTGCAAATTCTAAAAAAGTGCATTATTTATGATAGCCAAGACATGGAAACAACTAAGTGTCTCTTGATAAAGGTTTTTATTTATTTATTTATTTTTAGAGAGGGGAAGGGAGAGAGAATGAAAGGGAGAGAAACATCAATGTGTGGTTGCCTCTCACGCATCACCTACCAGGGACCTAGCCCACAACCCAGGCATATGCCCTGACTGGGAATCGAACTGGTGACCCTTTGGTTTGCAGGCCAGCACTAAGTCCACTGAGCCACACCAGCCAGGGCTGAAACAGCTAAGTATCTCTCAATAGATGACTGGAAAAAGAAGATGTGTGCTGTGTGTATGTATATATATAGTGGACTACTACTCAGCCATAGAAAAAGATGAAATACATATTGCCATTTGCAACAATACTGATGGATCTTGAGAGTATCATGCTAAAAAGACAAGAACCAGAGAACTTCAATCATACGTGGAATATAACACAAAAATTGTCAACAAATTAACAACATAAACAAAAACAAACTCAGAGCTACAGGCAATGGAACGGTGGTTATCAGAGAACAAAGGAGATGGGGGAGGGTAAAGAGGGTGAAATATGTGGTAGCAGAAGGCAACCAGACTTCAGATGGTTACCACGCAACAGAGTGCACAGATTCTGAATTATAATCATATACACCTGAAAATTATGTTATTAACCAGTGGCACCCTAATAAATTTAATTAAATATAAGTGAGATGCCACAATCACATCTGAGGATCTCACAGGGATAACACAAATAGAGTAATAAAGAAGGAAATGAGATACTGAATACAAAATCAAAAGACCTGACTTGAAATCTCAGCGTTACAACTGGGTAACTGTACACTGAAGTCATTTCCCTTCTTTATCTGTACAACAAGGTTAACAACAACAACCCTCCCTGTTTCACAGAATCGGTATGAAATGCAAACATCATCAGAAAACCGATGCGTATTATTTTCCTTGAAATAATTAAGTCCTCCACAAAGGTACAACATTTACTTTTCCATCAGCTATCCCCCTATTCCATTCATTAGTCTCTGAGATTATTTTCTTTCCTCTCTTACTTGGCACAGCCACCCTCCTGTATTACATCTGAGATCAAACCTGTGTGAGCCTGAAATTCCCTAGACATCAGCAGAAGAGCTGGGAGGGGCCCACATCCCCACCTGTGGGAGGGAAGCAGAAGCTACTACAGAGTAAGCCATCTCTATATAGACTTCATCAGGTCTGGGTGGTACAGAAAGCTTCACAGAAGGTGTAAGCAACCTGAGGTGAGCGCAAAAGAAAGAGTGTCCATGTTCCCATTTTTGTCATTTAATTCATTTTATGTACGCCTTTTATACAAGAATCAACTGATGAATGCGTGAATGGGTAGAACAACAAATCTCTCAATCGATCAACCAATCTCTCTCAAATCAATAAATTAAAATAAAAAGACAGGAAAAAATAGGCATCATTTTATAAAAACGTAACGGACAAATAAACAATCCAAGCTCATAGATACAGAGAACAGATTGGTGGTTGCCAGAGGGGAGGTGGAATAAGGGTGGGCAACATGGGTGAAGGGGGTCAAAAGGTACAAAATGCCATCCTGACCAGCATGACTCAGTGGGTTGGACACCGTCCCACAAAGCTAAAGATCACCAGTTGATTCCGGGTCAGGGCACACCCCTGGGTTGCGGGTTTGGTCCCGGTTAATGCATGTAAAAGAGGCAATGAATCATGTCTGTCTCTCACATCTATGTTTCCCTTCTTTCCCCTTTCCTTCCCCTGTCTCCAAAATCAAGTAAATGAAGTATTTTTAAAAAGTATAAACTTCCAGGTATAAATAAGTAATGGGAATGTAATACACAGTATGGTGACTATCATTAATAATACTGTACTGCATATTTGAAAATTGCTAACAGAGTAAATCTTAAAAGTCCTCATCACAAGAAAAAAAATAGAAAATAAATTTTTGCACCTATGTGTGGTGACAGGTGGTATCTGGACTTAGTATGGTGATCATTTCACAGTATATACAAATATCAAATCATTATGTTGTGCACCTGAAAATGATGTAATGTTGCATGTCAATTACACCTCAATGATGAATTATTTTGTTTCAAAAATGTGGAAGCAATGCAAGTGTCAACAGATTAATAAATGGGTTAAAAAAATATGTGGTATATGCACACAATTCAGCCCCCAAAAGAAAGGAAATTCTGACACATGCTACAACATGGATGAACCTTGAGGACATTATGCTAACTATAATAAGCCGGTCACGGAAAAACAAATACTGCACAATTCCATTATATGAGCTACTAGAATAGTCAAATTCATAGAGACAGAAAGTAGAACAGTCCTTGCCCAGGGCTGAGGGGAGAAGGAAATGGGGAGTTAAAGTTTAATAGGTGCACAGGTTCGGTTTTGCCAGATGAAAACAGTTCTGGAGACGGATGGATGGTTGCACAACAATAGGAATACATTCAGTAAAACTGAGCTCTACACTTAAAAATGGTTACAATGGTAAATGGTATGTTATGTATATATTTGACCACAGTTAAAAATAATTTTAAAATTATATCTCAGACTCTATTAAACATACTTCTTTTCTGACATCATAAGGAGGGTTGCAAAGGAGACAGCAATTTTATAAAGTGGGAGAAGAACTTGTCTAAAACAGTAGAAAGAAAGAAAGATACTAGGCCCATCTCAGCTGCGTGCTTCAGACTTAAAAGGGGAAGAAAAGCAACTGAGGAACTGAGGCTGGCTTTTCATGTGGAAGCATTTACTGTATTATTCCAGTATTAATCTTTTAGAGCATTTCCCTTTTTTATGCAAGTGCCAGAGGCATCTGAAGGTAGTCCAGATGTCAGGTCAAGAACCAGAATTCCTGGGTCCCATCTGCACCATGGCCAAGGTGCCCTACAATCAGAATGAGCCGCTGCAGTGACTGAAAGCATGACGGGAAGCACAGGCAGAGGAAAGACAAGCCAAACAGCCTGCCGTCTCTGTGAAATGATCCTGCTCCAACCTGTTTAGGCGCTGTATGTAATAGACCCTGTTTATGTATTTCTTCTGAGGTTTCTAAATGACTTCTGAAACAACTGGGGCATAGTGTGAAATTCAAAAAGAAGCCAGCTTCCTAGAGACAGTGGACATCTGTATATTCGGACAGAATTTCTACATACAGCTCCACTAACGTGTTGTATGCCTGCCCTGTGGCTCCATCTATCAGAATAATCACTTTGAAGTTAATTAATGCCAAGTCCCTGGGGAACGTAGGCAGATTCAAGGATGAGGGCTATAGAAGGAGACATACTCTCTACACCCACACCCACACATTATTGCTACTGTGTTTTCCTCTGAGCCAACACCATCTGCCTATAAATTCCAAGCCATGGCCCTGGCTGGTGTGGCTCAGTGGACTGATCGCCGGCCTGTGATTTGAAAGGTCACCAGTAGGATTCCCAGTCAGGGCATATGCCTGAGTTGCGGGCCAGGTCCCCAGTTGGGAGCGTGTGAGAGGTAACCAATCGATGTATCTCATGTACATCAATGTTTCTCTCCCCATCTTTCTCTCTCTCTCTAAAAATAAATAAAATCTTAAAATCCATGCCATGACTGCCCATCCTTCCCCACAACCCCACCCTGGCCCCTTTGTTCAACCTCAGCTCTGATGAAACATACAAAAAAGGTATGGACAGTCATGGCCCACGTTTGTTACAATTTCAACAACTAAGAAATCATAGATAAAACACTGTACTTCGAACTGCCACCTGGCACTCTCATTGCATTTTAGCCTCCTCTCCTAATTTAGGTAGAAGCAAATCACCAGCTGGTAAGAGGGAAGGAAGTCTCTCTACATAATCCTGCAGAATATGCATGAGGCAAGTAGAAAACCGGCTGGAAAGGAAAGGATCTGTTAAGAAACCAAGGCAGGAGACCAGCTCGCATTACAGATAAGCCTACAGTCTCTGTGTTAATCCTTGGTTAAGCCATTTAACTGTTCTTTGTCTCAATTTATCTGCTGTAAAAGAGGATTTCATTATTCATTCAAAGAAAATACTTGGAGAATACTGAGGGCCAAGGACTCTGTCAGGCCCTCTGACCAAAGAGTGTTCCTGTTCTCCACGCCAGCAGAACCACAGGGGACATATAACGTCACCTCAAGGACACCAAGGCCAGGCACACTGGTACCTTCTTTGTTAGTGAACTTTCTTTTACATGCTATCCCAGAAGGCTTCCTGATCGGTCCCTACTTTACTCTCAATGAAGTGTCTGCAAGGCTGTATGACAGAAAGCAATATGACTTACATTCCTTTGCTCTTCTCTTTGTAAAATGTATTCTTGAATTCTCGTGGAATGATCCAAATCCAAACTCTGATCAAGTTACCAATGACTACATTTTTTAAGTTTTGTTGTTGTTGTTTTTTTTTGGTTTGGGTTTTTTTTTCTTTTTTTTTCTTTTTACTGATTGTAGAGATAGGGGAAGGGAGGGAGAAAGAGAGGGGGAGAAACATCAATCAGTTGCATCTGCCCCAACTGGGAACCGAACCTACAACACAGACATGTGCTGTGACCAGGAATCAAACCAGTGACCTTTTGCTTTGCAGGACAATGCTCAGCCAACTAAGCCACACCAGCCAGGGTTTAAGTTTATTTATGGCACAAGCATTGCCATAAATGCTTTTTCAAAATAGACAGCAGTGACTAACATTTAATAAGCGGGTGTAATTTGTAAATGTGGTATTTCTTTAATACACTAAATGACCAAGGTTAGTATCACTGCCTCCATTTATAGCTGAGGAAACTGAGACTTTAAGAGGCTGGTTGCTTGCAAAATGCCACCCAACTAGTCAGTGGCAGATGTGGAATTCGAACCCAGGACTGTGTGGCTCCAATGTCAATGCTCACCCTCGCAATATCATGCCACTATACTAAGCCTCACCATGTCATTTGTTGGTAATGAACTTCAATTCCTAGACAGAGAATATGCTGAAACCTAAGCTCAGTAACAGAACTCCAGCCAATGCTATATTTGTAACTACTTTAGTCCTTAGTGCCCTTTAGGCAAGATTAAAAAAAAAAATAGAAGACTTCTTAGTTAAAGCTCTGGGGTCCAGAAGTTATATTTCCCTAACAAACTAGTTTCAAGTGCTCCCAAAAGGACAGAGATTAATGATGGAAAACATCCCCCAGGGCAACAATCTAATTTCATTGCTTTTCTCACTCTCATGTATCTTGACTGATTTAAGTGGCTGGAAAACCGAGGAGTTGACTCCATGAGCTCCCAGACTCCTTCTAACACTATAAATTCTGATTTTCTTTGCCCTACTTATGCAGGGGAACCTGTGGTCATTCTCTAAAACTGGGGTTTAGAGGCCAGATTGTTCCAGATTGAGGCCAGATTTTAGTAAAGATACCACAAGTAACATGAAATAGCACCTAGCAACTGCCACACCTTTAGAATTCCTGTGAAATCATACCAAAATAATCCTATCAAAATACCAGCATCACACCAATCAATCTGAAGGAATAAATAAGAACCAGGGAGGTTGAGAAATACTCTTATTCATAACATCTCATTTCTTTAGACCTCGGTGAAATATTATCTGACAAGCTAGAGAAAGCCTGGCTGGGCAACATGCCGTGTTGTGACTTTTGTGGTTCCTGCCCCATCGCCTTCCGTGCTTGGGATATTACATCACTGTTAACTATAAAGGGAACTGCTGCCTGGCCCCTTTCATTTCCCAACTCTGTCAAGGAAAGGGAAAGGCTCCTGTTATCTTAGTACAAATAACAGGTCAGAATGCATGGGTTTCCCTTCCAGCAGAGCCATAGGTTACTCATGTATTACTTAATTGTACACCATACACCTTAGGGCTTAATACACCAATTCGAAATTCAAAACCAAGAAATGCATACAAACCACGCAGGGGCTCTGTAAACTATCTCAATGACTGTCTATAATGGGAAGGAGGAAGCGGGTTGGTGACCACATGCCGAAAGACAACCAAGAGGAGTGAAATATTTGCACTACAGAAATAACGTGTTTCTGACTGGTCATTGGGGAAAGCAGAACCCCTGGACGACAGATTCCTGAGACCAGAGCCAGGTTTATGTCAGGCCCTGGACTGGGCACTGGGGTTACATCACTGATAGTGAAGACTTCGCCCACTCAAACAGGAAGACTCTGAGTAGCACCATATGGATTCGAAGTCTTCATTAGGTATGAGGAAGTAGGCTATTTCCGAAACTACTTCCTTGCATATCTCTCTATGAAAACCCAGCTAAAACAGGATGAAAATAAGAAGGTCCACGGAACATGCACAGAACGCAATGTTGCACCCTACCCAACAACAGCCAATTAACGCTGCACAGCCTACTGTAGTCTCTGTGGGCTGTTCTGTCATAATTACTCAACTCTGCCATTTTAGCACAAAGAGCAGCCATAGACAATATGTAAACAGGTGGGCATGGCTATAGGTTGATAAAATGTTATTTACAACAACAGACATTAGTTACAAATCAGGTGGTGGGCAGGATTTTCTCCATGGGCCATAGGATGGGGACCCTTGCTTTACTGGAAATAGAGACACCATGTTTCTATACCTTCTCCCCTCTCTCTCTTGCCCAGGACTGCTGAGGAGTGAAGAACAAAGGTCCAAGCCTAAAAAGTTTCCCTCAATCAGTTATTGTCCAAGTTAGAAGCTACAAAAACACCTCAAAGTAAACAATGCCTGTGAGTACCTATTCTACTTACTTGTACTTGTCACCATTAGAAAATAAATCTCTTAGCCAGTCCAATGGAGAGCTACCTTCTCTGAAGTGCCAGTGGATGACACATGCTTTTTATGAAACATCATGCTATTAACTGCCGCCTGATGCAGAAACTCAGAGAGTATCCTATAAAAAACACCAAAGTCATAATTGGCCAGTAGCCTTCAGAACACGCAGAGCTCTTATAGGGCCACACTTTGGGAAAGCCAGTCCTACAAGGGGCTACTAACTCCATGAGGGTGGGACTGCTACCACAAAAAATTCTCCAAAAAAAAAAAAGGAGAGAAGACTTGCCAAGCAAGTGCCTCCTCTGCCCAGTGGCCAGCTCAATGCATCAGTGGGCCAGATCCTGCTGGACCTGTTCAACCGGACAAAAGAACAGCAATAGCTGTGGCAATAATGCCAGACGTGGGCCAGGGCAACATGGCCTGCTGCAAGGCAAACCTACGTAATCGGCTCTGTGCAAGAAACATGACAAATTATCCCCATATTGCCAGGGGAACAGAGGCCAATTAAAGGCACGAGGGTTAAGAGAGAGGCCGAAGGATGGGTCCGGAATATCACCGTGGCACAGATGTACTTATGAGCTCTTTTGAATGGGGGCTATGTAACATGGGGCATGAGAGGGTCCAAAAGACTTTCGATCACCATTTGGAGGGTGATGAGTGACTCATGGGAGCAGGAACAGGTTGCTAGGCACAAAAACAAACCACAGTGAGGCCAGGTCTCTGAGAGAGCTTCCTAGGGTCCTGGAGGGAAAAGGAGATGGCAGCAGTCAACAGGCAGCACTGAGGGAAATGAATGGTAGGGTTTTACAGGCAATGAGCTACACAGGGAGATGGTGTGGGGAGGGATGGTCCAAGGAGCAGGAGAGAGCTGAGTACAAAGCCAGGCCATAGCTGGCCAGACATCAGGAATAATCAGGTAACTAACATGGCCAGGGACCATGCAGAAAAGCCCAGAGACACAGACTTCCTAAAGCCACCCTTCAGGGCATAATCACTGAGCCCCTGCTACAGAGAATACATCAATCAGAATACGGTAGCAAATTTAGAGGCATTAGGAGCCAGAAGATCTGGGTTTGCACCCCAATTTTCCCCACACCAGCTGAGGAACTCGGAGCAAATCACTTCACTTCTCTGAATTTCTATGTTCTCATCTGTAACACTGAGGGACCATTACCTGCCCATGGCAACTTCCCCTTGTACAAGAGGAACACTAACAATCTCCTTCCTGATTAGCTCCTAAGGTTGTTGTAAAGATCAAATAGAGATCATAGATCAACCTGTTTGGTGAACTGGAAAACACTAAGAAAGATATTATACTTCACTATTTTTATGAAGCATTATTGCATATGGTATCAATATAAACACACAACTCCATCTGAGGATGAAACTGGTTTCAAACAAGATGTGTATTAGCCCCAAAGCTCACTGTTCACAGATAACTTGGGCTAAATAATGTCTGCATCATCTAGGAAACTTCTAGAATAGAAAACAAGTGGCCCCTATGTTTCCTCCTTACTAACAACTTTACAATATTTCCGTTTATTTTCCATCCTAAAGATGGAATGAGCCCTGGCTGGCATAGCTCAGTGGATTGAGTGCAGGCTGTGAACCAAAGGGTCACCAGTTTGATTCCCAGCCAGGGCACATGCCTGGGTTGCAGGCCATGACCCCCAGCAACCGCACATTGATGTTTCTCTCTCTCTCTCTCTCTCTCTCTCTCTCTCTCTCTCTCTCTCTCTCTCTCCCTCTTCCTCTCTAAAAATAAGTAAATAAAATCTTTGAAAAAAAAGATGAAAAAGGCCCAGGGTCACCCCCTCCCCTATTAGCAATATGAGGCTTCCCCAACTTTTTTAACCACTCCACTGGCTTCAGATTAATTCTCCTTTAAAGACTTCTACCTCCGTGTGGACTGTCTTCTCCGCAGCAGTCCTCACAGGACAGCACACAGTCTGGCTGATGACACAAGCTCCAGTCTATCAGTCCTGTCAGCTTCCCACGCCTCTACTGCTCAATTTCAGCTTCCAGGGGTGTCTATCCCATGGCCCGCAGGCCACATATGGCCCAGGATGGCTATGAATGTGGCCCAACACAAAATTGTCAATGTACTGAAAACCTTTTCCTTGCTCATCAGTTTTCATTAGTGTTTGTGTATTTAATGTGAGGCCAAAGACAACTCTTGTAGTATGGCCCAGAGATGCCAAGAAGTTGGACACACGTGCATGACCACTTCCTGTGTACACACGTACTGGCAGCTGCTCCCACTTCTGCACAGAATTCCCCATGTCTCTTCGTCATACCTCTACTTTCTGAACCACCTGTTCCTCTGAACAGCACTTGTGTTCTCTTTCCTCATTAAAGGGAATAAAAGCAACGTGCAACAGTGGAAAGAATACTCACCAAAATCTAAGTCTTAGCTCCACTACTGATCGGCAGCTCGAAAGTACTTTGGCTCCCTCAGCCTTAGTTTCCTCAACTATAAAAATGGAAATAATGACACTTTCCTTCCCAGATTAATTATATATGTGAAAGCGCCTTGCATACCAGAAAGCATTTTGCAAATGTTACTTGATACTCATATGTATGTTTACATCCACATCCAGGTAATCAGTCTGAGCAAGACCCCTTTCACAGACCCCATCCTGGGTGTTGCACTGCACAAACATTACCGTACCTACACCCAACCCAATTTCTATTAGACTTGCTTCTTCCCCATTCATAACTGCATTCTCTAAATTCCACGTATCTGGGGAAGGGGCTATTATAGCAGGGCTCTGTCTTAATATTCTATTTCATGAAGCTCCTACTGGGCAAGCGCCAACCAGAAAAAGTAAAGCAGTACATTCAGACTCCCTGCGCTTTCCTCCCCTCCATTCCCGCAGGTCTGTGAAATGCTTGGCTCATTCAGGCCAACATTGGAGGTACATTCTTGGCAAGCAGCAGTAAAGAGAAAACAATTCTTTTCTTTCACAAGCTGAAAGTGATTCTACGAAAAAAAAAAATCACAGGCTCAGCAAAAAGATGTTGGTGAAGGGTAGAGAGTTTTCATGAGGCACGGCGACACTTCAGAGCCCTGGAGTGGGATTGAGTATTTGGTTCCAGTACAGACTGTGATTAACCAGCTCTGCCACTTTGGAGAAGGACGATGCCCTGTTAGGTTTGCTGTTTCTCTGAAATATGAAAGAGTGAAATGAAATGTTCTCTGAAGGATTCCCTTAGAATTCTCTGAGTCCATTAGCTGCAAGATGCTGCCCATTAGTCAAAAAGAAAAGAAAATGGTTAAACAGCATCTGCTTTTCACAAAGGAAAAAGCAAACCAAATGCCAAGAATCCTCAGCTTTCCCTCCCCTTCCATTCTGCTGGTGTGGCCATACAATGCCTGGCTGGGCTGTTACCCAAACAGCACACTGGTACCTCTCGCTTTCCCATTTGGTACCACAAACAGAATAAGTAGTCCCGTAAACCCTGGAATACTAGGCACGGATTCTAAAAGACAGACCTGTCCACATAAACCAAATATGGAGAGGTATCAATATTTCTCATGCTAAGAGTGAGAGAAATTCAGCATGGTGACGAAGGTGGCAAGGGCATTCTCTTTACAACCCTATTTTCAGTTTTAGTTTTGCCAGTCGAAATGCAAGTTGTAAGGAACAGCTATAAAATACCTCAGTGGCTTGTTACTCCCCCGCCTCTCCCCACCTAGTAAATTCAGAATGGATGAATTCAGGATTGGTCTCCAGCTGTCAGCTGCCACATACATAATACATATTTTTCCAATCACAGGGAGAGGCTTTTCCACGACAGCCTGGCTCTGCAAAGAGAATTGGAAGCTGAAATGTGGCCCTCCTGCATCTGGGAAGTCCTTAATGAAAACCTTTCGCAAAGAGCTGCCTTGAAGTCCCTAATATGGTGCTACAGTGCCGGGCAGACTGCTTACCACTTGTGAGAGATTCCATGCTGCCTTAGAATAAAAATAATAAATATGTCACCCTTTAGTAATGCCACACAGTTCCCAATATACACTATCCGCTACATGGAAAGCAGCTGCATTTGCCATAAGAAGTCGATAGATGAGCAGACAAGAGGGGAGGCCTCTGGAAATGCCCAACCAGCTGGTGGAGGCTCTTGGGGCCGAAAACAAAGAGGACAGGTGTCACGCCACCAAGAGGTACTGCTGAAGAAAAGAAAATACAACCCGACCCTCATTAACCTGGGGCTAGATTTCTCAACAGGAAAACCATCTGATCTCAGCAGTGCTAGTTCAGGAAAGAGAATATAAGGGAACTTTCCACTGGCACAGTTCTTGGCAGCCAACTGGGTCATTTCAAACAAAAGCACCCTTGACCCTAATAAGGAACATCCAGGCAGTTTTTTTAAAGATTTGATTTATTCATCTTTACAAAGAGGGGAAGAGAAGGAGAAAGAGAGGAAGAGAAACATCAATGTGTGGGGTGCTTCTCAAGTGCCTCATACTGGGGACCTGGCCTGCAACCCAGGCGTGTGCCCTGACTGGAAATCAAACTGGTGACCCTTTGGTTTGCAGCCTGTGCTCGATCCACTGAGCCACACCAGCCAGGGCCCAGGCAGTTTTAATGCAAGGTACCTGCTCTAGATTACAGTGCAGAAACAGCCTTGAGATGGAAAACCAAGAAATCTGATTCTTGTCCCAATCCAGACTCTAACTCTAGGTCCCTGAAAGAGTCCGTTCTCTCCCTTAACTTCCTTTTCCCTGGATATAATCCCGACAGAGTGCATGTGAAACTTTCTCAACAACCCTCCAGGTATGTTGCTCTGTAAGGAAGAGACCAAGGAAGGTACAGGTATATTGTGGGTATAACACACATCGGGCCCCTCCCCGCCAGCAGTACACAAGCACAAACATAACACACTGAATGTGTTTAGTGTTTTCACAATAAGGGAGTGGACTTTTAAAAAACTATCTGAATCTATTTTGCTAACACTATGGGTTTTCTCTTTTTCCAATTATTTGTTTTATTACATTAACTACATCCATTGATTTTCAGATGTTAAATTAACTTTGCATTCCTGGAATAAATTCCACTGACTTATAGTGCATATTTTTTTAATATGTTGCTGGATTTGGTTTGCTAGCATTTTGTTGTGGATTTTTGTATCTATACTCTTCAGGGAATTTAGTCTATGGTTTTCTTGTGATGATGTCTTTGGTTTTGGTATCAATACTATTGGCCTCAAAGAATGTGTTAAGAAGTGTTCTCTCCTTTTCTAATTTTTGGAAGAGTTGACTAAGTATTTGTACTAGTTTTCCTTTAGAAGTTTGGAAGAATTCACCAGCAAAGCCATCCAGGTCTGGGCTTTTCTTTGTAGACAGTATTTTGATTACTAATTCAATGCCTTTACAAGTCTTGTTATAAGTCCATACAGATTTTGCACTGAGTGTGAATTAAATTTGTATAGTTTGTGTCTTCCTAGAAATTTGTACAATTCATCTAAATTTATTGGTATAAAGTTAGTCATAGCATTCCCTTTCATTCTTCTTTTATTTTAGTGTTGGTAGCAGTGATCCTTTCTTCATTCCTGTTTCTAATAAATGTCTCCTCTCTTTTGTCTTTAGCAATCAAGCTAATGGTTTCTCACTGTTATCTTTTTAAAAACAAAATTTTGATTTTTTAAAAATTTTCTCTGTGGCCCTGGCTGGTGTTGCTCAGTGGACTGAGTGCAGGCTGCGAGCCAAGGGGCCACTGGTTCGATTCCCACTTGGGGCACATGCCTGGGTTGCAGGCCAGGTCCCCAGTGGGGGTCAAGTGAGAGGCAATCACACATTGATGTTTCTCCCCCTCTCTTTCTCCCTCCCTTCCCCTCTCTCTAAAAATAAATAAATAAAATTTTAAAAATAAATAAATAAATTTTCTCTGTGGAGCAAAAAGGAAAAAGAACTCATGTATATGGACAATAAATAGTGTGGTCATTACTAGGGAGAGGGGAGTATAAAGAGACTAAATGGCAATGGAAAAAAATACAATAAAGATCAAATCAAATAAAATTTCTCTGTGGTTTCCCTATCCTTATTTCATTTAATTCCACTCTAATTTTTATCATTTCTTTCCTTCTACTTACTTTGGGATTAATTTAGTCTCCTTTTTATAGTTCTATAATATAGAAGTTTAGGTTATTGAATTGTGATGTTTCTTTTCTAATGCAGGCATTTAAAGCTATAAATGTGCCCCAACCATGGCCAGTGTGGCTTGGTTGGCTGAAGCATCATCCCATGAACCGAAAAGTCGTGGGTTCAATTCCAGCTCAGGGCACATGCCTGCACTGTGGGTTCAGTCCCAGGTTGGGCAGGCAACAGATGGATATTTCTCTCACACCTCTCTCTCTCTCTCTCTCTAGCCCTTCCTCTCTAAAAGCAATAAGTGTATCCTTGGGCAAGGATTAAAAAACATAAAATAAAATTTTTTAAGAACATTTTTTTAAATTTTCAAATGTGGTTTTTAAGAAAAAGCTATAAATGTTCCCCTAAGCACTGCTTTTGCTGCATCCCATAATTTTTGGCATGCTGTTTTCATTTTCATTCATTACAAAGGGTTTTCCAATTCCCCTTGTCATGTCTTCTTTGACCCACTGTTTACTTAGGAGTATGATAGTTAATTTCCACATACAGGGTGAGGCAAAGGCAGGTTTACAGTTGTGAGTACACGGTTTATTCTTGCATTATTATTTATTAATAACTGTATTATTTTCCATACAAACAACTGTAAACCTACTTTTGCCCGACCCTGTATTTGTGAATTGCTTTCTGTTGTGAACTATCCTTCTGTCATTGATTTGTAATTTCATTTCACTATGGCTATCATACTTGGTATGAATAAATATATTCAGGCATGTTTTTTGCCCTAGCAGAGGAATAATGTTGCATGTGCACTTGAAAAGAATGTGTATTCTACTGTTGTGTCAAGTGTTCTTGTAAAAGATCTCGTTGGTTCATAGTGTTGTTCAAGTCTTCTAGTTTCTTGTTGATATATATTGAGCTATTCCATCCATTACTTAAAGTAGAATATTAAAATCCCCAAATATGTGTTATTAGGTATCTATTCATCCCTTCAATTCTATGTATTTTGGGGCTCTGTTTATAATTTTACACCTTCCTGATGTATTGACTGTTTTATCATTATAAAATGTTTTTCTTTGTATATCATAGAAATTTGTCTCAATATCTATCTTGTCTGATATTAGTATACCCATCCTAATTCTCTTTGGTTACTACTCTTTGCTTGGCATATTTCTCTATCCTTTTACAGTGGAATCTCAGTTCTCAAACTTAAAGATTTAGGTTTAAAAGATTTTAAATATCTTTTAAAAAATTAAAGTCTTTTAGAGATTTTATTTATTTATTTTTAGAGGAGAGGAGGAAAAAGAGAGGGAGAGAAACACCAATGTGTGGTTGCTTCTCATACTCCCCCTTTTGGGGTCCCAGCCCACAACCCAGACACGTGCCCTGACAGGGAATCGAATGGGCAACCCTTTCGTTCACAGGCCGGCACTCAATCCACTGAGCCACACCAGCCAGGGCTCATCTTGCTTCTTTCAAGATCCTCTCTTTGTCTCTGGATTTTGTCAGTTTGACTATAAAGTATCTAAGTATGGATCTTAAGTGGTTCCAATTCCATTGCACTTTTGGATCTGGAGATTAGTGCTACTCATCAAATTTGGGGATTTTTTTGGCCATATGTCTTCAAATAGTCTTTCTGCTCCTTTCTATGTCCTCCTCTTGAGACTCCCATTATGCATACATTAATACACTTTATGGTGTCCCAGTTTCTGGGGCTCTGTTCCTTTTTACTGATGAGAGAGAAAGAGAGAAAGAAAGAGAGAGAAACACTGATTTGTTGTCTCACATCTTGATGCATTCATTGGTTGATTCTTGTATGTGCCCTGACTTGGGATCAAACTTTCAACTTTGACATAGTAGGACACTATAACCAACTGAGCTACCCAGCCAGAGCCTGTTCATTTTTTTTTCTTTCTTTTGCTCTGACTGCATAATCTCAATTGACTTCTCTTCAAGATTTGTGGTTCTTTTCTCTTCCAGCTCAAATTTATTGCAGAGGCTCTCTAGTGACTTTTTCATACCAATTATTTTCCTTTCAACTACAGCATTTCTAGCTCATGCTTCTTCATCATTTTTATGTCCTTATGTCTTTGGTGAGACACTGTTCTCTTGCTTTCCTTTAAATCCTCAGACGTGGCTTCTTTTGGGTCTTTGAATATATTTACATTACCTGATTTAAATCTTTGTCTAAATTCCAACATTTAGGCCCTATCAGGACAGTTTACACTGACTGCATTTTTCCTGTGTAAAGACCATACATTTCTTTCCTTTGCAGGTCTGAACATTTTTTTGCTGAAAATTGGACATTTTAGACAACATAACATGGTACTTCTAAAAATCAGATTCTGACCTCCCAGGTTTTATTGCTATTGTTGTCTTTGTCATTGTCATTGGCATTATTTGTTTGTTTGTTTAGTATCTTTTTGGACTAACTCTGCAATGTCTATATTCCCTATAGCATGGGTGTCAAACTCATTTTCACCAGGGGCCACATCAGCCTTGCAGTTGCCTTCAAAGGCCTGAGTGTAATTTTAGGACTGTATGAATGTAACTACTCCTGAATAGTTAAGTGAGAGCTCGGCACTGCCGCTGGGTAGAAACAGGGTGACGGACCAGATAAAACAAGGTAGAGGCCCGGATTCGGCCCGTGGGCCTTGTATTTGCCACCTGTGCTATAGTGTGTGGCCACTAAAGTATCCACTTGGTTAGCTTAGTGGCCAACTAGTGAGTATTCAGAGATCTCCTTAAGTGTCTGGAACCATTAAGCCTCCCTCTTTTCGCTGAGAGGCACAGTGTTCAACACTCATTCAGGCAGTTTACAACTCTACCTCACGTTCAGCCAAGGGAGAGAAACTGGGGCCCTTTTGGGTCTTTTCTAGGCATATGCACAGCCCTGAGCATGCACCCTGTCTTCTAGATCCCCAGGAATATGTCAGAGCTTTTCAAAGCCCCCTATGGATACCTTACTCCCCATTTCTTCCTTTTATGTTTTTGGCCAGGCTCTTGCTCCTCCTGACTCATATTATAGCTGCAGGAAACCATAATGTTAAACACCCAGATGACAGAACTTTTCTCACTGAGCTAGCTCCAAGTCAGGTGACGTAGTGAGAAGCCCTATGAACGGGGCTTTTCTAGGTAGCTGTGAAACAGGTTAAGTAGTGACAAGACTGTGGGTATGTGAGTTTTTGAGTAGGAACAAACTGAGTCTTTCCCCTAAGTTGCTGAAAGACTGCTGGTTTCCACAGCTATTGTAGTTATGAAGCTGTTGTTTTTCAAAGCTGCCCCAAAGGTCTGGAGAAGGAAATGGGAGGCAGGGTAAGATAAAATGCCACTATGCGAATTACTTCAGAGGTTCAACATGCTTTCATCAGTAAGTACTCTTCAGACTGTTGTAAACTTTTTGGCTGATTTCCAGAGGTCTGAAAAAGTTGATTGTGACGATTTTTGCCAGTTTGTTTGTTTGTTTGTTTGTTTGTTTGTTTTTGCCTTTCTAGAGATCTTTCTAGAGATCTAGAGATTTCCTGAGATCTTTAGCTAGCCATTCCCTCCAAGTACAATCTGAAAGGAATCTGGCCACAGTGTGGTGGGGAATTTGCCTACCATGGAACACAATCCTGAGAAAGCAGAGATTGACAGAAGTATTGGGATAAAGTCTTTTTAAGGATAAACAAACAGTTGTCCGTTGTTGCCTCTAAGGCAGAGAAGTGGGGAACTGTGCAAGGGAGGAGTGAAAAGATTTTCCCTTTTGTACCTTTTAAATTTGGTATCCTGTTCAAGTGTTACCAATCCAAAAAACCATTTTACTAGACTTATAAAAGAAGTAAGCAGTGGGTACGTTAGGTTTTCCCTAAAGATCCCGTGATAGATACCACACCCTGTCTATTTCTGAGAAATTCTTCATTCACTTAAAGTCTTGCTCATTGCCAGGGCCTTTACCAAGTCATTAAAACAGTGGGCTTTGACTTAGGAACTCTTCCTCCCCACTTTGTAACATGTGACAAAATATATTTCATACACTCACCTTCTTCATAACTCTTCTCACAAGTGTAATTAAATTATTGGAGTGGGTAATCAGATGTTTAATGTCTGCTACAAGAAGGCAAGTCCATAGTATTCTTATTCACCATTTTATCCCCAATTTCCAGGATAGTGCCTGACACATAAGTAGGTGCTTAGTAAATCCTTATTGAATTGCCTGTACAGGATGCATGCCTTTAGCACTTGATGCAAGCCAGATAAAGCATCATGAGGCCATCCACTCCACTAGAAAAGAAAATCAAAGCCCTGGCTGGCATAGCTCAGTGGATTGAGCACAGGCTGCGAACCAAAGTGCCGCAGGTTCAATGTGTCAGGGCAAAAGTGTCAGAGCACATGCCTGGGTTGCAGGCCACGGCCCCCAGCAACCGCACAGTGATGTGTCTCTGTCTCTCTCTCTCTCTCTCTCTCTGTCTCTCTGTCTCTCTCTCTCTCTCTCCCCCCACCTTCCCTCTCTAAAAATAAATAAATAAAATCTTTTAAAAAAAAGAAAATCAGCTCAAGATTTCCAGAGTACTCCCCTGGAAAAACATGCATCTTTCCATCCTCATGGGCTTTTAGGAAATTTCTGTAGTAACTGATTACAGAAACAGATGTCATATTAAACAAAAGGGCTGGCTATGCTGTAAAAAGGAGGCTATAAAAATTTTAGCTGAAAAGTAATTTTCCTTCATCACTCTTAACCCTGACTGAAAATCTTTTCTTAACGAGCAGGTCAAGCCATAATATTCCCTACCCCACTCTCAACACCATCCCCCGTCACTTTAAAGGCTGGCTTGTTTCGATTTTCCACGTTAGTTTCCACTCATGCCAATATGTCAATATCATGTCAATATCATTTCCACCCACTTCTGTTTGACACTGCTTCATATCTACTAACAGCAGCACCACAAGACATACTCATCACACTGATCTGAGTTACTCTGGAGAGTATCTAAAATAACTCCATGTACCCCAAAGCCCTGGGTAAATAGCACTGGGATAATGATAGAATGTCTGCTGACTGATAATGTGTATTACATAACCAACTCCTCTCCGTATACCATGGCACTACAACCACCCCAAAGGGATTAAAGGTTTTGGTCTACCTCACTGTAGAGCTAGTCAGGAGAGAACTGAAGGGCATCAGGTTAACAATGGTCAAGATTCATTGAGAGGATAATCAGATAGGCTAGCACAATTCCAGTCATCTACTGGCGCAGGACCTATCAGTTAGATTTTCCCTTTGTCCACACTCCCAGATTAAAGAGAAATTGGCTCTAAAGTTTATGATAGAATCCATTTAGGTTGCTCTATTTCAGCAAGATAGTTGGCAGCCCAGATAATGCCAGGAGGAACCCTGAAGCTCACTGACCAAACCTCTAATTTTACAAATAGGACAGCAGGCTAATGAAGCACAAGGATTTTCCAATGTTATATGGTTAGCTAGTTGGCATGGTTGGAACTGATACCCAGGTTCTCTGTGTGCCAAGCTAAAGATGGTTCCACTAAGTATATGCAGTATCAAATCTGCCTCATGGAATCAACCCATCCTTCTAGGAAAGCAGTCAGCTGCCAGATATGTGCCGCAGGTATCAAAGCAAGAGCTGAACAGGCAACCCAAAAGATTACCTTAATATAAACATCTAAAACTCTTGTCTTTAAAAGTATAACATGTAAGAAAGTGACATTTTTGTAAAAATGTAAGACTAGATTGTAAACGTTACATCAATTATATTATTTCAACTTTATTAAATTATGTACATTTTTAGTACATAATGCATACTTATATTCTTTTAAGATATATGTGTTCATTTGTACAAGACAGACTAAATATGCATGATTGTGCATGTATATGTGTGGGCTTAGTGATACAATTCTTTTTCTGATGTCTTTCTTATGTATAAAAGCATACATACACATAGAGTATATAATCCTTGGTTTGTTGACATCTACTTAATTCTGAAATTTCTTCTTTTTAATTAAATGCTATCATGAACACTAAATATCAATGTTTATGTTAGCATAAAGTTAGAAGCTATAATTGGGTTATTCATTTCCCAAATGACTCAAATACAATAGGAAATGAAATTTTAAAAGGCATGGAATGTTAGACCTATTGAAAGTGAGCTTATAGATCCCCTAACTAACCCCGCTTTTCTAAAGCTGCAGACCTGTGGCCCCAGTGAAAGACCTCACCATTGTCACAGATTCCATCAGGAGCAGAACTAACACTATACCCTGGTATCTAGATGTCATTTCTAGGGTATTTCCCCATTATACCATCCTTCTGCCTCTGCCACTTGCAAGCAGTGTCCAGTGATACTTTCCCAGAGAAATCTGTATCTGCAGACTGTCATCTTCCATATTCCTAGCCCATCAGAGTTCAAAACTCAGACACTAATAGAGCTAAATCATCCAGCTCAGGAGTTGCAACCTAATTGAATTTAGGCTGTGAATATATTTTATTTAGCTAGCACATTTTTAAAAAAGGTTTTATTTATTTATTCTTTTAGAGAGAGGAAAAGGGAAAGAGAGATGGAGAGAAACATCAATGTGTGGTTGCCTCTCGTGCACCCCCCTACTGGGAACCTGGTCCACAACCCAGGCATGTGCCCAGACTGGGAATCGAACCAGTGACCCTTTGGTTCACAGGCCCACAGGTCCATGCTCAATCCACTGAGCCACACCAGCCAGGGTGGGTAGACAGTAAAGACCTTTTGAATGGGGTGAGGCCACTGTATTTCATCTAAATCACTCCAATCCTATTAACCCACTTCCAACAGCTTCATAGTTTTCTGTTTCCTCCTTGGCCTCTCACAGCATTTGAGTCTGTGATCCCTGAATCCAGAGCAGACACAATTAACAGGACAGCAAAGTAAAACTACTTGATGGGAAATGTGAAATATTCTTCCAATAGGTATATTCACTGCCTTACCAATAAAAATCCATTTAGGTTTTTTAGGTTAACCCGTTATACCAAAGGTATGCAAACTACCAGTGAGACAAATCCAGCATACCACCTATTTTTGTATGTTCTCTAGCTGAGCTGACAATGTTTTTTATATTTTTAACCAGTAGAAAAATTCAAAAGAAGAATAATATTCCATGACATGTAAAAGTTAAGTGAAATTCACATTTCAATGCCAATGAAGTTTTGCTGGAATATAGCCACTCTCATCTCATATGTGTATTAGCTATAGCTGCTTTCTCATAACAATGGCAATTAATCAATTGTCACAGTGACTGCATGGCAATCAAAGCCTGAAATATCACCTTTTACAGAAGACATTTGCAGACCCCTGAGCTATATCAAAGAAAATTTAAAGCTGCCAATCAACTGCTAAAAAGTCGCAAGTATCTGTGTGAAATTGCTAACCCTACTCATCACTCTCAGATGAATCTTCACACAACACAGTTCAAGCCATGGCTGTCTCTCACCAAAATGTTTTCAGTACTCCCTGCCTACAAAGAAAAGTGAATTGCAACATTATTCACAGTGCCCAAGACATGTTAAGTAACCAAAGTGTCCTTCAATAGAGGATTCGATAAAACAGATTTGGTAATATACAATGGAATAGTATTCAGCCATAAGATGAAATTCTAAATGGACCTCGAGAATATCATGCTAAGCAAAATAAGTCACAGATAATAAGGTAAGAACCATATGATTTCACTCATATGTGAGATATAACACTGAAAACATCAAATGAACAAACAGCAAAGACAAAAATGCATACCAGAGGAAAGAAGAGTGGGAGGTAGTGAAGTGGAAAGGGGCTCAAATATATGGTAACAAAGGAAGATCTGACTTTGGGTGGTGAACCCAATACAATACACAGATCATGTATCACAGAAATATATACTTGAGCCCTGAGTGATGTGGCTTAGTGGATTGGGTAAAGTTCTACAAAGACGAAGATCACCGATACAATTCCCAGTCAGGGCACATGCCTGGGTTGTGGGTTCACTGGGGCTGCATGAGAGAGGCAGCCAGTTAATGTCTCTCTCTCACATGGATGTTTCTCTCTCTCTCTTTCTCCCTCCTTTCCCTTCTCTCTAAAAGCATAGTCTTTAAGAAGAAATGTACACTTGAAACCTGTATAGTCTTATTAACCAATGTCACCCCAATAAATTTAATTTTTAAAAAGTCTGAAGTATTTAGTAGTTCCTGGTTAAGGAACATGCTACTAAGTAGCAGGGTTAAGACCTCAACCTTCCATTCCACCCTCATCCCCCAAACCTCCCTTCCTGCATCTCATATTCCAGATGAGCTGAATTATCTGCTGTCCCTTTACACTGTCTGTGTCGCTAGTACTACAATAAATGCCCAGTCCCAAATACAGTGCAGTGCAGTAACATAAGCAGGACCTGTAGAGTCAGGTCTGGGTTCTAATTCAGACTCTTGCCCTTAGTAGTTGAAAAAGTTACTGAAGACCTCTAAACTTCAGTTTTCTCATCTGTAAAATGAGGATAATAACCCTTGCATCTTAAAGGCTGGTGTAAGATGTTAAGATCTGGCACATGGGAACAGCTAAACAAGTGGTGAAGGTATTAATTCTGCCCAATCACAATGCTCCTTCATCCTCTGTTTTCCCTTGTCCTCCCATTGGGAAATGACCTCTTCTTCTGATGTACACACCATGGTATCCACCTGTCCCACTCTTACGGCTCAGATCTGTATTTACTACCTTCTGTGACATTAATCTTTATCTATATCTTGTCTGGGAACTCCTTGAGGGCAGGATCCATCTGTGACTCACTCTGACACACCCTTGACAGCCCTGAGAACAAAGACTTGAATACAGTAGGGACACAAGAATTTACTGAATGCATGGTATGTATCCATTGAACTATATATAACACTTAGGAGGTGTATCATGTTCCACTGGGATGTAAGCAGGAGCCACACCACTGGCTCTGAGTACTATCCAGCCTGTGTGCTTAGAAAATGTTCAAACCACATCAGGAACCAAATTTCCCAACATAAAAACAAAGGACAAACAGAAAAATAGCCAATATTATATTATTCAGTGTTTTTATTTTCGTTACTTCAAGTTATAATCTTCATCTTCCAACAACTATAAATAGATCACATTTACGGGGGGGGGGGGGGAGGTCGACCATTTCCCTAAGGGAGACATGTTGAATATTATTAATAACCAATTACTTCTCAGTGTAGATCTAAATCAATCTAAATATTCAAGCAGGACCTACATTTAATAAAGCAAGCATCACACTCAGTTGTGACTAAAACCTCACCCAGAGCTGTGTACTAAATCAGACACAAGTAGGATACATGTAAGAATCAAGTCGCACCTGGACTAACAACTGTCACGGAAACTGAGGCGGGGGTTCGCAGCAGGATGCACCACGTGCCATTAGTTGCTAGAAATACTAGCCATCTGATTTGATGGGCAGCTTCATAAATTAAAAAAGATGTCAGTGATTTTCCTGATTTTTTAAAAAATCCTCACCCAAGGATATATGTTTTTTTTATTGATTTGAGAGAGAGCAGAGGAGCGTAGAGAGAGAAACGTCGATGTGAGAGAGAGGCATCTATCCATCACCTCCTGAATGAGGCCATGACTGGAGACCACCCCTGCAACCTAGGTAGGTGCCCTGACCGGGAATTGAACCTGCAACTTTTTGGTGCACAGGACGACACAAGTATCATGACCAGGGCTCATTTTCCTGACTTTTAATACCAAATTCCAAATGCCAAAATGAATCCACACCCAGGAATACAAAATGAACTGCTGAGACATGCCAATGTGGGGAGGGGCATTTTCCAACAAGATAACAAAAAAGTTTCCAACTACATTTGTTGATGCATTTCCCTTCAGAAACCTCCTGACAAATACACACTTCACCAGCAGATATATTATTAAACTGAAGATGTATTACAAACAAATTACAATGTTTAGCTGTCAGGAAGCACTTCACAAAGCACTTGTATAATCCATTAATTCCTTGGAAACTCACAACGACCCTGTGAGGTGGGTATAATTACCCTCACTTTACAGATGAAGTAATTTGTGCCATCTTATCCCAAGATGGTAAAGCCAAGATGGTAACCCAAGTCTTAGAAATCCAATTCCCAATCTCCTAAGAAATCGAAAACATTAATTTGAAAGAACACATGCATGCCTAGATTCATTGCACCATTATTTACAATAACCAAGTGTGCACCAGTAGATGAGTGAATAAAAAAAAACTGTGGTACATTTATACAATGGAATACTACACAGCCATAAAAAGGAAGTCTTACATTTTTGTGACAGCATGGATGGACCTGGAGATTACTACACTAGATGAAATAAACCATTCAGAGAAAGACAAATACCAGGTAATCTCACTTGTATGTGGAATCTAATGAAGAAAATAAACTGATGAACACAACTGAAACAGAGGCATGGATACCTGGATGAGACTGACAGCTGTCAGCGGGGAGAGGGGTTGGGGGACTGGATGAAAGAAGATGAAGAGATCAAGCAAAATATATATATATATATATGTATATCACATAAATACAAGTGTGGGTATAACCAGACAGAAAGGGGGTGGCAGCTGGGTTGAGGTAAGCAATGCCAGGGGCGGGGGGTGGGGGTAGGTGGGTAGGGGGGGTGGGGAATGGAGACATTTGTAATAGCGTCAATGATAAAAATAAAGTAAAAAAAAAAAAAAAGACGTCCAATCCCCAGTGTTCTCTTCTCCTTTTTTCTCCACACAAAGCAAGAGGCTACATTTGTTTTCCTCCCACCACACTTACTCAAACCATCGGCCAGCCAGCACTGCATGAGGAAGCAGAGTGGGAGTATAAACATTACTGTGGTCAACACAGCCAAAGACATCCTGGCTCTGCCTCTTGCTGATGACGTTTTTAGAATCATGCAACTTAAAGGAAAGAAATGGAGTGTGGGTTAACTACTGGGTTTTATTTCCTACCTGTCCTATTTTGGGCTGTTTATGTATACTCAGAAACAGACAACCACCATAAATATGAAGAAGCCCCCAGGGCCAAATTATCTCTTGGATCTTTTGTGCATATTCTAAGGTCTAGGCCTGCATAACTGTTGAGTCTTACCACGTTCAGTTTGGGAAAGGGAAAGAATAAAAAACCCGCAACTTGCCCTGGGCTTACAAAAATTTTGCCTTTCCTCAAATGTTTCCATTGGAACACTTTATTTTTTTTTCTCGTGAATCTTAATCTGTCTGACGTGCCTTAGCTGCTCATTTTTTAGCACACTTTGTTTGAACTTACAGTAGACTTCACAAAACCACTCCCTCCGTGGGCCTTGGGAGGCGCTTCCCTTGACTATGGATACTGCACCAAGCAGTGTACTGTAACAAGTAAATAAAAAGAAAATCCGAACACTCCCCTACCTTTCCCTCTTCGTGAACCCTCACCTTTCTAACCACTTTTGTGGCACAACCTGCATATCTTTAGCCTCTCAGTGAATTCTTCAGTGCAGACACACCCCATAGCCTGGCCTGTGCGTCTCTAAGGATCAACATCAAATACCCCATCTTTAAGGTGCTGCCAAGACTTTACTCCTGTTTGGGCTGCAACAGGACAAACCTTTAAATGAGCAAAGTCCATCAAATGACCGGCGGGCACTTAGACAATTTTATACATTCTGACTAAGGCAGGCAGACAGCATGTGCCGGGACAGCACAGACTCCAAGGGACAAATCAGAAGAGCTACACAACAAATCCCAGCTGGTAGCAGTTACCCTTGCGCTAACAGTCCAAGCCTTTCTCCCTGTTCTTGGTTGGCTGCATCGCCTTAAGAAGGTCCGCACACGGGACCTAGATGCAGTACGTGTGGGATGAATCCACTCAGAACAAAGTTATAAACATACAGGGCACTTTTGCCAGTGAGTCTGACTTTATTTTTCACAATCATCTTTCAGCCAAGAAAAGAAAAGAATAATTATCACTCCACCCAATCACTACCAGCCATTCTTCTGGGTATATATTTTTGGCACAAAGGGCTGGTTTGCCTGCACTCTTGGTGGGGATGTTTATTATTCTTTCTCTCACTCCAAACCTTCTGCCAACGAGCAGGAATAAAAACTCCACACACATGGTGGGGAGGGAGGGGGAGTCCCACAGCTGTCAGCTGTGACCACTGGGAAAGCCAAGCTAGGTGAGGTCCCTTGAGTCCCATGGGTCCCAACCTTGGCTCTGTAATTTGCTCCCTGGGGGCTGGGCTCCTCCTGGCAGGGACCAGACAGGTCTTTGTTTGTTCCACCCTCAAGCAGAATTCAGTGGCATGTGAGGCCATCCAATAATTCTGAGCTTAGAGTGACCCTAACCAAAACCATAGCTCAGTAACTCCAAGAAAAAAAATCACTTGGGGCAAAGGTGCTTTCTTTAGAAAACTAACTTGCCCGGGGAATGTTTTACTCGCCCCCACACACCTAGAGACCAGCACAAAACCACTGCTCAAGCTGTTGACTTGAATTCCCTGTTCTTTAGGGGGCGCTGAGGCAGTTACTTGATCAGCTTGGATGGCCCCTTGGAAACAGAGGTGGGTGCTTAACATGTCTGACAGTACAGGCACACTGTCCCTTTCCAAAAACAAGCAGAGCAAGAGCGTCCCTGGCCCAGCTATAGATTCTGTCTTACAAGGTCAAGGCCCCAGAAGGGAAAGGCCCAGTGTTCTGAAATCTCCTTTCCTCCTGTGGTGTGGAGGAGCTTAAAGGCAAGAGGCACCGGATCAAGGAAACACCTCATCGAAGGCTTCTACTTACTTCTCATCGCGCTGATAAGAGCGTTGCCGTCTTTGATCACGTCCTTGATGAATTTATTGGTCCTCTCCAGCTCCTGCTCATAACACTTGAGCCTCTCGCGGAAATTGGGGCTGTCCAGGTAGCAGTCGCTGAACTCCAGAGGAGGATGCCCCATGGTTCTGATGGCAGGGTCTGGAAGGAGAAAGAAAAAAATACAAAGACCAAGAGCATCAGTGGTACAGTAGAGGGAGTAGATGGGACGGGTAGCTCGCAGCCTCCCTCCCTTGGGAGACAGGTACCTGTTCTAAGGAGATTCTTGGGGGAGCTGGCTGGTCAGTACCCGCCCGGCGCCGACGGCCTCAGGTGACTGGAAGAGCTAATTAATGCAGTCGGATCCCCGCGGGGCGCAGTCTAGTAATCAACATAACCCCTAGCAATCGCCTTCCCAAAAAGGCAGCAGAAACCGCAGCCCGGCTCGCTGCGGAAGACCGGCTGGATCCTTCTAAGCAATTGCAAACTTGACACTTCGGCCCGCCCAGGGTGTAGGCGGGGGTCAGGGCTGGGGATGGGAGCCGCCTCTCTTCTCTCCTCGCTGCTCCTCGCGTCCGAACTAGCAGATTTCCTTCGCCGAACTCCGCGGGCAATCCCGATTGCACCGTCCCTTCCCCCTCCCCCTTAAAGCCCGAGCCTCTGCCCCACCCCAGCGAAGCCCTGGTACCGAAAACGAGCACTCGAGCTGCTTCTCCAGCTGTCTTCCACGCACCCTACGGTCCTCAGGAGTTTTCCCTGGTCTCAGGGAGCCGGCCTATTGTCCTCTTAGGCGCCGGAGGGGTTAAGCCGAGGCGGCAACGAAACGTAGCCTGCCCCCACAGACATCCAAGCGGGAAGAGGAGGGCGAGAGCACAACGTACAATAGCTGCGGTGGCCGGGCGCTTCCCTACGGAAACTGGGGAGCAGTCAGCGCCCTAGGACTCCAGCTGGAAAGCGTGGCGGCCTGGGAGATGTAGTCTTTCCGCTTCACGCCCCTTGACTCCTCCCTGCGATCTCCCGACCACCCCGCAGGGACCGCCGCCCTCCCAGAAAAGCTTCCCAGCCTGCCCCAGGCTCGCGGTCCCGGCCCAGCCTCCAGGGGCAGGTGCGCAGCACTCTGGTGTCTTAAGTGGAAACTTTCCGACACTGCCGCAGAACCCGGGAGGAGATTGCGAGAGGCTATCTCTAAGTTACCATTATTTGGCTGGATTGTTTATTTGTTTTTCTTCCAGCCTCCCTCTGACCTACCAACTTCTTTTTTTCTCTACCCTTTCCCCTTTCTGCTGCTCCTAGCGCTCTAATTCCCATGGGCCTTCGACTTGCAGGGGTGACTCCTTCTCCAGGACCTCTGCGTCAAGCTCAGAACCTCCTGCCAATAAATAAATAAATAGATAGATAGATAGATAGATAGATAAATAAATAAATCATAAGTAGGATTTCACTTTTTCCTGAACAGGAGGACCTCAGAGCATGGTGTTTGTGACCCAACTCACTGCACAGGCTGTTCATTAAAGCACATGATTTTCCATGTTTAAGCGGAAAACCTAGGAAGAGGATGTTATAAATTGTCTTGCAATTAACCTAAGAGGAGTCTCGTCCATGGTCCATTGCAGGGGAAGAGGGGCTACTATTAGCAGGTGTCTGCCTTGAGATTAAGCATAGGTAGGGGCTGGAAAATAGTGTGTGCATGTGCAAAAGGATCCGTTGTGATTTTGGAGAAGTGTTTAAGAATACATTGCCCTGTGAAGAAAGTTTTAAAAAGCCAGAAGTGAATGGGGTTGTAAATGGAGTAATAATAGCAAATTAACCTGTATTAGTGCCCAACTGCTACTAAAACAACCACAAATTTGGTGACTTAAAACAATGCAAATTTATTTTTCTGCAGTCTGGAAGTCAGAAATCAGAAATGGGTCTCACTGACCCAAAATCAAGATGTCAGAAGGGCTGAGTTCCTTTCTGGAGGCTATAGAGGGAAAATCCATATCCTTGCCTTTTCCAGCTTCTGGAAGCTGTCCACACCCTGGAGGTAATAGCCTGCTTTCCCCATCTTCAAAGCCAGTGGTGGCTTATCAAGTCTTTGTCCCTCTACATCGTTGTGACACCGACTGTCCTGACTCCCTCTTTCACTTGTAAGGACCCACCAAATAATCTAGGATAATCTCCCCATCTCAAGATCCTTACCTTAATTGCATCTGCACAATCTCTTTCATCAAACAAGGTAATACTTACAGGTTCTAGGGATGAGCACGTGACATCTTTCGTGGGAACATTCTTCTACCTTCCACACAAGGTATGATCGATAACCCACCTCTCTAATCCTTGAAACAATCCTATGAGGTTAACATGGTTACTGTGCCCATTTATTTATTTTTTTTGTATTTTTTAAAATTATTTTATTGTTGTTCAAGTACCGTTGTCTGCATTTACCCCCCACCCCAGCTATCCCCACCTCCCTCCCTTGCTTCCACCCCTCCTTGGTTTTGTCCATGTGTTCTTTATAGTTGTTCCTTGCTGTGCCCATTTAAAGATGAGATAGCTCAGTCCAAGAGAGGTTAAATGACTTGCCCAAGAATGCACAGCTTGAACCTGAGCCTAGCCTGGCTAGTTCTAGAGACACTGCTCTTAACCACTACACTATATCACAGCATCCTGAAGAGTTTAATGAGGAAACACCTTCTGAAAATTAATAAATAGCCACACCCCAGAGTAGGATTTTATTTCAGACCCTTTTTATGTTTATGAGAAAATGCTCAAAATGGGTTTTAAAAAGCACCAATGCAGGTACCAAGGGAAAGTGCCCAATGAATAGGTGCATGGTCTTTGAAATTCCAGCAAGGTTCTCTATAGCATTCATTCAGTAATTAGACAAGCATTTATTCAACATCTGCTATATGCCTTACAGAGCCTATACTTATATTTTCGTCACTATGAACTGTACCATTGATGTTACTGATGGTAGGTATAATCATGCTCATCTAACTTCCAATACTCAAAGTATTTTATGGTCATCTGTGTTATTCTTTGTCTACACAATGAAAGTAAAGTGCAGAGGAGAACAAATGCCGTGGGCCAAATCCCAAGGAAGAAAGAGGGTTAAAATGAGCACTCAGTCCTTCAGATAACAGCTGCCTTAATTGAGCATTATCCCAGATGCTTTGTGTGCATTATACCTTACCCTTGAAACAACTGGATAGGATTGGGGTCCTCAACTTCTTACTTACATAAGCCCTAAAAGAATTTTGAGAAGCTCTGCAGTGCCTCACACATTTGTAAGTTGCCATCTATATGTTAATGATGTTTAAAATGGTTGCAAAAGGTACGATTTCTACCATACTATACATATTGACAATTTAAAATAAGACTGTCATGCTTTTAAAGATTTTTGTTGGATTTACCATCACACATTAAACACAAAGCACAACAAAAGTGTAAACTTCTCTTTAGCCTTCAGAAAATTTACATTATTCCTGTTTCTTCTTGAGGTCAAACGTCCACGACATTCTCCCCACAGAGTTGAATTCTGTCATAAACTATATTTGTACTTGAAAGTCCTCTATTGATCGCCATATTGAATTTCTCTGCAACAAAACATGTCCATTAGTAGAACATGAATTACTTTTATTTCCTTTTGACCATAAGGCTCCAAGTATAAAGCCTCCTGGGTGGAGTTATAATTTCAATTACTATGTATGCACAATAGGTAAAAATAATATGAAGATATACATTATGATTATTGTTATTAAACATAAAACAGAATTTTAAAGCATTATGCTAAGTGAAATAAGCCAGTCAGTGAAAGACAAATACCATATGATCTCACCTTTAACAGGAACCTAATCAACAGAACAAACAAGCAAGCAAAATATAACCAAAGACACTGAAATTGAGAACAGGCTGACAGTGACCAGAGGGGAGAGGGGAGGGAATTTCAGGGGAGAATGGGAAAGGGTTTGCAGGAACAAGTACAAAGGACACACGGACAATAAGAGGAGGTGGGCGGAAATGGGAGGGAGGTGGGGAGGGCTGGGGTGGGTGGGCTGGGATGGGGGTAAAAGGCAGAAAACTGTACTTGAACAACAATTAAAATTAAAAAATGTGAAAAATAAATAAATATATTCTCATATTTTAAAAAATTTTATTGGAAATGAATCTCCTAGTGAGATGGATGGGGAAGGCGCAGGTTATAGGACCTTGAGTTAAAGAAGATTCTTGGATATAAAAAAAAAAAGAAAATGAAGTTTACTGGATATCAATGTTTGAAATTCTTGCTCTGTTTAGCCCCAAGGATTTCTACACCCTGGGTCAAATTACCATAGTAAGATGTGTGGCCTTTGAAAGGAAAGAATGTTTTCCTTCTGAGAATCTAGGTAAGAGTAGTGAGAAAGGGAAACATGGGGGTAGTTCTCAGGCAAATAGTTTTTTAGAAAATAGTACTAAAGGAAGTAGAAGATTTGGAAATTTGATTCCCTTTCAGCTTTATTCATAATTACCAAAACTTGGAAGGAACTAAGATTTCCTTCATTAAGTGAATGAAGAAATAAACTGTGGTCCATCCACACAATGCAAGGAATGAGCTATCAAGATGCGAAAAGACATGAAGAATCTTAAATGGCCATATTAATAAATGGAAGGAGCCCATCTGAAAAGGCTGCATCCTGTGTGGTGCCAACCATATGACAGTGTGGAAACGCCGAAACTATACAGACATTAAAAAAAAAAAGCAGTGTTTGCCAGGGGGTGGGGACCAGAGGGAGAGGGATGGGTAGGTGGAGTACAAGGAGGTTGTTTAGAGCAGTGAAAATACTCTGTACGACACTATAATGATGGATACATGTCATACATGTGTCCAAACCTGTAGAATGTAGAACACCAAGAGTGAACCCTAATGTAAAGTAGGGACTTTGGGTGATGACGATGTCTCAATGCAGGTTCATCAAGTGTAACAAACGTGCCCCTCTGAAGGGAGTTGGTGATAATGGGGGAAGTTACGCATGGGTGAGGGGCAGGGATATACGGGAAATTTCTGTACTTCCCTCTCAATTGCTGTGACCCTAAAGCTGCTCTAAAAATACATTTTTAAAAATGTCCAGGAACACAAATTCCATTTCCCATTTCTTGTATGTCAAGGTAACAGCACCTCCACAGTCTTAATACAGGACAGCATGTCTTTCCTAACCAGTCACTCTGTTTCAGCTGTGATACTGTAGAGAGACCACTGACCCTGGAGCAATACCAATAGTACAGACCTGAAGCTCACTGTTCTCTCTCTGAAAGATGGCACCAGAGGCAGAGAGGAGTCAGATTGCTCACAATGATATTCCTAGAAAAGCATTACTATTTATAAACCCACACAACTTGATCTCTGCTCATTATCATCATAGGAAATGAAAAAGCCATGCTCAGGAATGTACATTTCAACTCACTAGAAACTGCTGCCTTGTTTGTGGTCTGGTTAATATCCTGTCACCACTTAGGGCAGTGAAAATACTCCCAAGGTCTGCAGCACAGTGACATGGCCAAGGCTCCCCTTTGGAGTTTAAGAAAAGGAACCTGAAATCCTGGAGCTTATCATTTCAGCAGATGACTCCAAGGTGGAGTTGCAGCACAGCTGTAAGTCTCGGCACTGTTCAGCTCAGGATAGCAGATTCTCCGCTTCATGTGTCTGTCTGTCTGTCCTTCATGCTGGAATGAGAATGAACCATAATCCTTTAACCTAATGAAACATATCAGCCTCCTATACATTTCAAATTGCTTTCACAACTTGAAATATATAAGGAGAGGGGAAGTAAAGAGAACAGATGTTACAGGTTCCTAGGAAAGGCAATGTACATGCCCAAGAAGACCAAATAAATATCCAGTATTGACTTAACATGGCAGCTTTTGCTTTATCTCTTCCATCTGGGACCATAGCTAGCTCATTAAAACATTTCTTTACAGTACTTATTAATCATTTGCTCCTCTCCACATATGAAAAATACATAAGGAGTTCTTTTAAAAGTGGTCTGGGAGCCTGAAAGGAATGGCCATTTTCCAAATGACATTTGTTCGGTTTCATTAATTTATGAGATTTATTTTAAAAGAGTTTTATCTTAAGGATGCAAATTAATATTTGATAACCCCTGTGCTTCTTATAAAGAATCCTGAAGCTCTTTGTCTTAAAATGCTACAGTCCTTTCACAAAAAGGTAGAGAAGATCCAGACGTTAACTGGCCTATATCAGTAACAAGAGGAGAAACCTGAGCGGAAGAGTGAGAAGCTGGGGGAGAGGGGCCAGCATCGGATGAGGACTTAGGCCAGGCATTTTACATAAATGGTCTCATTTGCTGTGTACACCAAATCAGCGAGGAAGGTTCTGTTGTCACCTTCATGCAACAGATGAAGCAACAGAAACTGAGAACAGTTAAGCTACTTGGCCAAGGTCATGCAGAAAATAAATAATGCACCAGAGATTTAAATCTGGGTCTGGTCTGACTCTGAAGGCTTTTTTTTTTTTTTGCCACTGCATCACACTGCACTTCAAGTCCAGTGCATCAATATCTAATCCCCATTCTCTTCTGCTTATGTGGCTGGGTGTACTTAGTGCTGTATGATGGAAAAATAGTTCAGGGTCATTTGTTGGTAATTGCGGCAAACGATTTGAAATGATCCCAGGTTTAGCATTAATGAAGGCTGTTTGTTGAACTTCTCTGAAGAGCTAGCTGACAGATCTGGTTCCCGTGCCACATCTGCCCAACCCTTTAGAATTTCCATATTTACACTGCGAGGAATATAAGACAAAGTACATGTCAGCTCCCCGGCCTCATCACATGGCTAGCCTTGCCCCTAGTTGTAGCCTAGCCTAAATCCTGTACTACCGTTGGCACCAGTCCCAGACCCAGTCTTGGCTCAGGCCCATTCTCTGCTTTGACTGTGCTTGGCCTGGTTCCTTTCCTTAGCCTCAGCCAAGATTTGAGGAGCCCTAAGTGACAAACGGTAGAAAAAAGGGGAAATCCTTTTCCCTAGTTCTCCATACATCCAAATCTCCACTTACAACCCCTTCTCTTCGTGTCTCCCCTTTTGATGTTTTTTGGTGAAAAACAGCCATCAATGTACAGCTTTACAAATGTGATCTATTTCAATCTCTGTGATAAACTATCAAGCTTTTTTTTTATTTATAAGATTCAGTGTTTCCATTACCCTGTCATGCCAGCAGGACCATATCAAAGCTCTCTATTGTCAAGGACCTGGCGATTTTCTCCCTGTGGCCATTTTCTGTGCTCATTTTGATTTCCAACTATCCACAGTTCAGAAAGGAAATCCAAACAGATTCTATTTCAATTCTGATAGACTTTATCAGGGTGACGAAAACATGGCTGTTTACTTGTAAACTCCCAGAAAGATATCAATACCCACCAATCCAGAACAGTCCTCACACAATGGTTTTCACTAATAACATGAATGCAGGTTTCCACTCCTCACTGTGGCAACAGTTAAGCTTTCTGATTTCCATACTACTTCACCTTACATCTGATTCTAAGTAATAATTAAATAAATATGATTAAATAACTGTGCATTGCATATCATTTTACATGTGGTCATTTTCACTCACATCAAACAGCATATTACACACTTTTTAAAAACAATTACCACAATGACAACTTGAATAAAATAAAACAACTGAAATATTTCTGATAGGTTTCTGACCCTGGGGGTGATAAAACATGAAGAAGCCTTCAGATAATTGACCTTAGAAAGTTCTTCTAGTTTCTCCTAAAATAAAGCAACACAAGATCAAACATGCAATTCTTTTCATTTTTAGAATCTCTTTTTTCATGATTAAAACAAGCAGTAGATAAGTTCTCAGAATAACGTCGTTGACTGCAAATGGATATGCATTTATACTTAAGGTAACCTATTAAGATATAAAATAAAGAATTCTAATAAGGCCCTGGCTGGTGTGGTTCAGTGATTGAGTGCCAGACTATGAACCAAAGGGTCACCGGTTCAATTCCCAGGCAGGGCACACACCTGGGTTGTCAGCCAGGTCCCCAGCATGGGGCGTGCAAGAGGCAACCACACATTAATGTTTTTCTCCCTTTCTTTTTCTTTCCCTTCCCCTCTCTGTAAAAATAAAATATTTAAAAAACAATTTTAATAAAGTATTCTAGAATACTATACATTGGTCCATTTTCCATGAATTTGCAATGTCAGGCTAGTGATTTTATAAATGGGCCCATCACACAATGGACACCAAGATGGTTGTCTCAGAAGGCAACATTACAGTGGCAATGCCCTGGCAAGGAGCTAGTGCATGACAACCGTGATTTCTCTCCTTCATTGTTAACACAATATTACCACAGGAAGGGGACTGGTTTCACATCCTGACTAAGAAAGATGGTGGCATAGGTAAATGTGGTTCTCGCATCCTTCCACAGCCACATCAAAAATACAACTAAACTATAGAACAACCATCACTCAGAACCACCTGAAATCTAGCTGGAGGAAGAAGTCCTACAACTAAAGATATAAAGAAGAAGCTACATCGAGATACCTAGGAGGGGCGGAGATGCAGAACAGGCAGAACTCATTTCCACGTGTGGCAGATAAAAATCACGTGGGACATCTGGGCTGCAGAGGTCCCCCCCCCAGGAGTGGAGGGTCCCAGCCCCACACCAGGCACCCCTTCCCTGGGTTCCTCTGCCAGGATGAGAAATCTCCATAACTTCTGGTTGTAAAAACCAGTGGGGATTGAGGCAGAGTGAGAGGGAGGGGGCATCAGCTATGAATCAAAAAGAGGGCTCACACAACCATGCTGGCACCTAGATCTTGGGCAATCAATCAGCTTCTCTCAGAACTGTAAGAAATAACTTTCTTTTGTTTATAAATTACCCAGTCTGTTGTATTTTTTTAAAGATTTTATTTCTTTATTTTTAGACTGAAGGGAAGGGAGGGAGAAAGAGAGGGAGAGAAACCTGGATGTGTGAGAGATACTTTGATCAGTTGCCTTTCATTCACCCCCCACTGGGGGCCTGACCCACAACCCAGGCATGTGCCCTGACTGGGAATCCAACCGGCGACCTTTTGGTTGGCAGGCCGGCGCTCAATCCACTGAGCCACACCGGACACGGCAAAATGTGGAAGTTTTAAGGGGAAAAAAAGGTATGAGTGGGCGAGTGAATGAAGGGAAGAAATACGTGTTATCACCAGGAAGCATTAAGGGTCCATAAAGCTTTCTGGTTATTTAAAGTGAGACAAGTCAGCACAGTTGTGTGCTTTATCCCAACTGCATGTAGCTGACTATGCAGGCACCAAGTAGATAGGGTGCTGGGTTTAACTAGGGTTGGACTTTCGTCACTTCCACTTGATAAAGCAGAAGGTCAAGTATGTTGAATGTTGCAAGGGAGGGATTGTGGTTATCAATGGAGGTTAAGTTGAATAATGAACAAAGAGAGGATAGCAGTGGGATGAGGGACAGTAAAATAGTTGATCAATGAATTTTAGATCTCAATATGATCAGAGGATATGAGTGAGGTGCTCTTATTGTTCCCTGAGCTTTAATTTATTCTTCATCACATATACTTTAAAACAATGGGCTTTTCTAAGAAGTCACACATAAACCGAAATAGGATAAAATTTGGAGGGCTGGACTGACAATTAAGTATATTTTATTTTATTTTTTAAAGATTCTATTCATTCATTTTCAGAGGTGGGAGAGGGAGGGAGAGAAACATTGATGTGAGAGATGTGAGAGAGAAACATAGATCGGCTGCCCCCCACATGCCCCCAAACGGGGACCCGGTCTGCAACCCAGGCATGTGCCCCGACTGGGAATTGAACTGGTGACCCCTCAGTTTGGAGGATGATGCCCAACCCACTGAGCCACACTAGCGAGTACAGATTTAAGTATACTTTGAATGTGCATACAGGTAGTTCAGATATTAGTGAATCACGTACTCATCCTAAAGGAGTACAAGGTGTAAGAAAATCAGTGGTCTCTGTCCTACTTTCTCATGCCCACTCACACAATTCTCCTTCCTCAAGCCTATTATAGAGGAAACCTACTCTAAAATGATTCCTGTATGGTGTTTTTCACATTGCAGATTACTTGAAACAAAGTACAGGAAAAGTTGCTGTTCCCAGCTCCTCAGGGTGTCCTTTCCTTGTCTATCTTTCCTCCTTTTTAAAAATTTTTTGCCGTTGTTCAATTATAGTTGTCCCCATTTCGTCCCACTTCCTCCTTCTTTTTTTTTTTTTTATTGACAGCCTTCCTTTTTGAAAAAGAGATGTTGGGGAAGGGTGGGAAGAAGAAATGTGCAGTCCAACAGACACATTCCCTTTGCTGTGTTTGTAATTTTAGTGGCAATTGAATAGTATAGGTTTTGTTTGCCTTCCAAAAGTGTACTTTTCAGATGAACTTATTCAGAACAAACATGACTAGACCTTCTGGGTTTTTTGTTTTGTTTTGTTTTGTTTTGTTTTGTTTTAGTTCTTTTGCCAAGTAGGCCAAGAAGTTCCTCCACAGTAGCCCGATGACCTCCTTTTTCTTAGTTACAAGAGGGGGACGTATTGCTGCTAAGAAGCAAGATAGTGAAAGACCAGAAAAGCAGGCAGAAGGAACAACCAAAGGAGGGAAGGGAAGGAACACCTCCCCTTAGCTAGCTACAGCCTGACATTAACTGCTCAGTTTATCTGAGTTCCATTCCGCTCCTCAGCTTCCCTCAGCCCCTCAGCCTGACTTTGGTGACAAAATAGCTTGATGTTACCTTGCAACTGCTTGAGCCCAGGGCTTGCCATCTCAAGATCCCATTCAGGAGCCTTGCTCTCTCTGGCCCTTCACTGGCAATGTGGGTTGCTTTTCTGTTTCTTGAAAATGAAAGCATTCTAACAGATACAGGACACTTAACATCGTATTGTATACAGTTACGTATCCTGAATCTTTTTTTAAAGATTTTATTTATTTTTAGACAGGGGAAGGGAGGGAGAAAGAGAGGGAGAGAAACATCAATGTGTGGTTGCCTCTCAAGTGCCCTCTACTGGGGACCTGGCCCACAACCCAGGCATGTGCCCTGACTGGGAATGGAATCAGCAACCCTTTGATTTGCAGGCCAGCACTCAATCCACCGAGTCCCACCAGCCAGGGCTGTATCCTGATTATTTACGACAAACATGTATTTCTATTAAAGTACTAATAGCTTACACTTAGCTTATTTAGTGCTCACAAGTCTATAGGGTAACTATTGTTATTTATCCCCATTTTACAGGTGATGAAACTGAGGCACAGAGATGTTTAGTAACTTGACAAAAGGGAAGTAAAAGCTAAATGGTGGGGTTGATTTTCATACCCAGCTTTTCTGGTTCCAGAGCTCATGTGCTTATTCACTTCATTGAGTTGACCCTGTTTTTATAAACAAAAATATAAAAAAGTAAAGAACAAGATGAAAGCAAAATTGCCTCATTGGCACTCCTGCTACCACTGTTTTCAAAATGCCAATCCTCTTGTGTTCAGACCAGGCATCAAACAGCTCTCGTGCCTTGCCTCACATCCTCTCAGCCTACCATTCTGCAAGCAGGTGGAACATGGCAGCACCTCTCTATGCTGTGCTGTATCTCACTTTCTGCCGCAGGGCTGTGGGAATCTGTTCTGCCATTCTGAAGCATGCATGAGTGTGGATGTGCAGGAGAATTAATGCACGATGTAGTGAGCCTTCACTCATGGATATGGGAGCTGCAGAGAAATGTTCCCTTCTTCTCTCCCACCAGTGGACAATTCTGAAGTGCCTTCTACATGGCTCCTCAGCGGGATCTACGCCCAGTTTTGCCACTTGAAAACATACCCTTCTAATGACTTTCTTTTCATTTCTGCTTCACTCTTCCCAGTTTCCTACCCGTTGCCTAAGTTCACTTCCCAACATTAACATGTATATGAAAGTCCTTGTCTCAGGCTCTATTTTCTAGAGGAAATCTAGGATAAGGCAGAACACTAATCCATAAGATATATTTAACTTGACTTTTCACACTTTGCTACTTTCTCCTACACTTTCACATTTAAATCTTCAAATTTTACTTTGAATGAACTTGGTGTTGATATTACCTCATTTTTAAAAAGATTTTATTTATTGATTTTTAGAGAGAGGGGAAGAGAGGGAAAAAGAGAGGTAGAGAAATATCAATATCTGGTTGCCTCTCGCATGCCCCTTACTGGGCACCTGGCCCGCCACCCAGGCATGTTCCCTGACTGGGAATTGAACTGGCAACCCTTTGGTTTGCAGGCTGGCACTTAGTCTCCTGAGCCACACCAGCCAGGCCTATATTGTCTCATATTTAATAAATATATTTATATATTATAATCATATATGTGATGATTGCTTAAAAATTACGCACAGAACATGAAAAGACCATCTTTGGCAAATGGGTTTTTGTTTTCATCTTTTGTCTTTTGATTGCAAGTTGGCTGTTGTACCTAAAGACATCATGTCTGTGTTCAAGGCCAAAAGATTGGGAGATGGAGCAAGCCATGCAAGCTGAATCTATCTTTTCTATCTACAAAGAAGTCATTTGTTCACATTCCCAGAAGATGTCCATTTTGTTCTCATTAGCCAGACCAAGATCATACAACCCTCCCTGTTGGCAAAAGAAGTTGGGAAATTTCAGAAGATTGCCACAATTGGCTTGACTCGATCATGATTCAATACTCAGGTCTGGACCCATTTCTGCACTGAACAAAAGTTGGCTGCTGTTGAGGAAGTGTAAGGGGGAAATGAAGATTGTTTAGGGAATTAAATCTGTATGTCTACATTAATCCTTATATTTAACATAAATGGTATTTTTACAAGATACCCCTTTCATTTAATATATCATGGATATCTTTATATGTCAATACATAAAGATCTTATTCTTTCAAAACAACTCACGCTGAAATGTTTAGGTAATGCGGACCCCAGCTTGTGGGGTCCACCACATTGTGGATGAGATACAAGATAAATTCACACGGACTACCCAGTCCTGTAGAGGAAAAGGGACAGCATGGCTTTTCTCTCAAGGGGAGAAAAAGCCTGGGCCCTTGCCGTGACAGGCCTTTATTTCTTTTCTGGGCACATTACATGATGGTCCTCATTTACTATGCACAGGTTCGCTTTAGGTGGTTACCTTTTACAGAAAACGAAGGAGATGCTGCTGCTAGTCACATCGCAGAGGAAGGATATTTGCAAATGCAAAGGGGAAAAGTGGTTGAACCGGTTACATTCCATACTAGGGAGTTTTAGCATGGATTTTAGGAAGTTACAGTAAGCACTTGCTGTCTCAATTCAAGGTGAGAGAGTTTTAGCAAAAGCAAGTCTCATAGCAGTCTAGGTACAATGCAGGCCTGATTCCCCACAGGAGAACCTATCCGTGGGCATGGGTCCTGTGCATTAGACCTTGCTTTCCACTGGGAGCTGGGCCCACACCATGCAGAATGGTCTCCTACCTTTAGGTATGAATGTCCATAACTCACTTTGAAATGTATAAAAAACAAGATAAATGATGCAGGAATGGATAGATGGGCAGATAGATATAATGGTAATACAGAAACAGGGAAATGTTAATTGTAGAAGCTAAGTGGTATATATATGGGTGCTTATTGTGCTATTTCACATTTTACTACTCTTTCAATTTCTCTCTATATTAAATATATTCATAATAAAATATTGGTGAAAGCATTAACCAAATTGAATATGTACCAATGTGTATAAAAATTGGAAAATGATCTCTTTTGCCATAAAATTATAATTAGGACACATGCCAAGTGTGTGAATGTAATTTTATGGATTAAAAAGCACATGTCAACTGCTCTATAGAAATGCCCATAGTTTGAAAGAGAATAATTAATGCAGGTGTAGGAGATTAAAAATTGTAACAAAAAAATACCATGGCAAATCCTAATCTGTGAGTTTGTTCATATCTTTCACATGTGTTTTTACCTTTAGAGTGACTTTCGAGTTTTTGTGGATTGCTTATCCAAAAATACAGATACTTCATCTACTCTACTTCGCCTGACACCAACCTCCTATCCTGTTTGTTAAACAGAGACCAGGCATATGTAGACGGAAAAGGCATGTGGGTAACCTGAATACTGACTGAATCTACAATTGCTTTATAACGTGACGTCCTCCGAGCCCAGTGGCAAGGCAATCTTGAGTCAGAAGCGCAGAGAAAGCCTAGCAATGAATTAAGTGAGGATCCTCACTTAACACTGTCAACAGGTTCTGTGACTTTAAGAGAAATGACACATAACAAAACCAATTTGACCATAGTCTAATTAATACAAATAAGAGTTAGGGTCCTATTGAATCTCATTAATGCTTTAATGCAACAATGATAGTTGAGGACCTGTTGTACATGGTAGAGGAGTTAGATAATTTAGTGTCAAGATTGGTGTGGAAATAAAAGTTATAAAAAGTCTCAGGGAGGTAGGCACGAGGGAAGGGTTGGGCCACAGCAGGAAGGGGAAAGAGGGGGGAGGCAAATAGACTGGTTAGGGAGGGGTTTATCACTAGCTTCTTACAATAGGGAAGAAGATAAACTATGTTTATACCAGGAAGAGTGGCGTGCTTGTACAGGGGAGTGCTATACTTTGGAGAGGCAAGTGCCAAAAAAGGAAATACTGAATCTAAGAAATATGGCTGGAGTTCATAGGGCTGAAAGGTTGCTTGTACACTGTATTGCAGAGAGAGGGCTAAGCTGGGGCTCATGGGTGAGAACATCCAGGGGACCAATGACCTTAGAGAGAATATGCAAGGCCAGCCCTAGCCAGAAGAGGAAGAGTCAAATTGCATTGTCTAGCACTTCCAGAGCAACATGTCACATAATAGCGGTGGTAATAAGCATTCTTCTCTTGTTCTTGGCTTTGATGGGAAATGCCAGATATAGCATGATGATGGCTTTTGGTTGATGCAGATTTCTTTATCATATGAAGTAACTACCTGTTCTGTTCAGGAAGGGAAAATTCCTCCGCCCCCTCACTGCCTTCTTTAGTTCTTATGGCTGGACTAGCAATAAAATACTAAAATCAACACAAGACTAGATTAACAGGAGAAAAACTAATTAAATACCTTCTCACCAAAGAACCACAATGTTCAGATCATAACATGAGGCTCAGAAAAATGACAGAACCAGGCACTCTCTTATGCTTTTTAGACAAGCAATAAATGTGTGAGAAATTGACAGGACAAAGAAAGTTAGTGTTCATGGAAAGCAATCTAAGCAAGGTTTGAGCATTTATTATGAAACATTTAAACAAAGTAGTACACTTAAAAAGAGGAAGTAAGAGTTGATTATAGAGACTTTTTGGCTCTGAGTCCTTTAACTCTAGCAATAGGGGAGTCTTCCAGGTTGGGGTAGGACACCTTTCCCAGGGGACATTTATTTCCTGCATTCAAGGAGAGAAGGGAGGGCCAAGGTGCTCTTCTGATACTGGCTGCTGGTCAGGTAACTTTAACTCAAAATGATCAATATGCCACTTTGGGATATTTTGAGGTGGCCAGTCTTGGACCTGACATTTCCCTCCTTTGGAAGTTCCCTGGATACTTCACATATTAAAAGCAGGACTGGCAGCTATAGACACACACACATACACATACAGAAAAAACACTGAGTGGTAAGAGATCCAATTAGAATGAGGACGAACGAAGAAAACAACCCCATTAAAATAGTCCCCATTCTTGGGAACGTGTCAGTCCAAAACAATGTCTTTCCTTCATTTATCTGACAGAAAATTTTAATCTTTTCTATTAAGCTAGATACTATTTGTCCAGTTCGGCTGATATAGAAGCAACATTTTTCACTGATGATCGCATAAGGTCCTCCTTGCCGGGCCTGTCAGGGTATCTAAGGCATGACAATTTTGCTTTGCTTTTAGTTTTTATTGGCTTTATTGGGGTGATATTGGTTAATAAAATTATATAGGTTTCAGGTGTACAATTCTATAATACATCATCTGTACATTGTGTTGTGTGTTCACCATTCCAAGTCAAGTCTCCTTCCATCACCATTTATCCCTTTCTTCACCCTCTCCTACCTCCCCCCAACCCCCCTTTCCCTCTCGACTTTGAAGCACAACTGAGGCTAAGCTCTTACCTTCTGAGCAATCCCAGAGTTTACACAATGGTGTTGAACTCTTGTTCCATGATCACAGAGAGCTTTAAGATTGCCTTCTGTAATTCAGAAACTGAAGCTGAGGAATGAGACCCTTAACACTGAAAAGAACTTGGAGCTGTGATACACAAACGGATTTTCTCTGATTTCTCTACCGACGTGTTTATGTTGCACAGCTTTATGAACAAGGGAGCCAAAATGGGCGATCTGACTGACATTCGGGGAGAACTGTTTGGTGAGAAAAGGAGCCAGGTATCTGAGTCCATGTCACATTCTGACCTTTGAGATGGGGAAACTTTATTACAGGTTGCTATCACATAAAATAGAAACACCAGTATGGTTTACAGACAAGGTTCAGGTGGAATCATGGAATCTGTAATTCCTAGGATCTGAAGTATTTCATGGTTTATGTTAGTATGTATACATCCTGTCAATCTGTGACTGCAGAACAGATTGCAAAAAAAACATGTATAGAAGGCCTTTGGTCTGGTTTTGGCAGCCATAAACATTGGTTCTGTCACCCAGCCGAGTAGGTCCAGATTTTTGGCCCATCTACAGAGAGTCCGTGGTATTGGGCAGTTTAACCAGGGGAGCAGCTTCAATACTCCCAGTTGCAGAAGGGTGGCTTGCAAGCCATCCAAAACTTTTGATGATTTGGCAGACATTTGTGTCAAAAAGGGTAATGCTGGTGTCACTTACAATTTCCTTGGCAAATGTGACAAGGCCACCTGTAGAAGCAAATCACAGAGTTTGTCACCCAGGAAAAGTCTAGTATCGTGTCTGTTTTTAATGTAAAGGGAAATAATCTCATTTATTGTCTTTCTTCCAAAGATTTTATTTATTTATTTATTTTTAGAGAGAGGGGAAGGGAGGGAGAAAGACAGGGAGAGAAACACCACTGTGTGGTTGTCTCTCATGCACCCCTTACTAGGGACCTGGCCTGCAACCCAGGCGTGTGCCCTGACTGGGAATCAAACCGGCAACTCTGGGCAACTCTGATTTGCAGGTTGGTGCTCAATCCACTGAACCACACCAGCCAGGGCTCATTTATTGTCTTTATCTGGATAAGAGACAGTCCTTCGATCTCTAAAGAGTTTTTCTTCTGCCCAAATGGCTCAGCAGAAGAAACACAATAATGTCCCTCTGGTTATAGGTGCCACACTCTCTCATTCACCTGCCTTCTGTACTTAGTCCACTGGGTGTTGACAGTGGCCAGAACAAACAGTAGTTCAGAATTTTTTGCACTAGTGAGATGTTGACATAACCAAAAATTAGATCAATTAGCTAATATGGCCAGCCTTTAGTAATCTAGCTTAAGAGTATCGATTTGTGCCTGGCCTGTTGAAAAAGACAGCAAGACACAAGAAAAGAGTCCATGGTGAAAACCTAAAGAGGGAAGATAGGATAGATGGAGACAAGCATTCTCCAGTTAGCCTCCTAATAAAGGATTAATAAATGTAGAAAAAAGGTGCTCATTAATTGCATATATTTTTTTGAAGGGAATGGTAATACGTGAAAAATAAGTTTTTTGATCTGTGATCTTGGGAAAAGCTGTCCACATCATGGTGTCATCTGTTTGGGGGCCCTGGAAGTCCTAGTTTAAGGTCCCCTGTAGAGATTCTTTCCCAGCTGTCTTGAGAGAGAAGGCTTGGGTTTATTTTGGCATGCCTTCCATGGATCCAGGGGAAATTTTCTTTTATTTTGATGGCCATGTAGGTTGTTAGTGGTACCTCATAAGATCCTCTCCAGCGACATGACAGCATGCGTTTTCTCCTAAAGACCTTCATGTAGCCCTGGCTGGTGTGGCTCAACAGATTGGGTGCTGGCCTGTGAACCAAAGGGTGGCAGGTTCGATTCCCAATCAGGGCACATGCCTGGGTTTTAGGCCAGGTCTCCAGTAAGGGGTGCACGAGAGGCAACCACACATTGATGTTTCTTTTCCTCTCTTTCTCCTTCCCTTCCCCTCTAAAAATAAATAAATAAAATATTAAAAAAAAAAAAAGACCTTACCTGGCTGGCGTAGCTCAGTGGATTGAGCACGGGCTGTGAACCAAAGTGTTGCAGGTTCGATTCCCAGCCAGAGCACATTCCTGGGTTGCATGCCGAGGCCCCCAGCAACCGCACATTGATGTCTCTCTCTCTCTCCCCCCCTTCCCTTCTTTCTCTAAAAATAAATAAATAAATGTTAAAAAAAAAAGACTTTGATGTACATCCAGTCTCATGATTGAAAAGGGTGGTAAGTCACTTGGGGGAGACCATGCTTCTTTTACCTGTTGGTAATATACTTCAAGTATACTAGTTAGTTCTTGTATATAGCTAGTCATAGCATCAAATTCCCATAAAGGTCACTTAATCCAGGAATGGGAGCTTTAGGGATGCCCGTAAACATTAGGTGTCTAAATATTACTTTGAAAGGGGTTACTCCATGTCTCTGATTTGGAACTTTTTTGGATCTGTATAAGGGGCAAAGGCAAAGTTTCTGGCCACTTAAGTTTGGTTTCTTTTTTTTTTTTAAGATTTTATTTACTTATTTTTAGAGCTCTTTAGAGAGAGGGGAAGGGAGGGAGAAGGAATGGGATAGAAACATCGATGTGTGGTTGCCTCCCATGCACCCCCAACTGGGGACCTGGTCTGAAACCCAGTCATGTGCCCTGACTGGGAATCGAACCTGCCACCCTTTGTTCACAGGCAGGTACTCAGTCCACTGAACCATACCAGCCAGGGCTAAATTTGTTTTCTTAATGGATGTTTTATAAAGTCCTTTTTATGTCTAGATTTTTAATTTTTGTTTGCCCTGGTGATTAAGGATGATATGGGGTATGAAACTTTAATGTCTATCCCAGTTTTTGCAAGTAGATGGTTAATTTCTGCTGTGAACTGAATTCCTTGGTCTGAGTCAATCCATAAATGAACGCCAAAATATGTAATAATTCCAGTTATTAGTTTCATTACCACTGCTGTGCCGTTCGCATGTCTAGTCAGGTACCATTCAGACCACCCACTAAACATGCAGACAATGACCACACAGTGAGAATAGCTGGGGTTAAGTCTATAAAAGCCATTTGGAGCATGGCAGAGTGCAGTGTGGTCCTAGGAGGACTTCCTGGAGTATACTGATTCCAGTATAAACTTCCAGAAGTTTGTGAGATTTATAAGTAGTGCCCTGGGAAATGATTCGATCAAGAATTTTGTGGATGCCAAGGCAAAACTAATAGTCTTTTGGTACCTTAACTATCCCCCATCTGCACATATGTCCCATTCCGTGGGTGCAAGTATAAACTGGAAAGTCAAAAGAAAAGGAGCTCTCGGATGTCCATTTGGCCCAGTCTATAAGCCATCTAATAAGAGCTTGCCACCCTTTTGTATCCATTTTTTCTTTTTTAGACTGTGGGGCATGTGCCTGTTTGTTAATAAATATCAGCGAGGGATAAAGGCAAGTTTAAAAATTGGGTAGAGAAGGAAAAGGGAGGTCCATTTTGAGCTGCATATTTAGCAGCTTTGTCAGCCCTGTCATTTCCTAAAGATAGAGTACCAGTTTCCTTAGTGTGGGCTGAGAAAGAATGGTGATTTCAGAAGGGAGGTAAACAGCCTATAATAGAACAGCAATTATATGTCCATTAGCAATAGGAGCTCCTGCAGAAGGTAAGAATCCATGGGATTTCCAAATTGTGCCAACAGCATGACAGACTCCTAAAGCACATTTAGACAGAAGCAGTTTTATGAACCTAGTTTTTCCCTAGAGTTCTATAAAGTATATCCAGTTTAGTTTTATGATCTTAAAGTTGTCAGGAATCTGTGTTCAGAGTTCTTTTTATGAGTCTCATTGAAGATGAAGCACTTCTGTACAAAAGCATTGGAGTGAAACAATAACTTCCTATAAATGACAACAGACTTAAAATGGTATGGTTAAAGATTTGATGAGAATGCAATTGACAAGGAAATTTAGTTGTTTCTGTAATACACATGTTAAGATAGTGGCTAAAATTATGACTGATAACATTATACCAAGGCATATCAGAATTTTAGGAATTATATATAATTTTAGAACATTTATCTACTTATATATTCATAACATAAAGAAGGCTTAGTATTATTTCTCATTGGACAATGCTCCCATGTAGTGTAATATATCAGAGAAGCTGAATTAGCTTAACATTTCTCTTTTAAGGAGAGGAAATAAATCTTTGAGGTGCTCTAGGGGCCCTCTGGTAAACCCCAAAGTTATTTTTAGGTCAATGTGACTTAATTTAGAAACTGATTTTGGGAAGTTTCTCAAAAATATTAAAAGGTTTTAGAATATTTGGTCACATAGGGTCATAGCTTACTAAGAAACAATACATAGATAACCATTCAGTCATGGCGACAAAGTCTTCACAGGCAATTACAGTAAAGTTACATGGTTACAGGTAAAAGGTAGTGCTCTTGATGTTAGGCAGACTCAATTTTAAGCAATGAAAGACTGGATGAAGACAGTGTGAAGCACAGTTAGTAAGACACAAAAACTTTGCTTTGTAGGCAGAAAACTTCTCATAATATTTTATCTGGATCAGACTAATAGGGCAAGAAAATTTTGTTCCTTTAGCAGATGAAAGAAAATTAAGTTTTGTTTTTTTATAAGTACATTATTAATATTAAAGTTTTCTTAAAAAACTCTATAACAGCCCTGGCTGGGGTGATTCAGTGGATTGACTGTGGGTCTGAGAAGCAAAGGATCACGAGTTCAATTCCCAGTCAGGGCACAGGCCTGGGTTGTGGGCCAGGTCCCCCAGGTTGGAGGTGAATGAGAGGCAACCACACATTGATGTTTCTCTCCCTCTCTTTCTCCCTCCCTTCCCCTCTCTCTAAAAATAAATAACATATTTTTTAAAGCTGAAAATATCAGTCAGGGACATTTATTTTTAAAAAACCTAAAAACGTTTCCAGCTTAACCATACATAAAATTTATTTTCCAAGATTCCTTTTTCATAAACATTTTACAAATTTCTGGGTCCATTTTAGTTTGTCCCTTGTTCTTTGCCCATTCAGAAACAACTGACTTCATTTAGGACAAAATCATTTTCACTTTCCTCAATAAAATGCATCTTCATAATCCAATCTTTTCTTAGCCTAAAAACACATCTTATCATTTTAGTAGCTTTAATAACCTATATTAGAATGTTTAACCCTTAGAAACCTTTACTTTCTAGTGAAAACTAAGAGGTAAACAATCAGGAACTGTTCTTTACTGATAAATTTATTAGCATGTGCCATGATTTTTAGAAACACGGTTTGCCCTTAAACAACATGATGGTTAGGGGCGCCAACCCCATCTCCCATGCTATCGGAAATACACATAACTTTTGACTCCTCCCAAACTTAACTACAATCACCTGTTGGTATCTGCAGGGGATTGCTTCCAGGATCCTTCACAGATGCCAAAATCCATGGATGCTCAAGTCCCTTCTATACAATGCTGTAGAACAATGCCCCCAGTCAGCTCTCTAGATCTGAAGATTCCCAAACACAAATCAAAAATACCCATGGTTGCTTGAATACAGACACAAAACCCAAGGATACAAAAAGGGCTGACTGTATATTTATTGAAAAAAATCCACTTAGAAGTGGACCCACACATTTCAAAACCATGTTGCTCAAGGGTCAACTGTGTATGCTTCTTCATATTTATTTATGAATATTTTATGGGATATTAGACAAAGTCCATTATTATCCCAAGCTATTTTATTTTTTATATAAATATCATCTTAAAAAATTATTTATTCATCTGACAGAGAGAGGGGAAGAGAGAGACATTGATTTGTTGGTCCACTTATTCATGCACTCATTGGTTGCTTTTTGTATGTGCCCTGACTGGGGATCAAGCCTGTAACCTTGGTGTATTGGATGAAGCCCTAACCAACTGATCTACCGAGGCACGGCCCAAGCTATTTCCTCTGTTGACAAGTGAAACTGACTTTTAGTACACCTAAGCAGAATAAAAATATGACATTAAATGTGGATAACTTTAAATATACGCATTAAAAAATAAACCAAGTTAAATTAGCTTTACCAAATATTTTTCTAGATCATGTGAATTTGAAAAACATCAGGGTTAGTTTTTATTCTTTCTTAATGTATATAAACACTTAATTCCTTTAAGCCAATTAAATAGAGCTCTTTACAAACCATTTTTAGAAATATCCTCCGGAGGCAGAAAATATCATAGTTTTATAGTCCCACATACAAATATACACACATATATAGACATACATGTAAATAGACATGCATACAAATATTTATATAGATGCAACCAGAAACCTGATAGTTCATTTTAAAATTTTAGCCAGGAAGCAGGTGCAATAATGCAAAACTCATTAATTTATAGATAACAATTGGAAGAAGTTTATCTGCTCAAAGGTTAATTAAGGCTTTTTATTATTCGTGGAGGAGACCTTTAAGATTTGTATTTATTTGTCCCTGAAAAACAAGGGAACTGGGAAGATACTAAGGAAAATGGGCTAGATTATGGGGAATAAAGCCTTTCTAGCAATTTGTACGTTTTTTTAAAGACCATTTTTTTCCTTTATTTTCTGTGGGCTCAGGTTTCCTGGTTGAGTACACTGGGCTCAGTCTCAAGCAGTTGTGGGACGTTATCTCCTGAGGTGTTTACATTTTAAGGACATGGTAAAATTTATGAGTTCAAGGGAGAGAAGAAATGTGAGGGTTTTTTTTCCCTTCTAGGAGTTTTAAGGTAATTGCTGTTTCAAATTTCCTTCCTTTACATACAAAACAATTGTACTTCTTTCTTTTTTTTTTTTTTATAAAGAAAGCACTGGAGGAAGATCTGAAAGTCATCTCTTTTGTTAAGATTTTATTTATTTATTTTTAGGGAGAGGGGAAGGGAGGGAGAAAGAGAGAGAGAGAGAGAGAAACATCAATGTGCGGTTGCTGGAGGCTGTGGCCTGCAACCCAGGCATGTGCCCTGACTGGGAATCAAACCTGCAATGCTTTGGTTAACAATTGTACTTCTAATGTCCTGAATTTTATCATATCTGCAAATGTCTGACGCTAAATAGGAAGGTGTCTGAGTGAACTTTGATTTTTGTTTTCATTTCTGTCCTTCCATTTTATTAGGGAGTCTTAATGGCTAGTCATTTTATCAATATGATAAGGTCTCTAAATTTCTTTTCAAAATTTAGAAGTTTCTCTAATTAATCTCAATAGTGACTTAAGCCAATAAGCCTTTTATGGCTTAACCAAAGCACAAGATCTAGAAAATTTACTCCTACAGTTAGCCAAGAAAGATCACGTTTTACCTCCTTTGAACAGAACAGAGTTTTAGATTCTCTAAGCTTACATCCACAGCTTATTCGGCTGTCTGCCAGGTATGCACATCTTCTAGCTGGAGGAAAAAGTAGACAGAAGAAATCAATGACCATCTCTGCAAAGAAAAGAATCAATAGAAACAAGAGTATTCAAACCAAGTTTTTATCAAAGCTGCTATATCCAAGGAACTAGTTCCACAAATATTTTCTCCTGCTAATCTAAATTTTTTTTTAGGATTTTATTTATTTATTTTTAGAGAGAGGGGAAGGGAGGGAGAACGAGAGGGAGATAAACATCAATGTGTGGCTGCCTCTCTAGTGCCCCTTACTGGGGACCTGGCCCACAACCCAGGCAAGTGCCCTGACTGGGAATCAAACCAGCGACCCTTTGGTTCACAGGCCAATGCTCAGTCACTGAGCCACGCTATCCAGGGCTTTGTAAATTTAGAAAGAGAAAAAAATATCATTTTCTTTTTCACAGCACCCACAGCTAGAGGTTTTAGGAGGCTGACAAGGTAAGAAAAGCTTACCTGTTTGCTGGTTCTGTTGTCAGACACCCAGGACCTCTTAGCTGCAACTGTCTCAGAACAAACATTCAAAAGGGATGTTCTCTTAGCCGGCATGCCAAAACCACCAGGGAGGCAGAGAATTCCTCCCCACCCCAACCCTTCTTCAGTTCTTATGGCTGGAGTAGCAATAAAATAATAAAATCAACACAAGACTAGATAAACAGGAGAAAAACCAATTGAATACCTGCGCACCAAAGAATCACAATACAATGCTCAGATTATAAAATGAGGTCCAGAGACATGGTAGAACCAGGCACATCTTGATACTTTTTAGACAAAAGAACAATACATTTGTGATAAATTGACAGGACAAAGAACGTTAGTGCTTATTGGAAAGCAATCTAAGCAAGGCTTGGGTATTTATTAATGAGACATTTAAACAAAGTAGTAGATTTAAAAAGAGGAAGTAAGAGTTGATTATAGAGACTTTTTGGCTCTGAGTCCTTTAACTCTAGCAATAGGGGAGTCTTCCAGGTTGGGGTAGGACACTTTTCCCAGGGGACATTTATTTCCTGCATTCAAGGAGAGAAGGGAGGGCCAGGGCGCCCTTCTGGTACTGGCTGCTGGTCAGGTAACTTTAACTCAAAATGATCAATATGCTACTGTGGAATATACTGAGCCATCCAGTATTGGGCCCCAACGTAACCCTCTATTCCTATTTTATTAATGTGTTTATTTTCAGGAATGGAGTTGAATTTTTCAGCATGTTTTTTTTTTTGTGGACCTATTAAAATGATCAGTTATCATCACTACATTTCCTACTTCTGAACGAACTTTATATTTCTGAAGAAAACTCTACTTGATTACTGGGTGTCATTATTTTGCCAGATTTGACTTGCTAACAGTTTAAGATGTCTGTACCTATATTAATAAGCGAGACTGATATATAGTTTTATTTTTTAAAAGATTTTATTTATTTATTTTTAGGGAGGGAGCGAGAGAGAGAGAGAGAGAAACATCAATGTGCGGTTGCTGGGGGTTATGGCCTGCAACCCAGGAATGTACCCTGGCTGGGAATCAAACCTGGGACACTTTGGTTCCCAGCCCGCACTCAATCCACTGAGCTATGCCAGCCAGGGCCTTATTTTTTAACATCAGTGTGTGGTTGCCTCTCTTGTAGCCTCCACTGGGGACTTGGCCCCCAACGCAGGCATGTTCCCTGACTGGGAATCGAACCAGCAGCCCTTTGTTTGGCAGGCCCACACTCAATCCACTGAACCACACCAGTCAGGGTTACAGTTTTATTTTTTAGTACTGTGTATGCCAGGTTTGATGCCATGTTTACACTGGTCTCTAGAATTAATAACTTTTCCTTTTTCCTCTTTGTAAAAATGTGTCTAGTGTAGAAATTATGTGATCCTTGAGGACTTGATGAAAAGCCTGTGAAACCATCCAGCCCATTGGGAGTGGGAAGGGAAGATATATCTTTGGCAGCTTTTTTTTAAAGTAACACATGTATACGGTAACAATTGCAAACTGCATGAAGGGTCATACACTGAATAGTTCTCCCTTAAAAGTCAATAAATAGTCCCTCAGCTTCTTCCCCCAGAGGGAAGCACTGTTATAATTTCTTGCTGTTGCCATTAGGAAACTGTCTGAAATATTCAAGCATATAAATATAACAGGGTGAGCAAAAGCAGGCTCACAGTTGTTCATATGAAAAAATATATAAGAATAGTCTCTTGTGTTTCACATACTCACTGTAAACCTTTTTTCCCACCCTTGTCTATTCCCTTCCCCTAGATGGTAGCATACCATACAAACTGTTCTTGCTTTTTGTGTATTTAAATCCTTTCTTTTCAAAAATTGTGTCATGATTAAATTCCCTACCTCATTTTTTAGTTACTTTTTATCAGTTTTTCTAGGAAACTGCCTGTTTTCTCAGTATTTTATTTTTCACAGGGTTGTATGTTACACTGTCCTGTAATTTAGAACTAGTAAAGTGCTTTATACACATTGGCCTAAATGTTAATCCCACTTGCACCACTTACAAAGTTTCTAAGTAGTTCTGGGTAAATCATGAGAGTAATGCTGTACCATGAACAGCCATAGCCTGACAGAGGGTAATGACTGCAAGTGTATTGAAGAATACTGAATTAGTCTGGCAATTCTGTGACATCTATTTGCAATGAAAAATATAAAACCATTCCTATTTTAGGAGCTGGTCCCTATGCCTCTCCCTTCCTTCACAACTTTCCAGGATAGGAGAGTTTCTTTCTTCATAGCATATTACCTCACACTCAACCTATACCCTATTAGCTAAGAAACCGGCATTTTTAGTCTGAAACAATGCCTAGGTAACCTGAGCACTGCCTGCCTCCACTATTGTTTTATGGCCTGTCCTGCTCTTCAACCAGCATCAAAGCCATCTAGAAGAGTGGCAAAGAGGCGAAGAGATGAGGTTATGTGACAGAAGTTGGGGTTTGAGGTTAGGGAGAGAACTAATTTTAGGGGTTATCAATGGCCTTAGGGAAGTGGGAAGGGATTTGGTAATCCGATAATAAGTGCTGGAAATGGAGGGCAGTGTCATTCAGGGCTGGGGGGCGGGTGTTGTGGTAGGGGTAGAGTGGCTATGGGAGGCTGAGGCTGGGACATTACACATAATACTCGATTGTAATTTTAAAAGGCTGCAGCCCTGGCTGGCGTAGCTCAGTGGATTGACTGCGAGCTGCGAACCAAAGTGTCACAGGTTCGATTCCCAGTCAGGGCACATGCCTGGGTGGCTGGCCAGGTCCCCAGTAGGGGTTGTGTGCGAGAGGCAACCACACATGGATGTTTCTCTCTGTCTCCCGCCCTTCCCTCTCTAAAAATAAATAAATAAAATCTTTTAAAAAAAAGGTTTCATACCTACTGGTCTAAATTTTAATATCACTCTCGTCAGTATTTGCACAAGTATTGAACCTATTGTTGGTTTGAAGAATTTTAAGAATATTTAAACAAAACCACAGACACACAATTCCATCACTTAATTAACTCTGTCCCATCACATTCCAGAATCTATCTCCTTAAGGTTATCCTTCGATGTTTTCCTGGACTGCTAATTCAAAAATGTAAAGTACTTTATTTCACACCTTTCTCCTTTCCTGTTTTTTTTTTTCCTCCGGTTGTTTTTTTTTTTTTTTTTAAGCTGAAAACTGGTATTTACGTCCCCAAAAGGGTTGAGGTGAACTGGAGTCAGAAACACCTAGAGAACCCCGTGATCCGGTTGGGACATGCAGGATTTGAAAAAGTTACTCTTAATAATCACCCTCTTTTAGACTTTGAACATTTCTAGTCCTTGCCCCAAATCGCTTAGCACGTTTGGAAGTTGTAGCGGGATTAAAGTTTTGCCTGGTGTCTAGAGAGAAGCTCCCGCCGTCTCCTCAGAGAGGGTGAGGGAGAAAAAGAATCCTGGAGGTCGGTGTGCAGACAATACACAAGTCTGCGACATTCGAGAACGTGGGAAGAGGGCAAGGAGCGAGGTGAGGAGCGCGGGGAACCAGCCGGGCTGGGGCTACAGCGGCGGCGGGAGCGGCAGGTCAGGGAGAGCTGGCGCCCGGCAAGGTGAGCTTTTCCGGCGGCCCGGGGCGGGGCAGCCGGGTGCAGCGAGCCGCCGAGCTGGGGACGGCGCGCCCCCAGCCGACCCGTGAGAGCCGGGACCGGCGCGTGGGGGCGGGGGACAGCTGGCAGCCCGGGTCCGGAGACCTCAGAGCCGTCTGAGAATCGGAGCTACGTGTGAAAGGGGGAGTGTGTCTGGCGCGAGAAGAAGCGAAGCGAAGAGACACGAACCTCTCCTCAAGACCCGGCGGACAAAGGACAGCGACGAGCCCGGAGCGCCAGCCGGGGATAGGCGCCTTTCGGTGACGTAGTCCTCCCGCGTGACGCCGCGACGAGCTGGGACCTCCACGTCGTCGATTCCGCAAAGGCCTGTGGGAGCGACCCAGGAGCCGGCGGGCCAAGATGGCGGAGGCGGCGGAGTCTCCTGGAGACCCGGGCACAGCGTCGCCCAGGCCCCTGGTGAGCGGGGGATCTGCGACGAGAGGGACCGAGGGTGAGGCAGAGTGTCCCTTAAGGAAGTCGGGTGCTGGGCCGGTGGCCTGAGAGAGCCGGAACCCCTTCCTCCCGCAGGCCCTTCCTGTAGCCGGTCCCAGATCCAGTCCCAGCCACTGCACCTGTTCTTGGGGCTAACCGCTTCGCCCCTCGCCTCCCTCGTACCTTCCACGCCTTCTTGTGAAACTCCCATTCACTTTTCCGTACTCTCAAAGCTTGTCCTCTTCCCTTACATTGTGTTAAATGCCGAGCTTTAAGCAATCTGTTAAGTATGTTTGTTTCTGCCGTCCCCTAATTTTATCAAGACCCGTCACCAGCCCGTGTTGGAGTAGCAGCATTCTAGGGTTCATGAGAGATTGGCAGTGTAACTTGGTTATTGATTTCGGTGACTCAAGTAGTCTTGGTTTGATCCCTGCCCTCCTGTCGCAGCTCCTTGCAGTCCTGCTCATGATGCGCTCTCACTCCTGTTTGCACAGCGGATAGGTAGTATTTCTATTGAAAGTACAAGCCTAAAGCCTGGACAAGTATTTCACAACACAGGTTTTGGAGTTAAATTTACCTGGACCGGAATCACCCACTCTGCTGCTTGTGTGAATTTGGGCAAGTCATTTCATGGAGAGTATTTCTTCACCTGTAAAGTGGAAATTAAAAAATACATGCCTCAAAGAGTTTTTAGGAGGGTGAGATGGCATAATTTATGTAAAGTATCTAACACAGTCAGTGCCATGAACTGAGGAGTGTAATTAACATTCTGCCCCCAAGTCCCTTATCCTAAGCAGGGTTCAGTTATCTCCCACTGTTTAGTTATGTAGCAGTTGATCAATGAATGGTACATCCCATTCCTGTGTTTTAAATTGGCACCATAGTAGAGGACTGGACTGGGAGTTAGGTGACATTGATTCTAGTCCTCGATCTATTTACTAGCTCTGTTTGTTCATCTCTTCGTTCAACAAGTATTTATTGAGCATCTAATATGTCCCAGGCAATCTTAAGCACTGGGGATACAGCAATGGAAAAGCGTGAGTAGGTCCAAGTTGTGATGGAGTATCTGTGACCCTAAGGAAATCACATGGAACTCATTTCCTCATTTGGAAAATGGGGATAGTAACCCATCACAGAATTAGTGAGAGTACTAAATGAGCTAATTATACACATAATTCCTGGAGTGACATAGTTACAGGTGCCAAGCTACTTTTAGTTCTTGTCTTTCATTTAAACTACTCTGCTGCTCTTTTAATGAAGTTTTCCTCAATTAGTTTTAGTGGTCTGGTCACTCATTACTCAGTATCCATTCTGCTTCTATTCAACGATGTTTATTGAATTTCTAAAATGTGTAATGTGCTGTGCTAGTTGCTTTAGGGACTACAAATATCCTGCTCTAAATGGTGTTTACAGTCTAATTTGTAAGGATAAGGCAAATGTACATATTAATATAAGGCAGGAAATATTAAGAAAATGTAAAAGAAGATGCTATAATGTCTAGTTGGGGTGATGAAGCAAGCTACAGAAGTTGTATTAAAGAGGTTCTCAAAGGATGGGTAAGATTTGAAATTCCAGGTGAGTGTAATAGTTATCGATGATTGAGTGCCTCCTACATGCCAGGATTGTGCTAAACATCCTCTGCATATTTTCTAAACTTCACAGCAATCATTTCAGTAAGATAGTTTTTAAACTGTGTTTTACTTGCAGATGAGGAGATGACTTTGAAATGTTTGACAATTTCCCACTGGTCTCACCAGCAGTTAGTGGTCAGGCCTGAAATTTGAACCTAGGTCTGCTTCTGAAGCCCAGATGATTTCTAGTAGCATTACACAGACTCTTATCAGCGAAGGTACAGAGGTTGGAAGGTACTGATGCATTTCTACAAAGAACAGAGAGATCACTTTGGCAGGAGCACAAAGAAGTATTAGGAGGTGAGCCCTAAAAGACAGGCTACTGAATTAGAGAGGCAGTATTGGAACAGTGGTTAGGTAGGAATATGAGATGTGGGGCCAAATTGCCTAGGTTTGATTCTAAGCTCTATTCTTCAGCTAGCTGTGGAATATTGGGGAAATTACCAAACCCCTCCATGCCTCAGTTTTCCCATCTGTAAAATGGAGATATAGTAACACTTAGGTAATAGGGGCTTTTGGTGAATTAAATGAGATAACCCATATAAAACTTGGTGGCGTGCCTGGCACATAATAATCATTCAATAAATGTGCTGTCTTACTGACTACTAAGCTGGGAGGTTTAATAGGCAGTGAGGCACCAGTGGAAGTTTTTGAGGAGGAAAGTTTAAAATCATTAATTTGACAATATAATGGAGGAAGGTTATCATGGGGAGTGTCTGGAATCTAGGAGACCAGCAGAACTGTTGCAGTAGTTCTAGGAAGAAGTGATGACTGCTTGGACTAGCGTACTGGCGGGAGACATGAGGATTCAAGAAAGGCAGAATCCTTGAGGATTTTCAGTGCTTGGGAGAAAGAGTCTTAGATCAGTTTTGCAAACTTTCGTGTGCATACCAGTCATCTGGGGGGATGATGTTAAATCGCAGATTCTGATTCAGTAGGTCCAGAATGAGGCCCGAGATTCTGCATTTCTAACAGGCTCCCAGGTGATGCTGCTGCTCTTGATCTATTTTTGAAAAGCAAGTCAGCATTTATATGGGAAGATATAGTGGTGCCCTGGACAGAAATACTAATCAGAGGACAAGGGCCCTAAAAATTGATTCCCTTTTGTACGTGTTTACTTTGAGCTATTGGCAGGCCATCCAGTAGATAGCCAGTAGTCAGTTGGACTCTAAAACCTGGACTTTAGGACTTGGAAGAGGTCTGAGCTGGAGATATTAATTTATGAGTCATCTGCATAGAGTGGGAAAGGCGGAGTCTTGGGTAATGCCTATCTTTTGCCTATATATTTAGAGAGCAGGAAACAGTTGTAATAATGGCTTTAGCCTAGAGTCTGTAAGAAGGCTGGTCCCAGGTGAAGGGGGTGACTAGAGACCATGCCACGGGCCACCCCCTCCCCACTTCTTGGAACCAGGCCCCTTGGACTGAGGTTTCTGCTTGATGCTTTCCTTACCCCGCCCTTGTTGATTCATTTCTTTCTCCAGGATTTTAGTCATTAGTATAACCCATCTGCTCCCAGCCACTTAAAGCTGCAGTCCCTGCTTTTACCATGTGTTTTTGACCCTGCCTCTACCTGCTCCCCTTGTTGGCCCAAGCCAGGCCACAAAGTGAGCACGTGTATTTCTGTGCACACATGTACATATATGTGCACATGCCTGCCTGCACAGGGGCAAGGGCAGGGACATGGAGTCCAAGCGAGCTTTCATCCCCACTGAGGGACGGTTGAAGAGTAGGGTGCGCTAGCTGAGGGCCTGTGTGCCCTGTCTGCCTTACCTGGGGCTGAGGGCCACAGATCCTGGCTCAGCTCAATGAACAATGTCACTAATTCTCTTGAGAAGAGATACTGAGGAAGGATTGGGTTGAGGAATAAGATGGGAATCACATGACACTTGAGTGACTGCAGTGACTTCTGAAACCAGTTAGCTGGAGTTAGGTCAAACTTCACAGCTTGAGTCTCCACAAGACTGTCCTCACTTTAGACACCAGCCACAGACTCAGAGGTTCCCAGAACCATCCTCACTTCTGACGTATTGGCTACAAATTTAGGGAGTCCCATGATCCCCTCAGGCTCCGTAATTCACTAGAATGACTCACAGAGCTGAGGACAGTACTATATTTAAAATTACAGTTTTTATTTTATTTTATTATTTTTATTATACCAAAAGGATACAGTTCAAACCAGCAAAAGAGGGAGAAGCGAAGGGTGAGGTGTGGGAGGGTCCTTAATACAAAGCTTCCTTGTCTTCTCCCTAGGGAATCAGGGCCCTGTTATCCTCCTGATACATCAAAGTATGACAAGATGCAGAATATTGGCAACTCTTAGGTCCCACTGTGAAAAACAAAAACACTATCATTTGGGAAAGTAAAAGGGTTTAGAGGCTAACTCGCAGAAACAAGACAAAAGCTAGGCAAATTTTTTATTACACAGCAGTGACAGAACTAGAATTGACTCCCTGGGAATCTTGACCTTGAGTTAACATTTATGTAGCCCCTGCTGCGAGCCTGCTAAGTGCTTTACATGTATTAATGCATTTCTTCCTCAGAACAACCCTGTGATAATGGTACCCTTATTTCAGTTTTATAGATGAGGAAACTGAGGCCCAGAGAATCTGCTCAATGTCTGTCACACAAGTCGTAAATGATAGAACTGAAATTTTCACCCAGGCTTTCTGGCTCCCAGTGCCTGCACTCGCAAGCGATACTCTCCAAGTATACAGTACATTGAGCACTGACTATGTGCTAGGTGTTATGCACGTGTTATCTAACCCTCACAGCCCTGTTTGTCTTTAAAGCCCATTCCTTCTGTGCTGCCCTGCCTCCCCTAGCAGCAGCCGGCAGCAAAGCAACTCAAAACCAAGCAATCTGGGAGCTTGAAAAGGCAGTGTCATAGGAGTGAAGAGAGAGTACGGGTTCAGAACAGGGGGGTTACCATTAAGTGCTGCAGAATATTCGAAGAGTGTGAAACTGAGAAAGGATCCTTTATTTCTTGAAGATGAGGTCACTATTAGCAGTGTCAGTAAAGTTGTGGGAAAGCCAGTGGCAGATTACAAAGGACTAAGTGAGGGGAAGAGTGAAGAGCAGTTTGGGAAGAGGGGCGGAAGGAGGGTACTTGGAAGGAAAGGCAGGAACAAGGAAGTGATATATTTTTAAATTTTATTACTGAAGCCTTAAAGTACATAAAATGAAGTATAATGAAGCCATTGTACCCATCAACATTCAGCTATTTTTATTTCATCTGTCTTCCACCACATTTTTTTTTCTGGAGTACTTTTTTAACCTTCCTATTTTGAACTAATTTTAGACATGCAGAAAAGCTGCAAAAGTGGTAGAGAGTTGATGTATGCCCCTTTCCCCACTTCCTCTAATGGTAACATTGTGCATAACCACAGTGCAATGATCAAAACCAGGAAATTAACATTGGGGCAACACTATTAACTACAGATCCTTTTTTGTTCCAGGATCTTATCCAGGATCTCGCCTTGTGTTCAGTTGCTATTTTTCTGTAGTTCCTGTCAACCTGTAATGGTTCTTTAGTCTTGTCTTTTCTTTCGTGATCTATTCTGAGTGTTTTAAAACAAATCCCAGGCATATCACTTTACCCATAAATATTTCAGTGCCTTTCTCTAGCAGGGAGGGACTCTTTCTCTGTTTGCTTTCTTATCACACATAACAAAAGTAATAATTGCTTAATATCATCTAATCTATGTTCATCTCCCCGTTTTCTAAAAAGTAAATGTGCTTTTACAGTGTGTCCGAATTAGGGCCCAGATAAGGTCAACAAGTTGCATTTGGTTGGTGTCTGTTAAGTCTCTTCTAATACATCTGTTCTTCTCTTTCTAATACTTTTTTTTTGTTGAAGTTCACTCATTTGTCTTGCAGAATTCTACTTTCTGTATCTTGTCGATTGTATCCTTGTGGTATTTTTAGTATATTTGTCTCTCCACATATTTCCTGTATACTCTAAGATCTAGAGGCTTTGTTATATTTAGGTTCATTCTGGCTTGGAGGAATGAGGGAAGAATAAAAAACTTGGACGACCCCTAAAATAGGAATGTTTAGGGTTTTTTAGAACGAATTTCAAACATACATAAAAGTAGAATGGTAAAATGGGCCCTCATGTACCTGCCTTCAATAATGATCAATTTATGGCAATCTTCTTTCTTCTATACCTTACCCACTTCCCTTCTATACTCTTCTGATGCAAACCCCAGGCATCATTACATTAGTAAACATTTAATGTGTATCGCTCAAAGATAAGGATTCTGTTTTTAAAGAACATAAGCACAATATCATTAGTACGTCTAAAAATTAACAATTCCCCAATATCAAATATATTGACACATTGCCATTTTGAACATTGCCAGTGTTCAGATTTCCAGTTATCTCCTAAATGTTATATTTTTATCATTTGAAATATGGCCCACTGCCTATCTTTATAAATAAGGGCTATTGGAACACAACCATGTTTGCTTATGTATTATCTTTGTCTGCTTTCACGCTGTAGCAGTAGTGTTGAGTAATTGCAACAGAAACTATATGGCTTTCTAGGCCTAAAATATTTACTATTTGATATTTGGGCCCGTTACAGAAAAAGTCTGGTAACTCATACTTTAGGCAGCCATTTTTAGGACAATTAATAAGAAGAAAAATGTTTTGATATTTACCTTCATTCATTATCACCACTTCTGATGAATCTCATTTCCTGAAGAACTTCCTTTAACATTTTTTGTAATGAATGTCTCAGCTCTGGCTCGTCTGAAAAATAGTCTTTATTTTGCCTTCATTATTCATAGCTATTTTTGCTGGGTTTGGAATTCTGGGTTGACAATTTTATTCTTTAAGCACTCTACAAGTGTGTCTATTGTGTTCTGGCTTGTGTAGTTTTGGGTGTGATGTGTGTTACTAATCGTTGTTCCTCTGAATGCAATGTGGTTTCTTTTCCCTTTGGCTGCTTTGAAGATTTTCCTCTTTATCTTTGATTGAGAACCACTAGGTTCATGGTTTTTTGGTTTTGTTTTGCCTTTAGGTATTTATCTTTTTTTTAATATTTTATTTCTTTATTTTTAGAGAGGGAAGGGAGGGAGATAGAGAGAGAGAGAGAGAAACATCAATGTGCGGTTGCTGGGGGTTATGGCCTGCAACCCAGGCATGTACCCTGGCTGGGAATCGAACCTGCGACACTTTGGTTCGCAGCCCGCGCTTAATCCACTGAGCTACACCAGCCAGGGCATAGGTATTTATCTTGATTGGGGTTCTCTGGACCTGGATCTGTTATTTGCTGTCTTCCATTATTTTTATGTTATATTTTCAAATATTTTTTCAGACCCATTCTCTCTCTCTCCTGGGATTCCAATTATATATATATTAGATACCAGACCAGTTAATGTTGACCCACAGCTCTTGGATGCTTTGTTTCCCCCCTCCCCAGTTTTATTAAGCTAGAATTGACATATAGCATTGTTTAGATTTAAGGTGTACAACATAATGATTTTGTATATTTAAATATAATAAAACCAATAAAAATATATACCATATATTTATGTATTTATGTAGTATCTATTTTTATATGTTTATTTCTATTTAAATTCTTGTTTTTGTTGTCATTTGCATAATTTCAACTAACCTGTCACTGATTTCTTTCTTTGTCTGTGTTGTGTCTACTGATAAAGGCCATTGAACACATTCTTCATCTGTAATTCTGTTCATTCATTTCTATCATTACCATTTGACCCTTCCAGTTTCCATCTCTGCAGAAATCCATCGTAATTTGTGCATACACCTTTTTACTAGTGCTTTTAACATATTAATTATAGTTACCTTAAAGTATTTTTTCTGTGAATTATAACATTTGGGTCATCTCAGAGTCTGGTTTTATTGATTGGTGTCTTGTCACAGTGGGTTGTTACTTTTTTCATGTGTGTATATACATGGGACTGTATGTTTTGCTGGGGGGTAATTTTTTATTGAATGCTGGCCATCATGTCTAGATCAGTAGAGACATCCTGGAAATGGTAAAAGTTTTCTGCTATATTGTTACTAGTCAGTCTAGTCATGAGTTGAACTTGTTTGGGTTTTGTCCTGCATATGGGAACCTTCAGTGCATCACCAGCTTCAAATTCCTCCCCTCTTACCTTGTGCTTAGGGTGGGTGCTAGGTTGTCCCAGGACTTAATGTCCCTGTTCCATGCTCAGCTTTCTGTGTTCCCTTTGTTCTTGCATAAAATAATGAGTCTCTCCTTAAGTTCTAGCCCCTCCCCTAGCAGTAGACTGCTGTTGCTTATGACTCCATACTTGCTAGCCTGGTTGTGGGGACCCAGGACAGGGGATTCTTTGTTGTCTTGGTCCAGCCTCCGCCTTTGGTAGACTGTGTGTCCTTGGGTCTCCTGGGTGGGACTTTGAAAGCAATGCCGGCTGAAGGAGACTCTGATCGTCTGGCCTCAGGATGGTTTTCTACTCTTCCCCCTGCCCCCAGCTGTAAGGGGTCTTGACCTGTGCCCTGAAGACAGCAGGACTTGCTGATCTCCCCCCAGCAGCTTTAAGGCTCTTTTTTTGTAGCAGAGAAGGATCAGAGTGGGGCTCTGTGCTTTTTCTCGGATCACTGGAAACCTGTTGGAGAAGAGCCTGCAAATGGGTGTGAACTCCTCTTTTGTCTGATGCTTCCTGGAGCTCTGTACTCTCATACTGGTCTACACTTGGCTTTTAGCAATGCAGTTTAAGTTTTAGATGAAGTCTTAACTGTGTCTGTGATGCCCAGTGTTGCTCTCTTCTCATGCTCTGCTGCAGACGAGTTAGTGTTCATGTCCCAACTCTTCTTGGAAGCACCTGTCTTTCCTTAGATTTCATTCAGGCTACTTGGTAGCCCTACAACCTCAGCTGTCTAATGGGTTCAAGGAAAGTTATTGTTTTGTTGCTTATCTTGTTTTTTTCCTCAGTGTTCTGGTAGGATGGATGCCCTTTCCAGCTTTCTACATCCTAATGAGAATTCACATTACAGTGTTATCACGGTGCTTGAAATAGTTGCTTTCTGTGTGGTTGTGTATTTAATTCAACATACAGTGGGTTCATTTGTCTTTCCATTTTTAGGGAGTGCTTTTAAATTTTAATTTCATTTCATAACTGTGTGAACTATTTGTATGATTTCAAGTCATATATACAGAACGGTGTGTATTCAGAGAAGCCTTGATACTCCCTGTCTCATCCACTTTTTTTTTCTCCTTTCTTCAGGAGGCAGCCTCCTTTTTAAAAAATTGTAACTCAAGTTATATTATATACAATTTTATACATTTCTTACATTTAAAAGATAATACTCAGATGTGTATAAATATTTTGTTAGAGAAATGATAGCACATCTACAAACTTTTCTCTACATTATTTTATTTTATTAATTTTTTATTCCTCACCTGAGGATATGTTTATTGATGTTTAGAGAGATGGGAGGGGAGGAGAGGGAGAAAGATGGATGTGAGAGAGAAACATCAGTTGGTTGCCTCCTGTATGTGCCCCGGCTGGGGATTGAACTCAAAACTCAGGCATGTGCCCTGACCAGGATCAAACCCACCACCTTTTGGTGTAGGGGATGAGCCACAACTAACTGAGCCATGTAGCCAGGGCTCCATTTTTTAAAAATACAACATTTCACAATAGTTCTTTAAAGATATTCTCCTTTATGTGGACATACCATACTTTGTTCCACTTGTCCTTTGTTGATGAGCTTTTGGGTTATTCTCAGGTTTTTGCTTTTACAGAGAGTGCTGTAATGAAGAGTCTCATATATGTCTTTTTGTATTTTAGACTCCTAACAGTGGCATTGTTGAGTTAACCAGTGATTCATGTACATTTGCTAGATACTGCCAGATTCATCTTCAGTAGAACGCAGTACCGTTTTGTATCCCCATAGAAGTGTGTGAGCATTCTTTCCCTTAGTTTCAACAGCAGAATGTGTTGTGAGACTTTAGGATTTTTACCAGTCTAACAGGTAAAGATTTTTATTTCAAAAAGTTTAATTTGCATTTCTCTTAAGAGTGTGATTAAGAAGTTGATTTTTATAAGTTCTTTGAACAACCTTATTCTTAAAATTTCAGTATACTGTCTTGTATTTCACTTACCTACAGCTGTTGCCCATGAAATATTGGGCCCATTGAGCCAAAAAAAAAAAAAAAACATGAGAAGGGATTGTTTCTGTTTTCTTGGGGATTTGAAGATTATAGAGCTTCAGTCACCATCATCAAATTTGGCAGGTTAATATAAGAGTTGAAAGGTTTGCAATCTCGCAGTTCACTTGGGAAATGTTATTTGATCTGTGACTGCCAGGTAACCTGGTTAAAGAGTGTAGATCAAGATGTATTTTGCTGTTTCCTTGTTCTTCCCACCTTTGCTTTAGGCTTCACATGATGCTCCATTTCAGCCAGCAGAGGCTGCTAAGGAGCAGAAGTGCAGCAGCATTGTGGCCATGCTAAGTAGGATATGATTGCTAAAAGGGCACAAATAGCCCTGCAGCCTTGCTAGCTTGTGTCGCATGAAGATTTCATGCTGGAATAAACCAAATATTTGAAGGCAAGATGTGTCTTCATTATTTGCGCGATGATTTTTTCCATCATGTGCCATGTCCTTTAAATGGAAAGAAATAAGCATTTGAGTGTTTTTAGTTAACTGCATTGTTTATCTAGTGAGCTTTTACTTCACAAACTGTAAAACACCCTACAAAGAAGCATAGTTTCCACTCTCTAGGAAATGATGATTTCTTTGAGGAATGCCACAGTTAATTACAGGCTTTAAATGTTTTTTTTTCACCTCTTCTCAGTTTGCAGGCCTTTCAGATATATCCATCTCACAAGACATCCCTGTGGAAGGAGAAATCACCATTCCTATGAGGTCTCGCATGCGGGAATTTGACAGCTCTACATTAAATGAATCTGTTCAGAATACCATCGTAAGTTAGACTAGTTGAGAGAATTTCTGTTCAACATCAGGGAACTAAACAATAGCACTGTGTAATATTTTTGTTTGGTTAATGGATTTTCAGGTTCTTTCCTGAGAATAATTTGGTACAGCCTTTTTGGAAATCAGTTTGACTATAAAATGGGTATTAAGAATTTTAAAATTTCCAAATCTTTTTAAGCTGATAGTTCTGCTTCTCCAGATGTAGTATAAGGAAAAAAACTAAAGACAATATTTTTTATACTACCGAAAAATATTTATATGCAGAGATGTTCATTACACCATTCTTTATAATAGGGGAAGTTGAAAACCAGGTTAAGTAAATTATGTTACATCTGTATGGTAGAATACTAAACAACCATTAAAAATCATGTTTATGCCCTGACTGGTGTGGCCCTGACTGGTGAGGCTCAATGGGTTGGGCATTGTCCTGCAAACTGAAAGGTTGCTGGTTCAATTCCCGTTCAGGGCACATACCTGGGTTGCAGGCCAGGACCTCGGTTGGGGTTGTGTTAGAGGCAACCAATTGATGTTCCTCTCCCTCTCTTTTTCCCTCTTTCTAAAAACAAATAAATAAAATCTTTTTAAAAATCATGTTTACAAAGTATTAGTCACATGAAGAAATTTCTAGGTGAAAAATTAGGATAGAGTTATCTCAACTATATTTTGAGAGGTTATATTACCATACCCTTCTTCAAATATCTTGATTATTAGTTAATCTGGCTTCTAGTATTTATTGGCCAGTTAAATTGGGAATGTTGAAAGTTAATTTTATATATTGTGAAGAATATAGCGGCTAGGGAGCAGGCTTATTGGTCCTTGGGATGTTATCATGTATAAACTGAAAGTCCGATGCTATGTTTTACAGAAAAGATTTTAGTTTTTATAAGTTACATATTGGGAGGGTTATGTTTTCTCTTTTATGGAGTTTTAGAAATCAAAACAGGATTGGTGGGTGTGGTAGTAATGATGGCTTAAGGAGTTAATAGAAAAAAAAAAAACCTGCCTTTCTAGTTTGTATAGTGAAGGGGTTGAACTCGAATTTACCTCTAAAATTCAACAAAGGACTCCCAGGAGATTGAAATAAAAGAAATCTTAGCAAATTAAGTTAGGGGGCTGCCTGGCAACCTTGGTTCTCACGATACAATAGTTGTTTATGTCTTTCAGATGCGTGATCTAAAAGCTGTTGGGAAAAAATTCATGCATGTTTTGTACCCAAGGAAAAGCAATACTCTTTTGAGAGATTGTAAGTATATGAGGTGTTTGAGGGTTTGCTGCTTCTCATTGTATGTTATCGTAAGTACTTCATGAAGCACAGGCTCTGTGGTAATAAAACTGGCATCATTTTACAGGATGAAAAAATACACAAATGAATATATAAGTAAAAACTTTGGAAGAAGTTAAAATTTTCGAATGGCATTTCAGAGGTTACAAGATTTTGCTTAATATATTGTCCTCATTGATAAATATAGAATGTATCCTCACCTGCTATAATAGACACTGTAAATAATATTTCTGGAAGCTGTGAACACACAGAGACTTTGTTCAGCCAAAGAGCTAAAAATTCCTAAGAGAAAGGCAAAATGTTCAATTGTTAAATTATAATAATGGCTAATTAAGGATTAACAAATAGTACCTTTATTGATGTTACTATTTCTAGGACTATCTCTTATTTTGGTGACTGCTTTCTTTGTTCAAGATTTCTATCGACAGTGTTTGCAGTAAATCATGCTCTTATTTAGAATTCTTAAAATTGTTAAGTCCTTTTTCTTTTCAATTATTCTTGGTTTTCTTAGTACTATCACAAAACTTGAACTAGTTGCCTGAGAATAGCAACAGTTATGTACATGGGTGTAACCTTTTATTTTGCCAGCATTTCAGTTATAATATAGGGATGTCAAATGTGTGGCAAAGGTGCCATCACCCTGAGTTAAGACTGGATGTGGCGTCAGAATTATTTTCAACATAGTACACTGTGGGCCGGAGCTGACAGATGATTTGCTACCACTGGTACATAGTGGAAAGAACATGGACATATCTGGGCTTAAATCATGGTTGCACCACCAGCTGTGTGATGTTGGATAAGACAGCTAACTTTTCCGAGGCTCAAGTTTCTTCCTCTGTTAAAGTGGAGATAATAACATGTACCTAATGGTAAGGGTTAGAGATCATAATGCGTATCAACCACCCTCTACAGTATCTGGCACTTAGTAGGTACTTCATACGTGACAGCTGTCAACCTAGTGCCTTTCTGTTCCTTCAACACAATATTTTTTTTAATCCTTACGACAACCTTTTGAAGGAGGACTTATTAGGAAAATGAGTCTCAGAGAAGCTGAGCACCTTATCAAGATCACACAGGCAGGATTAGAGCCTAGTTTTCAAGTGCAGTGCCCTTTCCAGTATACCACTGCTACCCCAGATGGGAAGATTCTTTTAACAGCTGCTGTGGTTCAGTTCAAAGCAAGGTTGCTTCTCCCAGCACAGAACCAGTGTGTTAGTTTGCTGATTAATGACGAATATTAGCTTATGTCATATGTTAAGGTCCATTCTCAAACCTTGATGGAGTGGATAGATGGGCTGGCACAAAGGCTGAGCCAGTCATGGACAGAATTTGCACTTCGGCCCTGCCCTGTTATCATAGCCTTTGGGAAAATGGCAAGGAAAAAATTCACAACTTAAAAAAAAATAATCTGAAAAAAAAAAACCCAACAACACGATGAGATACCACTTCACACCCATTAGGATGGCTGTTACCAATCAGTCAAAGAAACAGAAAATAACAAGTGTTTTTGATGATGTGGAGAAATTGGAACCCCTGTTTGTTGCTGGTGGGAGTATAAAATAGCGCAGCCACTATGGAAAACAGTATGATGGTTCATCGAAAAATTGAGCATAGAATAATGCCAGCAATTGCACTTCTGAGTGTATGCCCAAAAGAGTTGAAAGCAGGGACTCGAACAGATATTTGTACACTCATATTCACAGCAGCACTGTTCACGGTAGCCAAAAGGTGGAAACGTCTTAGACATCCATGGATGGATGGATGGATAGACAAAATGGGGTATACACACCATGATACATACCATTTATGCATAGACTATTACTGAGCCTTAAAAGGAGTGCAATTCTGACACATGCTACAACGTGGATAGCCTTGAAGGCATCATGCTATGTGAAATATGCCAGACAGAAAAGTACATGTATTCAATGATTTCACTCATATGAGGTACCTGGAGCAGTGAAGCTGACAGAGAAGGAAGGTAAAGTGATAGTTGCCAGGGGCCGAGGGAGAGTGGGCAGTTACTGTTGACTGGATTGGAGTTTCATTTTGGGGAGATGAGAAAGTTCTGGAGACGGATGGTGGGGATTGTTGTGCAGCAATAAGTGTGCTCAATACCTGTACCCTTAAAAGTGACTAAAATGGTGAATTTTAGTTTTAAAATACTGTTACAGATTTTTTATTTCTTAGAAACTTTTCAGTGCATTAAAAACATGAGTGCATTAGTGTCAGTTGTACTTGAATTCAGTTTTTCATTTGATAAGTTAGAAAATTTTAACGAAAAGAACAGTTTTATTAGAGTTTTAGGATTATAATTTCTTTTACATCTTTTCCAAAATTCACAGCGGTGTCAAAATCACTTATATAATTAAACAGTATAAGTATGTACATATGCATGCTTCTCTTATTCTCTTAGGTAAAGTTAATGTATATGTGAAGTTCAAGGTAGAGGTGGTATATGTACCCTTTTTTCATATTAGTTGAGGAAGGTAACTGTGCTCTGAGCTGTATATTCCTGTCAACTGTTGGCATATTAATCATCCAATCACTATGGACTGAGAACCCTGATGGTTAGACCTGACGTTGGCAGAGCCTTTTATAATTTTCAAAAAGCTTTCTTGTTACTTGTTCAAGTTTAACCTTATGAAACTACCAGTACTGGGATGATTTTTCATCTGTAAGAACAGCATTCCGTTCTAGTTCAACGTAAGAATGAGACAGAGGAAGCAGTGTGGCAGGGTGGGGGGACGTTTGCAGTAGGAATTCAAAGACCTTGGTTCTGGTCCCGTGTCTATACCTAACTGTTGAAATAAACTTGGGAAAGTGACTTCCCTCTCAGCCTTACTTTTTATCTTCATGAGATGGGCCTGAATATACTTGCCTAGTCTAACGTAGTCTCAGATTGGTGAAGGGACTTGACGGCAGTCCTCTCTCTGAGGGTGCAGGATGGGGCACTCCTCGTCCATTGGTGTTTAACTATAGCCTGCTGGAGTGTGGCTTAGTGGGTGAGGAGAGGGGTGATTTGTGGAATATGAAGTGAACAAAACTTAAAGGATGTACAAAGAAGGACGGTCAGACTTGGGGAGCAGAGACAGCAAGTAAAGGGGGGTAGGAGAGGAGGGAAGGCTTGGGCCAACAGACTTTTACATCTTTTCCAAAATGCACAGCGGTGTCAAAATCACTTATATAATTAAACAGTATAAGTATGTACATATGCATGCTTCTCTTAGGTAAAGTTAATGTATATGTGAAGTTCAAGGTAGGGGTGGTATATAGACAGACAGAGCCTTCATGTCTGAATTCCAAGAGTGGGTGAGGTAGATATTGGAATAAAGATAGAAAATACTGCATGGTCGTTTCTTAACAATCTTCTGCCTTTTCTTGCCTTGTAGGGGATTTATGGGGCCCTTTGATCCTTTGTGTGGCACTCGCATTGTAAGTACACATACAGGGTCCGGCAGAAGTAACGCCATTGAGTGTGGTGGGTAGGGTACGTCAGTGTCTCGCACGAGATGGACAGCAATTTGAACATTTCACCTAAAATGTCATATGGTGTGCTTGAGTGTGATAGTGTTATGTTACAGAATTATGTGCTTATGATTTTGTTATAAAAGATTTGGTATAAATTACCAGCTCATAAAAATGAGGTGTTATTTGTGCCAGATCCTGTATTTCCTTTGTCATTTGACATAGCTGCAGGAGTGTCCAACCTGTGGCCCGCAGGCCACATGTGGCTTAGGATGGCTATGAATGCGGCCCAACACAAAATCATAAATCTACTTAAAACATGATGAAGTGGTTACATGTTGCAAAGTATTTAATGTGTGGCCAAGACAACTCTTCTTCCATTGTGGCCCAGAGATGCCAAAAGGTTGGACACCCCTGGACTAGAGTTTTTTGTGGAGTTTTAAAATTGAGGGGAATTTTGACTGAATATTTTATTTAGGGCTTCTGTGACATATTGTACTCCTTATGAATTTAAATCTAAAAAGTCAGATAGCTTTCCAGGTCAGTTCAAAGAGTGATGGAATTAAAGATGTAAAAATCATGCCTACCTCCATCTACCAGTGACTTCTTAGCCTGTTTTTGTCATTTCTATTCAACAAACTTTTATGTACTATATACACTTCCCCATCACTAAGTGAATTAAATATCTGTGGTTTAAGCACTGTTTATTTGCAAACAGAATTCTTTTTAAATCTTACCAAAATATGAATGAGAATGAGAACATACAAAAGAGAAGTGGTGGAGTTCAAAGCAAGATCATGTTTTCCAAGTGCTTTGCTTTCCATATGCGTTGAATGTAAAGGGACAGGGCAGAAGAAGAACCAAGTTCCACTGGTGAGGGGAATATCACGATTGGTGGAGTGGAAAAAATATTGCATTAGGATTCAGCTCTTGATTCTTATCCTGATTGCTATCAGCAAAGTGACTTCGGGCTATTAATAACCAAAATTTGTCTAATGACTTTTCCCAGTTACAGAAAACTTAAATACCTTCCCTTATTTTATCCTTATAGCATGAAGTGAATGTCATTTTCACTTTTCCACAAAAAACCTTAGGTTCATAGAAATTGAGGATGAACGAAGAGCACATAATCAGTGGTAAACCTGGGAGGCAACCTCAGGTTTCCTTGCCTGCCCTTTCTCTACCTCTGTGAATATTACCCATCTCCTGCTGCCTCACCTCTCTGGGTTTTCTCTTCTGTATCTATGAAAAGAGATGGCTGATGGTCTTTTCCAGTACTAACCTTTTGTGATGCTAAATTCAACAAGCTTCTTACTGGCTTCTCTACCCATTTTTTAACGTGTCAAGCATACGCTAATTTAGGTAATAACATTGAGTGCTATTTTTATGCCTTTAATAACCATAAGAAAGAAAGAATTCAGTGCCTTGATGGAAGGGTTTCTCTCAGAAGCTGTAAGCATATACCTTTTTTTAAGTTTGGAAAGATTAACCCTAGAAGTTATGTCATTAAACTCCACTTATTTGCAGAGAAGAAAACTGGAGTCCCGAGACATCAAGTGATGTGCTCCAGTTTACATATCTAGTGACAGCACTAGGATTGGTATCTGGCTCTTCTGCCTTTCAGGCTAGTTATTCTTTCTTTCATTATACGATGCTGAAGTAATAGGGCTTCCAGCAACATGTGAGGATAAGTGCTGGCATTCCGTGCATCAGATTGTCAGGACTCCGAATGGAGCCATAGAATACAAAAGGCTGTACTGGCAAACAGCACGGCAGGGCAAGGCTTACTCTGTGATCTCTCTATACTATGTCATAGGAGGTTGTGAGCTTGATGTTACGTATTATTTTTCTGGAAAAAAAAATAAATAAATAACACTGGTTCCAAGTGTTCTATGAGACATTTTACATCTGAAAAATTCTTACACAAAGAAAAGCTATTTAAGTGACTTCAACTTAATTTGAAAGCAAAGGCTTTTAGTAATAATCTGTATATTTCTATTTAAAAAATCATCAACTAAATAGGTTTATAGACTATTTCCATTTTTAAATGTCAGAACTAGAACCTTTACCCAAGGGGTTACACATTGAAATGTGTCCGAGGGCTAGAGAAGGGACTTGAATGCACGCATGGCGGATTGCTGACTGGAAGCCCCTTGCTAAGGAACCGGCTGCTCTGTCCACTGCGCCTGATTGTCGCAGTGTAGTGATGCCAGCACAGTGTTGGAAACGCTGCTCATTTTGAAAGAATATCCATCATTTTTTATGTGAAACCTCTCCATTTTAAAAATGTCAGCTTGAATTTAAAACCATTTTGAGTATTGTGTGGAACAACAACCTCATATCTATGAGCCACATTTGACCTTTCAATTTGTAAGCTCTGCTTAACCAAAAAAGGTCTTTAGTTAATCCACTTAAGCATTCCAACAAAGGCAAGTGGAGCACCCCTTGTACTCCTGAGGTATTTGGAATTTGACAGAAGGGAGCCTTGCCAAATCCTTCTGGAATTTTCCATTTGCATAGCCTACATGTTACAAGATCTTCAGGTGAGGTATAGGGCAGCTCCCTGATTCAGACTTTGGGAATCCACACCTTCACTTTATTGCTCGAAGTAAAAGAGTAGGCAATTCTCATGCCATTTCTTGTCACAGAATGCTTCAGGGAGGCTCTGCAGACAGCGAAAATGATGGCGGGCCCCAGTTTGCAGAAGTGTTCGTCATTATCTGGTTTGGTGCAGTTACCATCACCCTCAACTCGAAACTTCTTGGGGGAAACATGTGAGTATTATTAGACGCCATTTGTTTTCATTTGCTAGGTAGCGTAGCTTAGATTTTTAAGGGAGCCTGGCTAGTTAACTAATTTTTTAAAAGAAAAATCAAAATAAATGAAGGATAAAGAGAATATTCTCTTAAACCCACTGAGTCCTGACTGGTATGGCTCAGTGGGCTCAGTGTCATCCTGAAAAGCAAAAGGTTGCTGGTTCCATTCCTGGTCGGGGCACATGTCTGGGCTGTGGGCCGGTCCCTGGTCTCTTAGACATCAATGTATATCTACCTGTCTTTCTCCCTGCCTTCCCCCCTCTCTAAGAATAAATAAATACACTCTTTAAAAAATAAAACTACTGAACAGAGATTAAGCTGGTTTAGTTAAGTTATCTTAAATTATCTGGGGTCCTTTGATAAGCTTCAGATGCTCTCTCCAGCCCTGGAATCGTAGGCACAATGTTTTGTGTTAGAGGGTTATGTCCATTTTGGGGAACAGATGGTCCATAGCTTTCAACAAATTCTCAAATAGGTATATAAACTAGAAAAGATAAAGAAACCCTGTCTTAGCCCTGATTGGTCTGGCTCAGTGGGTTGGGCATTGTCCCATAAACTGAAAAGTTGCTGGTTTAATTCTTGGTCCAGGCACATGTGTGAGTGGCAAGCCGGATCCCCGGATGCAGGCGTGTGAGAGGCAATGTTGCTCTCCCTCTCTTTCTCCCTCGCTTCCCCTCTCTCTAAAAATAAATACCATCTTAAAAAAAGAACCACTATCTTAGAGGTTCAGTGGGAGAAAGAGGTCTTTAGTAATTAGAGTAGATCACCTGGTATCTTAGTTGGCTGACTTTTTTTGAGAGATTTTATTGATTTATTTTTAGAGAAAGAGAGGGAAAAAGAAAGGGAGACAAACATCAATGTGTGGTTGCCTGTCACAACCTTCCCCCCACTGGGGATGTGGCCCACAAGACAGGCATGTGCCGTGACTGGGAATCGAACTGGCGACCCTTTGGCTCACAGGCCGGCACTCAAATCTACTGTACCATGCCACCCAGGGTCAGATGGCCGACTCTTAAGGAATATAAAAGGAGAAAAACAAGAGCAAGGATAGAAGAATTAAAGCATGTCTAATGCAGAGGCCCAGCCTCATAAAATCAGTGTTGGGGTATATGTCTTATGTATCTGGAGGGAAGTAACAATCCATGATACATAGAAATCTGTATAATAACTACTGTGACATGGGTCAGCTGTATTTATGATTTTTACAGATGTGTATTGTTTCTTAGTTCTTTTTTTCAGAGCCTGTGTGTGCTGGGTTACTGTATACTTCCCTTGACAGTGGCAATGATGGTTTGCCGGCTGGTACTCTTGGTCAAGCTAGGACCGATAAGTTTTGTGGTCCGGCTTTTTGTGGTGATCGTGATGTTTGCCTGGTCTATAGTAGGTAAGAACATACTGATCTTTACAATTACAGAGCAGACAAAAGCGTGTGTTAGAGACGAAGACCACATGAGAAGCAGTGTAACTCCTAACTCACATGTCAGTAATGTGATTCTTGCCAGTGTTGCCCATGGAACCCTCTGTTCTAAGTGGGATTGATAGATGTGTCCATCTAATCTGAGTTGGGTATCTGGACTTCTAACATGTGGGGTCATATCTTTTTAAAAAAAAAATCCTTAAATAATGCGAACAGTTGGAAAAGGAGATTATACTGGGTCTAGCTCAGCCCTGGCTTATATAGGAGGCATAGGTGACTTGAGAGATAATGGGTCTTTTCCTGACAAAGTAATCAGAATGAAAACAATAGTTGCATTTATAGATTGTGTATCATAGGTCAAGCACGATATACGTATTATCTCATTTAAACCTCAACACTAATAAATAAAAGCTATTATTAATAGTCCCATTTTTGTAGATGAGGAACAGACACAGAGAGGTGAAGCAACTTGCCTTAGGACGTATTACTACTCAATAGGGGAATCAAGTTTCCAACCCAGGCAAATCACATACCCATTTGGAACTTGACTGTACTACCCCCAGTATAATTGGTTAAGTATCATTATATAGTGCTTTCCTGCTTCAGTGGAAAATTGTGCTAAAGATTAGGAAGAGCCAATAGAAGTGGCTTTGAATGCTGTGTGCTCATTGTTCTTATATCCCTAAAATTCTCTTACAATTCTAACTTAAACTAGAAGTGTTCACTAGCATCTTATTAAATGGGAGAAACAGACGGCCTCATATTTTTAGTGCAGTAACATCTCTTTGCTTGAAACGTGGTTAAGAGCCAGGGAGTAATCCAGAAAGAGGTCTGACAGTGCCAGAATTGATATTCCAAAGACTGTATGCAGACTAAGCTTGGTTTCTTTACCCAAGGGAGAGCCCCACATTTCCTCCCTTAGAGTCTGATCATTTATCACCCATGTAGTTCTGAATAGCGTAGTTATCCAGTATCCAGGCCCATAGCAGTTCAGAAAGTAGCATCTTAGAAGCATTCATTCTTTAATTTGGCAAATATTATTAAGCACAAACTATGCATCAAGCAGTGTGCTGGGCATAGTCTTTGTCCTCAGATCCTCAGAGTTCACAATCCAGTGGGTCGGCCAGACATGTAAACACGTCAGGACAATAAAGTAAGTGTTCCCGGTGGGAGACAGAAGTCTGTGCAGGTCACATAGGGACACAGAGGAGGGAGTGCTGTCTGCAGTGACAGGATCCTAGCCAGTTGTTCGGGAAAGGTTTGTTTGCAGGGTGATCATTGATAGGTGTTTCCTGGGTGGACAAGAGGGATGGCATCAAAAAGAGTTGAAGAACGGTTACTCAGGCAGCACGGCAGGATAAGGCCATTTGGCATAGTAGCAAAAACCTGGCACATTTTTGCAAACCTGTTCATTGTAGTTCACTCACTTCTCAGAAAACAGTAAGAAGCCCCTTTTAGAAGGGTTTCCATCTGAAATGTGCAAGGCTTTGAAAGCTTTGGTGCGTGAAACAGGCAGCCTCAGCTGTCGGAAAACCTGTGCTGCCCAGAACCTTTTTCTCTAAGGGCTGCAAATATCAGTGAACTTTTAGTATAATTCTGTTCTAGACTGTGCTGAGCACATTGAAGTTAGTAAATGTTAGTAGTTATGACAGTCTCATTGTATTCAGTATTCTCTTTTGATTGGTTTTCTTTTCTTTTCTTTTCTTTTCAGCCTCTACAGCTTTTCTTGCTGACAGCCAGCCTCCAAACCGCAAAGCACTTGCTGTTTATCCTGTTTTCTTATTCTATTTTGTCATCAGTTGGATGATTCTCACCTTTACTCCTTAGTAAATCGGAAAATGGAAATGAAAAACCAATGGATTGAAAGCTCATCTGAACAATGCAATTCACCACGGCGCTTTGCCTCTGGCCCTGTTCTAATTTTGGAGGCATTTGGTAACTGGCTGTGTGAGGAGATTACAAGGGAGCCATAAAGAACTATTGCCACTCATGTAAGGAACTGATGTTTGAAAGGATGTTCTTTTCCTCTTAATGTTATTTCTTTAAAATACATGTGCATAGTACACCTGGTGTAATGCCTTCTTAAGGTGTGATAGTGATCACTGTGGTCCATTAGGGTGACAGCCAATGACACGGAAAGCACATGGGTACATCCTGCAAGTTGAATAGATTTGGTAACTGTATTTCCAATTTAGAATACCAGTTCAGGTATAGCTCTTAAACACATTGCCTTATGACTATTAGAATATGCCTCTCTCATTAGAATAAATAAGAATGGATAGTGTGTATCCATTTTCTTTTATTTCTCTCCGAACTTTAAAAAGGCAATGGCAGAGGTTGCCAGGGGGTTCATAGATGTGGGAGGAGAGAACATGCACTAACCAGTATTCAGATTTGGGTCATAGAAAATTCTGCACTTGTTGCTTTAAAAAAAGCAAACGACATTTGAAGAATCAGCTTCTTTAATCTTTCTGTATGGTCACCTAACTGCCGTGCTTAACAGCACTTCAGTGACACTCTAGTTTTGATCTTACACCCTGACTCGGGTGTGCAAGCGGCCACGTGTACTTTTCCTTTGACCAACACTCTCGGCGGTCCAGTGTTTGAACTTATCCAAGTAGACCACCTCCGAAATGTCCATTGGTGGGTCCCTAAGGCATATTTGTCATGTGGGTACATTCCCTTAAAGGTAGAATGAGGCCGTTTGAATATAGGGTAACTATAAGGAATTCTTCATTATTCTGTATACCGTGGCCAGTAACTAGGAAGTCAAGCTAAATCACAACCCTGCATCTAACCATGCGAACAGGGAGTGATTTAGTGTTCTCACGGCTGATTCCCAGCAGCTGGATGCTTAGAGCACGATGTAGGATGAGGTGGCTTTCGAGCTGCCGCCTGCTCATAGTGGGCGCAGCAGTTTCTTCGTTAGATGTTCTTGGGTCGGGGAATAGCAATTTATTGTCTTGGTTCTACACTTGATTTGTAAAGCTAATTAGCTCTCCTTTAGACAAGTACTTTTTTGCACATGTGCACCTACTCGTATTCTCAGCTATTTATGCACATAAGTGTGTAGGCTTTTCAGGGAGAGGAGTGTCTGGGGCAGGCTGACTCTGAGCTCAGCAGGGCTCCTTTAACGTGGTATGAGCTGCTGCCTTCTATAAATTGCACATTGAAGAACTCTTAATAGGCAAAGACTAGCAGTCAGGCAGGAAACATTTATTGTAAATATACGTGTACTTAGAAAGATAGGAATTTCTTATTCCACAATTTTGCTTTGTCATAGAATTTAAATATTTATTCAGTTTGTATTTAAAGACTACCTACACATAGATCTATAATTTTAAAAACACATTGTCTGTATCCCCGGATTAACCGAGTGAACGGTACTTGGACAGTTGTGTTTTTAGAATGATATTCAACTACAAAAGCATTACAGAGTTGGCCCCCTCTGTCCCAGCCTTGGCCACAGTTTTCAGTTATATACTTTTATTTCTAATTCCCTTTTAGATTTTAAAATAAACTGTGTGAAGACTAAGCCACTGCTTTAGTATTGAATTGGTAAGGAAAATATTTTGAAACTGGTCCTAATTTTGAAACTAGTCCTAGAGTATCATCCATATCCATTGTCTGAAATTTTCCAATAGCAAGTAAAAAGATCTTCCAAAGTTGGTGTATAATCTGTCCCAGTGATTATAATGTACAATTAAAGAAATAACCATGCTTCTCAAAAGGGAAGTGTTTACTGAATTTTATGCAGGCGAAATACTTGGTCAGAAATTCCTAAGGTCACAACTCCAAGGGGAGTTTGAGTGTGCATGTCTGGGAGGGCATTATACATAGTGGGTATGAAGGCATCTTGTTCTGTGTATTGATCTGTTGCTCTTGTATGACTTAGGGAATGGTTTTACTTGATTTAAATGAAGGCGGTAAATGGAAATTGAATGATCTTTTCGAGAACTTGTAGTCAGTTTGAGGGTATACATGTTTTCTTATTATATGCAACAAGTGCATTGCCTTCTGTGACAGAAGACCTGAGTACATGGAAGCCGTAACCCTCAACACAGCTATCCCTGATTTGCTGCAAAGGCACATGGCTTATTATAGAACGGAGGACTAGAAGGGACGGGCACTCCAACAAAGCCAGCCCTGTTCCAGGAACTGGGAAGTTTCATACTTCAGATGAAATTCAAGCATGCGGGCATCATTGCTGAATGCGGTGCATCACTGCCATCGTGGCTTATCACTTGCTGCTCCTACTTCTGAGATTGAGACTCCTTTGTTATATTCTTTAGCAATAGGAAAGGTGAAGAGTGGATTTAATCTCTGTCCAGATTATAAACTCAATTGCGAACATATTTGAATATGCAGTGTAGTTTTATGAGTCAGTCATTCATTGTGAAGTTTTTTACCTCGTAAGAGGCTTATAATATGGGTTGAATTGGGTCTTTTCATTGTGTTGGGGTTTTCTGTTGTTGGACAAGGTGGGGGTCACAGGGCACAGGACCAGACGCATTTTACTGTTGACTACATTTGTCTTTTTATAAAGTGCCCCTAAAATGTGATTAGAAGGCTAGCAAGCCTGTATTTGTGAAGACTTAACTATGTACTTTATATATTCTCTTTACCTGGACTTCCTGTTTACTCCTAGAGAGCAAAATGAAAACTTCCTGTCATTTCAGAATTTTGAGTAACATCAAGTCATTGGGATTTATCTAAAACCTACGATGATATGCTCAGATGTCCACTGCATGCAGCTGTAGTATTCCAGAGCAAAATACCGAAATTGTGATTCTCAGACTGTTACTTTCTGAGGCAATTTAGATGTCTGAATGTTAATCCATGTATGTAAACTAGAAATACTTTTTTAGATTCTGTGGACTTTTATTAAAAATAAAGAATTTTTAGGGATTTACTTAGGCCATAGATGGCTGACTATTAATGACAACAATATTACTACTAATAATAGCTGACATTTATTGGGCACTTACTGTGTGCCAGGCACTATTCTATTTTTTTAAGAATTTTTTATAGCTTTATTGAGATACCTTAACCATAAAATTCACCCTTTTAAAGCGATGTACAAGTCAGTGATTTTTTTTCCAGTATAGTCACATAATTGTGCAGCCATCACCCCACTCTCACTTTAGAACACTTTTATCACTCCACAAAGAAACCCCCTACCCATTAGCAGTCATTCCCTGTCCCCCTTCTCCAAGCCCCTGGCAACCAGCAGTCTGCTTTCTGGCTCTGTTGATTTGGCCAGGCACTATTCTGAAGTGCTTTTCATGCATCTCTAATCCTCAACATAAAGCTCTACAATTCTCATCTTACAAGTAGAAAATTGAGGCACAGAAAAGTTAATAAGTAAATTCCCCAAGGTCCTGTAGTCAATTGGTTTAAAATAGGAAAAAACACATTAGGATGAGAGCATAGTAGGGCACAATTTTGAGTTGCATTATTATGTGCATGAAACGAATACACCACCTCCCCAGGGCAAGTTCCCTGTTATTAGCCATTACAACCGAACATAAACAACACTCAGTCTTTCTCCCTGAGTGTACTAGAACACTATATTAGCAGCATCAGAGGAACAAGAGCAGTGTACATTGGGAGCGTTGGCTTTGACGCCCTCATCCCTCCTCCAACCCCTTTTCTCTCCCCTCCACTTCCATCACCACACACATGTACCCCTCCCCTTTTTCTTTTAAAGTCTCAAGGATAAAATAACTTCTGCCTCTTCTTAATTCTCCCAGAAGGATCATTAATGTATCAAAATTTAACTTGCCTTTTCAGGTGTTTATAGTCCAGGGATGCATCTGGTTGCTTACGGTAACGGTTATATTCCTAAGGCCTCAGCAGTTGTGTGAGAATAGAATGCCTTTTTATTTGGGTTAAACTAGGTGGGGGGAAGAAATAACAGAGGAAAGGCTTTGCCTTAAGGAAGTCAGGGTTCCTGCCTGGTAGGAAGTGGCCACACACTGCTCTTGTCCACTCTGTTCTTTTTGCCTTTATACTCTGCGCCATCCCTCCTGCTGGTAATTTTTTGGAACCATCCAATGCTCCATTTTAATCCTGATCTTCCCTGTAAATAATGAATCTGTGAAAAGAGTAAATCTGTAAAATTATTTGTGAATGTTAAATGTGCAAATAAAAAACAGTGGAAAGGGAGAATTGGTGTTTGCCTGTTCTTGTGCCGAGAGGCACGAAGATGTTTGCACCATCCTGTGTTCACACTTAATGGATTGTCATCAGACAATATTGACGGCCGTGTAGGACTGCACAGGCAGCCAGTTAGAAAGGGAGGTCACACTGACTGAGCAAATACTATATGCCGGCCTCTTCACTGGCTGCTTTATAAACAGAAGCCTCTCATCACAGCAGCCTTTTGAGGAGGGTGGTATTTCCTTGAAGTTGAGGGAGCTGGAAACTCAGGGAGGTTAAATAAAGTGTCCAAAGTCACATAGTAAGTGGTACATTGCAGATTCATACTCAGGTTTTGTGACTCTAGTCTTTTTCCTGTATCAGTTGTTTGCCAAACTAAAATCACACCTACCCTCCTGAAGGAAATTAAGTGAAGTCTGAGGCAGCCTAAGAGTGTGGTGAGAAACTGTTTCCAGCCTTCTGTTGGGGACTATACCAATTTCTGATCTCAGTTTCCAATCTACTTGAATAAACCCAATTCCCTGCCCCTCTGCAACACACAATAGTTGAAACATACTGTGCTCCTTTTTGGTACCACGTGAGGTAGCGGAGTGATCAGTAAGAACGAGTTGTACACATACTTGTACAAGTAGGTAGACACAGAGTCAAGGATGTTCAGTGCCTGGTGATGTCACCTTGGAGAAATGCACCAGATTTTTTCCGCTGGGCAGGTATTGCAATGACTGCCAAAACAATAGCCAACAAGGAAAATATTTAAATTACCTTATATGAGTTATATTAGTAAAACTGCTCTTAGCCATACTCGAACTAAGCAAGGTGTTTCAGAGATTTTTATTTATTTATTTTATTACTTTATTGTTCAATTACAGGTGTCTGCATTTTCTCCCCACCCCCGGTTTTTATTTATTTTTAGAGAGACGGGAAGGGAGGGAGAGAAACGCTGATGTGTAAGAGAAACATCAATCAGTTGCCTCTCACATCCCCCCAACAGGGGGCCAGGCCTGCAAGTCACACATGTGCCCTGACTGGGAATTGAACCAGCAACATTTCAGTTCCACGCTCAGACCACTGAACCACACCAGCCAGGTCTGCTCTATGGTTAATACTTGTTATACTTGGGTAAAATACCTCTTACTTGGAGCACTATTTAAACTTCTACCTGAATCAGTATATTCCAAATATTTATTATATACACACATATGAATAGGTTTGGGCTTTCTTTTTTCTTAGTTAATCATGTTCCTGGAAGAAATCTGTATAAAGGTATTTTAGGACATACCCAAGAGCTTAAACTCTGTAGCAAAATTTATACATATGAATACTAAATTTGGTGAAGATGACAGATTCCACAGTGAATGAATCAATTTAAACTTTCACTACTAGAGAGTTCATATTATTATATCACAAACATTCGATATGATGTGCCTTTTGTAAAAATTAAAATTGTTTTATTTCCCCCATCCCCCACCCACATTCCTTTGGCAGCCATCAGTTTATTCTCCGTAGCTATGGGCCTGTTTCCATTTTGTTTGTTCACTTTTTTGCTTTTTAGATTCCATGAGAAGTGAAATTATAGAATATTTGTCCTTCTGCGTGACTTATTTAACTTAACAGCATACTGTCTAGGCTCATCCATGTTGTCGGGAATGGTAAGACTTCATTCATTTTCATTGCTGAGTAATATTCCATTCTATAGGCTCCAGCACAAATAATGCCCCCTTTTTACTACATCTTTTCTCACAAAATCATAACCATGTAATTCTGTAACAGAACAGTATCACACTCAAGCACACCATACGACAGTTTAGGTGAAATGTTCAAATTGTCCACCTCGTCTGAGACTTTCACACACCCTATCAACCACACTGAAGCAAAGCCTTACTTCTGCTGGACCCCATATAATACATATGATATACCCCATAAAGGATTAATAGAAAAAATATGTAAGAAACTCATATAACATCAAAAAAATGTGCCAATTTGTGCTTCTTAATCCTGTCTTCTTTCTCTCCCATCCTCCAAACCCCAACCATCTGGCAAACATCAGTTTGTTCTATCTATGAGTTTTTCTTGTTTGTGTGCTTTTTGTTTGTTTCTTAGATTCCAAATATTGTAAAATCATGTAGTATTTGTCTTTCTCTACTTATTTCACAGAGCATAATACCCTTTAAATTCACCCATGTTGCTGCAAATGATAGGATTTCATTATTTTTATGGCCAAGTATTATTGCATTGTGTATATGTACCACATTTTCTTCATGCAATCATCTATTGATGGGCGGTTAGGCTGCTTCCTTATTTTGACTGTTATAAATAATGCTGCAATGAACATAGAGAGGCTTATATCTTTTCAAATAATTGTTTTGGATTTCTTTGGACAAATACTCACAAAGGGGTGGCTGGGTCGTGTAGCAGTTTTATTTTTAATTTTTTGAGGAAGCTCCATACTATTTTCCATATTAGTTGCACCAAGTTGCAGTCCAACAACAGCGCACAAGTGTTTCTTGTCACTAATCATCAGGGACATGTAAATTAAAATCACCGACGGATATCACCTCACATGTCAGAAGAGTTATCATCAATAAATGAACAAACAACAAGAATTGGCAAGGATGTGTATAAAAGAGAAACCTTTGTCATTTGTGGCTTTATTACTGGTAGTCATTCTGGCAGGTGTGAGGTGATGTCTCATTGTGGTTTTAATTTGTATTTCTCTGACAATGATTTTGAGCATCTTTTTTTATGAGTATTGGCCATCTGCAGATCCTCTTTAAAGAAGTATTTTTTAACATCTCCAGCCCATTTTTTAATTAGATTGTTTCATTTTTGGTGTTGAGTAGTATGAGTTCCTTATAAATTTTGGATATTAACCCCTTATCAGATGTAGCATTGCTGAGTATAATCTATTTAGTAAGCTGTCTTCATTTTATTGATGGTTTTCTTTGCTGTGCAAAAACATTTTAGTTTGATGTAGTCCCATTTGTTTAGCTTTTCTTTTGTTTTCCTTGCCTGAGGAGACATATCCCAAAAAACATTTAAGAGAAATGAGAAAAATTTACTCCCTGGGTTTTTTCCTAGCAGTCTTATGGCTTTGGGTCCTACATTTAAGTCTGTCATCCATTTTGAGTTTAGTCTTGTTATATGGTATAAAAAAGTGGTCCACTTTTATTTTTTTGCTGGCATTTGTCCAGATTTCCCAATACTGTTATTGGAGAAACTGTCTTTATCCCATTGTATATTCTTACCTTCTTTGTCATAGATTAATTGACCATGTAAGCATGGGTTTATTTCTGGGTTCTCTGTTATATTGTATTGATCTATGTGTTTGTTTTTATACCAGTGCAATACTGTTTTAATTACTATAGCCTTGTATTACAGTTTACTATTGAGTAGGGTGAGTCCTCCAACTTAGATTTTCTGTCTCAAAGCATTTCCCTATCCGCCATCTTCTCTCCTCCAATTCTGAATGATAACCTTGATGGATAAATTATTCTAGGTTGCAGGGTTTTTTCTTTCAGCACTTTAAGTATGTCCTGCCACTCCTTCTGGTCTATGCAGTGCTCCTGAGAAATCAGCTGACAGCCTTATGGGACTATTTTGTTTAACTAGTTGTTTTAGTCCACCTGCCTTTGAAATTTTCTCTTTATTTTTAACCTTTTCCATTGTAATGACAGTATGTCGTGGTGTTGATCTCTTTAGGTTCATCATTGGAACTATTTATATTTCTTGGACCTGTATGTCCGTTTCCTTTCCCAAGTTAGAAAAGTTTTCAGCCATTATTTCTTCAAATAAAGTTTCTTTTTTATTCTCTCTTCTTCTGGGAGCGCTATAATGCAGATTTTTTGTGCTTGATGTCATTCCAGAGGTCCATTCAACTATCCTATTTTATCTCTTTTTAAATTAAATTTGTTGGGTGACACGTTAATAAGATCATATAGGTTTCAAGTGTACGTTTCCATAATACATGATCTTCATATTGCCCTGTGTGCCCACTGCCTGAGGTCAAATCATCTTCTATCACCATATATTTGACCCCTTTTACTACCCCCAACCCCCTTCCCTCTGGTAACCACCATATTGTTGTCTGTGTCTATGAGGTTTTGCTTGTTTTTCTTGTTTGCTCATTTGTTGCTTTCAGTTTTATATCCCACATATGAATGAAATCATATGGTTGTTAACTTTTTCTGTCTGACTTACTTCACTTAGGATAATATTCTCAAGGTCCATCCATGTCACAAATGGCAGTATTTCATCTTTTTTATGGCCAAGTAATATTCCATTGTATAGATATATAACATCTTCTTTATCCAATTGCCTATCGAAGGACACTCTGATTGTTTCCATGTCTTGGCCACTGTGAATGAATAATGCTGCAATGAACATAGGGGTGCATATGTCTTTGTAAATGAATGTTTTCAAATTTGGGGGGGTAGATACCCAGAAGAGGGTTCACTGGGTCATATATACCCCTATTGTTAATTTTGTGAGGAACTTGCACACTGTTTTCTGTAGTGGCTGTACCAGTTTACATTCCCACCATCAGTGAATGAGGGTTCCTTTTTTCTAAAACTTCTATCCTCATTTTTCTTTTTTATCTTTTTGCTGTTCTGACTGGTTTATTTGCATTAGTTTGTCTTTCAGTTTACTGCTCTGTTCTTCTGTATTAGTTAATCTGTTGTTAATTCATTCTAGTTTTTTTTTAAGTCATTACCCAGTGATATTTATTTTTCATTACTTTTAGAGAGAGAGGAAGAGAGAGAGGAAAGCAGAGAGAGAAACATCAATATGAAAGAGACTCATTGATTAGTTGGCTCCCATATGCACTTGGAACAGGTATCATATGTGCCCAGACCAGGGATTGAACCCACAACCTATGTATGTACCCTGACTGGGAATTGAACCAGCAACCTTTCAGTTACAGGACAGTGCTCCAGCCAAGTGAGCCACACTGGCAAGGGCCATTCTAGTTTATTTTTCATTTTAGTTATTGTATTCTTCAGCTCTGCTCAGTTTGTTATTATACTAACTCCTTGCTAATTTTTTCTCTAAGGTCCCTATTCCAATCTCAAGTTTTGTGAGCATCCTTACAACCATTTCTTTATATTCTTTGTCTGGGTAATTACTTACCTCCATTTTAACCTGTTTTATTTTGGGAATTTTTAATTTATATGAGAGAGATTCTTCTCACTTTTCATTTTATTTGACTTTCTATGTTTATTTCTATGAATTAGACAAAATAGGTATCTCTCCCAGTCTTGAAAAAGTGGCCTTCTGAAGAAGTGACATCTGTGTATGCTGTGTGTGCTGGGTGGTTTGGGTAGGCCAGTTGGAGCCAAGCAGGTGCCTATGACATCAGGGGCAGGGGACTAGCAACTTGGAGTGGCTCCCGGTGGGGAGGCCAGGTGCTTTGGTAACACCCAGTGGATCCTACTTGTTCCCTAGATTCAGAGCTGAAATGAGATCAAGTAACGTGTTTGGGAACACACTGCGGTGACCTTGCAGGTAGGCCAGAGCACCTGGATAGAGCTCCCGCCCATGCAAGTCAGGTGGGGAGGAACATATACAATAGTGCTCACCAGCCCTTCCAACCCTGGAGAAGTCCCACAGTTTCCAAAGAGCCCCCACCACTCCCCAGCCTTTTCTGTAGGTCTCTCTCTCATTTATCGTACAGAAAGTGGCCTTGCACAGTAGCAGCATCTCTGTAGGCCGTGAGTGCTTGGTTTTGTCAGGCCAGTTGGAGCCAGGTGGGCACTTACGGCACCGAGGGCACTGGGTTGCTCAGCTGCTGTGGCTCCAAGTAGGAAGGCCAGCTGCTTATTGTGAAGCCCTATTGATCCTGCCCTATTACTCTGGTTGTTTTAAAGCCAAAAATGGGCTCTTTGCAGTATGGCTGGGGACAACTGTGGTGATCTTGTCGGTAGGCCAGAGCACTGGGATGAAGCCTTTGCTACAACTCTGTTGTGGTGGAGGGAGACGTAAACAACGACATTCAGCAGCAGCCGGGATCCCGGAGACATCCCAGTTACCCAGCCTGCTCTTTTTGTTTTTTTGGTGTTCTTCTCGTTTGTTCAGAAGCTGTTTAATCAGCCCTCAGTTGTCTCTCAGCAGCAACGGTTCTACACATAGGTGTATATTTCTATGTGCTCCTGTAAGAGGGCAAGACCAGCATCTTCCTACACAGGCTCCATCTTAGACCTGTCTGCTAGTTGAAACGTTTGATTTGGCTGCTTCATTTCACTCCAACAGCCAGGGCCTAGGAACCCCAGCCTCTCCCAGCACCTGCCTCTTGCTCTCGGTCCCTGTTAGCCTTACACGAAGATACACCCACTGTGCACAGTACCCAGTCCATCGGCAGTTTTCTGACAGCTGGTGCCCTTCAGCCGGGGGAGCTGAGGTGGTCCCTGGCGACCCACACAGACACCAGAGGTCATGGGAGCCTTCCCTCCCCGTGCTATACTTGGTCATGATATGGACATGCTGCTCTTTAAAGACCTGGGCTTCTCCTGCAGTCAGGAGGTCCAAGTATCTGTCATTGAGGGAACCACGGTAGGCCAGATGAAGACCCCACCCTGGCAAAGTTAAAAATTTAACTTTATGTAGCTCAGACTTTAGGGGGAATGTGTACCCTTAACTATGTTAGGACTCTTAATGAAGTATCTGCATTGTATAGAAAAGCCAGGCATGGGCCCCTTCCACCTCTAGAGTTGCCTTTTGTTCTTGGTCCAGGTTACTCTGTCCGAGGGAAATAGGCGGCTGTGCAGTATCAACAAAACTCTGGCAGATGCCACCCCCCAGGCAGGTCAGCTAGGGGCAGTCCACAACCTGTGCTGCAACTTCCAGAGGTCCTGGGAACTTTCCTCCTGCCAGTGATAGTCAGTTTTTATTTGAAACACTGCTCTGTAAGATCTCAAAGTTTTCTTGCAGTCAAGAGGTCCAGTTGCCTAGAGAACCATGGCAAGCCAGTGCACAGACCCTGCCCTGACAAAGCTAAAATATTATTTTGGGTCAGCCCTTCAGGGGGAATGTGTGCATGTGAGTAAGTCAGAGCTTTTAACTTGGCTTCTTATTATACTGCAAATGCCAGGGCTTAGAAGCCTCAGCCTCTCCCAACACTTGCCTCTAGTTCTTGGTCCCTGTTAGCCTGACTGAAGGCTCTACTCACACACACAGTACACCATTAGGAAAATTCTGGCAGCTCATGCTTTCCAGGCAGAGAAACTAGGGGCGGTTCCCAACCACCTACACAGCCTGCTGAAATGCAAGAAGTCTTCCCCAATCCCATGTATAGCCAGGCCTCATTTGGAAGTACTCCAAGGAACGTCCTGTTCGTCTTTAGCAGTCTAGATGTCCAAGTGTCCCTTACTGAGGGAGCCGTAACAGGCCATCCAACACTGGCAATGCAGATATGTTCAGCTTAGCTCATACTTTAGGGAGAGTATACACATTTAAAAAGGTGACGCTTTATACTTAGGCATATGCATTGGACTCCAAAAGTCAGGGCCTGAAACTCCTAGTCTCTCCCAAAACCTTCCTCTTTTTCCTAACCTCAGTTACCACTATCCCAGGTGGTGTGTGTATGGGCAGCATGTACTCAGGGATTCTCTGGAAGCTGATGGTGTCCATGCAGGAAAATCAGGTGCGGTCCCCAACCACATGCATGGCCTAGAGAGGCGGCAGGTGCTTTCCCCAACCCAGGGTTACTCAGCCCCCATTTAAAAGTCTTCTTTGTTAAATCCTGGGCTTTTCTAGCAGTCAAACCATCCAGGTTTCTCTTATTAACAGAACCATGGTCGGCCAGTATAAAGGCTCTGTCCTGGCAAAGCAAGGAAGTTACTTCTTTTCAGCTCCAATTTCAAAAGGAATGTGTGGATTTGAATAGATTAAGACTTTTTAACTTAATTTGACTTTGTTTATTGAATTTACTAGGATGACATTGGTTAATAAAATTATGTAGGTTTCAATTTACAATTTACAATAGATTAAGACTTTAAATTGGCAAATGCATGATACTGGAAAATCCAGAGCTTAAAACCCTCAGCTTCCCAGAGAACCTGACTCTTCTTTATTAGTCTGACTCAAGGCGGCACCCACATGAGAAGTACTCACTCAGCCTACCTCTGGTACCTGATGCCCTCCAAACAGGTGACATAGGGGTGGTCCCCAACTACTCATACAGCATCCTGGGGTTCTTGGAACCTTCCCCTGCCCGAGGACAGTCAGCCTCTATTTGGATGGCTTTTCTGCAAGTTTCTGGGGTTCACCAGCACTTATGAAGTCCTGATGTCCCTTCCTGAAAGAACAATGGCAGTATAGCTGAAGGACCTCATTCTGGCACAGAAAAAAAAAGTTTAACTTTAGTTAGCTCAGCCTTCAGGAGGAATATGCATGCACACTTGAATAGGTTAAGGCTTAATAGGTTAATGCAGCCCCTACCTGGTACTCAAAAAGGCAGCATTATGAATCCCAGGCCTTTCAACTGACCTGCCGCTTTTTCCTGGTCCCAATTAGCCTTACATAACAAGGCTGCTTACGTGTGTGCAGTAGGCACTCTGTCAGCGAGCTGCTGGTAGCTGCTGCTCCACAGTCAGGGAGCTGGAAACGTTCCCAGCCACCAGCACAACCTCGCAAGTTGGAGGGATCCTCCCCTGACTTACAGGTAGTCTGTGCCACTTGTCAATCCTGTTTGGTCAGGTCCCACACTTCTTCAGCATTCAAGACGTCCATGTATCTCTTATGAGAGAACCTCTGTTTGGCCAGCAAAAAAGCCCTGCTCTTGCAGAGCAAGTATATTATGTTTAGTTTTAGTTCACATTTCAAACGGAATGGGCATATTTGAAAAATCAAGGATTTTAGGCGTCTGCTGCATTATACTAAAAAACGCCATGGCCTGGGAACCCCTGTCTCTTGACAGGTGCCTCTTGCTCTTGGTCTTAGGTTGCTAGACCCTGAACAGCACACGCTAGCTTAGTAAACATTTTGTCAGTGCTCCTCAGGCAGGGGACTTGGAGGAAGTGCTCAAAATCTCACCGTGCTTCAAGAAATCGCACGAGCTTTCTCCCACCCAGGGATAGTCAGTCCCCATCAGGCACTGCTGTCTGGTAAGTTCCCCAGACTTTTCCAGCAGTCAACACATTCAGGTGTCTCTTATTCAGGGAGCCATGGAAGGCCAGCCAAAAGGACCCCTATGCTGGCAAGTCAAATACTGTATTCAATGTGTGTGCCTTCTTTTAGATCAGACTCCAGGCTGAATATTCACATTTGAATAGGTTAAAGTTTATAAGTAGGCATCTGCATTGGACTCCAAAAGCTACAGCCTAGGACTCCCAGCTTCTCCCAGCACCTACCGGTTGTTCCTGGTCACCATGATACCAGGTGACATGGACATCTGTGATACTCATTCTGACGGTGATCTCCCTGGCAGCTTTGCCTCCCAGTAGGGAAGCTAGGGGCGGTCCCTAACCACTTGCACAGACTGGAAAGTTGGAGGAAGCGTTCCCCAACTCGGGGATGGTCGGTTCACAATTTCAAATGCTCTGGGTTAGGTTCAGGCTTCTCCAGCGTTCAAAACTGTCCAGATGTCTCTTTTGAAAAGAACCATGCCCCCACCGGCAGAAAGGCTCTGCCCTAGCAAGGCAAGGATGTTAACTCTGTTTAGCTCAGACTTCAGAGGGATTACACACATTTGAATAGATTAAGACTATTAATTAGGAATCTGCGTTGTACCAGAAAAGCCAGAGCCTGAAACCCTCTGCCTCTCCTGATGTCTGTTGTTTATGTTCCCAGCTAGCCTTACCCAAGGCAGCCCCACACTTGCAGCGGTCAGTCTGTCAGCTTGCCTGTGGCAGCTGGTGTCCTCCAAGTAGGTAACTTAGGGGTGGGCCCCAAGCACTCACACCTCATTCACAGGTCCATGGAGCCTTCTGTCCCCCGGGGATAGTCAGTCTACCTCACGGCATTCCTGCAAGTTCTTAGGCTTCACCCACAGGCACCTTTTACTGAGAGAACCATGGGAGGCCAGTTGAAAGGCCATGTTTTTGAGCAGGAAAACATTTAACTTCATTTAGCTTATCCTTCAGGGGGAATATGCACATTTGAATAGGTTAAGGCTTTTTAGGCGGCTCCTGTATTGTACGAAAAGAGCCAGTGCCTTGAACCCCAGGCAGCTCTCAACACACCTGCTTCTTGTTACTGGAGACAATTAGCCTTACCCTAGGCCACAGGTGGCAAATACAAGGCCCGGGGCTGAATCCGGCCCTCCACTGTGTTTTATCTGGCCACCTTGTTTCTACCCTGGGGCAGCACTGAGCTCTTGCTTAACTGTTAAGGAGTAGTTACATTTGATACAGTCCTGAAATTATATTTGGCCCTTTGAAGGCAACTGAGAGGCTGATGTGGCCCCTGGTGAAAATGAGTTTGACACCCCTGCCTTAGGCGATACACACATGTCCAGTAAGCACCCTGTCACTAAACCTCTGATAGCTGGTGAGCTCTAGGCAGGGAGCTTAGAGTGGTTCTTTTTAAAAAAAAAAAATCACTGAATTTATTGGGGTGACATTGCTTAATAAAATTACAGAGGTTTCAGGTGTACACTTCTAAAATCCATCATGTGTATATTGTTTTGTGTGTTCGTCATCCCAAGTCTCCTTCTATCACCATTTATCGCCCTATCCCAGCTTCTACCTTTCCCCAGTAATCATACCTCCTCTCCCTCTGGTAATCATCACATTGGTGTCTGTGTCTATGAGGGTTTGTTTGTTTTTTTTTTTTTGCTTAATCCTTTCACCTTTTTCACCCAGCCCCCAACCTCCCTCTGCTCTGACACTGTCAGTCTGTTCTCTAAGAGTCCGTTTCTGTTTCGTTCGTGAGTTCAATTTGTCCATTAGATTCCACACATGAGTGAGATCACAAGGTATTTGTCTTTCTCTGAGAGGCTTATCTCACTTACCACGATGCTCTCCAGCATGGATGCACTTGGAATGGTTCTTAACTACTGGCACTGTCTTCCATGTGGGAGAGATCCTCCCTTCACTTATATGGAGTTTCTATTTGAAAGTTTGGCCAAGTCAGGTCTTAAGCGTCTCTAGCATTTAGGATGTCCAGGTGTCTTCTATTAAGATGAATATGCCAGGCCAGCAAAAATATCCTGCCCTTACAAGGCAAGGATGTTACCTTTATTTTTAGCTCATATTTCAATGGGAATATGCTCATTTGAATCAATTCATCCTTTCATTTCGGCATCTACACTGTGCTTGAAAAGTCATAACCTGGGAACCCCAGCTTCTGCTGACATCTGCATCTTGTTCTCCGTCCTGGGTTGCCTGACTCAAGGTAGCACAGGCATGCACAGTTCACATTTCATGCACGATTCTCTGGCAGCTGGTGTTTTCCAGGTAGGGGAGACAGGGGTGGTTTAAAAAAACTGGCACAACTCCCAGGAATTGTGGGAGATTTACCCCACCCAGAAATAGGCCCCATTTAGAAGTGTTATGTGGTCAAGTCCCAGGCTTCTCCAGCAGTCTAGATATTCAGGTGTCCCTTACTTAGGGCACCAAGGAGGCCAGCTGAAAGGCCTTGCCCTGGCAAGTCAAAAATGTTTACCTTTTTCAAAGCTCACACTTCAGAGGGAACATGTGCATTTGAGTAGCTTGGGCATCTGCACTGGACTGCAAAAACCAGGGCCTGGGACTCCCGGCCTTTCCTGACCCCTGCCTCTTGTTCCTGATCCTGGTTAACATGATCCCAGGCAATACACACATGCGTAGACACACATTTTGTTGGTGATTCCCTGGCAGCTGGTGCCCTGCAGACAGCCACTGCCCAACTCCCTGCACAGCCTATAAAGGCAGAGGGAGCCCACCCCAACACAGGGGTGGCCAGTCCCCATTTAAATGTGCTCCATGTTTAGGTACCAGGCTTCTCCAGCAGTCAAAACTTTCAGGTGTCTCTTATTAAGAGAAACATGTCTTGCCAGGCAAAAGACCCTGCCATGGCAAGGCAAGGCAAGGATATTGCCTTATTTTAGCTCGCTTCAAAGGGAACATCTACATTTTAATAGATTAAGCCTAACTTGTGACTCTGAACTGTGCTGGAAAACCGAGAACTTAAAACACGCAGCATCTTCTAACAACACCTGACTCGTGCTTATGTTCCCCAGTAGCTTGACTTAAAGAGGCACCCACGTGCCCAGTAATTAGTCAGTTTGCCGCTGTCAGCCAGTGTGTTACAAGCAGGGAAGTTGGGGCAGCCCTCAACTGCTTACACTGCGTCCAGAGGTCCTTGGAGCCTTCCCCAACCCTATGATGGTCAGTCCTTATTTGGATGGATGTTCAGCAAGTCTCCAGGTTTGTTGGGATAGCTGAGTACAAAGGAAAACAGGTGGGTGATGTGTTGTGTCTAACATAACTCTATTCGATGTGGAAATGCTCAGAACTTAAGGTCCCTCCACAGAGAAGGAGGAAGACGAATAGAGTGTTTCTCTAATATTCTGGCTCCTGGTGTTGCACTAGACAACAGAGTGAGCAAAATATTATGGGCTCCTGAAAAAAGAAAGAAAGGAACCACTACATTTCTCTAATTAGAAACACTCACACAAGTCCAGAACAGAAACATTTATAGAAAAGTCAGAGGGGCTCCCAGAATGTCAAGCTGTGCTGGTGAGTGGAGTTCTTTACATGGAAAAGCAAGTCCATAAAGACTGTGACAAAAAGCTGTTTCTTCAAATGTGCAGACATCAGCGTTAAGCTGCAACAAATACAAAAACCAGGGAAACATGGAACAGTTAAAAGAAAAAACCTTCAGTAACAAACCTTAAAGAAAATAGAAATTAAAGAAAGTAGATCTATAAATTATCTGATAAAATTTTAAAAATTATTTGTTTTAATAAAGCTCAATATGTTACAAAATAACAGATACTCATTAAATAAAATTACACAATACATGAACAAAATGAGAGTATCAGCTAAGAGATACATATTATGAAAAAGAATACAAATTCTTGATTTGAAAAGGACAAAAATGAACTGAAAATTCATGAGAAACTTCAAAAACAGGCTTAATGTTCAGAAAAAAGATATCAAACTTAAAGATATTATTGGAAAGTATCCAACCAGAGGCAAAAAAGAAAAAAGAATGAAAAAGAGAGAACAAAATATATGGGAGATACAGCATACTGTCAAAAATATATACACATTATAGAGGCACCAGAAAAAGAAAACTGGCAGAAAGATTCTATAAGAAAATAATGACTGAAAAAATCCCAGATCAGTAGAGAAAAATGGACATTCAGACTCATGGAGCCCAAAAGAATTGAAATAGAATGGACTTAAAGAAGGCTATGTGGGATTTAATACAAATTAATTGTGAGGTCATACAAAGAGAATTTTTAAAGCATCAAGAAAAAGTGATTCATCATTTGCTAAGGTGCCCCTATAAGCTGCAGAGTAGGTGGAAGCTACACTCACCTGCTCCCGGCCCCAAATCAAATTTACAACTAAATTATAGAGCAATCAACCTGAATAACCAATTGAAGCCTAGCTGAACTGAAATATTATAACCAAGGATTTACAGAAGAAGCCATGTAGAGGCTAGTAAAAAGGGTGGAGATGCAGAAAGAGCTGCCCCCTGTACCCAGGTGCAGCAGCTGAGAAGCTGGAGGGATAAGTCAGCTGCAAAACCCCCTCCGCCACGAGCATGTGGTCTCAATCCCACACAGAGATCCCCAGCCCAGAGCAACAGAGATGGGAAGAGGAGCAGGCATAGCATCTGGTGGTGAAAATCAGTGGGGATTTAGTCCACCTGGGAGAGAAGGGCGTCTGCTGGAGCCCCAGACACCACCTCACCTCCCCAGTTACTGGCATAGGTAGTTAGCTAGTCATTAATAAAGAGGGGACGCAAAGGGAATCAGGCCCTGAGCTTACTAAACTAAGGAGCTAAATAGAATATATAATAAACTGGAAAGCTGAATCAGTTGTCAGGACAGTGTTCCATTAAGCTTGATTTAGTAGGAAGCTATAGCATTTACAGACTCATTCAGACGCTCCAGGAGACCACAGCTGAAGAGTCTTGATCCTACAAGCAGGCAGGAAAGCCTCCCAGGGGTGCTTCCAGCTGGGTATTGTATTATTGGAGGGAGGAGGAGGAGAAATTCCTCCACTGAGCACATGCGCAGTAGAAACCAGGTGACGTGACAGAAAGTTTGGACATGTACAATAGAAGTCCAGATGGGCAAGAGGAGGAGCTTCTACATTCAGGCATGTGCAGTAGAAGCAAAAATGGTGACATGAAAGGGTGGACTCTAGCCTTGGAAAACCTAGGGAAAGAATCAGATTGGATAGGGGGCACAGAACCCTGGTGGGTCCAGGAAATGTTAAGGGGAGGGCCCAACTCAAGCCCAGAAAAAGACAGGAAGTGGGTTGGATTATTTGAAAGGCACCTTGCTCAGGACCAAGAACCAAGGAAATATGTGCAGGGTTATTAGGAGTCTCCGAGCAGCTGCTGCTAGAGTCTGCCCATCCATTACATCCCCAAGGGTGTATTATTTCACTTCACTCCAATAAGATCTTACCGCTATGTTTAAACTTCTTCATGCATGTGCCCTTTAAAATTCCTTTCTCGAGACACAGCGAAAGAGCCCACTTTCACTGGCAGTACAGTGACAAGCACCACTATTGTTACAGTACCAGCCTGGGAGTGCACTGCTCAGTCCACTGACTGCTGGCAAGGCCACTCTGCTGTGCTCGGGTGCTGCAGAGGGGTCTGCTGGCTGCACCCTGTAGTGACGTTTAGGGTGCTCTTTTTCTTTGGAGGCTCTTGGCAGAGACTCAGACAGTGACTAAACTGTGTGGTGTTGGAAAGGGGACCGGCCTTCCTCACCTTGAGTGCAGAGCCAGTGCCCTTCCCTGCCATCCGGCTGAATCACTTGGCCAGTGCAGGCCTGCTGAGTTCAGCCGTGTAGGCAGAACAGACCTAACACACATCATAGGACATTCCATCTGACAAGAGCAGAATACACATTCTACTCAAGTGCACATGGAACATTATCCAGAAGAGAACATATGATAGGACCCATAACAGGTCTTAGAGAATTTTTTAATTATTTATTTATGTATTTAACTTATTTATTTTTATTGAATTTTTTCCATTACCACTTATTCCCCTCATACCCCACCCCACAATCACCACACTGTTGACCATATCCCTGAGTCTATTTTCCTTTTTGTTTGACCCCTCCACCCCTAATCCCCAACAGCTGTCATCCTGCTCTCTATGAGTCTGCCTCTATTTTCCTTGTTAGTTCAGTTTATTCATTAGATTCCTAATGGAATTTATTGGGGTGACATTGGTTAATAAAACTACATAGGTTTCAGGTGTACAAGTCTACAATATATCATCTTATACTGTAATGTGTGTTCACCACCCCAACTCATCTCCTTCCATTACCGTTTATCCTCCCATAACCTCTTCTACCTCCCCTCACACCCATTCCCCTCTAGTAATCACCATGCTGGGTGTTTTACTTTATTGTTATTGTTTACACCATTACAGATGTCCTGATTCCCTACCCACTTTGCCCATTTCCTCTACACCTCCACCCCTCTTCCATCTGGCCATCACCACACTGTTGTCTGTGTCTATGGGTAATGCATATATGTTCTTTGGCTAATCTTTTCACCTTCTTTTATCCAGCCCCCCTCCCCCACTCCCCTCTGAGATCTGTAGTCTGTTCCACGTATCCATGTCTCTGTTTCTATTTTGTTCGTTATTTTATTTTGTTCATTAGATTCCATGTGTAAGTGAGAGCATATGGTATTTGCCTTTCACTGACTGGCTTATCTCACTTATTGAAATCATAACAAGCATCTTTCCATCAGTGTTAGGAAACTAGATATCAACATGAGGAAAGCTGAATAAACTGTAAATATGTGGAAACAACAACACACACCTAAACGGCCACTTTATCAAAGAAGAAATAGAAAGGGAAATCACAGATTATCTCAAACAATTTAAAATGAAAACACAATATATTAAAACCTATGGGATGCTGTAAAAGCAGTACTGAGAGGAAAGTTTATAGTCCTAAATGCATGTATGAGAAAGCTCACAAGCAATCAACCTAACTTAATGCCTCAAGGAACTAGAAAACCAAGAACGCATTAAAGCCAAAGTTAGCAGAAGCAAGAAAATAATAAAAATCAGAGTGGACGTAAATGAAATAGAGACCAGGAAAACAATAGAAAGTCAATGAAACTAAGAGCTGGGTAGCCAAAAAGATAAACAGAAATGACAGGCCTTTAGCAAGACAAACTAAAAAAAAAAAAAAAGGGCAAGACAAATAAAATCAGAAATGAAAGAGGAGAAATTACAACTGACACTACAGAAATGCATGGTATCATAAGAGACTACTATGAACATTTATACACCAACAAATTAGATTACGTGGAAGAAATAGATAAGTTCCTAGAGTCATCCACCCTACTGACACTGACCCATGAAGAAATAGAAAGTCTAAGCAGACCAATAACGAATAAGGAGATCTGTATCCAGAAAAGACACTGGCATTTGGGCTGCCTGTCACTACCAAATCCAATAAGCAATGACAGCAATTGAATCTTTTATGGGCACTTTATTCAGATGGCCGGCGATCCTGAGAAGATGGTGGGTTCATACCCTAACAAACCATCTTCCCTTCTCTTTCCTGGCCAGATCTTTTATAAGGGGGTGGGGGAGGACAAATGAGGTATGGTGAGGGCTTTGAGATTCAGAAGCTGCAACATTCCTGTCCTGGGCAGTTAGCTGTTTCCAAGGGGGAGGGGTGGTCATCTGCTCTTCCTGGAATGAAGGTTCAGATGTCTCTAGGTGGTAATCTCTAGCTGTGCCCCAGGAGGTCGGCTGTTTTTCCCAGGAGCCAGGATGGGCCTTATCTGTAGCTTCTGAAACAAAAACTTTAACATACATATTATTTGCTAGGCTCATAACTTTTTACCTTAAGCTAAAATTTTCCAAGTCTTGAGTCCCCTATCAGATCGAATCACTAATCAAAACCACCCAACAGAGAAACCTTCAATAGACTACTTCACTTGTGAATTTTAACAAACATTAAAAGAAAAATTAATGCCACTCTTTCTCAACTCTTCCAAAAGCTTGAAGAGGAGGAAACACTTTCAGACTCTCTTTACAGGGGAGCATTACCCTGATACCAAAACCAGCTAAGGACACTACAAGCAAAGAAAACTATAGACCAAAATCCCTGATAAACATAGATACAAAGACTCTCAACAAAATACTAGAAAACTGAACTAATGGACTCGTTAAAACATTTATCTACCATGACTAAGTGGAATTTATCCCTGGGAAGAATGGTTCAACTGATGAGGGTTCAACTCCTCAACATTGGTTCTGGCAATGATCTTTGGATATGAAAACAAAAGCATAAACAGCCAAAGAAAAAAAAATCAACCTGTAGGACTACATCAGCCTTGAAAGCTTCTGCACTGAAAATAAAATGATTAACCTACAAAATGAGATATTTGCAAACCATGCATGAAAATGGATTAACATCCAAAATTTATAAAGAACTCATGCAACCCAATAACAACAACAATGAAAAGAAGTGGTCGGGTTTAATAATGGGCAGAGGAACTAAATGGACACATTTCCAAAAAAGTATGCAAATGGTTAACAGGCACATGAAAAGGTGCCCAACATGACTAACCATCAGGGAAATGCAAATCAAAAGTCACAATGAGCTACCACCTAACACTGATAAAAGTGGTTATTATCAACAAGATCAGTGATAACAAGTGTGGGTGAGGATGTGGAGCAAAGCAAACCCTTGTGCCCTGTTGGTGAGAGTGTAAACGGCTTCAGCCATCAGGGTAAACAGTGTGGAGTTTCCTCAAAAACTTAAAAAGACACTCTTCACTTGAAGAATGATCAACAAACAAAAGGAAGACCATAAGTGGAGGCTGGAGGAGTTCGCAGAGTGAGAGACCACAGAAAGCAACTACCGCACTCAGTGGCAGGAAATGGGAAGGGGGAGCAATCCAAAAGGAGCCAGTGGTGGTGGTGGTCATGGGTGGGGCAGGGCAGCTCTACACGCAACAAATCAAAGAGAAGTCAAAGTATTCCTTTAACATTTATTTCATCAAACTAAAGGCAAAGAATTAAGCTAAGACTAGTAGAGTAGGTAGGCTCAGAGTTTCTCTGTAAAGTCAATTGGTCTTTTTTTCTCAGAAATAATGCAGGGTCAGGAAAGGGGGTCGATGTATCTTAAACCAGGAGGAGGAGTTGCCACATGAGCAGCATGAATGAGTTCTGCAGGTATTTGGGGGCTTCAAAATGCATCTTCTTCCTAAGTGCCAGTAAACAGTCTCAAACTTTACAAACCACAGGTCAACAAAGCCTCTGACAGTTGGTCACCAGAGATGGGCAAGGCCAGTTGATCCCAAAGAGGGAACTGGCACCTCCAGCAAGCTGGGGCTGCCTTGCCCAGGGTGAGCAGCTCAGCTCTCTGAGCTTTTGCAGATTCTCACTCTGAGCTGCGCCCCTCTCTGGGGATGTACAGGAAGTTACAGGCCACATATATGGGGAAGACCACATCTTGGTCCTCCAGGTTCATTACCTCCAGCTCTTCATCTCTTCCCAGGGAAAGTACTTGGTATTCTGTGCTCTTCCTGAAGGTGGCTCTTCCAGTGGTGTCCAAGGAAACCACACACAGGCGGAAGGCAACCTTTCTCTGCCACAGTAAGCTGACCCCGAGGCCATGGGACTTGTTCTTGGCGCTGCGCTTGAAGATGATTCGCCGGTTGGCGTAGCACACCACTAGGTCCCAGCCGAAGTTGAAGCCGACCCACCGCCAGCTGCACCGCACTTCCTTAGGGAGATGGTGTCCGCACCGCATGCTGTTCCCGGGTAAGTTGCGCACATGGACGTCGGTGGGCCCAACCCCCTTGCTTTGCTCGGCCTGGACCAGGGCAAGCCACTGGTCTTTGTATACTGGGGTCAGCCACGCGGCCGGAATCAGCGCATCCTGGTCAATGATGCGTGCTGACTGTAGGTCACAGATGATGTAGGCCAGTCGCAGATTCTGGAACACTGGCACGAACACTCTGCCCTCCTGGGTTTCCAGGAAAGGGGTGCCTCCCGACTCCCTCTTGGACCTGGCAAGCCACAGGTTGGCGTCGGGCAATAAGGCTCTGCGGGAGCCGCTCCATCCCGGCTGCAGCTGCAAGTACATCCACTTTTTCAGCATGGCGTACACATCCATCTCCACTTCCATCACTAAGAGCTCTGAAGAGGCAATGAGCTCTTTCATGACATCCGGGCTTAGTTGTCTCAGTAATACCTCATCACTGCGGTGAGTCATCAGATTGTCCAGCAGCCACTGGAAGCACAGGGTCCTGATGTTTGGAAGGCCGTAGCTCTCAGCAGAGTAGTAGTAGCTGCATACGGTGTAGACAGTGACAGTCTCCTTCATGACCTCCCCACACTGCCGAATCAGCTCGTCCAGCTGCAGCATGCTGGCCGTGGCCAGGATGGGCACTACGTGCCTGGGTGGAATGTATACAGGGCTTTGGTACAGGGAGCCTAAAGCCTCGTGCAGGGCCTTACGGTCAATGTTCTCGTCAGGCATCTGCAAGTCTATGGTATTCATGGTTGCCTCCCTCCACGCACCACTGAACATGCTCGCAAAGTATCCAGACTGGCACAAGTAGGCCTTGTGCAAGTTCCACACCTCCCCTAGTGCACGGATCTGCACATCGCTGCCTTCCCCCATGAGGAAGAGTTTCTCATAAACGGAACCTGAAATGCCTCTGGCGCGCTTCCGGAGGCGCCCTACCGTGGGAGGCCCTCCTGAGTCCGTCTTCCGTTTGAAGCCGCCCTGACTGGTGGAGGGTCCGGCCTCTTCACTCTCTTCCTCCACTTCGTCACCCGCTGCTGCAGCTGCCCCAGCCACCTCGGCCACCTCGGCCACCTCAGCCACCTCCTCCCCACCGGCTCCTGGCTGGTCTGGGGCATGTCTTCCCCGGCGCCGCCACGGCATCCGACTGCTTATTATTCCCATGGCCTGTAGGTACCACCAAAGCACGTACCACAGACAGACCCTCTGTCACTTCTTCGTGGCTTTCCCCGGCACAGGTTCAGCCCAGAGTGCTTCTGGGTACAGCGGACGGACGTCAGTCTGCTGTCCCGCCCCCTAGGAACCCACGCGAGAGCTCACGGGACCAGGAAGACCACGCTGCGTGCATGTCCTCCTGGGGCTGTGACTCTGGCGCCCCCTTCATGTCCTGGTGGTTTTATATCTGCCCAGGGAGACCACGCTGCATGCATGTCCTCCTGGGGCTGTGACTCTGGCGCCCCCTTCATGTCGTGGTGGTATTATATTCGCCCGGTGGGTGCATTTCCGTGTCCTTTCAAGAACACAACTCCCATCGGCCCACCTAAATATTGCGTGAACATTCGGGGAGGGATTGTATATTTGTCCTTCATGGAAACACAAGCTTCATTCATTCAGGGAATAGTGATAGAGCATCCAGTGTGAGCCCGGGTTTGTGCCGGGCACTGGGAGTGTGAAGACAAGCACAACTTAGTCAGGTTCACGGTGAACCGACTTCACGTAACAATGACTAGAATCCCCTCGGAAATTTGGGTAACTCTGGGAGCATGGAGGAAAGATGTCAGGGCCGTGTCCTGGAGAGGCACTGGCTGAGTCATGGGGGGTTGGTCAGGCAGCTGAAGCGGAACACCGACCTTCACTCTGTGACTTTAAAAGAGACCTACACCTCTTTCAGGCTCAATTTCCCCAAGCACAAGGAACTAAGAGGTTTCAAAGCCAGTCAATGTGCAAAGTTCCTTCCTGGAATGACACCTGGATGCCAGCTTTGTCCTCCAGGCACCAGGCACCAAACTTCCCTCATTAACTTCTAAGGCATTCTCATCCCCCAAGGCCGTGACCATGACGCCATGGTCTGCATTAAAGGTGGTAACATCTGCCCCAGGCTTTGCTTTGCTCTTGCACTTCTCTTTGTAAATAGTGCTTCTGGTTATAAAACCATTTTAAACTCTGTGTGCCTGTGTGTGTGTGGGGGGGGGGTTGTTTCCAATTCTGCTGCTTTGGGGCTCTTGCCTTGGTTTTAAATAGATTGCTTGAGTTTAGGGAAGATCACAAGTTCCCAGAATACCTTTCAACCTCATTTATGTTCCTCCCTCTCCACCTGTTTGGACATCTTGAGTCCTCTGCTTCTTGTATTTTTGTTTCTTGCAAACAACTACCCATTTCTCAATGTCTGAGATATGGTTCAAAGACCACTTTTTCTCAGACCTCCAAGGAATGGAGACATACATCTTTCCTCAATTGTAATCCTGTTATGCCTTGATCAAACATTTATCCCCACATGGCTACAGGATTCTAGACTACCAGCACCAGGCGCCAGGCCAAGCACATAACAAATTCACAAGGAGGGAAAATGAAGAATGAATGACATGGTTTTTCATTTCTGAAGAATGAGGAATATTAAATACTGCACGGATACTAAATGCTCTGAATAAATTTGTGTTGCCGAGGGAGTCTGGTCCTTTTAATGGCAAGGCAAGTGCATTATGAGGGAAAATACAAACATCTTCTGAAGTAGTAGTATGATTTATTGAAGAGACACAAGTCCCAGAAATGTTATTTTAATTCCCCCCCCTAAAAAAAAGCCAAAACCAAAAAACCCCAAAACACCACAATTGTGACATGGGGGAGCCTTTTAGGTCACTTGACACTGCCTGAATAGAATGTTTCCCACATTTGTACATTGCAGTGTAACATTATATTTCATTTTAAATATTCTGCATGGGACTCTACAGAGGGGGTGATTAGGAAGGTCTAAGTAAAGTCTGCTATAGGAAAATATGTTGAGAGTGTACAAAAGAGAGGGATATACATAGCTTAAGGCCTCAAGCCTCCAAAAGTGATCGGCACCTATAAGAGAAAAGGTCATTCCCCAGAGGCTCTGGAATGGAGACAAGGTGGGATTCCTTGACTGTGCTGGGCGTGGATGAGTGATGAAGGAAGCTCTGCTCTCTCAAAAGCAGATGGCTCTGAGCCACACACCCCGGGGAGAACACTGAGATGCAGCATGGGTTGACACGGTTGACAAACAATAACCACATTAATTTAAAAACAATTGCAGTTGCTATAAAATTAAATATGAAAAATTAGCTTTCCTTTTTGCAAAAGGGAAAGGTGTTTCTAATCAGTCTCAGTTGTCTCACTCAGTTCCTAATGAAACCAGAAGAGACACTGGAGCTTGTGCCTGTCACTTCCCAAACCCAATAAGCATAGACAGAGATTGACTCTTTATGGGCACTTTACTCAGAAGGCTGGTGATCTGAGAAGATGGTGGGTTCACACCATGAAACAAACCATCTTAGATTTTCTTTCCAGGTGAATGTTTTTATAACAGGGAATAAACAAGGTGAAGTGAGGGGGTTTGAAATTCAGGGAGAATTAGTTGAAAGAAACTGCAGCGTTCTTGTCCTGGGTAGTTAGCTGCTCCCAGCAGTGGGTGGTCCTCTGTCTTTCCCTGGAACACAATGGCCCGGATGCCTCCACTTGTCCTCAGGCAGTATCTTTAGCAGTGCTCTGGTAGGCCGGCTATTTCTCCCAGGAGCCAGGATGGGCCTTATCTGTAGTTTCCGAAACAAAAGCTTTAACACATACATGACTTATTAGGCTTATAACTATCACCTTAAACTAAAATTTTCCAACTCCTGAGTCCCCTATCACTAAGAGACATTTTTTCAAGTATGGGAAAGCCAAAGGAATTAAAAAGAGTGATATGTGAGGATTCAGTCAGAGACATGCGATTAAAGTCACAAAAAGCTGTTCTAGGATGACTTTCACAGGAATTCAGTAGACATGCGAGGTACCAGAATTCCACACTCCTACCATCCAGCTGAGTTGTCACTAAGTGTGCAGAGCCGTGCAGCTACTACTGCTGCTCTGCAGAGACCTATAGCCTCAACAGCATCAGGACCATGTGCCTGCACGGGCTGCTGGACAACAGGATGACCCCGTGTAGTGAGGAGCTGCTGCGAGAAGTGTGCCAGTAGACACAGGAGTGAAATAGAGCTTATGGTCTGGGCAACCACTTTTTTCAACTGAAACTACTGGGGTCACATGGTTCCCAAAGCCATACAAGGTCTCAAGTGTACCACTCAATAAAACGTCATCTGCACACTGCGTTGTGCTCACATCTCTGCAAGCAAAGTCTCTTTCTGTCCCCATTCGCCTGCTTCTTGCCCACCTCCACCCCCTTTTCCTCTGCTTATCACCAGCCCGTTGTCTGTCTTTCTGTTATACATACAGGGTCTGGCACAAATAAAAAATCTCTCATTACAAAATCCTAAGCGTGTAATTCTGTAATACAACAATATCACAAGCACGCTATATGACATTTTAAGTGAAATAATCAAATTAAAACTATAAATTATTACACACATATTAGTACCCCACCAACCACACTCAAGACAGCATTACTTCTGGTGGACTCTGTATATATACTTGTGTGTGTGTGTGTGTGTGTGTGTGTGTGTGTATTTTTTTGCTTAATCCCTTTACCTTCTTTCATCCAGTTCCCCAGTGCCCCTTCTATCTGACAGCTGTCAGTCTCTTCCATGTTTCCATACCTGTATTCCTGTTTTGTTTATCATTTTTTGTTCATTGGATTCCACATATAAGTGAGATCATATCATATTTGTTTTTCTCTGACTGACTTATTTCACTTAGCATAATAATCTTTAGGTCCATCCACGCTATCACAAAAGGTAAGATTTCCTTTTTTATGACCAAATAGTATTCCACTGTGTAAATATGCCATAGACAGCCAGGAATATGCTGTAAGGCAAGGTTCTTATTTAAAACTGAAGGAGTGTTAAAGAAACTTTTCTAAGGAGTAGAAAGAAAAATAAAAAGAGGAACATAAGTATGTACAAGAAAATGGCAATAAATATGTACCTAGCAATAATCACTTTAAATGTGAATGGATTAAATATACCCTTAAAGACACAGTAGAACTGAATGGATAAGAAAACACTCCCCATATATAATCTGTCTATAAGAGAACTACTTCAGATTGACAGACGCACACAGACTGAAAGGAAAGGGGTGGGAAAAGAATATGGGGGGAAAGCTGGGGTAGCAATACTTACATCTGACAACATAGACTATAAAACAAAGGCAGTAATAGTGGACACAGAAGGACATGACATGGCAGTGAAGGGATGAGTGAAACTAGATAATATAACCCTTGTAAACACCAATACGCCCAACATAGGAACCCCACAATATATAAAGTGAATCTCGATAAACATAAAGGTAGAGATTGACAGTAATACAGTCATAGGAGGGGCCTTTCCCACTCCATTGACATCAATGGATGGATCTTCCAGAGTCAAAATCTGCTCCCCCACAAAGAAAAATCTAGGCATCCTTAAATGATGCACTAGCCTAGATGAATTTAATGGATATTTGAAAAACATTTCACACCAAAGAAGCAGACTATACCTTTTTTTCAAGGAATGGAACAAAGTCCAGGATAGAACATATGTTATACCACAAAAAAATGTGTCTTGATACATTTGAGAAAACTAAACTTATATCAAGCACCTTCCCTGACCACAGTGGCATGAAACTAGAAATCAATTACAAGAAAAAAACTGAAAAACACACAAACAGACGGAGACAAAATAGCATTTTACTAAATGTTGAATGGGTTAATGATAAGATAAAAGGGAAAACACCTACATTTTAGAGTGTGATAATTTGAAAAACTAAAAATTTACAATTAGCTCTGGCTGGTGTGGCTCAGTGGATTGAGTGCCACCTGTGAACCAAAGGGACACCAGTTCAATTCCTGGTCAGGTCACATGCTTGGGTTGTGGGCCAGGTTTCCAGTGTATAGGAGATCATTCTGCATGGCGTGGGCCCAGCTCCCATTGGAAAGCAAGGTCTGATGCATAGGACCCACGCCCACAGATAGGTTCTCCCGTGGGGAATCAGGTCTGCATTGCACCTAGACTGCTATGAGACTTGCTTTTGCTAAAACTCCCTCACCCTGAATTGAGACAGCAAGTGCTTACTGTAACTTCCTAAAATCCATGCTAAAACTCCCTAGTATGGAGTGTAACCTGCTCAACCACTTTTCCCCTTTGTACTTGCAAATATCCTTCTTCTGCGATGTGATTAGTGGCATCATCTCCTTTGTTTTCTGTAAAAGGTAACCACCTAAAGCCAACCTGTGCATAGTAAATGAGGACCATCATGTAATGTACCCAGAAAAGAAATAAAGGCCGGTTGTGGCAAGGGCCCAGGCTTTTTCTCCTCTTGAGAGAAAAGCCATGCTGTCCCTTTTCCTCCACAGGACTGGGTAGTCCGTGTGAATTTGTTTCGTATCTTATCTACAATGTGGCAGATCCCACGAGCTGGGATCCGCATCACCAGTGGGGGGCACATGAGAGGCAACCACACATTGATGTTTCTCTCCCTCTTACTCCCTCCTTCCTCTCTCTCTAAAAAGATCTAAGTAAATAAAACCTTTAAAAATTAGAATGAAGAATCTGTACCACACACCCACAGACACACTATACCCTTATGTGCCTGTCAGAATGGCTAAAGTTAAAATGTCACTTTTAGGAAGTGCTGGCAAAGATGTGGAGGAACTAGAACTTGAATATACTGCAGGGGCAGGGGGATGCAGAATGGTATAGCTGCTTTGGAAAAGTGTGGGCTGATCTGTCTTAGTCCATGCAGGCTGCTCTAAAAAACTAATGCAGGCTGGATGGCTGATAACGGAAATGTGTTTCTTTCAGCTCTGAAGGCTGGAAGGTCCACTATAAAGGAGCCAGCATAGTCCTGTTGGGGGAGGGGCCTCTTCTTGGTTGGTCCCAGGCATCTCCTCACTGTGTTCTCAGGTGGTGGAGGGATGAGCTAGCTCTCTGGAGCCTCTTTTACAAGGGCATTAATGCCATTCACGAAGCCTTCCCTATCATGACCTAGTTACCTCCCAAAGGTCCCACCTCCCAATGCCATCACCTTGGGCATAAGGATTTTTTTTTAAAGATTTTATTTATTTATTTTTAGAGAGGGAAGGGAGGGAGATGGAGAGAAACATCAATGTGTGGTTGCTGGGGGTTATAGCCTGCAACCCAGGCATGTACCCTGGCTGGGAATAGAACCTGCAACACTTTGGTTCGCAGCCCGAGCTCAATCCACTGAGCTACGCCAGCCAGGGCTTGGCATTAGGATTTTAACATATGGATTCATGGGGGAGACAAGCATTTGGATCATAGCAGGCAGTTTTTTAAAAAGATTTTATTTATATATTTTTACAGAGGGGGAAGGGAGGGAGAAAGAGAGGGAGAGAAACATCAGTGTGTGGTTGCCTCTCGCGTGGCCCCCACTGGAGACCTGGAGACTAGACTGAGCTCCTCACTCTTTGCTTCTCCCTGCAAGTGATCTCTTAGGGCAGTGGGTGTTGTGCCATGCTTTTCATTCTCTGAGTAACTGTGAGTGACACACTCTTCGTTCAAAGGCAGTGGCTTTCTTTCCATCATCTTACCACACGTGAGTGAAACAAATCCTGGGTACATTTTAAAACAGGAGACCAGCAAGCCCAAACCCTGTAGGCTACGCTGGCAAGCTGGAGACCAGAAAAGAGCTGATGTACAGAATCCTTCTTGATCAGGGGAAGGCTTCTTCAAGAAGCCTTAAGTTAATCATGCATTAAGGGGATGCAACCTGCTTCACTCAAAGTCCACCAATTTAAATGTAAAAACTCACCCGAAATACTCTCACAGAAAACATCCAGGATAAACTTTGATCACACAGGTGGGAACAGTGACCCAGCCAGGTTGACACGTAGGATTAACCATCAGAAGTTCACCCCTTATCACCTTGGTACCCACGTGCATCTCCTTACACTGTACTGAATCCCCAAATAAAGACAATGACAAAGTCATACTTCCACCTATGAGGCTACAACTATCCTGTGCACAAATGAACACACCCTACCCTTTTCACAATGAGAGGAGGCAAAGTCCTTGGGTGATGTTTACTCTCTTCTTGTTATCTTCTAACTCAGATTTTTTCAACTGGTGTGCCACCAGAATTTTTAAGACACGCAATACCTGGTTACTTAGTCAAGGGCACTGAACTCTTTTGCTGTAAACTGATAAATCAAAAAATGGCAACAGCCAAAAGAACAATAGCTGTCCAGTGTGAAGGAATCAAAATTATATCTATTTTTCAACAGACCAGCAAAAAATGTTTTTTTGGTGTGCCACAGAATTTTAGTAATGAGTTTATGTGTGCCATGAGATGAAAAAGGTTGAAAATTGCTGCCCTAACTTACTTACTGTGATGCAAATTTGACACTGCTTAAATAATATGATACCGGGTCAATATATCTTATGTTACAAGATAGGGGGATAGCAAAGGAGGAAAACTTTATTGGGTAGACAGACAGGAGCTTACTTAGGAACATATTCATAACAAAATAAGAAATACTCATAACAGTTAGTCTCCCTTTTTGAAGCTGGTCACAAGGCCATGGCAGGTATTTATAACTACCTTCATCTACTGCCCATTCCATATTCCCTTTGCCCTCAGCAACCACCCCAGCTAGTCATGGTTCTTTATGTGGCCAGGTGCCCGGGCCTCATTCCTGAAGGGAGGGCCTGGGCCATTAGTAACCCTGCCTAATCTGATTGTTAGAGTTTCCATTGAGTTTAGTCTCAGGGCACGTTATTACTGAGGGATGCCTTCAGGGATCTCCTGCATTCCGGGCATATTCTACCATACCTCTCTTGTGGACAGGCTGTCTCACTTGCCCTTGACAGTCAGTATCAATAACCTCAGGCAGCCCAATAACTTCCTTCTTCGCCTGTCAATTCAGAGGCATCACAAGTCCGAAGTGGCCAGGTGGCAGTCTGCACTTTCAATTCCATGGAATCCTTGTTGTGCATCTGGGTGCAAGCATCCCTCCCTTTGGAACTGAGACCTCTTCTAGCCCAGCAGACCATCAGGTAGTGTGGATAGGAAGCCAACTTTGTGCTACTGTGTCACTGGGTTGTGACAGTGAGTGGTCCCACACCCATTTCCACACCTTGAGTCCTGGGCCCATGAACCCAAGCGATGGCAGAAACAGCACCATACAGTTCTGTCAAGAAAGTATGCAGCCGGCCATGTAATATGACAAATAGACACATTTACTGAAGAAGATTCAAGATACAAGAAACAATATACATAGGACAATGATGCCTCTGTCCCCTTCAAAGTAGGCACCTTGGGACCTCACACAGTTCTCCCAGTCATCATCAGCTGCCCCGTCATATTTCCCTGAATCTCATCGACAGTCTGAAATATCTTCCCTCTAAAAAGTGATATTAGTTTTGGGAAAAATGAGAAGTTTTCACTGGAGGGGGCTGAGTCACCTGGATGATTTGATGTTTCACCAAAAAACTCTGCATGAGATGTGATCCCTGAGTGGGTTCATTGTCCTGATGAAGCTGCCAATCACTAGTTGCCCCTAGCTGTGGTCGTTTTTGTCATGTTGTGTCTCTCAACCAATGAAGAACATTGGAGCAGTACCCTTTATTAATTGTTTGGCCTGGAGGGGCATACTTGTGATGGACAACACCTTCCCAATCAAAAAACACAGTTAACATGGCCTGGATCTTGCTGTGACTTTGCTGCTCCTTCTTCAGGTGTGGAGAACCAGGCGACTTCCATTGGGACGTCTGGGCCTTCATTTCCAGATGATAGCTATAGACCCACGATTCATCTCCGGTTATGATCTTGAGGAAATCTGGTTCATTGGTAGTAGTTGAATCAAGTCATTAGCAACTGCAGCATGATGTTCCTTCTGCTGTGGTAGCAGAAGCCGTGGAACGAATTTTACCATGACAGGTTTCATGCCAAGATCCTGTGTCAACATCTTGGACACAGTAGTATTTGGAATCCTGAGATCAGCTTCTCATTCTTGTACTATCAATCGCTGATCTTTGTTGATTGCAGCCTGTACATGTTCAACATTCTCAGGTGTTTTTGCTTGTTGCAAGACTTCCAGAATGTGGATCACTTTCAACAGATTCTTGATCATCTTTGAAGCATTTGTGCCACACTTTTATTTGTGCTGCACTATTACATCATCCCCAAAAGCCTTCTGAATCATCCGAATAGTTTCCACAGAGGAATGTTCAAGCTTAACATGAAATTTGATGTAGATTAATTGCCCTACTTGCTCTGTCATTTTGAATGTGACGGCCACACAGTACACATGCTCACTCAATAGTGTGTATTGCCCCTGCTGACTAGTACAGTGAAGTCATCATTGTGCATGCATGCACATTCCAGCCCACTCCCCTTGGCTGCCGGGTTACATTCATGTCACATGAACAGTTCTTGTTATATTAACAATGGCTGGATTTTTTCTGGACAGACAGCATATGTTGGATGATGAATCAGAGTATACACAACTGCCTGGAGGACCTTGCCCCAGCCCTGCAAGGAATTGCCACCTAGCTGGTGCTGTATCTGAGCCTTCAGATGGCCTTTCGTAAAGGGACTTGACCTCCCCTACATTCCAGAGGTTTTAGGTCTATAAACTGTCTCAAGTCTGGGAATTGATTCAGGAGCTATGACTACCTGTTATTTTTTTCTAAGTTAGACTTGTGTTCTCCTGATTTAGAATTTTTTCTGGTAATACAGATCAAGTAAGAATTTAGTAGGCTTCCTATACACTTCTTTCAAGTAACAAAACTCACAACGAACTAGGCAACTCCAGCGGTCTCTTGGAGTCAGACTATTCTGACTCTGCTGTCACTCTGCTGGCCACTGTGGGACCAATGCCTGCCTTACCTCTGGAGGCTGAATGATGCCACTTGGCCCCTGCCACCTGGAGATACAATCTGCCACCATTGCCTTTAGATTCCCCAATTCTGTGGCAGCGATTCCCACTGTAAGTTCTTGTCTACAGAGAAGAGTGATCACGGAGCTCTTCAAGGATGCTGCAGCTCCCCTCAAATTTATTTCTCACAGCTGTGGTGAAGGATGTGCCCTGCAGACCCTCCCAGGATGGGTGAGCAGGTCTTAAGTACCAAATGTATTCTAACACTCCAATCTCCCCACCCTTTGAATCCTTTTTTTCTATGGTAAAGCAGGGGCAGGCCTGGCATTTCCAGTCCACATGCCTTTGGCCACATTTAGGTCCATGTGTTAGCAGACCAACCAATCAAACTCATAGAACCCTTTCTAATGCTCTAAGCTGCAACAATAAATGCAGAATCTCTGCTTAGTGGGCCCAAGTCAGTAAATTCTCTCTGATTCAAATTTATGTTCCTTTCACTGCTATCCCGCACCCTTAACACTCAAGCCCATCCATGTCTCCATGTCTCTGTATAAATTAGAAAACTCTAGTAGCTCTTTTGGAGTACAGTATACCCCCTCACAGGTTATACTTTCTTACCTCTCTGTAAGGACCCTTCTGTGACTGGAGTCCTGTTACAGGTCTGGAAGCAGAGATGGGTGGTGGGTCCTGAGAAGCAGCAGCAGTGTCTTTCAAGGACATTTCCTCAGGGGAGGACATTACACTTCCCTCAGGCAATTCAGGGCTAATCTCCTTAGACTGGGGCAGAAAGGCTGTGTCTACAAGGTTTGAAGAAGCTACTTCCACTGGTGAAGATGACTCATGAGTGTTCAGGAGCTCAGTGTTCCCTGCTTTATCAAGGTCTTCTGGTGTGTTCCCATTCCAACACGCAGGATCCCATTCCTCCCCAATCAGTGCCTTCACTTTCATGGTCGATACACAGAGAGTTCGGGAATTCAGTTGGCATTATACTTCAGCCACTCACTGAATGAGATTCTGGGTTTTGTTTCCAGCAAGCTCGGCCTCAAGGCTGCAGAAAAGAAGACTCTTTCAGGGCATACAAAGAAGCTTTCAGATCACTTAAGAGTGTTAGAGCAGGGTATTGACATCTCTGAGCTCATCCTTTTCTTTTCCCACCTGGTTCAGTGCCATTAGGAGCAACCAGACATTCTCATTACACTCTGTAGTTTGACAGAAATGTTTTAGGGTATCATATGCATGGTCACTCAGTTCCTTGCCTCTTACAAGCGCTTGATTAAGAGTATCCAATGGTGAAATTTTGTGTCTCTACTGCCACATCACACCACGGGCTATCAGGGGGCTCTTGACTGCTGGAGATGGAGTAGTTAGTGCCTTTAAGTATAATCAGATTCAATAGCCAAATCTAGAACCCCACAACCAATTAAAAAAAACTTTATTAAGGGTCTGTTCTGTAGAAACAGTACCAAAGTTTGAATGAGACAGGGTTCTCCAGAGAAACAGAAGTAATTAGATACACAAGTGTGTGTGTGTGTGTGTGTGTGTGTGTGTGTGTGCATGAGCATGTGAGTGCACATGCACAGAAGGAGAGAGACAGAGATAGACAAAGAGACAGATTTATTTCAAGGAATTGGCTCGTACAATTATGGAGACTGGCAAGTCCAAAATCTATAGGATACACTCACAAACTAGCTACTGAAGGGAGAGCCGAGACTGCAATTTATATCCAAAGGCTGTCAAGCTGGAGACAGAGAGAGGAGCCCACATTGCAGATCAAGTCCAAGGGCCATCTGCTGCAGAATTCCCTCGTGCTCAGAGGAGGTCAATTTTTGGTTTTGTTCTCACCTTCACCTGATTGGATAAGGCCCACCCTCATTATAGATGGCAATTCATGTAAAGTCTATGGATTTAAAATTTATTCTCATCCAAAAGCACCCACGTAGAATCATCCATAATAATGTTTGACTACATACCTGGGCACCATGGCCCAGCCAAATTGACACATAAAATTAACCATCACTATTTCTCTTTCAGTCTTTTCTTTTTTATTCCCTCTTCATCTGTTTCTTTTTAACACAGATAGTGTTGTATGGCAAGATGTTCATGGCCTATGGTTTACATAACTTACTTTGTTCACATGGAGTATTCTACATAATTGCCACCACACCTTTGTGAACTAGATAGGGCATCTATATTTTCTTTTTACATGTGACAAGTCTACATCTCAGAAAGGCGATGTGATTTGCTCAAGGCTAAACAGACAACATTAGGCCATTCCAGGAGTCAAACCCAGACCTTCTGAGTTAAGATTCCTAGCTCTTCCAAATGATTTTTAGCTCTGAAAACCTTAGCAGAGGGTGCACTCATGATAGCAACACTGCCCATATTTTAAATCACTTATTAACGAGCTACCCTGACTTTTACTGTGTGTCATTTGCATGATGTGGGGCATTGCAAGGGTAGGCATGCTCGGTTCCATTTTCTAGATGTCCTTCTATTTTTTTGTCTGTATTGTTAGCTTTCTATTGCATTGGACAGTAAGCAGCAGTCAAGAGAGGCTGGCGTTAATGGGGTGGTTATAGAAGGAACAAGATGGATGAGGTTCTGCTTTGTGTTTAGTCCACTGACCTTTCAAACAGGAACCGCCAGTGAACTGGTAAGAAAAGAGGCCCTGAAGCATTTTTGTCCTCTCGTGAGACTGCCAACTTCTTTACTCCCCAGCTTAATGTTATTACCTCTCGTTGTGGGCCTGGATGGACTCTGCTGTCTGGCATTCAGTTCTATTTTGTGGCTGCGGCAGCAGAGATTTTATTTTTAAGCAATAAGCCCATGGATCAGACAGTATACTTTAAACCTGAATTAACCTCCAACTCTTGAATAATAGGAATGAAATACTATGCTTCACAGGATATATGAAGTGCAAAATAGAGAAAAAGAGATAAGCAGAACCTGATGGTTTCAATAAATATAATACGAAAGGCTCATTAAATTAAACCTTAAGCTTGAACTAGTAATTCATATCATATTTTTTTCCACAAAGCCTTTCTTCTTGCATAAAATACACCCAAACCAGGAAAATTTCATGGATCTCCACGATGGCTCCAAAGCACTTTCCTGTGCATCATGAAAACAACAACAGGCGACTCAAAAGGACATATTGAACCCAGCTCAGTGAATCTCCTTAGCATCTCCTTCACACCTGGCACAGTGCCTGCAACTGTATGGAATTCAAGGATGCGACCACTTTGAGGGGGAAAAGGAGGCATAGATTTAATCCACAAGTGTGCATGTGTGGTGGCCCTTCATACAGCCAGCACTGTTCCAGGCAGAATGATACTCGGAGAGGAAACTGAGAGAAGGGATAAACATTCACTCATCAGTGGCCTTAGAATCCAGCTGGGAATAATCGCGAGACAGAAAACCTTACACATAGGGAAGAAGTAGGGTCGTCATTGATCATCAGGCTGTAAGTGCAACTAAGTTTCTGAGAAGGAAGACATCGAGGTGGACTTGTGCATTTGGAATGGGGGGGGGGTGGGAGGGAATTGCCAAACCGGGACTAGAAAGGTAAGATTTACATAGCCAGGAGAGAGGAGAAAGTATTCCTAGGAGAATGAGGGAAAAGTGAACACAGACACTGAGATGGGAATGGGCACGGTCAATGTGGGAAGCAGCAAGGAGAGCTATCAGGACATGAAAGAACGATCTGTTGACTGCATCAGGGAGTGGCCTCATGGGGCCACGGAGAGCACGGTGGACTAGGGGTCAGAGGGCTGGCTGGAAGGTCCAGCGGTATTATCTCGGCTCTGCACTCAGTTCATGGGTGGCCTCGGGTAGGTCAGTTGGCTGCTCCCTGCCCAGCTCCCCTGCCTTACTCTCTCTGATGTGAGGATATGGACAGTAGTGTGCCACCCTCTCACGCTTGTTGTAAAAACAGTGAGAGATGATGCCTACAGAAGTGGTTTTTTTTAAAGAGTAAAATAAAAACCAAGAACCCTTTTCCCATTTTGTATTATACCAGCACAGTGAAGAAATGGTTCCTGAGTGTACAGTAAGAAGGGTTTGCTTTCTTTTGGCCTTCAGGCAAAAGGTTATTGTGTGTGGCGAAGGGCTGGGGGGAAATAGGGGGTGCTCATTAATTGATAGGAAGGCAATTTTTGCCCCTGGAGAGTGCCATGCCTGGGAGTCAGGACACAGGGGAGACAGATGAGCCACACGAACGGTGTTTCTTGGGTTCTCTGCCGGGTTGTATGAGACCATGACCTCTCTGAAGGCGGTTGCTAGTCTCTGACGTCAGATGACACAGGTTACGGAACTGTATGTGCAGATCAGTGAAGCATGGTGGAAAGAAACCTGGAGCTGGAGTGAACTTTATCTGAGGTAAGTTTAAGGGTTCACCTCATACTAAATATTTGAACATAAGCAAGCAACCTCCTTTCTCTGGGCCCTGGTTCCTCATCTGTCAAAGTGAAGTAAAAACAGTAGCTGTCCCACTTCCTTATAGAGTGGGTTGTTGCAGGGATCAAATGCACCAGATGTGAGGGGTTTCTGTAAACTCAAAACTGCCGGGACAACGTGGCTCATTTTTTCTCATTAATAAGTGAAAACTGAGTGTTCTGATGACTTACAATGTACTCTTTGAGCGTGCTCTGCCATCCCCTGCGGAAAGGCTGATTTCAGAAAGCTAGCTGCACCTTAGCAGGTATGCTGTGCTGGCACTGAGTCAGAGCAAGAATGAAATGCAGCCCACTCCCACCCGCGCTTAGGGAAGCCTGCTTGCTGCAATGGGATGACACGTAGACAAGAACTCAGGCAGGGTCAGGGCTCCGTCACAGCATCACCAAGTTCCCATATAGAACACACTGAAGTGAAGCCGAATTCTTCACGTTTCTATATAATTAAATCTGAAGCTCCATTTAGGGTGAAGATCAAAGAGCTATTTGAAAAATAAAGAAGGTTTGCATCTACAGTGAAACACAAGGAAGAATTGCCCGAGCTCTACTTGCTTTATGTAGGTGACTAGAACAGTTACTTCCACAGGGTTTTCACAATACTGGAGCCACAAACGGGTTCCCACTCAGGCTCTCTGGTTTACAAACCTCACACTAGTCTAGATGAACCTGTACCAGTGTAACGTCCTCTCGGTACTAACCTTCTAGCCCTGGCGGGCTTCCTGTGTCCCTGTGCAGGAAGACAAAACACACAAGAAAAACCAAAGACCCAAAGGCAGCAGGCTCCTTTGATTGGGTCTTCATTTCATATTGGTTGCCACATTGCCTGAATCACACAAAATGCCTCCCTCCCAGAGAGGGCCCGCAAGGCATTGGAGGAGGACCACGGTTTCGCCAGAGAGCAACTAGACAGTGTCCTCAGAAGGCTGTGGATCTCCCCAAGCAACAGAAGGGGACGGAAAGTGCGTCCTCTCTTTGCACGCACTCAAACAAGCAGGCGCGTCTTCAGGAAGACCGTTCCTAGAGCTTCCTGCGTGCCCCTTGGCCAAGAGGGACCCAGAGGCTCGGGAAGTGGCCCCAGGCACACATGGCAGAGCTCTTAGGCCCCGCCCCCTCGCTGGAGCTGCCTCTAGGGCACCCCGCTGTGACGTCACCCTGAAGCCACGCCCTGTTTTCCAGGACACGCCCAGGCCACCCGCATGAGTCTCAGAGCTCAGCCCCAGAGTCCTTGGTCCCTCTGACCGGAGACTGTCCTAGAGTGAGTCCCCTGCCTCTAGAACTGCCCCCAGCCCTGCAGGCAGATTGCCCTCACTCCTTCTGAGAATGGAGAGAAAGGATGGCCTCCTGAGTGAGGCTGCAGGGGCCAGACGCCGGGAGGTGGCCGTCTCAGTCTCCCGCCAAGCCTGGCTGGGAGACCTGTTGCACCTGGAAGGTGGAGACTGCCCCCGGGCCACAGTCACCAGCGACGCAGGTGGACACCGGACCCTGAAAGCCACGGCGGCAGCAGGAACCCAGGGAAAGGCGCCCAAGAAAGTCATCGCCCAGAGGGTGAGCGGATCCGTCAAGTGGTACCACGTGAAGTGCGGGTACGGTTTCATCATAAGGCACGACACGCAGGAAGAAGTGTTCGTTCACTGCTCGGACATCACCCGGAGCGGTCCTCGCAAGCACTGGCGCACCTTGGGCACCGGGGAGGCTGTGGAGTTCGACGTGCTGCAGGGTGAGCGGGGCACCAAGGCTGCCAACGTGACCCGGCCAGCTGGCGCCCCGGCGAAGGGCTGCTGCTTCTTCAACATGTACCTTGGAGCGCCACAGCCTCTCTGTGGTGCCAGGGGCCCCCAAGAGGACGTCGTCGACGGCAAGGCCGGCAGAGGAGACTTCGCCGCAGCCAAGGGCCAGAGGTACTGCCTGACCAGCAGCCCCCACACCCAGCGACAGCGGCGCTTCCTGCCCTTCCAGGAGGCCCCGGGCACCACCCGCAGCCCTGCCACCTTAGCTCCCGTCAGTGGCCGGTGGGCTGTGCACCTGCCTGCGCCTGCACCAGCCCCAGGGCCCGAGGGCCCACCCCTGCGCCGGGGACGTGGGCTCAGCTACAGTCTGAGCCGCCCTAGGGGCCGAGGCACTGCCCCTTATCGGAAGCCCTCACCCGACGTCACCCAGGAGCTGGAGGCAGAAAAGATTGAGAGCTGGAGCGCTGCCCACCGCCTGCAGCAGGGGTCCCCACCACGCTGTGGATGGCACTGCCCCAACTACCCCTGTGATTGCTATCGCCAGCAGCAGTCGCCTGACGAACAAGGCCAGACACCCGAAGGAGGAGAGGGTGAGATCGGGAAGGGCCCTGCTGGGAAACCCGCTTGTGTCGCCCAGAAGACCAGCGCCTCCGAGGGGAAAGCCGCAGTAGCAAAAGCCTCCTCTGCTGCTCAGGCCCATTTACAGCCCGGCTGCCTCCCAGGGACTCCCAGGTCTGGAGGGCAGGTGATGTCCCCTCCAGGAGATGGTGCTCTTCGGCGTCATACCGCCCAAACATGCATATTGTCTGGTAGGTTTGTGCCCTGAGAAAAATACATGCTCCTTTCTCAAGGTTTGAGGGTAAATGACAAGATCTGTATATTTCTAAACTCCTCCTTCTTACCATCTGCCTTAGTGGTGTCCACACACACAGAGGCACACACGCCTCTGATTCCATTCTTTTAAATTGTCTGACCAGGATCACAGCTATGATTCTACATCCCCAGGTGAATGAGGTGTAGCATTTTAAATATTTGTGTGTTATGCCAAAACAAAGATGATCTGATATTGAAAATCATCTCATATTGTGTGGTATTTCTCACCTGAGTGGTCATTTTCTCAATAAATCATTTCACTTTGCTGTTATCTGTTATCACTGTTGTCTGATTTTTTTAAAGCCTGCCAGTACAAAATGGTGCTGAGTCCTTTTATCAGAACCAGTTCCAGCAAACATCATACTGAAGACTAAATCTGGGCTTAGGATTGAACTTCTCCGGATATTGTAAAGGATGAGAATACACGGAGAGGGAAGAAGTGTCCCCATCACTCCCTTTTTCATCCTCCCCCCTCCCCCTACCCCCATAGAATTGGCCTCCTCTGGAAATAGTTTCTTTCAGTGGATTTGATCTAAAATCACTTAGGTATCTATAAGAAAGTGGACATGAGGGGTAGAGGGTGGGGGAAATGGGTTGATCTTGGTCCAAAGGAACAAACTTTCAGTTAGGAGATGAATAAGTTCTGGGGACCTAATCTACAGCATGCTGACTTAGGTAAAGATACTCTTTAGTATACTTGAAAGTTACTGTAAGAGCACAAATAGAGGACTCATGGGCACAGACACTGGGGTGGGGGGGATGGGGCAGAGGAAAGCAATGGGGAAAAAGGTGGGACAACTATAACTGAACACCAATAAAAAATAAATGAAGATTTGAAGAGCAAGAAAAAAAGAGTATAGCTTCAGTGCTCTCAACACAACAACTGCAACAAAATGGTAATTATGTCAAGGGTAGGATGTGTTAATTATCTTAGTAAACATGACATGATAAATGCATATATCAAATCACCATATCATGCATCTTAAATTTACAAAATGTTGTACATCAATTATATCTCAATAAAGCTAGGGAAAAAGCTGAAGAAAAAAATGGCCATGGAAGCAGGTACAATTATTGTTGGGCGTGCCTCTGGAGCTGCAGAGAAACACCTAGTCCATAGTTTCCATCTGGGCTTCCTGGCTGAGTCCATCCAGGGGGGCTGTGGAGGATTCCCGGAAGGCTGCACAAGCGAGGTTTAGCCCAGCTCTGGCCCTTTCTGGTCAGACAAAGAGGCTCTGACTTCCCTATCCTGGTTTTCCTTTGAACATACGGTGGGGTTGGTGGGAAGGAGGCAGGGGGCTGGGTTTGGGCGGGGAGTGAGTGGTTAATAAATCTGAAGCCAACAGGAGTCTTTAAAACCTCATTTTACAAATTAAAAAACGGGATTATCAATAGCAAAATCAAAGTACTTTTCTTGTGTTAAAGTTGATGCATTGTACAGCTCGTTATAGACTAGCATAAGAGATTAGGAGAGTGCATATTCCGTCATTTGGTATGACCAGATATCGTCAATCAGTCTGAGCAGAAGCAGTAAAATTACTCATTCAGCACATATTTGAGTGCCGACTTGTGCCAGACACTCTGCCAGGCATAGGAGTTGCATCATGGTGAAGAAGATGGTCCCTGCTCTCAAGGAGCCCAGCATCTGGTGGAGAGTGACACAAAACTGACAATGACTGCATGCTGGAGGGAGTGCTCTGCTGAGAGAGGAAAAACAGGTGACCCAGGTGATGGCGGGCTTGGCTCCAGGTTAAAGGAGTCACCGCTTGATACTTGAATTAAAAATTTTATCTTAGAGTCAGCTCCTAGATGGCAGAGTAGGACGCAGGGACTATACACCTACGTGTAGAGCAATTCCTTCTAAACAGCAAGTGAGAAAGGGACCACACAGAGTTGTTGCAGGAGAAACTGAGGTGGGGTGACCACGGGAACCTCACCCCAAAGGGGAGACTTGAGGTGGAGAGAGATATCACTTGAGTGGCTGGCGAGAGCAGAGTAGCCTGCCACAAGGCACAGTGATAATACAGAGATTTGAAGAGCAGCTAGACTATACACCACAGGTGGCAAACACAAGGCCCATGGGTCAATCCAGCCCTTCACCTGGTTTTATCTGCCCAGCACCTTTTTTTCTACCCGGCAGCAGCGCTGAGCTCTCACTTAACTGTTTAGGAGAAGTTACATGTATACAGTCCTAAAATTATATTCAGCCCTTCGAAGGCAACTGCGAGGCTGATGTGGCCCTCGGTGAAAGAGTTTCACACCCCTGCTATACACGAAGGAAATCCACTTACTAACCCCAAGGCACTTGCCTGTCAAAGAAATGTGCGGGGAACTTGCAGGAACTCCCTTGGATCTGAGGAGCTGGCAAAGGCCGTTGTTGACATTCCTCCTCCCGCTAGATGGCGCTCCAGCCACCCTGCAAGGCCTCCGCACTGCACCCAGGACTACGTTGCCCTGCATTAGCGGCAGCCTCAGGGAGACTGCCTCTCTTGGCGCCCCCGAGACCTTCATCCTAGGCCACCTTGCTCCGTGACTGTTACAGCCCAGGCCCGCTGGCCTGCCAGGGCACCCCAGGCTCCCTGCAATCCAGCCAACTCAGCCAGCACCCACTGCAGCCGCAGTCAGCATTAGCCACAGCCCCAGCCTGCCAGGCCCCCATGGGCCCCCAGAGCTAACTCAGGGAGCATCTGCAGCAGGCCCTCTCACCCGGCCCCCAGTAAGCACCGTGGAGCCGCATAGCCCGACTACCTCGTCCTGTGACCCTTGTGACCCCTGTGACCCCAGCAGCCGGGCCCCTAAGCAGACTCCAGCGCCTCTGCGTCACAACGCCCCATGTTCCCTGCAGCCCCAGAAAAGCGGCCCACCAGCAAGACCCCAGGTACCCCATGCCCCTGGCAACCTTGACCAGGTCTTATAGAAGGCACCCCCTAGCTACATGCCCAGGGCTATCTCAGGGGGAGACCACTGCAGCCCTGCCTCCCAGGGCAGAGAGCATATGCATTGTGAAGAGGGGAGTTCAGGTAAGCGATGGGGAGCATATCTGCAACTTCTCACCAACTCCATGAATTTAGATTTAAGTTTAATGTATACGGACCTCACATGAGCTTCCTAGTGTAAAAAGTAATATAAACAGAGCCACTTTAAAGAGGAGCTGGAGCCGCCCTCCCAGAGGAATTGCCTTACATGTCTTATGCCGCAAACCTCTGAAATGTTAAAACAGGGTCAAATAACCATTGGACTGGGCCTAAAGCAACAGTATGCCCCAAAGAGCTGTTTGCCACGATAACAATAGGGACTACTGGACTGATGGCTGCTGCACTGAAATTTTTTTTAAAAATTGTTCAGAACTGGCACCACTCATGTTAGCTTACCTGCACCAATAAAAAAACAATGCTTTTCTTGTTTTGATGTAATTATTCCCCTTCGATTTCTCATAATTACCCATTGCCTTTGTGTCCTAATTGGAACACTATTTGGGCTTCTGCCTGAATCACTGCTTCCTGAAGAACTATTTTTTCTTCTGTATTTTTTAAAAATCTCATGTAAATGCTTGTTGCCTCTGACATTGAAGGCCTTTTATGTTTAGGTTAACTTATCTGGCATCTCCAGCAGGATCTAAAGTGGCCTCATTTCCATGGACTGGAGTTCCCTGGAACCAGGTATGGGAACCAGGTCCTCTTAATAAAAAAGGATAAAGGGAAAGCACAAATTTTATGCATTCTTAAGAAAATTCCTCGTGTCTTTTCTCCTCAGTCTATAATGCTTCAGGTAACCGAGTCTTCTCATTGTTAAAAAAGCTAAATTTTACTCACAACCATTTAACTTTCTGTGTTTTCCTGAAAAGTCTTTAGTCCTCACCACGATTAAGTGAATAACGTAAATATTGTTCCACAATGACTTATGATTCTATTTGACCAAATGTTAACATAATTAGACTTAGTGGTATGTTAGATTACATGGGAAGCATTGCCAAATAAATGGTGCTAAACCTTTTATTACATAAAATTCCTAAAATTCTGACATACCCTGGTATAATGCTAAAAAACTTGCAGTATTTCTCTGTCTTTTAAAGTTGTAAATCCTATCATGTCTTTGAAACGTAAACACCCAGGAGCTAACCAAGACAATGCCCACAGAGACTGGAGGGGAAAAAGGAGGACTTTTTCAAATGCAAAGTGTTCCTTTGGCAAGGAACCCATACCTTGCCAAAATTGACTTACAAAAGAAGTAATGTTTTTTACAAAACTCATAGATAATAATTAGGATGAAACAAAATGACTTTATGTGAAAAAAATCAGATGTTCTATTTTCAACAAAAGAAATTATAAAGCATGGAGATGCACTTTTGTTGAGAGGAAGGAAAATCGAGTGTGAGTTTTGGATAAGGAAGGACGTAAAAAAACCACGAGTTTGGGGGGAATAAGGAAGTAAAAATTAATTTTATCCTAAAATAAAATGACTTTTAAAAAAAGAAAGGAGCCCTGGCTGGTGTGGTTCAGTGGATTGAGTGCCGCCCTGCAAACCAAGTGTCGACCATTTGATTCCCGGTCAGTGTGCATGCCTGGGTTGCAGCCAGGTCCCCAGTAGGGGGCGTGTGAGATGAAACCAGTCAATGTATCTCTCACACATTGATGTTTCTCTCCCTCTTTTTCTCCCTCCCTTCCCATCTCTCTAAAAGTAAATAAATTAAATCTTTAAGAAAAATAAAATAAGAGAAGAAAGAAGAGGAAAAAACCTGAAAGGTACATGAAATTTGCAGAAGGTTTGTGGGAGTTGCAAAAGGGTTATGGAAAAGGGATCTTAAGAATTTTATATATGGCCAAGGAAACTAAGAATGAGAGATATAATTAAGGCAATTACATTATTTTTATGTATGTGCATGTAAACTCCCACCAGATCTTTAACCATGGCCAGTTTTAAGTCTTCCACATTTACAGACAATTATATGGTTTTACTCGGATGCTTTGGGCAAAAAATGTTCCTACAGGTGCATTTCACACTGGAGAGATTAATGTTAAAAAATCCCTGACAAGTAGTCTACAATGTAGGCTTGTGATAACTTTAAAAACATAACACTCAATTGAGTAAAGATTTATGGAAGTGTAACGCAAAACCTGGACTCATAAAACTGCTAACAAAAAGATTAAGTCAATAATATTGTAATAAGTATTGATATGTGTGGTGCCAGGTGGGTCCTTGAAATACCGGGGGAATCACTTTGTAAAGTTATAAGGATTTTTTAACCATGATGCTGTACACCTGAAACTAATGCACAATGATACTGAATGTGTGTTGTAACTGAAAACAAAATGTAAAAAAGACAAAGATTAACAAGAACTAATAACATGAGACTAAGAAAACAGATAAGGATGATCATAATTTTATGACTTTTTATATAAAATATCACTGTTTTTAATCTTTGTGAGATACAAGAAAGGTTTTTTCCTCCTATGCTACCTATGGCCTACGGCAATTTGTGAAATTATACCTATGTATAGCAAAATTAAAACATTTTTCTTTTCCTCTCTACCTGAGCCTTACAGGATTTCAGGTATCTTAACTAAGCCATGTATGACAAAATCTTAAAATGTTAACTCCTGGATTCATGATTCCCATCTAAAGAAAGCTCTTGAACCTAACTGGGCTGTTCAACCAGCAGAGGACTTGAAATTTAAAATCACTGGGAAGTGAAGCAGGTGCCATCTGTTGTGGACAAACTAACCCCAAATCCCAGACCGGTCCTGTGTAATCTCCACCTTCAGCTTTCCTTTTTCCCCTTCGCTTCTGTTGCTTCCTATCTCACAGATAACATGAGAGGCCAAGCACTCAGTAAAGTAAATGTCACTTACTTGTCCCCAGTAATTTCTCACCACAAAAACAACTCAACATTGGGCATCATTGTTAAACCTACCCCTCAGGTTAACACGTGCAACTGGTTCCACACCCAGTCAAGGATGTTTAATTCCTAGTGGTGTCAACCTCAGTAAAGGTACCAGATTTGAAGCAACACTTTTTTCCCTTGGGCAGACATTACAGTGAATAAATACCTAATTAGAAAGTTACCAAAAATCTTAGAGGTATTGCAATGACTGGCACAACAATAGCCAGCCAGGAAAAAATATTTAAATTTTATTGCATGAGTTATACTAGACAATAAAGTGACTCTTGACCATAGCTTAGCTAAGTCAGGTGGAGCCTGCTTTGTTATCCATACTTCTTGTTGGGCTCAGATAAAACACCTCTGGTGAAAATAAAGCTGGCATTAAATAAAGTCTGGCACAAACAAAATCAGTAAATACAGTGTCCACTGAAATCTCATGGTTCTTTAACATCTTTGGCAGCTGCTCCCAGGTCATGCCTATGGGTTCCAATCTATTCTGTAAATTGGACTCAGCATTTTGTTTGTTAATATAGAATTTGTTGCTATCATAAAACTTTGTTTTGCAGAGCTCAATGTTATAAAAATGCCAATCTAATGATGGTGGCTCAGCGTTTTGAGATGATCACTAAGGCCTGTGAAACTTCACATGAGTAACTTCATGAAACTAAAGAAGATGTTTGCCCTTAAAGAAACATGACATCAAACTTTCCTCTGTTCTGGCACTTGTGTGGCTCAAATGTGGCCTAAGGCTACTAAAACAAAACAAACAAACAAAAAACCCACTTTCCCTCCTATGTGGCACATGACATATCCAAAATGTGCCTTCCTGGCAAGAGGGGCCAATAATGACATAATGTACCCCCAATTAGCCATCCCAACAATGAAAGATAAATGATGCTTTTAATCACTGATCAACACTGCTCTCCAATGATTGATCAGCAATACCTTCAAGGATCTTGATCAAAATGGAGAAGATGGACAAAATGAAAACAGAGCCAGAGCAGCCCTCTCAGAGGACCAGCCCTGCACACTTCAGGCCTCACGCCTTTGGAATGTCACAACAGGGCAAAATAACCTCAGGGCTGGGTCTGAAGCAACAGTCTGTCCCAAAGAGCTGTTTGCAAAGATAACAAGAATGCAGATATTATGACTTTTGGATAGATGGCTAGCGGACTGAAAATTTAAAAAATAGTTATTTAGAATTAGCATCACTTATGTTGCTTATCTGTATCAGAAGAAGTGCCTTCCTTCCACTGATGTGATTGTTACTCTTTTTTCTCATAGATACCCCTTGCCTTGGTCTCTTGATCAGAACACTGTTTGGATTTCAGCCTGAATCACTGCTATCTGAATCACTATTCTTTTTTTTTTAATCTCAAATAAATGCTTGTTGCACTTCACTATGAAAGGCCTTTTATTTTGTTTTATGTTTTTGCTCATCACTAGTTGCCTGGGTCTGAAACAAACAAAAGTAATCCCTAACTTCTACCCACCACTGCTGGCAACCACCAATGCGTTCTCTGCAATACATATTATTTTATATCCTCTCTCACTGGCCATTATAGCATGACCATTTTAAAATGTCACAAAATCTTTCTCTAAAACAGGGTGTCAAGTGGCTACATCATGTCCTTTAATTTTTGCTATACTTGACTGGGTCACTCACATCTCTGACTGCTCCATGCCTTCCTCTCCCTCTGCCCCTTAAATGTTGATGTTCCTCAGAGTTCCACTCCATCGGTCCTTATCACTTCTCAAACTCTCCTAGAGCAGTCCCGTCCACTCCCATAGCTTCAGCTACTCTGAGAGTTTCAATGAAGTGTATATACAGGGTTTAGCACAAATAACGCCCCTTTTTATTGCAAATTCTTTTATTACAAACTCATAAGCATGGAATTTTGTAACGTAACAATAGCACCCTCAAGCACAGCATAGGACATTTTAGGTGAAACGTTCAAATTAAAATTATAAATTATTACACCCACACTATTACCCTACCAACCACACTCAAGCAGGCCTTACTTCTGCCGGACCCTGTATATTTGCAGTCATGATGCTCCTTTACTCTTAAATACTTCGGTGTCAATTTCCTATGAAGAAAGACATTCTCTTATAGGAGCATGGTATAATTATTAAAATCATGAAATTAACATTGACAACACTATCATCTAATCGATAAACCTTATTCATATTTTACCAATTGATTTCACTAATATATTTAGAGCAAAATAGAAATAAATTCTCTGGTCCAGTATCCAATTCAGTCACCTTTCATTTGGATCAGTGCCCCATCTGTCTTTCTCTTTCTTGACATGACCTTGCCAGTTTTGGAGAGCACAGGCCATCTATTTTGTGGAATGAATGGTCCTCACTTTGATTCTGCCTCATATTTCCTCAGGTTTATGCTTGGGTTACATGTTTTCATCCAGCATACTCCAGAGGTGATGTTTGTCTTTCTCAGTGCATCATATCATCAGGTATGAGATGTCTAGTTGTCCCATTGCTGGTAACGTTCACTTTAACCACCTGGTCAAGGTGGTGTTTGCCAAGTCTGTCCACTTTCAAGATAATGCATTTTCCTTTGTAATTCATAATTAGCTTGTGGGGAGATACTTGGAAATTATATAAATATCCTGTTTCTCATCATACTTTTACCCACTAGTTTCAGCATCCATTGATGATTCTGGCCTGACACAATCATTACTGTGATGGATGCCAAATGACAATCTTTAATTCCAGCATTACTTCCACCTTTATTGGTTGGCTTTCTACTATAAGGAAGAGCTTTTTCTGTCTCCATTTGTACATTTATTCATTTATTTACATCAGCATGGACTCATGGATTCTTATTTATTCTATGTATCATAATCTGTACTTTCATTATTTATTTTGATATTCAAATTGTGCCACATTTGACCAGTAGAAGTCTGTTCGAACTAGCTTCTGTGTCCTTTTGACGTGCCCCCAACATTCTTTGAGCATGTCCTTACTTTTTGGCACACCAAGATGTTCCAGGCTCATTTGTATTTTGTTTTTTGCTCTAGTCCTGAAACTAGCCATTTCTTTGTGTTTAATGGACAATGGTACGAAACCAATACAGATGGAGTTCTCAGAGGATGGAGCTAGAATAAACACAGGTATAGACATATACTTAAAACTCTACTGATACCTCCAATTCCAATCCAATATCACATGTTTCATTCTAACCATCTTCTTTCCCATATTTGTAACTCTTTTCTTTAACAGTGAATGTCATGACTCCCATTTTCCACAATATATTTACTTATGAGCTCAATCTTCAAGCACACATAAAATACTTTTGGAAAAAATAAATCATACCACTGTATAAGAAAACAAACCAACTAACTAGAGTTTGATATTTTCTTAGATTTCTGATTTTATCTTTTGCCTGAGAATTTACAGTCAAACTTCTGTGTCTAAAAGTTATATGGGTTATTTTTTTTTCCTTCTTCAGTGAGGTTATGTTATTTGAATTATATTTAGGTTTATTTTGTTTCTGTTTGTATTTCATTTTTGGTTTTCCTTCACTCTTCTTGATTTTATTTGTTTCTAACCAGGCTTTTAATACCTTATAATAAAATATGAATGGAAAAATCAAGAATGTTCAGACAGATGATGAATGTGTCCAACACTGTACACAATAGATAAACAGATAAAGGGATATAAGAGAATCAATCCCAGCAAAGCCTTGAAATTCCAGGATGATCAGAACAGTGCATCTGGCCTACTGACCAATCAATTCAGCTAGAAGCAGTAGGGTGGTGTCTGATTCTGCGGCGGGGGTTGGGGGTGGGGGGTGGGGGTGAGGGGGTGGAAGAGAACTCAGGATAAAAAGGAACTGGCTAGAATACCTAATATACTAGAGAGTTTGCAGGAAATTACTGATGATATGATCAAAATAACTTTTCAAAATGATGGGAAGATTAAGGCATAAACAAAAAGTTCCACAAGAAAGAAAATGTATGACAGTTCACTGTTTGGCTCCTCAGTGATTAATATTTACAAAGAAATAATGGTGTACTAAGTTTATTGCTTTTCAACTTTTCAAATTAGCATCATTTTGTTACCTCTCTTCTAATAAACATTGTGTTGTGCACGAGAGTTAACTTAGGGAATTCCCACTTACATAGCAGCCCTCAACAAAGTGCAGATTCAGCAACATGTGGGTCTTTTTTTCCAGAGTAACTTTGTAATGCTTCAGATTTATTCATAATTGTTTGAGCTCACTGCAGTTTAAGCTCACATTTCCAATTCCTACAGTTTATTCTTGAGTTCATATTATATATTTGAAATAAGCTTTGATATTACTGATTATTAATAAAGTGTCAGTGAAATGTTCACTCTGTATTTCCTTAGTGGCCATAATTATCATAATTATTAATAAAAACAAATTTCTATATAGAGAGGGAGGGGTGTTAGAAAATTATTCCCCCTTCGTCTTTCCTTCAGACTTTCTCCTAACTATTGCCATCTGTACTTTCACTTTTACATTGACGTGTTGATGATATTTATATCATTTCTACTTTGTTCTATATCAACATTTGTCTCCTGTGCTATTTCCTCCTTGCCTAATGGGGTGGAGGGGGAGGGAGAGTGGTGGGTGGAATTCTTAGAACGAGAAGCCGGCAGGGAGACCTGTAAAAGCTCAAGCAAGTCACTTGCCCTTTCAACCTAGTGAAGAGTAAGTCCCTATTTCCCCAGTATGTATTTGTTTCAGAATGGGTCCTGGGGTTCATGAACACTCTCCCTCCCTTCTATACCCCTCTAAATATAAATGCACCCCACTCTGGAGGACTGCTTCAGAGGACTAGGAGTGGGCCCCTGCGGGCAGCAGCAGGGCCCAGTAAGGTGAGCCTTCAGGGTGCAGCTCCTTGTGTGTGTCAGCTGGGAGCAGAGCTGAGAGATTCACTGGACCTTGCCCCCAGTTCCATCCCACTGTTGCCAACAGACATGTATATACACCAGGAGACGTGGTACATCCCACAGAAGTGTGGCTCCTTTATACCACATTCTTGCCACATATGCTATCGCCATGTCTTCACACAGCAACCCCATGTGTCTTTTTGCTCTTATTTTATACAGGAGGAAACTAAAGCTCAGAGACGGGAATGTGAGTGGCAGAAGTCTGGGATATTACTTCCAAGGCCACATGAACTTGATTCCAGGCTCCAGAGCCAGGGAGAGATTCATACTCTACAGTTTTATGGAGTTGCCTGTGAGCCCCTGCCACTCCCTCCACAGGAGAATTCTTAGGCTGTGATGTAGAGTAGGGGGCTTGGGTCTGCAGAGATGCTCCAGGCTGGGGTTTTGGATCTGTCTCCCTCCCCCTTCGCTCTCTTTTCCTTGTGGTCAGCCCTGGGTCTGGTTCTTATACTCGGAGGATGAAAGCAGCATAGAAAAGGTGGAATGGGAAACAAATCATGGAAGAAAGCTGCAAACTGTCCAAAAGCAGCATTCTTCCACGGGTAAGCAAAATGGAATGGGCTGATTGTTACACAAGGTGACATTAAGTGTCAAATAATTGACTGCAATGTGAAATGCCCTTTTGAAAAATTCCAGATGAGGAATAAAAATGAGTCAGGCTCAAATGGATTCAAAATTCCAAAAGGTTAGAAAGTGAAAGGCTCTGTGAAGTATGTTTCTCTTTTTTTTTTCTTCCTCCTACGAAGAGCTTTCCAGAAATCTTATCTTCCAATGAATGCCGAGCAAGGAGAAAATACTTTTAAAGGTGCTTCTTACAGTATCGTTGGAGTTGCCTGTTTTGTTATATGAAAGGAATGTCTAAGAGACCAGAATGCAATTACAGAATGAGCCATGTCTCAAATCCATAAGGAGATGTGGATTTGAGCCCTAGCCCTGCCATGAATCCTCTTTGTCATTCCGGTCAGTTCTGTCTGATCCATCATTTTCTTATTTCTTAAATGGAAAACAAATGGTAGTGACAAGGGAAGATGTTCAACTACATGATTCTTAAAGTCCTTTCTGGTCCTGGACACCCTGCCCAGCCTGTCTTTCACCTCTCAGGAGTATAGTGTCCTTCTTACAAAATAGGAACATTGCGCTATATTCCCTTGAAGGTCTTGTCCCGTTTTCCCATTTGGTATCTGAGATGAGGAGACACTCCTGGCCCAGCCGTTCCCTTCTCCAGACCCCCACAGTAGGCACCACCCTCTCTTTGAAGCTGACGGAGCACCCCAGACTCATGGGGTGTACGTGTGTCCAGGCAAGGAGGGGAGGAGGAATTATGGTGTGGTGGAGAAAATGCAGAATCGAAATACAGAAAGACGGATTCAAATTCCAGCCTTACCACTTCCTGGGTGATTTCAGGCAAGTCACATAACCTTTCTGAGCCTTAGTTTACTTATTGTCAAAACGTGGATATCTTCTACCTTGTGGGATATTGTAAAGATCGGCTGAAAGAAGATATGTGAAAGAGCTTAGGACAGTGTTCATTGCTCTACACATATCACTTATGGTCAAGTGTGAGGATAATCAATGGGTTCACACTGGGATGAAGTCCCTTCTGATTAGTCGGAGCTAGTGCCACAGCAGTTGTGAAATATTTGGAGTATCACTCCCTGGTGGTTATTATTATCATTACCCAGGGTCTCTAGAAGGCCAGTACTCTCAGGAAAAAAAACCCACAACAACAACTGGAAGGATCTTCTCTGCAGGCCTCAGCCAGTCTTTGTTTCTTTTCAAGGCAGTTTGTTGAGATACAGGTAAAGAACAATCACCAGGCATGTGCGCTCCCTTGGGCTATGCCATTACCAGGTGTTTCCTAACGGAGTTAGGTTGGAACTTGGCAAACCACAGCCATAGGTGAGATATGATGAACACCTTGAACAGACAAGTTGAAAAAGACATGTGAAGTTGCTGAAGACAAGTTATAGAATGGTTTTCCATAGAGATTTTGGTGAATAGAAGTCTCACTTGCTTGGACTTGAGCAAATGCCATGTCTTTCCAAGGAGAGATGGACCGACTACTATGTTTTTCAAACTGAAGTGTGCACAGGAATCACCTGAGGATCTTGTGAAAATGGAGGTTCTGATGCAAAGGTCTGCGTAGGGCCTGAGACTTTACATTTCTAACAAGCTCTTAGGCACTTCAAGGAACAAGTTGCTAGATGACCTGATTGGGATCATGTGCCCTGAGGTGATTACTTCTCTTGGGAACAAAAGACTGACTGCTATATTTTTGGTTTGTCTACTTCTCATCAAAGTCAGATACTGGTAGTCAGGAAAAAGGGGACAGGTGCTTACTCTGGCCAGAACAGTGGTAACCAGATTTGCAACATAAATGGATTGAGGACCTCTACTATCCATAGAACCATCCCCTTTTGTGAGTTTTGAAGGTCCAAACTAGCATGGGCTGAAGCAGAACATTCAGAGAAATGGACTATTTACTATCTCCTACCCCAGCTACCTTGGTTAGTTCATTCATTCACTAACCATCTAACCATCCATCCACTCAATAAGCATTTGCTAAGTCTCTGAATGGTGTAAAGACTAGTGATGAGCACATTCATTCAAAAATGAATCATACACAGCCTCATCCCTCAAGGTGAATCACAGTCTAATGGGAGAGAGACACATGGATAAATTGCAATTATAATAAAATATAAGCAAGATAAAATGGATTCATGAAGGAGAGATGTTTGCCATTTCTGGGCATAGGCTGATGGTTAGAAAGGCTTCGTAGGAAAGAAGGTGATACTTAAGATGGGACTGGGTGCTTGAGTATCTGTCACATGGATGTGGTGGGGAATGCATTCCAGGTAGATTGAGGAAGCGGCAGGCACAAAGAAATGTACTAGTAGTGTATTCATGCAATTACAAATTGTTGGATATGGTGTCTCTCAGTCAGGATACTTTCAATTGCAAGTAAGTGGATATCCAAGTAAAAGGGTCATGAACACATGAACATAAATTGATGCATTATCTCACATGTTAAGAAGCCCATAGGAAGGTGGTTCCCAGGTAGGTTGAGCGATTCAATGTGGTCACAAAGGACCTATAGGCTTTCTTACTCTTCTGCTCTAGCAGCCTTGGTTTGTCAACAGTGTCTTTCTTTTGGGCTGCAAGATAGTTACTGCGTCAAGTGCAGGCACAAGCACATCCAGTGAAGGGCAAGAGGACCACTTTATTCCACATGTGTCCTTTTAGTAGGCAGCAAATCCTTTCCCTGATGTTCCCCATCAGACATCCCACAAAGACCCTCACCTGTGCCCTAAATGCAAGGGAGGCTGGGAAGGTGAGTACATGGCATTTTCAGCTTCTTACCTATCTAAGCAGGAGGCTCGACCGCAAGGAAGGGATGGCAGGAAAAGAGCCTAAAGAAGGCCTTACATGCCTGGCTAAGAATTTTGCATTTTCTCCTGCAGATGATTTGGGGGAACCTGAATCAGAGGAGAGATATAATCAAATCTGCACTTTGGAAAGATCACATTGCTGTGTACATACGTATGGATGTAACTACACAGAAAAGGTCTGGAATGATAGTTGTCAACTGATACTAATGATCATCTCTGCAGAGGGGAGTGGGATTGGTGGAGATAAAGGAGGCATGCACTTTTTACTCTATAGCAGTGGTTCTCAACAGGGGGAAGTCTTGCCCTCCAGTGGATATTTCCCAATGTCTCCAGATGTTTTTTTTTAAGTTTTCACAGCTGTCAGGGTGCTACTGACAATCAGTGGACAGAGGCCAGGGATGTTGCTAAGCATCCTACAATGCATGGGACAATTCCCACAGCAAAGAAAAATTTAATCCAAAATGTCAGTAGGGCAGAAGCTGGAAGACCACACTCATAGACTTCTTCATTGCTTGGACTGTTTACTGCAAAACCATATTCATGTAGCATTTATGTTTAAAAATGCTTAGAAAACATCATTGCATAAACCACAATTCATATGCAGTGTAGTAAAGCAGATTGGAAGGATGGAGACTTGAGGCAGGGAGGCCAGTTAGGAAGGTGTTACAATATTTAATTCAATGGTTTTCAGTTTTCTTTGTTTGTTCTCCCTTCCTCCATCCTTCCCTTTCTTCTTTTTCCTTCTCTTTTTCTTTGTGAAGTAGGAGCCTTTATTCAATGACATTTGCCAGGATCTCAGTATACAAATCAAGAACAAATCACACTGGTCTGGTGGAAGCAGGAGTGGGGTTAAGTACCCCAGCTTTTGACATTGGGCCTCTCCTCTCATGGTGGCCTGACATACTTCCACAGAGGACTCTGAATGGCGCCCCCAGGTCAGGCCTGAGGCCTGACCCGGGCCAAAGGTGCAAAGGATGGAGAGGCTGAGAAGATTCAAGAGTTAGGTGTGTGTACTTAGTGTGTTTGCTAGACCAGTCATGATAGTAACTTACATAGCCAATTACAAAGTGTTAATTACAATTTTGTGAGCAAGAAGTGGCATTTCTGGACCATTTCTAATTTGCAGCAAATAACTCCCTTAACATTAATACCAAGTAAAGGGGAAAATGGGCAAACCAAGAGAGGGCAGCAGGTGAAACTGATGGAACACAGTGGTTGGATATAAAAATGAGAGAGAGAAAACTTGGAGGATTCCCAGGTTTATAGCTTAGGTTACTCTGTGTGTGTGGGGGGGGCGGTGTGCTGCTAGTCATTAAGGTGATGAATATAGGGAAAAGGAAAATAATGAGTTCAATGTCAGATATGTTTGCATTTGATGTGTCTGTAACATATTCAGGCAGAGCTGTTGAGTTGGCAACTGGACACGGGGGTCTGAAGCTCAGGAGAGGTCTGGCATGCAAACGAAGGTTGGGAGTCATCAGCACACACATGGTGGCTGAAACCTTGGAAATGAGTGGACCCAATTCAGTTAAAAGTACCTTAGACAGCCCTGGCTGGTGTAGCTCAGTGGACTGAGCACGGGCTGCAAACCAAAGCATTGCAGGTTTGATTCCCAGTCAGGGCACATGCCTGGGTTGCAGACCACGGCCCCCAGCAACCACACATTGATGTTTTCTCTCTCTCTCTCTTTCTTCCTCCCTTTCCTCTCTAAAATAATAAAATCTAAAGAAAATTATCTTTTAAAAAAGTACCTTAGGCAAAAAAAGTGTAATGTAGGGTTGAAGAACTAAACCTCAGGAAAGGCAGGGATACAGCGGGGTCTCAGGAACAACTGGAAGCAAGGCCTTGAACAGTGCCAGGACTTGAATCCAGCTGGATCTCACGCATCAGCTTCTCTCTGTGTGTCACCTTCATTATCTCCTGCTGCAAACTGTCCCTCCTTACATAATAGCATGACCTCTGTGCCCTGTATAACCAGACAGTAACTAAATCCCTTTAGAAAAGTCAGTTAAGTAGTTCAGGCTTAGGTCAGCCAATCACCCCTAGACCCGTCTCTGTGTCAAGCTTTGGTCAGGAAATATGTTTTGGGAAGCAGTGATAGTACTGAGTATCTAGGAATATGACAGATTTTATTTAAAAATGGAGGATAGAGCATTTATCAGAAGAAGGGGAAGGAGAAACCTCACTGGCGTGTGGCTCAGTGGGCTGGGCATCATACTCACAAAGCAAAAGTTCACTGGGTTGATTCCCAGTCAGGCCATGTGCCTGGGTTGCAGGTTCAGTCCCTGTTCAGTGTGCATACAAGAGACAACCAATCAATGTTTCTTTTACACATGGATGTTTGACTTTCTCTCTTTTTCCCTGTCTTCCCCTCTCTAAAAATAAATTAATTAAATCTTTAAAAAAAGAAGGTAGGGGGAGAGAGTTGCTGAGCAGACAAAACAATTGAATGTGAGAGACTGGGGAGCAGTCCCTGAAGTCTTTGCTCTCCTGAGACTTCACATGTGTCCTCGCACTTCTCCCCCATCCTCTCCCCAGTGGAGACACATCTGCACACAGATGTGGACACAGAAGGTCATGTGGAGTCTCTAAGGCCTGCTGGTCCTGCCCTCATTCTTGCATACAAATGTCAAAGAGAGGGATTAGATAAGTTCTACTCTTTAAGCTGCCAGATCAAGCCCCTCTCCTCCTGAATTGCTCTCTGAGGGGAAGCTGACCATCCCCTCCTTACTAGGACCCAGACTACTGCATCCTGGTCTCCTTCTCTGTGGACCGCAGCTGGGCCCCAGGAAGACATCCCATCCTAACACTGTGGCAAGGCGCTCACATTGGATGCTAACATGGCCTGACCTGCCAGGCAATTAGGATCTACTAGAATGCCTAATTCCAAATTAGAGGATTCTAGAAGGAAATGGAATGGAATCTACTACACTTGATAGTAAAAACACGTGTCCACAGTGTTTTTCCAATTTACAAAGAACATGTCACATGCATTAACTTGTTTAATCCTCATAGTTAGGAACAGCTGATGTCCAGTGAGAAAAGTGTGGAATCGTATCTAATCATTTGCATGTTTAAAAAGCACCAGTGAGTTTTGCATTTACTTTAAATGTATAACTCAATGGAGGTTGGTGTTAAAGTCAAGCTGCTTTCATAAAGAATTCCATTTTTTATGAAAAAAAATGTGTACGTGAATTAAAAAGCACAACACTCTCCTCGCCTTAGTTAACCTTTGCCATAGCCAGCTGAGCTGTTCAGACCAGGATAAATACCTCCTTTCATTTGTGTGGCACTTTATAGGTCTCCAATACTTTCATATCCATTCTATCATTTAAACCGAAAAATAACCCTAGCAGGTGGGTGGGACAGAGATGGCTATCCAGATTTTTCAGAAGGGGAAACCGCAGCATGAAGTGATGCCAAGGTTTGCCCAAGATCACTCAGCTGTAAGGGACTGAGCTAGGACTAGAAGGAACATCTGCTGCCTCTCAGCCTCTGGCTCCTTCCTTTCCAATACAGATATCTGTGTTGTCTCTGAGACTAGATTGCAAGCTCTTTGACAGCAGGATTGTGTCTTATTCACCTTGAGTAAGCCCACAGTGGCTGATGCTCCAAAAAATTGCCTACTGCCTGACTTTCTGAATGGGGCCTGGATATATCTCCATCTGAAAACTGAGGGGCTCACTGCTAGTGAGCTCTACAAACTTAGGACAAAACTGGCCTCTTATCCATTGGTTGGCCTTGCCACCAGGGGTCAGCACTGGTGCTCAGGAGCCTAGGCAGTGGGGAGCTCACAGAGAAAAGACAAAAGCCAGCAAGCTGCTATCCCTAATGGCTAGTGAAGGAATTTCCACTGCTCATGAGAGAACCAGCCCACCACACGCGCTGAGCCCTAGCCTTGGTAGGATGCACCAAAACCCAGGGCTTAGTGACATGTGGACTAGAGGGTGAGGAGACAGAATAGGACAGTGGTAGGAAGCCTGGGCTCACATAGAGAGACCCAAGCTCCTGTTCCAGCACTGATGCTCTGATCCGGTTTGTGACTTAAGGCAGACTTTTGACTCTTCTCAGTTTCCCTATCGTTACATAGGAGGTTAAGCCAGACTGTTGGTTCATATGCAGACTTGCTTATCAGCATAGTCTGAGGAACTTATTTCAAAACGCACAAGCCCGCAAGACTCCCACTCCAAATGTACTGAAGCATTAATGCAGAATCTCCAGGAGGTGGCTCTGCCATTGCGTCTCTGAAGACAGCTTCCAAGCTGATACCACTGCACAGCCCTGGCTTGAGAACTGCTGGTCTGAGTTGTAGCTAAGTGCCCTGCCGGCCATGTATCCCCTGCCTCTTCACAGGCAGTCTTTGGCAAAGGGACACCTTCTGAGCCTACCTTCAAGCTCTTCTACTCTATTCCCAGGGGACACACTGGCTATCTAGGGAGGGTCCTTCTGCCACTGCCTTCCCTCATCACACTCTAGCTCTATGACCTTACTTTATGGAAGCCACGGGGCTCCAGAAGTGCCACTTCCCCCTGCTCATGGGCAACACACCCCAGGCCATCTGCTCTGCCTTCTTCTCGGGAAGTGTCCTTTGTATAAAGGAGAACTTCAGAAGCCTCTGGGAAGGAACTGTCACAGGACTGGCAGAGTGAAAGGAAACATGTATGAGACAGGAGCTGGGAGAAAGGGGTCTCTAATGGCAGAAAGTAAAAAGCAAAGAACAGACCTTCTGGGCACTAAGGATAAGAGTAGGAACCATTCCTTCTGTCTGGACAGTCTTACACTTTCCACTGTGCTCCCATAGTCATTAACTACTTTATATTTTGAGCCTTAAGAGCAGCCCTTGGAGGTAGGGACCATTACGCACAGGTCTTCAGGCCCCACTTTCCTGGGCTAGAAGAACCCCCACCCCATACTCCATCATTTTTCATCTTCTTCCTCATATCTTTATACCCTTATCACTAGGGCAGGGTCTCAGTGACACTCCCTGCACAAGCTGAGTTGTGTCAAGCACAGGAAGGCACACACTTCTGGGCTGGACTTCGCACTGTGAGGGGTCCATTATCTAAAGTTGCCCGGGACCCAGCCACTGCTGGCCTCCTTTCCCCATAACTGAAACCTTCTGACCCACCTGCAGGCCCAACCCTATGCCTGACACCATCTCCACACCGGGAGGCCCTGGGCCCATCTGCTGGCCTCACCATCATACCCATGCTATGTCTTAGCCCTGTGCCCTGGTTCAACTCACTGGGCTTTGACTGGTAACAGTGACCAAGTCTCCACTTGGCCCATCCCAGTTCTGATCCCTGGTACCATTGTTGGAGACCTGAGGGCCAAGCCCTTCCTTGCCTTTGTTGGTCTCCCCACAGGCTAGAGTTAGGCCTTTGCCCCATGTTGGAGCCCTGCTGCCACAGGCCCAGTTGCCCCTCAGAGTGCTTGACATCACCTGTCCCCAGACTCTTTGTCAATTGCCATGCCCTCTCCTAGGAAACAGGCTGAAGACCTGCTCTCCTGGGTGTCCCCACTTCTGGCGGTCACCTCAGCTCTCCAGAAAGACTGTTCTTCCTGCCTTACAGCAGGTATAGCACAGTCTGTCCCATGGTGCCTGCCCAGGTCCTGTCATCTCTCAGGGCATCCAGCTTTGTTTCAGCAAACTGTGGGCATAATCTCCGGAAAAGGAATTTGACCTCACCCATCAAAGCCTGGTGAGGAAGTTCCTAAGCTTTAGTTGCCACTAAATGCAGTGTCTCCCTGAGCTCCTCCCAAGGGGAGGCTATCTGGGGGCCCTAGAAGGAAGTCTCCACTGGGTCATTGGCTCAGACCTTGTTTTGAGCCAATTTGTGTCTTTCTTTTACCATGTTTCTCTGTCTCCCTACCTCTATCTCTGACATGTCATTTCTTTCCCTCTCCTCCCTTGCTGGCCAGCGTTCCCAGCCTGCGCTTAGCCCTGCCTAGCTCTGTCTGACCCGTGAGAGCCAAGACACCAGCCCTTCTTCAGAGGCATTTGGAGCTACTGCTTGATGCAGAAAATTGCTCATGTGCTCGCCCGATAATGACTGATAATCCTGCTGATAATCAGATGCTCATGGAATTCAGCCTTGGTTACCACCACTTCCTGTGAGGCTCCATCAAGTCAGCTGTGGCCCTGATGGGTCCCCGCACTTAACAATGGAGCTCAAGACTTCCCAGGAGAATTGGAGTGGGTTGGCCCAAGTTGGAGGCTGCTAGGCCTGGCTAATAAACATAGCTGAGCTTGGTCCTTGGAGATCTCATGCTCCTTTACCTTCCAGGCTGGCTGGGGTAGAGGCCACAGGATTTAGGAGGTACTGAGCTGACCTACTTGTAGGCAGAGGCAATGTGGTCCCACACTGGGAAGTCTGTATTTCCCATCTAGACCCTGGTGACTGGGAGAGCAGACTTTCCAACAGCAGGAATTTCATTTCTCTAAGGGACATCTAATGTCTTTTCTGGAGATCTCATTCAGACCTGCCTCAGTGTCTGGCTGCTTGCTTTGACGGTCCTGTGCCACACAGAACCCCTGGCTCTGTTTCATCTCCCAGCCATCTGTGGGCCCCTGCCTTGCGCAGGAAGAAATTCCTGCCAAGGTAAGGGGTATTTTACAGAACTCCCCATAGTGTGGCATTTCACATGGTAGTCTTCTCTGTCTCTGGGAGAGGAATGAAAGGGGAATTCCAAAGTCTTTTGTGTTGGGCCTCTCTGGTGAGAAAAACCAGTGAACAGAAGGGGTTTAGAGAAATCAAGATAATATAAAGGTATATCTTGCCTTACCAGCATTGTCAATTTTTGGATTGGTCATAAGGAACGTGGGAGCAAGAAGGACTTTTACAGCCATCCGGCCCATTGGTTTCCAAACCCAGCTATTCACCAGCTATTCTCTGGTGGTCAGAATCACCAGAGAATCAGAACCTACCCTTTAAGGTTCTGATTCAGGAGCAGCCTGGCAATCTACATATTTAAAATACAGATGTACAGCCAGTGGTCTAGTTCAGTGCCCCACATTACAGATGGGAGACACTAACACTCAGAGAGGTATGTTTTCAAGGTCACTTGGCAACTATGTAACCTGCCATGATCTGGTTCTAGTCTACCTTTTCTCATTCTAGCATCTCATTTATGCACCCATAGGGTTGCTGTATAAAATACAGGATGCCAGCTAAATTTGAATTTCAGACATATTCATACTAAGAAATTACTCATTGTGTATCCGAATTTCAAATTGAACTGAGTGCCCTGTACTTATCTTTGCTCAGTCTAGCAACTCTGTGCACCTTATACTGCAGAACACCTGAATGAACTTTGTCACATGTAATTTCTGAATTCTTGCTTTTACGCCTTTACTTAGGCTGTTTTATCTGTTTGAAATAATCATCCCATTATTTCCCCCAAATCCTGCCCATTCTTCAACCAGAATGCCTCCTTTCAAACTTTCTTATCCTTTGAGCTGACTTTAGTTTAGCCTCTGATAACACTTTTCTTTGTCTCTCTACTTCCACTTCTTGTGCTATCTTGGATCAGAGTTCTTTATCTACTTGGCTTAACTCTCCTGTGGAGCATGAGCCAGCCCCCTACCAACACAGGGGCCATATCTGAGCAGACAGTAATGAGTAAAAGCTTGGGCTCTGGAGTCAGGTGAGTTTTGCTTCATTTCAGCCCTTCTACTTACTAGCTGTGTCACTTTGGGCAAGATTGTCAACCCATTTGGGACTCAGTTTCTTCATCTATAAAATGGAAATTATAAGAGTAATTTCTGCATATGACAGGGTTATGGTAAAAACTAAATGAGATAAATCTTTGAGAGTGTTTAGAACAGAGCAAGTATACATAAAGTGCTCAGCTATCAACTATCATCTCTTCATCCTCAGGGTCAAGCCCAGAGTCGTGATCAGTCAAGTCTATTCAGTGAATGAATGAATGGATGAATGAATGAACATGAACAAGTAAAAGGCCTGGACATAAGATCTTGTGCCCTATTGACTGAAAGTGCTAGATGTTTATGTGAGTGGCTTCGCATTGAAAATACATGTGCACTGGAAACACATGTTCCCTTGAGAGAAAATTTCTGCCCTGAAGGAGCTGTGTATAATACATTATTCCTCTCTAGGAGAGTAATTTGCTGTTAGGAGATTGTTACACAAATGTTTGTCTCATTGGAGTACTTCTATGTTTCTATTCTCTGCAGGAATTATTGGAAATGAAAATCTACACTTGTGCCTTTCAGCCTGACCCTGCCTTCCCATGGACTGCTAAGAAACTCTCTTCCTCTGGTATAGTGGAATTAATTGATTGAACGATTGGCAAATACTTGGAGACCAAGAAAATATATTTAAAAAAGGTGTCAGACAACAGATTGGTGGTTACAAGAGGGGAAGGAGTGGGGGAGAGCAAAATGGGTAAATGGGGTCAAATGTATAGTGAGGGGTGGAAGTAGACTTTTGACAGTGATAATGCTATAGTTTATATAGATATTGAATACTAGTGTACACTTGAAACTTATGTGATATTATTAACCAATGTTACCCAAAGAAAAGGAAAAAAAAAAGAAATACAAGTGCCAAGTTCTGTTTAGATTTACTTTTCTGATTCTCCACCATTACCTCCCGCCCCTCCCTGTCCAATAAATGCAGTGGTGGAGGATTTGCTGGGTCCATGGCATTCATCAAAATGGGCATAAAATGAACGGGTAGAGAAGAGGAAATGAGACAAGTGGTTTTCTGATGCAGTGAGATGTATTATTCTCATCTGAAATCATTGATAGCTTTTTTGAAACCAAGTACCCAGCATATTGCCTGCTGTATAGTAGTTGTCAAATAACTATTTGTTGAATGAATGAATGACTGGACATTGTTGAGTGAAAGGTAGAGTATAATAAATACATACATAAATTGATTTGATTTTTTAATAAAATAAATATAGAATCATTCTTCTACCCCTTCTTTCTTCCTACCATGTTCCTTGTTCAACCTGGAAAAGTGACTGCTCAGGCCTTGCCATAGGAACCCTATAGTTTGTTACAAGGACCATTTATAGTCACCTCTGTTGGGCTTCTGAGACTCACAGAAACATGACAGGTTAGCTAGGCCTGCATCCTCAGAGTCAAGCCCAGAGTCAGGATCAGTCAAGTCTATTCAGTGAATGAATGAATGAATGGATGAATGAACATGAACAAGTAAAAGGCCAACGTTTCCCCTGTATACACCTAGTGACAGGGAGCTCACTACTTTACATTCTTTGCTATGCTCTTGATCTATGTTGTCATCTTTGAATACTCTGAAAAGCTCTTATTGCTGCATCAATAACAGATCTGGTACCAGAACCCAAACCTCTCTATAACCCAGACAAGAGCACTCTCTGCTGTACTACCCTTGGAATTTCAAAGCTGTATTTATTCAAAGGTGGTGGGAAAAGAACTTTCCCAGGAAGCAGGAGACCTGGGTCCAAGTCTGAGCTCTACCTTTGACTTGCTCTCTCGAATTGGCCAATCCCTGTCTTTACATTTCCTTTTTGCACAATGAGGGGTTTTGAACTGGATGTTCTGCAAGAATCTTCAGGCTCATCTGTTCCAGGCTTCACTAGTGAGGGTTCATTAAGACCTCGTAATAATACAGTGGTTCTCAAAGTTTGGCCCATAGTCCTTAGGATTCTCTTAACACCTCTTTCAATTTGCATACCTGTAGGAGGCAGGACTTTCTTCATATAGTACTTCAACCCAAATAACATATCACAACAGACTGAGTGCAGAAGCAGCTATCAGAATTCAGCTTTTATTAAGCCAGACATTAAAGAGAATTGCAAAAAAAAAAAAGTAAAACGATGCTACTCTCCTCAGTAAATTTACTTTTGTTATAGAAAATATTGTTATTCTGTATAAACTATATTAAAATATGCTATAAAATATGTCATTTATGTTAACATGTTTTTAAATAAATGAAGAAATGAATGAATACCCCTTAAATGTCTCCATCTTAGTATATAATATGATAAATATCCATAGATATAACTCACATTCATAACAACTCCTTGGTCTTTAACAAATTTTAATAGTGTAAAAGGGTCCCGAGAACAAAATATTTGAGAACTGCTGTTCTATAGGTCTCTGACTTGCTGTCTCGCCCTGTATAGCCTTGTTCCTCCAATGGTCCCAAATGGAATCTGTTCCATATGTGACAGAGGGATGGACACAATGCCCTTGGGAAGGGGGCCATTCTTCCTAGCTCACAGGTCTCAGCCATGCCAGGCTTCTCCCCTCCTTCACCTGGGTTCCTTGGCCTAGGCTGTGACTCGGACCTTAGAGAAGACATGCCATGTCAGGCAGTGCCAGCTCCCGTCTGAGGAAATAAAGCAGTTGATCCATTGAAGGTTCATGTGATAGTCTCCCTGCCTGTCTGCACACAGGTCCCCAGGCCCTTCTGGTTCCACCTGCCTTAATTGGTACACTCTCCATGTCTCCGACCCCCAACTCCCCAGACCCTCCCCCAGCCCTGCCAGCAGAGAAAGCGGATATGAGGCAAGGGAGCCCCTCCTCGCATTCCGAGCCCCCACAGAGTGTGGGGGACAGAAGGAAAAGTGAGGAGGGAGGATTTGTGTTCACTGAAAAGAACCCACTGCGTGTCAGGTTCTTCATGTCCCTTCTTCCTTAATGACAAGCCTGGCAGGTGAGTAGGGATCTTTATCTTCATCCTCACATTGTAGCCAGGGAAACTGAGGGTGGGTGCCAGAGATAAAAGAGTCTTGCCTAAGGTGGTTCCACAGCCCAGAAGTATCTGGGCTTGGATTTGAACTCAGGTGTAGATGATGCCAAATCAATGCTCTTCCTGCAGGGAAGGTCAGGAGCACCCAGGATGGGAAGAGGGAGCAGAGGAAACTAAGCAACTAAACACTAGCTATGTGCCAAGCATGGCGAGTGTGAACGTGTCATCTCATTGACTCAGCAGTAGTTTCCTTACGTAGCCACTGAGCTCACAGTTCACAGTGAAGAAACAGGCTTCAAGAAGTGAAGTGGCCTTCCCAAGGGCACACGACTACAAGGTCAACAGAAGCAACATTCAAATCTAAGTCTGTCAGGTCCCAAAGCCTCAACGTCTTCAACAATAACAAATAACAGTTATTGAGACTACTTTATGCTGGGCGCCATACTAAATGCTTTAATTCACTCAATTTGAACCTCCAGACGAGGTAGGTGCTATGGTTAATCTGCCTGTGGGGGCAGAGGGCACGTGTTCAAAGGAAGGGACACTGCTCTGCTCTGGGTCTTTGTATCACTCCCCTGCCACGCGCGGTGGCTTCCCCTTATAAATCGGTGTGCAGTTGGAGGTGGGTGGGAAGGAGCCAGTCTTGCCTCTGGCTATCATCCTGACAGGGTGCAACAGAATGGGCTAGAGAAAACGGGAGAGATCAGCTATCACAACCTCCCCAGGATACAAATGGGAAAACTGAGGGCCAGAGAGTAGCAGAGGGATCCTTAAAGAACCCTCAGGATAAATCTCTGGACCATGCCACTAAGGAGCAAAGTCCTCAAAGATGAGCATAGGCTTGGTCAAACCAAGCTTAGGACCGTCTAGGGTCCCAGCATTTGGCCCTTTGCCTGACCATCTCAGGTCTCTGTAAAGGAAGTGAGGCCCCGGGGAATAAGTTATTCTGGGCCTTGTGATGACATGTGCCCCCAGAGATCCAAGCCTGGCTTTTTGCCATGGAGTCCCTGGGAGCCTTCTGGCTGCCAGCCATGGCACCCTGCCTGTTGAGGCTTGGGAGAGGAGGAGTCACTGCTTCTCAGTGGCTTCCGGCCCAAAAAGTCTCTAGAACTGCTTAATGCTAACTCTTTCCACCGAAAGAATGGACTTCAGTGCATTCAGAGTGATCAGGTTCAGATACTATGCTAAGTTTCTGTATCTGGAGGAGTCTGAGCATGGGAATGATTAAAGGAGGGACATCATGTCCTCAGAAGATGTTCAGAGAAGGACACACACCCAGGCCATCTGAGCTGGGAGAGAACCACAATGCTCTGAGTCAGAGGGATGGAGGAAATGCCTTTGGGGACTTAAATTCTCACTGGGGCATTACCTGACTTCCTGTGGGCTCCCAGGGCAACACAGGAGTTCTGAGCAGGACTGTGATTGTTGGCCAGAATGGAGATTTTTTCCAGACTTATCCTGTCCTTTACACCAAACAGGAGTCACATAATAGACTTGAGACCTACAGACTTGTGACCTTGCCTCTCATTATACAGCCAGGAAAACTGAGGCCGGGAAAGGAAGAGGACTCCTGAAGGTGCCAGAGTGAGTCACAATTCCTGACTTTAAAGCACAGTTGGAGAATGATCCTGTAACCCAGGGTCCAGAGCTTTCAGTCTGAGGTTTCCTAAGGCCACAGCTTTTCCTCACGCACCGACTGCTTTCACACCTGCCTGGGGCCTGCCTGGGTGGAGGGCTCTCTTCTCTGGGTTCTTTTCCTTGACACTTTATCCACAGCCCCTGTGTGGTCCTGGTTGTACCCAGAGGCCCCCAGGGTGAGCTGGTATGTCATTGGGCAGGAGGAAAGCAGGCAGGCGGGCTGGACACTCCAGGTTTGGAAACTGTAATGTTCAGGGAATTTCAATTGGTATTGCTGTCCGGTCCCAGCCAACTGATTAACGGTGCCGAGTTTGAATCAGTGACCCGCCTCCTGGTCCCTCCTCCTTAGCTAGCCTCCTCTCTCCCTCCCTCCTTCCCTTCTTCCCTCCCTCGGCCAGCCCTCCGGGAGGCGCCTGGAGTGGAGGCGAGCTGAGCTCTGGACAGCCGTTGCTCTCTGCTTCTCCCCTCTCCATGCAGGGCTGGCTGATGGAGTGCAGGGCTAACACTAGCTCTAGCTGAGCCCCTGGTCCCCTGTAGCGGAGTCCCCAGAGAGGGAGAGGCCTGTGCCCAGCAGAGTTCTGCTTGGCTCTGCCAGCTCCCCACACCCCACCATGCCTCCTCTGCTGGACGTTTTCTGGGCTTGCTTCAGGAAAGTGAAGGTAAGTGGCTGCTCAGACCCAGCCCACCCCACTGCTCAGGGGGGAAGGAGGCAGCTGGGGACCACTGCATGCGGGCTGAAGGGCAGATGGGCTTCTGAGACTACCCTGGCACAAGAAAGGCTTGGAGTTCAAGTCTCACCTTTGTCATTTAACCTGCTCTGCGATCTTTTCTGCTGCTTTCCCATGAAAATGAGTAGGGTCTTTTTCACAAAACTTGCCCCTGTTGCTTCCCTGGCCTTGCCACTAAGGCAAGATTCTTGACCCCTTTGAGCCTCCCAGTTTCCTCAGCTTTGAAATGAAGACAATAGTGACACCAACTTTATAGTATGAAGAGGATGGTGTTATTATTTGTATCTTCAATGCTTACAAATGTAAGAGATAATCTGTGTAAAGTATGTAACATGATGACTGGCATATAGTATCCAAACGAGGAGTGGAAACTATTATGATGATGATTATTACTAATGTCCATTAACATATAGCAAGCACCTACTCTGTACTAGGCACCATAGGAGTTACACAAAGGTGTAAAGGAACATAGCTTCTGTCCTCAAAGAGGAGGTAGGAAAAGTGACAGATATTTATTAAGCACCTACTCTATGCAGACACTATGCTAGATAGTCCCATCAGTTAAGAAATATTTAGTGACTGCTGCTGTCTCCTCAGACACAGGGGATACAGCCACACAGCAGGACCCACAAGGCTGCGTAGGGCACTATTTCTGCTCCCAAGAACCAAGGAACTGATGTTGATTTAGCATACTTTAGGTACCAGACATAGACACTATTTTTTTTTTTAATTTGGGGGCACTATTTCTTTAAAAGGATCTTTTCATTAAAATACTTGTATCTATGCACTAAGACAACTTGGAGAATAGAGAAATAGAGAAGAAGAAAAAAACTACCATCCATTATTTTCAGTACCCAGGAAAATAATTTTTAACATTTTAATGTATTCCTTTCTGTCCTTTGTTTTTCATCTGCAGTTCTTACTTTATCTTTCAAAGCTGTGATTCTTCACTATGCCTATATTATTTTTATTCTGATGTGAAATTCATTTAGCTCAAATTTCCCTTAAGCTATATTTTAATGGGTGTGTAATATGTTACAGAGTTAATTTACTACAATTTAGTTAATCATTGCCCTATTGTTTGAACACAGATTTTTTTCCTTTTCTTTATCATGGTTTTAAATAACACTACAGTAAACACCTTTTAAGTCCTTTTTTTGTTTGTAGTGATCCCCAAAGATGAAATTTCTAAGCTAAAGGTGTATGACCAATTTTTTTATGGGCCTGGATATGATTACTAAGTGATTTTATCAAAAGGTTCAAGGGATTACACTCCCACTGGCCATTGGATGAGCTCACAGGTGCCCCAAGGCTACAGTGACCTGTCCTTCAGAGGCCAGATGACAGCTCTCAGGCAGTAAGCTCTGTGGGCTGCTGCTAACGATGCCTCCAGGCAGAGTGGAAATCAAGCCCTCAAATGTTTGCTGGCTGGGCAGTAGCTGAGCGAATTGGGTCAGTGCCGCTCCTCTTCTCTCTTCCAGGCTCATCCAGCGATTCAGGAGATGCCCATTTAGAAAACAAAAGCTTTTGATGGCAATAGGGGTAGAAGGAATGATGCTCCCAGTGAGGACTAAGCAGTCATCTCACCAATGCATTCACTGTAGTGGTAATTTGCACCACAATCCATTGTTTGCCTGCTTTTATAGATGGGGAAAGGGCATTGGGAGTGATTGAGAAATGTTTACAAGGTCCCTCAGGTATGACTGGTAGAGTAGGGGTCTGAACTCCTAACTTCATACTCTTCTTGACACCGTGTGGCTTCACACATTTCAACCCAGTCAGAAGACTTTCAAACAACTAGCCTGACTAGGAGAGGATGAAAGTAAGGCTGGGACCCTTGGAAGGAAAGATCACTTCCAGCTGGAGGGACTTGGAAAAGTTTCATAGGAGGTCACATTTGGGCTGAGACTGAGGCTTAAAGGAAGAGTCTGTCAGTCCAAAAGGGGGGAAGGGCATTCCAGACATGCCTGGCAGAGGGAGATTCATGAGCAAGAGTGTGGAAGCAGTCAAGTGGCGGTGAGTTGGGGAGCCCTGTACCTCAAGTGCAGGGTTCGAAGGGGGGAGGAACTAGAAAGGGGGAACCAGGGGCTGCCTCTCATAGGCTTTGCAATTGATGTACAAGTTTGTGGTCCCAAGTGAGATTTTCACTCATCTGTGGGGAAATGAGAGAAAAGTAAAGATAATGTAGTGCAGTTTTCAGAAAGCTAAATTAATTCAACTCAAAAGGCTATTCTCAGCCCTGGCTGGTGTAGCTCAGTGGATTGAGCACGGGCTGTGAACCAAAGCGTTGCAGGTTCGATTCCCAGTCAGGGCACATGCCTGGGTTGCAGGCCACGGCCCCCAGCAACTGCATATTGATGTTTCTCTCTCTCTCTCTTTCCCCTTCCCTTCCCTCTCTAAAAAATAAATAAATAAAATCTTTTTAAAAATGTAATTGCAATCTGATAATTGCTGATTCTTTAAAAAAAAGAATGGGTACAAATGGGTTCAGAGGAGTTTAAGGAAGAAACAATTAGAACATAATAAATCTTTGCTATGTGATAAATATTTTAAAAAAGGCTATTCTTTATTTGGAGATTGTTGTAGCCTTATGGTGGTGGGATTCAAATGATCTCTTTCCTTTATGAAATAGGAGTGAGACATTTTTTAATTGTCTGTCCTCAGAAAAATAAAAATGTTTGCGACCCTCTGACTGTTCTCCTATTTATTTGTTTATTCATTTAAACACTGTCTTCCTCATCCATGAAATTCCAAAGTCTGGAGACTGTTGTGTTAGGGGACAGGGGAATTTTAGTAGAGATATAATTAAATGGATGGCTCTAAGAGAAGCACTCCAGCAGTCTCAGGTGGGGACATTGTAGAGAACCACGTGGTGATGCAGAGTCTAGTAAGGTGGCTGTGATGGTGGGGAGGAGATGAGAGATGGGTGTAATGATAAGGACAAGGCAAGGGGAAGCGACAGTGCATGAGGGGTCTGATGCCTGATTAGCACCACTGTCCACTACTCTGGCCAACCATTCTGAGTGCTTGGCATGGATTTAAATCCCTTTATGCTAATTACCCCAATCTTTTCAGACTCCCAGCAAGCACTATCAGCCCATGCCAACCTCTTAGAAATTGTTGGGGTGGGAAAACTCTAAGAAAGGCCAAGGTTCTCTATCCCAGGTCCTAGACACTACTACTCACATGCATATTCACTTCTGTGCATGTCCACAAACACAGAATGTACATGTGTTTGTGCACACTCTCAGCTACACATATATGTGCATAGACATGCCATTCAAGCTTATACACACACAAACACATGCAAATGCCCATACAGTGCACAGCCACAAGCATGTAGACTCACAGACATATGCCTGCATGTGCATATAAAAGTAGCTACACTTAGACGCAAATACATGCCTTCTCATCCACAAGTATACAGAAACAAATGGACCCAGGGAGATACACAAAATTGTGTAGGCATATGGAAGCATGCACCCAATGCAAAGGCACATGTGCAGGCACATATACACCTAGGGCTGTGGCAGACACCAATCAACACACAGTTAGATCTCAGGGTGAGAAGGCAGCCTGCCAGACCCACACACACACTTCAGTTTCATGTTTCCATTTCCAGTGCTATTGCTTTGAGGCCCCAATCAGACAGGCAGCCCTTCTGGGCTTGTAAACCCAGTTGAGGGCATGGGCTGCTCTGAGCCCCCTGCCTTCTATGAGCACATGGGAGAGCTGATGGCAAGGATGGGCATGGCTCTGGCAGAGCCTGCCAGAGCTGAAAGGGCCCTGTCAGATCATCTCATTCAACCTTCTTGGAGACCTGGTGGGGAAACTGAGCCCCACACCATATGGAGCTGTCCCTCAGCTGGAGAGAAACGAGGAGCTGGGAAACAGAGAAACTTTGGTTTGAATTCCATCTGACCCTGCCCAACACGCACATACACATACTAGCTGTGTGTCTTTGAGCAACTCCTCTCTGAGCCTCAGCTTCCTTGTCTGCAAAATCAGTTCCTGCCTCACAGAAATGCCATGAGGGTTCAGGCAGGTTGTCTTTAAAGTGACTGGCATGGAGTAGGTTGTCAACACACATGACTTATTAGAAGCAGATTTTCTGTACACTGGAGGCACCAAAGCAAAGAACAATGACTATTCCATATTTGGAAACTCCGGGATTAAGGTCTCAGGTCATGTCTGCTTTTCTGCCACAGCCTCCACATCAGAAGCGACCTATTTGGGAGCTGAAGGGTGACACCTTAGAAGCCAGGGATACTGGGAAGGTGGCAAAAAGCCAGGCCAGGGCCTCAGTCTGCTTTGAGCTGCCCTGGGGCTTAGGGGCAGCCAAGGGACAAGATGCTTGGATGTGAGATGAACCAAGTATAAATAGTTCCATACGTGTCTGGTGTGTCTTCCTTGGAGGCCAGTGGGCCGGGAGGGTATCTGTGGTCTCTGCAAACAACCAAGCACACATATGAGTACATCGCCCAGCCTCACACTTTCACACGTGCACAAACAGGACTGTTTTTTCAGTGTGTCCTTTCGCCCCCTTCCAGCACCTAACATGGTATTATGCGCATAGCAATTGCCCAGAATGTGGATCTTTTCTTATGTTACTCTCTTGTGTTAGGTGGGCATACCAGTCCTTTGGGGACACTGGCCTGGGAGGTGGAGAATCTGGCTGGAATGCTATCTCAGCCATGACCTCGAGATGACTTTGAGAGGGTCAACACTCCCCACTGTCCCTCAGTCTTTTTCCTCTTATAACATAGGTAGTCACACAATATCAGATATGGAAAGGCCCACAGAAACCACCTGTTCCTCCATTTTTTTCTCTCTCCAAACTACTGATGAGGAAACTGAGGCCCAAGAGAGGAGGAGATGTGCCCAAGTTCACACAGGGGGCCAGGGCACAACTGGATGCACACATGGTCTATGTAATAGATCATAATTTCCTCACTTATTTTGTGGCAAAATCTCAACACAATCTTTTTCTGGTAGTATCTAACAGCAATCCCAGGCGGGTCATCTAGACACATGCCACACACACATGCACACATCCATGCATGTGCTAATAACCCTGTCTCATTTGCTCACATGGCTTCTATGGGAAGCAAAGCAAATCATGGACAGTAATGTCCCTATTAAACTAGGAAGCCTTGTAGAGGTTAGCCACCCAGTCATGGTCCAACAAGGGACTCCAAGCTTTTCCCAAGTCATTGTCCTCACATACTTTTTTTTTTTTTAACTTTTACCAAAGTGACTTTTATTTGTATTTCCCACAGAAACAGTAAGTGGTAATTCAGGGCACTTAGTAATTTCTCTAGGTACAAAAGAAGATGTATGAAATCAGTAAATGCCATTTTGAAGAGTTTTCTGTTATAGATTCAAGTTGGTCTGTTCAGCAAAAGCCAATACTACTCCTTCAGTACTTTATAAACTGAATCTTCTACTTGTATCCATTTCCTGAGGCTTATGGACCCATTCAAATTCTCCACCTTTAGAATCAAAGGTTCTCTTTCCTGAAGAGATCTTAATTTTAAGGTAAAATGTCGTCTAAGTCCCTGAATTCCCACTTTCCTTTCACTCTTAAATATGTACCTGTGAAATCCAAAGAAGATATAATCCTGTTGACTGTGGAATGTGGCAACCTGTCTTCCAATAAACTGAGGATTGTGGGGGAAAGAGAGATGCAAACATTCATCCAACAGAATGACCATGCTGTGTTGTAAAATTACTCAGATTATTTCAGGTTTGTGTTCAGTGGGGTCCTTTGCCTCTTAATTTCTTTACACAGACAAACACTGCTCATTTTAAAATAAGCAGTTGGTCCATTTGGAAAGTGACTCAGAATTAATCTATCTGGTGTTTTATGATCTTCATCTATAATGATCAGATCTGTGAAATCTCTTGAGATGCGCTGTGGAATAACTTTTTGTAGAGCCAGCTCTCTTTTGTAATAAACTCGTGAGTTTGGTATAACTGTGGAGAGCTGTACACTCGTACTATTCTCCCATGAGGTCTATCTGATGTTGTAATGAGAATCTTGGGAGAAGTTTGTTGAAGTATGAAGCAAATTCGTTTGTAGCTTCATCATCAACAACCTCTTCATCATTAGGTTCCCCTGTGGCTGCATCACACACGCGCTGGTTGCCAATATTCTTGGGCAGAGGCTTTGGTGGAACCTTATCACCAAGAGCCTCTCCCTCTTTTTTCATCTTTTTCTTAGCTGCCAACTTTTCCTTCCACTGGTGCTGTTTCCACTGCATAAACGTTAAGTGTTGCCACTTTGGCTTTTAATCTCTGAAATGCTGAAGCCTGGAGGAAAGGCAGACATGTTTGGGGGTTAGACCCTGCTTTCCATCGCCCCATCCTCAATAACTGCACCCTCCTGAAGGTTCTTCAGTAGCACCTTTGCATTTCAGGCCTTTCTTTCTGTAGCTGCTGGTCTTCTGCATGGTGTTTGCTCCTTGAAGTCTGTATGGAAAACTGTCCTCACATACTTAGTTGCGCATAGGAGTACATATGTGTGTGAGGGCTTATCTGTATTCACCCAAGGACACATTCTGAAGCATCTTGTCCTGTTCAAGAGCTATTACAGTGCGCATGGGACTTTCAGGTGGCTGCCTGGGCACCTGTTCACATGGAGGTGTGCTTTTACACCCCCTATGCAGGCTCATCTTTGTGCACATACATGTGCTCATGCATGCACATGTGTTCACTTGTGCTTGTTCACACCCTGGGTCCTCTCTGTCCCCAGGCCGGCTTACAGCTTCCCAGTCTTTGCTCAGAATCAGCATGTCAGGTTACAGGGTGAGAATGTGGCAATGGCTGGTGATTCAGCAATTCCACTCCTAGTCCCCAGGATGTCTCTACTTTTCCAGACCTTTGTCATCCCAAGCAAGACTCATTTGCCACATGCAATGTGTATTTGCTGTGAGAGGGGCAGGAGGGATATAGGGAATTCAGAAGAGCACATGAATGAGTAGAAACCCTCACGTACTTCTGGATGCCATTCCCACATTCCATGTCAATGTCCTCTTTACCAAGTAGGTGGCCAGGCACTGTTGCACACCTCCAACAATACGGGGCTCACTACCTCTTTAGATAGCTTGTTTCATCTTAAGGTACTACCACAGGTCTGTTAATCAGCCTGAGTTTAGGTGTGTATATCTGAAACTTGTACATATGGCCATCTCTCAATTACTGGGTCCAAAGAAAGGAGTTATGACATAGACTTTCAGGTTGTGGAAAAACCACTTAGCAAAGGGCAAGAAAAAGCCCTATACCCCAGAGAAGGAGGTTTCACCCCCAGGACCTCTCTCTGCATTTTCACAGACTAGTCAGATTTTGTGTCAGTTGAGTGGTGGGTACTGGCTCCAGCACAGGTGAAAAATTCACACTGTGGATTGTCTGTGTGTAACTAATTGTAGATCATCTAGATGCTGACATATGCTCTGTATATGTGAGGCATAGGTCATTGGCATAGATGGTGTAAAAGAGATGTGAGTTCATTTTTGGGTGATCTAGGAAGCTTTCTTAGAAGAGTCTTCTCGTTCCAAAGAGAAGGCAGTTTGGTGTGGCAGAAAGAGCACTGGACATGGCGTCAGACTGACCTGCACACAATGCCCAACTCTGCCACATCTAGGCTAAGTGGACCTGAGCAAGCTGCCTCTCCTCAGTGGGTAAGACTTGGTGGAGTTACAAGTGCAATGCTGTACATACAAGCCTGGTGTATGGTGGACATGCACTTGGATTGGAATCTGAAGGGATGATTCATAAAGGAAAAGATAAGGGAGACTTCTTCAAGGACGAGTAAAGTTGGAGACAGGAGAGGGAGGAGGCAAGGAGCCAGGAGAGTTGCTCTGGGTGTAGACATTGAGAGTGAAAGGTGATAGATGAAGGGGCCAAAATGACAGACTTGGAAATCTGTGTGTGGGAGGTTGACCTTGGTATTCTTGGTGCAGGAAAGGACCAAAACCTCTAGCGTAAGAGGGCATGGCATCCAGCCCTTTATTATTTGAGCCACAATTCACTAGCTGTGTGACTTTGAGAAAATCACTTCGCCTTCTGAGCTTTAATTCCCTCTCTGTAAAATGCAGCTAATAATAGTACCCACCTTGTAAAACTGCCAGTGGGTTACTACACTAAGTATAAATGGCTTAGAAAAGTATGTGGCACCCAATCATCAAACATTAACCATTGTTATTATTTGTATACTGGAGAAAATTAGAATTCATACCTTGTAAGGCTGTAGTGAGAGTTGCATGAAATAATGATGGCAAAGCCTGTTGATATGTCTACTTGGTTTTTTATCTTGAATGAAAGCGGGGGGGGGGTTCCTTAGGCTGAGAATAGGCTTCAGGAATTCATACCTTCATTCAATTGAGCAATATGAATTCAAGTCCTACTAAATGACAATCCCTGTGTTAGGCCTTGGGCAGATGGATAATGTTTAGCAAAATAGCTATAGGTCCCTACCCATGGAGCTTTCTGTCTAGTAGATATAGCATGAGAGTTTTTCACACTCACAACCTCCCCACCCAAGTACCCTGTGGATGGGTATAACTGATTTAGTTCAGAAAATGTCAGAATAGAAATTGTCTGATCAGTCAACAACTGTAGCCTATCTAGCACCAGTGTGTGGCAATCCCACCTGGTCTGCAAGGTCATGAGATGGCTAAACTTGGGTCAAGGGTACTTCCTGTAGCGACACAGCCAGAACAGCCTTGAAAGTGGGCCCAGTCTGGGGATGAGGATGGGGACCTCTAGAACTTGCCTGATCTCAGTTCACTCCTAATGCTTGCCCCGCCCCCCTTTGCCCATCTCAGGAAAATGAGTGTGATTTGCTCAAGAGTCACCTGAAATTGGACAATGTTTGTTCCGGGGAGTGGGAGAGATGGGGATGGGCACTGGGAAGGTGAGATGAGAAGTAGAAAGCAAGGCATGGACTCTGACTGATGTCTTAGACACAAATTCTTACTTTGCCTTTAGCTTTTTTGGTGCCAAAGCAATATGAGTAGGAGCTGCTCAGGTTGGGGGGGCGGGTTATGTTGGAAGACATACCTGACAATATGGCTGGTAGGAAAGGCTGCAAATTGGCATTGGCAGTTTTTTTTTCTCCTGCAGAGTACTAGAAAAAGTTAGAGCTAAAATGAGCTAACATTCATAGAGCACCTATTATGTAGTAGATACTGTTTCAAACCCTTCACATATATTAACTCACTTCACCATCACAATAACTCTGCAAGGCAAGTGCTATTACTCTCATCATCTTCATTTTACTGAAACACAGAAAGGTTTGGAAACTTATCCAAACTCTTAAGTGATAAACTTGGGATATCAAACTCAGGTAATCTAGGTCTAAAGTCCATATTCTATCCACTGTATTTATGTTATCTGTGCCTCTGTTTCTCCACCTATAAAACAAAGGACTCTCTGAGAGTCCTTCCTGCTGTGGCACTCTCACTGTATTTTTTCTTACTTTTTAATTAAATTTACTGGGGTGACACACTGGTTAGTAAAATGTATAGGTTTCAGAGGTACACTTGTATAATACATCATCTGTACATTGTATTGTGTGCTCACCACCCCAAGTCAATTCTCTTTCCACTACCGTGTATCCCCCCTTTACCCTCTTCTACCTCCCCCTGCCCACTTTCCCTCTGGTCATTGCCATAATGTTGTTTGAGTCTGTGAGGGTTTTTTTTTTTGCTTAATCTTGTCACCTTCTTCATCCAGCTGCCCCAAGCCACTCCACTCTGATAGCTGTTAGTCTGTCCTCTATTTATGAGCCTGTTTCTATTTTGTTAGTTTATATTGTTCACTAGATGCTACATATGAGTGAAGTCATATGGCACTTGTCTTTCTCTGCCTGGGTTATTTCACTTAGCATAATGTTCTCCATGTCCATCCATGCTGTCACAAAAGGTAAAATTTCCTTCTTTGTTACAGCCAAGTAGTTTTCCATTGTGTAAATGACCCACAGTTGTTTTATCCACTCATCTACTGATGCACACTTGGGCTGCTTGCAAATCTTGGCTATTGTAAATAATGCTGCAATGAACATACAGGTGCATATATTCTTTTGAATTAGTGTTTTGGGTTTCTTCAGATAAATTCACAACAGTGGAATCACTTGGTCAAAAAGCAGTTCTATTTTTGAGGAAACTCCATACTGCTTTCTGCACTGGCTGCACCAGTTTGCATTCCCACCAACAGTGCACAAGTGTTTCTCATTCTCCACATCCTCACCAGCACTTTGTCATTTTTTGATTTATTGATGACAGCCATTCTGGTGAGTGTGTTGTGATATCTCATTGTGGTTTTAATTTGCATCTCTCTGATTAGTGACATCGAGCATTTTTTCATATGTCTCTGGGCCCTCTGTATGTTCTCTTTGGAGAAGTGTCCATTCCAGGTCCTTAGCCCAATTTTTTATTGTTGACTTTATTACAGATGTTCCCCATTCCCTCCCATTTGCCCACCTCCAACCAGGCCCTGCCCACCCCCTCTCCTGGCCTTCATACTACTATTATTATCTGTGTCCATGGGCTATATGTATATGTTCTTTGGCTAATGTCTTCACCTTCTTTTATCCAGCCCCCCCATGGCCCTCCCTCCTGAGATCTGTCCGTCTGTTCCAGGTATCCATGCTTCTGCTCCTATTTTGCTTATTAGTTTATTTTGTTCATTAGATTCCACATATAAGTGAGATCACATGATATTTGTCTTTCTCTGCCTGGCTTATTTCACTTAGCATAATACTCTCCAGGTCCAACCATGCTGTTGCAAAAGGTAAGAGTTCCTTCTTTTTCACAGCCACATAGTATTCCATTGTATAAATATGCCACACATTTTTTATCCACTCATCTACTGTTGGACACTTGGGCTGTTTCCAGATCTTGGCTATTTTCCTTTTCTGATTGATGTTTCAGGATTCTTAGCCTTTGCCCATTTTTTAAATTGGATTGTTTCTCTTCCTGCTGTTGAGTTGTATAAGTTCTTAATAAATTTTGGGTATTAACCCGACATCAGATGTATCACTGGAGAATACATTCTCCCATTCAGTGATGTTCTTTCATTTTGTTGACGATTTCCTTTGCTGTCTGGCACTCCCATTATATTTCATATATAATTCTCTGATCTTCCAGGCCAAGTGAAAAAAAAAACTGCTCCCAAAATGTCAGTGATTTCCACTCAAGGTCCCTGGGGAGGACAGGAAAGCCTGGGTCAGGGAAACGAGCCTGCACTGAAGGCCAGTCCTCCCAGCGGCCCCTGGGTCCTGAGAACAGCTGGAGGTTTGGGAAGTCCTGGGAGCCAGAGCCTGGGCTGAATTTCCAAGTCACTAGTAACAATACCAGGGAGCAGCAACTCACATGACCTGGACTGGGATGTAGGGTCAGAGGTTTCACAATAGGGTCGGGGAGTTGAGCTCTTTGACCCCACCCATCAGGCCCACCTCTGAGCTGCTGCAGCTGCTGGTTATCACCAGGGATCTCAGCAACCAGGTAGTTCAAAGGTTGGGGCTGTTAAGGGGAAGTCTTGTACTTAGGGAATGAGGCTGGAAGCCCTGGAAATGGGTGTGAGTTGATTTTCTCTGGCCCTTCCTCTAACCTGGGCTGGGTCACCCTGGGGCCTTGAGAGAAGAATGTGGTATGATGATAGAATGCAGTAGCTGCTGGAAATGGGACAGTAATCTGGTAGCTCAGCTTTAGCCTCTCCTTTCTCTCTCTCAGCCTCAGTTTCCTGATCAACAACATGGCAGCAGATTTCCTACTTCATAATTGATTGCAACAATGACATGTGCAAAAGGACCCACTGTGTGTGGTTGCTCAGCAAATGCAAGTTCAATTTGAGGAAAGTTGATAGGTTGCTCTCTGTGACCCTGGGCCCATGGCTTGTGCCCTCAGTTTTCCTATCTATAACATAAGAAATTATACCTGCTTGGGGAGAACCTAGAATTGGGAACATCCAGTGGAAGTAAAAAGAAAGTAGGAAACACTGGTGTTAGGACCCTGAAGCTCAGAAAGTGGGTCGTTTAGGTAATTCCCTCCACTCCTCCTAGCCCCACACCTGGTCAGACTAGTTCAGAGTCTGGAAAATAGGCTTCATTCCACTCTGGAACCACTGTGTGTCTCCCCTCCGGGCTTTTTCCTGCATTCACCCTGTATAAGGCCCCTCTCCTGGCAGTACTCCCAAGCTCTGGTCAGGAAGGAGGGTCCCTGTTGGCCAGTGGGAAAGTTAAGTCTTCGGGATATGACATTCCTGAGATTATCCAGAGAACCCCTGGGGGTTGCAGCTGCTAGCTCACTCTCCTTCCTGGCCCAGCTCTTGCCTGCTGTGGAGGCAGGGAGTCAGTAGGCTAGAGAAGGCTGGGGGAAAAGGGGCCCATAGGCCAGAATCTGGACCTGGAGAGGCCCTGTGGGCCAGGAGAGGAGTGGGGAGTAGGGGAGGTGGAAAGGAGGCCCTGCCAGGACTGGCAGGAGGAAATTAAGGTGAATAGAGTTCAAGGCAGCAGGGATTTCTGTCATAGGGTGAGTTATAAAATGACATGCAGATCAGCATTCCTGAGGCTATAGGTCGGGCACTCTTTTGGGGGTGGATGAGTGTGTAGTAGACCATGGTAGTCCTGGGGCATAGGCAAGAGGAGTCCGGCCTTCTGAAAGAACCCACACTCCATGCTAGTGGGGACAGCTCATACCCTCTGAGAGAAAGCAAAGGGAAGATAGAACCTCTGGGGAGTCCTCAGAAAGGCGGTCCCAGACTCAGTTCTACCAAGACCTTCTAGAATTCATTGCTTCCATTGACCTTTCCTGGCTGGGATTGTTCCTTACTCTTTCTCTTGTGAGGAAAGGATAAGCATCATTAGGGACCCACTGTCACTATAGGCAACAAGTCTGAAGCCCAGCAAAGAATTGGTCAAAGTCACATGTGTTGATCAGTCCTACTCTGAACTGGGTCTCCTCTGCCCTTTCCAGGAAAGAGATGGGTGTCCCTCAGGGCTGCAGCACCCGACTCCCAGCAGACATCACACCCTGAACATGAGTTCATAATCCCAGATCCCTGGGATGGGGTTTAAAAGTGGCCCCATGACACCAGTACTCTAATTTAGGACTCAGTGGCACACTCAATCCAGCTCCAGCCTGCATCCCACCCTCCATGCACCCAGCTGTCTCCACCCAGGACTGTGAGCACCTCAGAGGACCCAGCCTGTGTCTTATCTGCCCCTGTATCCAGCCCAACACAGCCCCTGTTCTAGGCCTAGCCTTGAGGAGTTGGCTGAGTGCACAGAATACACTCACACACTCATGCACACACAAGTGGCCAAGCTCTCTGCACCCCCTCGCAGTGGAGAGACCTCAAGAGACATCAGCTCCTGAGGGGTCCACAGAGCCTACTTCCCACAGTAGCCATAGCCTCTGCTGGCAGAACATGGGGCTCAGCCTGGGGGCGGTGAGAGCTCAGTCTGGAGGAAGGGAGGGTCAGGCTGTGAATAGGGCTCTGTGTGGCTCAGCTGAGAGGGCCGGGGGAGGCTGGAATGTGAAGAACGTGCTCTCCTGACTAGCCCCCAGGCTTGGGCCTGTGGCATAGAGCTGGTCAGGAGCTCAGGGGAAGCAGAGAAACCAGGCAAGGAAAGGAAGAATAATTTCCCTAAGCTTGCCATTAGATGGTAGGATAAGGGCTAGTCACAGCGCTTTCAGGTTTAGCAGAGACCACGCACGGATAGTGAGCTCTGTCCCAGCCACTTCTGGCTGAGAACTCCTTGGTCTGCACAGAACCTGTCAGTGGCATTTGCACCCTGTCTCCGAGTCACCTCTCTCAGACTTCCCAGCTTCTTGAACAGCAAGTAGCTTTCTGCCTCCACCCCCACTTTTGGCTCTCTGTCCGTTTCACTTTTTCAACATGGCTCCCTTTAATTCTCAGAAACTCCCTATCTGTCTTTTTTCTGTCTAGTCACTCTATCTGCCACTAGATTGCAAGCTGCTCAGGGGCAGGGGCCATGCCTGCTTCTGTGCAAATTTGCACCTGCAAATCTACCACAGTGCCTACTGGACAGTTCTGAGTGGATGCTGCACAGACTCTCAAACCCAACAGGTCCAAAAGAGCTTCATTACAAAAGGAAGAACCGCTCTCCCCTGGCCCCAAACCACATCTTTTCTTCTGTTCCTGACCTCAGGTCCCGTATTTTGCTGTGTATAATGTGTATTTTTTTGCCCCCAACATTTTTTAAAGGTTTTATTTATTTTTAGACAGAGCAGAAGGGAGAGAAGGACAGAAACATCAATGTGTGACTGCCTCTCGCACGCCCCCTGTCAGAGACCTGGCCCATAACCCAGGCATGTGCCCTGACTGGGAATCAATTGGCGACCATTTGGTTCACAGGGCAGCACTCAATCCACTGAGCCACATCAGGCAAGGGCATTGCCCGAATTTTTGAGTGAAAAATAAGGGTGCATATTATACATGGGTAGTACTAATTCCGTATCTATACAAATGTTTTTAATTCTTTTATTTATGCTTACGTGTTAAAAGTATAACTCTAGAAAGCAACAATGATATCCATATGCAAAATAATATCCTGGAATATGATTATTGGTTTTGTTTCTAAATATAAATTAATAAACAATTGAATTAAAAATTAAAACAAAGGATTTTTTCCTGAAAGTTTGGGTCAAAAACATGGATGTGCATTATACATGGCAAAATATGGCAATAGCCCCTGTCAGCCACTCTGTTTCCCAGGCCAGAAATGGTGAATTCATCCTCGACACCTCTTTTATCTTCCAACATCCTACCATTGACTTTGGTTCTAATGAAGAAATAGTTTATATATTGCTCCTGTCCTTTCTATTCCAAAGACCACTGCCCTGATCTGCTCCGTCCTTATCACTAGTTTTGCCCAACTTCTCCTACCCCCATTCCCAATCTATTCTTTACAGATAGAGTAACATTCTGAACTATAAATCTGACTATGTTTCTCCCATGTTTAGACCTCTTCAATGGCTCTCCATGGGGCTCTGAATCAAGTTCAAGTTTCTTCATGTGACCTAGAAGGTCCTTCATGATTTGACTCCCACCCACTGCTCCAGACTCATTCCTCACTCTCTGTCTGGCACTCTGCTCTCCAGCCGGACTGCACACAGTTCTTCAAACCATATGCTTGCACATGTCCTTGCCTTTTGCTATGCTCTTGCTTCTGCTTGCCATGCTCTGCCTCTTTGTCTGCCTCATGAACTACTATTCATCCTTCCAGACCTGTTCCAAATGCTGCTTCCTTCCCAAATGTCCTCATGACAACGCACCTGCACTGTCAGCAACTAATTATTCCCTCTGCTCAGTTCCACAAGGCTTTTATACTTTCCAACAGCACTCACATGCAATTGTGATGATTTGTGCACGTGGCCTACCCAGCCCCCCAACTTGGCTGTGAATTCCTCAAGGGCAGGGAACATGCCAGTTTTAGTTGAATCTCTGATTACCCAGCACAGAGCCTGGCCCTGAGGAGGTTCATAGTGAGTGAATGAATGACCCACTGGGTGGGGAGATAGTCAGCACTAATCATGGTCTTCTTCTAGAATAGCTGTCTACAACCAGAACACAAAAGAAGCCTTCACTTGGTAGCAGAACTCTGATGCAAAAGCTCATGTCTCATCTTACCCTGTAAGCCCCTCAGCTAACAAAATAGTGGCAGGATCAGGGTCCAAAACAGAGTGGGACTTGTAGTTCTGGCCCAGTCTGGGTTATCCTGGGCCGCAGAAAAAATTGGACGCCATAAAATTGGCAGCTGCATAGGCTTAAAGTATAAACTTGGTGCTGACATTTACTAACTGTGTGACCTTGGGTAAGTCATTTCACTTCTCTGGGCCTCATTTTTCTCATGTATCATATGAGGATAATAAAACCTACCATGCAGAGTGGTTATGACAGTCAAACAAGCTCACTTATTTGTAACTTGTAAATTCTTGTGTAAATTTAAAGCCTTATTAGCTCCCGAACTAGCTTTAATTCTGTTATACCTATGACAGGTTGGGGGGTAGGGTGGGAGAGGAGGTATTTGATATGAATAGAACAGGACTGCAGAACAGTCTGTCCCACCTGTCAGTTCTCCTAATTTCCCAGAATTGTCACATTTAGGACTACATAGGGGCTTATTCCGCCTTCTCTCCCACTCCTTTGTCTTTTCTTTTTGCTACCCTTTGTCCACTAGTGAGAAGTATATTGACTTGCTTAATCCTAAATAGGTCTGATTCATAGCTTTGTAGGGGAATTTCATATTTGTCTCTCTTGAGTGGTCTTTCTTCTCTTTTAAAGTCTATGTCATTCCAGAATTTTCTATTTCCTTCACTAGTATCCCTCAAGGGCTTTGTCAATGAACACCTGGGGATCACCTCCTGCCCCTTCTTCTCCTGTGGTCAATTGTGGGTTGAAGATTCACCAGGTTGTCTTGTGGTCTACAAGGGTACGCCTGACCTTTAGTCATTTTAGGGTGATCTAGGGCTGAGCCTAATCTCCAAGGATTAGAGATCATTGTTGTCTGTACCTGCTGTGGCAATCATTGTTCAGAGGATAAGAGAGATGAAAAATACTGTGGCAAACTCTTTTCCTGATAACTGTTGTTTGGTTTAGAGGCTGACGGCACAAAAGCAAGAGAATAGGTAAGAAGTCCCATCTATCTCTAAGAGGAACCCTCTTTTCTTTCCTTCTTAACTATTGAATTAACATTTCTACCATTACTATTTTAGGCCAAGCCACCGATGTTGCTTATCTAAACTATTGCAAAAGTCTCCTAAGAGATCTTCCTGTTTTCAATCTAGCCCCACAATGCATTCCCCACACAGCTGCCAGAGGGATCTTCAGAAGATGGGATCACATCTTGTCATTCTCCTGCTCTACATCTCCCAGTAGCTACCTGCTGTCATTTGAATCAAAGCTGAAACCCTCACTCTGGCCTTCAAAGCCCTGAGTGATTTGGCCTCTGCTGTTCTCTTCAACCTCTGCCTAGACCCTTCCGCACCTAGACCATCATATTGCTGGCTCCTTCTTGTCATTCAGGACTCTGCTCAAAGTTCAACTTCTTTGAGAGACCTTCTCTGACCACCATTTCTAAAGAAAAGCAATACCCTCATTCCTCCTGCTCTATCACTCTCTACCTCATCCTGTTTTGTTTTGTTTTTTTTTTCAATTTCCCTTTCCTGGTTCTTAGGGCATCTGAAATGTCCTTATTTATTGATTGATTGACCTGTTTATTATTTGCCCCTACTCCACGAGGACAGGGACGTTACTTGTCTGGATTACTGCTATATTCTTAGCATCCAGAATAGGGCTTTGAGGGGCATTGATGCCTTAGAAATATTTCCTGAATGAATGAATTTATAATGTACTTTATCATTTTTAAAAGTGCTTAAAGGTACATTAATTTCTCACTAAGCCTATGAGGCTGGGATTATTACTATCCTAGTATTGTGAATGCAGAAACTACAGCTCAATAGGTTATGTCCAATGACACATAACCAGTAAGTAGAAGGTGGCTCTGAATTTGAGGTTGCCAATTCTACATACTACTGTTTCCACCAACACACCTTTCTTCTAACCTGGTTGATGCTATACCAAGGATGGTATGTGCCAAGCCAATGCTGACCAATTCTTTCATAATCCTTATTGTCAGACCTTGCAACAGTACCATGAATTGTGTAGATTGTCCCCAACCCCCTAACTTGGTGCTGCTCCCTATGTGGTGAACTGAAGGAGTTAGCAAGTGAAGTGAGAGAAAGTATATTATGGTGGGCCGTCAAGAGTCTGGGCTTCTAGGTTCCATTTTCCTCCACTTGTACTTCATTTTCCTTTTCTGTGGCCCTCAGTGTGTTTTTCTGTAAAATGGGCAGCTTGAACTTGCTGACTGCAAAGACCTCTTCCCATTCTGACATTGCATGGGTGTCTGCAATGTTTTGATTTCTTCTCTGTTTCCTTTGCAGTGCTTCCCGATACGGCATGGGAGGAAGAATGCTGGTAAGTGTGTGAGGTGGGGCTCACGAGTAGCATGCAATGGGCCAGAGCTTCGTGCCCCTATTGGGCTGGCTGATTAGGTTCCTGGGCAGTATAGCCAATGACTTAGGTGCAGAATCTGGAGAGGATCTGTCTCCCTCCAGTGGGCATTTCCTGGGCTACATGGGCCTGGCCTCTTGGAGGTGAGTAAGCATGCACAGCTTCTTCATTTCTAGGATGGAGGGTTTTGTCTGGTTAGAGAGCCAGAGGAGGATTTCCTTGAAGAGCTATCAGCAAGTGGCAGCTACCCATATGCTTCCCTTGTTCTCAGAGGCCTTTATCCACTGAGGAGGAAGTATGTTAGGGTTGGCAGGTATGCTGAGAAATGCAACAGGTAAGTGGAGGGTGAAGGAAAGAGACCTGACATTTGAGCGTTATCGGTTTTGCTATTTCCACAATTTGCTTCATCTGGAAGCCTACCAAGATGAGCAGTTAGCACTTGGGGGATATAGGTAGCCTTGAGAGAGAGAAAAAAAAATCCTTCCTTTTTCCCCTTTAACAAGTTTCTTTGAGTCTGATTCCCTGACTGCCAATTTGCCTTCTCCCTCTGGTGTCCTACTTGGGTGTGGACAAGTGGGTGTCATTCTGGGAGCAACTCCCTTTGTTAAGGAGGACACAATCATCCAGAGGACAATGGCTGTTTGGGGGAGGAAGAGGAAGGAGAATACTGGCCAGGAATGCGTTGACTGCCAGCGTCTAAACTCCTGCCATCATCTGGACTTTGCTGAGGTCGTCTAGGCCATCCTCCTGACTCCAGCCCCATCTCAGCCATGTCTATTGGCTCCAGTTTTTCATCATGATGAGCTCATGACTTGAATGAGTACAGCTTCTAGGTGACAGTAAGGGTTGAGGATCACATGGAACAGAAAATCAGTAATTAATGAGTGACATGCTAAGGACCTGTGTGAGTCCTGAGGACCTCCCGGGTAGTTGGAGCTAGTTTGGACACAGTGTTACCAAGAGGCAGACAAAGGATCTGATGACCTCCCAAGGACTTTTCCACCTTAAGACCACAAGTTCTTGGGTGGTGGTTGCTAAAAGGGAAGAAGAGCCAACAGGATGAGGTGTTTATTTGCATTGCCATGACAGTAGATGAGAGGGGACCTATTTTGAAGCAGGAACACTGCTTTGATCAGCACACAACATACATCTGCTTCTCCACAACCCCCTACCTCCCCCCAACACTATTCCAGGCCTTTTTGCTGAGCACAGTTCCTGCTTTGCAGCAGAGACTTCTGGGGGCACAAGATCTGTGGGCTGCCCATACTTGGGGAAGGACAAACTTCTCCATTTCAGAGACACCAGCTGCGAAGGCTAAAAAGAAACCCCTTAGGCCCTGAAATAGTGACCCTCCCCCCAGATGAATGCCTTTGCAGCTGCCAAGTTGCCTCATTAGAATGCTTGTGCCAGGCTAAGTAGCCAGTGCTGAATCCTGGGAGGGTGGGCACCAGGTGGCTGAGTGGTCTGTGGCTTCCAGAGGACAGACACGTGTGTTTTAGGGGGTGGTGCCAGGCAGAAGAAGTGGATACCTACAGAGCTGAGCTGGGACTGGTTGTGCTAATTCTTTAGGTTAAAGTTTTGAAAATGTCTATTTAAGGGCAAATGTGAACACATTGGTTCAGACTGATCCGAGGATAATCTGGCATAAATCATGAGCTTTGGATGTGGCTATGGAAGCATCAAGGCACTGGGGATCAGGAGCCTGGATTTTAGCCCAAATTTCATTATTGATTCACTGTGTGAGCCCAGGCAGGGAACTTCCTGTCTCTGGATCACTGTCCACATCTATAAAACGGGGCAATTTATTGCATGGGGTTCTTCTACAGATCAGGAGATAGTGCATTAAAAACTTCATAGTGCTAAATCAGTGTGATTAGTTTTGAGATTTAGCTCAGGGAAGAAACAGAACTCTTTGTTTTGCTATTTATTTTTGGACTAGGTAATACCTTCACATGTTTCAAAATTCAACAAGGCCCAAAATACAGCCTTCTCATTTCTGTCCCTTAACCACCCAGAATCCTCCTAGAGGTGACCCATGTTACCAGATTCTTGGGTCTTTGATGAGTTCAGGTCTAAAGAAAGTGAGCTGTGCCAGACAAGACTTCAGTGGAGACTGCAGCTGCCTGAATTGGGGTGGGGACGTGGTTGAGGGGAGTGTAAGGAAAGGGCAATGGAGAAGGACATGTGGGGCAGTGGTGGAATAAGCATTAACCTGGGAGTCAAGAGACCTGGGGTCCAGTCTTGACTGTGCCTCTCATGGTTGAATGATCTGAAGAACATTCCTCTCTCCAACCCTTAATGTTCCATTTGCACCTTGAGCCCATTGTGTTCTTATATGCCGTTCTTATAAGTTCTACCACAGTGGAACAGAATTAGTAGAGGAGACGACCAACCAGGGACTTTTTAGAGAAGAAAAAGCTGAGACTCTGACTCACAGGTGACAATTGCATGTGATTTGCATATGTAATCGTCTTGCTATTAAGATCAGTCAATCAGAGGTTTCTCTGAAATGCTACTGCTTTTGTCCTACATGGGGTCATTGACAGAGAAAACCTTTGGCACTATCTTCACAAGAGACCATTAAGAATGTCCAACTGCTCCAGCAGGGCAAGCACAGCGTCCACGGAAAAAAAAAAGACAAACAAACAAACAAACAAAGAAACAAACAAACAAAAAGAATGTCCAACCGGCCCTGACCTGTTTGGCTCAGTTGCTTGGGCATTGTCCTGCAAAGCAAAAGGTCACTGGTTGCATTCCCGATCATGCCTGGGTTGTGGGTTCTAGGGGCACGTATGAGAGGCAACTAATCAATGTTTCTCTCTCACATTGATGTTTCTGCCTCTCCATTCTCTCGAAAATAAATAAATAAATAAATAAATAAAATCTTAGGGGAAAACTAAAAGAATGTTCAAATGGCTTCAACATATGTAGGGCTGCCCAGGCCCTGGAGTATGGCCTGAATGATCTTTGATGGTCCTGCCATCATAACCCGAGAATCCACTAGTACAATGTTTTCCAACATTTGCTTATATGTGAACCAACTTCACAATATTTGCCATCACTTTATCCTGTGCCATTATATGCTTATTGTTTTTCTGAAAAGCAGCCCAATTTTAAACAACCTCACTTTAAGCTCTAATATCTATAAAATTAGGGTTTGAAGTACTAGTTATATTTCTTCTAATACATACTGAGTTCAATGTGTATCTGTCACAATATAAGATGTCAATGTCTTGTGTGAAATCATCCCATAAATACAGGGCCCAGCAGAGGTAAGGCCTGCTTAAGTGTGGTTGGTAGGGTAACAATATGGGTGTGATAATTTATAGTTTTAATTTGAACATTTCACCTAAAATATCATATGGTGTGCTTGAATGTGACATTGTTATGTTACAGAATTACATGCTTATGATTTTGTAATAAAAGATTTTGTAATGAAAAGGGGCATTATTTGTGCCAGACCCTGTGTAACAATACCAAACATTGGAAAACACAGAGCTGGTTATGGTAGCACAAACCAGTGGGTTAGGAGATGGTTCCGGCATTTGGGACTCACTCCAAGACTCATTAGGTGCTCTTGGGTTCCCCACATCACTTCATAATTTTTCCAAGTCCTCACATCATGTTGTTAAGCATGAGTTGCTCCTCAGATGAAGATAGGTTCTGGAGGCTTCTCCCTCTAAATGAAATCCACAATTCTGAACTGCCTCGTAAGTACTGAAGTGAGAATCAGAAGCTCTAGGTTTCAGTTTTGAGTTTGCCCTTTGCCAGCTGTATGACCTTGGGCCTGTTCCTTCTCCTCTCTGGGCCTTAGTGTCCCCAACTATAAAATGAATGGGTTGGTCTAAATGATATACAAAGTATCTTGCTGCTCTTTAAGTCAATGACTTCTTGACTTCCAAACCCCACACTTCTGCTTAACCCATTAGCTCTCCTTCCCAGCAGAGAGCAGAGGTGAGGAGGCTGCTGACCTTCCCTCCCTTGCACCTCCCTTGCACCTCCCTTGCACCAAATCTTCCCTGAGGCCCCTTGCTCCCAGTGCACAAAAGTCCTTTTGTTGCCCACAGCCATTCAGGCTTCTTTCTGGGCTCCTGCTGAAGTGGCTGAGGCAACCTGGGGGATAATAGTTGGCCTGTAATAAGAGCCCGGCTCCCCAACCCAAGTGGCTCCAGCCTGGCTACAGGCTTGGCCTCAGCACCAGATTCTATCCATCAGCTACTCCAGACCTTTCCCTCCAGCTCTGAGGGCACTGGGAGACCAGTTTAAAAGGGAGAAAACATAGAAACAAATACACTTATTTGAATTGCGATTGGGCATCACTTGTAAAGCTCAGGAAGGCAGTAGTAGACTGAAATGCTGAGTCTATAAAAATCATCAGAATAATAATTCCATTAACTTCCTTTCTTTTGAAAATGATTAAATAATTCTTGTAACTAATTCTTGACAGATCTGGTCAATTAGGATTTGTGATTATGTGAAGAACATTTGCAGGTCATAGCTTATCTATCATTTGACAGATATTTTACCTAACAAGTTGGAATAGTAGAAAGATCTACTTAGTTAGGGGGTATCTGGAATTGATTATCATTTGAGACAGGAAATCTTTCAACCGTGATCTACAGTGAATTCCTTCCAGGCAAAAACACTGGACTGTGAGTTGAGAATTCTAAGATCTAGTCCTAGATCTGACATTAACTTCTTCCATGACCTTGAGTTAGTTGTCTCCCCTCCCTGAGCCTCAGTTTCCTTGTCTGAAAAATGAGAAGATTGAACTAGAAGGTCCCAAGGTCTTCTGCACTCTGACTCTGTGTCATCCTTCCCCACCCCCCGACTGCCACCCGTGCCAGAGTCAGACTGAAAAGAGGGAGAGGCGGGGATAAGGTCAGTGCAAAGGGCAATTTCAAGATGTTCCTTGTGATGGGGAAAGATTTCCAGACCTGTGGAGGAGTGTAACAGCTTTCTTTGTGGTCAGAAGGAGCTGGGAAACCCAGGTTCCTGATGCAGGAATGCAACACAGAAAGTCAAGCCCAGGCTTACAGATGTAGATCAGGCAAATGTTCTGAGACACAGCCTCATCAGCCATTTTCACAGCCTGGGCCAATCCAGAAGGTCAGGGCAACGGCTGGTGAGCATGCGATAGCTACACAGGGGCTCAGGAAGGAGTGAGGATTGTAGATAGAAAGATAGGTCTGGGAAGGATGTGGGAAGTACTATTAGACACTTTCACCAAAAGGTTCTACAAGTACTTCACACTCAGCACTAAAGATCAAAATTCCTCATCATTCTTTTGGAAACCTCATTTTCCAGGGCTCCCTTTCTTGGTTAAGTTACCATCATCCATCCAGTCACCCAGGTAAGAACCATAGGAATCACCTGGACTCCTCCATCTTTCTCGTTTGCTGCCATCCAGTCACCACATCATACCCATGAAACTTCTCTGTAACGTTTCCTGAACCTGCCCTTCTTTTCTATCAATGCTACTATAGCCCTCCATCTTGGCCCTTGGTAGCCCTGGCATGGATGGATATTTGCTACAGCTTCTGAACTGGTTTCCCTGCCACCATGCCTTTGCTTCCAGTCCACCTTACATACTGCTGCTGGAGTTCTCTCTTTCAAAGAAAAGTTTAACCTTGCTCAAATACCTTTGTTTGCTCCCTACCTTTGGTCAAAACCCAACTTCTTTGCATTGACATTCCAGGTCCTTCACAACTTAAACAACTTATCTTTATTTCTTCATCTCTTACCACATCTCCACATTTCTGAGTTCCATGGGGCAACACATTATTTTCTATAAGTATAATGATTCTCATATTACATTCTCTACTGGGTGTGTCTTGGCAGCCCCTCTACTTGCCTGTGAAGCTGGCTTCTGGCCTCCCTTCACATCTTGTCCATATTTTTATTATAACACATCACACTCTTTTGAATTTGCCTCTTTTCTGTATCTTCCAAAGAACATGAGGTCATGATGTAAAAGGACTGTATCTGACTGACCTCCATCTTGGCAGAACTAAGCACAGGGCCTCACATAAACAATGAATCTGCCAAAGAGTGTCTTTTATTTTTTAAATAAATTTAAAAGATTTTATTTATTTATTTTTAGAGAGGGAAGGGAGGGAGAAAGAGAGAGAGAGAGAAACATCAATGTGCGGTTGCTGGGGGCCGTGGCCGGCAACCCAGGCATATGCCCTGACTGAGAATCGAACCTGCGATGCTTTGGTTCACAGCCCATGCTCAATCCACTGAGCTACACCAGCCAGGGTGAGTGTCTTTTATTTTTGATGGCATAACAAAGGAGCTCCTGGTTATTAGATTACTGACTTCTTCTCAGAAGCCTTTCTTCCCTATTATTTCAGCTCTGAACTGGCTATTACAAATTGGCTCAGGGCCCCGACTTGTTCCAGATGACAAATTGTTTTGAGACAGAACCTTGAGGGTCCAGTAGTTTCAGCCACTTGTGTAGAACAATGTAAAAAACATTTCCACCAAACCTTTGAAACTTGGAGGTTGCCCTATACCTCAAGCCAAGAAGTTGTACTTAAGGATGATATGAACTAGTGGTTTCCAAAGCTGGTACTGAGGGACTCTAGAGTTCCTAGAGATTCTTTGTGGGAAGTGAGGGCAGAACGGAGTTGAGGGGTGTTTTATTCAACCGAATAAATATTCAATCTATTTTATCTTCTTGAGATTCCATGAAGTTTTCATTTGGAGACTGTAGTTGGCCATACAAAAGTAGATGTGGGAGACCGCTGCTCTAGTCCAGTGCTCAAAAGGCTAACAATCTGCTTTTTATGCCATTCCTACTATGTGTCGACTGGGGCTTGCACCACGCTTTCCAGGTATGGTCAGTGGAAGTTCTTCTTTATATTGACCCAAAATCTGCCTCACAGCTTCCACTTGATAGTCCTTTTTTTACCCTTTGGTGTCTCATGAAAGTCACATGTTCCTTCTTCCCTATGACTAAAGTGCTGGCATTTAGAATTTTCCAAAGCCTGAGATGGAAGGTACCTGGTAGCTCATATAGTCTGATGTTCTCATTGTAGCTGGGGAATGTGAAGCCCAGAAAAGGTAGGTGATCTCCTTGCACAACAGCAGACAGCTTATTTGTGGTAAAACTGAGACTTGAACCCAAGTCCCCACACATTTATAATGTCCTTCCCAGAATTGTCCTTCCCTAGAGTGAAGAGGTCCAGCTCCTCAAATGATTTCTCACAGTCCTGATGACTTTCCTCTAAACTTACTCCAAATTGGTAGTCACCAATGGCTGAAGATTGGCATTTCAGCTGCTGGAGGCTCTCTGGTACCCAGGCTTTGGTGGGGGTGGAGGGAGAAAAGGTAAGGGCAACGGCAAAGGAGAGCAACCTGGAGCCAGAAGCAGAGCTGCTCCCTCCGCACAGCCTTCCTACTTGTCTCCTCCTCTTTCCATAGGACTAAATTCCTTTCCAACAGCCCTCCTCCCATGCAGGACAGCCAAGGGGCAGCTTTCAAAGGCCCCTTCTGACCTGTTTTGCTGGAGAGTCCCTGCTGTGTGATCTTCCACATCCCAAACCCAGAAACAGGAAGAGCTGGTTTGGTTTGAGTTTTTTGAGAAGAAAAACGAAAACATAGGAAGTTGAGCTCCTGAGAACAGAGGCTTCCAATTCTGTGTCCACGTGCCCCTGGAGCATGATATTTCAGGGAGTACATTCCACAGGGGAAGGGAACGGCCTTGTTATTAAAAGCAAAACACAAAGCCCTCCAAGGTTTGGAAAGAGGAAAAGGCCAAAAGGAGACTGTCAAGGAGGTTCAGAATCTCCCCCACCATGCGCCACTTGTGGCTGTCATCCTTTGATCTCACTGCTGTTATCACCACATCTGGTCCCCAGAGATGCCCTGCTCCCTTTAACCTATGGCCCAAGAGAGAGGCCAAGCCCCTTTGCTTGTTTCCTTGAGGATCATCAAAGTAGGCTGGGACTCAGAACCTGCCTTTAAAATCAGGAAGAAAACAGACATAAATTAAGTACAGAACAAGCAAATGGTAGAACAACATTCAGGCTTTACAAAGCATGTGCTTTTGCCTTAAGAAAGCCAGCAAAAGCAGGGAAGCACTTTCCCAGTCCCCAAATATCTCTCAGGGTAACTATTTTGCCATGTATAATACACAGTTTTTTGCCCAAATTTTGGGGAAAAATTTGGGAAAAATAAAGATGCTCATTATACATGGGTATAATGAGCACATATCACAGATACAATAATGGGCATAATAATCCCATGTATAATGTGCACAAAAATGTGGTGTGCATTATACATGGCAAAAAAAAACAGTACTTTATCATCCCACACGACCTGCTGTAAGTTTGTCTGGCTTTTTCTTCTCAGGTCTCTGTCACTGGGCAGTGGATGCCATCTTGTTTTCCAATCACAGTTACTAAAAGGGCCAATGCAAAAGGTATTTTAGAAAAAAAAAACCCTCCAGAACCCCATTAGTCCTCCCCAGTTCTGATTTCTGGGCTGCAGAGCATGGCTAGTTCACAGCTAATTGGTGGAGTAGAAGTGTGGATCATCTGGGTGCGAAAGCAACGTGGTCCTGAAGGAATAGTTTTGGCCACCTCTACAGCTTGTACAGGCACATATATACATGCACCACATATGCCCAGAGCCTCTTTCCCAAACTCTTAGTTTTTCACAGTAACAACACCTTCACCACACAAAATCTTACCTTTGTCTGTTGCTTCTCAGAGGAGGGTATTTTTCACCCCCAGGCCAGACATAAGCATCCTGGAAGATGTTTTCAAAAGCATCTGTTAGGGATGGTCCATTTTCCCTAAAAGATCTGGGGGCAAAATATCCTTTGTATAGTATAACGAGCATAGATATATGGTATGAAATGGCATGCTATAATCACATGAATTAATTGTAAGCTAAAAGCAGAGGCTTCAAAGGAATTGCTCACTTGTGACTGGCTGCGTGGCTTCTCTAGCTCCTTCAGGCTGTGTGGAGATGTTTAGCCATTTGGGGTACTTTGGTGCAAAAGTCTGAGAGGCACTCACTGATACATTGGGCTCCCAGAGGTACAGACTCTGTCTCATTCCTCTCTGCATCCTCGTGCCTAATACAGAGCCGGCCACAGAGACAGTGCTCAGGAACTATTTAGTCCATCCTTTCACTCATTCATCCTTGCTAAGAAACAAGCAAAAAAAAGGTAGCTTTAAACTATTGGAAAGAGCTTAGTTTCTGGAAAATTCATACAGTTCTCAGTCTGAATTCTGTCACTTACGAGCTATGTGATCACCTACCTCTCTGAGCCTCAGATTTCTCAATTTTAAAATGAGGATCCAAATACACAACTCTTAGGTTGTCGTGTGAACTAAGTGTGATAGTGGGAGGGAGAGTGCTCTATAAGCTCCCAGGTAATACACAGATTATAGTTATGAAATGATCAGAAAGTGACCACCATAACTAGCTCAGGTAGTAGGGTGAGGGAAGGGGCAGATGTTTTCTTCAGTTCAGAAGTCTGATCTGAGATGAAGAACACAGGAGCTGAGGCCTCAGGAATGAGCCCCTGGGCCTGTAACAAGGGAAGGGCCCAGGTTGAATCATGACTCTGAAGCCCCACCCCCACTGCTGGGAGGCAGCGTGCAGGCCAGAGGGCAACTTTGGGTGGAGTGATGGAAGGGTCAGACGTGTTTCATACACCTGAAGTTTCCAAAGACCAGATGTGCTTGCTTTCTCATGTCTGCCAATGAGCCCCTTGGAAGCCCAGCTCACAGCAAAGGTCATTTGTCAGCGAGGGCTAAAGTATAACCAGACACGATGACCTGGCTGCTAACAAACTCTGCGACCTTGGGCAAGTGTCTTCTCCTTCTGGGCTCCAATTTCCCCATAATTAAAATGAAGGGATTGGATAGGGTCGTTTTTAAGGTCCTTCAAGGTCCTGCACACGATGGTTATGTGACCCTTAATTGGAGACGGGTTTGACCTTGATTTTCCAAAAGTGTGATTTTTCAAAAATGTCATCTGTCATCTGATTGTTTGATACTTAATTCTGAACCCTAGAGAAAAAACAGTGAAAAGCAGTGTGGGGAGGCTTGGCTGCGTGGGGCCCCTTTCTGTTTGTAAGTATGCTGGTTCCTCTGGATCCTTCTGCCCATGTCTGGCTGGACTGCCCCAAGCTGGACATCTCCAGAGCAATCCACGATCACAGTCCAGGTGAGGGGCGGGTGGATGACGCAGATGTTTCCCAAGCCCCAGGTTCTGGCCCAGGTAGCTCACAGTATAAAATAAGGAAAGGAAGAAAACAGGAAATTCTGCCCACTATATGCACCTAATTGTTCAGGAAGAATTCCTTTTAGGCAGGCCCGTGGCCTCAGAAGCCAGCAACAGCTGCTGAGTTGGGAAGTGGATGGCTGGAGTCTCTGAGATTCTGTGACTCCCCTGTAGCGATCTCAGTCTGTTTAGATCTTTCCCATTCTATGAAATTCAGTTCAAATACTGTCCCCTCCCCCTTCATGCCCTCAGAATACTGAATATGTGTCTCACAGCATGGATCATGTTGTGCCTTGTGTTGCAGCTTTTCCCTTTCATATATAGGCTAGAAATAAAATACATCCTCTGAAGAAAAATGTCTACCTGTATATCTGGATGTGAAATGAATAGCCGAAGTTCCATAACCCCTCACTCCCACTTTCCTCAGGAAGATTTTTTTTTTTTGGTAGTGTCCTAGGAAACTTCTATTGTCCAAGCTATTGAGAATGCCAGAGCATGATGCTTTGGACAGAGCACTGGCTCTGGAGAGCAAACACTTGGGTTTGTGTCTCAGCTCTCCACTTGCTGCTCAGATCAGCCTCGGTGAATTCTTTCTCTACTTTCACTCTCAGTCCTCTGCTCTGTAAAATGGGATAACAGTTCCTCTCCTATCTCACAGGCTTGTTGTGAAGACCAAAGGAAAACCAATGAAAGTGCTTTGGAAACCACAAGAGGTGCTCTATTTATCTCCATGCTTGTCTCTGTGACTTGACTGTAAGCACCTTGAAAACAGAAATCTAACCCATCTGGAGCCAGGCCCCGACTGCCCTGAGTCCAGATGACCTATGTGAACCAAGGTGTGGTGAATGCCAGGGACATGAGCTGAATCCCAGGCAGTGTGCCATACCTAGAGGGGTCAATGCTTTGCTCCTGCCCTGGTTCTGGGCACACCATTCCTTGACCTTCATTTGGAGCCAAACCCAGCTGAGGGGGCCACTTTCCTAAACGTTCTTGGCTTTCAAAATTCTGCTTCACTTTGAAAAATCTGCAATTACTGTTGACACCTTCTATCTCCCTCAGCTCCCATTTCTTCAGATTCTGGCCCCAACTAATGCTTTCAGAGTTGCCCCATGCACACGTGTGAGCACATAAGTGTGTGTGTATGTTTGTAGGGAGGGAGGTAGAGAGAGAGAGAGAGAGAGAGAAAGAGAGAGAGAGAGAGAGAGAGAGAGAGAGAGAGAGAGAGAGAGAGCGAGCGTGAAAATGGGCAGGAAGATTCCATTTTCTCAATGGACCAGATGTAAAACTGTGGGAAATTAGAGCTGGAAAGTTCCTCAGATGTTATTTAGTCCAATCATTCCCTTTCCACCTTTAACAGACAGAGAAACTGAGACCCAGAAAAGGGAAGGACCTTGCCCTAGGAGTTGGTGGCCAAGTAAATGCAGGAAGGGGCAAGCCTCTGGTCTGAAGGGCTGAGGTTGAGGGAAGTAGCCTGGGAAGGTGGGTGGGACCCAAGAAGAGATAAATATGGCCAGAGAGGGAGGGTCAATCCAGTGAAACAGTCGGGACCAACTGCAAAATTCGCCTGGAAAGTGGAAATATAAGAAATATGAGGGTTGTGGTTTAGCAAGTTATTATGGGTCTTGCTGAGCAAGGAGAGGGAGGAGAGATGAAAGGAAAAAAAGAGAGGAGGCCAGAAAAGGAGAAAAAAGGGAAGAAGGCAGGCTGAGCCAGGTAAGTGGAGGACATTCACAGTGGTGGGGTCAGTAAAGGATGAGTGTAGCACATCAGTAGTCTTGTCTCATGCAGGACATCTAGCCACTTAATCAGTTCCCAGTGGCTCTGCCGCTTGGTTTCTTCTAGGCTTTGAGCTTATGAGCCAGTCTTTCTTTTCTTAGCAAACTCAGCATTTTCCCCCTGCCCACTGTTTGGAGAAGTAGCCCCAGAATGCAGGCTTTACCTCAGCAGATTTGGCACATGAGGGCATCAGGCAGCCAGGCCAGGCTGCCAAAGCAAGAACACACCCACTCTCCAGCTATGATCTGATGTTTAGATACACAGCCACAATGCAAAGTGAACTCAGCCCATTTTACAGATGAGGGTAACATAATTTGCCAGTGAAAATAACAATTACCACAGGAGTAATAAAAATAACTAAATATGTATTGAGAACCAATAATTGTACTGATTAAGAATGAGAGTCCTAGGGCCATACCACATGCATTCAAATCCTAGTTGCATCTTTCAGTAGCTGTGTGATCTTGGACCAGTTGCTTAATTTCTCTGTGCCTCAGTGCCATCTATAAAATTAGGATAATAATAGTGTTTTCTTCTTGAGAAGGCTTTGGAAGGATCAAATGAATTCACCCAGGTACAACTTTTGAACAATGCTTGGCACATAGTTGCTGTTCAATAGATGGTGGCTATTGTCATCATCATTATGTGCTGGGCACTGTCCTAAACATTTTACTTATATTATAGCATGTTATGATCACTCAGAAGGTAAGGTACAAGGGGAACATATATCTAGTCCATTGGTTTTAACATTTTTTCTTTTTCCTCCCCAACTGAATCCGATATGGAACCCCAATATATAAAAACAGATACAAAGTAGCATGGCTCTGATTTTAGGAAGATGGGAGAAGAGTGGGGGCCTAGAGACCCCAGACTCAGCCTCCCCTTGTTCTGTCTTCCCCAACATCCCCGAGGTAGGCCTTGAGGTTGCTCCCCTGCCACTGTGAGGCACAATTCACAAGCCCAGATCTTAGGCATCGAACTGCTTTATGCTCAGGTGAAGATATCATTGACCCTAAATGGGTAAGTAACATGCCCAAGGTTACACAGTAAGTCAAAGCCAGAGAGGAGTGTAGTGGCTCCCCCAGGTGTGGAGGATAATAACTAGTCAAAGAGAACAGCCTCTTTGGTTAAACTACAACACAACATCCAGGCTTGGGAAGAGAAGAACTGGGGGAGGAGGGTGAGCAGGAGGGAAGGGGACTCTGATCCAGAGGCCCTATCCCTGGGCCTTGGGTTTGAGCAGCCAGTTTGGACCCTCCTACCCTGCTGGAACTGCTCCATATGTCAAGACAACAATACAGCGCCTGTCCTCATGGAGACTCTTCCTGCACAGAGTTTGGGGTTCTTTTTTGACACGAAATGTAGTTTCCTGACCCTGAGGTCTCCAGTCTGGAGGATGCAGCTGACCTGGGGCTAAATCCTGCTTTGTGATTGCCCCAAGTGGCCATTTTCACACAGCTCTTTCTCCTCCGGGGTTCCTGGATGGCAGAGCCTGGCTTCCAACCCATTATTGTGGGGAAAGTACAGGGGACTGGCCTGGTGCTGCACCCTTCCACAGCTATGTGTGGATGCCCCTATCCGGTCAAGGAATACAGTTTTTATCTAAGAACCTGTGCATTGCCAACTTCTGTTTCCAGCCTTCAGCATGGCTTACCTGAGGACACTCCAAGGAGAAGAAATCATAGGAGAAGTTTTTCCTAAAGAGCTTTGGGACTTCTCTGGAACCCCTTCTTCTGACCTGATTGCTTGAACTGCTCAGGGCCCGAGAGAGAGAGAGAGAGAGAGAGAGAGAGAGAGAGAGAGAGAGAGAGAGAGAGAGAGATAGTTCTGGGAGACTGAATCTCTAGGGCAGAACAAGGTAGGCACAAATACTGGAGGGCAGAGCCCAGGTGCAGGGCTCTGAGTTGCTTGCCCCCTCCCTGGGTGGAACTCTAAATCTCCAACTAGACCATGAAAGGGTGGAGCTGATGCTCACTGAAAACCAACCAGGGCCAGGCTGGGCTGCCATGGAGGTTTGGGCCACTCAGGGGGCTCTCTTGTGACTGGCCTGGAATCCCAGGGGAACGTACCAAATGATGGATGCAAACAAAGCCTGCCTACTGCCACAGCTGGCCAGCCCTCCTGGCTATCCACAAGGGGGTGGGGATACGGGAGGCCGATTACTGACCCCCCAAGTAGCAAATTGTTCCTCTGACACAAAAGCAGCTTTTGTTCATGACCAGGCCAGCCACTCAGATGGACAGAGCCTTGACCCCTGAGCCAGATTGCAGTGCATGTGTTACCTTGGGTAGGTGTTACAATTTTCCAGGTGATGGGAAGAGGAGGGGGGCTCCTGCCAGTTCTGACTGGGTGAAGGTGTGTGTACTGAGGCTAGTGAGTTGAGGGTGAGGGACAACTGTGGGTAGGTGCTGTAACTACTTCCCAGACAAAGGCAAAATTAATAAGCATGAGAACTGAGCAGCCTGTGTGATACAAGGACAGGAAGAAAGCAATAAGGCAGGGCAAAGGACTAAGTAGAGTGAGTTCACCACTGACGAGCAGGTCTTATCAAAGCTTTTGTATTCGATCTACATAATAGTCTAGGGAGGTAGACTATTTTATTGTCTCCATTTAATAAGCGAGGAAACTGAGGCCCAGATAAGTGTTACATGTCATGTAGTAAGTGTTGAAGCTGGTGTTCAAAGCCAAGGCTGCTTTGAGAGTTGCAGTTCTTGGGGGAGGTCCTGCCTTCTCTGGAGCTGGTAAAATCCACACGTCTTATTATGGATTTGTTTGCAAGAGCCGGTAAATGATCCTTTCCTCCTTCCCATTTTACTAAGGCTCGGAAAAGGCTGATGATTGGGCCATAGGCCTACACAGCCAGGTGGAGACTGGGAAAGGCTGAGGTCCAGGCCCTTGACCTTTTCTGCCTTCAATTAGAAAGCTGCAGAACACTGCTAGAAGTAGCACTCCCCCTGCTTTACTCTCTGTGGCTGGTCATTTCCATTTACAAAGTACTCTCAGATCAGATCCATTATCTCGAGGCTTGCAGGGCAGAAAAAGTTACTTGTTTGTTAGGTGGAGAAACTCAGGGTCAGTATCTTGCACAGCTTTTTTTAAAATGAATGATCCAGAGTTGTGCTCCAAATCCCCTCTACTCTTTCACAAAGTGTACTCGGCCAGCAAGGAGAGGACTGACCAATGTCGCTGAAGCATAATGTTTGAGGCCAAAAGAAGCAAACCCCAACTCCCCAGGGTGACATTTAAGCCCTTCTCTCTTCTCCATATAACCCTCTGAATTGCACAGGTAGTCTTGGGACGTTTGATGGGGCAACACAGAAGCCAGTGAGCTCAGTTCTCCAGAGTGGACCCCATAGCCACTGGGCTTCGTGGCTTACTAGGTATCCCATCATCCCAAATGGCGTTGTGGTCAGAGTGCCAAGTTTGGTCCAGTTACCTGAAGGGTAGGATGGGGTGGGAGACCTTCTCTCTCTTCCCCTTACCACCTGTGGTTGTGTTTCATGCTCGGCTGTTGAGCCGTATTTACATTCTTCCACCCCAATGACACTTGGGGAAAGAAAACCCCAAATCTCTCAGCCACCATTTGGTTTGGTCAAGACTACCTCTGGGTCACTCCCTCACTCACAAACTCTTCATTCAGTCCTTTAAGAGATAGTCCCCTAAGTGTCAACTCTGTGCCAAACTCCTTCCTCAGCAATGAATATGGCATAAACAAGAAAACACAACCCCTTCCCTCAGAGAGTTCAAACTCCTATTAGACAGGGAGACATATAAATAACTCAATTCAATATAGAATGATTGCTGATGTAACTGAGCTGTGGGAATCCCCAGAAAGGGAATGGCTTATGCTGTTCATAGGAGGGCCTGACAGGCCAGGTGCAGGGGATGGAGCAAATAACTTCACTTCTTCGCGCCCCAGCTTCCTCATCTGTAAAATGGGATAATAGCACTTACAGGGTTTCCATAAGAAGTCTGTAAGTTAAAATGTGCCAAGAGCTTAGAACAGTGTCAGATGCATTGAAAGCACCACATAACTGACCGTGAAATAAGTTCAAGGAAATAAGGATGAGCATTTTTGTGAAAGAGAAAAGCATACAAAAACACATCTGGAGGGTAACGGAGTTAAGTTAATGAAGTTCTAGGAATGCCAGATGATTTGGCTGGATGACCTCGGGCAGTGCTCTGAATATCCATCTTGAAGTGTGGACTTGTCCCTATCGATGGGTGGGCAGTCATTTCTGAAGCTGGATCTTTGCTATGAAGTGTGGCAGGGGATTCCTGCCTGAAATTCTGGGGCTCTATCCACCAGCCCTATAGATGCTAGGTCCAAGAGACTGCTATAAGCCAGGAAGCAGTCAGTTGCTGTATATAAATGAGCAGCCCTGTGCACAGCCCAGCCTCTTACATAGCATCAATGTGGGGAAGGGTGAGTTGGGTGGAGAAGTTCCACATCTGTGCCCTTGAGGAGCTGCCGATCTAATTGGAATAAGGCCTATGTCTTCCAAGAAGCAACCCAATCTTCCTGGTGGAAAGTGGTAGAGACAGGTGGGGGTAAGAGAGGTTATGTTGTGGCCTGAGAGGTGGTATATATCGTGGTTACTACCCAAAGCTGACAGGCTGGGCTTAAAGCCCAGTGGTCACTTCCAAACTGTGTCACCATGAACAAATTACTTGACTTCTCTGTGCTGCAGTTTTGCCATTAAGAATGAGAGCGATGATAATAATTTCACCCCCTCAAAGAGTTATCATAATGATTAAATCATATGTGAAAAGTGCTTAGAATGCTGGCTCACATCAAAAGTGCTTCACAAACATTGGCTCTTCTCAGTGACTGAGGGCCTACTATGTGCCAGGTGTCTGGCACCCTTTCAGTAAAAGGCAGTGGCCTGGAGCATAGAAATGCAGGGACTAATGTGGTCCATCTTCTTGGAGTGCCAGCTTTCCTCAAAGACAACAGGAAATTCAAGTAGATGTTTAAGATAAAAGCGGGGACTTCAAAGACATTCCCTGCATGGAGCCGAAGTTTCAGGGTCCATTTTCAGCACTTGCCTCCCGAGTTTCTTTACATTATTTCCCCATTGGCCCTTAGGGCTTCTTGAATACAATAGTTCCAGGCACACAGGCATATGTGAACTCATTAAAATTTTACGATGGGCCATTCCCTGGGGCAAGGATGATGACTGCCATCACAAAGGTGACAAATGAGCTTCAGGGCTCCAATTCTGCCATCACCACTCTTAGTTGTGTGAATTTAGCAAGATACATTAACTTTGTTGCCCCTCGGTTTTGCCACCTATAAAATGGGGGTGGTAGGAGGTTGTGGTAAGAATGTTGCTGGGCATAGAGTTAGCACTCGGTACACATTAGCTTTTATTAAATCCTTTCTCACATTTCCTCCCACAACAACATTGTCAGGTGCATGTCATCCTGTCATTTTATAAAAAAGGAAATTGAAGCTGTAAGAGGTTAGGTCAGGTTTGCTAACAGAGGGAGAGCATTCCTGCAGTTGGGAGGGGGTGGGAATAAATGACCTTTGGGGTCCTCTCCAGTTACCTGGTTCTGTGATTCCAGTTAAACTTTGGAGCCCTTTCACATCACTGTTCTGCCTAAGGCCGAAGCAGCAGAACTCAGGAAGTAGGGGAGGGACCGGCCAGGGAGGGAGATGCCTTAGCAGGGTAGGAAATGGCCGCAGCCGCCCTTCCTTCTAGGCTGCTGCCTGCGGAGGGGTTGTGTCCCTGTGTCCCATGTTCCCGCCCCACCAGTGAGCAAAAGGGAAACTCCTGTGCGTGGAGGAAGCTGACTGAGGCCTCCTTTTCCCCAGAGGGGAACTTGTCCCTGTAGTAGGTGTAGTGCAGGGACTGCTGGAAACTCAGAAGTCAAAGGGTTGGCAACAGCAAGCTAGGCACAAACAGGAGCCTTCCGATGGCTGTTCATCCTGGTTGAGCTGGTCCAGAATGGGGACTGCTGACAGACCAGAGAGTGCTGGGAGAGAGGAATGGGCTTCCCATGGTTTATGATCCTATAGAGGAAAGCCAAAAAGAATTCCATGAAGCAGCCTGACCTAGTAGAAGGTGAAGTAGACAGGAGATCTGTCTTGATTCTGAAACAGACTCACTTGGGCAAGTCCTCTGCCACAGGTGAAGAACACGTTCATTCAATAAATGTTTTGGGACACACATGTAGTGTGTGCCAGTGCTGCCTTGGAGAAACGGATGACTGACAGGAAGATCGAGATGTTAATCTCGTCTTCCCTTCCAGCTCTGACATTGAGTCTAGGGGACAGTGGGTGAAAAATCTCTTGCAAATAAGCACATCTCAGTTCACAAACTCATCTTCCCTTTCCTAGCCTGTCCCTCCATCTTGTGGTTACTTACCTCTACTCTTGTGGCAGAAGGTATGGAGATGATAGAGGGATGGGCTGTGACATTCACCTGTGTATCCCCTTATCGTAATTCCCTTGGTGTCGTAGGATTATTATCTTGTTACAGATGGGGAAACCGAGGCCAAGAGAGGACAAATGAGCCAGGTTATACCACAGCTAGTGCACAGACTATTAGAATGTTGCCCCCTTACTGTCGGCCACCAGATGTGGAGTGGAAATGCCAGGTCTGAGAGCTGGCAGCTTTCTGTCTTCCCTCCTTTGTAAACAAAGGCAGATCAGGTAATGCAAGTTTGCTTGCTGCATGTGGAGGCCAGGGCTAAGGGAACTTAAGTTATATAACTTAGGGTCCTGGGTCCAGGCCTTTTTCATGGTAGACCTCCAGAGTGGATCTCTTGGAGAATAAAAGTAAATCTTCCTTTACAGACACTGTACTCGGACACCATGCTCAGCCCCTTTGTATCCCCACAACAGTCCTGCAACGTAGAGATAATTGTCCTCCTTAGATAATTGCCAAGTCATTTGCATTCTTGGGCCTCAGTTTTGCATCTGTAACATAAGTGAGTCTATAAGGCATGCTTCCTCTCATAAAGTCCAGGGTAATCTTGGTAACAGAAGGGTTTCACGGTGTCTGTGCTTGGACCCTAGGTCCCCGTGCTGTGGTCAGAGATCCAGAGTAAGTGGCGAGAAGCGATTGAGTGCCTAGGTGGTACAAGCCACCTTCCTTCTCTATCTGCTGCACAAGGTCACATGTTTGGTGACATTTGGGGTTAAATAGGTGGCAGACAGGCTGACCTGTGGACAGAGAAGACCCTCACTCTGTCACACTGAGGTAACAGAGTAGGAAGGAGTGGGATTTTTGAGGAGACACCTCTAAAATAGGGGACCAGGGTAGAAAGGGTCAGATACGAGGCTCAGTGGCAGTAAGGAGCCGGAGTATAGGAGCTAAATGACTTGAGGCCAGTGTGGGATAAAGAAAGTGGGGGGTGGGTTCCTGCTCAAGGTGGGGGCGTGGAACTTTCTAGCTGCTATGAGGGGCGGGGCAATAACCAGGCCTTGACTCCCTCAGCCCCGCCCTCCCTTGGTCCTTCCCGGGCTGTGGGCTCAGTCTGGGTGCAACCACCCGAGGCGCCAGCGATCCAGCTCACTGCCTGCAGCCTTCGGAGCCGCCGCCGACGCATGGCTGAGGCGCAGGGCTGGGGGCCGGCTGTGCGGCTTCCGAAGCCACGGACCTGGGCGCCAAGGACGCTGTGGGGTGTGAAGGGCACCCGGGGCGACGCGCCGCGCTGGAAACCAGGTGAACACAGCGGGGCGAACCCTGGCGGGAGGTCAGGGCTCGGCTGCATTTGGCTGAGAGTTTCGGCGCTGCCGTCCCCGTGGCTCAGCCCAGCTCCCAGCCCTTTCGTCTTCCCAGTCCCGTTTCCATCTGGTAGTCCTAGGTCCGTTTGTTGAAACCCCACCCCTGGCTGTTAGTCGCCCTTTTTCAGACCTTACACCTCAGCATGCCTGCTTTCTTCTAATTCTTAGCTAGCTCTTGCTCTGTCCCAAGGTGTCTTGCCCTTTTATCCCAACTGTCTGGCTTCACTCCTACCCACCTCTCTCCCTCTGCCTTCATCCTCCACTCAAGAAAAAGAGACATTATTTTGGTTATTAACACGTAGTAGGTGTTTAATAAACCTCTTACTCCTGCAGCACTTTCTTTGTCTCTGCCTGTGATGTCGCACTTCCACCCTCCTGTCTTCCTGTCCCACTATATGTCTGACCCTCAGTGGGTATTTTCACCTCTTCATTCGCTTGTTTGTCCATCTGTCCTTCTATGTCTCTTTTTATCATTATATTCTTGGGTAGCACTACCTATTTAGTAGCTTCCTACATTTCCCATCCTTCCAACGGTCCTTTACTGCCTAACTCTGTCCCTTAATTTCACGACACAGCCCAATTCCCCTGGCAGCACATTTTTGGTCAGCTCGAATTGACTAAAAGCTCCATTCCAAGGCCTGTTTGCACTCTAACAGGTCTCCCAGAGCGCCTGGCACTTTGTCTTTTTAAAAAATATTTCTTTGAGCACTTAAAAAAATTTCCAGGCTCTGCCTGTTCCTTTTCCCCAGTAAATTGTCCCTTGCTCCTGCCAAAATGGCAGGGTGGAAATGGCAAATTGGGTTGGGTTTCTCAGCATAGATTTGTCATGGAACATGAATGCAATGAAGGACAGGGCCCGCAGAGATGCTCAGATCAGACCCTCTAATTGCACAAATGTGGACATAGGGACCCAGAGAGGGTGAGACTCTCAGCAAGGTCACACAGCACATCTATGGTAGAAGCAGAGTAGAAGCCAGAGTTGCAGTGTCCTGCCCCTGATCCAGAAGCCTTGGTGGAGGTGGGGTGCAAGAGCCACTTTCTTGGTGTTTCCTGGTGGGGGTGTAGTCCTGTTCATCCAGAGACATAAGGTTTCCAACCTGGAAGCATCACTGCCCTACCTCTCACCCTATCCTCCGGGACCTAACCTGTCTGCCCACCTGCCTGGGTGGGCCATTCTCCATCTGGGGCTGCTGTTGCTTCCCTTAATGGCATGGCAGTTCCAGGAAGACAGAGACACCCCAGCTGTTGGGCCTATCTGCCCTGTTTTGTGCCCTAGCCCCCTGTTGGCAGCTGGGTGCCCATGTTGACTGACACGTTGATACATATGCATAGGGAAGCCCTGGTCCTGGATGACAGTCAGATAAGAACGTTTATTGAGTGAGTGAGGGGGCGGGGGGAGGGCCGGAGGGACAGAAGGGGTATTGGGGGAGTGGCGGTGGAAAGCTGTACTTAGAGGAGGGCCCACTGTGAGGGGACAAGGACTCCAAGACCAAGAGGAGCCCATATTGTGTGTTGAGTGGCCCTCAAGCCTCACCACACGCCCCAGGTTCTTCCTCCCTGATGTTGTCCTGGTGCATCTGAGGGCTGTCTTCAGGGTTGTCCAGGGGATGGGCTGTGTCTGATTGAATTGAGATTGCTAAGTCCTAGAGATGCAGAATCACAGGGGTGGAGTAGGCCAGGCTCTGGGCATAGTCTGTAAAAGTGCCTCCCCGCTCCACACCCCTGCAGCCCTCCAACTTCATGGGCGCTGGATTTGGTTGCACCAGAGGTCAGGTTGATTGATGGGGGAGCCTTGGGTGGTAAGGAAGAGCCCCATCTCTCCTCCTCTTCCAGGTCCTCCTCACCCTCCCAGGTTGTGTCCTGGGAGCTCCTTCCCCAGAGGGACATGTGGAAGGGTCCCAGGCATGGGGGCAGAATCCTGAACTCTGTTTAAGGGCTCAGGGTGTCCACTGCCAAAGGGTGAGCTGGGGGCAGTGTTGGAGGCGGAGACCTGGTCCCCAGCCTTCTAGGCTGGGTTGGTTTCCTGTCCTCTGCCTTTTCACCTGAGCACCCCCTTCCTTTTTTCTCACTTTGCTTTTTCTGGCCTGGCCCCCAGCTATTACCCATCCTCAGAGGACCTTCATTCCCTCACCCCCCACCCCCGTTCCTCTGCAGAAGCCCCGTGAATGTTGCCTTTCTGGGAGCACCGCTCCCACGGGAACACACAGAGAAGCTCACAGAAGCAGAGAATGTGCTGGAAAGAAGGGACCCTAGACAACCATGGCCCAGCCCTGTTTATTTTCAGATGAGGAAACTGAGCCTAGTCAGGAAGGAGCAAGCTTGAGGGCTGAAACTAAATCAGGCAGAGGAGATTATTGGGGAGGGGGGTTGAAGGAGGGTTACCCTAACCTCTGCTGCTTGTATGTGAGCGTGGAGAGGATGCAAGGACGCTTGGTGTTAGAAATGGATTTGCCTTTATTCATCTTCCCTCACCACCCTGTGACCTTCTTCTGAAGGACAGAAATGGGGTGGGGTGTGGAGTGGGTGGACATACTGCTCTGGGTGTCAATGCTACAGTCCCTAAGTGTTCTGCCCAGGGCGACCTCACCTATTTGTTTGGGCCAAGGCAGGCAGGCCTCCCTGAGGGAACTGGGGAGGGGAAATGCTCCATCTGCCTACAGTGGACAGCCTCTTGCCCCTTTGAGATGGACCAGTGAAGCCAGGCCAGGGACCCATCCTGGGTGTGAAATGGGGCCCCTCAGACTATCATGGCCTGGTGGGTCTGTTACATGGAGACTGGGGGCCAGCCCTTCATCAAGCTGACACTTTGGTGTTTGTTGTGGGGAAAAGGGACAAGGTTCGGGGTGTCTGGGGGAGAGTCAGGGACAGTGACTGAGTGGACCTGGATCCAGGTACCTGGAGGCCTCATGAGCTGCCCTAACACTTTCTTCTCAATGGCTCTAGGAGGCGGGTTGGAGGGAATGAGTGCCTCTGGGTCCTTGCTTAAGGAGGGGGAGCCCAGAGAGGGTGAGGGACCCCTGAAACTCCCTTGGCCTGTGCTTGGCTTGGCCAGTGCTCTAGCTCCCCACACAACCAGCCCAGGGTTCCCAGCCTAGCACAGAAGTCCCCCTTCCAAGGTCTCTGGTGTGTGGAGTGGGCACCCCTACAGTGGTCCCTGGACTGAGAAACAGTCTTTGTACTCCTCTCAGGACCTAGCTCTCCAGCCTCCACCCCCCACTTCGTAATGCTCACTCAGTGAGGTGCCTGTGTGCCCCTCACGGTTGCAAGCCCCTCCCACTACCACCTCTCTGCCTCCCCATGTCTAGCCCTACCCTGGCTGCTCACACCCCCCTGCCATGGCCATGGCTCCTGAGGATTTTTTTTTTGATGAGGTGTAATAAACTATCCCATGTTGTAGGATCCTGATCAATAGCCCCCTTTCATGAGGCTGGGTGGGCGCCCCGAGCCACCAGGGAGCTGGTCTTTATTCTCCCAGGCCTGACGGGTGGGCTTTCGATGAGGCATGCAGGAATGTGTGTGCAAGTGTGAGGGCACCCGTGGTCATGTGCTGGATGGGCCTGTCCGAGTGTAATTCATTTTCCCCTCAGGCTTCTTCTCCCCTTTTGTCGTTCCTGGCTGAGTTTCCTGGAATTATTTGCTGCTGCTTCTTGAGCTCCATGGAAAAGAGTAGTGGAAAGGTCTGTTTGGTTTCTCCCTGAAGTTACTCTCAGCCATTCCAGAGTAGGGCCAGGGGTCTGCCTGCAACAGCCTCAGGAACCCCCATTCCTAGGCAGGGAGGTGTGTAGGGACTGCTGCAAGCCCTCAGATAGGCACTTATTGGGAACCAGGTGTCTTGGAATGAGGCTCAGGGTAATAATAGCATATGGAGTTTCTCCCTGCCACTGCCTAGGGGAAAAAAAGGGCTGATTAGCCCTGGAGAAAAGCTTAGCTCTGCAACACATGCACTGCCATCCTGCCACCTGTTCCCACCCTTTACAGTGAACCCTCATATTCATTGTCTCAACTCAGCCTGCTAGGGGTTGTGCTCTACCTTCATTGGACAGGTGAAGGGACTGGATGTTGGAGCACACAATGACTTGCCTTGGGCGACACAGCCAGAGAGTGGAGAGCTGAGACTAACACCCAGCTCTCCTGCTTCCTGATCCAGGGCTTCCACTGCGTCTAACACTTAGAAGCACTTTTTATGTGCCAGCCAATATTCTAAGTGTGATTTAGCCCAGAGGATCTGTTCAATAGCTGTATAAGGTCAGGGCTGTGATTATCATCCACACTTGAGAGATGAGGAAACTGAATCGCAAAAATGTTGAAAAGTAATTTGCCCAAGTTCACACAAGTAGTTACTAGCAGAATTGGGCTTTGTACCCAGGCTGTCTTGCTACAGAGTCCATTGTCCTGCCTTTTGCCTGATGCAGTTGTGGTAGAAGGAGGGAAGCCCCATGCCTTGGGCATACAAATGCATGTATGCATGCATGCACCCCAAAGCTTTTTTACCGGCCCTCAGCCAGCCCTCATGCACTCTATGTTTTCCTGTCTGGTGGCTGAGCAGGCACCCAGGACAGTAGCAGCGGTACTATGGGACACACAGGCAAGAGTGGGGCTTGTGGGAAAAGTGATGCCAAGGATCTAAAGGCTCCAGTTCTAAAGGCTTCAGTTATCTTCAGGGCCACTCAAAATGCAGAAAGGAGCTTGTGAGGAGGTACCATTTCCTCATCTGTTCCAGGCACCATATGCAACACTCTGGCATAGTTTGGAGTTTGGAGGGTTAGGGGTGGCTTGGGGAGCAAGAGATGGTGGTGGTATTGAAAGAGATGAGCTCTCTTTGTCTTTCTAGAGGTTGAGCTATTTTTGCCTTTCTGAAGCTCATGGGATAAGAGAAGGAGATCAAACAAGACCTAAAGAAATAGACCAGACATCCCTTGGGCCGGTTCAAAATGTCACAGTATGAATGGCAGGTATTAAGATGGTAATTTTTCCTGACAATTGTGTTTACTCAAACAATTCAACGTGTATTTTTATTGAGTACCTACTCTATGCCAGACACTGGGAAGCTCTTGTTCTAGTTATTTATAGCAATTGCTCTTTTTGTACCTTTTGTACTTGTTGTACTCTCTGTAGTTTTCTGGTTTGATTGCCCTAAAAAAAAAAAAGAACTGGGTGTCTCAGAGCCCATCATATCTGAGTTAGTTAAATGTATCTACTGAAAGATAAATTGGGCTTGCTCATTATTCATACGATTGTAATGTATTCATGGTTGCTCCTTGCATATCTTTCACAATTCACTCATCCATTAGTAAGTAAACATTACTGAGAAGCTGCTGTAGGCACAGTGCTTGGCGCCATGGGGTGGAAAGAATGGGCTGTGACATGGTTTCCTGCCCTTAGGGGAGCTGTAAGATAATTGCAGGGCCCACACTGTTAATATCCTTGCAACATTTTCCTGAAGCAAGATAAGTTTGGCTCCAACTCAGAGCCTTGGGGATGCTTAGAAATGTAACAGCCTAGCCTCAGAAAAGAGGTCGTCTTTCTTTCCACCCATCATAAGTGTACCTGACTCTGGGTAGGATTTTGTATCCTGGAGTGAGTCCTGGTGAGCCTCATCCCCATCCAAGACCCACAGGGATGTGGCTCATCTTGAACAAAGTGCCACCTGTAGTCTTGCCATTGCAAGGAAAGGAAGGGTACCCACTTGAGGTAGCCTTGTTTCATTATTTCTCCTTTGATTCTCACCAGGGACACTAGGGAAGGAAAGCAGGAGAATTCCAGTTTGGCTTTATGGACTGAAGGTCAGGCAGGAAGGGGCGCCTGGCATTAGGTCTGGCTCTGCCACTGCCTCCAGTGACCTTAAGAAAGTTGCTGTGCTAAGAATCACTAAGTTTTGCTCTCATCTGTGTTGGGTACTCTAACAAACAAGTTAGATGAATGCAGTACCTCCTTTCTAGGAACCTTAGCTTCATTTCTCCCATCTATTAGGTATGGAGAAAATAGCAGTGTGCAGGTATTTTTCCTGTCATGGATTTGCTGGATAAACTTAAGTGATCATCTATTCTCAGTTTCTGTACTTGTAAGTGTGGAGGATGGTGGTTGGATGTATGGGCTCTTGGGTACTCCCATCCCTGACTAATAGGAGTCTGAAATTCAACAATGAAATCAAAGTTGTGAACTTGTGTTTCACTCTTGTGAGGAAAGGCAAGAAAGAAATGAAATCTTAACACTTTCTTAATGAATTTAAACTGGCTTTCTTGTGGTACTTGCCAGTTACAACTCTTGGGAGCTCTCTCCTGTGCTGATTAATGCAGATGCCCCCAAGTTTTCCATGCATTTCTCTGCGGAGGTAGAATTTGCATTTGGGATAGAAAGATGGGGGGAGTGGGGAAGTTGCAGAATGCTGGAGCCTGGCAAGGGGGTAATGGCAACTTCCTGCTCAAACATCTAATGTCTCTGTTCTCTCTTGGTTGCCTCTGTTAATTAGATCTCGCAGGGAAGCTGTGTCTTCTGAACTCCCGGTACATTATCCTCAGCCAGCCACTGAACCCTCCCGTGCACATGGCACATGCACTTAAATATCCCACACGGTGCCAGACACATACAGATCTCAATAAATATTAGTGTGTGTCGCTTGGCCCACTCGCTCCTTCACCCAGTCGCTGGCTCTGGGCTAGCTCCTTTACCACCACCGGGCGCCCCCCCCCACCTAGCGGTGTGACCTGAGGAAGAGGCAGCCGCGAGAGGATTGGAGGAGCTAGGAGGAAGAGCCCCGCCCACTACAATTTGGACGACTTTCTGAGTAGCCTGGTGGGCCGGACTACATCCTCATTGGTCGAGGGCCCTGTAGGTGGGCGGGGCGTCCCGACTGCCCTACTCCCGGCTGCTCCCTCCCCACCTGCGCTGAGTGGCCTCCGTTTGACAACAGCTAAGGAGCTGCGGCAGCTGCTTCACTGGCTGGCACCGTTACCCCCGCCCGACCCCAGGCTCCGCGCGTTCCCAGGACGCGGTAGTCCCGCCTGAGCTCGCTTCCTGCCCGCTGGCAGCTGTGTCTGGGTCTCTGACCGAAGGCAGTGGACGCGGCCTCCAGGTAGGAGTTGGGGTGACAGCATGGGAACATCCGGACCTACGCAGGGGAAGCGAGCCAAGCTACCTTTGTCCCGGAATTTGGGGTTGGAGTCGCCAAAATTGGGGGACTCCCTGAGCCTGTCGGCCGGGTTTCTCCCAGCGAAGCCTCACGAGTGGGGTGGTGGAAAGCAGCTGCCCGCCCGTTATCCCCGGGCCTGGCTGGAGTCTGGAGCCATCGCTCTGGGGTTTCAGAGGGGGACTAGAGCTAGACGGGGGTGGCAGGGCTCCTGGCTCTGGGCCCAGGTCATGTCGCTTCTCCTACTGTCTCCTCCTTCCTCCGTGTTTGAGAGCATTTCCAGGAAGCCCCTGGTCGGGCGGTATGGGCTTTCCCTTTGCCAGTGCCTTCCCTTCTGAGAAATGCCCGGACTTTCCTGGTATTAGAGTAGCTGCCCCGGTCAAGTGAAAACCTTTGGATAAGTCGCATATTTCAGGGCTCCGTTTCCTCATTAAGTCCAAAGTGGTTTTGGGTTAGAGAATCCCTGAGCCTTTTAGTAGAAGTTCTTTGGAATTTCCAAATTAGATCGTCTGGGATTCTCTCAATTTCTCTTCTCCCTAGACTCTTTAAAGTTAAGTGCTGAATTATGACTCCAGAAACTGGGGTTCAACCACTAATTCACCTGACCTTAGCAGAATCATGCACCTTCTGTGTGTCAGTGTTTTCAACTGCAGTTCAGATGCTGGGGTAGCTAGATTTTGAGGTCTAAAGGGCTGGTCTCTTCCACCCTGACATTTGGTGACTCCATGTGTGGCTCCGGGCTCCTAACTGGCAGGTGAAAGTTTGTTTCTGAGATGCTTGGGGTGAGAAGAGCTATGCAGGTGGAGAGCTTTGTGGTGATTATGCAGCTAAGCTGGCTAGAAAACTAGTGGCGGTGGGGCGGGTAAATGGCCAGATTGAAGGTGGGGAGGGGTGGAGTCAAGACAGAACTCGCTGCCCCAGAGATTGGGCTGGAGGCCCCTGACTTGTCTCCTTCCCACTTGGAGCACCGAGGTCTGCCGACCAGAGAAGAGGGTGATGAATCACACCCAAGGCTATTTTCAAACCCTGACTCCTACTGTGGGACCTGTTCCCATCCCCACTCTAGTGGTTGTTGTTCCCACCCACCATCTGTCTTGTTGCTTTCTGAATTTTCCCTTCACTTTCATCTTCCTGGAATGGAGGAAGACAAATTTTGTGTGGGAATGAGAAGGCAGCCAGCCCAAGGGTGCAATGAAGGTGGGGGTTGCAGGTGGCTTCTGAGTGGTTGATGGAGCAAGTGGGAAGAGTGTGATGGGAATGATGATGTTGGGGGCAGGGGACTGTTTCACCCTAAAACCACTGCTACTATATCACTGAACATTCTGGACTGGTCCTCATTTCCAGTATTTGGCCTTTGTCCAACTATGCTCTGGATTTGGGATTTGGGATTTTTGCTCCCAGGACCCCTGTAGTTAGGGCTACAAAATACGATATGGATAGAGTTCATTTGGTCTCCCCTATTTGCTTGCTTTCTTTCTACCCCTTAAGAAACTCTTGGAGAATCATGCTAACCCTGTCTGTGTGTCTGTGGCTCCCCTACCTGATATGGGGACAAAAGGCTGTTGGGAGGTGAGACATCTGGAGGTGTTTAGAGCTAGAAGAGGGGTTGACATTGTGTAAAGGGGCTGTGTACCCTGTGTGCGTGTTGGGGGTGAGGCTTCCATATTAAAGCACAATACCTTCTCAGTTTTAGCAGAGGAGCAAAGAAAGTGGCACACGGAAGCCCAAACTTTGACCCTTTCTCTCTTCTTGAAGTTTTACAATTTCATTTGTAGGGCTACTGATTCGAGAAGGAGCAGAGGACCCCTGGAGCCAGGTATAGGGATAGCAGCAGTGACAGGAAAGGCAGAAGGTCTCAAGAGGAGAGAACAGTCTCTCTGATCAGGATGCTATTGCAGCTGCTGGTGCGTTTTGGCTAGGAGACTCCTGGAGCTCCCTTTTGCACCCCTGGAAAGATGAGATTCAGCAAAGGCAGGGCCAGGAGTTTCTGGCTGAAAGGAGTTGCCACTGGCTTGAATACAATGGGGAGAGCTTTTTTCCCTTGTGCTGTTTTCAGTAGGATGAGTATCATAGCCCAGGGTCTTTGGGAGACTTATCAGGTAAAATAAAGAAAGATAAAAGGGTTTTAGGAGGGGAAGTGTGAGTTTCACCCTGCAACCATAAACAGAGTAGTTGAACAATGGGCTGTGCATACAGTTGTTGTGTCAAGTGTTTATTAAGACTCTATTCATCTATGACTTAGGGTCTTGGGGAGTGTGTGTGTGTGTGTGTGTGTGTGTGTGTGTGTGTGTTTAGGAGGGGTGTTGCTCCTGGTAAACTTGAATCAGTGGGTTGAAAACTACAATGTGGATTATTGTCACAATCTGAAGTGCTGTGTTTGTATGTTAAGTCTCTTCTTGCCCAGCATTCTGTCTTGGGAACTGGCATGCTGACTATTGCTGTACCTGTTACTTCAACCGGCAGGGACTGTAGAACTGATGGAAGTGCTCGGGGTGGGCCAGGGTGGTATGCAGCAGAGAACAGGGGATCCAGGCTGTGCTGCTGTGCTTGACCTCTAAGACTCTCGGATTTTTCCCCCACTTATTCAGCTTTGGTGGATTAAAAGAGGTGATCCATTGCCAAGTGCTTTGTAAACTACCAGGTTCTGTACAGGTGATTTAAGTCCAGGCTTGGTGCTCGGTTTTGTGGAGGACACAGGTATAACTGCATCTTTAGGGAATCTACCATCTAGTTTGGAAGTTAGTGGCATAGATAATACGTGACACACCAAGTCTTCACTTTGGTGAGGGCTTTAGAAAAAATTATTATGAAGAATTTCAGGACCTGGCTGGTGGAGCTCAATGGATTGAGCATGGGCTTCAAAACAAAGGGTCACTGGTTTGATTCCCAGTCAGGGCACATGCCTGGGTTCTAGGCCAGGTCCCCACCCCAGTAAGGGGTGTGTGAGAGGCAACCACACATTGATGTTTCTCTCTCTCTCTTTCTCCTTCCCTTCCCCTCTGTCTAAAAATAAATAAATAAAATCTTAAAAAAAATAATTTCAGCCCTGACCAGCATGGCTCAGCTGGTTGAGTATCATCCCGCAAAGCAAAAGGTCACTGATTCGGCTCCTGGTCAAGGCACGTGCCTGGGTTGTAGGCATGGTCTGTGGTTGGGGCGCATGCGAGAGGCAGCTGATTCACATTTCTCTCAGACATTGATGTTTCGCTCTCTTTCTTCCTACCTTTTCCCTCTCTAAAAATAAATGAAAAGGTTTAAAAATAATTTCAAATATATATAAAAGTAGAAATGTTGTTAGTTAATAAGGCTCCATGTACTCATCACCCACCTTGAACAGCCATTAGTCCATGGCCCATCCTGCCTTAATTGTACCTCCATCTTTCTTGTGATTTTGAAATAAATCCCAAACACCTTATCAGTTTATCCATAAATTGTTCAATATGTAGCTCTACAAGAGAGGGCCTCAAAAAAGATAGCCATGGTACCACTAGTGCAATTAAAAGCCCCTAAATACCACCATGTGTCCTGGCAGTGTTCATATTTCCAGTTGTTTAGGAGGGCTTTCTGCCCTGGGAGGCCTGACCAGGGAGTGAGTGCTTTTGATTAAGGGGAAGGTGATTGATTGATAGAGGCAGTGACATTTGAGCTGAACCTTGGAATAGAGGCTCAGGAAAGGTTCGAGCTGGAGGGACTATGGAGCTTTAGCCTTCATTTTACAGCACGGCCACCCTGTCTGTGGGGCGTCAGCTTCAAGGCTCCGTCATGGAGGCTTCTTGTGCAAACTCTGCGCCCTGGTTCTGTAAGTGGTAAGTGGGAGTTCTAACTCTCCCATTTGCCTCCCCAGATTCAGGACCATCCAGGAGCTTGAGGTCCGCAGACCTGGGAGAATTCCTGGGAGGCTACTCTCCTCCCAGCCCCTCCCCTGTTCCTGGCCCCTGAGGCCAGTTTGGAGCAAAACAGGATGCATTCAGGATGAGCGTCTTTCCCAACTTGTCATCTAATCGCCATGGCCCAGCTTTGAGCTTCCTCTCTCATTCATGATAAAAACCCTCACTGTCTCGCTTTTCCCTCCCGCCCCAGTAAGGGTGTGCTGACTTCCTCTGTATCCGGGCCAGCCCTCCTCCACCCTCGCGTGGGGCGAAGGGAGAACTTCCCTGTCTGGGCCTCTCTTCCCACCTCCCCAGAGCAGGCTGTGAGAGGGGCGGACAGACCCCACAAGCACTCTCCCTGTCTGCGGCCTCCTGCTCTTGGGCTGTCCTTGGGAAAGAAGTGGCTTTTTTCCAACAAGCCTGGGGTCCTGCCACTGCTTGGTTAATGATTGAGCTACATAATAACCACCTTGGAAAGTCACCTCTTGGGCATGGCCATTAACCAATTCCTTGTCCACCTCAGGCCTTAAAGGGACCCCATCCTGAACCGTCACCTTACCCCAAGGGGACGTTAACAAGCATTCATTCAGTCATGGGAACTTCTGGGGCCAATTAAACTTCTGCCCCTCTGTCTTCGCTTGGGCAAACAGAAGTAGTTATTCACATGGCTTCAAGGACACACATTCAGCTTAGGTAGTGAAGGAATGGAGTTGACAGGGATTCCTATGGGCAGTGGGGTGAGGGGTTTTTGTAGTCGTCAGAGTTGGGGGGCAGGGGAAGGGTGTTTCCAGGAGCAGTTGATCACCCTGGCTCATTTTAAAAGTCTGAAAGAGTGGGGAATGCCCACGCAGAGGATCTGCCATTACTTGGAGTGGGATGGGGCCACATGTATGTCTGTTCCAGCACAGCTATGGGGCCCTCCACACCAGGCTGGGATGTGAGCTGCCAGCCACACTATCGCTGCCAGGCTGCAAGAGGAGACCTGCCTCAGAGAGCCTGCATGTTGACAGGCAATGGGAGTTGGGAAGGGTCAGGCTAGGACCCAGGTCCAATTTAGAAAGCTCTAGACCACAAGCCATTTTCCGCAGTGTCAGCGAGAAGAAAAGGAATCAACATTTCATGAACCCTATGGGCCTCACTATCTAGTCAGGAAACCTGGCTTCTAGGTGCGCCTCTCCACAGCCACCTCTTCATGAATGATGTTAGAGAAGACTTTTGCTTTCTCTGGGCCTCAGTTCCAACATCTTTAAAATGGGAAGGGCAGCTGACACAAACTCAGCAGTCTCCCAGGCTCCCTTCCAGCTATGAAAGTATATGTTCCCAGTCAAGACTCTTTTCCTACCCACAAGGCAAAGGTAAGCTGGCTTCAAATTCTGACAGACCCAGTCACTAAATATCCTTGCCTGGCTGATCAGTTTGGGCTTGTGGGGTATTGTACTGCCACAGCTTGGGTTTTCCTTGAGCATGGGCTTTCGTGCAGTCTGATTTCTAGTCCCTCCTCATGTTTGTGTCTGTCCCAGCTGGCTACCCTCTGACCCATGGAACTGCAAGTTAATGAATGACCTGTTCCCCCTGGGTAGTACCAGCCCAAGGCGCTGCTGGGATCCCAGGTCTCTGTGGGAACCAGCTGAGGGCCTAGTCAGCTCAAGTCACCTTTATGCTTTCTCCCATAATGCCCCAGAGGTAGGAAGCAGACAGAGCTCAGTGAAGGAGGGCCTTTAGAGGGCATTCGGTCCAACTGTCCTTCTACAGTTGGGGTCTTCCCGCTAAACACTCGTGCGATTCCTGTTCATGCATCTTCAATACCTAGGAGTGCAGTGTTCCAAGGCAGTTGCTTTCGTCCGTAGAATGTCCAAAAGTTTTATTTTATGTTGAGCTGAACTCTTTCTCTCTGTGATTTCTACCCCTGGGCCCTTGCTCTTCTCCCTATGACCACCTAGACCCTGTCTGCTCTCTCTGACCTTCAGAGTTCTGAGGACAGAACCCAAGTTCCCCTGCATCTTCTCCAGGCCAAACAGCCTCAGCTTTTCCAGGTGACCCTCCAGGGACCTGAGATCAGTTTCCTTCACGTCCTCTGCATATACTACTGTTTGTGGCCTTTGGGGTGGGAAATGGGGCTCTAGAAGCTCCTCACTATACTGTTTATGTCTAGCCTGAATTTTTCCAGAAAAGTTCTCCATGATCTTTTTCTGAACTACAGAATCCTGGGTCCAAGCACCTCCTACAGCTCTCTCTCTGATTTGTCCATCATTCAGGTCCAGCCAGCTCCCATGACTGGGGGGCCCTTGGAGAGGAAGGCCACCTTCCTGTGCCCCCATAGCACAGGCCAGTCCTGGTGAGAGGAGGCACTCCCCTTGATGAGTTGACTACAGTGTACTGTGTGGCAGCTGCCAGTGTATACTGTTGTCCTGCCACTTGCTTTCTTCTCTTGAGCTGGTGGGGGTTGGGGGAAGGGGATATTTTAAGGAGCATTGAAGCCGGAAATGAGTATGAGCCATGCCCACAGTGGAGACTAGAAGGGTGAATCAGACCGGGAGAAACACCAACCCAGTCATTCCTCTTGTAGCAGTCAGTGACCATGACAACGATGAATCCTCCCGTGTCTTTCAAGTATCCCAAGCACTTTCACTTCCATGGTCCCATTCTGTTGTCAGAGCAGCGCAGAAAGATAGATGGTGTGATCCCGCAGAAAGATAGATGGTGTGATCCCCCAGCGTGAGCCTCATGATCTCCACCTGAGGCCCAGGCAGGGGGAAGGGCACGGTCTCCGGGGAGGGAGCAGTTGGAACCAAGGTCTCCTGACAATCAGTCCTTTCTGTTTCCCCCAAACCACCCCCGCCAGCCAAGGCAGCAGAGGAACCTGTGTCCAGGCTGCACTCTGTTCCCATGGTTGAGGGAGCGACCTCCCGGGGAGGTGGCTGAGGATTTCCTGTTCTTTATCTGGGCTTGCCAAAGGCTGGGCTGTCTGAGGTGTGAGAGAGGCACTTGCAGCTAGTGTTTCTGCTCCAGACTGAGGTCAATGCAGCTGGGGCAGGGGCAGGGGCAGGGACAGGGAGCTTGTGAAGCCCTTGCCTCAGACATCTGAACTGAGTGGCCCCCACCTGAGTAGGGCCTTCTAAATGGGAAAAACAAAGAGGGGTATGTGGACCTGAGTTGTACCCATGGTCCCTGGGGCAGGAGAGTGTCATGAAGAGCAGGTGCTCTGGTGTATGTGACACTGAGCAAATGTCTTAACACCTGTGAGTCTCCATTTGATCAGCTCTAAAATGGAGATATGTGCCTACCTCATGGGATTGTTCAGTATTAGAGCCAACAATATGAACAGAATTCTTCTTGTTGTCGTTCTTTAGTAATACTTTTTTTTTTTTTTCACTGAACTGGGGGTGTGCTGTGCTCCAACCTGCCACCTCCTTGACCTTAGGTCTGGATTTTTCTGTCACTTCAGAGTCTGCCTCCCCCATCCAGAAAAGCTGTCCCTGGCCATGCTCACCCACACGGCCTTCCTCTGGCTTCCTTTACTGGCAGTTGTGACACTGCAACAGGCTGTAGTACAGTGAAACACCCATAACAATAGTGAATGCTTCTAGATTCTTGACACATTTGAAGTTACTTATCTCCCATGATAGTGCTATAAGGTAGGCTCTCATCATCCCCATTTTACACATGAAGAAACGGAGGCAAGGAAAGGTTAAATGAGGAACGTATCCAAACTCATGCAGATGGGGATTGATGTAGTTGGGATCACCACCCAGGCAGACTGACCCCACTGCCCATACCCTTAGCCACTGTACCATGCCTCTCCTTGCCCTTTTCCAGATGCCTGCATAGGAGGTCAGAGCTGAGGCTTGGGTCTCCCTTTGGCCCCTGACTGCTCATCACACCCACCAGTGATCAGTCTCTCCTGGGCAGATAGTACCCAGATCTATTGTCTGATCCCCTCCCTAGGTAGACAGATGGACAGGAGAGAAAACTTGAAGGGCTGGGTATTGATGCTCTGAAGCAGAGCTGCATTGAGGTTGGGGGAGGGTGTGCAGGAGGGATATGGGGGTAGTTCTGACAGCAGCAGCAGGCTCACTTGATTAGCACCTTCCAGCACTGGCAGGTGGACACCAGGGTGCTGGGTGGCATTGGGGAAGAGAGGCATTTTAATGAGCTGTCTTGACAACTGGGTTGCATCATTTAGAAGGTATGGGTGATTAGGGATAGGCAGGGGGCTAATTGGATTAACTTTCTGATCCTTCCAGCTGGTGTGGCCCATACTAGAGTTGGGTATATGTTGGGGGGGGGAATTAGTTTTGTCCAGAAGCTATAGCTCTCCCCACAGTGTTCCTACCTCAGGGCCCTTGGGTGCTGCAAACTTCCTTCCATCAGGCTGTCCCACCTGCCAGCTCCATTGCTTTTGAGCTCATTCTCTGTTACCTTGCATCTAAACCAGTTCCAGGGGCTGCTACAAAGGACAGTTCATCTTAGTAGCCTCTGCCTCCCTGCGAAGGATGGGCCTGGTAGCATCTATGGCCAAGTACTCCAGGGGAGTTTGACTTTTTTACAGTTTTCAGACCTTGGTGCCAACATACATAGGGTCTAGCACCAAGTAAGTGCTCAGGTAAAATTAGTAAGTGCATAGCCAAGGGGGAGTAGATTTGATGGGAGAGCCTAGGGAGACTGACATGGTTACAGATTAACAGGAGGGCTGTGAACATTTAGGTGGGCTCCTGGCCCCATCTGCAGTCCAGTAAAAGCTACTTGACCTTTCATAGCCTGAGTTTATCCACTTGTGCAGTAAGTAGGCCTGCTTTGGACAGGGCTGATGTGGGGACCAAATGAGATGTGGGGTGACCAAGTGCTTTCTCCACCGATAAAAATTTACTTCAGGCTAAGGATTCGTTACTGTAAATACCTTGGTATTTGTGTGTGTGCGTGTGTGTGTGTATGTGTCAGGTGATTTCTCCTATTTAATGAGGAGGCTTGTAACTTGGTGGCTCTGACTCTGGAGCCAGATTGCCTGGATTTGCATCTTGGTTCACCACTTCTCAGCTGCTGACCTTGGGCAAGTTACTTGCTATCTCTGGGCCTCAGTTTTCTCGTCTGTCAAATAGATGATCAGAGCACTTACCTCACAGGGTGGTCGTGAAGATTCAGTGACTTAAACCATATAAAAAGGAGCTAAAGAAATGCCTGGGACATAACAATGACCTTTTGGCTGTTATTATTATCTCATTTTATAGAAACCCCATGTTGATGGTGCTATGATCATATCACAATTCTACAGATAATGACACTGAGACATGAGAAGTTAAGTTTTGCCCCATACAATCTGGCACATAATACGTGCTCAGTAAATATTAGTGTCTACATTAATTACTTATAATTACATTCAGTGTTATAAATATTGTCATCAACAATCAGCACAGCCAGGACTAAAAGCTGTGTCTTCAGACTGTCAGCCTGTTATTCTTCCCACTGTACCACCAAACTTCTATCATCTTAGGTCTTACACAGCCTTTTGGCCACCAATTTGAGCTCTGTTTCCGTCTGCTCCACCGAGGTCTGAGCTTGAACGTTGTCACCTCCTGCCCCCAAGGCCCTAGGGACTCATTGTCTCTTTGTACTCAGCATCACAGCCCTCCCTTTGCCTGGCTTGGCTGGCTGACCACGGCACTCAGGAGAGGGGTTGTGTCCCTTGCTTCCAGAGGGAGAACAGGCCCAGGCTGAGGAGGTTACCTCTCTCAAGCCCATTTCCTCTGTGTCAGGGACAGTTTTCTCTGGATCTCAGGGTGGGGACAGGCTCCTTCAAGGCATTTCCTGTCCGGGAGTTTATATTTGGCCTCAGAAAAAGGAAAGGGAAGTAGGCAAGGGGGTGGGATGTAGAAGTGGTGGCACAGGGTCAAAACGGGTGACCGCCAAGACTTTTCAAGCCAAGAGAGGGAAGCAGGAGATGGCGCATGTCCCTTCTGTCAAGTGCTCTTGGGTGTCCTTGAAGGAGCTGGGGATGGGAGAGCTAAGTGCTCCTTGAAGCCAGAACGCCTCTACCCTCAAGGACAGTTTGTTTTCCCTTCTCATATCTCTGGGCCTGGGTTCCTGGCCCTGTGGTTTCTGCCCCGGGGCAACATTCTGCCAGTCAGCCAGTACCCTGAGGCTCAGGTGTGTGCTCAGTTCTGTGTCCTTGCTGTGGGGATAACCAGAGAAGGGGTGGAGTCAGAGGCCCACACACACTGTTTAGTTAGGAAGCAGGACTTCCTGTCTGGGTGTTGCCAGAACATTCAGTAGCCATTACCACACTGCAGTGAGGATTCAGAGACCAGTAGGACCCAATGGAGTTGAGCTTTGGTTGAGTTGGGGAGATAGACTCTTGTGCTTTTGAGAAGGTAAAGGAAATATGTAGGGAGCCACTTTATTTAACTGAGCCATTGGGTGGTAGGAGGTTGGTGAGAGATCAGGGAAGGAAGGCTTCATGGGAGGGGACATTTGGCCTCCATCTTGATGAATAATAGGAGTTTGCAGATTCAAGTCAGGCTGGATCTAGAGTGTGGATAACCTCAAGTGCCAGGTAGAAGGCAGTCTGATATAACTGCTCTGGGCTGTGGGCCATGGGGAGCCTGTTAGGTTCCACAGTAGGAGAGTGGCCAGGTCAGAGCTGGGCTCTCTTGGAAGCAGAAGCTGGCAGGATGACCTGTTGAAAGGAGAAGCTGGAGGCTGGGAACTTGGAGGACTGAAATAATCCAGGCATGAGAACCTAGAGCACGACTGGGTGTGGGAAACCGTGACCATTTGACGGAAAAGTTGATAGAACTTGGTGACTAAATACACGAATGAAGACTGAAAACAGACCAGGATGACTGGGGATTTCAGCGTAGATGTTTGGTGCCTTTGGAGGCAGGAAATCAGGAGAGCTGCATTGGGAGGGGAAGATGGGTTTGGTCTCGGTTCCCTGCTCCCACACCGAGGACTCTTACTTCAGTCTCCCAGAAGAGAATGTGCAGGGGGAGGACAGCACCCTCTACTTAATCACCCACTGCCAATCACACCTACCTCTGCCTCAGGTCTAGATTTTGGTCAATGGTCATTATTAGGTGGGGAAACTGAGGCTCAGACAGAGGTAGTAGCTTGCTCAAGGCCAGAATGTAGTTCTCCTGACCTACAGTCCAATAGTCTTCCGTACCACAGTGGAGAACAGTTACCACTGGTCTAACATCTGCCCCAGACTGGTTAGGCTGGCATCTCTTGCCTCCAGGTTGGAGACTGGAGGTGATGGAGTAGCATGTGGCTTATTAAAACACCTCTGTTTTCTTGTTACCATGACCTTGTCAGAGCACCTGGGACTGCATTGGGGGTGGGACCCCTTGGGGGCAAAAAAGCTAATGAGGAGAAACTGCTGCAGAACAGGTGGCAGCTTTGACCTTAGCTGTCACAGGGAAGCCCTGGGCCAGGCAGGAATGTCAGCTGCCTGTTTTGGCCCTGCTGTATCTAGTGCTAGCCTAGCTGACCACAGGCTTGGCTGACTCTGGATCCAGATTTTCAAGCAGCCTCAGCAGGCCAGAGGTCTACTTGAGCCACAAGCCCTTATAACCTTCCCTTCTGACCCTCACTTACTGCTTCGTGCTGAAGCTCAGCCTACATGGTCGTGGGAGGAAAGGCACAGCTGGTGGTTTCTTGTATAAATTCCATATTTATAACAACTCCAAACTAGAACTGCCACCTCTCCCTGGCTGACCCTGCAAGGTGTCCACAGTGTTCCAAACATAAGGGCCCTCTATTGAATATTGCATCCATTCTTTGCCTCACCCTTCAGGACACGCCCAGGGTGGGGTGGGGCTGCTTGGAGATGTCTGAGGCCCCCCCAGGTAAGGTATCCTACTTCATGTCTGGACTCAGACTAGTTTTTGTGTGCAGGGGCTGTCCTGTGTATTCTAGAATGGTAAGCAGCATCCCTGGCCTATACTCAGTAAATGCTAGTTGCACCACTTCCCAGTTTTGATGATCAAAAATGTCTCCAGGTATTGCTAAAGGCTCCCTGGAGTTAATTGTCCCTGGTTGAAGAATCCCTGTGGCCCTGTGGCCTTGGGTATGAAGTGTTGAAGAGAGATTGTTGTTAGAGTGGAGAGCCACTCGTGTGAACCTGCCACTGGCCAGCAAGAAAATTCAGTGGCTTCATTCTGTTGCCACCCAGTCCCACAATACTGTACCCTCCTGGGCCTTTTGCCTTGTTGGTGCTTCAGTTGTGAAAGGGAGACTCTGAAGTGTTGCTCACGTGGGCCCAGGAGCTGGCATCTAGCTGGAGCTCTGGCTGAGACTGAGGCTGGCATCCAAACAGGTGTAGTGGGGCCCCAAGTTCTGCCCGTCGACCTAATGAACCAGAGGCTAGCCAGTGTCTGCCACTGCCAAGCTAGGCTGCTTGAAATCCGGCAGCCCTTGGTGTGGTGCCCCTCCTGTGAGGTTTGGAATGTGGGATGAGAGCTATTTTGGTCTTGTCCCCCTTCCTCCCTCCACCTCCCTCCCCTGTAAGAATCTAGTTAGAGTTATAATTCCAGCTAAGAGCAGTGGGTGCAGGGAAAGACAAGAGTGTACCCAACTCCCCATAGACAGGGCATTGCAGACCCCCCTGAATGTCTACTTCAGGATCCGGAGGGGAAATGGTGGTGGTTTTGTAATCCATGACAGCTTTTAGCAGGGTACCTTGTGAGGGCTCCTCTCCCTTGGTTCCCCAGAGAGAGAGGTGGCCTAGCCAGGCAGTCACCTGTTGCAATCTCTCTGCCAGGGTCACTGCCATCCTAGAGAGCCCCTCTGTGCAAAATCAAATGGAACACCACTTCTCAGGGTCCAAGGCTTGAGGATGGGTGGGCTCGCTTCTTGTGGTGTAGGTTCTTTAGTGTATCCTTATGGGAGGGTGAAAGGGGCTAGTCTAGTCATAGGCACTTGGGGCCGAGTGAGATGTAAGTCCTCTGACAAAAGGCCAACATCTCCTTAAGTAGGTCCTTCTCTACGAGTTGGGGTGGGCAAAGGCAACAAGCCTTGCATCAACCACGAGAAGTGATCTGAGAAGCTACTTGTCAGGACCCAGCAGTTGCCAGGTGCAACAGCAGGGCCTGGAGTGGTAGTCAGCCCCTCTGCCTACCTTGGTACCAGCTTGGCCTCACAGAGCCCACTTTGGGAACTTGGGTTTCCACAGAGATGGTGGCAGTGCAGGCCTTTCTCCAATGCTGTAGAATGCTGGCTTTCCTCTTGTGTTCTCTGAAGGTGGGAGAGGCCATGCTGATAACAGATCTTGTTTTGGAGACAGTCATCCTGCCGTGAGGGCCATGGAGGAGATGCCTTTCCAGATAAGCTAAGCACAGTAAAGGAAGCTGACACATTGGCTGGAAGCTAGCTGCCTTATGGAGTGGGTCACAAACACCCACAGACCTGCCTGCCCCCATTCTATCATGTGCATTCACATCACTGCTCATTGCTCTCTCCTGGTCCTGTACTCAGCCCTACAGAGAACATGGACCAGTCTCTTTTTTCTTTTAATCCTCATTTGAGGACCTCCCCCCGCACCATTGCTTTTAAAGAGAGAGGTGGAGTCTCCAGCCATACCACCCTGGACATGCTCCATCTTGTCTAATCTAGGAAGCTAAGCAGGGTTGGAGAGAGATAGGGAGGGAGAGAGAAACACTGATGCAAGAGTAGCATTGATTGGTTGCCTTCTGTGTGCACCTGGACAGGGGATTGTGCACACCTGGACCTGGGACTGAACCCTCAACCTGGGCATGTGCCCTGACCAGAAATCAAACCTGCAACCTTGGTTATGGGATGACACTCCAACCAACTGAGCCACACTGACCAGGGCTGGTTTTCTATCTTGGCTCTACTTCAGAATCACCTGGAGAGGTCTCAAAAAGAAACAAAAAACTAATCCTATCCCTAAGGATTCTTTTTTTCCTTTAAACTTATCTATTGATTTTGAGAGAGAGAGGGAGGAAGGGGAGAGAGAGACAGAGACAGACAGAGCTTTGTTGTTCCACTTCCTTGTATATAGCCTGACTGGGGATTGAACCTGCCATCCTGGCTTATGGAGACGATGCTCTAACCAACTGAGCCAGCCAGCCAGGGTTTCACTTCTTAACTGTGGGCTCAGCAGTGACTTCCTTTTACAGAGTGCAATATGGGAAGGGGAGGGGACTAAGTTTATAGCGGAGAAGCCTGACAAACATTGTCAGCCAGCTGACTGAGAGGTGACTGAGGGTAACGTCAACTGTAACAAAGTTGTAACTTTAACATCAACTGTAACATCAGCTGTAACAAAGACACTTTGATCTGGGCATCTGTGACATCCACCCATTGCTGGTCCTGGGCCCTGTGTCTTGCCTGGCCCCTTAATCACCAAGACATATGTCCCTGACTGCTCCTCTGGGAGGGGACCTCAGGGCCTCCCAGCTCTCCATGGAGTAGTAAGTCACATTGATAGTATATACTCTTTTCTTTTTTTTTTTTTAACAATTTTTTAAAGATTTTATTTATTTATTTTTAAAGAAGGAAGGGAGGGAGAGAGAGAGAAACATCAATGTGCGGTTGCTGGGGGCCGTGGCCTGCAACCCAGGCATGTACCCTGGCTGGGAATCGAACCTGCGATGCTTTGGTTCGCAGCCCACGCTCAGTCCACTGAGCTATGCCAGCCAGGGCTTTATACTCTTTTTTTTTTTAAAGATTTTGTTTATTTATTTTTTAGAGAGAGGGGCAGCCTGGGCAGGCTTGGAGGAAGAAAGAAAGGGAGAGAAACATGGATGTGTGAGAGATACATTAATCTGTTGCCTTTCATGCACATACAACTGGGGACCTGGCCTACAACCCAGGCATGTGCCATGACTGGGAATTGAACCAGCGACCTTTTGGTTCACAGGCCAGCACTCAATCCACTGAGCCATGCCAGGGTGGAAAGGTTCTCATTTAATTAGTCATAACTGGAGTTCTGATACTGGTATTTTTAAAAGCTCCCCAGATTATAATGTTCAGCCTGAGTCGAGAGGTTACTACTTCAGCTGTAACAAAGGCACTTTGATCTGGGTGTCTGTGACATCCATCCATTGCTTGTCCTGGGCCCTGTGTCTTGCCTGGTCCCCAGGCCTGGGCTGGACTTTGGGTTGGAAGGGAGCGGACTGAACTAGGGCCTGGGCATCTCTCTCACAGCCTGCTGAGTGACCACAAGGCATAAGGACTCGAGTTTCCCAATAGCGGCATGAAGAGGGTAGAGTTGGTGACATTAGCTTGGTGAGTCCTGGCTTCCCAAAGCTTAGTTACCCACTACTTTGTCTTTTCCTCCTAGCTTTCTCTCTCACTTCTTTACAAGTAGGACCCAATCAGAACTGAGCCTTAAAGACTATGTGAATATAAAGTTCAAGTAGTCCTAACAAAGGAAGTCCCCTCTAGTGATAGCCTTCCTATAGATAAATTCAAAACCAGATAGAACCTGGCCACATGCAGACTTGCCAGGAAGGTAGGCAGGAAAGTTACTAGTCCTCACTATGTAGATTTGAAAGCCAAAGCCTAGAGAATGAAGAAAGTTGTCTAATGTGACTTAGGCAGCAAGTACAGGAGTGGCTTAGTTGGAAAACCTTTTTTTTTTTTTCCAACTGAGTTATCATATTTGGGCATTATTGCATCTCTCCTGTGGGAAATATTGCTGCTTTTCTCCTGGGTGCATACACTCTATCCTCACTCATAGATCATGGCCTAAGGACAGAAGCGCTGCTTTTCTCCTCATTGTATCCTCTGCACGGAGAGACACTCTGGTCTCTGGTACGTGCCCTGTGTAAGCATCGCTGCAGATACCATCACTGACCTCTTGGCTTCTGCTCAGCCAGTCCTCCTTTGATGCTCCCTTCAGGAGACTTGTGAGTGTGATCCTGGGGCCTGATTAGACTTCAGAGCTCTGTAGTTTACCTCTCCCCCAATCTTTTGGTTCAGTTCAGCTGGGCCTCTCCCCAGGGATAGAGTCTGGCCTTAACTCTCAGTGGAATCCAAATTGTGCCAGCTGAGTGCTATCCCTGACCTGTCCTGGTACATCACCCTAGCCTTGGCCAGAACACAGCTTGCATAATACAGAGGCTGAAACTACTGGAATCCGCACATCTGGACACAGGCCGGACTAGGGGCTACAGGCAAACATTCCTACATCACTCGCCTCAGCCTGCCTGGTGTCACTCTCCCCGCCGGGCATATAAGGCAATCTTCATTCTGGGCCGCCTGGGCCCCAGCTCCAGGTGAATTAACTCTTCTAGGGCTGGGTGGTCACCTGGCTCCCAGCCTGGGCAGGCTTGGACGGGTGTGAGGGACAAAGGCAAAACACCTTAGGGTTAGCCCTTAATCACCAAGACATATGTCCCTGACTGCTCCTCTGGGAGGGGGCCTCAGGGCCCCCCAGCTCTCCATGGAGTGGTATGTTGTCGGGAGCCAATGTCCCTGACATCCTGTTGGGCAATAACCTATTACATTCCCCAGATTCCTGCCAGGGACGGCTGCTGGGGATTCAGTCTGGAGCCCTGCTTCGGACTCCTTGGCTCCTTTGTGTTTTTGAGCTGTTGTGGCCTCTGAAACTTCTGCCTCATAACCTCACTTTCTTGAGCCATTTGGCTTCCAATTCTGACAGTGATATGGATGTCACTACTTTCCAAACCCAAAGGGGAATGCTTGCTGGGCCTCTTTCTCCCATTTCTTCATTTTCCTTGGGAGACTTCAGTCACGGTGGGAAGGGAACTGAACTGGTGGGTGCCTAGTACTATACGTCAGGGTATGTTTTCCCGGTCCAGTATTTGATTGAATGCTCTTATTTTACAGAGGAGGAAACTGAGTCTTGGAGAGGTTAAACAATTTGTCCGATGTCAGAGAGCTAGTGACTGACAGCCCCAGGATTTAAACTCAAGCCTGTCACTCCACTAGGCCAGAAGGGGCAGAACACAAGTTTGAGGGCCCCGGGTTGGTTCCTTTGAGTCCAAGGCCCTTAACGTAGCATCTGATGGCAGGTATGCATAATGCCAGGGCAAAGAGTGCTGGGCATGGAATTTTAAGATCAGGGTCATTATCTCAGGTATAACACTTAACTGTGTGACTTGGGGAAGTCCCTTGGGCTTCAATATGCCCCATACTGTAGTTTTTTAAAAATACCAATTTGGAGAGTTTCACCACAGTCCAATAAAATCTGCCTCTGGGGATGGGGCCTTGGGGAATTGGTATTTGAAAAACCTCCTAGCTGATTGTCATGTGCATCCAAAGATGAGCATCCATGAGCTAAGTGATTTAGGCCAATGCTTCACCAACTTGAATGGGCTGCACATCACCCAAGGATCCAATTCAACTGAGATTCGATTCAGTAGGTCTTCGACTCTTCATGTCTAACCCACTCCCAGGTGATGCTGATGCTGCTGGGCCACACTTTGAGTGGCAGGGGCTAGAGGGCCCTAAGTATGAATGAAACAACATGGTGCTCACCCGACTGATCTGGTCCCCTTCCCACTAACCCTGGCTAGTGCCACTGCTTAGCATTAGGGGAGCAGGAAGCCCTGCCACTCTTCTGTGGGCCTCACGGCTCAGGCATGAGGTCCACAGGTGCAAGGTACAGGCTTTCAGCACTGTACTGTCCCACCCCACTTCGGCTTAGGGAGAAGCATGGGAGTAATGACCAGGCAGGTGCTTCTCTCTGCCCTTCTCGTCCTCTCCTGCCTCAAACCGTGAGTGACTGGGGGCTGCCGTGGGGTTAAAGGGTGTGATCCTGACATGTAGGCCAATCCGTTAGGTTTGACTCTGCTGATCCCGGTGGCCATGCCAGACTCATGGCCCTTTAGGTGTCACTGTTTCCTTCTGTAGCCACCTTTCTGGAAACTCTGATCTGGTCTCCTTTTGCCCCTCCTCTTTGTCTTAATGACAGGAAAGCAGAGCTGGCTGCTGGGAGGGACTCTGAGGTGGGGAAGGCCCTTCTCCAGAGTGTCTGGTAGGTGTAAGAGATGAGGGGGTGGTTGTAGCAGCTGGCTCAGCTGTCCTCTCAGTGAAACTGTGTCCCCCAAATGCTCCCTGGGTGGGTGTGAAGTCCCTCCAGGCTGCCATTACCACCTCCCATCCCCCAGACCACCACCTGCCTAGTCACCTGGACACTTTCCCAGCCTGCTTTGCCCCCTGCCAGAGGGGCTGAGGTAGTGCTAGCTGGGCCCCGTGGGGACAAATGCTTCCCATGTCCCAGCCCCACTGCTCCCTGGCACCACCTGGGTAGGGAACAAATAGCTGCCCGGGCAGTCCCAGGACTTTGCTGCTGGTACTCAGCCTACACTGGGCCAGGAGGGCCTCCTCTGTGGCTTCAGTCCAGCTGCACGTCTGCACTGAGGCTGGCAGGGGTGTCCCGTTCAGGGCCGGGAACTCCCAGAGCAGAGGCAATTCAGCCATTGCCCTGAGAGAGACCCACAGGCCAGCACTGTGTCAGCGTGACAGTCAGCACTTGGTTATGCTGCAAATAGGCCAGCCTCAGGGGAGAGCTGGGGCAGTCCTGGGAGGCTCCCAGGGGAGAGAGGGCTGGAACTTGATGAGTGGTAGGGGAGGAAGAACACTGGGGCAGCCACCATGTCGGAAGATGGAATCCTGAACTGGAGTCAGACTGAACTTGGACTCTGGCCCTAGCACTGCTACCCTGCCCACTGGGAGACTATGAATGAGCCGTTCCTTTCTGAGCTGGTTTCGAGATCTGGGAAATGGGGAGAGTAAAACCTTCATAGCTTGTTTTATGTGTTCAGAGAGAGGTGGTTCTTCTCAAAGTGCTGGAGAACTTTACGTGTGATGAGGAGAAAGAAAATAATGCTTGGTGAATATTTTGTCTCCCTAGCCAGACTAGGACAGTCTACGCAGGCTGTGGAAGGGAATGGGTCCCCAAGGAAGAGGGTTGAAGACACAGCTGCATCCCCCTGCCCCAGCAGCACTCCTTGACCCCAGATGGTCCTGGGAGGCACTGCTGTCGGCAGGTTCTGTTCTTGGGCAGGGGTAGAAGAGTGGGAGGGGATTGGGACAGGTGAGGAATGAGGCTGAAGAAAGGGGTTCCAGGACATACAGGGTGTGCAGCCTGGGAAGTAGAGGGTAAATCCTCTCTGGCTGTGACATGAGGCAAACGCGCCAGCCTCTCCCTCTTAACTTCTTTTGCCATTTCCAGATCACCAGAACTCGAGGTGCCTGCCTGCTGGAGGTGAGTCAGCAGACACCCATCACCCAGCTAACCCCGTTTCTCTGCCTCATTTTGTCTCTGTTCTGTTTTAGAAGCTGAGGCCAAGAAAGCATGCGAGTGGCTCCGAGCAACAGGATTCCCTCAGTATGCTCAGCTGTTTGAAGGTAAGGCGCCCCCTCCCCCACCCCCAAACTTCCCTATCCTTCTACTCTTCATCTGTCAAGTGGAGCAAATCAGATTTCTTTCTCCGATTGCACAAGAAGCCGTGTACCCTGGCCCTGCTTCTATAGCCACAACTTCTCTCTCCTACATTATCATCTCTACTACATGGCTCTCGTCAGCTCTCACAAGCTCTGTCTGCTGTTGCCACTTGTAAAATACCTTGTCTGGACTAGGGTCATTGCTTTGTACCACTCCAAGGATGCCAGTTGCATAGATGCAGCAGGGGCGTGTGCCCTGGTGGCCTGCCCCTTACCTCGTCTTCCCCATGGTTTTCTCTCTTTGTTTCCCTTCACTTTCCCAGTCTTCCTTAGCATTGTTTATACTAGCTGTTTCCACTTGCCCTCTTCTTCCCACACTGCCACTGCACCCTGGCTTCCCCCCACCTTGCCAACAACAGTCCTTGTCAAGCTCCTCCGTGGGGTCAAGTTCAGTGGTCACTTCCTAGTCCTTACTTAATCTCTCCAAAGCATTTCAGTGCAGTTGGCCACTCTCTTCAGCTTCTAGAAATGCTGCTCTCTTGACTGTTTCTCTGGCTGCTGCTCTCAGTGTCCTTAGCTGTCTCTGCTTCCTCTAGAAGGTAGCTAAATGTTGGGGTGTCTCAGGGCTAAGGCTCAGCCCCTCTTCTCTCTCAACATTTCTTCCCCAGGAGATTCTTGTCCAAGTACCATCTATATTCTGGTGACTTCCAAATGTCTCTCTGTCCAGACCTCATTCCCAGGCTCCAGATTTATCTAATCAACTGCCAATCACTGCCTGTACTCAGATGTCGGCCAGGTGCCTCGGATTTAACAGGTCTGAATCTGAGCTCCCCACGGCATTACTGACCACTCAAGCGCCACATCCAGGAATCATCCTCAATTCTTCTTTTCTGTCATCCACCATAGCTAACCCTTCCGCTAGCCCCTTCTCCCTCCAGAATATTTCTTGAATCGGACCACTTCCTACCATGTTCCCTGCCATATCAGTGTGACCTGCTGTCACTGCTCACCGGGCTTAGTGTGTCAGTCTCCTTCCTGTACTCCTTGCTGTACTCTGAATTTACAGTGGCCAGAGGCCCCGTGAGTGTAGGCCTAGTCTGTCACTGCTCTGCTCTGACTGCGTTACACCACTCCCAGTGCACTTAGAATGAAGTCAGTCCCGGTGCTTCACCCTCACGGACAAGACTGTGTCAGCCAACTGCCTGCCCTTTCTTTACTCCTCTCTCCCCTTCGCCGACCACACTCAGGCTCCTTTTTATCACCTGCTCCCTCTGGGCCCTTTTCCTCTTCAGAGCCTTCGTGTTAGTCCTGCCAGGAACTCTCTCCCCAGGCTTTTTGCACGGCTGGCCCCTTCTGTTTCTTCAGGACTCAGCTCAGACGTGTGACCTCTGCCAGCCACCTCTCTAGGAATAGCCCCCACCCAACCTGCCATGATGTCTTTTGTCGCATTTATTACTGCATTCTCTTGTTTGTTTCATGTATTGTTTATTGTTTCCCTCCGCAGGAGAGTGGAAAGCCCATGAACGCAGGGATCATTTCTGTCTCCTTTGCTGTTGTATCCCCAGTGTCGGGCACAAAGTAGATGCTCAATGAGTCTTAGGAAATGAGTAAATAGGCTGGTTTTACCAATAAGGCAGAGAAGTGTGGGGTTTCCTGACTGCTCTCACCTTCTTCCTTGCTCCTTCCTCTTTCCCCTCTCCTCTTTAAACCCCAGGGAGTGGGTCCCCTGTTCTGGGTAGCAGTGGCAAGTGTTTCTTCTGTCCTCACTCTCTCCCTGCTCCCCCACTTCACCTTGGGCGAGGGAGGAAGTTCCTCATTTGAGCAGCCCAGGATTCAAAGGGGATTGAGACCTGCCGTCCCTGCGGGACCTGCCTCACTGACTGGTGATGGGTCCTCTCATCCAGCTACCCCTCCTGGCCTCTCCCCAACCTTTCTGCTGATGGCCACCTCGAGCTTCCTAGGCTCCTCCCTTCCCGCAGACATGCTCCTCCTCCTCTGCTCTTGTTGGGTTTCCTCTCTGCCTCCCCAGCTTCTCCAACCTCCCCTTTCCAGCTCTAAGGGCCGCTGGCAGAATTCCTGTCCAACCACCCTCAACTCATCTTGGCTTCTCTCTGCCATGCAGAAGGTTCATTTCCCCTGGATATTGGCTCTGTGAAGAAGGACCACGGTTTTCTGGACGAGGACTCTTTGGGGGCCCTGTGCAGGTAGGGGGGCTGAGGGCCAGACCTGGGAGGCTGGGGCCCAGCTTGGGGCTTCCTCATGGAAAAGAAACATCCCTGTGCCCCTAACAGAGGAGGAGCCCCACATATCAACAAAGCTCATACACTGCAGTTACCCTGCTTACTCTGTCTTCTGGGTCTGTGACACCCTCACCGACCCAGCACTCTAGCTGGAAAGCCAAGGTCTGGCTTTGATTCTCTTCTCCCTTCAGTGAGATTCCATAGACAGTCCTCTCATTTGTCCCCTCTCTACTTATACTAGCTTGGCCCTTGTCTGAGGTCAAACCATGACTTCTTGGATCCATTACAGCCTCCTACCTGGCCTTCCCGCCTTCCATCTCTGCATTCCCCTCCTCGGCACAGCACAGCTGCCCACTAGCCACTAGAGTCAGTTTCCAGACAGGCACTCCTCTGCCTCAAATGTGTCGCTGCCTAAAGGGAAAAATCCAAAGCTTTTTAGCATGACACCAGAGGTCCTTCGCAATCTGGTTTTGACTGACCTTATCAGCCTGGGTCTCGTTTCATAACTACACTGGTCTGTTTAATGTTGTTCTCTCTACCTTGTCCCAGGCTCCTGTTGAAACCTGAGATAGGAGTTCCTCTGTCTCTGTTCCTCTGAATCCCATTTCTGTCTTCCAGGAAGCCTTATCTGACTACAACCAGTCTGTTCACGGAACTTCCTTGTCCCACCCTCTGTGTGCCTGCTCTGCCTTCTGTCTACTCTGGTTCTTGAACCTTTCCCATCTTTGTAGTGGTTTGTTTCCACATCTATTAGCTCTCAGAGGACAGAGGCCATAATCTCCTTAGCATTGTGTCTGGCACTGAGACCCTTGGGAACACTGGGCTTGGGAGACATTTCGTTGGCCGGGCACATGCACTAGTGGATGACATCTTGGGAATATCTTGGTAGGTTATGTGCTACAGGCTTTGGGGGTTGGGGTTCTTGGGTGACCACTGCTTCGTTTCCTTGCAGGAGGCTGATGACCTTGAACAATTGTGCCTCGATGAAACTGGAGGTTCATTTTCAATGCAAGCAGGTGAGTCATGGTAACAGTGGAGTCTGCGACCTTGCAACGTGATGGGAAACTTAAGACGTGCACAAACCACTTTCGAAACTAGTTCCAGTGTCCTAGGAGTCCAGGACATCTGCAGCAGTGCTTTGTTCCAGCCTGGGGGCAGGGTGTCAGGGTTAGGCAAGCCTGGTCTAGAGGCTGAAGTATGAGAACAAGTACCCCGGCCCTTGATCTCACCCTCTGCCCGAGCCCACCTATACCTCCTGGGTGTACTAATAACCTGACGCAGAGATGGCCCTTCCTTAGGGAAATCCATCTGCCTCCACTCCCTACTCTGTGATGGCAGAAATTCCTTGACTAGAGGGTAGAGACAGAATAATGTGATGGAAAAATCATGGCCTATATGGTGTTAGATGTCAAGGTCGTTAATTCCACCCACCCCAAGTCTTTTCCCTCTGGACCTCATTTTCCTCATCTCTCCCATGAATGGTGGGGAGGGGCATCCATAGCTTCCAGAAGCTTCTGTGCCTCAGCCAATCTGAGATTGCTGAAACTGTGAGGACTGTCAGTCTGCACGTAGCCCTGGAATGTGGACCTGATGATCCCATCCTGCCCTGGGGTCAGGTTCGATGAGTTTCTTCTGAGGCTTTCTGCCCTAGAGGTAGGTTCATCAGCCCAGTTGCCAGAGCCCTGGCCTGAGAAGAAGGAAACTCCTGGGACCTAGTCCCCACTGACTGCTCAGTGACCTTGGGTGAGCCTCTTCCTCACTATGGGCCTTAGTTTCCCCACCTTGCACATTAGAAAAGGAGAAAATCTCAAAACTCCTCTCAGCTCTGACATTCTGTGATTCTGCAACCCAGGCATGTGCCCTGACTAGGAATGGAACCAGTGACCCTTTGGTTCGCACGCAGGCCAGCATTCAATCCACTGAGCCACACCAGCCAGGAACATTCTGTGATTCTGACCTAAGACTCTAGCCCACACTTGAGAGGTTGCTGAGACCAAGAGGTTAAGATACCTGAATTCTAGGCTGGCTCTGTCCCTGACTTCCTGCATGACGTATAACCTTGGACAAGTGGCTTCTCATTTGTGGGTCTGTGTTTCACTGTGTGTAAATGGGGAGGGATTGGATCAATCACATGACCTTTACCATCCATCTGGTCTCTATCTATGCCTCCTGGCCTCCTCTTTCTAGCACTCCCAGAGTCAGCTCCTTCTCTAGTACATGTCCCCAATCAGAAAGCAGGGAGGGCCCTTTGTCCCAAAGTCCTCCAAGTGTTTGGAGGCAGAGTGCAGCATAAGCAAGGCTGGTAGGTGGACTTCTCTGACTGACCCTGTGGTGCCCTTCTCAGAATGAAGACTCAGAAGAGGAAGAGCAATGTACCATCAGCAACCCCTGGTCCTCACAGCAAGAGAGTCAGCGCTGGTCTCGCATGGGCTCTTCTGACCTGTTGGCTCCACCGAGCCCTGAACTACCAGTGACATCCAGCTGTGAGAGTGTCCTTACTGAGCTTAGTGCCACCTCCCTGCCGGCCATCACCGTGAGCCTACCACCTGAGCCAGCAGACCCACCCTTGCTAAGCCGTGCCCCAAGCCCGAGTGACCGGACCCTCCTCAGCCCCAACCAGGGACCAGAGCGTCCCCAGGACAAAGCCAAGAAGCGCCGTTCCCGTAGCTTCCTCAAGCACCTCGAGTCTCTGAGACGGAAGGAAAAGGGTGGCAGCCGGCAAGCTGAGTCTGAGCGTAGCCCAGCCACTTCAGAGAAGGCCACCAAAGCCTTCTCTTTCCGTAACCGCCGTGGCTTCCTCTCAGCTGGATTCTACAGGGCCAAGAACCAGTCACACACCTCAGCTAGGGGCGGTGGCACTGAGACTCAGAGGGCCTGGGAGGCCTGGTCTGTGGCCACATTCCGGCATCCTCAGCGGGTACACAGGGATAACTACCTGGTGCATGTGCCTGGGGACCACAAACCAGGCACATTCCCTCGCTCCCTATCCATCGAGAGCCTGTGTCCTGAGGATGGACACCGTCTGGCCGATTGGCAGCCAGGTAGGCGCTGGGGCTACGAAGGGCGCCGGGGCTCCTGTGGCTCAACGGGCAGCCATGCCAGCACCTATGACAACATGCCCGAGCTGTACCCAGCTGAGCCTATACTGTCCGGGGCTGAGGCTGAAGATGAGGAGGAGGGAGGGGGCAGCTATGCCCACCTAGATGACATCCTCCAGCATGTGTGGGGACTGCAGCAACGGGTAGAGCTTTGGTCTCAGGCCATGTACCCAGGCATGGAGCCTGGAGATAAGGAGGAAGAAGAAGATGAGGAAGAGGAAGATGCCACTTCATCAGTAGAAATAGCCACAGTTGAAGCTGAAGGTCAGCCTGAGGCTCTGGCCCAGATGGAGGCTCCGGCCCACAGGGAGTCCTCAGCCATGGGTCAGGATGAAGTTCAGACCATTCCCTCAGCTCATGCTTCAGCTGAACTCCAGACACAGGCCAAGCTGCAGGCTCGGGCTGAGGCCAAATCACCGGGCCCAGCCCAGGAGAATGAGCAGGAGGTGAATTCAGGCGGGGAACCCACCTCTGCCTCTAGCCTGTCTATGGAAGAAGGACACTCCATTTCTGACACTGTGGCCTCCTCCAGTGAACTGGACAGTAGCGGGAACTCCATGAACGAGGCTGAGGCTGCAGCGTCGCCAGCTGCACTCCAGGCATCAGCACCCCGTGACCGACGAGATTCAGGCGTTGGGGCCTCACTCACCAGACCCTGCAGGTGGGACTTCAGGGTAGGGGTAGGGGCAGGGGGCTTGGTTGTCTGTGTCTCTTCCCTTCCCAGTTCCTTCCTTTGCCTCTCTCCCCTCCCCCTATCTTCACTAGCCCCCAAGCCAGTTTCTTAGTTATGTGGCCCAGGGACACATTCTTGGGAGCTGGCTGATTGCTTTTAGGCACCAAGGCGCAGGAGGAAAGGAGCAAGAGTACAAGACTTGGCAGTCCGGAATGTTAGCTTCCAGACCTGCCTCTGCTGTGGTCTTGAGCAAATACTAGCTTCTACTCGGGCCTCAGCTTTCCTGCCTGTAAATCCACAGCATTAGAAGAGATGATCTCTGATCCCCAGTTTTGCAATGCTGGACTTGTCACTGCAGCCCTGGAAAAGGGTAGGGGCTGTTACTACGTGATGGCCCTAGATGGACCTGAGCCCTGGGCTATCTCCCTGATTGCATCTGGGCCACCTCCCTGATTGCATCTGGGCCACTGGGCAGCCCAGGAAACTAAGACTAAACTTTTCCTACCCTGGGGCGTAGCGGCTATGCTGACAGTGGTCACGTCTCTCTGCATTTTTTTTTGGTGGAGGGGAGGGGCCAGAAGAACACAGCCCTTTCTAAGGTTGACCCAACCCTGCTCCTCGGGCTTTCTCCACCTCCTCATCCCTGACTAGGAAGCTCCGTTGGCACAGCTTTCAGAACTCGCACCGGCCCAGTCTCAACTCGGAGTCGCTGGAGATCAACCGGCAGTTTGCCAGCCAGATCCACCTGTTGCACAAGGGCTCCCTGCTGCGGCTCACAGCCTTCATGGAGAAGTACACTGTGCCCCACAAACAGGGCTGGAGCTGGTGAGTGCTCTGGGGCCACGGTGGGGGGGGGGGGCTGCTCACCCTAGTCCCGGCTCCCTCCCTGCCCCTACTCTAAGGCCCTGGGAGGGTCATCTCCAGAACTCAGGTGTAGATAGGCAGAGCTCACCGGGCAATGCAGTGGTGGGATGTTGCAAGAAGCTGGAGGGACCATGAGCTACCTGAGAGGTAGCTTGTGTGGGTGAGGGGTGCGCATCGGATGCATGGGAGTATGCGTGCCATGTGTGAGGGAGGAACGGGGGTGCAGAACATGAGGTCCTTGAGCTGTACCTCCTCTACCCGAACATCCATGCTACCACCAGTGATATTATCTGAAAATGCAGCTTTGGTCGTCACTCTCTTGATAAGTACCTTCTGTCGCTCCGCACTGTCCAAGTTTTCCTTCCCACCATAATCCTTTCACGTTCTGGCCCTGCCCCATCTGTCGGGCTCTGTAGCTTCCTACCTGTAAGAAATGCCACTGTATGGGCCAATTGCCCTTCCCCGAGTGTGCTGTGTTCTTTTCCTGGCCTCTTTACCTTTGTCCATGCTGTTCTCTTGGCCTAGGATGTCTTTTCCCCATTTCTCCTCTGGGACAAAGCCTACTAAAATTCTCAAGAGCCTGCTGAATTTCCACCCATATCTGAAGCCTTCCCTGACCCACTAGGTACAGTTCCCCTCCCTCGTGGGTCTTCCGCGAAGCTCTTGGCTCACTACTGACAGCAAGTATTGTCACTGCCTGTTGACATACTTATCTCCTTCACCAGACTGAGCTCCTGTGTTCCTATGTGACTCTGTAGGGCTGGCCCCAGAGAGGTGCTTAGCAATTATTGACTCGGGGGATATGGTGTGTTTCTTACCCTGCTCATTGCTGCCTACGTTCCTCAAGACTGCCGGTAGTCTCCAAGCTGTGTCCCAGCGTAGCCCGTGCCCCTTCCTGATCTTTTGTTACTCCTCCAAACAGGCCAGTACCCAAGTTCATGAAAAGGAACAAAACCCCAGACTACCGAGGCCAGCACGTGTTTGGGGTGCCACCCCTTATCCATGTACAGCGCACAGGCCAGCCGCTGCCGCAGAGCATTCAGCAAGCCATGCGCTATCTGCGCAGCCAGTGCCTGGACCAGGTGAGTCCCACTGGGGAGCCTGCGGAGAGGTGGTGCTGGGGGGCACGTCTGAGGCTAAGAAACTGGGGAGGGAAGCCACTCTGCTCTGCTTTTTTCCCCTGGCTTGGCCCACCAGAGACCTTTTCTAGCCTTAAAAAGGCCCAGCGGGAATGGAGCCAAAGCGCCTCTCTTCCCAGCTCTGTCCCAGCCTCCTTCTTGGCCTATACTTCCCAACTTCCAAGAGTCTGCCTTAGCCTGGGTCCCCCTTTGCCTATTCGTTTCCACCAAAGCCATGTTTCTGCTTGGCCCAAAGCTATAAAAACACATTTTCTTCGGTTTTGCCCTTTCTCTCCAACTCTGTGCAGAGGAGGCCTGTGGGTTTGGAAGTCTCTGGGGTAGCCTATGCTTGTGACTCCTGGTCCAGCCCCGGTCTCACAGTCTCCCTTCCATGTCTCCCTTCTTCCCTCCGTCCCTGATCTTCACGGGCCAGGTGGGCATCTTCCGCAAGTCTGGGGTGAAGTCTAGGATCCAGAACCTGCGCCAAATGAATGAGTCATCCCCTGACAATGTCTGCTACGAGGGCCAGTCAGCCTACGATGTGGCTGACCTGCTGAAGCAGTATTTCCGAGACTTGCCAGAGCCTATCTTCACCAGCAAACTCACCACTACTTTCCTGCAGATCTATCAGCGTGAGTTGCCAGTACTCATCCCCAACAATCTGCCCCCTTCTCAACCATCCTGGAGAGAAACCACATTTTATTCCCCAAACCCACTATATGGCAGGGGCTTGCCTAAGGTTACAGCACACATTTGAGTGGAGCTCGATCTTGCACCTGGAGACCCCCCAGAGCCCACCTTTGCCGTTCCCTCTCACTGGAGTCCCTTGGGACTACTGTTTCTTCTGTGTTCCTGGGCACAGTAGGCTCTAGGGAATAAGGAAGCCCTTCTGTCTTTCCTTCCTGACAGTCCTCCCCAAGGATCAGTGGCTGGCAGCAGCACAAGCCGCTACTTTGCTGCTCCCTGATGAGAACCGAGAGGTGCTGCAGACCCTGCTGTATTTCCTAAGTGACATTGCCTCTGCTGAGGAAAACCAGATGACAGCTGGCAACCTTGCTGTGTGCCTGGCACCCTCCATCTTCCACCTCAACGTCTCCAAGAAGGATAGCCATTCACCCAGGTGAAACAGGGTGGCATGTGGGGTGGGGCCGGGCAGGGAGGGTTTGCCCACCCCTGCCCCACTTGGACTTAGGGCCCTCGATGCCTGGTGCTGCAGTCCCAAAACATCAGCACAAGGGGTTAGCATCACTCTTCAGGGGCCTGGGACTGCTCGGATGCTGTGAAGCAGGGTCTTCTAAAAGACAGCAGGTTGTTTTGTGTTCAGGACTGGCAAGCTGGCTTCCTGAGAACTGGAAACCAGCCTGTCAGCCACATTACCTCCTGCCATTTGTGCCACCCTCTCCTCTCTGCCCTTTCCTGTAGGATCAAGAGCAGGCGCAGCCGCATTGGCCGGCCAGGCCCTAGGGACCTAAGTGAGAACATGGCGGCCACCCAGGGCCTGTCACATATGATCACTGACTGTAAGAAACTTTTCCAGGTGAGTGATTCCAGGCCATGAGGCCTACCTCCCAGACCCTGGGGGAATCATCAGGTCTGACCTTTACCCCCCAAGTCAGGGATAGGGCCCAATTTCACACATGTCCCTCAACCTCCTACTTCCAGCTCTTTCTGCAAGGTTTCTCACCTACCTCACTGCAGTAGCCAGGCCTCCCCACCCCACGAACATGAACCTGACAAACTCTGTGGGCTCTGGGACTGAGGGTCCCTGACTCTCTCTGCTGCTTGCTCCTCATGGCCCCAGCCCAGTGTGTGTGTGCTCTGCCAGGTGCCCCAGGACATGGTGCTGCAACTGTGTGGCTCCTACAGCGCAGCTGAGCTCAGCCCTCCTGGCCCAGCCCTGACTGAGCTGCGGCAGGCACAGGCTGCTGGTGTGAACCTCAGCCTGTACATGGAAGACAGCGTCCAGGAGCTGCTGCGCGATGCTGCTGAGCGCTTCAAAGGCTGGATGAGTGTACCAGGGCCCCAGCACACAGAGCTGGCTTGCAAGAAGGTGAGTACCACACTTGCCATGGTTGCCGTGGGGCTGGGAGAGGACTCAGTGCAGGCAAGGGGCCTGGGATCCCAAAGGAAGGGGCTTCCCTGACAGTCTCACTATAGCTCGGCCTGATACTTGGACAATGTCAACCAGCAAAGCCAGAACCAAATGAGACCAAGGGATCTCCCTTGGGGACCATTTGACAGAATTACCTTCCTAAGGCCCCACTGTAGACATGTCACTGCTTTTACAGCCTCACCTCCCATTTCTCTCTACACCACAGTCACACGGTGCTTCTGCCCCTGATGTCGTGCTACTTGCACTAACCAGCCCCACACATTACATTTCCCCAGCTACTGTAAGCCCCAACTTGATATGCCCCCTCCTCCATTCAGAGCCTCCTGCCATGCCCTGGGCTGGAGATGACTTCTCTCTGTCCCTCTCTTGGCACTAGCCATATTCTTTCTTGGACTCATTATGAATAAGACTGCACATCCGAGGACTGCCGTGTATAAAGTGGTCATAATGAAATTTCCCTTATGGGGGTGAGGTGAGCAGCCAACCTGGCACCTGGCGTGTACAAAGGGCTCAGTGAGCAGCAGCTTTTGTTGCTTTGCACATTTTCTACTGTGCGCATTAGGTGGTGAGTTCCTCAAGGACTATCCCCATATCTTCTTCCATTCACATCCAGAAATTCCCAGCACTGTGCCTATTTTATGGTAGAGCCTTGAAGGCCTCCGAGAATGTGTGTCTGTCATCTCTTTGTGATCCTGAGCGGGGAGAGAAGCAGACATCTGGAAAGGAGAGACAGGACAGGGGACACAGGGGTGGTGACACGGGTTGGCACAGGAGCCCTGCAGCCTTCCCTCCTCTGGGCCTGGCGTGAGGGCAGGCCAGAATGGGAGGGTGAGTGGGAGCTCTTGAGCCCTGACAGCTGCCTCCTGTCCCCGCTCCCTTGACCTACAGGCACCAGATGAGCACCCCCTGCGTGTGTGGAAGGTATCCACCGAGGTGGCAGCCCCTCCAGCTGTGGTGCTACACCGCATTCTGCGGGAGCGGGCCCTCTGGGATGAGGACCTGCTGCGGGCCCAGGTGCTGGAGGCCTTGATGCCGGGTGTGGAGCTGTACCACTATGTCACTGACAGCATGGCACCCCACCCTTGCCGTGACTTCGTGGTGCTTCGGTGAGAGACTCCAGCTGCTACTCTGCTGTGCTTAGGGGACGGGTGAGGTGGGGTGGGAACCAGCATCAGGAACCTGAATGTGTCCCTTCTGCACAGGATGTGGCGTTCCGACCTGCCTCGTGGGGGTTGCCTGCTTGTTTCCCAGTCCCTGGATCCTGAGCAACCTGTCCCAGAATCTGGGGTGCGGGCCCTGATGCTCACTTCCCAGTACCTCATAGAGCCTTGTGGCCTGGGCCGCTCCCGGCTCACCCACATCTGCCGTGCTGACCTAAGGTACTAGGCCCCCTTTGCCCTGGTGACCTCCTTGCCTCTGCCTCATGCTGTTGATCCCTGGGGGCTGGGGGCCAGTCTCTTCTCCCTTCTGCCCGGAAAAGGCTCCTGGTAAGACCGCATGACTCATTCCTGCCTGCTTTTCTCTCCCCAGGGGCCGTTCTCCTGACTGGTACAACAAAGTCTTTGGGCACCTGTGTGCCATGGAAGTGGCAAAGATCCGGGATTCCTTCCCAACCCTGCAGGCAGCTGGCCCGGAGACAAAGCTGTGAACCTCAGCCTGGTTCCAGGGTGACACCGCCCCGCCCCCTTGGTACCACATGATTAGGGAGGATCATAGCACAGCAAACCCCATATGCTGCTTCCAGGGGCAGAGCCATTCCCCGCACCCCAGCTACCTGGTCCTGTCCCCTGAAGTTCCTCTGCACATACAGGAGAATTTCAGTGTCCCAGCTCCACTCCACCCCCACCCAAACCCTGTGTTCCGCCTTCCTGACAGAGTAGAGCCATTTTAGGAGCAAGAACACCGCCATTGCCCTCAGGCCCACAGAGCCACCAATCAGCTTGGAGCCTTATCAGCTCCCTGCCTGCAGGGGACAGAGGGAGAGGGCAGTGTGTACTCCCAGCTCTCTGCCGGTTTGAGAGGCCAAGCCATCCTGTTTGGTACTAGGGTCCCTTTGAGATTGGACAGGAGGTTCTGGCCCTGCCTTTGGGCCCAACAATGGCTCTAAACTAGCTTTTCCAGAGAAATTGGATGGGACTGGATAGGCAGGTGGGCAGAGCACAGGGCAGCCCCAACCACTGTGGAGCGTTTTATTTGTGTAAATACGATGCTGATTTTTATGAGGCTGATTGAAAGAGTAGGCATAGATGGGCCCCTAGTAGGCGACATGACGATTTGGGATAGCTTGGGACATGAGAGTGGAGGAGGGACCCTCCTTTCTCTGATCTCAAGAGACCAATGAACCAGTTTCCCCTGGCTTGGGTCCCATACTTGATCTGCCACTTTGTGGGGTCCCGTGCAGCCTTTGGCCACGAACTGCTACATCTGGAGAGTAGACAAGCTCACTCCTACCACGCTGGCTGAGCAAAAGCAGATGGTGGCAAGGAGACACCTAGCTGTGTCCACGTCCCTTCTCCTGCTCTTTGTGCCTACAGTACCAGGCTGATATAATAGCCCCTTCAAGCAAAGACCTGGCCTGTGGTTCAGGTGTCCAGCCAGCCAGATGGCAGGGCCAAGTGTCATCTCAGCCCACTGGGGAGTGATTCAAACCCGACCTATCCCCACCCACTGGCTATCTGGGTTCATGTGGAAATTCAAGTGCCATTCTAGCATCAACTCATGATTCATTTTTCTTTAAGCTCAATAAACTGAAATGAGATGGTTCCTAGCCAACATTGTACTTTTTTTAAGCCTGTTTTACTTGTACCTATAAATACTGTACAGTCAGGATATATATATGTATTTGTGTACATATAGGTACATATATACATACATACATCTATATACACACAGCTTTGGTCTATCATGAGTATACTATAATCTGTGGGTGGGAGTGTTGGGGCAGGGCACCTAAGGTGAGATGGGAGAAGTGGAGAGCAGGAACCACGTGGCTCCCTCAGCAGAACAATAAAGCATTACTGGAGATGCATGCCGACTGTGTGGCTCTTTGCTCAGATGCTGGGTAGGGCCTGGGCTCAGTGTTAGGGTGAGAGCTCTTGAGCATTACTGGCCTGGGAGTCAGGGAGGTCACAAGAGGAATAGGGGCAAGGCCTCGGCTTTTCTATTTAGGAGGGGATTTGAGGGTGGGGAGGTGGGATTCCAAGAAGCCACAGCTCGGGCACAAGCTGCAGGCCCCATCCCCTGTCTTGGCCAGGGTCCCTCATTTGAGTGGCCCACGAGCATGACCTCAGGAGTCCTGACAGTAGCATTTCCTTGGCTATGCTGTCCTTTCCTCTGCTGCTACACACAGCTCAAGCTGAAAGATGAAGAGTGGAGACCCGACCCTGGGAGGCTTAGGAAAGCTGTTGCACTCAAGAAGCCGGGTTATGGGAGGTCTAGAGTGCCTTACGGCAGCTTCTGGCCTGGTTTTGGTGGCCAGCAAAGCTCAGGGGGCCAAGAGGGGCCCCCTCATGTTGACTTCCCTGGAGGAAGGAACTTGCCTCTTCCCTGTTGCTGTAGCCAGAAAATTCCCAACCTCTGGGAGGCAGCTAGATGAAGTGTAGGGTTTACAATCAAATCTGTTATTTCCATCCCTCAAGTGCTGTTGGATAGCCTGAAACTAACGTTCTGCTTTCTCGTAGGGCAGATAGGCCAGGGACACGTTGTCACAAGTCAGCCTCAGTAAGTGTTCCTGTTGGCCTTCCCGTGTCTGTGTCCCCATCTAGTCTGAATAGGTCGGGCTGCTTGTCAAGTCCCACTTCACTGTCCCCTCCTTCCATTCTCTTCTGGATTTAGCTGGCAAGGTGAGCAGAGGGCCTGGCAGCCTGTTACCTTTGGGAAAACAGTGTCCTCACCCCTCCCCTCCTTGCCCTGGGTTAGCCCCCGGGCTGCTGCAGCTTCCAAGACAGGCAGATGGCGCCTCAAGCTGATGGAAAGGGCCTGGGATTGAGCAGAGACTAGGGTCACGTCTGGGCTTTGTGGGCCTTTTTCTCATAAACAATATTAAAATACATATTCTATAACTGTTTTGGTATAAAGATGAATATTATCCAAGCTGGACTAACCAGTCTATATTCATAGTTATTATATTCATTTTTTTCTACTGATGTTAAAGTCATTTAAAACATTTTTGTGGGCCGTAGGTGTTGGGCCTACTAGGCGTAACGAGAAGTTGGCTCGCAGAGGGCAGCGCAGAGCCTGTGAGGAAGTGGAAACATCTCTGCTGGGGAGGGGAGCAGGAAGTCCTGACTGTGACGGCTGGACACCTGTCCCTACACGTGGGGCACATCTAACACATGTGACCACAGCAGTGCTTCCTGCATTCCTTGTTGGAGTGTAGGCACTCCTCATTTCCCAAGTCTGGAGAGGCAAGCAGGTTCCTGTCAGGGCCTCTAGCCGGCTCCTATGACCTCGGACAAGCTCCCTGATATCAAATGAGAGCAATATACAGCCCAGGGGTCCTGACTGGGAGGCGAGACCCCATGCTCCCAGCCTCCGCTCCTCTGAGGGTAGAAGGAAGAGCAGGGCTCAAGCTGGTGTACTTCCAACAATCCCCCCCCCCCGAGGGGACAGCTGAATAAATGACTCCAGCTTGTCCACAGAGTGGGACATGCTGTACAGGTCACAGAAAAGCACCAGCATAAACAAGCACTGCCTGTGTAGGCAGAGGAAATGGCCATGTCCTGACCCGTGGCAGGTTCATGTGGAGGGGAAGCAGAGACACGGAGGAGAGTGAGATGGCAGGGCGGGGCGGGGGGCGGGCAGAGGGGCATGGTACTAAAAAGAGAGGAAGTGCCCAGAATCCAGGGAAAGGAGGAGGAACCACAGAAATGAAAACCAATCCCTCTCTGGTGTGGTTGACACAGCTCACCCACCTGCTTTCTCACAGGATACTCGCAAAACCCCAAAGGCAGATATAAGTTTTATTCCCATTTTAGAGGTGCAGAAGCTCAGGCTTGGAGAGGTAAAGGGAGGTACTTGGCCGCTGTTACACTCGGCTGGTTAGTGGAGGGGCTAGATTTGAACAAACTGGACCCGGGTGACTCACTCTTGGGAGGATGGGAGATCAGTCAGTGTGGTGGCGCCTGAGAAGTGAGGGGATGAGTAAGGCAACAGCACCTTTTCTCCTGCTTTTCCATGTCTCTGCACCACCTCCAATAAAATACACTTGGTCTGCTCCAAAAAGACCCTGGGGTGGGTATCAGCATGATAGTAGCTAACACGTATTTAGTGCCAACTATATGCCAAGCACTGCTTGCACACTTCACACGCCTTTCCTCCACTAATGCTCTGTGTGCCCCTGTCATGTCAGGCACTTTCCGCAACAATCCTGTGACAAATGGCCTTGTTTTACCAATGAGAACAACTGAAACCCAGGGAGAGGAAGGCACCTCTCTGAGGGCACAGAGTTAGCAAATGAGGGAGCCTGAATTTGGAGCTTGGTCTGTCACACTCTAAAGACCAAAGAAAGTCTGGGGTTGGACAGGGTGGTGGGCATTAGACCCAATGGGATAAGCTCAGCAAAGCAAGGGGACCTGAAAATGGAGTCCATTAGCTTGACAAATAGAACCTGTGCATTCTGAAGGTTTCTTGACAAAAGCCTCCATGTTCTTATTATTGCTTTTACTCTTTCTATCTCTCTTTTTTTGCATTTAATTTTTCCCATCAGCATTTTAAAAAAGATTTTATTTATTTATTTTTAGAGAGAGGGGAAGGGAAGGAGAGATAGGAATATCAATCTGTGGTTGCCTCTAGCAGACCCCCAACCAGGGACCTGGCCCACAACCCAGGCATGTGTCCTGACTGGGAATCGAACTGGTGACCCTTTGGTTTGCAGGCCGTCACTCAACCCACTGAGCCATACCAGCCAGGGCTCCATTAGCACTTTTTCTCCCATATCCTCTTCCAGCTTCATCCACCTCCTGCCTCTCACAATCAGCACACTGTTGTCATGTCCTTGAGTTCTTTTGCTTCTTTTCCCTTTTTTGGTCGATCCCTCCACCCTCTGCAATTCCCTACCTCATAAGCTGTCAGCCTGCTCTCTATTTATGAGTCTGTCTCTATTTATCCTTCTTTCTTTTTTTAATATATTTTATTGATTATGCTATTACAGTTGTCCCATTCCCCCCCTTCACTCCCCTCCACCCTGTACACCCTCTCCCACCCACTTCCCCCCACTTTAGTTCATGTCCATGTGTCATAAGTTCTTTAGCTTCTACATTTCTCATAGTATTCTTACCCTCCCCCTGTCTATTTTCAACCTACCATCTATGCTACTTATTCTCTGTACCTCTTCCCCCTCTCTCCTCCTCCCACTCCCCTGTTGCTAACCCTCCATGTGATCTCCATTTCTGTGGTTCTGTTCCTGTTCTAGCTGTTTGCTTAGTTTCTTTTGGTTTTGCTTTAGGTGTGGTTGTTAATAATTGTGAGTTTGTTGTCCTTTTACTATGCATGTTTTTTCTTTATCTTCTTTTCTTAGATAAGTCCCTTTAACATTTCATAAAATAAGGGCTTGGTGATGATGAACTCCTTTAACTTGACCTTATCTGAGAAGCACTTTATCTTCCCTTCCATTCTAAATGAAAGCTTTGCTGGATAGAGAAATCTGGGATATAGGTCCTTGTCTTTCATGACTTGGAATACTTCTTTCCAGCCCCTTCTTGCCTGTAAGGTCTCTTTTGAGAAATCAGCTGCCAGTCTGATGGGAACTCCTTTGTAGGTGACTGTCCCCTTATCTCTTGCTGCTTCTTGGATTCTCTCCATTTTTACCTTGGCTAATGTAATTATGATGTGCCTTGGTATGTTTCTTCTTGGGTCCAACTTCTTTGGGACTCTCTGAGCTTCCTGGACTTCCTGGAAGTCTATTTCCTTTGCCAGAATGGGGAAGTTCTCCTTTATTATTTGTTCAAATACATGTTCAATCTGTTGCTCTACCTCTTCCCCTTCTGGTACCCCTATAATTCGGATGTTGGAATGTTTAAAGATGTCCTGGAGGTTCCTAAGCTTCTCCTCGTTTTTTTTTGAATTCTTATTTCTCCATTCTTTTTTGTTTGGTTGTTTCTTTCTTCCTTCTGGTCCACTCTATTGATTTGAGTCCCAGTTTCCTTCCCATCACTATTGGTTCCCTGTGCATTTTCCTTCATTTCTTTTACGGTAACCTGCATTTTTTCATCTAATTTGCGACCAAAATCAACCAATTTTGTGAGCTTCCTGATCACAAGTGTTTTGAACTGTGCATCTGATAGGTTAGCTATCTCTTAGTCACTCAAAAGGATGAGTTCTGGGGCACTGATTTGTTCTTCTCTTTGAGCCATCTCTCTCTCGCTCTCTCTCTTTTTTTTTTTTTTTTTTTTTTTTGGTTTGGTTGTTCCTGTTACGGTGAGGGGCAGAGCCTTAGGTGTTCACTAGGGCTGAGCACCCCAGTCGCTAGATTGTGATGATGTATGTGAGGGTGGGGTCGAGAGGGAACAATGGCGGTAGCTCCATTCTCTGTGGGACCTCAGTCTCTTCCCTGGGATCCTGGGTTGCGTGCTCTGCCCTGCTCCACAATCGCTGCCTCACTGGGTCTGCCAGCTGCCGCTTGCGTACTAGGGGTCCACCTGCTGCGATCTTGCATGCCCCAGATGCCTTATGCACTCCTGATCACCATAGGTGCCCAACTCTCCCTCCCCTCCGTGTGGCCTGCACCCAGCTGCTTGTCTCTGCCCCTCCTACCAGTCTGGATGAATGGGTCTATTTCAACGTCTTGGCTGTCCGACTTCCATTCAGATAAATTTTCTGTCAGTTCTGGGTGTTATTCTGCCTCTAAATTGTTGTTGTTCCAATCTTGGTTGTGCGTGGAGGTACGGTGCGTCCACCTATGCTTCCACCTTGGCCGGAAGTACATCTATCCTTCTTTCTTAAACTCCTTTTTTCCCCCCTGTTGTTCTTTCTGTCCCATCTGTCCATCCACCATTCACTGTGAACTGGCAGGTCCTGTGCTGGGGTCTGGGCCCAGAGTTGAATAAGGCCCAGAACTGGCCTACAATGAGCTCAAAATCCCATGAAGGCAGCAAATATGGCAATTGTTTCAATAAACAATAAGTGACAAGTCAGAAACAGGCACAGTCTGGAGTATGAGGGATGGGCAGTGGGGTAAGGGAATGAGGGTAGGCTTCCTGAAGGAGGCACAGTCTAAAAGTCATGAAAGGTAGGTGGGATTTAGGTAGATGATAGAGAGGACCAAGAAAGGCATTCCAGTTAAGGAAACAGCATGAGTAAAGAGAAGAGGGCTGGAGGTGCATGCAGGCACCAGGTCCCAGAGAGTCGCATATGGTGTGCTGAGCCAGCATTTCCCAAACTGGGTTCTGATGAACACTATGTCCCATGAGAAAGATCGGGTAGAGAGGTGTACATTAGCACAGTACAGATGCCAATTTGTTCTGTAATAAGGACACTTGCTTGCTTTGTTGAGCGAGGCAGTCTCCTTATTTATGTGCCCTCCTTGCAACCTCTTTTGTCACCACCACATAGATTGGGAAATGCTGCCATAGACAGCAGGGGACTGTAGGCTGGGAGTGATGAGGTGGGGACTATGTTTTGGAAGGCTCACTCTGGATGCTGCATGTGTCGTGGACTGGAGAGGGAGAGAAGAGCTGCATGGAGAGCAGGAAAGAGCCTGCTGCAATCATCCAGGCAAGATAATTGAGTCCCACCCATGGGAAGGGTGCAGTAGGGAGGATGGGTGGCATGGGAGCCCATCTCATTTCTGAATTGGGCCAGGTCCATGCACCTTGCAGCCTGAGCAGTCTAACCCTAGGTCTGTCTACAGTCTCTCCATCCAGCTCTCTTCCACCCTAGCAGTGCAGCTCCTCCAGACTACCCAGGATGTCAGGGGGCTGGTGCTCCAGAAAGCTGGGTTCCCAGTCCCTCTCCATCTTAAAACCTTGAAAGGCGAAGGTCCCACAAGGCACAGGGTCCTCAATTTCATTTCTCCTGAATGGGATTTGCAGCTTGGGTGGGCTGGACTGATGGCAGCAATAAAACAAACTGAGGAGGGAGGTGCAAGTAGCTGCTCTTCTCCCCATGGATCAGCCTCACTTCCTCATCCTGGCCAAGTATGGAGTCAAAGTCACAGGTGGAAACACCCTGACAGGCTATTTCTGTAGGCAATGCTGATGGGCACCTTGCCCATGTGGACACACACTGTGTACAGCAAAGTACCTGAACTGGCCCAAATGTATATAAAAGGGAGCACAGAGCTGGTGATCCTCAAGTACTCACAGGCATGCAAGCATGCACACACATACACACATGGCTCCATGACATTTTGATCTGGCTAATATAATGCATCCATTTGGACATCAGGAACATTTTGTTCTGCTTGCTTTAATGGGGTGCATTAGACACAAAGATATTTTAACAGGGCCTGACAATAGACCATTAAACTTTCAGGTTTTTTTAAAAAGACTATTGAGTGATGTTTGAAAAGGATATCCTCATCTCACCACTCTATTTCACTCTCTTGGTGTTCCAGATCTTATGGAGGCTGGTGGTGGAATTCAGGAGTAAGGGAGGCTCCAGGATGTCAGAGGAGCCCATTATCTGATTCCAAAACTGTGGTGATTTTATGTGTAACACAGCCATCTGGGCATAGTGTGTTCAATGGCTCCAGCACAATGGTCCTCAAAATGTTCTGTGTTAAGATGTGCTGACTATGATCATGCATGGAGACCCAGGACACATGTCCTCACAGTGACACAGAAAATCAAGCTTGGGCACAAAGACTCACACATGCATGCACAAACACATGGTAGCCTCTGACATGCATCCTTTCCCTTCTCACTTACTGGTTATACAACCCTGGGCCATGGGGTGTCCAGGTGACTGAGCCTCTGCTGGCACCAGGCTGTGTGATGATAACACCAGTCACAGGTCAAGGGCAGGGACACATGGGCACTTATAGCCCTAAAAACATGGGCACTGGATGAACCACTTGTCTGACAGCAGGTGTAGCTCAAGGAGCGCTGGACACCTGGGCCCAGGCCCAGCCACTCACCACTCTCTGTAGCCCTATTCCCAGACTGAGTCACACACATGGTCAGCTCTGCAACAGGGGTGACAGGGCACATATGAGGTGCTGTTGTGCATGCCCCTGCCAGGGCCCTGGGAATGTCTTTGTCTTCAGGCATTTGCCTCTCCAGCTGCACAGTCAGTTTGACCTGTGGGCAGAAAGAGACAGGCTATGGAAGGGTCTTGTGTGAAGACTTTTGAGCTCTGGCAAGAAGAGGTCCCCTCCCCATACAACCTTACTAGGCCTGGCCCAAATGAGGAGAGAATGCAAATCCCCCACCCTGTAGAGGTGGTCTGTTTAGAAGGCCTGACCTGAGGAATTGTCTGTACCAATACCTCATTTCAGCTTGAGGACCAATCATTCCTATGTCCCTTCTCTTTACAGTTCCCCACTGGTCCGGCCCAGGCCCCCTCTCTCTGCCAGGTAGATGGGATGGGACAGAAAATAACATAATGGGAAGGAAGGATACAGGCAGGTGGGAAAGATGTAGGCAGACAAACTCACGGCCTCAGAAGAGGGAAGAGATGTATGAACAAACTGACCTGATAGAAATGGCAGGGCAAAAGGGTGAAAATGATGAAAAAAGGGCAAATCCAAAGATGAGGGAAATGTTGGTACTCTTGAGTCTCCCCTGGGATGTCCCACTGGCAACTTAAAGCCAACATGGCCCCACCCCATGTCAGCATTTTTCCCTTCCTGAACCAGACCCCTCAGCCAACCAGTTCCTAACTCCATTCCAGTGGTTTTTCTCTACTCCCTACTTCTCAAGTCTGAGTTTGTCCCCTTCTCCATATTCACACTGCCACCATGAGGCCATCACCATGTCCCACCACTCACTTGGAATACCAGAGTACCCCGTTTTCCAGACTTTTGGCCTTCAACTCATGTTCCACACCATGACATACTCTTCAGTGGCTCCCCATTGTTCTTCAGATAACTTCCAAATTTCTCACCATAGCCCCAAAGGCCCTGTGAGTTCTGGTGCCTATCTTCTTCCGCAGCCTCATCTCTTACACTCCCTGTATAGATGGCAACAGTCCTATTTTACAAGCAACACGTGCCCATCTTCAGACTTTGGCACACACTGCTTCCTTTGCCTGAAACATCTTTATTCTTCCTATTTCATCACACGGAAAACTCCATCTCATCCTTTGAGCCTCATCTTACACAATCTCTCCTTCTGGGACCCAGTCTGGTTTGGGGGTTCCTCTTATGGACTCCCACAACCCCTGGGCTTCTCTTTGTCACAGAACTGATCACACTTGAGTTATTATCTGGTTACATTCTAGACTCCCTCACTCAATGGGAGCTCCTTGAGGACAGGGTTGTTTTGTTTGTTTGTTTGTTTTTTAATCCTTGCATGGCATCTTGTAGGTGCTTAACAATCACGTGTTCAATGAACACTCTGGTACCTTGTGCACAATAAGCCAATGTTTCTCAGATTAAATTACTATCCAGGAAAGAGCCAGTAGGTGGGGCTGTCAAGGAAACTGGGTAGGATTGGGAAAGGGTTTGAGGTGGTGGAATGGAGTGTTGGCTGGAACCTGAAGTTTCTACTAGGAAGAACCAGTTGAGCTGAGAGAAGGGAAAGCTTGTCTGTGCTGCAGGAGTTGGTGTGGTGAGGTACATGTCATGACATGAAGACCTGAAGGAAAGATATCAGCTTTAGCCCTTCTAGGGGACCAGGCAGTTTTCTATAACCACACTGCCCAGTCCATACTCTGTGGGCTGGTGGCCTGCTTATGCACACTGTAGTGTTTGTAGTCCAGATGGCTGGCAAGGGTGATTTGGGCTGTGAGACCCCATCAATTCTGTAAATATTAAGCACTCATGATGTGCCAGGCACTCTTCTAGACACTGAGGGGAACAGCAGTGAGACAGTAACATACCAAAATCCTTTCACATTCTAACAAAGGGAGACAGACAATAAATGAAATAAATAAAATTTACAGAATGTTAGGCAGTTATAAAACTATGGAGAAAAAAATTAAGGTGAGAAGGAAGCTAAGAAGTTGCTAGAGGGTTACATGCTTCGATTATAAGTAGGGAGGTCACAGGCCTGCAGAAGGTGAGAATCCTGTCCTGTGGGAGTATTGTAGAGAGCAAGGGCAGGGCCAAGGAGTGGTGAGCTCCCCACTGGGCCTGCAAATGGGAACTACAATGAAGAGCCCATGACCTAACTGGCACCCTATAGATCGGCTGGAGCCTGGAATTTCATCACGCCTGCAGTCTCATCTCTTCCCATTTCCTACTCCAGCTTCTGCCCTTGGCACACATATGCGTAGTAATAGCACATCAGCTCGAAGTCCAGAACTGCGTCTTGGAGAGTAATGAGTCAGGTTGTGCCTTACTTCCTTTCAGCTGCAACTGGCAATCTTTGATGATGGGACTAAGAAGTTTGTTTAACCAATGCAGACCATATCTGCTATTTCAGGTCCCTGCATCTCTCAGGGTGGCAAGAATGAGCGTGAGTGGAACACTGCCACTGATGTATGCACAATGTGCCCTAGGGACTGTGTGTGCATGTTGGAGTTGGGATTCCATGTGCAGCCTTGCTGACTCTGGGCAGTTAGTGTTCCCTCTCTGAGCCTTACTTTCCCCTTTTGAAATATAAGCCCTGGCTGGTGTGGCTCAGTGGATTGAGTGCTGGCCTGTGAACCAAAGGGTCGCTGGTTGGATTCCCAGTCAGGGAACATGCCTGGGTTGTGGGAGGTCCCCAGTGGGGGCGTGTGAGAGGCAACCACACATTGATGTTTCTCTCCCTCTCTTTCTCTCTCCCTCCCCCTGTCTCTAAAAAAAATAAGCAAAATCTTTTGAAAAAGAAATGTGCAGCACCTGCTCTACCTCCTTTACAGGATACTCAAGGATGAAAATGATGTATAAAACTTAAGGTGGTATATAAAGGCCCTTGGTGAATGCCACTCTACTATAGTTTTTTCTGAGAAGTCAAAAATACCTAGCTCTACTAGCCATCCCCATGTGTCTGCCCTTGGAAAAACATCTGGGTCCTTTCACTCAACCTGAGATCAAGCTCCTGGTGACCCCGGGCAAGGAAGGAAAGGACACTGCCACATCAGCTGGAAACACAGAAGTGCCCCCGGTCATGGTAGGCTGGAGGCATGGGGACATGGGGAGGTGCAGGCCTTTCTCCTCACTTACTTACAATCCTCAGTGAAGAAATTGAAATCTGCTTTCTTAGGTAGACCTTGAACATTTAACAAGCATTCATCATACCAGATACTGTATTAAGCACATGGAGAAAGATAGGAAGTCTTGAAAATGGAAGTGGCCAAGTACAGTTTTAAAATCACTCTAGGTGTGGAAAAAGAGGTGGGTGGAGACAAGATCATCTAGGATCCTTTGCCGGGCTCTAGGGAAGGGATGGTGGTGCCTTAGACTACGGCAGGGTCAGTGAGAAGACAGAGGAGGGCATGGGTGGGAAAAAATATTGTGGAAACAACTGTAACTACATTTGTCAAATGGTTAATTAAAGGGTATGAGGGAAAGTTCAAAGAGGCTTTCAAATTTGATGCTGCTAAGCCCCATCTTGCCTCTTCCTAGACTTGTGTAACTGGGTTGTGAGTGAGGGGTGGTATGAGCTACGCGTTACATTTGGGGCTATACCATTTTACCTTGACCCTTTCAGCTTATCATTTCAGCCTATAGAAATACTCTCTGAAGTGCAATTCACTGTCATCCTAAGTATCTGCTAGGTCTCTGGTGACATGCAACTTGTAAATTCTCGAGAGCCAGGCTGCTTTTGTTTAATTACTAGATCTGCTGCTTACTAGCTGTGTGATCTTGGGCAAACTACTTAACTTCTCTAAAGCTACAGTTTCCTCATCAGTGTTATGGGGATAATAATAGTGGATAATAATAATATTTACCCTGTTGGGTTGATGTGAGGATTAAATGACCTAACGCATAAAAAGGGCTCAGTGGCTGTCACATTGTAAACACTTGATAAATGCTATTATCGCTATTGTCAAATGTATTTTCACTTAGTACCTATATTGTGCCTGGCTGTGCCAGATGCCCTGGGGGAAGCAGACAAAAATTAGGTCAGGTTACTGGAGGAGAAATGTATACTTACTGGCCAGAATCCAACATATTCAGGGCTATAACAGAGAAAGGTTCAGAGTGCTGTAAGAACAAGGGAGAAAAGAGAAAGTAACTAAATACCTTGAGGTGGGGTAGGCATGGGCATGGCTAGTTGGATCAAGTTGGCTGTCTGACCAAAGAGCAGTCCACTTGGTATTGCCTTACAGGTGATCTGGCAGGGAATTCCACGTAAAAACGATTCTGATTTGGGAACTAGAGAAAATCAAGCAGCTGGCACTGGAAGTTGAGTCTGAAAGAATGAAAGGAGAGGGTAAGAGTAAGCATTGAAACTCCTGCTGCTGAGGCCTCCACGGTAGCTTAGGATCCAGTCCCATTCTCTATGAGACCAGAACATCCTAAGGTTCTGTCTCTTCAAGTGCCATATTTCATTTCATATTGCTCTGTACATGAAACCTCTATTAACTGAGCTGGCCTGAATGGATCACAGCTGCTTTTTAAAAATGGCCTAAGTGAAGCATTGTTTTTAAAGAACTGCTTTGGGAGATGTAATTCACATGCCATTCAGCTCATCCATTTACAGTACACAACTCAGTGGTTTTTAGTATATGTGCAACCATTATCACAGTCAACTTCACAACATTTTCATCACCTCAAAAAGAAATGCTGTGCCTATATTAGCAGTCACCGCCCCTTCCCTCCTCTCTCCAACTTCTGGTAACCACTAATCAATTTTCTGTGTCTGTGGATTTGCCTATTATGGATATTTCATATAATTGGGACTATACAATTTGTGGTCTTGTGTGACTGGCTTCTTTCACTTCATGTAATGTTTTCAAGGTGCATCCATGTTGTATGTATAAGCACTTCATTTCTTGGTATTGTGGAATAAATTTTCACTGTATGGATTCATCAACTGCTAGATATTTGGGTAGTTTCCATCATTCCGCTATTATGAATAATGTTGCTATAAACATTCATAAACAAGTTTTTTATGTGAATGTAGGGTTTCATCTTTTCTGCATGTACCTAGAAGTGGAATTGCTGAGTCATATGGTATGTTTAACCATGTGGAGAACTGCTGAACTGTTTTCCAAAGTGCTGCACCATTTTACATTTCCTCCAGCAGTGTATGTAGGTTCTATTTCTCTACTACCTACCTCCTCAAAGCTTGTTATTATCTGACCTTTTTATTATAGCATCCCAGTGAATGTTAAGTGGTATCTCATTTTTTTAAATTGTTACCTGAGGACGTGTTATCGATTTTAGGGAGAGGGAAAAGGAGGGGGAGAGAGAGGGAAAGAAACATTGATGTAAGAGAGAAACACTTATGGGTCGCCTCTTGAATGCACCCCAGCCGGGACCAAATCCAAAACCCAGGCACGTGCCCTGACCAGGAATCGAAACTTTTGGTTTACAGACAACACTCCAACAAAGTGGGCCACACTGACCAGGGCTCACTGTAGTTTTGATATGCATTCCCTCACTGTCTAATGATTTTGAGAGCCTTTTCATATGCTTATTGGCAATTTGTATATCTTCTTTGGAGAAATGTCTATTAGTTTGTCCATTTTAAAAATTAGGCTGTATCTTTTTTTGTGGGCATATGCTTTTATTTCTTTTTTATGGTTATTTTTTTAAAATATATTTTATTGATTATGCTATTACAGTTGACTCATTTCCCCCCTTCACTCCCGTCCATCCTGCACACCCTCTCCCACCCACATCCCCCCTTTTGTTCATGTCCATGTGTCATAAGTTCTTTAGCTTCTACATTTCCCATACTATGCTTACCCTCCCCCTATCTATTTTCTACCTACCATCTATGCTACTTATTCTCTGTACCTTTTTCCCCTCTTTCCTCCTCCCACTCCCCTGTTGCTAACCCTCCATGTGATCTCCATTTCTGTGGTTCTGTTCCTGTTCTAGTTGTTTGCTTAGTTTCTTTTGGTTTTGCTTTAGGTGCAGTTGTTGATAATTGTGAGTTTGCTGTCCTTTTACTACACATGTTTTTTTTTAATCTTCTTTTCTTAGATAAGTTCCTTTAACATTTCATGTAATAAGGGCTTGGTGATGATGAACTCCTTTAACTTGACTTTATCTGAGAAGCACTTTATCTTCCCTTCCATTCTAAATGAAAGCTTTGTTGGATAGAGAAATCTGGGATGTAGGTCCTTGTCTTTCATGACTTGGAATACTTCTTTCCAGCCCCTTCTTGCCTGTAAGGTCTCTTTTGAGAAATCAGCTGACAGTGTGATAGGAACTCCTTTGTACGTCACTGTCCCCTTATTTCTTGCTGCTGCTAGGATTCTCTCCTTCATTTTTACCTTGGCTAATGTAATTATGATGTGCCTTGGTGTGTTCCTCCTTGGGTCCAACTTCTTTGGGACTCTCTGAGCTTCCTGGACTTCCTGGAAGTCTATTTACTTTGCCAGATTGGGGGAGTTCCCCTTTATTATTTATTCAGATAAGCTTTCCACTTGTTGCTCTTCCTCTTCTCCTTCTGGTACCCCTATAATTCGGATGTTGGAATGTTTAAAGATGTCCTGGAGGTTCCTAAGCTTCTCCTCATTTTTTTGAATTCTTATTTCTCCATTCTTTTCTGTTCGGTTGTTTATTTCTTCCTTCTGGTCCACTCTATTGATTTGAGTCCCAGTTTCCTTCCCATCACTATTGGTTCCCAGTGCATTTTTCTTCATTTCACTTAGCATAACCTTCATTTTTTCATCTAATTTGTGACCAAATTCAACCAATTCTGTGAGCATCCTGATCACCAGTGCTTTGAACTGTGCATCTGATAGGTTGGCTATCTCTTGGTTGCTTAGTTGTATTTGCTGGGGAGCTGTGATCTGCTCTTCCGTTTGGACCTTTTTTTCCTTGTCGCACCTGTTACGTAGAGAGGGGTGGAGCCTTAGTTGTTCACCAGGGTGGGGCAACCCAGTCACTGTGTTGTGATGCTGTATGTGGGGGCAGGGTCTGAGAGGGAACAATGGTGCTTGCTCCTTTCTCCATCAGATTTTAGTCCCTACCGCTGCTTCCCCCAAGCTAACTGGGCCTTTCTGGTACTGATTCCCATGTGGGTGGGCTTGTGCACGTTCTAGGACCCTGTGGGTCTCTCCAAAGCACTTTCCTGTGAGGCTGGGAGTCTCTCCCTGTGCCTCAACCCCCACAGGTGTTTTCAGTCTGTGTTCCAAGGTTCTATTTCCCGGTGCTGGGATCCTGGGTTGCATGGTCTGTCTCACTGCCCAATTTTCCCTGGTTTATCTGTGCACGAATGTGGGATCACCTGGACAGCCAGGTGCCTTGCACACAGTGCCTCACTGGGTCTGCCAGCCGCCTGCGTGCCCAGGATCTGCTCGTTTTGGTCTTGTGCTCAGGATGCCTTACGAGGCCAGGAAGCTTTATGCGTTCGGTGCCACCACTTTTGTGTCATGACCCCTCTCCGCCCGGCTGCCCGACTCCGCCCCTCCTACCAGTCTGGATGAATGTGTCTATTTTAACTCTTGGTTGTCCGACTTCCATACAGTTCAATTTTCTGTCAGATCTGGTTGTTATTTTGTTTCTAACTTGTTGCTGACCTTATTTTGGTTGTGCGAGGAGGCACAGGGTGTCTACGTACTCCTCCATCTTGGCCAGAAGTCTAGGTTGTATCTTTATTATTAAGTTTTAAGAGTTGTTTATATGTACTAGATACAAGGCCCCTGTGGTTTGAAGATATTTTTCCCATACTGAGGGTTGTTTTCCCACTGTTTTGATAGGTGTCCTTTAAAGCATAAAAGTGTTTTTCACTTCCATGGAATCAAATTTATCTATTTTTAATTGTGTTTCTTGTGTTTTGTTGTCATATATGGAATCTATTGCTAAATTTGAGGTCATGCAATTTTATCCCTCATCTTGTCTTCTAAAAGTTTTATAGCTTTAGTTCTTACATTTAGGTCTTTGGTCCATTTTCAGTTAATTTTTGTATATGGTACAAGTGTTGAATTTCTTTTTCTTTTCTTTTTTTTGGGGGGGGCACATAGTTATCCAGTTGTCATGGTATCATTTGTTGAAAATACGATTTTTTCCCATTAAATGGTCTTGGCACTTTTGTTGAAAGCCAGTTGACCATAGAAAACATGGGTCCATACCTGGACTCTCAGTTATATTACATTGATCCACATGTCTGTTCTTATGACAGTACTACATGGTCTTGATTACTGTAGCTTTGTAGTAAGTTTTGAAATCAGAGAGTCTGAGTCCTTTAACTTTGTTCTTTTACAAGATTATTTCTGCTACACTGGGACCTTTGTATTTCCAGTTGAATGTTAGGATTAGTTTACCAATTTATGCAAACAAAGCAGCAGGGATTTTGACAGGGATTGTGTTGAATCTGTACATCAATCTGGGGAGTACTGCCATCCTAACAATAGTAACTCTTCTAATCCATGAACACAAAGTATTTTTACATGTATTTAGATTTTCCTTAATTTTTTCAACAAGGTTTTAAAATTTTTACCATATGTGTAAGTTTTATACTTTTTGGTTAAATGTAATCCTAAATATTTTATTCTTTTTTATGCTATTATAAATACAATCATTTTTATTTTTAGATTGTTCATGGCAAGTGCATATAAATACAAGGTGCTTTTGTATATTGATATTGTATTGTGCAACATTACTGAATTTTTCTTAGTTCTAATAGGTATTTAGTGGATTCCTTAAGATTTTCTATGTACAAGATCTTGTGATCTGTAAATAAAGATGGTTTTATTCTTTCTTTCCAATTTGGATGCCTTTTGTTGCTTTCTGCCTAATTGCCAAAGCTGTAACCTTAGTACCATGTTGCATAGAAGTGACAAGAACACACATCCTTGTCTTGTTCTTGATTTTATGGATTTTGGTTTGGATATTTCTTAGACAACTGTTGTACAGCTGAGAAAGTTCCTTTCTATTCATGTTTTGTTGAGAGTTTATATCAAGAAAGGGTGTTGGATTTTGTCAGTGCTTTTTTCTGTGTCTATTGAGGGGCCTGTGTTTTTTTATTTTATTCTGATGATATGTTTGTATTGACAATTTTCAGATGCTAAGCCATCCTTGCTTTTCTTCTTTTTTGTTGTTTTAATCCTCACCAGAGGGCATTTTTCCCCATTGCTTTTTAGAGAGAGAGGAAGGAAGAGAGACATCAATGCAGGAGAGAAACATCAATTGGTTGCCTCCCAAGTACACCCATACCAGGGATTGAATCTGCAGCCTGGGTATGTGCCCTAACCACAGATCAAATCCACAACCTTTTGGTTACAGAATGATGCTCTAACAAACTGAGCCACATGGGCCAGGGCATTGCTTTTGTAAAATAAATTTCACTTAGTGAAGGTGTATAAGTCATTTACATGTTGTTAAATTTGTTTTGCTAGTGTTTTGTTTCATGGCCTAGCAAGTGGTCTATCCTGGACAATGTTCCATATGTGCTCAGAAAGAATGTATATTCTGTTGTTGGGTGGAATGTTCTATAGATGTCTGTTTTCTAATATTGTGTGGAGTTTTGCATTTGTATTCATATGAGATGTTAGGCTGTACTTTTCTTGTGATATCCTTGTCTGTTTTTGATATCAGGGAAAAAGTGGCCTCAGAAAATGAATGGGTTAACTATTGCCTCTTCTATTTTTTTGGAAGAGTTTGTAAGAATTGGTATTAATTCTTTCTTTTTGAAATGTTTGGTACAATTCAGTGAGTCTATCTGTGCTAAGACTTTTTGTAGATTTTTTTTCAATTACTAAAATAATCTCTTTACTTGTTATACAGCCACTTTTATTGTCTATTTCTTGTTTAATTAGTTTTGGCAATTTGTGTCTTTCTGGCAATTTTTCCACTTCATCTAAATTGTCTCATTTATTGACACATAATTGTTCATAGTATTCGTTTATAATTCTTTTTATTTCTGTAAGATCTGTAGTAAAGTCCTCTCTTTCATTTATGATTTAGTAACTTGTCAATTTTTGGTTAATATATCTATAAGTTTGTCAATTTTGTTAATGTTTTAGAAAGAGAAAAGGAGCTCCCACCCTTTGTAGCAGCATGGATGGAACTGGAGAGCATTATGCTAAGTGAAATAAGCCGGGAAGTGAGGGACAAATACCATATGATCTCACCTATAAGTGGAACCTAATCAACAAAACAAACAATCAAGCAAAGTACAACCAGAGACACTGAAAGTAAGAACAATCTGACAGTGACCAGAGGGAAGGGGATGGGAATAACGGGGGAAAGAAGGGGAAGGATCATCAAGGAACATGTATGAAGGACTCATGGACAAATCAAAGGGGGGTGGATTGAGGGTGGGAGGTGGGTGTCAGTGGGGTGGGAGAGAACAGTGGGGGACAATGGAGACAATTGTACTTGAACAACAATAAAAAAAGAAGTACAGAAAAAAAAAGAGCCAGATTTTAGCTTCATTAATTTCCTCTACTATTTTCTACTTCTATTTCATTGATTTCTATTCTAGTCTTATTTCTTTCCTTCTGTTTGCTTTGCATTTAATTTTCCCCTTTTTCCAATGCCTTAAAGTAAAAAATAAGGTTATTGACTTGAAGTCTTCCCTCTTTTTAACATAAGCATTTATAGTTATAAATTCCTCTCTAGACACCGCTTTGGCCACTTCTCATATAAGTTTTGGTACGCTTTGCTTTCATTTTTATTGATCTCAAAGAATTTTCTCATTTCTCTTTTGATTTTTCTTTGATTGATTGTTTTTTTAAAGAGTGTGTGGTTTAATTTCCATATATTTGTGGGTTTCCCAAATTTCTTTCTACTTTTGCTTTCCAAATGTATTTCATTGTAGTAAGAGAACATAATTTATTTTATCATTTTATTAAGGTTTTTTATGGCTTAGCATATCTACTTTGGAAATTGCTCTATGTGTACTTGAGAAGAATGTATATTCTTACAAATAAAACATGGAAGATATAAATCAGTGGAATGACATTTAAACTGCTCAAAGAAAAATAATGTCAAACAAGAATTCTATACCTGACAAAAATGTTCTCCAAAAGTGAAGGAATTTGTTATTGGTAGGCTTATCCTACAAGAAATGCAAAAGGCATTCCTTCAGGCTGAAATAAGAGGACACTAGATAGTAAGTCAAAACTGTACAAAGAAATAAAGAACAAAGGTAAATGTAGTTACACAGATACATGGAAAAGCCAATATTAGTGTACTTCTAGCTTATAACTCCTCCTTTTTCTATATAATTTAAAAGAGAAACATAAAAGAATAACTACAAATCTATGTTAATAGGTATACAATGTATAAAGATATGATCTGTAAAAATAACAACTTAAGGAGGGTAGGATGAAGCTGTATACATACAAAGTTTGTGTACACTAATAAAGCCAAGTTGGTATTTACTCAAAATAGATTGGTATAAATTTAAGATGGTAATTCTATTTCTTCTTGAATCAATTTTGGTAGTTTATGTGTATCTAGATATTTGTTTCTTTCATCTAAGTTATCTAATTTGTTGGTGTACAACTTTCATAGTTTATTCTTATAATTTTTTTTATTTGTATAAGGTCAAGTAGTAATGTTCCCCTTTCATTTATGATTTTGGAAATTTGGTTCTTTTTTGTGTCTAACTAAAGATTTGTCAGATTTGTAGACCTTTTCAAAAAATCAACTTTTGATTTTATTGGATGCTTCTATTATGTTTTTATTCTCTACTTTGTTTATCTCAGTTGTAAGCGTTAATATTTCTTTCTTTCTGATAGCTAGGGTTTAATTTGTTCTTTTTTCCACTTCCTTAAGTTATAAAGTTGTTTGTTTGAGATCTTTCTTTTTTTTTAATGTAAGCATTCACAACTATAAAATTCCCTCTGAGCACTGCTTCATTTCATTTATGAGTTTTGGTATGCTGTGTTTTCATTTTCACTTGTCTCAAAGTATTTTCTAATTCTCCTTGTGATTTTTCTTTCACTAATTACTTACTTAAAGTGTGTTGTTTATATTCCACATATTTGGAATTTTCCAGTTCTCCTTCTGTTATTGATTTTTAGTTCCATTTAATTGTGTTCAGAAAATATCCTTTGCAGTATTTCAATATTTTTAAATTTATTGAAACTTGCTTTATGGCCTAACATATGGTCTATTGTGGAGAATGCTGCACTTGAAAAATATGTGCATTCTGCTGTTGTTGGGTAGAGGATTTTGTACATGTATGTTAGGTCTAGTCATTGCATAGTGTTGTTTAAGTTCTCTGTCTCCTTATTGATCTGTCTGGGTGTTGTATTCATTATTAAAAGTGGGACATTGTGGTCTCTAACTATTATTGTAGAATTGTTTATTCCTCGGTTTAATCATTAATTCCTGTTTCATATATTTGGGGATATGTTGTTGGGTGCATATACAAGAGTATGTTCATAATTGTTATATATTATCTGAAATCTGAATAGAACAATAACAGGAGATTGAATCAGTAGTCAAGGAAAAAAAGCTTAAGACCAAATGGTTTAATGGATTAATTCTGCTAAGCATCTGAAAATAAATTAACATCAATTCTTATAATCTTCCCAAAGAAGATAGAGAACACTTCCTCACTCATTATGTGAGGCCAGCATTATCCTAAGATTAAAGATAAACAAATAAATTGCATTAAAAGAAAACCAGAGATCAATATCACTTCTAAGTATAAATGCAAAAATTCTCAACACAATACAAGAAAGCCAAATTCATCAGCATATTAAAAGAATTATATGCCAAGATCAAGGGTGATTTATCCAAGGAATTCAAGGATCTTTCAACATATAAAAATCAATCAATGTAATATATCATATTAATGGAATGAGAAAAATCCACATGATCATCTCAATTGATGCTGAAAAATAATTTGACAAAAGTCCAACCCATTTTAATAATTAAACAACACTTCAAGAAACTAGGAATAGAAAGGAGCTTCCTCAACATGATAAAGAGCATTGATTTAAAAAAAATACAACTCATAACTGTCAACAGCTGAACCTAAAAAAAAATAATAAAAGCAAAATAAGCAAACAACTCAAACAGGAACAGAAACACAGAAATGGAGATCGCATGGAGGGTTGTCAGTGGGGAGGGGGTTGGGGGGAATGGGAGAAAATGTACAGGGACTAAGAAGCCTAAATAGTAGGTACAAACTAGACAGGGGAGGAGGTTAAGTATAGTATGGGAAAAGGAGAAGCCAAAGAACTTATGTGTATGACCTGTGGACATGAACTAAGTGGGGGGGAATGTTGGTAGGAGGCAGGGTACAGGGTGGAGGGGAAGAAAGGGGAAAAAATGGGACAACTGTAATAGCATAATCAATAAAATATATTTAACAATATTAGACAAAAATTTAAAACATAAAAAGTATATTTTAAAAATCAGCTAATGTCACATTGAATGGTAGAAGATTTTAAAAGTTACTACAAAGCTATAGTAATCAAAACAAAGTGGTACTGGCATAAGTATAGACATATAGATGGATGGAATAGAATTGAAATTCTGGAAATAAACCCATGTATCTATGGTCAATCAATTTTTGACAAGGATGTCAAGACAATTCAATGAAGGAGGAATAGCCTTCAAGAAATGGTGTTGGGGGCCAAGATGGAGTTGTAGGCACAAACACTTCGCTTCCTCACACAGTGAAAAGAAGGATAACAACCAATTTAAAAACAAAGAACAACCAGAACTGCCAGAAAATCATTTGCATGGAAGTCCAACAACCAAGAAGTTAAAGAAACATTCATCCACACTGAAAGGAGGAGTGGAGAGGGGCAGTGGGGGTGGTGAGGACACATGACAAGGCAAGGCAAATGGGCAATCCCACACTTACATGCAGATAAGCCAGGAGGAACAATGGGGAGTGAAACAGTCTGGGAAACCCAGGGTTTCAGTGCAGGGAACTAAAGACTTGAAACCCCTGGCTGTAAAAAAATCTGTGGGGGTTATGGTGGTGGAGAAAACTTCCAGCCTCACAGGAGAATTCACTGGAGATCCACAGGGTCCTAGAATGTACACAAACCCACCCACACAGGAATCAGCACCTGAAAGGGCACAATCCGCTTGTGGGAAGTGAGGCAAGTGACAGAAAGTGGGACAGGAGCTGAGCAAGCGGCATTATTCCCGCTCTTACCCCTCCCCACAGACAGTGCCACAGTGCAGCGAAAAGGGTTGCCCCACCCTGGTGAATACCTAAGGCTCCACCTCTTACAATGTAACAGGTGTGCCCCCTTACCACTTAACAGGTATGCTGAGACAAAGAAATATGGCCCAAATGAAAGAACAGAACAAAACTCCAGAAAAAGAACTAAGTGATGAGGAGACAGACAACCTATCTGATGCAAAGTTCAAAACACTGGTAATCAGGATTCTCACAGAATTGACTGAGCTTGGTTGCAGAAAGAAGGAAGAAATGAAGGCTACACAAAGTGAAATAAGGGAAAATATACAGGGAACCAACAGTGAAGGGAAGGAAACCGGAACTCAAATGAATGATTTGGAACAAAAGGAAGAAATAAACATCCGAGTGGAACAGAATGAAGAAACAAGAATTCAAAAAAATGAGGGGCTTAGGAACCTCTGGGATAATTTTTTTTTCATGCTTCTCTGCTTTTGCACATTTTGCTGCCTCTGCTTAGCATTCTCCTCTTCCTCATCCTTTTTGCCCTGATGAACCCACAGTCATCTTTGCACTCTGAGAACATCACCTCCCCCAAGAAGCCTTCCCTGCTACCCCATAGGAAGAGCTTCCCTCTTTCCTCTGTGCTCCCTCAGCAGTCTGTACCTCTCTGCTGTGGCACAGATTACATGGGGTTTACCTCAATGTGTCTGCTTCGTCTGGCAGAGAGTATGCTCCTTGATGGCAGTGACCTGCTTTTATTCATGTTTATTCATGTTTGTACCTGCCTTTATTCATGTTTGTACTGATTATTGAATCAACTGCATTTTTGAAGATGTTTAAAAAAGTAAATTTTACTGAGAAACTAGGGAAAAACAAAGTCTCAGAAAGCGAGTGCAGGTGATTGTATTATAGCATCGCCATATCTATGGAGAAAGCACTGTTAGTAGTTTGGTAGTTACTCAAAATGCTAAACACAGTTACCATTATGACCCATAAAGTCCTCTCCTAGATACATACCCAAGAGAAGTGAAAATATATGTCCACACAAAAACCAGTACATGAATGTTCATAGCCTCATTATGCATATAGCCAAAAATGGAAATAACCCAAGTGTCTGTCAAGTGAAGAATGGATAAACAAAATGTGGTATATCCATACAATGAGATATTATTTGCCATAAAAAAGAATGAAATATTGATAGATGCTACAACATGGATGAACTTTGAAATCATGCTAAGTGGAGCCAGACACAAAAGGCCAGCTACTGTGTGACTTCATTTTTATGAAATGCTCAGAATGGGCAAATCTATAGAGCCAGAGAAGAGATTAATGGTTACTTAGTGCTGGAGGTAAGGTGGGGGAGGTCAATGGGAGTAACTGCTACTGGCTACATAGTTTCTTTTGAGGGTGATAACATGTTCTAAAATTAGAGAGCAATGACAGTCACACAACTTTGGAGATATGCTTAAAAACATATAGCACACTTTAAAAGGGTGAAGTTTTTGGCAGTTCAATTGTATCTCAATAAAGCTGTTTAAACAAAAGAAAGAAATCAGTCCTGGAAAGAAATGTGCCAAAAGGTTGACGAGTGGTTGTAAACTTTAAGATGTGGGATTTTGTGAGGGTGATTGTTATTCTCTTTTTGTACCGCAAAGTGCCTTCCATGTATTCTGTGATAAACAAGTGTTATTAAAAACAGACACTTCGTGCTTTAAAATAACAAGGAGGATGGGAGAGGGGAGAATTAACATATTTTGAGTACCTATGAAGTAACAGGTAGGCTAATCCCCACAGCATTCCTGTAAGGTTGCTATTTTATTTCAATTTCACGAATGTGACAGGGAAACAATGAGACATGAGGATTCCATCTTGCCCTATTTTCTTCCCCCTTCTAAGGAGCTTCCTGGGTTTTCTGGTTAATTTGGGGACTTTTGGTTTATCGATCTGCTGATAACTAAAGGAAAACTGAAAGAGGCCTTGAAAGGCTAGACTGATTTACAGTAAAATGAGAAAAGAGTGACCAGAGACAGCAAAGAAGTGCTCTGGGGAAAGGTCAGAGGACCACAGAGAAAGAGGTAGCAAATGCTGAATGGAGATTTAACCTTGTGTGGAGAAGGGTGGACTGGACTCCAGGTGCCTGGCTTCTTTTATCATTTTGATCTCAGCTCAGACCTGGACTCTTCAAAGGCCCCTGATACCCACATCTAAGAGAATCCCAGCCACCTCTATTCTACCTGTTTCCATTACAGTCATCCACATTATCCTCTCCATAGTATTGATAGTGCCTGAAAGTGCCCGGCTCCTCTCACTGAGATGCACGTAGATTTCCAGAGCCAGGGCCTCCTCTGGCTTGTTCACTGCTCTACTGCAGGACTGAAAACCATGTCTGGTAACATGGTAGCATTCAGACAATGAGAACTGGGCTGCTATTGTCATTCATGAGCTCCTCTCCTCTCACTATCTCTACTTTTTCAAATGCAATTCATCCTTCAAGCTCCTGCTGAAGACCCAGTAATTTCTAGAACTCTTCCTCTTCACTGGAAGTGTGCTCCTGACCTTGACACAGAAGCCTTCAATTACTCCCACACCTGTCTCATAAGTTCTTTGATGTCCATTTCTTACACATGGCAATAACAAATTTTACTGAGCTTTTTTGTGTGTGCATGCATGCCAGAAAGTAAACACATAATGAAAATGGTCATTTTACGCTGTGATAACTGTTATGAAGAAAATAAAACAAAGCAATGGTCTAGAGAATGGCTATAGTTGGGGGAAATAGCACTAATTTAGTCTGGATGGTTGGAGAAGGTTCTCTGAAGAGCTGACAAATGAGCTGAAACCTGACTAATGAGATATGGATAGCTGTCAGTCTCTCCCACAATGCCTTACATATCATATGTATTTGCTGACTGACTGACCATGGAGTCTCGGGGGTGGAAGGTTCTGTAGGAAGGACCTAGTCCAGGTCCAATCCTACAGAAGTTTCCTCTTCTGGAAATAGGCTACTGCCCCCAAGTAGGACAATGTGCCACAAGGTTCCTACAGTTTGTCACTGAAATGGGTTACCTGAAAGTTAGCTGCAAAACCAGCGTTTTCTGGGCAGCTGTAGTGTGCCAGGCACTTTCATACCTAGTGTCTTAACGCTTACCCAGTGGTGCTATTATTATTATTATTCCCATTTGAAAGATGAGGGAAATTCAGAATTTATGTGACTTGCCCAAAATCACGCTACCAGCAAATGTGTAGTAAATGTGTCTGACTCCAAAGCTGGTGCATCTTGCTACCATCCCTTGCTCCTTTAATTCTGAAGTTTAAAACATCCTGTTCAGGCTTGGAGATTCTTAAGCTCGGGACTGGCTTGATTCCACTGGACCTTTCTCACTGCACGTATCAGTTTAGCCTTTTCCACACAATAATCCTATAGAGACATGAAGTTTGGCTGTCTTTATTTTTCATAATCATAACATGAAGACTGAGCTCTTCTGTGACCCCAGACACCCCTGGTTGCACATTCTGAAGCCCCACGCAGGCTCCCTTCTCCAAATCTGGGCCTCCCTCATAATTTCTGTTTGTGTGCAGGTATGTATGTATGTGTTAGTGTGTGTGTGTGTGTGTGTGTGTGCGTGCGCGCGTGTGCATATGAGGGGAATAGGCTGATGCTGTTTACTTGTCTGGTCAGCAGGCCAAGAGATTGTTTCAATTCCCTGTATTGTGAGCTCTTCCCTCCTGCCTCAGTCTCCAAATCTGTTGAACCTATTCTACTGCCCCTTTTACTTTCTTCGGTGGGTCGACACAAGGTATCTTCTCCCGTGCCCAAGAAGGACCCTGTTAATCTCCTATGCCTCCTCCCTCCTTCAGTCTCCTTCTGAGTCACAGGGCTTAGGCTTGCTACCCTAGAGGTGGAAACCAGAAAGCAGGGGCCTGGGGCTTCTTTGGGAGTCTCTGAGCCTATTGTGAGGGGCACACGCCCTCATGTGTTCGCCTCAAGTCATTACTGCCTATGGCCCTTCTGGTAGAGTCTCCTTTCTGCACAGGTTAATCAAGGATCCTAGCCTTTGTCTGCCTATGCCATTGCCTCACTGGCATTTCAGTTAGCCTAGGTCTTGGCAAAGGCCATCTGGTCTCACTCCAAATGTAATGCCTCCTGGTCATCTCTCGCTTTCTCTCTCTCTCTCTGCCTCCCTCTCCCCCTCCCCCTCCCCTCCCCCTCCCTCCCTCTCTCTTCTGTCTCAAACTGCAGCTACACAACAATAATAATAGCCACTATGTGCTAAGTATGCAGTAAGTGTTGAGGGATTTATGTACATTAGCTCAACCAATCTGTATAGCACCCTCATAGGTGTTATTTTCTTGGCACATAGTAGGAATGAATGAATAATTTCTCCCAGTTCATCATAGAGGAAACAAAAGCTGTGGGAAGTCACACAAATAATAAAGGGCAGAGACAGAATTGAAACCCAAGCCTATTTAAACTCAGAGTATTGGCTCCTGACAGTCATACCAAGACGTTTCTAACACCACCACAGCACCTGGAGTCCCCATCCCCAGACCTGTTTGAGGGGAAACCTGAAGGCTGTGGTTAGAAATACTGGATTTTAAGTCAGACAGCTGGTAAGCAGGCACTACCATTTCCTGACTGTGTGAGTGTGGGCAACTTGCTTAACCTTTCTGTACCACAGCTTCTTCATTGGCAAATGGGGGTAATAATAGTAATAACTCAGAGGGTTGGGCCACTTTAATGAGATAATGTACATACAGGGCTTAGCATGGAGCTTGGCACATGGTTATCACTCAATAAATATTTGTGATGATGCTGATGGTGCCTGAGACAAACACAACATGACTACCCCTTTCTAGCATCTTTTCTTCACTTTGCTCTTTGTCTCATTTGTTCCACCCCTTTGTCCCCTGTACTGTGCTAAATGGTGGCCACCAAAAATATATGCCCATGCCCTGGAATAATACCTGGAAATGATGAATATTACCTTATTTGGAAGAAGGACTTATCCTTGCAGGTGCAATTAAATTAATGATCTAGAGATGAGGAGATCATTCTGGATTATCTGAGTGCATTCTAAATTCAATGACAAGTGTTCTGATAAGATAGATGCAGAGGGAGATTTGAGTATTAGTATTTTAGCAATGTTAACTTCATACCACAGTATTTAAGTCATGGAATATCAAGGGGAAGAGTAAACATCACTAAAGGACTCTACCCCCTCCTCTGGAGAAGGAGCCATTATGCTTTGGATTGTAAACAGGGTAGTTGTATTGTGTTGGCAAAATTATGACCTTATTATTTTCTTTACTTGGAGATGAAGTATGATTTAAGGAGATAGATATGGGTAGTGAGTTGAAAAGGGGTGGACCTGTGGTAGTTAAGTTGACTAGGCCATAGGGTGCCAGATATCTGGTCAAATATTATTCTGGAAAGATGTTTTTGAGTGAGATTAACATTTAAATCTGTAGACTGAGAAAAGCAGATTGCCCTCCATAATGTAGGTAGGCCTTATCTAATCAGTTGAAAGCCCACATAGAATAGAAGGCTGATCCTTCAATCTTACTTGATCTTACCCCAAGTAAGTGAGAATTTTCCAGCCTGACAGCCTTCAGACTAGAACATCAAGTATTCCTGCCTGAAGGTCTTTGAACTGGGACATCAGTTCTCCCTGGTTCTATAGCAGCCTCCGAACCTCCAGACTTGAACTGAAACACTGATTCTGTAGATTTTGGACTTGCCAGCTGTCATAATGGCATAAGCCAAAAAGCCTATTTGTATGTATACTATTGGTTCTGGTTTTCTGGAGAGCCTTGACTAATACAAGGAGAGGATACTTTTCAACCTACTCTATGAAGTAAATATTACTCTGATACCAAAACCAGACAAAGATGTCATGAGAAAATAAAACTACAAATCAAACCATATTCAGTAACATGTAAATAAAAAGGGTTAAGCACTATGAACAAGTAGGATTTATCCATGGAATACAATGTATGTTTAACATCTAATATTAATGAAAAGCAAAACATGTGTGCTTTTTTCAGTAGACACAAAAGAAGCTTTGATAAAAATCCATCATCCTTTCATGATAAGCTAAACCCCCTGAACCCAAAAAACTAGGATGAGAAACTTCTTCAACCAGATAAAAGACATCTACCAAAAACCCCACAGCTAAGATCTTACTTAATGATGAAAGACTGAGTTTTTTTCTCTACATTTAGTAACAAGACAAGGATACCCACACTTACCATTTTTATTCAGCATTTTACTTGTGGCCCTAGTCAGAGGAATATGGCAACAAAAATAAATAAGCAACATAGAGATGACAAAGGAAGAAGTAAATATCTCTATTTTCAGATGACATAATCTTATGCATGGAGAAGCCTAATGAATCCATTAAAAGTCTACTAACATTGTCCTGGCTGGTGTAGCTCAGTGGATTGAGCACGGGCTGCGAACCAAAGGGTTGCCAGTTTGATTCCCAGTCAGGGCACATACCTGGGTTGCAGGCCAAGTCCCCAGTAGGGGCCACATTAATGGCAGCCACACATTGATGTTTCTCACCCTCTCTTTTTCCCTCCCTTCCCCTCTCTCTAAGAATAAATAAATAAAATAAAATAAAGCCTACTAAAATTAACAAATAAGTTCATGAAAGTTTTGGATAGAAAATCAATGTACAAAAATAATATTTTTACACACTAGCAATGAACAATTTAAAATTAAATTAATAAGACAACCTTATTTATGAGCCTATCAAAAAGAACAAAATATTTAGGAATAAAATTAACAAAAAAGGTGCAAGCTTTGTAGTCTGAAAACTACAAAACATTTATTAACAGAAATTAAAGAAGACCTAAATATATAGGAAGTTATACTCTGCATTCACAAAATAGAATAATTAATATTTTAAATTTAAACTCCAAATTGATCTACATATTCAGTGCAATTCCCATCAAAATTCCAGCTAACTTTTTGGGGGGGGAATATTTGACAAATAGGTCCTAAAATTCATATGGAATGCAAGGAACCCCGAATAAGGAAAACCATCTTTAAAGAGAGAAACAAAGTTAGAGGACTCACATTTTCTAATTTCAAAACTTAGTACAAAGCCATAGTAATCTACATAGTATCATACAGACATAAGGATCAACATATTGATCAACAGAATGTGCTTGAAAGGCCAGAAATAAACCTTCACCTTTATAGTCAATTGATATTCAGCAAAGGTGCCAAGACAATTCAATGGGCAAGAAAGGCTTTTTTTTTTTCTCAACAAAGGTGCTAGGATATCTGGATATGCACATGCAAATAAGTAAGTAAGTAAATAAATAAATAAATTAAGTTGGTCCTTTACCACATACCATATACTAAAATTAACTCCAAATGGATCAAAGATATAAGTTTAAGAGCTAAAACTGTAAACCTCTGAGATGTAATGTAGGAGTACATCTTTGAGACTATGGGTTAAGCAGTGGTTTCTTAGATGTGACACCAAAAGCACAAGCAACAAAAGAAAAAAAAATGATACATTGGACTTCATTAAAATCAAGACTATTTAGTGCTTTAATGAATACTTCAAGAAAGTAAAATTAGGGGACTGGGTCTCACCTGTGCTAAATGATAGAGGTGTCTCTGCTGCCATATCAGTCTATCTGTGATGATGTAGGGAGGCCCCAGAAGCCAGAAAATGGACTCGGTGGTTTTTGAGGATGTGGCTGTAAACTTCATCCTGGAGGAGTGGGCTTTACTGGATCCTCCTCAGAAGAAATGACAGAGATGTGATGCAGGAAACCTTCAGGAATTTGGCCTCGAGAGATTCAGTATGAAAGAGATTCTGTGAAAGAGAAATGGGTAGTGAAAGTGGGGAAAGTTTTAGCCTTGTTCCAAATGCCAATGTGATAAAGAAAACCCCTCCTGCAGTTAAAGCCATGGGAATACAGAGTGTGTGGAACATTCATATGCATCATGTATCCCATAGTAAACACACCAGGTGTCTGAGTATCAGGCTTAGGGAGAGAAACCACATAAATATAACGTTTGTGGGAGAGCCTTCAGTTTATCTTCAGTGTTTTGAAAAAGATGAAAGAAATCACAATGGAGAGAAAAATCTATAAATGTGAGGAATGGAGGAAAACCTTCATGTGGCTCTAAACCATTCAGAGACATGATAATGCATACTGCATATGGTCTTTATAAAGGTAAGGTGTATGGGAAAACCTTTAGTTCTTCAACTTCAAATATGTGAAATAACCCACACAAGGAGAGAAGCCCTATCAGTGTGAAAAAATTCAGGCAAGCATTCAGGTCCCCGAAGATGTGAAAGAACTCACAATCCAGAGAAACCCCATGAACATAAGAAATGTGAAAAAGCCTTCAGATATGCCTGTTCCCCACAAACGTATGAAAGGACTCACACTAGAGGAAAACCCTATGAATGTAAAATGTGGAGAAGTCTTCATGTGTAACAAAGTGTTTTGAAATCACAAGATGAGAGTCCACACTACAAAGAAACCATATAACTGTAAAGAAACTGGGAAAACCTTCAGCCATTCTTATTCCTTTTTCAAAGCTTTTATTTATTGATTTGAGAGAGAGAGAGAGGGAGAGAAACACTGATCTGTGTTTCTACCCCTTTATGCACTCATTGGTTGATTCTTGTACATACCCTGTCTTTTTAATTAATTTATTTATTTTTGTGTTTGTTGTTTTAATATCTTGCAATTATTATTATTTTTATTGTTGTTCTATTACAGTTGTCTCAATTTCCCCTCATTGCTCTGGACATTTTTAAAAGCAGGTGTTACCCGTCGTCCACTTTGGCCGCAAAAGCCATTAATAAAATGCGCATAGAAAATCCAGCCTGAAACCTGTAAGCTCTGCTCCTTACAGAATGTGCCTGGGAAACTGAATAGACTGTCTGCTTTCTGGGGTTCTCAACTCCAAGGCAGGGTCTTGTTAGAACCCTAGTGTTGGGGGCAGGTAAGGGGGGCCTCGAAACCCCCTGGACCCTCCACAAAGAGCTTTTCCTTTCCAGCCCCATCAGGTATTTTTCTGCACAAAGGACTCCTAAGAACAGAGAGACTGAAAGACAGGCTCTCAGGTGAGTGGCTTACTTGGGGAAGGGGAGAGGGAGAATGAGATGCCTCAGTTTCTTTTAGGGCCACCAGGCTAGAGAAAGGCAAAATGGCTCAGGGACACCACAAACAAGAGTAAGGGTCAGGTGGATGGGCCGTCAGACCCAATGGTACTTGCCAGCCTGGGACTGCTTGCCAACTGGGCATGACATGGAGTGAGGGCAAGTAACTCAGGTATCTCCCATTCCTTTGAGCTTCAGATTGCAGCACCTGCCAGGGTCCCAGGGGAGGCTCAGCAGCATTTGTGAACTGAACTGACCCATGTTGATTCCTGGGAGACTCTGGGTATTTCAGTGGTAGCCATCTCTGATGGACTCTCCCTCTGTGGTTCTGGATTCTTGAATTTTTCAGGTGCGCGTTGTCCGTAGGAGTTGCCTACTTGGCCATTGCCTCCTTGTGTGATGGGACCTGGGGTTGCTGCACATCTGGGCCGGGCAATTTGACCTTCTGTCAAGTGAGCAAACTAGAGAAGAATGGTATGGAGATGAGGAGGAAGGATGCAGAGCTAGTCCCTCTGCGCAATGGAGCATACAGTCTTCACTATGGCCCACACCATGCCATGTTGTCACGGACTGAGTCATAGTTATCCCTGTGTCCCCTCCAGGGTAATGGCAGTGTCTGGCACATAGTGGATGGAGGTGTCTGGTGAATAAGGAGGGTGAGGCATGTGGGTCATGCCATTTTGGTCAAAAACTGCTAAACACTCAGTGCTGTGTGGGCAGGTGTGCTTGTAAATCACCCATCATGAAATGGGCAAAGGTGTTGAAAGAGTCTTCAAAAAAATCCACCAAGGCCAAACATAGCCACTCACAACAATGATACAGATTGGTTTCTAGAGCACTCACCTAGTAGGGGAAGTCTGTACTACAAGGGGCCCACCCTCCAGAAAATAATTCCATTTTGGGGAGTCGCCCCTTGTACAAAAATAATACAAATCTAAATAACGATCACCAGCAGCAGAGTCAGGATAGTCTGGATAGATTGCTTTTGCAGTACTTGGAGGGAGGGTGGGGAGGAGGAGGGGGTGTGTTCCTGGTTTAGCTCAGCCCAGGCTAGCACTCAAAGCTGGCAGTATCTCCCACCTCCCATTGGATTGTTAGTGCTCAGGCTCAGAGTTGGGCCAGCTTTTGGGATGCAAATATTGAGCTGGCCACTAGGGGTCGACAGAGATTGAGGAATAGGGAGGCTAAGAGGGCCGGATTTCCTTGGGGACTCTACCCCTTTGATTCAGCAACCTGCCCGATGCCTCGTTTATTCACCTTTGAAATCCCACCTCCTCCCTCCCCTGCCTTTAGAGCCCTAATCCCCTAATTCAGAAGCCCTGGGAGCTTTCTGCCTTCCCCATTCTGGCCCAGGACACTGATCCAAGGAGGAAAATTCCCTTGCTTTCCACACCCCTTCCCCCACCCCTCGTGGCTGAGGCCAGGGAAGTCAGCGGTTCTGCTTTGTGTCGTGGAAGGGGACTGGGAAGGAAAAGCAAGCCAGGCCCAGGAGACTTCTATTCCTCCGGTGGGGCCGGTTTCCTCCTGAGGAATATGCTGGGTGGTTTGTCAATTGAAGCCTCACCCCAACCTTGGCTTGGGCAGCCCTGGGGAGGTGGCGGTCTGGCGGGGATAGGATTGGGGGAACCTTCACGGGGAGACTAGAGGAAAGGCTTAGAAAGAAACTGGGCCTTCATTGGGAGGTACCAGAACCCAGGCACTAGAGCTTTCCTTACGGAGGGTGAGAAGGAGTCTTCAAACCACGGTGGACTAAGTGGTGAGCAGCCCAGGGAGGCTTCCACAGCAGTGATCCTGGCTGGGTTAGTTCAGGGGCAGCTGAGGGGTGGTGGGCCCGAGCGCCACACATCTGCTATGGTTATCTGGCCAGCTGAGTCCAGTCCCCAGGAGGTGGGAGTTTATCAGTCGAGAAAACCCAGAGGCTGGTTCTTTAGCTTTCCCGATAGGGTGGAGCTAGCTCATAGGCTAGTGAGGGTCAGAGCTAGCAGGGATGCAGAGATGAGGAAGCAGCTGCCCCTTCCCTCTGCTCCTAGGGTTGTCCAAATATTTGCCCTGTTTGGGGTGTTTCTCTAGGGGAAATTTATTCCTTGTATTTATAGGGACTGACATGTCCAGAATGTTCACTAAGGAGCTAGCAGCAGGAGTAGGCAAAGATGCCATTTCTCCAGCCAGCATCATCCTTCCCTGGGCCTACTGTCCCTGTGAAATGGGGCACTAGGATGGGGTCAGTGACAGGTGGGGACAGCTGCTGCTCCCCTCCCCCAGATTCCTGAGCCCCTGACAGTGATGGATGGCCCAGCCCCTATTTGCACATTCCCCAGGTAACTGGAGTGCGGAGGCAACAGGTGGGCTGGGCTGGAGTGCTGCAAGATTTGCCCCAGCAGGCTGCCCTGTGCTGGGCTGGGGAGCAGAGGCCAGGAGGAACCACCACAGGAAGATGAGCCCAGATCAGTAACATACAGGAGGGCCTGGATGCCGGAAGATAAGGCCTCTAAGGAACCTAGGGTCCCAGCCACCTGTTATGCCCCACTGAGCTACGCCGTTGCTCTCAGATGCCCATTCTAGGCTCATTTCAGGGCCAGATGGCAGGCCATTTGCATGTATGGGGCCTGGGGGGCTTGGGACAAATTTTGAGGAGTCCAGAGTAGGGTAAAGGAGGGGACAAAGAGAGAGAGAGGGAGAGGGCAGGCCCATCTCAGGAAGAGAGGGGCTCCTTGTATCCCTGCTCTCTTCCAGCAAACAGCCTGAGCCAAGCCAGGCTGACACATGGAAGATCAAAGTGATTTCAGTGCAAACAACCACAAACCAGGCATGAAGCTGGGGCAGGGACCAGACAGGGACTGAGAGTTGAGAGTCTGGTTGAACCTTAAGCCTTTGGGACAACCCCCTCCTTCCCCAGCCACTGGGACTTGTCCTGGCTGCAGTAAAACGAGCCTTGCAGGGTGTATCCTCCTGGGGCTGGATCTGACCTAGCCCTGGGGTGTGGCGCAGCCAGGATCGAGGAGAAGGAAGAGTGGGAGGGCTCTGGCCCCACCCTGAGCTTGCCCTGAGCCTGACCCAGAGATAGAATGAGTTGGGAAAAGCAAGTATTTGTGGGGAAGGGGGGAACAGCCTGGGCCAACACAGACCTCAGCCAGTCTGAGCTGAGGGGGTGGTGGGGGCAGAGGGAAGAACAGGAGACAAGAGAGCGTTGGGAATAAGCCAGCTTCGAAAAAGAGGGCACTGCAGGCCATGGTTGGCAGGTCAGGGGATGCAGCCAGATTGAATCTAGAGCCCGTTTTTGCAACAGGCCTATCAATACCAACCTCAGGGCTGCTGTGAGAATTAAACAAGGACAATAGAGCACCCAAGGTGATATTATAGCACCTGCTACGATGGCCGGTATATAGTAGATGTTCAAGAAATGGAAGCCTCCCTCTTCCTGTAGGGAGTGGCTGTGTGTACCTGTGAGGAGGGTGCAGGCACAGGCAGTGGCTCTTCAGGGGGACAGGCAGGAGGCCTGGGGCAGGCTGGAGATGACTGTAGCTAGGAGACAGGGCTGCTAGCCTTGCAGGGTGGGCTCTCTGCTCTCTGACCCTTTGGTGTGTGGGGCCCAGGCCTTGGCACACACTCTTTGCCAGGGCCCTAGGATATCAGCATAGAACTAGGAGTCAAAGCTCATGACGTATAGCCAAATGGCCCAGGTTTGAGTCCTGAGTTTCCCACTGCTTGGCTGTGTAATCTTAGGTGAGTTAGTTCACTCCTCATCAGAATGCAAGGCAGGCAACGAGAGGGCAAGGCCAAGGGCCACAGAAATCAAGGGTGTGCATGTATGTTCATGCATGTGTGTGTGACAGTGACATAAGAAAATGTGCATTCCATGATGGCAGGAACCAGGCCTGCTACCTGGTGTGGCATGAGTGGGTATGTGAGAAAGACGGAGAGTTTGTGTATGAACGTGGATATGTGTAAGAACATCAGAGGGCCTGAAAAATCTGCGCATGGCCCACAAAGCATGTGTGAACGGGTGAGAACGTGTGTGACTGGGAAGGAGTGTGTCTCTGTGGGAGGCTCTGTGGAGGAATAATAGTTTCCATTTAGTAAGTGCTGTGGTGGGCCAGGCATGATGCTAAGCCCTTTACGTGCATTATCTCATTCACTCCTCACCACAGCCCTGTGAAGGAGGCATGAACTCCAGGTTACAAGTGAGTTAACGAAAGCATACAGAGGTGAAGTGAAATCTGTGGCTATACCCCCTGCATCCCACAGGTGTGGGAAGCTGAGCTCAGGGCATGGTGCCTGAGACCGCCCCAGGTGGCCAGTTGTTCTGCATCCCTGAGCTCATGGGCCCCGATGTACTGATTTCTGACTGCTTGGAGCTCCTCCAAGGGGAGGCTCAGTAGGGTTCCTCTGCGGGTCACGGGGCAGGCCCAGCTCAGAGGCTAGCACAGGTTCAGTGCTCAGGAAGCATTGGAGAACTTGAAAGCCGAGGGACTGTGGGCTTGGACAAGAGAAGGCCCACCTTCCACACAGATCCTGACTTCCTCTCGGGTTCCTTTCGGGAGTAATTTTTCCCTACCTCAGGGGTCTGAATCACTACATCTGAGGCCCTGCTAGGGTGAGGCAGGGGATGGAAACCCAGAGTCACCAGCCCTGGCTGTGGCAGGGAGTAGTCCCAGCTCTGGTTCTGAGGCCTCCGTAGCTGGGGTCGACAGGTTGAGACAGAAAGTCTGTGCCATGACCAGGGGTGAGCAGTGTGTGGAGCAGGCCTGGACATAAAGAGTTCTTTTCTCTTTCCTCTGTTGCCCTCCCCACCCAGGATTAGGCGTTGGCACCCTCGGAAATTGCTTCTGCCTTCCCTGGTTTTCCCAGCCTAGCAACAGAGCCTCATCTCCCTCATCCCACACCTGGTCTGGGGTTCACCTCCCTCCCTCCCAAGGGGCACTCGGACGGTGGAAAGTGGACTCTGAGGCTGGTTCTGGAGTTCACAGTGGGGATTTTAGCCAGGCCCTTGGGGATGTGGCCAGGGACACAGATGAAGTTCCCTAGGCCTAGTAACCTCTTGGAGAACCATGAGTGAAGAGTAGGGTCCTGGCCATCCTGAAGGCTGCTGCTTTCCAGGCACGAACCAGCTTTTAACCGGGAATGAATTAAGTCAGCATGTAAGCCAGAAGGGGCTGGAAAGGTGGCAAGTCAGTATGGTAAAGGGGAATGGGCATGGGCTCTGGAGACAGATAAGCCTGGGTTCAAATCCTGTTTCCACCACCAAGCAGCTACGTGACCTTAGATGAGTCACTTCTCCTCCCTGAGCCTTAGTTTCCCTCTTATGTAAAATGGGGCTAGTGGAATTCATCTCAAAGGATTGGGAAAGGAAATGCATCTAACAGAGTTCTTGGCACACAGTCAGTACCCAGTAAGTGGCAGGCTGTTTTGATGTCCTGCCATGTACCTGGGAGGATCCTAGTCTCCAAACTGGAGTTTGGTGTGCCCTTGCATCTCGTTCTCCTCTCTCCTTGCTCACTCGCCAGTAAGGGGCCCAGCTTGGATCTGAGAGACCCTGCACAGCTCCTTCCTCCCTATCTACCCAGATTTCTCTTACTTTGGAGGCCATATCCTTGAGAGTAGGAGGGGCCCAGCTTCTCCTTTTGTATTTTCTGCCAAATGGTGGTCCACTCTACAGTCAGAGATTATCAGAGAATACAGTGAGAGACTCAGTAGCTCAGCCTCCTATTTACGCGACTGTAAATAGCCGCGTAAGTCGCGCTCAAATTTACGCTATTTGAAGCACGAAACTGTATATATGGTAGAGCACTTCCGTGCCTCAAATGGTTCCTCACTTAGTTATCTCCATAAAGGAAGGGAACTTGTTATCCTTGGCAGTCTCAAACCCAACCCCAAACCCAGAATTTTCTCCTGTGCTTTCTCTTCTTCCCCATACTGGGGCTCGATTCTTGCCAAGGTCACTACGTCTGTTCCAGGTCTTGTGTTCAAGCGCGTGTGCCAGGCTTGCGTGTGCCACGCTCCTGCTCAGCGAGAGCACTGTTTGTCCCATGCGCCCGCAGTGCTATGAAAGACCAGCAGGGGGAGACATTAGCACGTGAGTGCGTCTGTTAGGGTCCGACCAGGGCGAGCGGGTCGGACCGGGAGGGTCTGAGCTGTGGGATGGAGCCAAACTTTTAAGCACGGAAGCGAGGAGGGGCGGGGAGAATGGGCCAGGGCTGAGAGACAAAGACCCAGATGGCGAGGCCGGGAGGGGCCGGAGTCCAGTGTCTCGGGACAGGAACGCCCGCTTTTGCTTTTTCAAAAGGCGCCTGCCCTGCGCCCTTTCCTCTTTGCCCTCGAGGTGTCTTCTTTATCGAGGTGCCCTCTTATCCCCTCTGGCCTACCACGAGGCCTTGCTTGTGCGTGCAGACAGGACGATACTCTAAATCTGGACTCCTAGGGCTCTCCTCCAAATCAGAAATTCCGAAGGCCTGGTCCCTAGGGGTGAAAAACTCAACTTCCCCCGGGATCCCGTATTCAACTCCTCTGAATCTCCACCACCCAGCGCTATCCGTTTGCAATGTGTTCAGGGCTCTGGGTCCAAGTGCAAGCGGACACTTTATTGCGAGGGCGGAAGGAGGAATGGCCACGGGAGCCTTACGGGAGACTGGCCCGGGAGCCAACAGGCTCTCCTTGCCACGGAACTGAGCACAGAGCAGGCAGGGTTCGCGAGTGTAAAAAAAAAAAAAAAAAGAGAATGGAAGTACTACTTTCCCGAGATACTTGTAACAGGGCTTGTGTGGCTCAGGTCAGTGGGTCGGAGAGTTGACCAGGCGCTTGGGGAGAAGAGGCCGACAGCTCTACAGGAGCGCCAACTTCCCACGGGGTGAGCGCTCTGGGAACAGGACTAGGCGGGACCCACCCCTAACCGCATGAGCCGCACACTCAGATTGGTGCCATCGACAGCGCGGCGTCCTTAAGAGCTCCCTGAAGCCCCTCCCCGTTCCTGTTCTGGGGGCGTGGTACGGGGCAAGGACCCCGTAACGGAGCTTGCTATTGGCTAAGAGCAGTAGGATTGGCCTTGCGTTCGCCTGAGCTAGGGAGTAGACAGCTCAGCAGCAGCGGAGGGAGTCTATGCGCGCTGGACAGCAGTGGGAGGTGTGTGAGGCTCGCACCCGCCGCAGACCCTCGGGCGCAATCGCCGGGGAGCTAGGACTCCGCGACCGGGCTGCCTGGCCACCCTGCCGAGGCTTCAGAGGCGCAAACTGATGGGACTGGCTCCCTCGGCCGCATCTCCCCGCTCTTCTAAGAGCACTGAGCGGGGCCCGCGCTGAAGTAGAAGCTGTCGGGGGGCGCAGAGCCCGGAGTCCCAGTGTGGCCTGGAGGAACGGAACCCGTGTCAGGGCGACCCAGGCGGGAGCCCCAGGACCGCGCTCCAGTTGTAGGGAGACTCCTACTTCTTCCGAGGGGCGCCGATCCCGGGACGTTCGAGGCGTCGGGGTGGCCACCGAGTCCCCAGTGGGAGGACCTCGTCTGGGAAAGGGTGCTCAGTCCCCAACAGTCTCGGGGAGCAGGCCGGAATCGAGCGGGAGCACCCGGGGGCGCAGAGCCCCCGTCGCGCCTGGTGCGGCGGAGAGGTCAGGGGAGCGAGCCCTCGCAGGCCGTAGCTCATGCCCGGGTTGGGGGCGGCTGCCCAGTGAGTCCTCCTGGCCGGCCGGGCGGAGAAGAGCGACACCGAAGCCGGCAGGAGAGGAGCACTTCAAGGCCAGCGGTCGCGGAGGATGGGAGCCTGAGCGGCTGGGAGCGCAGCGCGGCACGGGAAGGCGAGGCGAGCTTTGCTGAGGAGGCGCCAGGGGATCACGAACTGCAGCCTGCCCCCAGGAAGATGGCCCGGCCTGGGCAGCGTTGGCTGGGCAAGTGGCTTGTGGCGATGGTCGTGTTGGCGCTGTGCCGGCTTGCCACGCCGCTGGCCAAGAACCTGGAGCCCGTGTCCTGGAGCTCCCTCAACCCCAAGTGAGTAACTTGTCTGCTGTGGTCCCTGGGGGTGGGAGGCACTCTTTTGGGGTGAGGCCGCGCGCCCCCGAGTGCGAGTGTGGAGGTGTTCAGAAAAGGAGCAGCGCCCCATTTTGTCTCTGCCTTTTTCGAGCGTGTTTTCCTGCGGGCGGGCGGGGCAGGGTGCGGCGGGGTGGGGTGGGGGCACTTGGCTGGGTTGTGACCCCGCGGCTTGTGGGCCCTCTCCTCGCCACGTCCCAGATCAAGTCGAGATGATCGCGCCAGACGGAGGTGGGAGTCCCGGCGCTCGGGAGCGCACTAGAGAGCTGGGTGGTGGTGGTGGTGAGAAGGCAAGCCCCTTCTGGGGCCCCTGGGAACGTGGTGGTTTTCGCCCAGAGCTTCTCGAGGGGCGAGCTTGACCTGGCCGAGGGATGAGGCCGGAACATAGGTTCCTCGTTTGTTTAGCTGTGAAGGGACCGTGGTGCGGGACCCCGCGCTTGGGGCTGATGGCAGCGCCCCTATATCCATTCCAGCTTCTCCCATTTTCATTTCTCTTTCTTCCCTGTTCGCCTCCCTAGCTTTTCCTTTTGCCGTCTCTTCTAGCCCCCCTTTTCTCCCTGCCGGGCCTTGGAAGGGCGGGCGCCGCTTCCAGGCTCACAAAGGCGGCGGGTGGAGAGGGGCGGAGTGGAAGAGGGGTTTGCGGGTGGGGGGGGGGCGGTTCGATCCAGCGCGCCCGTCGGGGGTCCAGTGGAGCCGGTGGCAGAGATTCGAGGGCGCCCGGGAGGAGAGTGTGGCTCAGCTTGGGAAGGAGGTGGGTGGGGAATGAAGGGTTTGAAGGATTCCTGCCCAGGCGGTCCATTGGCCCTCATCCTGTGTCTCTCAGATTGGGAAGCTGTGCGTAGTTTTCCCCAAGGGGTTGGGGAGGCAGCTATGTAGAGGAGATCCTTTCTTTTTTCCTTCCTCCTTCCCCTTCACAATCGCTCCCCCCCCCCCCCCGCCCCCAGCAACACACACCCTTCAGGGCGGTGGCTCACTGGTTTCTGGGCTGTTAGTGGGGAGTCGATGGGGCTGTGTGGTGACCTCTGGACCTCTTTCCCTTTTGGCATCCAGGACTCAGGTTGGAACCGAGGGTTAAAATCGCTCTTCCTTCCTGTTTTCTTGAGGTCCCCGCAGTGTGCAGATACTGTCCACTTAATGGGAAAGTGGGGGCCTTGCACTGTCCTGTCTGTGCTCTCCCATTCCTGTATCTGAAATCTTTTCCTGTCCACTCTCCTGGGCTCCCCACTAACTTGTCGGGCTCCTGCCTGCTTCAGCCTGTTAGGTCCTAGGGACGTGCCCCTCTCGGCCCTGGAGTGGGAGAAGACAGCCTCTTTAGTTCTCTTCCCCTTGGGTTAAGGTAGGGTCCTATTTACTGGTCGGTGGGGTAGCTAGACCAGGGTCAAGGGAGAAGGCTCTGTTTTGGTACAAGAAAGGGATTAGCAAGACTTTCTCCCCTGCCCGAAGCCAAATCGGGCACAGCGCTCTGCTAACAGTAGGGATTCAAAATGATCTGGGGGGCCCTGGGCCGCTGAGCCCGGGTGGAAGGGTTGTGAAGTGCCCAGTTCTCCCCTGTAAGGGTGGAGGCTGGAAATGCTCCCTCTTGAGCTGCGAGAGCTGAAAGCCGCCTGGGGTAGCCCATCATAGGGGCTCATGGGAGTGACCTAATTGCTCTCTCGGGTCTCTAACCAGAGATAGCAGGCGGCTCCACAGCTGGAAGGGAGCCCTCCTGCAGAGTTGGGGGGGTGGAGCTGGGAGAAACAAGATCTCTCTGAGCTTCCTCCTTTTTGTGTTTTGAGCCTTTAAGTGCCCTGGACTCATTTACAGGTTTTTGAGGTCTGACACCACTGTACCCACTTCAAGCCGAGTGCAGGCATCCTGTGGGGTGGGGGTGATGGTTGAGGATTCAGTTGGACCTGCACAAATTCCATCCTGTAATTGAGCAGATTCTGGGAATGGTTGGGGACTGGTCCTGTATCCCTGGCGCTCCCCCCCTCCCCCCGCCCCATTCCATCTCAGGGGCCTGGAATGCAGCCGTCATTTGGGGGGAGCAAGAAGACAGGAGGGGGGCACTGCTCTCCACTCGCCTGGAGCTCTGGGGGCTGCCTCTGCCACCGCGCCCAACCTTCAGGCTGCCACAGCCTTTCAAATAAACAGTCTCACTCTGCGGCTCTGTCCGTGTCCCTCTGTGCCTCTGGCCCGAGTTCTCTCTCTCGGGTCCGTGTCAGTCGGCCCTCTCTGCCCTCTGGTCCGCGCTCACCTCCCCTTTCTAGCCAGTCTCGCCAGCTCTCCCTCTTTCTCACACTCCCTCTCACTCTTAGTCACTCTCTGCCTCTTTTTCTCAAGTCCTTTTGTTTCTCGCACATGCCCGTGCTCTCCCTCACAGGCTCGTTTTCTCTCTTCCCTCCCCTCTTCCTCCCGGCTTTTGGTCTGTCTCCTCGGCCCTGTCAGGAGCTGGCAACCACCCTCCCCGAAGTCTCCCAGCACTTATAAAACCTGCTTAATTGCTTCCTCGTTGGGAAAAAAAAATCAAAATAAAGAAGCGGTGAGGCTAGAGGTATGTTTCCAGGTTCCGGGGCGCACGGGAGACCTGACCGGCAAAGGGGAGCGGGAAGGGCCGACTCAAGACTCCCAGTCTCTTTCCCACATTGGCGCTGGGGCCTCCCAGCGTGGTAAACCCTGGGTGGCAAGAGCTTCTGCCTCAATGGCCCCTCTTGTCAGCTTTGTGCGATGGGCACAGCGTGGGGACGTGGGTTTGGTCCCACTAGATGTTGGGAAGAACCAGAGTGTGTGCCTGCACTTGGGTGGGGGGCTGTTATGGAAGGTCCCAGGGCAGTCCCCCTCCCCCAGCCTCTTCCCCTGAGAGCTTGGGGCAGCCGGCAAACCTCACACTTGAGTCCTCAGCCAAGTCCAGCTGCTGCAGTTCAGTCTCTCAGTCCCGTTCTGACCCCTTCTTGCCCCCCACTCAGGTTCCCCCACCTCCAGGGAGTGGGAATGTGCCTGAGATCACATTACACCTTCTCTACAAGGGGGTGGGGGTGGGGGTCCAGCTTGGCGTCCAGGACCCTTGACTCCATCTAACATGGGTGGGGGCAGCTGCAGACCCCAACCCGGGCTTGCCTGCACTAAGCCAAAGTGTTGTCCCCAGCCCCCTCACAGCTGTTCCAGCTCACAGTCCTGGGGAGGCCAGCTTATGAGGCCCCTTTCCGGGGCGGCTAGGGACCTGACCTCCTCTACTCTGTGGCTGATTGGCCACAGGTGGGGGCCTGAGAGCGCTGGGAACCCAGCAGCCCATTGAGTTCCCTGTTCCTCTCCCTCCCTGCCTCCACCCCATGCAGCCAGGCCAGGGCCAGAAGGGCTTGTGAGGCTGGGGGCTGAATCAAGGGTTCCCTTTCTCCCCTCAGGCTCTCCACTGCCTCACCAGCTCAGTGGGTGATGATGGGCGGGCCCTGGATACTACTGTGCCTTGTGGTTTATCTGGGTTTGGGACTACAGAAATGGTGGGCCAGCCAGGAGGCTGCCGGTTGCCAGGAGAATGCCAGGTTTGTGGGGAGGGAGGGCCCACCCTGTGATTATTAGGGGATCTGAGATGGGGGATGCTCACCAGCTACATTTAGGGTTCCCTGCCCCCGTGCCCCACAGCAGCCCCTTCTGGGTGTGTTGGTATGGCAGTCCTTTTGGGTGGGGGTGCTAGCAGCCAGCACTGTAAGCTTCTTACTTCTAAATAGCACTGTACTTGGTGTGCTTACAGGCAGCGCCTTGCTACTCACAAGCGTCCTCATATGTGAGCTCATCGGATGTTCCAAACAGCCCTGGGAAGTTGGAATCACCCCCATTTCCCAGATGAGGAGGCATACACCCAGAAAAGGGAAATGACTTGTCTGCTGTAGTCACTCAGCCCGTAGGGGTAGAACTGTGCTGTGTGCCATTCTGTCCACACCATTCTGCTGCCTTGGACTCTAGGAGAGATGGGAATTCAAGGTGGAGTTTAGAAAGAGGCACGGGCTCCCTGCCCCTGGGTTCCCCTCTCACCTCACAGGTGTGCGTGCATCTGTCCTTGTGACTCAGGCCCTGCCTGCGTGGGATGAGCAGTGCTCTGACTTCCTCGTTTGACTTTGCTGGGCCTACCTCTGAAGATAGCCTGCTCCGCTGACCTGAACCAGGGGCAGCCAACTTGCTCCCTGGCACCCTCCCTCCTGAGCTCTGAACAGCACCTTTGCTTCCTCTCTGGGCCAGGAATCTTCCTCTCAGGGAACCCACAGAAAGCAGACACTGAGGAAGGGAGGGTTAAGTCTCTAGTGGACCCTATAGCATTGGTCAGGTGGGGCAGACAGGAGGGCATAGTCCAGTGTGGGTGGGGAGGGTGACTTCCTGTGGGACTCTCCTGGCTTCCCTGCCTCCGACAGTGTTCTGTGTGTGTGTGTGTGTGTGTGTGTGTGTGTGTGCACGCGCACACCAGTGCCAGGACCCAGCTGCTGTTCCTGCCCACCCACGCCTGGGCGGGCACTGCTGGGACACGCCAGGCCTGCTTCAGCCGCCTCAGGGGCTGGGTGGAGCTGGGGGAGTGAAAGAAGAGCCTTTAATTTGGGGGCTCCCCACCCTTGCTGGGATGAGAGCAGACTTGAGCTCTGGCTTGGGGTCTGTCCTCCGCTGGTTCTGTCACGCTGGGGGGTGGGGTGGGATGCAGGTATGGTGGTGCTGGGGTCACCCAGTCAAGGCTGTGGCTAGAGTCTTCTACCAGCCTTGGACTAGCATGGCCTGGGACCAGGCTCTGTCTTCGACCACTGTCTGACCACAGGTTCTAAGAGCCTGAGGTAAGGATGGGGAGAAAGGAAATGTAGATCTGGTCAGACACAGGCAGCTTTTTGGGCACGACCCCACACTGTAAGCTCTCCCCACTGGAGATTGTGTCTGTATGGGCCAACAGGCGCTCAGCTGGACAAAAGAAGCAGGGGGCAGTCAGCCCCTAACCAGTCCAGGGCCTTGGAGGCTACCGCCCAGACCCTTCAGGCTTCTTCTATTCCGGGATTCCTTTTTCTGAGCTCAGTAGGAAGGCTGTGGGAGAAGCTCAGACTAGGATGCAGGGGAGAAGGCAGGCCCCAAAGCCGGAGCTGGACTGCTCAGGCTGCCTCTCCTAAGTCCTTTTACTCCCTGGGGTGGCTCGCTGGGGTCCCGGGGCTATCAGATGCTAAGAGGGGAAGGCCTCAGGGGTAACCATGACGACCCACTTCAGGCCTCCTGCTGGGCCATGTCAATCCCCTTAGTTTCCAGAAAAGGGCATTGTCTGGGGGTGGCCCCAGGCAGGGAAGCTTGACTTGATAATGGGCGCAGTAGTAGCTTTTGAAAAGTGGAGGATAGAGAGTTTAACTTGAGGACAATCTCTTCCTCCTCCTCTTCTGCCCCTACCCCTAACTTGGTGAGTATGAGATGAGACCTGCAGGGTCCCCCTGTACAATATGGCTAGTGTTGTGCTTGGCTTCATGGCCTCACTCTCTCACTGGCTACACAGGCAGCCCTAATGGCCCCCTTGCCCCTTTCTTGGGCTTCTCTCATAGGGCAAAAAGCAGTTTGTCCAGTGATGGGGAAGGTGCTGATAAGGCATGATGATGGGGGTCAGAGTCAGGGAACACAAGTCTCCTCTCCCTTCTGCACTTGAGAGGAAGGTAAGTTTCCCTCCGCCAGCTGCTATGCAAATGAACTGATGAATATTTATGAACTCTGCTCACTGAGGTTGAAGGGAGTCTGAGGGGTGTCGGGGGCAACAGTCCTCTTTTCTCCCCTCACCTCCACCTACCACGGAGACATCCGTTCCCCCCATGTCTTGGGTTCCAGGTAACCCTGAGTAGCTGGAAGCCTTGTTTTCCAGTTCCAGGGCTCCACATCCTCCGTGTGGATGGGAGACTGCTCAGGGCAGACAGGACTCCCTGGTGAGTAAGCCAGGACCAGGTGGTTAGAAAGCTGAGCTGGCCTGAACTCCTTTGCATGCCCTCTATGTTCCTGCTGTGACCTCCAGGGAGGGCCTTGTTGAGGTGCAGCTGTGCAAACTGTTCTTAGACTCTCTAGGGGTGAACATCCTGGGTGAATTTTGTCCTTGGGTTCGTCTGTGAGTGCCTCCCTTCCATGGAAACATTCATCTGATCACTCATACCTTCGCATGGGGAGCCTGGACTCGGTGGGTCTCGAAGCTTCCTCTTGTCTCTAAGGTACTAGAAGTTGTCTAATCCTGCTGTCTGGATAGAACCAGTGTAAGGGTTGGAAAGTGAAAAATACCTTTGGGAATTATAGGGGCTTTGGTGAAACTTCTTTGTTCTTTATGGTGCACAGGGCGGGGACGTTCCCTCTGAAATGTTTATGTATACCCCCATCCCATGCCTGCTCCCTTTCTGGTCCTCTGGGGTGCAGTAAAGTTAGGTACCAAGGGGGAGACCTCATTGTGACTCTTACCGTCCCACACAAGATGGCAGGCCCCCGCTTGGTGGAGCCTCACTCAACAGGAAGAGAGGGCTGCCTCTCTTCATGTCCTTCATCTGCTTGGCCTAGTTGCCCTACTCTGCTCCTTGGCTGTTATTTCCCTGCTTTGGGTGAGGACACTGAGCGCCCTGTTGGCCCACGTACCTTGAAGTCTCCACTGCGGAATGTATAACCTGGGGAAGTGGAACTGTGCTCTTCCACCGTCGGCTTCATTCTCATGAAGTACTGCCTCCAGCGCTTCATTGTCCTTCCCGCTAGAAGGTCTGTCCCCAGGGAGATGAAGCCCACAGTGTGCGTTGTGACCCTCAGAGCCTGCCTCACACTGAGCTTCTCCACCTCTTCTTCTACCAGTCACTGACCTGGGATTTGTGTCCCAGCCAGTGCTGTTCACTCTTTTTTAATTAATCAATCATCTGTTTATTTTTACTTTTTTTTGTTGACCGTGTCAGGGTGACATTAGTTTCAGAGGTACAACCCAGTAATACATCATCCGTATGTCGTATTGTGAGTTCACCCTCCCCCCAAATCAATGCTGTTCACTCTTGCTGTGCGTTGTCTTCTTATTCATCACCCAGGACCCCTTTTCTTCCTGGTTTTTCTGTAGACCCATCTCTGACATCATGTTCCTTCCACTCTCTGCCTCCAGCCCTTGCTGTTTGAACTACTCTCCTCACACATAAGCTATAGCTAGTCTGGCACTATCTATGGCTATAGTGTTGGCCATTTACTTTTCTGACCCACACCAGGCAGTAAAGTCCTTGAAGATGGGGCCACACCTTTTCTTCTTATCCACCCCACCCAAGAAACAAGACTGACGTTTTGTAGTCAAACATGTTGAGGGCCTACTGTGTGCTAAGTGCTCTGCGTGTGACATTGCACCTCTCCTCTACACCCCTAGGGAGGAGTGCTCTTACCTTCTGCAGTTTATGAGGGAGGAAACAGAAGCTCAGGGAGAATCAACAGCACATTCAAGGCTATAGAACTAGTAAGGGTCTTGTCTGTCTGTTTCCAAAGTCTGTCTTCTTTCTCTTATACAGTACTGCCTAGCTCCCAGCTCCAGCTCGACCAGGCTCAGAGGTAGCCAAGAGAACACCACTTTTTTACTATGTGCTCGGGCAAAGATAGAGGCAAGCGAATGAATGGCCCTGGGCAGCTGCCCTGCCCCTGCTATTCCACAGTGCCTGGCTTTCTGGAGTAGAAGACAAACCCAGATCAGATGGCATTTGCCCATCTCTCAGGAACTGGAGCAGAGGCAGTGTGGAGGTGGGGAGGGTGGTGAGAACACAGATGAGGGAGGTTCCTGGGGCCCTATGTTATGTGACCTATTGTCTCTGCTTCGGCCCCTTCTTTTGTTCTTAGGAGTCACAGTGGTTCAGTTTGGGGATTCAGGCTCTTGCATGCTGGGGTGAGATGTGTCCAGATAGGACACCGGGCAGTGTGAGTGGGGAATGGGCAGGTCTGTATGGAGCAGAACCCAGCCAGAGACTGTGCCCATTACCCCTGGGCTCCAGGAGATGTCTGTTTCTATCTTCTCATCATGCCCAAGATTAGCAAGGCAGGGGGAGAAGGCATGGGTCTCAGGCAGGTTGAGCTCCCCTGGCCATTGGCTGGGAGCAGTGGCTAAGGCATGTGTGGGCTTGTGTGTGTGTGCATGCGCATATGCACATGTGTGCAGAGGAGGTGCTAGCAGTGGCTGTGAAGGAATGTGAGTGTGATGGCAGTGGGAGGAGGATTGGGCTGCCACCTCCAGGCAGCATAGGCCTGATACCTTGGTACCCAGCCCATCGGCCACGTCAACCCCCTGCGGAAATGCCACATTAGGACAAAGGGCTCCCCCAGCTAGGCAGTGCCCCACCCTGCCAAGCAGTCAAAGCCTGGCAGCCTTGCCCATGGGCCACCCCATCCACACCCTGCTGGCAGTGTGGTTCTCTTTCCCCACCCCCAGCCCAAGCATGGAGGAAAGGTAGAATTCCTGTTTTGCCGTTTTCACTCAGGAGGCCTAGCCTGGCCCACATTGTCTGCTCCCCTGGCTCGGGAGATAGCCTGAAAACCCCGACCCTGAGGCTGACCCCCTCTTCCCTCCTGGGCAGGTTCCTGAGTGGGAAGGGCCTGGTGATCTACCCAAAGATTGGAGACAAGCTGGACATCATCTGTCCCCGAGCAGAAGCAGGGCGGCCCTATGAGTACTACAAGCTGTACCTGGTTCGGCCTGAGCAGGCGGCTGCCTGCAGCACTGTGCTCGACCCCAATGTGCTGGTCACCTGCAATCGGCCAGAGAAGGAAATCCGCTTCACCATCAAGTTCCAGGAGTTCAGCCCCAACTACATGGGCCTGGAGTTTAAGAAGCACCATGATTACTACATTACCTGTGAGTCCCTGCTCATCATGGGGTTCTGTCCTATCCTGTAGCAGCGGCGGCTTCTAAGTAGTACAGTGAGACTGCATACAGTTAGGGCCCTGTCTGATCTGGTCCGCTTTGAAGATGGGAATGTGCCCCTCCCAGCCTGGCCTTGGAATTCTGGCCCAATATTCACCAAGGGCCCACTGCCAGCTCGCCTTGGCTCTAGGAGTTAAGTGGGAGAGGACTCCAATTTGTGGTACTCTCTCTCTCTTATTTTCTTTGCCCACCTAAGATCTAATCTTAGGAATAGCAGAGTTGGCAGAGCCCTTTGCGATCAGCCAGCTATTCGGCCTGTCTCTTCATGGGAAACTGCCACCCCAAGAAGGGAAGGGACTTCTTGCCCTAGATCACACAGGGAGTTAGGGATAGGATTGGGACTCCAACCCAGTTCTCCTGACCCCAAATCTGGGATTCCTTCCTGTCTTTGTAGAAGCCTCCCTCAAGATGCCAGTTCTCATTGTTTTGCGTCTGAGCAACATTGCCCAATGAGAAGACACACTGTAGTGTCCACTGAGAAAGAATGGCCAGGGCCTGGTTATGTCCAGCACCCTTGGGGATGGGCTAGTTCCTGGCAAGGCTGGACAGGGCTGGCTGCTCAGTTCCTGTGGGCGAGAGAAGTAGAAAGGGTCACAGGTAGGTGGGGGCTGCTTGCCACCCTCTACCTCCCAGTTCTGTCCTGATGGAGGCTAAGGCAGCACTAGGGTTTCTGGGTAATACTGGCATGCCTGTCTTTCTCCCTGATGGTGCTGGCCTCTTGCTGCAGCTACATCCAATGGGAGCCTGGAGGGACTGGAGAACCGGGAGGGAGGTGTGTGCCGCACGCGCACCATGAAGATCGTCATGAAGGTCGGGCAAGGTGAGTGCCTGGTGTGAGGGTCCCTGGTTAGGCCTTTGCAACAGATGTACCTGACTGGGCATGGGTGTGTTGGGAGTAGGGGAGGGGCAATAGAGTTAGAGTAGCTGACATCTGGTATGCAGGCCATACTTGGCCCATCTGGGATGACTGAAGCCCCCATGCTGATGGGGTCCCTTCCTCTTACCTGTCCGGTCCCCTCCTACAGACCCCAATGCTGTGACACCTGAGCAGCTGACTACTAGCCGGCCCAGCAACGGGGCAGACAACACTATCAACATGGCCACGCAGGCCCCCGGCGGTCGGAGCTCCCTGGGTGACTCTGACGGCAAGCATGGTGAGTACATGGGGGGCTTTTGGAGCGCAAATCCGTTGCCCACTGCCCTTTCAGGCCCTGTGTCTGAAGAAAAGCAGGAAAGGGCCCAGCCTGAAATCTGCCACGTGCCCCTGATTGTTCCTCCCCTCTTCTCCCTTCCTCAGAGACTGTGAACCAGGAGGACAAGAGTGGCTCAGTGGGGAGTGGAGGCAGCAGCGGGGACCCCGACAGCTTCTTCAACTCCAAGGTGGCACTGTTTGCGGCCGTGGGTGCCGGCTGCGTCATCTTCCTGCTCATCATCATCTTCCTGACGGTTCTGCTACTAAAGCTGCGCAAGCGGCACCGCAAGCACACGCAGCAGCGGGCGCCTGCCCTCTCGCTCAGCACCCTGGCCAGTCCCAAGGGGGGCAGTGGCACGGCGGGCACTGAGCCCAGCGACATCATCATCCCCTTACGGACTACAGAGAACAACTACTGTCCCCACTATGAGAAGGTGAGTGGGGACTACGGGCACCCTGTCTACATCGTCCAGGAGATGCCACCCCAGAGCCCAGCGAACATCTACTACAAGGTCTGAGAGCCCGGCGCGGCCTCGGGCCCTGAGGGACAGTCGGCTGGGACTGCACCTTTCCTTTCTCCCCACGCCCTTCCCCTTGCCAGCTGTGCCCACCTTTGTATTTAGTTTTGTAGTTTCTTGGCTTTTATAATCCTCCTTTTGCCCTGCCCCTGGGCTTCGGAGGGGGTGCTTGTGCCCCCAGCCCCCATGCTCTTGTGCCTTCCCCCTCTGGCCAGGCCTCTGGGCTCTGTGGGGGCGCCCCTTCTTGGAGGGCAGGGTTGGACGCTTATGGACAGCAGGCAGGGGGATGCCCCTGGCCCTGTCTCCCTTGCCCCCTTTCCCCCTTCCCAGGACTGCTTGTCCGCTATCATCACTGTTTTTAATGTTTTTGTGTTCAATTTTTAGCTGTCGACTCATTTTCATCTGTTTTTTTTTGGAAGAAAAATGGAAAAGGCAGCCCCTCCCCAGGCTTTCTGAGCCTGGCTCAGCCCAGTATAAGGGGCCGGGGACAGGAAGCATAAGATGGCATTTCTTTTATAAACCCCTTGTTATGGGGGCGGGAGAGACAAGCCAGGGCTGCTCTTGCCCCTGAGCGAAGATGACAGTACCATTGGGCAAGGTGTCTCACCCTCCCCTTCCGACCCTTCTGCTACAAAGCTGATCTTGGCAATGGGGTAGTGGCTGCCACCCTTCCACCAAAAAAAAAAATTCCTTCCTTGTGGGATTCTTGGGCATCTCCTGCCTCCCTCACTCTCACGGTAATTAACGTCTTAATTGGCTGTTGCCTGGGGAACAGGAGAGCTGCTGCAGGCAGATGACCTCATGGGGGGTGGAGGGAGGTGAGGTGCCCAGGTGGCTATTTGCCCTGCAGAGCTGGGAGTTCTCCCTTTTCCTCCTTCCTCCCGCCCTGTTCTCTCCTCACCTTTGGCCCCCTTTGGCCCCTTTGGCCCAGTGGGGAGACAGAGGCCCAGGGCAGAGACCTAAGCGGGTATAAGGCCAGGTGGCCTGCTCCTTTTCTGGGCTCTAGCACAGGTGGGTGCTCCCCCAACCCAGCTCTCATTGGCTCCCCAATCTTGGGCTGGGGCCTGGAAATAGGAAGAGGCTACCCAGGGCTGGGCCAGCACGCCGTGCACTTTGACCCCGGCTCCTTGCCAGCACGGCTGCTAACAGACTGCCACTTGAGTGCGCCTTGCAGGCGCTCCAGAGTGGCCATGGAAGGAGCTGGGCCTTACACCATCCACCTCCACACTGCCTCCTGGCCAGCTGCCTTCTCCAGTGCCAGGTGGGAGAGAGAGGGAGCAGAACAGCCAGCCCCTTCCAGGTGGCAGTCGGAAGGGTTTTTTTGTTTTTGTTTCTGTTGCCATTTGTGTAAATACTAGTCTTTTTTGGAAAAAAATAATGTAAAGATGTTTTGTATAAACTCTGAATTATTTTCTTGTTGCTTTTTTCTTAGAAAAAATGAGAACTAAAAAAAATTAACCACATGGAGAAATGGGTGTAAAATGGTGTCGTGATGTTGGGGAATGAAGTGTGAGAGTATGAGTGAGTATGAGAGAGAAGGAGAGAGAGAGAGAGAGAGAGAGAGAGAGAGAGAGAGAGAGAGAGAGAGAGAGAGATTGAGACTGAGAGATTTTCTGTGTCCAAAACAGAAAATGGGGAGAGGGTGGCTGTCCTAGTGGAGCAAGCTGTTTCAGCTGTGCTATGCCGCATCCTGCTCTGCTGCCAAGTTTCTCTGTCCTTTTATTCTTCTGGAGCCTCCGATCACTTCCCCCTCTCCGTCCTGCCACCTCTGTGGCATAGGGTTAAGGTTATCTGCCCAGTAGGGCACTAGGCTCAACTGGAGAGGGTGGATGGGGGAGGGGTAGTTCCCATGGGGACCTGGGTGTGTCCACAAGTACTGCCACCACCTGGCTGGGACTAGATCTGGGACCTACTGGCAGGCCCAGCCCTGCCCTGCCTCAGAGCTCCTGGAGGTGGATAGAAATAACTTCCCAAGAGCTGGCTCTCAGCTGTAGCCCACTGGGTCCTGGGATTGCTTCGGGCTGCCCAGTTCACTTGTCAGCCAGAAGAATCTTCTATCTCCTGTCTTCAGAGCTGGGCCACACCGGAACCCTCACCATGGCATACTTGAGGGTTTCTGACTGGCAGCCCTGAGTGCTGGGTCTACCTCCCACAGGCTGGAGGTCCAACAGTGTGTTGAGGGCCCTGAAGAGAGTTTGGCCTCAGTTGCAAGGCAGAGACCCCAACTGGCAGGGCCTGGGCCTTCCCACTTTAGCCTGGAGCAGCTTGTAGGTCTTTCTTGTGGTGGTGGTGAAGGGGGAGATTCCTGGTGGAGATGGCTAAGACAGATGTCAGGAGAGGAACACAAGTGAGATCCCAGCAGCTAAAAATGGGTAAGAAGGCAGTGGAGGAAAGGAGGAGGAGGAAGGAAGGGGAGGGTTAGTTCGTGATCCAGAGCAGGAAGCCCCAGTGAACCAGCCAAGGAGCAGGCTGGGCTGCGAGGGAAGTGGGAAGCGCATGGAGAATGAAGGCGGAGAAGAGCCACAGAGCCACAGAGCCATGGGATCTGCAGGGGGAGGGAAGGGAGGCTGCGCTGGAGCAGGGCTGGGCCCGGCTGGGGTGCTCCGGGAGCCAGCTGGGGCAGAGGCTGTTTATTTGGTTTCTCATTAACCAAAGGAAGTGCCTGGATCAGATGGGGCCTCTGTTGCTTGACTGCCTGCCCAGAGTGGGGCCCGGCCTGGGCCGGGGGTCTCCAACCAGGGCTGGTTCAGGCCAGATTGATGACTCTCACTGAGGTGGAGCCTGACTCGGGTTGGGTGAGCCCTTCCCACACTTCTCTAAGTGTCCTTGGGTGGTCCTCAGCCCCGCTCAGGATACCAGCTGCCCTCACCCTACTGGTGGGTTGGGGGTTGGAGTTCCTGGGGGGCCTCGGAGAGTAGCTGTGGGGATGTGAAGTAAAGTCTATGGGAGAGGGCAAAGGAAAGCACAGCACAGTCTCTCCAATAGCCCAGAAGGTTTGTGATGGGCTGTTCTCACTTGGCCTGGCCCAGGTGCCATGGCTGGCACTGGTCTGAGCTGAGCATGTGTGCTGTGTTGGCCACATACAGTGGTGCTCAGTCAACCTCTGTGGCAAGGTATCCTTCTCCTGGACAGTGCTTGCCACTTCAAAAAAAAAATACTTTTACACACATTATGTCACTGAGTTTCCCAAACTGCCCTGTGAGGGAGGAAGGGGACGAATTATTTGCCTCATATTTGAGATGAGGCAACTGAGACCCCACGAGGGACAGTAAGTTGCCCCCAAACACACATCAGGTGACTGGGAGCACTAGGGTTCAAGGCCAGGCCTCTTAGTACACCCTGGGCAAACAGAGGTTCTTTGAGGGTGATGCTCCTTCGCCCCACTCACCTACTCCTTGCCTTGTGTTGGGTGAACCTGAGCAAGGCTGCTCCCTTGGGGATCTTGAAGAACAAGAGCCCTCCTCTCATTCCCTTGCCATCTGTGTGGGTCAGGGAGGGACCAAGCTTAGCTGGAGCCAGGAGGTGTGAACCTCCTGTGGTAGGGCTCCAGAGCCGCCCCACCCTCGGCTCTCCTTCCTGTCCCAGCTGAGCCCAAGCACCAGGTGAGTCAGGAATAGAGGATGCTTCCCAGGTGAGGGTGGGGCTACCTGGCTTCCTCTGCAGGCTGAGCCCAGGTCACTAATAAAACTAAGGTGGGTAGGTGCAACCAGGCCTCAGTTTTCCTGAAGGAACAGGCCTTGTGAAGCCGGAAGGCCAGGACTCTTGTGACTTATTGCACTGGTCCACTTAGTGCTTCCAGGAGGCCTCTGTGAGGCACTAGAGATGTGGATGGCCTGGCACCCTCTAGGCAGGGGCATGAAGGTAGGCTGAAGAATGCAAGGAGAGACCCAGTCCCAACTGGGACCATCCTAGGTAGGGCTCTGTGACCACCTGGCATCAATCACTCAGAAATCCGGCCCGCCCGCTTGCTTGCCTGGCCTCCTGTCCTGCCCAGGCACGTCACAGTCCCACTGACACCCCAGCTGAGTCAGCCCCAGCCTGCCTATGGACCCTCCTTGCCCATCTGCTGCTGGCCTCCTGTACAGCTGGCCATTGGATCTGGGGGTGGGGGCTGGGGCCCCAGCTGGTGCTTGTTAGGTTGGCCCCCCCTTTGGGAGGCTGCTGAGGGAGAGACCAGCCCCCACCCAAGACAGGGGTCACAGAGCCCAAACTGAAAGTAATTTAAGGGCATGGGGGAGACAGTAATTATAGGTTCTGTTTCCAATGGTTAATTATCCAGCTGGCAAAGAGAAAGGAAAGAGGGAAAGCTGGGGGTGGGGGGAATAAGGAATGTGTGAAGGGATATGGGAGGGCGGGAGAGCTTGCCACGGGCCCTTTGATAGAGGGGAAAGAGCCCCAGGCTGTTGTGCTGTGAGGCTGGGGGCTGAGGACCTTTCCCAGCTCTGATATGACCCTTTTTGACCAGGGGAAGGCAGGCCCCTGCCTCATTGGGCCTCAGTTTCCCTGTCTGCACATGAGGAACGATACTAGATGTATGTCTTCATTTATTCAGCAAATATTTACCGAATACCTACTCTATGCCAGTCAGTGCTCTGGCCACTGGGGTACAGTGATGAACAGGATAGACAAGGTTCCTGCTCCCAGGGACCTCCCATTCTAGAAAGGCCTTTAAGTGCCTGGTTAGCTCTTAAAGGTGCATGCGTGTTGATGCGCATTGGGAATGTGAGAAGCAGAATGGAGGATACACAGATTAAAAATTTGGGTTCTAAAGTTAGCCTTTCATGCATTCATTCATCCAACTTTTAAAAACAAATTTCGAATGCCTGGCACATAGTAAGCACCAATAAATGGTAGCTGTTGCTTCTCTTGTGAGGTGTGGTGTGGGCAGTTTGGCTCTGCAGCTAGGCTTCTTGGGTACCCTTCTTGCTTTGAGAGTAGATCTAAGGCCTGGCTGTTCCTCTCATCACTGACCAAAGCTAGCCTTTTGCAAAATTCCCCGAAATATCTTTACCGGAGGTTATCCTGAGGCTCCAATCCCAGCCTGCCCCCCCAGCCCCCATCCCAGGTACCTGTGCCAGGTTGGGCAAAAGTACCCATGATAACTACTTCCCCAAGCCAAAGCCAGAGGGAGGTGTGTTGCCTCAGTCCTTGCCTACCACTGTGACCCCCTGGACTAGTCTCTCCCAGCCTCCCCAGACACTGTGGATGAGGAACTGGCTACTAAGAGAGGAGTGCCTGCCCCTCTCTGACCGGGGCCCCTAGGGAGAGGCTCTGAGGCGCGGGGCAGGGGGATTCCCTTCATTCCAGGCTCCCAGGAGAAGCCAGGGAGATCCCGGAATCCACGCTGCAGCAGGGACTCCATGCGGGTTGGATTCTGCTATGCAGAGTCATTGCTGTTTTGTGGGATTTGCTGGTGGCCTCCCTGGCTTCGCTCATGCCTGCTCAGTAGAACCTAAAAGGTTAGAGGCCAGGAAATGGTAGAGCTGGGACTTTCCTGACAGCTCCTTTCCAGACCAAATCCCTCCTGGGGAAACTGAGGCCTAGACACGGGAAGGGACACAGAGGGAGTGCTGGCAGAGCCAGGCCTCAGAGGCCACAGCTGTGTGCCCTTCTTCTACACTGTCGCTTTGTTCTCCCAGAATCCCCAGGAGTTTGTGTGTGTGAGTGAACCAAACAAACATATATATACACAGTATTTATATTGACAAACTCTGTAAGTTTACACAACGCAATTACCAAAACCATACATTATAACCCTGGGGAAAACATGGTCCTGGGAGGTTTAGGGCTGGTCGGAGCAGTTGAAAATGCACTAACAGTTTGCTCCTCTCCCTGGGGTCCCCTCTCCTGTGCCACCTCCTACAGCTCTTAAGCTGAGTGATCATCAGGCACAATAGCTTCAAGGCTTCTGTAAGCGCCAGACCCGCTGGTTAGAGGACCAGACCCACAATTGGGCATCTCAAGACTGGGCGGGGCATTAGAGGTAGTGTGATTTCTCCTTCCCTGGGAGCCTGGTGTGGGGGGCAGTCCAGCCTCCAGTGCACACCTTCAGGGCTGCCCTCCACCCCCCACTTCCAGGCAGCTAGGCCTTTCTGGCCAGCCTGACAGTTAGCTGTCCTTGCCCTGTCTTCAGCCCCCCTGCACACACTAATAGCCATGGCAGTAACATGCTTTCACATGCAAATTGCTATGGAATTCTCAGCCCCTGCCGGTGCCCCAGCCCCCAAGGCCTCCCCCTGGGCAGATTCAGAGAAGAGAATGGAATCTTTCAAGCTGTTAAGGCGTTTAGAGACCTTCTAGTCCAGCCCCCTGGTTGGATGGATGGGAAAACTGAGGCCCAGAGAAGGGAAGAAGGAACTGCCCACAGTCACATAGAGAGTTCACTGGGACTGGCCCTCACCCAGGTTTTCTGACTTCCAGCCCATTGCCTCTTCAAGCCATCACAGCCTCCCAAGCCCCCTGCCCCCACCCCATATCACGCTTGTTTACTATGGACTCTGGGATCCCTCCCTCCGGCACAGACACTCATTCCAGGCACCCCTCAGTGGGGCCTGGGAGTGTTGAATCCAGGGAAGAAAAGGCCAGAGGTGTCCATGCCTTAGGGGCATTGCCCAGGGAAGGGGGCCATTCTCCTTTGAAACAGACAACAAGCAGAATTTGCTCACTTCTGTCTGTGCACAGCCCCCCCCACCCCAATCCCCTGATCCTGGCCAAACCACTCTGCCCCCCTTCCCCCACAGCAGGCCTGCCAAGCCATGCCAAGCCTTCTTGTGGGCCCTAGTCCCATCACATCTTTCCAGCTTTATGGATCGCCACTCAGCTAGAGTTGGCACCAGCAAAGCCCGGACCCTGGGAGGCCCCGGGAACCCAGGTTCCAGCTGGGGTATGGAAAAATCTCCCTTCCCTTCAGTTCAACTGAAAGAAGATTGGAATTTTCTGAAATGAACTTTACAAGGAAATGAAAATAAACACTGAAAGGAAAAAAGACTAGTTTGCAGAGCACAGGTGTCTGCTCCCAGCTCAGCCAAGGTCCTGCCACAGATGGGCCCAAGCAAGACACTTGTGGGTTATCTTTTAGTTTTGCCTTTGCATCAGCTCTTGAGTCCGCCCATTTCTGACAACCCCCACCACCACCACCCTGGTTCAAGCCCCTTTCATCTCTTACCTACACTACGACAACAATCTCCTAACTGGTACCTCTGCTTCCATCCTGTCCCTTCTCTTGCAAAACAGCATCCAAAGTGATCTTTCCTAAATCCACTTGTGATCTTATCCATCTATACGTGTCTTTCAGATGTGTTAATCATCCCTGAACCCTTCAGCTTATCTGTCAGGGCCCTGGGGGATCTGGCCCCTATCCATCTCTTAAGCTTCTCACCTCTACCCCTCCACACCACACTCACAGCCTGACAACACAAACCTACCTACTGGCCACTGACCAGGACAGGCACCCTTAAGCCTCTGAGCTTTTCTGTATGCACTTCCATCAGCCAGAAAGTTCCCTTGTGTCTGGCCTGAGAAACTACTCTTGATCCTGCATGGACACGTCTGACCCCCCAAATCCAGGCAAAGTTATTCTCTCAGCTTCCACAGTGCTTCTGCTCACACTATGTGACATGTGTCTGTTTTCCCCACCTGACTATGAGCTGCTAGAGGGCAGGAACTGTGTCTAATTTATCTGTGTCTCACCTAGAGTAGGGCCGGCACAGACCTTAGCACAGAGGCAATGTCAATAAACCTTTGAAATGTTTGTCAAATTGAAAGGGCTTGGCTGGGCTGGGACAGTCATTCCAGGGTTCTGCCCCTGCCCTTTACCTGCTCATTACTATCCAGCCAATCTGGAGAGTTAACATCTTATCATATTACCCTACAATAACAGCAGACTTTTATTGAGTACTTAATATGGGCCCAGTACTGTGCTCAGCATTTCTCATGCATTCCTCCATTGACACCTCCTGTCCCAATGAGGTCCCAGGGGGATCCTTATCTGAGGCAGGACCATGATCAGCCCTGTCTTACAGATGAGGAAATAGAGGCGCAGAGAGGGAAAGTACCTTGTCCAAGGACATATCACTAAGAACTTGTAGAGCATGCATTTGAACACCGGAAGCCTAATCTAGAGTCCAAATGCTTAGGTACTTTGCTACACTTGTGAAGCCAGCTGGTGGTGCCAGCACAGGGTGAGAGGGAGGTTGGACCTGGTACCCGCCCCCTTGATATCAGCTATGTGGCTTCAGAAGCCAGCTTGTGTGGTACTTAAGAACCCAGGCTCTGGAGTCAGGCTGCCACGATTGCCATTCCAGCTTTCCCACTATCCAGCTATGAATTCTTGGGCAAGTTACTGAAACCCCTCTTTACTTCTGTTTCTTCCTCCATAAGATAGGGCTGAGAGTAGCAGCTATCTCAGAAGACTACAATGAGGATTAAGTGAATGCACACGTGGCAAGCCCTGAAGGCAGTGTCCTGTAATTTATTAGCCTTTGAGCTCTGAGGCAGCCTTTGCTTCCTGTCACCCAGCTGTGGGCAGCCAAGTGTACTCCAGCTTGGTCTGTGCATGGCCACTTGAATCAGAGGCTCAGCAACCAGAGATTCGGTGGCCTCAGCCTCAGCCTGAGTTGCTACAGCCCCAAGGAGAGTCCAGCAATGCTAGGCTGCAACTTCTTCCAGGCCCCAACCCCAGAGCTTGGCTGGTCTGTGCTTGGCTTCTGAAGGCCCAAGGGGACGAACATCCAGTCCACTGTGCCCCCATGGGAGGTTGGAGTCAGGGTCAGGAGGCCTTCACTTGAGGCTTGACTCTGCCACTAATACCTGAATAAATCATCTCTTCTGTCAAGGCTGGAGGTTCTTCATCTGTCAGGAATGGACTGATGTAAGCAAAACTGCTTTGTAAACAGCAGCGATTGTAAGACAACACATGTCGATGGAAAGGGCCACCACTTCCTATCAGAATGTGTGTTCCTTCAGGGCAGTGAACCTGGTGCTCAGTAAGGAGTTGATGAATAAGTGAGTGTCTCTTTCACTCAGAATCTCTGTTTGTCCCCAGCTAGGTTCCAGTAGCCAGAGCTCCAAATCCAATGCAGGAACCCTCACCGTGGTTAGTGAGTGGTCTCGAGAGCTTCTGGGATTCAAAAAGCTGGTGTCACCCCATTCAGTAGAAGCCCATTAGCCAAAACCTGAAACCAGGAGACTATTTTATTCACATCCTCAGTAGGGTCATCGAACCTTCCAGGTATGGTTGGAAAGACAGATGCTACACTAAATGGCTCCTTTGTACTCTTGTTAGGCTGGTGAAGTTTAAGCTAGCAAGACATTTCCAGGGGCCACTTAGATCATAATGTATATCAAAAGCCTAAAAAGATGCAGACCTTCTGACCTAGCAAGGTCCTATACTGAGAGGTTGAGGAGTGTGGAGAGGGGGCGGGTAGCAAAGCTGACCTGGGAACCAGAGTTAGACCTGGGAGTGGGGGTGGGGTGCCAGGATAGGTGGCTATGAATGGGACTAGAGTCTGGGGGTTCTGTGTAAGGGATTTTTTAAATCACAATCATTATTTTAAAATTGCAGAAATTTCAAAAGTCACTTGCTCTGGGGAGTTTTCACAATGAGCACACACACCATTCCAGTGACAATGAAAATGTGTTGAGGTAGAGTATATTCACTGTCTTCTCCTTTGAGAAACCTTCCCAGTTCTCCATCTGAGCTCTGCATGTGTCCCTAGACTCTAGCATGCTGGATGGCAATGGCCAGGTCCTTTCTTCACCTCTCAGGAACTCAGTTTCTTCATCTGTAATATGGGTTGCTGATAGTACCCCTGGTGTTGAGTTGTTGAGAGGAGACCATGAGATAATACTTGTGGAGTCCTTGGCACAGGGCCTGGAATGTCATAACCACTCAGTCAATGTCAGTATTATCATTACTATCTCCATGGCAGACAGTTGCATGGCTGCCTCTATCATTAGACCATGACTCTTTCAAGGGTAAGGACTATGCTATATATTTTTTTCTCACTGAATCTCTAGGGCCTGGTACACATCTTGGAACACAGTAGGTGCTGAGTGTGTTTGGTGAAAGGGAAATGTAGTCCAATGCTCTCAACATGGAGAAGAGGCGGCTGAGGCCTGGGAGAGACCAAGTCAAGAGCTGGGCCTAGAACTCAGGCCTTCTGTCTTCAAATTGTGGCCCTTGGGGATTTGGGGGTGAGGGTGGGGATTCTGAGCAACCTTGTAGATTCCTTGAGCTGAACCACCTTGGCTCTCTCCTTGCTTTGGGTCTGGGATCCCTGTGATCAGAAGGTCTCTGGGGCTGGGGCAGTTGTGCTGACCCTCCTCCCCCCCATTCCTGCCCTTGTTCCCTCAATCTCAGGCTCTAGCCTGGCCCAGCCAAACAGGAAGATTCATTAACCGTCTAAATATACAGAGCCCAGGGGCCATGTGCAGCCTGCAACAGAGCTGGGGTCCCAGCAGGGCCAGAGCCTGAGGCGGTGGTGCCGGAGAGGGTTGTCTGGGAGGGGGCCTGGTGAGGGGGAAGCCCCAGGAACAGCTCATGTGATGATTGATGGGGAGGTGAGTGAAGCCAGGCCAGCGCCAGGCCCTCAGAACCCCCAGTCTCTAGTCCCATTCATACCTACCTATCCCTGCATCCTACCCCCACCCCCAGGTCCAACTCTGGTCCCCAGGCCAGCTTTGCTACCAGCCCCAGCCCCCTCTCCACACTCCTCAACCTCTCAGTCGAAGACCCTGAGCCTCGAAGGATGGAGCCTAAGAGGTGGGCGACCAGGAGTGGGGGTGGGTTTCCCCAGGCTCCTGCCTGCTTATTATTGTAAGGGCTATTTCTCTAATCAAAACTCCCCAATTACCCAAGGGCCCCTCTGATTAATATTCCATGATAACAGGAACAGGTCACATCTGGCTGCAGGAGCTGGAATTCGACACTCCAGGAGCCCCATGATTGGTCTGCAGGAAGAATAATAAACTTCCTTTCTCCTGCCCCCCTTTCCCTTCCTTCCCATTCAGAGGCTCCCCTTTTCTTCCACCTCCCATCCCTCAGCCCCTGCCTGTCTCTCTCCACCCCCATCCAAGCTCTCTGCTTTGCCCTCTGCCCTCTGTGGAGGTGGAAGCCACCTCTCCAGTTCTGGTCAGTCCTCTGGCCATCACTAGCTCCTGCTTTTCTAGGCTGGCTCTTTGGCCTGGAAGTATTTTATGCTGGGGTGCAGCAAACTGAACCAAGTGGGCAATCTCAGAGTGATTTGGGGTGCCTTGGATATAACATCTCACCAAATCCTCATTATCATCCTCCAAGGAGGACCTGGTGTCATCCTTGTTTATTGATAGGGGCACAGTGCCTCTGAGACGCCTCAGGACTTGCCCAGAGTCACATAGGCTTTTAATGACAGAGGTGAGATTTCAATGTCAGAGCTTTCTGTTGCCAAGGCTCCTTTTCCCGCTGTACCCTACCCTGATCTGATGAGGATGCTTTGTCCCCACTGAATGCTCAGATTAAGATAGGATCCACCGATAGTGCCTAGAGTCATACCCCTGGGCTTCATTGGGCTAGGGATAGGTTTTTAGGTAAGAATGAATGGAGACCGTTTAATCAAATCCCACAGGCCAGGAAGGAGAAAAGATTTGTCCACATTCATGTGGGAAGTGACATGTAAATATGGGACGTAAATGGGAGCCCTATCCATTTGCCAGCATGAGGATGGCTGCAAAGTGAGAGAGCTTTCCCATTACACCTGCATGCCAGGGACTGCCAGATGCCACACTCCTCTGACCCGACCCCCACAACCCCACACTCCCCAGACAGGTACAGCTGCTTGTGTTTGTTCACTCTTCACCAGGGAGCCTGGGCAGAAAGTAGTTTCTACTTGGAGTGGGGGTGGGGCAGCAAGGGAAGAGGTTGCGGTCAATGCTGGTGGCCATAAAGCATTTGCCCTCAGCCAGTCCCACCCTAGGGTGCAATGGCCTTCTGGCAGCTGCTCCCTCCTTTCCCACCATGGTTCTCAGTAGCCAGGAAGAGGGGCAGGCACTTGGGTGTCAGGAGTACAACCCTCCCTTAGTCTCTCTTCTCCCTCCCAGTGCTGGGGCACAGGCTTTCTCAGTGCCTGAGGATCAGGAGAGCAGTTTGATGTTGCTGAAGAGCAGCAGGGCAGTGAAGTGTGTCCCCACCCTTCCCTGCCTTTCCTGGCACTTTCCTGTACCTCTCACTTGGCTCCCCCCTCCCCGGGTGTGCTATTTGGAAACACCCTCCCTGATTCATAGTTGGGTAAATGGAGGGCCCCGGATCAGAAGACTGACTAAGACTTTCACTCAGTCAATCATGTCTGGCTCCCATGGCTCTTCCCATCCTCTCCATCTCCTGGCTGGGACAGTCCTGGCTAAAACATGGGGCTGCTCAGTCCTTGTGGCTGACCCTTAGTGACATCTGAGACCCACTGTGCTTTTTAGGGAGCCATGAGGCTGCTGGGACACAATTATGTCAAGGTTAGCAGAGGCCCAGACAGGCCTGTGAGACCTTGAGCCCTGCCTGGAGGGCAGAGGCCCAAGTCTCATCCCCTGTCTCTGTGTTTTCCCCGCTACTGCTCTCATTTCTCTGGCCCCACAGCTTCTTCTCAAAGCCTGCCTCTGGCTCTCCCCAGTCCTAGCCTACCTTCAGGTTGCCCCCAGTTCAGCTTTTATATAATAAATCTAGGCTAGCCTTTAAAAAATTTTTATTTATCAATTTGTAGGGGGGCGGGGGGAGAGAGAGAGAAAGAGAGGGAGAGAGAGAGAGAGAGAGAGAGAGAGAGAGAGAGAGGAGAGAGAGAGAGAGGGAGGGAGGGAGAGGGAGAGGGAGAAGAAGAGAGGGAGAGGGAGAGAGAGGGAAAGAGAGATTTGTTCTACTTATTTATGTTTTCATTGGCTGATTGCTATATGTGCCCTGTCTGGGGATCAAACCCACAATCTTGGCATCCCAGTGGACAATGCTGTAACTAACTGAGTACCTGGCCAGGGTAGGTTAGCCTTCTTAACTCCAGATCCAGATGAGGAACTTAGCTTTTCTGTGTCTCACCTTTCTCCTCTGTAAAGTGGGGATAAAACCAGACCTATCTCATGGGGTCATGAGGATGAACTGAGAGTATGAGGTAAAGCACTTGGAACCATGCCTAGAAGAGAGGGAGCTCACCTGCTAACAAAAAAGGCTGACACCAGGTGGATGGTTACTCTGCAACAGGAACTGTTCTAATACTTCCTATGCGATAGTTGATTGAATCACTACAACAGTTTTATGGTAAGTATTACTGCTATCATTCCCATTTCCCAGATGAGCATACTGAGGCACAGCATTATTGTGCAACTTGCCAAAGTTCACATTGTTAGTAACCGGCAGAGGGAGCATTTGAACCCACATAGTTTGACTCGGAGGTCTGACCTCTTAACCACTTTGCCAGTTTGCCTCCCTAGGCAAAAAGTCAATGACACCCCAGTATCTATAGGATAAGTTCTAAATTCCTTGAGCTGTTACTCAAGGCTGTCCCAACCCCCTCCTCCTCACACTACAAATCACCTTGACAATTCAGTGACTGCTTCCAGAACACCAAGGGTACTTACCTGTTTCCAAGCCCTGGCTTAGGCAGTTTCCTCCACTTAGAATGATACTCTCCCCTCCCCCCTGCAAAAAGTCCCTGCACACAGACAAACCCCACCTCTCCAGGTGTTTATTTTTAACCCATTTCCAAAGCCGATGGGTTCAAAGTAAACACCTGAGTCAGTGGGGTTTTTGTGTGTATGTGAGTTGGTTTTATGAGAGAGGTTTAGAGGGACAGTTCAGGCGATACCACTGTAATGAAGCTTTGTGGGGCCTGAGAGGTGCCCTGGCCAGTGGTCCTTAACCATTTCAGCCTGTAAGATCGTCCTTTTGAATTATTTGTCCCAACTCCTCTCTTCCCCTGCCCTCAACACCAAGGCTTTAAAAGACCTTGTCTAGCAAACACTCTGCATTTTAAAAAGATATAAAGCAGGGTTAATAGGGAAGGCTGGTCTACTACAAAATCAGATACAACATTTGAGAGGCCTATGTATTTCGCCTTGTGTCTCACTTCTTCAGAACTTGAGTTCAATGACTCGGTATGACTTCTGGGCAGACTGGATGCTGAGGCTGGACCCCCTGCATGTAAGTATAGAAAGATCAGTATTTTTTCTCCACTGTTGATATGGTTTTATTGTCATGCTCTAGGACTACCTGCAACAGACAATTGATTCTGATGCCCAATTATTGTCAGAAAGCAGGCCTTAAGATCAACTACCCGAAAATCCAAATCATCAGTGTTGGCAGACAGCCTCCAGCATTCAATTGGTTTCTCTCCAACAATTTAATACAGCACATCAAATCATTCAGTTACCTGGGGGTGCAATTTGCAACTAATTCATCTTGGAGGGTTCACCAGGAAGCTATATTGCCTAAATTAGATGTTCTAGGGGTGTTTTATTGAAAGTTTTTAAATGGCCACAGTGGCAATTGGTAACGCCTGCTTTGAAAGTGTTCCAGGCAAATGGTTGCAGGCCTGGCTCCGTGGAGGAGAACTTAGCACATTGGAGGGAGTTCTGAACTGTTTTGAGGGGAACACTGCCCTCATCTGTGGGTACCCCTCCAGGCCTCCTTGTGAGAATTGTACCTAGGCCCTCTTGATCCATCTAAGCTTTTCTCTCTGCCTAGCTCCCAGGCTGAGCAGGGTCTCTGCCCTGCATTAGTGACCCACAACTAAGACACTCTGGAATCTTCCTCCAGGTAACTCAGCGTCTAAGCCCCTGATACCTCAGTCTTATTAGTAGCTCAGTTTCGAGAACTGATAGTTGTGGCAGACCATTTGCAGAACAGACTGTCCAGCCTACCTCCTGGAGTCTTATATTATTCTTAGCTTAAGGGAGATCATCAGAGATGTGGATAATTGGAGTGCATCACTGTAGCCTTTCCTGAGACAGGAGAGTACCGTAGTTATGAGTCTGGTTCTGGTAACAGAAAGACCTGGGTTTGCCTGTAGCCCTACCACTTTCTGTCTGTGTGTCCTTGGGCTAGTGATTTCACCTGACTCTCAGTTTCCTCTCCTGTAAAATGGGGATAATAACAGTGCATACCTCCTGAGTTTATCTGGGGGGATTCCATGTTGGGCACATAGTAAAGGGTGACTATTACTATTTGTTGTTATTCTTGGAGAATTGCCTCAGATCCTTGTAGGAGGTGGCTGGAGGGAATATCGTGAAAAAGTCTGCCTGGTACTCACTGGCTGCAGGGATGTTGGGGAGGGAAATGGAGGGTGGCTTCTTCCAGGCTCCTCTGTGAAGGGTCAAGGCAAAGATGTGATTTTGTTTCTGACTAGGGAAAGCCATGTTTCTCTGCATACTTGATTTATTTTTATGTTACAGGTGCTGTGGAGCTTATAAGTGATGATGTTTCCCTCTTTTATGTGGCTACCAGGGCAGCTAAGAGCCAAATGCAGGCTCCAGGAAGACTATAGAACTTTATAGAAGGCATTTTGTATGTATGTGTGTGTCATTCTTACTTTTGGCTTTATTATTTTTCTAATATTATTTTTATCTTGATTTCTCTCAAGTACATATGTTATCATTTTATATTTTATAGCATTTGTTCAGTTGTCCCAGATCCTTTGATGAATAATTTGTGGTATAAATGACTGTTATAAGAGCCACAAGTGAATGTTTACTGTTATCAGTGCTTACCACAAAATCACTTATTTAATCTCACAATGACCCTATGAGAAAGGGACTGTTATTATCATCTATCTTTTAAAGATAAAAAATGGGGTTCAGAAAGGTTAAGTTACTCATGCCAGGTCACACAGCTGGGTAGATCTAGGAGGGAACCCATGTCACCTGAGTCCAGAGCTGTCTCCTCACTCTGCCGTGTGCCTCAGATAGATGAAAGGTAGGTACACAGGCAGGTATGTAGGGGATATGTGTATATAGATGACAAATGAGATAAATAGATATAGGCAGATATAATAGGCATAGGTGACAGACAGTGAGATGAAAGATATGATTGGTTTTTCCATAAGATAACTAGGGTTGCCTCATCGAGGTGATATAATTCTAGCCCAAGGCAAAAAGAACTTGATGTCTTAGCCCGAACAATCCTACCATAAGGAAATGTTCATTCTCCCCTAGGGCTTTTGAAAACCAAGATACGCGGGCTGTTCATTAATGCCTTTGTGAAACTCTGTTCATTCGGGCGTGTGTCCATTGTGCGGCTACTATTTGGCTGGACACTGGGGTATAGAGATAACTAAGAACAATGATTTCCCACCTGCAGGGGCTCCTGACTCACTGAGACAGAAGGGATCCCAGCACAGATGCTGGAACCTAGGCATCTTCAGGGTGTTTAGGAAGCACAAAGGTAGCCATGGGTGGGGAGCAAGAGGTTAGCGAGAGTCAGGAAATGCTTGAAGTCATCATGCCATTGAGAAATGCTTCCAAGAGGAGGAGTTGAGCAAAGGGTAGAGGATGATTAAGAGTTTGCTAGGTGGCAAAGGTGCTAGAGGGCAGACAGAACCATGTGAGCAAAGGCACAACGGCAGAGAAGACCAGGACACTTAGAAGCTGTAAGTAATCTTGTTCTGGCTAGAGGGTATGGGATGTGTTAGGTGGCCTAAGAGATGGAGTCTAAGGGGTAAGGTGGCCACATCGCAAAGGGCCAAGGTGTTTGCAGTTCATCGCACGGCCGATGGGGAGTCCTGGAATGGTTGGAGACGGGGGAGGGACTTGTTCAGGTTGGCATTTTGGAAAGTCATCCACTTAGTCAGAGCAGCGTGGAGGGTGGAGGCAAGGAGACCGGCTAAAAGGCAGTTTTTATGGCCCTGTTCTGAGCTCCTAGCATATGCGTTGTTCTTGTTAAGTGCCAGGCGCTGCTGTAGGCACCGGAGATATCACAATACACAGTATGGACAAAGCTCCCAGCCTCAGAGACACACAATAAACAATAAGGGAAATATATTTTATGTCAGGAGGTGGTAAGAGCTTCATAAAAAGAGAAAATGGAGAACAAGGAGAATTAGGATTGTGAGGTAGGGCTGGCTCAAAACCTTATGGAGAAGGGGATGGTTTAAGCCAAAACAAGAAGACAGAAAGCAGAAGTTATATGGGGACTTTTCCAGTGTCTGAATCCTCTGGGCTTTCACAGCTCAGGTCACTGGACTTAGAATCTGGCAGTCTTGGGCTCAAGTCTGGGCTCATTGGGCAGCAAGCCACCTCTGGGAGCCTGCATTTCCTCCTGTGTTCCCTGTGTCTCCCTCCTGGCTATGGTGAGTAAATGGACTCCACACACTTTGTAGTCTGACAGCAGGGCCCAAAGGCAAAGGGGTGGGCACCAATCTTCTCTCTTCTACCCCTTCCCAGGCCCCTGGCAGTCTCAGGGCTCTTTGCGCCCAGGGAGTGAGAAGAGACAGGCATAGGACAGTTGTTGACAGTCTCTTGCTCAGGGAGGGGGACAGCTCCTCTGAGCTCCAATAAAAATGAAACTGGGCCATGGGCTGGGCCTGTGGCATTGTGGCTGTTGCCTCTGCCATGCACCACTGGGCATGAACCCACCATGTGTCAGAGCTGGAAGAAAGCCGTGACCAACAATCAGCTCAGCCCCTATGGGACAGATGGGGATGCTGAGGGCCAGGGAGGGCAAGAGACTCACCCGCAGGCACACAGCGAATGAGTCAGAAACACCTGCCACTGGGGGCCAGGTCTCCAGCCTCCCAAGGGAGTCATGATTGAGCCCGGAGGCTGTTTTGACCCAAGCAAATTTGTTGATAGTTATGACTGCTGTGGCATTTTGTTGTGTTTCCTATTGAGGCTTCCTTTGGGGGCCTGAAGCCCACTGCTAAAATTATAATAATAGCTAACATGTAGCATTCTTCTAAGAGATTTTCATCCATCATCTCATCAAATCTCTCAACAACCCTAAGGAGTGTTATTACTCCTGGGTTTTTTTTTGTTTTGTTTTGTTTTTTTTTTTTGGTGAGGAAACTGAAGCACAGAAAGGTGAAGCAACTTGTCCAAGGTCACACTTTAGAAAGTGGGAGAGCTTGCCGATTTGGGCAGTTTTGTTCATGAGTCTGTATTTAGCCACTAGGTATGAGATGTGTATGCATGACTGTGTGTGTACCTGATTGTTGTATATGTAAATATGACCCAATGTGTGTTAGGAAGGCTCATTGCCTGACTGTCAATTGCTCTCTTCTGCTCTGCATAGGGGCTCCCTGGTGGACAGGGCAAGCTCTCTAGGAGATCTTTCTGGCAGGCCCCTGAGGGAACTGGGGAATGCCTGTAGCTCAGAGTAGCTGTGACCTAGAGCAACATGCCTAGCAAGAACATGCACACATACCATGGTAGATGTGAACCCCTTTGCATATGGTTCTCCAATTGTGGTCTCAGGACCAGCAGCATCAGCATCAGTTGGGAACTTGTCAGAAATGCAAATTCCTTGGCCCCACCCTAGTTTGACTGAATCACAGACTGGGGTGGGGCCCAGCAATCTGTGTTTTAACAAGCCCTCCAGGTGATCCTGATGCCTACTCAAGCGCAAGCATTAGTTTCAGACGGGAGGGGCTCAAAGCGTGCTGGGGTGCATGCTTCCTTATACATGTACACACGTGCTCAGGGCGCAGACCTTTACAGTTTCCAAAGGGCTGTCTCACCCACAGCCTCCTCCGATCCTCTCAACAATGGGGATCCTGCCCACTTCCTAGGTGAGTAAACTGACATCCAGGGAGGTGAGGTCATGCGGCAGCCAGTCCCCCACAGATGCCAAGCACTTCAGTCTCCCCAGTATCCCATGCCTGTCTCAGATCATCCCACCTCTGCCCCTGGGCCGCTCCAGGGCTCCCATACCAACAGCTGCCCCTCATATTAAAGAGAGGGGATGGACAGGATGGTTGTTCTAGGCTTTCTGCCCACCTCACCCCACCCCCTCTCCCTCATTTCAGTAGCACTTGTAGAACAAGTTTCATTTTCCTCAAGTGAGTTCACCTGGCAAGGAAGGGGAGCGGTGTCCATGGAAGCAGAAGTGGCTCCAGGGACCCAAATGCTGTATTCTAGAAGACACCTAGATGTGGACCCAGGGGCAGCAGAAGGCTTGGGCTTAGAGTCCCTTCTCTGTTCTTTCTGCTGGATATGGCGGCTCCACTGGGGTTGGCTCAGGAGATAGAACCACCTCCCCTAGTGGAGGGTGAAAGGTGGGGCTTCCAGCTGACACCTGCCTAGGCCCATCTCTCACTCCGACCACATTCCTGCTCTGGGGGCTCTGGAAGGTAAGTAAGGGACCTATCTGGCCTGCCAGAGGGGCTGAAAGTGACAGGAAGGGACAGGGAGAGGGGGGATGTTTGGGTTCATGAAAGTAAGGTCCACACACACCCAGGAAACAAAAAAAAAATAGGTATAGGCCCAGAGCATGTTGACAAAAATCTGGCCCGGTCATTCTCAGCCTGGGATTTGTTCGAGTGTGTGTGTGTTGCAGGAGGGGGGAGGTGTCCTGCTGATATATTCTCAAGGGTCACAAGTTCTTTGAGAATTGAACTTTTATGTTCTTATTTTGATGGTAATCTGAACACAATTTTTCTTATGCTTATAAAAGCAGTTATAATTCACAACTGGAAGATGTTTTCATAGCCTGTGTTCAATTCTGAAGATGGAAGACATGCAGATCTGGGGGTGGGGGTTGTAGTTGTCCAAAGACATCTTTTCAGGGGCTGATCCTGCTGGGATTTTTGTGCTGGAAAGGGAATATCTGTATATTCCTCCCAAGGTTAAGAATCACTGATCTAGTCCAGCTCCATGTTTCTATTGAGGACACAGAGGCCTGGAGAGGGCCAGGCCCTTGCTCAAAGTCTTCCAGCGAGTCAGAAGCAGGCCTGAGACTGAAGGGCTGGGCTAACGTAGCCTGGCTCTGAGTTGTTCCTGTTACATTCCACAGGGGCTGTGAATCAGGCTTGGGCAGGGGTAGTTGCCGTGGCAGAAGTATGTGCCATTATAGATTTGTCTGTCCTCTTTCTGTTGTTTGGGAGCACATACCAGTTAGAGGGTGAACTGCGGGGGTGGGAGCACTCAGAGCTTCCTGCCAGGGTGATTACCTGTTTCAATTGTGTAAAAGATATACAGATGGATGAGGTACAGCCCCTGCCTCCCCCTGCTCCTGCACTGATCAGGAAGGCAGATGCTAAATGGCAATGCCTCACAATTCTCCAAAGTGAACTTGTCCATCCATAATGACAATGGACATTTATTGAACATTTACTATATGCCAGGGACTTTACATGTAAGGTGTCAAGATACCATTGAAGAATGTGTGGCCCCATATTGGAGATAGGGAAAATGATGTGTGCAAAAGATCAGTAAACTGCTTCTAGGTGACAGAGCCAGGCACACGGATTCCTGAGCACACTATCTGAACACTCATGTCTCATGTGGTCCTTGAAATAGTCCTGGAAAGGAGCCTGGAGGGGTCATTTCCCCCCATTTCACAGGAGATAGAACTGTGGCTCAGAGAGGGGGTGGGGCAGCCACATTACAAGGTACAAAGCTAGGAACTATTTTCTCTGCTTCTATCTGATGCAAGTCTACTCAGTAGCCCACAACTGCCACATGGAAGACAGACTGTGAGATCTTCAAGGATTTGGAAGTATGTCAGAAACAAACGTGTCAAAAATTGGTGACAACTGCAGATTAGTTGAAATTATAAATGGGTCAAAAAATAAATATTTCCAGTCAATGGTTTCCCATGTAATAGTAATTTCCAGGCAATATGGGGAAATTTTGTTGCAACTTTGGAGCATGTCTGCTTGTTTTATGTTTTTTTTTTCCATTTTTATTTTGGGGGAGGATAATTTGGGAATTCATTTTCATTTCATTCTTCCTACTCTGATTGTTCAGCAGTGTTTTCCTAAACTTTGGAATCTCACCTCGGGTTCTAAGTGAATTGCCTTCAAAAGCACATAAGTTGAAACTGGAATGTTTTCATCTGCTGGTTCCAGCTTCCACAAATTTGCACAACCTAGGATGAATACACAACTTTTAAATGCAATACAATGTGCTTTTCAAGTGCTTTGCATTTATGTTTTCACATGAATGTTTTTGCCAGTGATACTGACTTTATCTTTAGCTCACATTCTCACCAATTTCAGTGTGCACCCCTTTCAGTGTAAGCAGCTTTTGCTTGGCACCTTTTCAGCTGGGCCATGGTAGTCATTTGCTCCCATCAGGAATGCTGCTTGCTGTCAGAATGTAAGTGCCATGCATTTTCCAGGACAGGGACCGGCTTAGGCTGAGCTTTGTTGATGTAATGGTGCTTGAAAGAATTGGTGAGGAAAATGCCAGTGGGCATAATGTCCTCACACACAGCACAGTGGTTGGGGTGTGAGGTGAGGGAGGCATTGGAAGTCATTGGGAAGAATCAGGGTGTATGGTTCATTGCAGCCTGTGTACTGCTGCCTCAGTGTTGGCTACGTGGTCCGAGACTTGGTGCTTCTCACACTGGCTGTCCCTCAAGAACTGGTTTGAGCCCCTGTCCTTGGTGGCAATGCTGTGGATTCCAGGCCCAGAGTAGTTACTTTACTGGCCCTGTGTGCATCGACCCTTCCACCAAAATGAAATGATGCCTCCAAGTGCAGCTGACCAGGAAGAATGGAGTTTAAACGAATTAGAGATAACAAACAACCCATGAATAAAAAACAAACTCCTCCCTGCAACATGAATAATGCACTAAAATTGCTTAAAGCTGTTGAAAAATTTTCTAAAACATCTCATGCTACATCAAAATGACCAACACCTGGAAAACCAGTGACAAGGATGTGAATTTTTGTCTAGTTTGTCATTTAGAACCAACTTTGTTTTTATCATTTCACTTGGACTCAGACCAGATGAGTTGGAACAAAAGTCATCTCTTTGTCCATAAAGGTGCGTAGAGCACTAGTGGGTCCATGGTTGGCTAGAATGCAGCTGAGCCTCCTATATCCTTTTTCACACACCTGCCCCATAATATCAACCTTGAACTAGATCCTCTGGCTTCAGAATTCAGAAAAGAGATGCATATGGGCCAATTGAGATCAGATCAGCCCTATAGCCATTATGAATTCAAAGTATATTTCTCCCTCTTTTAATCTTTTTCTGTATTTTCTCAATTTCCTGCAACCACAATGTATAACTATTGTGATCAGCAAACATGAATCCCACAATGAAAGCACATACTCTAAATTCAGAACCAAACCATGCACCTGTCACTGTGGTGGGGCCCATCCTGGACTGTCTGGTCCCACGAGGGGCTTACTGTCTCAGCTAATGACTGGACTCCTCCTGCCCCTCCCCTTTTCACACTGGCTGTATCTGCCAAGAGAGCCAGGGAAGGTGGTGGGGAGCTCAGTCTTCATCACCAGAGGAATGAAATCATTAGTCTAAGGGTATACATAGTAAATTGAGACTAGGTTGGAATAAGACAGCAACATTTAAAACAGCAGGAACAATTATTCAGTACGTGTTTTGTGAATGCCAACTATGTGCCAGCTGTGTGGGGTGCTCAAGAGGGCAGAATTCTACCCTTTGATAGGCAGTGTGATATATGGGCATAAACTTGAGTACTTGATCCAAAAAGAAAGAGTTCAAAATCTGGCTCCACCATATACCAGCCGTGTGACCTTGAACCTCAACCGTTAAACTCTTGAAGACTCAGCCTCCTCATCTGTGAGATGTGGACACTGATGATTACACCATCACTCTAAGTATGTTTCCAGGGCTTACTAACTGCCAGAAATGTATGTGTACTTGACATGCACAATCTTATTGCATCTTTGTAGCAAGCTTACAAGGCAGGTACTCTTATTCCCATTTGACACACAGGAAAACTGAGGCCCAGAGAGGTTAAGGCTCAGCATTCCACAGCAAGCAAACAGTAAGGTCAGAATTTGATGTCAGGCAAGCTGACTCCAGAGCCTTTGCTCTTTATCACTCTGTTTTATTGCCTTCCATCAGTGCCCTGGTACCATGAGTCGGTGGGGCATCTGTACATCAAATGGCTAGCCTGACACAGTAAGTAGATGTTCAACACAACCCAGTTGGACAAGGTGCAGAGTGGAGAGAAAAGGGAGGGGCTATTTCCTGCACAGAAAAGTAATTTTCACCTCAAAGTAAAAGGACTCTCTTGGCAAGATTTTTTTTTTCCTTTTTCCTTGACCCTCAGGCAGGCCTAGAGCCTCCCCTCCTCTTGCCCAACTTGGGAAGCTGCTCAATTGTGGAGGAGGACTCCCCCCACCAGGCCATAGGTCATCTCGTGCTTGCCTTTCTCTCAGGGAGTGCAACCCAGATCCTCTTGAGGCCTTCCCCAGAGAGAAGACTGGAGGTTCCCTCAAGAAGAAGCCCTACTTCCCAGCATCCACAGGCCCAGTGTGGATCATGCTAAGAACAAATGAGAAAAGAAGAGGGCATTGGGGCCATCAGAACTGTGGGAAAGGGGTAGGCAGCCCTTTTCCCTGCCCCTCCCTACAGTCTGTCTGGGCCACTCTGTCTCCCCCACCTCAGCAAAGCATTAAAAATTGAAAGCTCCTTTGAAGAGAAAACAGTTTAATAAAAGCTCCATCCATTTTTCATGAGAGGATCAGGAGAAGGATGGTGAAGAGAAGAGAGGTAGAGTAGGGGACACAAGCAGGAGTGGGCAGGCAGTGAAGGGCTTGCAAGATCCCTGGTGGGGTCTCAGCAGAGCAGAGGCCAGGAATGGCCACCTACCCCTTTGAGCAGGACATTGAACAAGCAGATATGTCCCTGCCCTCTAAGACCACCAAGTGTTGTGTATTATTGGCTGTCTTTTCCCACGACTTCACATGTCCTGCTTCCTCTGTAGTCCTGTCAGGCAGGTGGCGGCCCTGGTGCTGGCAATTTACCTTGGCAGCTTGACAGGCCAGGAAGCCAGGAGACACAGATCCAGACTTCCACTCATCGTGTTACCTGGGCCAAGTCACTCCCTGCCAGGTTTTCCATTTGCCCATTTGTACCAGGACTGGACGCCTTAAGATGGGATCCTGCTTCATGGACTATTATGGCCTCTGGATACATGCTAAGATCTAGGACTGACAACTCTTGGGGACTTTTTTCCTTGGTCAATGACTGCAGGTAGCCTTAACTAATTGATGACATCCCTTTAAGCTCAGTTTCCTCGACTGTAAGAAGGGCATAATAAAACTACCTTGCCTATAAGATCTTTGGGAGCATGAACTATGGGTGCTCATCTATACAAAAGTCCTAGCACAGAGCCTGTGGGCCTAGAGAGTGGCACGAGGCCAGCGAGATGGGGTTAATGGTGGCATCCCTGACAATGTCTCCAATCTCAGGGTCAGTCTTAGCTCTCCTGCATATTGAGATATGGGTGTGAGTTAAGGTGGTAGGCATGGGGATTGGTGTTTCAAGGTGCTGGTCTGAGTCTTGAGGAAATCTGGTGAGGGAGGCAGGAAGAGACTTCACACCATATTTGGGTTATACTTTTCCTGGTCACCTGAGTCCAATGTGGGGAGGTTCCCATAGGCCCCAGGGCAAAGCAGAAGGGTGGTTATAGCACCCTACTACATTTCCCTCTTCCTAGTCATCCCTCATGTGAATGTCAGAGCTGGAGAACTGCTGCTGGCATTGACCTTGGTGGGTAAAGCCTGGTAGGACGGGGAAATAAAGGCATACAGCTGAGGGCCAGTGGTCACAGGCTCAAGCTCCTTTACGCCTTCTCAAGTACCTTCCCCCTGAACACCCACTTACTCTGCTCAGAGGAAGGAGTGGCCATCCTCCTCCCAAGTTCAACCAACCCATTCCCCCAGGGACCACACTCCAGTCATTTTCTCCCCTCTGCTGGCTCCCTGCCCTTGGCCTGCAAATACATTCCAGTTTTTTTCCATCTGAAAAATCTTCTCCTCCATGCTTTCACCCCCTCGAGCTCCTGTCCTCCTGCTTGCTTACCCTCTCGCAGCCCATTGTCTGTGCTTCACCATCTCCTAGCCTGGCCTGCCTCACACTCCACTCTCAGTGTACAAGCCAGCAATGTCTGGGTGACTAAAGGTCGTATCCTTCCTGCCTGGGCCTTGACCACACCCACTTGGCAGTTCTGACTTGGCAGCCCAGCCTTTCCTGGCAGTGCTCCTTCCTGGGTTTCTTCAGAACAGCGTTCTCAGGGTCCTCCTTTCCCTCTGTAGGTCTCTCTTAGGCTTCTTCATGGCTTACCTTGGATCCCCTCTCTTCTCCTTCTAATATCCCACCTTGGCAAACTCACTCAGTGCTGTGGTGTCCGCTTTCTCTCCCAGTGGAGAAGAGTATGCATGTGAGGCTGGATCAGGCAGGGGAGGCCTCTCCTCAGGCAGGAGACATAAGGCTGAGGCCAGAGGCTGTGGCTTTGGTCAGTTGCTCTATGTTAGTTTCCAAGGTCCCGCCTCTTCTCTCTCATCACCACACTGCCCGTCTCCATTCTTTTGTCTTCTCAGTGCTTACTACGTTCTAAGAGCTTGGTCCTATGGATAGCTCAGCAAGGAGGGGGTTGGTGGGATTGGAGGTGAGCCAGCAAAGGGAAGAACAGTAAGGACTGGGTGGGAGAGGCTGGCAGGGCCCTGTGGGCCATGGGGGTGGGGGTGAGGTTATTCTGAGCCAGATGAGAGACCAGTGGGGGGTTGTAAGCAAAAGAGTCACTTGATCTGATTTGCATTTTTCAAAGACTCACTCTGCTGTCCATGTTGAACATGGACTGGAGGTGAGGGGAGATCTGGTAGGATAAGCCAGGGGGTGGGAAGCCAGGCTGGTGGAGGGGTTTGCTGAGTAGTGGATGGATTCAGATATATTTTGGGGGTAGTATAGCTGGACTTGCTGATGGATTATATGTAGGAGGTGAGAAAAAGAAAAGATTCCAAGGTAACTAACTCCCAGGTTTAGGGCTGGAGAAAGCGGGTAGGCAGTGAACAGCATTTACTCAGTTGGGGAGCACTGGGGGAGGGAAGGTACAGGGGAGACTTAAGAACTAGGCTTTAGCTGTGTTAACTTCAAGATCCTATTTGACATCCAAGTGCAGGTGTCACGTAGGCAGTTGTCTGGAGCTCAGTGGAACAGTTGGGCAAGAGATAAACATGGAAGAGATCAGTTTTTACCTCAGGCGCTTGAACTTGCTCTTCCCTCTGCTCAACAATCTGCCCTCATTTATGTCTCAGCTCAAACATCCCCTCAGCTTAAAGTTATCTCTTACCTTCAACCCCAGGCGTACTCTATCCCACACTCCTGGGGAATTTACTTCTCAGCGCTCACCACTAGCTGAACTGATCTTGTTAATCTACTTATTTTGACATGCTTCTTCACTACACTAGACTGTAAGTTCCATGAAGGTATGGGCTGGTTGATTTTCTTCACTGCTGTATCCCCAGGGCCTAGAACAGTGCCTGACACATAGATGCTCGCTAAATATTTGTGAACTGAATGAATAAGCATTTTACAAGGTATCAGCTCCTTTCATCCTAATGACAACCTTGTAAAAGTGGTAGCTGTGATCCCAGTTTTCAGAGTATGGAACTGAGGCTTAGGGAGCTTGCTCAATGCTTACTACAGTCCAAAGCCACACAGTAGGAAGTGGTGTACCTGGGACACAATTTCAGGTTTATTTGGCTCCAAAGCTTATGTGTCAAGCACTCCCTTGTGCCAGAAAGTGCCTCCAAAAGGAGGCTCGGGCTGGAGGCCACTCCTGCTACATCTTTGTTCTGAGATCATGGGCAAGTTTGTAAGCAGTCCTGCCCCTCAATTTTATTCTCTCTAAGCTGGGCCTAATAATCACGCCTTACTTACAGGATTCTTCTGAGGATTACATGTGGGAATGCCTGCTAAAGCGCTTTGTCCACTCTATCAGTTTGGACGTGTATAAGGGATTAATAACCTCTTAGGGCCTCAGTCTCCTTATCTGAATTATGGAGGGGGGTAGGGGAGGGTGTAGATCATGTAGAGGGGACTACAGGATCTCTGAATGTCTTTCCAGCACTGACATTCCAAGAATCCTTGGTCTCCAACATTTGTAGAAATGCATTGAGTTTATATGTTCCAACTGTGAGTGTTGTGAACACAGGGATCTTGACTTTGACCATTGACGCTTCAGCACTATAGATGTGGGAGGCCTCTTTGAAGCTTGAGGGAGGTAAATTGAGGACAAATCAAAGGAAGTCCTTCCTCACCCCAACTTAATGAGCTTATGGCTTTCATTACACATAAGAGTGGGCCAGGCAGGAAACAGGAATGGCTTTGGATGGAATGATAAATGCCAGAGACGTGGATGGCTCTGAGCAGGAGCTGGCAGGGCTGACCTCTAAGGTCAATGGGAGGGAAGTGGCCCCTTAGGGCCCAATCAAAGACCAGCCCTTGGCTTCCAGAGCTGCAGTTCTCGATGGTGGGAATTGGGGGTGGGGAGGTCACTGAAACCATCTACCTGTACTGCCTCCACTAAACTCCCTTAGCTCAGCCCCTGGCTGCGTGGTGGGTACAAAAGGGGTGGGAATTGCAGGAGAGGCAGTAGGATGCAGAGATTCCGGCTCCCAACCTCCACCCACCTTCTCAGGAAGGCTTAAGCTGGCTGTGCCAACACTCACCAGCTGCTGTGGGGAATGCCTGGTATATGATTTCCCTTTCCTTCTGCCTCACCCCACCTGCACCTGATGACATCAGCTGGAAGGAAGGACTTCGTCCCTTCCATACACCGCAGGGCAGGAGGAAATTGGTAGCTTTGGGAAGTGGGTGAGGTTTGGCTCTGGCACTCTCCTCTCAACCCTATCAAAGCTCTTCTATTTCTACAATTCCTGTCTTCCTTCTTCCAAAAGCCAGTCCTGTAGGGTCTTGCTCTCAGCTGGCTGTCAACTAAGGTGTTAGCTGTCAACTAAGGTGTTAGCTGTCAGCTAAGGTGTTAACTGATATCTAAGGTGTTAGCTGATAACTAAGGTGTTAGCTGACAACTAAGGTGTTAGTTGATAAGGCTTAACGCCCCCCAAGGGGTATGTGCATTTTAATAGGGGATTGTTGAAAAGGACTGGCTTCAAGACTCAAATGATATATGCTATATTGGTGGAATTTCAGGCAATGGTGTTGATTATGGGTAGAGGTGTGGGTAGTCCCCTCTAAATCATACCACTTAGGTAATCACTTCTTTGTAAGGTCACACATGTACACACACATCTCTATCACTCTTGCAAAAAGGTTCTGAATTGTGTATATATAGGTATACAGTTTTATGATGTGCAATAATAATAACAACAAACATCACACTATGACAAGTACAACAGCTTTATGAGATCGGTATCATTATTATCCTGATTTTATAATTGAGGAATCAGAGGCTCAGAGAGGGAACATAACTTGCCACCAGGCAACACAGCTAGTTGGAGCCAAGTTATGCAGACAGACAGGTTCCTCCTCATCCAGGCTCTTAATGCCTATACCCAGTGCTCGTCACCCGGTGCCTGGTGGGCTGTGTTCACTGTAGTGTGGGCGTATCTTAGACTGTTAGGGACTGTGCTTGTTTGCAGGTATACATGCCGAGTATTTAAATCCTCATATATAGGTTGGGAACAGGCTTCTTAGAACAGAGAAAATGTGCACCCTCTCTGCCCAGAAGGTGCAGGTCGGCATGAGTCAGCCACTATGGGGACACTGTGCAGGGATACATGTATGTATGTATCCTGAGCACACTAGTCACATGAGACAGCCCCACAGTCCTTTCTGCCCCACAGGCAGCCCCTACTTTGCAAGTCATCCTGCTGCTCTTTGGAATTGCCCTGCTCTGGAGGCTGGGCTCTATCAGAGTCTACTCCTGAACCACAAGAATGAGCCTCCAGCTGGCCAGAATGGAAAATGAATCCAATACCCAAATGAGGGCAGATGGAAGAAATAGATTGGGAGTGAGCAAAGGGCATGTGTATATGGAAGGTGGCATGGGGTGAGTCTTCATAGGATTCCTGCCAAGTAGGGATGGGACAATAGGAGCAAAGGTGGGAATTGGTGTGTGTGTTCCTCCCCTTAGAGAAGAGCAATGTAGGAAGCGAGGTTTGTAAAGGGGATGAAGGACCATAGGTCTTCCTGTGGGCACTTAGATGAACCTTTGAACAAAAGTTGCCCGATTGCAGTGTGAACAGGGAGGAGTTGCCCCAATTGCAGTGGAAGAGGCCAGGCCAGAGTCTGCAGTAGCCTGGGCTGTGTATGACTGTGGGGAAGCTGGGAAGGGCATGGGGTACAAACTATGGAGTTAACATTGCTGTGTCCATGGGGGTGGAGGTGGGGCCTGGAGGAACCTGTGGCCTAGTGTTCAGGCTCTGGCCCTGGCTGGGGAGTAGCTACCAGTGGGTGTTGGAGTCTGAGGTGGGGAAGAAGATTTTGAAAAATAGTTTACACTTTTTTGCTGCTTTTTTCTTATTACAAAAGCAATACATGCTTATTAAGAAACTATGGTAAATGTAGACAAGTGCAAAAAAAAAAGATGACTATAACGATTTGCAATGTCCCTGCCAGAGATAATGTGTTAATATTTTGATGTATTTTCTCCTTCTGTTCTTTTTTCCCCTGATTACATATTTACTAGTTTAGTTTTATAAACTGGTCTTCAAAGTCTGTTGTAAACATTTTCTGACACAAAATTGAATCTCTAACTTCTTTTAGTTACAAAGTATTCAATACTATGGGTAAACTAGAATTTATATGCTCAAGCCCCTATTGTTAGACATTCAAGTTGTATTTTTAAATGTCCCCATTATAATGATTGTTCTAATGAATAGCTTTGTGGGCAGTGAGACAGAGATTCAGAGGCTGTCAGCCCTATCCATCTCAGCCCCTTCCCTTTCCAGGACCCTCAGCTGAGTTGAGGCAGTGATAATCTGGGCTTGGGTGTCTGAAACTCTGCCAGGCACAGGCTGTGGGATCTTGGGTAAGATACTTTCTCTCCCTGGGGCCTCAACTTCCCTACCTGTGCAGTGGAGGAGACTGGACTTGGTGAAGGTTTTTGGTTTTCCTTGGCAATGTAAGCACTGTCTTCACTGAGTGTTTTATTTGCTTCTGTTCTCTTTAGCATCTTACTCTGGTCCTCATCTCCTTCCCTCCCTGGGCTCTCTAGTTCCCTTCCTCATTTCCTCACTTTTGCCCAGCCCTCCTCTGGTCCGCTTCTCCTTGGCTCTCCTACTGCATCAGTGAGTTGCGGCCATTTTCCCAGCTGACCAGCTGGCCCAACTTCTCCATCCTACACTAGCCCTGCATGACAGAGGTAGGGAGGTCCAGAAGAGACCTGCCATGGTTGCCAGGGCCTTTGGGGCAGCTTCCCCAGTGGATACAGTGACCCTAGGCTTTCCTGTAGCTGACTGTCAAGTAACTGGGTGGGCAGGGAAGACACTCTTGAAATGGAAACTGGAACTCCAGGAAAGGGCACAGAAGGCTGAGGATTTCTTGAATGTATTCCAAAGAATATGTTCATTCCTGAGAGGTGATGGCATCATGCAGGAAAGGCTCATTGGATTAGAGTTTCTGGGTCCAAGTTCATGGCCAGGATCTCTGGACAGGTTCTACAAGTCTGGGTATCATTTTAAAAATGAATAGAAAATCGTGTGAGTGTATGTTTCCACAGTCCCGTTCATTCATCAAGATGCTCAAGAGACACACCACTTCAGAAAAAAATTAGGAAGGCCTGTTGTGGAGGTTTTCTGTCCCTCCCCTTGTCTTCAGATAGGATCCATTCCTCAGCCCTCAACACAGACACACACAAGTCCAGATACTGGGGACTTATTCCAGTGGTGTCACATCACTGGGAAGATGACATCAGTGTCGATTAGGGTTGTGCTCCTCACACATTGCTTTCAGGATTCAGTGTCATTCTTTCTAGCAGCCACCACCCAGTCTCTTCTGCTCCTTCTGCCCTTTCCAAAGTTTTATGTGATGAGTAGAAGTTGCTCAGCCAGGAGGACAGACTGGGGCCATGGACATGGGAGGTAGCAAGGGTTGGAACATCTGCTGCTCAGGACCTCTGAAAGTGCCAGAGGTTGTGAGAGTATGGAGCAGTGCAGAGCTGGATTGGAGAGGATTAGATAATTGACCTCATAATTGACCTAATTAGTGAGTGGCTATGTGGAGAGCCCTTGGGGATGCTGGGCCCTGCAGGTGGCACAAAGGCCAGGCAGAGTCACATAGGAGTTGCAAGAGCCAAAGCCTAGGCATTTGCCAGCAATGGTGGATGGAGGGCAGTACAGGGTGAGGGCCAGAACTTGGGGACACCAAGCAGAGGGGAAGTGGTAATGGGGGAAATTTGAAAGGACAGGAAGAGGAGCAGGAGAGACCTTGAAAAGAGAGGAATAACAGCTATAGGGCCTATTGGGGGAGGATTGAGATCTGGAGACACCAAGTTGAGAGGAGGAGGGATTTGGGGAGACCAGTGAGGGGAGGGAACAAGGCCTGGGGACACATGGGGGAGGGTCAGAGGGCAGGGAGACAGATGTGGGACGTGGAGAGATGAGGATGTGGAGAAGAAAAGGGAGTTATTGGGGTTACAGGACCAGCAGCTGAGAGGAACTTGGGAGAAAGGGCAAGGCTGGGGCTCTCTGGAAGTCAGTGGGCCAGAGATGGAACCAAAGCACCTGACCCCAGTGCCCACATCTGAGCAATGTGCATGTGCACATGTGCATTTCTGTGCATGGTCACTCTAATGCCATTTGGGGCCGTGAGGGACCTAATGGCCTCTTGCTGGGAGACTGGAGGGTTGGGTAGCATTAGGAATGAAGACTGGAACTCCTGGATCCCAAAGCAAGCCTTGGGAAGAACTTGGCCCTTGGGGTTTTCTTCCCAGGATGCATTCTTAAAACAAATGTTCATTGTGTGCCTACTAGATGCCAGAAAATGTTTTAGGAGCTGGGATACATCAGCGATTAGATCTGACAAAGATTCCATGGAGCTTACATTCTAGTGAGAGGAGACAGACAAATAATAAACACAATAACTGAGTAAATCATGCAGTGTGTTAGAACAACATAGTAAGTGCTATGGAGAGTAAAAGGACCAAAGTATGGAGGAGAGGGGGTGCCAGGGTGGGGTGGGCAGTGATCTGCAATTTTAAATAGAGTGCTCTCTGGTGGGCCTCATTGAAAACGTGACAGGAAGCATATGAGTAAGAACATGAAGGAGTGGGAGTGAGCTGTGAATTTATCTGGGGGAGAGCCCTCCAGGTATAAGGAATAGCAGGTGCAAAGGCCCTGAAATAGGAGAATGCCTGGTTGCTAGGGAACAGCATGGTGACCTGTGTGACTATAGGTAGGGCAATGAGCAAGGGGGAGAGGGGGTCAGAGAAGGAATGGCAAGGGTGGGGATGGCATATCTTGTGCTGAGGTAAGAAAAGGACAATGGATTTTTCTCTGAATGAGATGGGAGCCTCTCCAGAGCTTGTGGCAGAGGGGTGACAGGATCTGACCTAGTTTGAACGGGCCACTCTAACCTGTATGTGGAGACAAGGCTTTGGCTGTGTCAAGGGGGAAAGGCAGAGAGTGGTGAGGAGGTGCTGCAGCAATCTTGGTGAGACATGAAGGGGGCTCAGCTAGGATGGCAGTGGAGAGGCAAGCAGAAGGCCCCATGATTGCCAGCCTCCCTTGCTTGCAGCCTCCCATGCTTGCCTGCCCTCATGAGGGTTAGTCTGGGGTGAGTGAAGGGTTCTGTCAAAGAAGATAATCTTTGCCTAGGCCTAGAATCCAGGCCTAGGAGTTCCTTCTTATCAGGAATCTGGCACATTCAATAGAGGTATCCATTTAGGGGTGCTCTGCTGGAAGTTGCTGGCACACAGGGCTTGGTCCTTAGCACTTGGAGGACAGGTAATTTACAGAAAAAGTACATTCCTAGTCCCCATCCCTGGGAATCTGGAAGTGTGGTTGAAAAGACCAACACACACACGGATATACCAGCTAATGAAGAGCCTGTGCCCAGCCCTAATGTCTGCTAGGAGCAGAGGGGCAGTAAGAAAAAGGGATTTTTGGAGATGGCCCAGGAGAATACAGGAAGGCTTTCTGGAAGAGATGGCTTTGGACTCACCTACTCACACATAGGCACACACAGGAGCACACACTCAGGAACAAATGTTCATCACAAAAGTGACCATCATTGCATATGCACACAACCTGACACACACACACATGGGGTTGTGTGCACATGCGCACTAATGTATGGCTCACATTGTCATATATACATGCAGAGTTTTCACCATGGGCCACAGCACACTCCCGTCCTCATCTTCTAGCAGTCTCTGCCTCTTCCCATCCACACCCCAACCAGACCACTTTACTTAAACAGAATACCTTGTCCTGCTTCTGCACATGTGATCACTCCCTCTGCCTGGAGGGACTTTCTTTTCTCCTTCAACAATCCATGGTCTCTTGCCACAGCATGGAGCACATGGGACTGCCAGGATTTGGGTGCTCTTCTCTCTTCTCCCTGCACTGCAGCTCCCTGGGGCCTTGTCAGTCTTCTTTACCACCAATTGTGTAATGAATGCAGATCTTTAAGGAGGAGAGGAGAGGGCCTGAGCTGGGTTGAGGGGACGACAGAACCAGGGCAAGGTGACCAGAGCAGCCTGAGACTATTCTCAGAGAGCTGGCATTTCTCTCTCCAGGCCTGAAGGAGCTGCTTGGGACTGGGGGTGCGGTAAATGGGAGGTGACAAGGAAAAGGAGCGGATTAAGCTGGAGATTAATTGAAGGACTTGGCGGCCTGGCAGCACGTGTGCTTGGGGCAGCGGCTCTAATGGTTTAATGAGATTACAGGCCTCAGCACATGGTCTGTCCCCACAATGCCCAGCTCACTCTCAAAAGTGTCCCCATTCTAGGGCTCTCCAGGATGGAGTCCAGACCAGTGCTCAGGACTCACTCTATAGCCTGGCATCTGGAGCCCCCACAGTGGAGACCCCCTGTCTGTCCATTTTAGCCAGGCACTGAATGAGCTGATTTGAAGGGCACCAATTTTCAGTTGAGACAAAAAGGGCTTCAAAGCTAAGCTCCACAATTTCTTAGCTGTGTGACCTCGGGTAAGGTATCTAATTTCTCTGAGCCTCAGTGTTCATATTTGTGAAAGGAGATAGTAATACCTCCCTTGAAGCCCTGATGTGCTGATTAAACAAGATGTAAGTGAAAGCACTTTGCACGTGTTTCTCATTGCTGGTCAGCCCTTCTCTCCCATTGGAACTGTCCAGCTAAGGACAGAGTTGAAGAAGACAGAATAATAACAATGGTAGTCAGCAGATATCCCAACAAACAACCTGTCTGTGGCACTTTAAAGTCAAGACAGCACCTTCCCATCCAAAACTTTATTTGATACCTAAGACATCCCTATTAGGCAGCCAATGAACAATTCACAGTCTCCATGTGAAAGACAAGGAAGAAAGCAAGGCTGGAAGAGAGATGATTTGCCTTTCAGTGGCCGGAGCCGTGCCCGCAAAGGAAATCCTGCCCACACATATCCTATTAGGATGTCCAGGAACCAAATAAGTTGGGGGGCCTCCAGCCTCAGCTACTGGACCAGACAGCCTAGGGGTGTGCTCAGCTTTGCCACCTCCCCTTCCATGCCAGGAAGAGCTGGGCTAAGGCCCTGGGTTCAGTGAAGATAAGAACCTCCAATCTGGGGGAGTCCCATGGTTCTGAGGCCTGGGGAACCTCTAATCCCAGGGCCAGGGCTCGTGGGGGTACTAGAGACATGCTCCATGGAGGCCTTCCTATGGGAAAGCCTGTGGCTGTCCCAGAGTGGCCAGGCCCACCAGGGCATAGGTGAAGGTGCTGCTTTTGGAGTGGGCTAGCTTCCAGCCTCCCCTCTTCTTGCCCCCCATAGTTTATTAGGAGTAATTTGTTAAGCTGTTCCAACTTGTCAGCAGTCATTTCAATGCCTCTGCCTCCCGCTTGCTTTCTGAGGTGGGGTCCAAAGTTTTCAGAAGCTGAGGGACAGGCTGGAGATGGGGCAAGTCACCTGAGAAACAGAGCTCTGGCAGAAGTGGGTGTCCAGGCCTCTTTCCACCTGGAAGCCTTACTTCCACAGGGTATTACATCTAAAGGTAAGAGAGGTGGGATCATGAGTCCCTTGCCCTCACACCCCTGCCCCATTCAGCTTTGCTCTAGTCTCAGGGAAAAGAGAGGTGTCCAGGGACAAATTGCTGGCTGGGATGGTACAGGCAGTCAGGGTGGCCTCTGATGGATAGGGGTGGGAATTGGGCATGCAAAGAGGTGGAGATGTCTGGTTGGGGGTTGCTTAGGCTGTTATGTGGCCCTAGGTGAGATGGCAGGAACTTTCTATGAGAGGCAAACTAGAGAGGGTCACATTGTGCCAGGCACTGAGCTGTAGGTTTCACTGGAATTAACTCATTTTATCCTTATAACTTTATCATTTTACATCTGGGGAAACCGGGGCTCAGAGAAGTAAAGTGACTCACCCAAAGTCACTCAGCTAGAAAGTAAAAGGGCTGAATTGGAACATAGACCTGGACAAGGTCTTCAGAGTCCATAGGACTGATTTGGATGAAAAAGAAACAAGAAGCTCAGCTGGGTAGGTGAGAGACTCACTCACTTGCTCAGCAGAACCCTGGCCCTGACCTGGGCCTTGGTTTCCCACCTCTACTAGAAGCAGGAGCTGGACTTGAGGATCCCGGAGGATGCTGTCAGCTCTCGTGGTCAAGAGTCTCCCAGATGTGTCTTTTATTCTTTGCCATGGCCACTCTGCCAGCCAGGCAGGGCTGGGGGGCAGAAGGGCAAGCCTGAAGAACTTGAGCCACTCTAGGGTGAGGGAGCCAGACCCATAGTACCCGACCAGGTGTGGCTTTGAGCAAGACTTGGCAAGAGGAGACAGGTCTGAGGCAAGATTTGGCTCTTAATCACTGCTCCCCTCCCTCCTGCACACCCTGCCACCCTCCTAAGAGCTGGGCGCCATGGGGGGCTGGGAATGGGAAGGGCCTGCCTGCCACATCCCCTCACCCTGGCCCTGCCCTGTGGACTCTGGGGGAAGCTCATTAGCTGGAGGGGCGCCGTGGCCCTCCCCTCACAGCTTGTCACACAATTAGCCACCCTCTCTGTACAAGTTGCTGTGTAATTATTGGGTCTTGGCGGCTTTGGGGCCATGTAATTAGCCTGCCCCAGACTCCAACCAACTCTCAGGGTCATTAGTGGGCCCACTGGGGGTAGGCAGGCGGGCAAAGCATCTGCATGACAATGCACACATTGTGGCGACTCTGCCTGCACCCAGGGTAGAGGGGGCAGATGGTGCCACTGTGTGGCCCAGCTCCTGGGTACATCTGCCCCTACCCTAACTGCCTGCTCAGAGGCACCTCCAAACTTAGCCAGTCAGTCATAGGTTACAAACCCTCACCCATTCTGTCTTTTTTTGTGAGTCTCACTACAACCCTGGAGGGAGGTACTCTGCTTAGCCCCACTTCACAGGTGAGGCAACTGAGGCTTAGAGGGGGCGGCATTCCTATAAGATCCTCCAGCTCACAGATTGGGGAGCCAGGACTAGAACTCAGATCTGCCTCACTCATTCACTTTCTCTGTGTGCTCAGCCTGGGAATAGACTAGGTCCTCTGGGCAAATGTTTGATGCTGAGTCAGCAGTTGCCCTGAGAGACCTTGCTCATTCCAGGGGCCTTTGGGGTGGTCTCTGGGGGGCCTCTTTCCCTGGCCCTGAAGCCCTCTGCCAAACTGCTCCTGGGCTACCCCAGTCTCTTCCCTGAACTTCCTTCAGAAGTTCTGGAATTCTCTCCCAAGTCTGCAAGATAGGTGACTTGCATACGCATTTGCACTTCCAAGGGAAGAGCTGCCAAGACCCACTTGGTACCTCTGATTGTCCAGAAATCTCTCTTTATCTGTAACCAGTGCATCCTTGGAGGGCCCTGTGCCCCATCCTCATCCCAATCAGCTTCTCCTGCTTTAAAGGTCTTTTCCAATCTCTCACCCTAACCCACCATCTTGGAGCCTGGGCTGGCGGCCCTCCATGGAGACCCTCTGTCCCATCAGTGCAGGTGGGAAGGGATGCGGCAAGGATGCCTGGATGCTTAAGTCACTGTGCCTCCTTTGCACAGGTCTCAAGGGACATTTACCATGGGACCTTGTCTAGTTAATAACTCCTCACTCTGGTCTGTTAGAACTGGACCATGTTGAGAGGGCTCCGTAACCTCGCTGAACCACCCAGGAGCTGTTGGAAAGACTAGACGACATAACTTTGGCAAGTGCCTGGCTCTGCTAGTGTGGGGCACCGAGTGACACAGTGAGCTAGTTCCCTTCCCAGTTCCCAGCAGCTATTGGCCTCAGAAACCAATCCCATCTTCCATTTCTCCCAGGGTCCTGAACAAAGTCCCCACAGAGCCCCAGTGTTCTGCACCTTGCCCCCTCCCCTGCTGCCTGCCCCTGGTGACCCCCAGCCACCTTCCAGCTCCCCCTGAGCCCTCTCCCCATTTTGAAGGCTGCATTATCCTGGCAGCAGGGAAATTAGTTGTTCCCTTGAAACCCCCTGCCCCACCCTCCCTGCCCCCCTTCCCAGGGCTGGTGACAAGTCTGTGGGACTTAATTGGCTGGCATGAAAGGCAGCACTGACATTAATTGGCTACATTTGGCAGGCAGGCCCCCAGCCTCCCCCTCCTTTCTTCAAACCCCCACCGCTTCCCAGGAACCTTATCAATCCCACCACAGGGACCAAGAGCTTCGAGGCCCCTGCCAATTAGGCACTTTTTGCTCCTTTTCTTCCCCTGATGGGGTTTCCTTAGAATTTATGACACTCTGTAGGACTAAGGGTGAGGGGGTGGGAAGCAGGGGATGGGAAGACTGGGGGAGGCCCATTCCTATGGAGGACAGGCTGGGGGAGGGGAGGGGGGTTGGATGTGAAAAGGACACTTGGGATTAGGCCCTGAAGCTGAAGGGGAGGGGGTCTGTGATGCAGGATATAGGGCCTGGGGGAAGGGGGAGGAGGGCTTTGGCCAGGCCAAGAAGACTGATTTAATAGGCACTGGTGCACACTTGGAGGAAGGTTTGAGAAAGTTTGAGCAATCCAGGAACATGGCTAGAGGACAGAGCTAGAAGGCCGAAGACCTGGCTCTTCTTTCCTGCAATCCCTGTGCACCCTCAGGCTACTCATTTGTCTTGCTGTGGCATGAAGAAATGTGGCAAGATCCATGGTCCCCATCCCTAGACAGTGTCCATGAAGAGAACAGCAGAAAGGCATCTGAGAATCAGCTGCAGCACTTTAGAAAGCCTGTCCTGAGTTGGGGCTGTTGTGACCACAGGAGCTCACTGCAGTCATGGCCAAGCCCACGCTGGCCAGAAGTTTCGACTGACAGCCCAGGATGTCTGTGTCTATACAATAAAAATAGGGAGACAAATTGTCACTCCACAGATTTTGTATGCTTGGGAGACTAAATCTTTCAAAGGTTTCTAGTGATACTAATGGGAACCCATTGTGTTGGATGGCCTGGCGCAGGTGTGGGAAGAAGCAAGGACTGGGAGCTACCTCTTGTCACCCTCTGAAACCTACCTTGCAGCCAGCACTGCTGCCCTGGTGGGCAACAGGAAACCTTCCACTGATGCAGGGCTCCTGAGTCTATCTGAGGATAGATGTGTTCTTTTAGAAAAGGAAAGCCTCAGGCATTCTGGATCTATACTAGCATTTTGGTGTTGACTAGCAGATCAGAAACTATTCTCACAGGCCTGTGTTGTTCATTGCCTTCAAGTTGGCTTATCAGTCTCTTCCTAGTTCTTTAAAAACATGCCTGCTTCCATTTTTATCCCCCTCGCCTCTTTCAGGCCACGCATGACCCTCTTATTCTTCTTAGAGTCTTGGAATTAGCTCTCCCAACATTGAACTGTCCCCCAATCTTTTTTTCTGGCTTCTCTGAACTCTGTATGCCCAGTGCCCAGAGTCTCTGCCCCTGTCCACCCCTTCCTCCTGATGGCAGCCAACTGTGGGAAGACTGCTCACTTCATCCAAGGGCATCCAGTACGTCCCATGCCCAGCTAGGTCCTTCTTGTGGGCCAACATTAGGTCCAGAGCAGCCACTGGCCCCAACCCTCCTGCTAGGCCAATGGTTACCAAGGGCCACCAAGGATGGGGCAGCCATTCCCCTTCTAGCAGCAGGAGCCTGTGGCCTAGAGCAGACTGCAGAGAGAATGTTCAACTGCAACACCCCACTGCTGCTCTGTTTTAACAAGGGGTGACTTTCATGTAAGAGAAGAGTTAAAAATAGGCCCTGTGTCTCCAAGATTTTCAGGTCCATCACCAGGGTTTCCAGGTCACTTGAGACTCATTCTGAATTTTATCTGATGGTCTCATTGCCCCCCCCCCCCCACATGGCTTGGCAGGACTGGGCAGGGGCCCTGAGGGATCTCAGACACACCTTGAACACAACTCACCTCTCACATGTGCCCCTTTTTCTCCTTGAACTGATGTTTCCCTTTGCCCAGACTCATCTCTGCCTCTACTGAGATGGTAATATTACCATGAGTAATAATATAATAATAACCACCATTTGGGAGAGGTGCATAGCATACTGTTCCAAACAGTATTCTAAGCACCTTATTCATATTAATTCATTTAGTTCTCACAACAGCTCTATAAGGTGGGAACTATTGTTATTCCTGTTTTATAGACAGAAACCAAGGCCGAGAAAGAAAAAGGAATTTGTCCTAGGTCCTTCAGCTAAGAAGAGGTGGAATGGGGTTTTATATGCATGCCTGTGTGACTTGGAACCCTGGACCTTGGCTTCTGGGAGGGCTGGGTCATTCTTCATGATGCTGGTGAGCAAAGGCTGCTGGGGCGGATGTATGCCAATTGGGGCACCCATGGGGGACATGTGCCCTTCTTTTGTTCCTTGATCCCATGACACTGATCCCCCTCCAGGACATTGGACACTCTTTAATTCTTGTAGGACATATTGTATCCCATCTAAAACCCTGTGTTCCCTTGGATGAATACTTGTATTCTATCTAAGAAAGTTGAATCTCCTTTGCAGATCCTGGGGGGAAGGGTAGGGAGAGCCAGCAGAACACACACTTGGCCATAATCTTTAGGCCCCAAAGCTCAGGGACAAAGACTTCAGTGGCCACTAGGGTTGGGTTTTAAGACCTTTAGAGGCCTTAAGCTCTGAACAGACTGCATAGCCCCTGCCCCCCACTGGCCATATATAATTAAAATTAAAAACAATACTAACCCATAAAATACGTGTAAGGAAGTCCAACAAAGTTTTGATTTTTCCCAAGATACTACTTGGATGCTTGAAAAAATATATCAAATTCTTTCAAAAATTTTTGCTCTCTCTCTTGTGTGCTCACATGGACATGCATGCACTGCTTGCTGTTAGTGCCTTCAACACAGGCCGCCTGCCATTCCAGGGATCTAGCCCTTCTGCCCTCACTGTGGTCGCCTCCTTGCTGGCAAAGTACTAGATTCTCACCTCCTCTTTGACATTGCCTTTTTGCTGCACTCCTTGCTCCTGAGCCCTGTCCTCCCCTCCTGAGTCCCTTTATCTCTGCTAGCCTACCATCCTGGTGTTTGCGAAGGACTACTCATGAGCTAAGTGTCAACTACTCCTGTTAGCCATGCTACCAAAGTGTGGTCTGTGGAGCAGCAGCTGAATCACTTGGGAGGTTGTTAGAAATACAGAATCCCAGGCCCTACTTGGGCCCCTTCCATCAGAATCGGCAGCTGCTCAACTTCCCCAGGTAGCTGTGTGCATGTGACAGTTGCAGCTCTGTGGCAACGGTTCTCAAGGTGTGCTCTCCAGACCAGCAATACCAGCACCCCCGGAAAGTGATACAAATCCAAAATCTTAGGCCCACCCCAGTCCTACAGAATCAGAAACTCTGGCGTGGGGCCTAGCAATCTGTGTTTTAACAAGTCCTCCAGGTGATTCTGATAAACTCTAGAGTTTGAGAAGCACTATTGCTCTAAGATGCACAAAGCAAGAAGCCCTCACAGAAAAATCTCAGTCCATTGCATTTCCCTAACCTCCCTCCAGGAAGGCTTTGGAAGGGGATCCTGCATTGTCTTGGTAATTAGTTGGGCATCTGGGAAATGGTGCTGGGTGTGTGGGAGATTTTACAAGGCTGTCATTTATTCAGTACCCACTACATGCTATGGATGGCCAAACAGGATCATAGACATTTTTTTCCATCTAATTTATACACCATCCTGAATGGCCAGACAGAATCATAGACAGTTTTTCATGTAATTTATATACCATCCTGTGGGCTAAGACTTAGTTCACCACTCCCTTTAAAGATGAGGAATCTGAGGCTCAGAGAGGTCAAGTGAGAAATGGAAGGCTCTGCCCCAATAGTTCAAGATGCAAATCTAATGCCTTTTCCATAGAACCTGTGCTGCCCAGACTGCAGTGCTGTGGAAATATTGGGTGTTAAATCTATGCCAGGCACCATTCTAACTGCTTTACCAATAAGTCATTGAATTCCACACACCCCATTTTACAGATGAAGAAATTGAGGCACAGACACATTAACTTACCTGTCCAAGTTCTCACAGCTAGTAAGTAGGTAGACCTGGCATTCCAGTGCAGGCAGGATGGTGCCAGAGGCCTCACCTAAAAACCAGAGTTAATTTGTTGTCCCTTCAGAAGCCAAGTACAGGTCAGGCAATGTGAACAAAAGAGGGAGTTCGCTGGCCCTGACAAGTTTATTGAGGTGGTTTATGTTTGATTTCCCCAATTTCCAGCTCAGCTGTTTCACTGACATTCCCTTCCTCCCAGGCAGTATCAGCCTGGAGCTGCAGGCCCCTTGCCTGCTCACTCCATTGCTTCTCCCACTGCATTCTCTAGGCTCCTTAGGGTCCCTGTAGCAATCACGCAGCTTGGGCTAGTCTTCTGGACTTCCTGCCGCATGTGCAGTTGGTCAGCCTGAGGCCTCCAAACAGCCCGAAAAGCAAGGAATGGCAATCATACAGGTTCCGGAGTCCCCAGGGGGCAGGCTTTTAGCTGGCAGTCAGATGGATACCTCCTCTTCGATCCTCCCCATGCTTTGCTCTCCCCAGAGTTCTGGTTTCCCACTCGTTTCTCCATTGCAGCTCTTCATGGCAAGGAGAAGCAGGGTCCCAGCTTGGCCATAGGTCCTTGGCTCCCAGCTTCCTGCACTGACACGTGCGGAGATGGACTGCACAGGCAGACAAGCCGATGGGCCCACTGTTGTTCATCAGAGTGTCTCGGACCATGGCCCTCTTCCCAGGGTTAATGAGGTGCTCCCAGCTGACAAGTCTGCTGTGACTGATGATTTACAAAGACTTCTCAGAGCATTCTCTTGGTTAATCATCACAACTGTCTTGTGAGAAAAACATTCTTTCACTGGTTTTTCAGATGAGGAAGCAGAAGAGGTTCAGAGAGCAAAGCAACCAGACAGAACTCACACAGTCTAGCTTACATGGTCCTATGCCACTATGGTGCTTGGTCAATGCCGCCAAAAACCTGACCTCAATTCTGTTCAGGAAGATATTAGGACCAACTTCTTGATAAACAAAATGGAGTGGCTGGTCTAGCTAAGGAGTATCCAGAAAAAGGCAGCATGCTTGCCATGCTTTGTGCTGGTCGGCCTCAGAGACTTGGGCAGACCTCCTTTCTGCTGTCTCTTGCATCCAACTTGGCTGGATCAGCTGTTGTGGTCACACTCTAAGAGGTCAGTCTCATCTCCCTGATGGCCCCCTTCCATGACTCCTGGTCCTGCCACCTGTGGTTACTGCTCCAAGGACAAAGGGCTCTGTCAGTTGCCACCAAGTCCCTTATTCTTCTCCCTAGGCCTGATATTACTCTGCCACCAGCCTGAGGGTTCTCCATGAGAACTTGTTTTATTGGAAAGAAGGCCACCAGCCTCCATCTTTTCTCCAAAAACATCTTCCTCTTACCCTCAGGTCAGAACTGAAACCTGGTGTCTACCTTTAACAACTCTCCTATGAATGCCCTGCTTTGATCTTTGCCTAGATTGGTTCTTAGAAGCAGTAGGGAGACTGGAGTGGTCCAAGTGTGCAATTGCTGTTTATGACCCAAGGATCATTCTATCTACTTCCAATTCCCACTCTTCCACAGAAAGCAATGCTATTTGACTACAAGCCCCTATTCCCTTTCTCAGCCCCACTGGCCACACTGGGCCCTGCTTTCTTCCTCACTGGCTTCAACATCCTTCTGAATGTCCCCATAGCCTGACACCCAGCCATCTGAAGCTTCTCACTGGGCATGGTCACATCTCAGCCTTGGCATTCCTTGGGAAGACTTCAGCTCAAATATTTCCAGTGCTCAGCTCATGTACTCTCAATGCCTCAGATGACTGTCTCCTTCATTCCTCCTGGATCTGATCTTGGTTCCAGTGCTTGGCACTGGGCTGTTATATAACCATTTTTTGGATAAATGAACAAAAAATGAATTGCTCCCCCTCCTCCTGAACATTTCAGTCCATCATTTCCATTCCCTACCCCATTTTCCTAGCCTTCCACCCTCTTCAGGCCTCCCTCACCTCCCTGTTTCATCTGCTCTAGACCAGCGATTTTTAACCACTGTGCTGCGGCATATTGATGTGCCACAAAAATTTGTCAAACATGCAATACGTGACTGTTTAGTCAGGGATACTGACCTCTTTTCCCTTTGATTGTCAAATGAAAAAAATGACAACAGACAACACAATAGCTATCTGGTGTGAATGAATCAAAATTATATCTTTTTCTCAAATTGGCAAAAAAATATATTTTTTGGTGTGCCACAGAATTTTAGTAATTACTTTGTGTGCCATCACATGAAAAAGAATGAAAATTGCTGCTCTAGACCCTGGTGCCAGCCATGACCTTCATGACTTGAAGTCATTCAAGCTTTGTACACCTTCTGCTGGTTCTGCCTTCAGCTGTGCCCAGCTCTGGCCAGTAAGTAGCTTCTGTCACTTACAAGTTTGCCAGCCTCAGCAAGAGGCCCTTGCAGATACTGATGGTGCATAATCTTTAACTCATCCCATAGGGACTGCTGTTTTCATTTACTTTTCTTACATTCCAGCCTCAAGGCCACACCCCTCCTAATACTTGGCTTTCAATTTTGCTAAGATAAAGGCTGTCTATTTGAGACTCTCTCTGAGTGTCCTTCCTCCCAGTCTCTCTCTCCTTCATCCCTCCCTCCCTCCCTTCTTCCTCCCTTTCCCTTTTGTCTCCTAGGAAGACATGTCTATCCTCCTCTCCATACCTAACCTCTAACTCCATCAATTATTCTCTTTCTCTGGTATCGCCATCTCTCCCCCTCCTATGAGTGCTATTTCCTCCTCAGCCTACAAGGATTTTCAGCTCTCCCCTATCCTTCAAAGAAACCCTCCCTTGACCCTGCCTCCCTCTTAAGCTATCATCCTCTCTCTTGCCTTCCTTTCTCAGTGAAGCTTCTTGGAAGATTCATCTACTCACACTGTGTCTGCCTCCTCACCTCCCACTCTCTCCTCAGTCTACTGCATTCTGCCCTCTCTCCCTCTCACCTGAAATTGCTCATTTAAAGGTTACCAATGACTTCCTTATCACCAAATTGAGCAGTTTTTTCCCCATTCTCACATCTGAGCCTATCACATGTCCCTTCCTGCTTGTCCTTCTCTTTCACTTGGCTTTGGGGACATCCAGTGGCTCCCGGTCTCTTCCATCTTATGGCTCCTTTCATCCCCTTCCTTGCCATACATTGGTCAGTTTTGTGGTAGCATTTGCCTTTGGTCTTTTTCTCTCTCTATGCTTTCTCCAGAGCAGTACCATCCCACTCTCCTGCTTTCAGTTATTCTGATTACATCCCATTATAAATCATTAGCCCTGATTATTCACTCAGCTCTGGACTCAAGTCTCAGTGTACCTACTGGGCATATTCATTTTATGTCAGACATTTTATATCTGGAACTCAATGTATCAAGCTGAAGTCAGTATCTATCCTCCCAAACTGGTCCTTTCTCTTATTGTCCGGTTTCATAAATGGCACAACTATCCACTCAGTTAATCAAGTTAGAAACCAGGAGTCAGCCTCCTTCCTTCTTGCCCCCACATACATCCAATCCATCACCAAGTCTTACATCTACTTCTTTAATAGCTCTCTAATTTGCTGCCTTCTCTCTAGCCCCATTTTCTGCTTTCCTTCACGTATCCATTTATTCAGTAGTTATTGAATTCTTTTTGCTAGTGTTTGTACAAAACTCTGGAGAATCCATGGTGAACAAGATGGTCAAGCTATCTGCCCTTGTGATACTTGCATTCGAGTAAGGGAAACAGTGATGAAACAAACAGACACATAAAGAGATACAAAAGGAGTAAATAGTGCCTGTGATAGGGAACAACAGGCAGACCTGTTTTGGATATGTTTTTCAAGGAAGGCTTTTTTAAGGTGGTGATATTTAAGTTAAGGCCTAAAGGCTGACAGAGAGCTAGCAATGTGAAGAGCCGAGGAGTGAACTTCCCAGGCAGAGGGAACAATACCTGTAAAGATCCTGAGGCCAGAAAGAGGTCAAGTGCACTACAGAGCAGATGTGATGTCAGTGTGGCTGAAGTGGAGAGAACGAGGAAGCCAGTAGGACAAGATGTGGTCAGAGAGCGAGGCAGGGACCACAGCTTGGGGACGATTGTAAGCCAGAGGAAGAAGCTTGCAATTTACTCCAAGCACAATTCAAAACCACTGCCAGGTTTTCAGTTAGGGAGAGGCAAACTGTGATATGCACTTTGAAAATCACTCTGGCTACTGTGAAGAGACTAGACTGTAGCAGGGTAAGAGGGGAAGCAGGAGAGTGGAGAGGAAGCCTACACGGTTGTCCATGGGAAAGAAGATGGATGGTGGGACGGATGAAGAGGCACAGTTGGAAGAGACATGCTTCATGTAAAAAACAGAACCTGTTGGTTGATTCCATGTGGGGAGAGAGGGGAAGGAAAGAATCAAGGAGTACTTCTGGGGTTTTGGCCTGAGCAACTAGTGAATGTTGCCATTTAGTGAGATGGGAAGACTTGGGGGCACAGATTTTAGGATGAGTTCAGACTATTCCTTTGAACATAGTGGATTTGGATTGCTCATTAAATATTCAAGTGAAGCTATCAAGTAGATGGTTAGTTAAATGAGGCTGCAGATCAGAGAAGGCTGGGATGCACATGGACATTTGGGACTTACGGACATATAAATGATACTTTAAGCCATGGGAATGGATATGCTCACCTAGGGAGAGATTGCAGGAAATAGGAGGAGAGAGCCCAGGATGGGGCTCTGAGGAATTTTAGTATTTAGAGGTTGGATAGAGGAGGAGAAAACAGAGGGGCAAGTAAGGTAATATAAAAGCCAGGAGAGTGTATTCTTACAGGGTTGACAGAAGAAGCTTTTTACAGAAGGCGAATGTCAGTCAACACTGGGCAGGTCTGCTGAGAAGTCAGGTCAGATAGAAACTACTGATGGAGCCAGCCTGTGTGGAGCACCTGCTGTGTGCCAAGCCCTGTGCCAAGGTGCTTACATATATTATTTACATCATTCAATCCTCACATCAACTCTGTGATATAGGCAGTATTATTAGCACCTCCACTATACAGATTAGGTAATTGAGTCCCAGAGAGGTTAAGTATCTTTCTCAAGGTCACACGGTAGGCTAGTAGTAAACCCAGGGTTCAAATCCAGGCAGGTTGGCTCCAGAAGCCCTGTCTTAACCTCTACACTGGCCTGTTTCTCATAATATTAGCTCCTAGAAGTATCTGCTGGATTTGGCAATCTGGTAGCTGTTGGTAATCTTGACAAGAGTGATTTTAGTGGAGGGATGAGGGGAAAAGCTAGAATGTAGTGGTTGACAGATGAATGGAAGGTGAAAAAGCAGAGATGGAGTGTAGATGGCTTTTTCGAGAATTTTGCCTGTGAAGGAAAGTATCAAAATGGGGCCATACCTAGCAGGAGATGTGGTTCAAAAGGAAATCTTGTGTTTTAAAAAAATTCCTTTTCCCCTTTCCTCTCCTTCCCTTCAGTCCCTTCTCGCTCCTCCTTTGCACTTTTATTTTATTTATTTTTTTGGTAAGAAAGAAGATACTGGCCCTGGCTAGTATGGCTCAGTGGATTGAGTACCGGCCTGCAAACCGGAGGTTCTTGGGTTCTGTTCCTGGTTGGGGTGTGTGCCTGGGTTGTGGGCCAGGTTTCCAGTAGGGGGCACGTGAGAGGCAACCACACATTGATGTTTCTCTCCCTCTCTTTCTCCCTCCCTTCCCTCTCCCTAAAACTAAATAAATAAAATCTTTAAAAAAAAAGAAAAAAAGAAAGAACAAACTGGACTTGTGTCTTTGTGAAAGGGAATGAATTGGAGAGTAGTAGGAGCTACCTTCCCAGAAAAAGCCCTGGGAAGGTGAGAAGGGTGAGCTCCTGAGTGCAGTTTTAAGGCCTGGTCTGAGATGGAAGAAAGGCTTCAGTCTTTATTGTGATGGGCTGAGGGGTGGAAATCATGGGATCATGTGACTTGTGGGGATAAAAAGAAGTTTCAATCAGGTGGCACTTGTTTCCTCAATGCATGATGAGGTGAGGTTATCAACAGTGAGGGGTGGGAATTGGGGAAAAACAGAAGAACTGAATCATATTGTCATCAGTGACCCCTGAATTATTACAAGAGTCCCTAGCAGGCTTCCCTGCTTCTATGTTTTCCTCCATCCTTCACATGTAAGCTAGCTCACACTTCCAAAGTTTAGAAAGGCTAAGCCCTGCTCCTAAACCTTCAATGTCTTTACCCATGTCTTCTCCTTCACCCTGAAGGCTTTCTCCATGGCCCACCTTGGCCTGTTAAAGCCTTTTATAGAGCATTCTAAGTGGATATAACCTTTCCATACAGATGGAACTGATCCTGTCCTTTGTGAGTAACACATCTGCATGCCTGGGCCCTGGCCTTCTGAGAAGACAGACTCGATCATATTTACCTCTGAGCTCCTTCCATGTGAACACAGAGCCGGGCACATGGGCCTGAAAGTCAGGAGACCAGGTGTTTAGTCTCTTTCCTATCCTGCATCTCAGTTCCCATCTTTGTAACTTGAATGGATGGGACCTATTGGTTTCTCATGCCTCAGGTCCTGGCGCTTGATGCCTCAACCATCCATGAATATGCCTGACCTTTGGGAAAGCCCCAGACATTGCCAACCTGTAACCTAAGTTTAAAAGCCTCTGGGTGAAGAGGGATGGCTTTCGACCTATGTGTCAACCTCTGCCTGAATCAGCCCTGCCAGCTAATAATAATAACAGCCAGCACTTCTGGAGTACTTACTATGGACCATGCCAAGATCTTTGCAAGCATTTTCTCTTTCAATCCTTACAACTGTGGAGGTCAGATTTGACAGATAAAGAAAATAAATTTGATGAGGTGAGGTAATCAGCCCAGTGCAAAACACAGTGAAGTGGCAGTAAGTCCAAGTAAGCTCGGACTGTAATTCAGGCCTGTCTGCTCACAGAGCTCCTGTTCTTAACCACTTTGCTGGATGCTGACCTTTCAGAGCAGTCTCAACTTTGGCTGCACATTAGACTCGCTTGGGGGAGGGTGCTTAAAAATCATGGATGGCTGAATCCTGCCCACAGAGATCCTGACTTAATTGGTTTGGGGTATGGCTTGGTACTTAGGGATTTTTCAAAGCTCCCTAGGTGATTCTACTGTGTGGCTAGGATTGAGACCACTGATCTAGAGGCCCAGCTCTCAGGTCTAAAGCTAATCCTTACCTGGGCCACCTCAGCCCCACTGGGTTTTTGAGATAGAAGCGGGAGTGGAGCTTAGGATAGAGTTGGAGGAGGAGGGTAGTGGTTGATGGGAAAGCTATCCAGAAATTTTCTTATTATATATGGTGCAGTGCCTGGAACTGGGTGACAATCCTGGGCCAAACTTGTGTCTGTTGTGACTTTCTCAGCACTCTTGGCCATAGATGGTCCAAAGCACACTACCTGTCCAGTATAGCATAGGTCTTCCTCACATAATTGACTCCCTATCCAAAGCCCGCTCCCTATCCAAACCTTGAATGCGAAGTGCTATCTTCTGCATGCTCAGCCTCTGGCTAGAACGTCATTGTCAATGTGGAGTATTGAGAATCCTACCACTCTGCTACCAACAGATGGTTACCCACCTTCTGGTCTCTTGCTACTGAACCTATACCAACAATGAGCCTGACCAACGTTGGGGCCACACCCCTTTGGACCAAGCTTCCTGCTCTGGATTGAGGGTTTTGGCCTCAGTTTCCCAGGGTCTGGCTGCCTCATTCCCTGCCAATCCTGATGGCTGAGATCACAGAATGCCTTATACACAAGCCCGCCCAAGTTATGTCATGATGAGGTCAAGTAACCTCTTTCCAGAGGAATGGGGTGCTGTTTTGAGGGCAGTGCCAGTCTGATGCAGTGCTGTGCCCCCAGAAACTGGCCTCTGCCTGCCTGCATGCCAGGATGGGGTACTCCTGAGGTGGAGAGGGCCTGGTCGGGGGAGGAAGGCTGTGAGCTGCCGGGTGGGCCAGGTGGGTGTGGAGGAATTCTCTGTCCAGCTGCACATCTTTATTCATAATGCTTGATTGTTCCTGGCTAGGGAGCTGATCATGCTGTGTGTGTTGGGGGGTGGGGGGAGCCCCGGGCAGGCGGTGGGCTCACTCTGCTCCCTTCTTCTGTAACTGCAGTGGGAGTGGGGGTGGCCATGAGCCCGGGGCTCTCAGGCTGCTCACAGCTGGTCCCGATTTGCGGACAATGGGAACTCAGCTCACAGTGCATCCCATCCGAGCCCCAGCTCAGTCTGGGACTGCTTGAAGGCTTGCACAGGAATGTGGGGCGGAAAGGCTCAGAGGGCACACTGCAGAAGAGGCTGCAAGAAAAAGCTGTGCCAGACAGAGGAGTGAAGAAATGCAGGGAAGGGAGGCCAGAATGAGTGTGCTGCTGACTTCGCTGAGCTGGTCAGGGCCTTTGGAGTGACCTCCACGTATGCATCTTGGAGCCCTTGCAGCCTCACTGCTAGGGCAGAAGGTACCAGCTGACATCCCTGTGCAGCAGGGACTCAGCTGAGGGCACGCAGAGTCCCTGGCAAATCTGGGACTGACAGCCAGTCCTCTGGACCCCAGGCCATGCCCCTCCTGCTCCTGGAGCCAATGGCTCCCTGTGTTGAAGCCCCAGTGCCTGGGCCAACCTGAGCCTTGCAAACCTGTCCACTTCCAGTGGATTCACTCCACTTCTTCTGCCCTTCCAGACACTGGGGCACCTGGGGTGCTCTAAAGGGATATGGGTCTGGGCTGGGCCAGATAAGGTGGGGGTACTATGGAGAAATGGAAGCAGGGAGATAATAATACCCTAACATGTTCTCACCACCAGAAAACAATGTTGACTCTGTGTGGGGATAGATGTGAACTAAACTTATTGTGGTGATCATTTCACAATATGTATATATATACAAATCATTATAGTGTATACCTAAAACTAATACAACAGATATGTCAATTATATCTCAATAAAAAAATAGCTCGATGAATTGAGCATGTAGTATGTGCCAGGTACAGTGCTAAGTGCTTTGTACACATGATCTCATGTCACCCCCACAGGTACCCTATGTAGTAGGTATGTCATGAACCCCATTTTACAGAGGAGGAAATCAAGACTCAGAAAGGATAGGTAACTTTCTCAAGGTCTCACGACCAGTGATCTTCAGAGCAGTTTTGAATCCAGGATTGTCTGGCTCCCAGGTGAATGTTCTTGACACTAAGCTGTTTTTATGAATGCTGCGAGTTAAGAGACCTTTTGAAAGGACATCTTAATCCATGCCTCTGAACACAAGCAGGAGTATAAATGCCAGCCCCAAAGGCACAGAGTGAACCTAAATCTTCCAAAGAGTTGGCAGGAGCTGGGAAATGCCCCCTCTCTCTGGGTGGGAAGAAGTACTATCCTGCCTAGAGTGGCAGCCCCTGCCATGGGGCAGGTGGGTGGGCAGGGGGTACAGGTTACATTTCACAGAAGGGAAGACCAAGTTCAGCCAGGAGGGATCGAGCAGATGGTCCAAACCTTGGTTTTCTCGTCGTCCACCCTGGCTCAGCTGAAGTGGTATGAAAGGTAAGCTTGGCACTGAGCTGGGCTCCTGCCTTGGGAGATGTGAGTTACTAAGAGACCAACAATTCTGAGAGAGAGAGAGAGAGAGAGAGAGAGAGAGAGAGAGAGAGAGAGAGAGAGAGAGAGGGAGAGAGAGAGGGAGAGAGAGAGAAGTGGGGAGGGAGAGAGGGAGAGAGAGTTTGTTAGGAATACTTGGGACCTTTGTGGAGGCACAGAGGCCTCCCTGCCTCCCTGCCCTGGGCAGCTTTGTCTGTCACCCAAGCAATAGTCCATTAAAGCATCCTGGGCTGGAGCTGGGGGCAGGGCACAGGCCGACAGTGGCAGGAGGGGAGGGAGCCCTGCAGGCCTCCAGCCCAGTGTAGTGCTATCCTGGCTTTGAGAACAGCTCAGCCAGGTCTGACTTAGGAGGGCACAGGCCAGAGGCAGAAGCCTGCATTGGGTGAGGAGCTCCTGGACCAGAGTGGCCTCTGTGCCCATGCACTCCACGGGGCTCTTTGCACAGAGGGCTCCTTATTCTTCCCATCAGCCTTGCAGAGTGGGGCCTGAGGAGTCTCCTCTTGTGACAAATGTAGAAATCTATGCCCTGAGAGGGGATTACCCGAGGCCACAGTGCTCCTGAATTGTCAAGCCCAGATTGGAAGCTAGGCTGTGACTGGTCTTAGCCTGGCAGCCCTGAGCCACTGAAAGGAAGGCCAGGTTCCCGTGCCTCCATCTGACCTAGCCCAGATAAGCCAAGGCAGTGCTGAGCACTGGGAAGGGGACTGAGGGATATGAAGAGAGAGAGCCCTGTGTGTTTGCGTGTCTTGCTGTGGGCGTGTGTGTGCCTGTGCGTTTCTGTGTTTCTGTGTGTGTCTCCCGGGCGGCTGTTCTGCTTCCTCAGCAAGCCTTCCCTGCCCCCTCCACTTCGTTTCTCTTTCTTCTTCTCCTTACTCCTCATTGTCGTCTTCTCTTTTTTAATGAGACTTAATTAGCGTCGAGTTCCTCCTCCAGCTCCCTCTCCGCCCCCTCCCCGCCCCTGCCCTCCCCTCCCGCCTCTCCCTCCTTCTCGAGGTACAGGCCAAGCGATCTGACAAATGCACTTGAGAACAAAGCGCCAGGCTAATTCGGGGCCTGCTCAGGAAGCAGGAGCTGAGCTGAGATAATGGGTCTGAAATAGCCCAGCATGATTATGCTTCCTCAGCCTGTGGCCAGGCGGGTGCAGGCTCAGGCGGGCAGGCGGGTGGCGGGTGGACGGACGGGCGCCTGATGCCTCTTGCCTCAGTCCTTTGTGGGACCAGGCCCAGTTTTGTTGCCTTCCTTAAAAAGCCCTCCTTATGCCTTGGATGGCGACAGCCATGCTTCAGCACCCAAGTCAGTCCTCTTCTTGCTTCTGAGGAGCCCCTATCCCTCCCAGGGCCTTTAGACCCCAGCAGGCACGATCCTGGGTCAGCCAGGACCACACATTCAACCACAGTCACCACCTGACAGATTGGTGACAAAGCTGCATCAAGAACTCCAGAGGCCAGCCCCCCTTTCTGTTTTGTTTGCCTTGCTTGGTCATGCTGTCCAATCCCAGCTTGGAGGGTGGGAAGTGGAGAGGCAATTCCGAGCAGGGCTTGGGCCCCCCAGTCAGGGCCCTCTAGGGGCTTGAGGACTGAAGGGAGATAGAGCCCTCTAAGATGGCCTGAGGAAAAGAGGTAGCTGGGTTTGTTCTGGCGTCACAAATAAGACAGGCCATTGGTATGGTGCCCACCACAAGGGTGGGTCAGATGTCACTTGGATATCCTCTGCCTAGGCTTCCTGGAGCTTGTCCAGAGCTGGAAGCAGACTGAGGGAGGAACAGTCAGGAGGATGGGCCAGCATGAGTGGGAACTGCCCTTCACAGGCCAGTGTCCCACTCCATCTCTCTGCCCTTGCTGCCATACCTGCGTCCTGATCCAGACACAGCCTGGGGCCCTGCAATGACAGCAGTCATGGACCTTTGCTCTCCAGCCCAATTGTCAAGTTCACTGCCCTCCTCAGACCCAGTTCCCAGTGACATGTGTTCATTTCATTTCATTTCATTTCATTTCATTTCATTTCATTCATCTACCCACTATGCGTTTCTTAAGCTCCTCTTGGTACCAGACTCAGTGCCAGGCCCTGGGGACTCACAGGCAAATCAGGCAGAGGCCCTGCTCTCAGGGCCCTTAGTCTGGTGGGGGTGACAGACAAAATGGAGATATATATTATAGTGCAGCGTGACCTGCGTGGTGATAGTTGGAATCCAAGAAGCTATGGGAGCTGAGAGAATGTCAAGGTGGGAGGTCAGGGAAGGCTTCACAGAGGAGGTAACACCTGAACTAGGCTTGAAAAGATAAATAGGGCTCTGCCAGGGTAAAGATAGACTGAGCTAGAGATTTGCTTCCTTCAAGGCACACGGGAGGAGCTGGTATGTGAAAGTGCTAAACAAATGTGTTATCTGTTCTAATGATTATTTACAACCTTGGGATCCTGGGGCTAGAAAGAGGCAGAAGAACGGGAACTGCCCTGCTAGAGAATGGGCCCTATTTTCACACAGTCCTGGTGGGCCACTGCCTGTTGCCCAACCACAGAGACTGTGGCCTGACCTAATACAGGACGGAGGGCTCTCTCCAGAGCCCCACAGCACTGACCTCTCTCTCCCTTCATCAGCTCTCAGCCTTGACCACACAGATGGAATCTCCAGTCCTGTTCTCCAAACAACTCCAGGCGTTTCATCTTTGGTTTTCACTTTGCACTTCATTGCTGAGCCCACTGTGCCAGTCTGCCCTCAGCCCTGCATCCCCTCCCTAACCACTGGAATCCCAGGGGTGGCCTTGCCACCTGCACCTTTACTCCAGAGGTAGCCTGCTGCGGAGGGAACAGATCACCTTCCTTTGGTGACTTTCTATCTCTTGAGCTGTTCCAGGACTTGTTATAACCTTCCTGGCTTTTCCTACAGTAAGGTCTCTAAAGGAGCCCAGTCCAGGCTTTCTGAGCATGCGTTAGAAAGCTCAGGCTGTCTCCCAGAGCTGCCCTGTGCATAGTTGTCCAGATTTTGAACTGCAAAAGGGCATCTGGCTGAGGGTGTGAGTGGGGACTGACATCCACCCTACCTCCTGTTTACACTGGTGCAGGGTGCGTCTGCCTACAGGGGGTGCGCTTTTCTAATTAGCACAAAGGTGCTGAATGAGTGGGAGGGGCTCTGGCTCACCCCCCTGAGTCTCATCCCAGTGACAGAGCCCTGGGGGAAGGGGACTGGAGGTGATGAACTCTGAAAGGCCCGCCCAGCTGAGAAACCTACAGTTTGTGAGCTGCAACAAATATCTGGTGAGTGGAGCCAGCTCTGGGACAGAGGCCGTTCCGGGCTGTGCAAAGGGACTGTGTGAGGATTACTGAGAGGAAATGAAAATTGGGGATGGCCCTCAGGGGAATTGCCTGCAGATGATGTCAGAGAGGAGGCTGCCTCTGGGGGTGGGGGAGCGTCAGGGAGGTGTGGGAAGGAGAGGGCTATCTCCACTGTCCCCAACAGCTTTGCAGGCAGTCACATTCAAGGCTCTGGACCCAGTCAGCCCACCTGGCTTTCTGACCCCAAGCTGTCTCCTGGCTCTCCTGACACCTTTGGAGCTGAGGGGGCACATTTCTGTTGAGGGCCCTCAAGGACCAGGGCTAGGAGGACAGGGTGGAGGGAGTCATCAGGACACGGTCTTACCGCCTGGTGCTACATTTCACAGCATGTGAAAGGACTCATTCTTCCAAACATGTCACTATAAATTCTCTCAGCCATGTAGCAAGGTATTGGGTTGGCTAAAAAGTGCATTTAGTTTTCTCTGTAAAATAAAAGTCGCATTTTTCATTTTCACCAAAAACTTCAATGATTTGGATATTGTGAATGTGTCAGCTATCTCTCGCTATTAGGTTCTAGTAGGTAGAGGCCAGGGGTGCCGCAAAACATCTTCCAATGCATCAGACAGCCCCTCAGGAAAGAATTATTTGGCCAAAATGTCAACAGTACAAGAAACTTCACAAACCGCTTTTGACATGTTTGATCAGTCACAGCACCTTCTCCATATATACTGCACAAATCTTTTTTGTGTGTTTCAGTTGAGTTTTTACCTTTCTTGAAATAGCAAAGTATACTATGCTGAAAACACTGTTTATTTTCCTCAATCTTCAATATTAAAATTGGTATACAAAAATTCACCAATTTTGATAAGTTTTTAAAAAATGCCTGCTGATATGAGAACTGTCACAATACAATCTAACAACATTGTTTTGAATGAAGTTAAAGACAACTAAGCACTACTAGAGCCATCATATGGAAAAAGAATGAAACACATTTTTTTTGCCGTCTGAGTTGTGTTCTTCTTCCCATACAGCAAGTGCAGAAACTAAGGTTCAGGGAGACAGGCAGTAGTGACCTGCCTGAGGTCACTCAGCGGTAAGTTGCATAACCTGTGTTTGAGCCCTACTCTGCTGGGCTCCAAAGCCCATTTCACCCACTGCTGCCCAAGACAGGAGCTGAGGACCCAGTGTTACCTGTTAATGGCCTCAAAAAGTCAAAGATCCTGTCCTGGAATGATTAGCTATATTTTCCAGATAAAGAAAACTGAAGTCACACAAGGCTATTAAGTGGCAGAGTTGTGAATGGTGGTCTTGGAGTGGGGCAGGGAGTGTTTTCAGAGAAATAGAGAATGCCTGTGCATGTTCGTGTCAGGCAAAGGGCCAGGATGCATCATGGGGCATCCATGCCTGCTGGGCAGAGGCACAGAGATGGGAAGACTCACGTGGATGTGGCTTTGGGATAGATGGGGAGGGGAGTGGGAGAATGTGGGTCTGGTGATGTGGCTACAAAAGGTCATACCATGGAGAAGGGCAGGCTCCACTTATTGAGATTTGTGCCTGAGTTCGAAAGTAGCTCTTTCTTCTTTTTCGGGGAAACTGGGCTTTTTCTCCCCAGCTCTGCCACTTCCTGTCTCCTGCCCTCTATGGAGGCTCTGCCTGCTCCCAGGTCCCCAGCTGGAGCCCCCAGCTTGGCTCTCTAATTCCAGAGTGGCAGGCAGCGTGCTCACATGCCCAATTGCTTCTCCGAGCACACACAGGTAATTCATCTCAGCTTCCCTTCCAAGCCCCTACCCCCAGATGTGCAGCCTTCCCAGCAGCCAGAGGCCAGCTTACCCCACCCACACAGGCGGCCAGCTGTAGCCCCTCATTTCCCGGGGAAGAAAGAACTAATAAAGGACAGTCTCTGAGACACAGCCCCCCCATTCTTTCTTGCCACAGATGCCCCATAAAGCTGAAGGGAGAGATATAAAGGGAGCAAGTTTGAGTGGAGATAGAGTTTCCATCTCAGGACAGGAATTAAATTTGGGGATGTGTGGATAGGGCTGGGACAAGAGTGGGCCAAGGCTGGGGTCTGAGCAGAGATGGAAATCCTTATTCATTACCACTTTGGCCCCTATGCCACCTCCCAAGGAAGGAAGAAGTATAATATGGGTCTGAAATGCAGCAAACATGCCAAAGATAGTAGGCCTGGTGTAGGCAGCCTTTCTGCTTTGCCTTCCCTTCCCTGACCCCTCCCAGAGTCCAACAGGAGAGTCTGAAGGATCAGGGGCCCAGACCTCCAAGTCTAGCTCCAGGCTGACCCACAGTGACCTTAGTCTGCTCCTTACATTTCTCTCCAGGCCTCAGTCTCCCCAACTGTAATGGACTCCACCAGACACCCTGCATGTCTGTGAGTTAGGGCAGGTTGTGTTCTGTGGGACACACGGGAAGCCCTTTATTCCTTATCTCTGAGGCCTGGTACAGCCCTCAGGAGAAGGTAGGGTCTCACAGGAGTGTGTGCCAGGTGCTCTGGGATGTGTAGAGTCTGAACTCTGCTGGAGGCATGTCCTCCCCCATTCTGCTCAGGAGAAGGAGGCAGGCCCATCTTAGGCTATGAAACCCTCCTCTCTACTTATGGGGCTCCTGGTATAACATTCATTCATTGATCCAACCCAGCAATTATTTACTGAGTATGTGCTTTGTGCCAGCCACTGCTGTAGGCACTCGGTGTCAAGCAGTAAACAAATGTTAGAATCCTTACCCACATGGAGCTGGCATTATAGTTGAAAGACAGATAATGAGCAGATAACTGCTCTTCTATAAACCAGAGTTTGGGGGATGAGGGCAGGAAGCAGGGTTGGGGCTCTGGGCCATGTCAGGACCATGCGTCCATGTCATTACTCTGAGAGGAACCTGTGCCCTTCTCCCACAGCAGCTTTTCTTTTTTTGGCCACAATGAGGCCAGCTGGGCTGGGTTCAGAATTGAAGGGCAAGGTTCAATGACCTATCCCTCATGTCTGGTCTTGGGATTGGAATACTCTCTTCTCCTGTACACTGAGCTCAACCTGTTTGGGATGGATGCACCATTCAGCCCTGGGAGAGCAGCCTGAGCTGGCCCTGGTGGAGGCCCTGTGGCTGACACCAACCTTCCTGGTGGCAGAGGGCCAGAGCTGCTGGGGCCCTCTACTGCCTGTGGGGCAGGGCAGAAAATGCACTAGGTAGGAGATTGGATGACTAGGCTCTATCCTCTCTCCGCCATCTACTTTTTAGCAGAAGTGGGTATAAGCTTAATCACCACTTACCTCAATTATTACAAAGGTCGCAAGTGTGATGTGTCTGAAAGATACTTTGCAAAAAGTAAAGCCCTCACCAGATATTACAGTTTATTTTTGTCTGTCTTTGCATTTCCCTGGGTTCTGGCTCAATGTGGGACCTCAGTGTTTGTTGACAAAGCCTTTGCATTAGAGAGCACCTCCCTGCTCCTTTGCCTGTTGTGCCCATGGTTCCGGGAGCAGAGTAGGGCTGGGACAGTCCTGAATGGTTGACCTTTGCTCAACAGTTTTTACTCTTGCTCTAGATCTGTCAGTGACTGGCTGTATATCCTGGTCCAAGGCCCTGTGACTTCTTGGAACTCAAAGCTCTTGTCTGAAGCAGGAAGAAGAATCTGCTCTGCATCCCAGAAATTTGTAGTGCTGATCAACTTAGATGCCATCAGAGCTATTGACTAGTTGTAAAGTGGGGAGACGATAATGACACCAACTCCCAGGCCCACAAGACCGATGGGGTGCCAGGACCGGTCTTCTATCCCAGCAGCCCAAAGGTTTCGTTGGGATGGTTATTCCCAGGGTCTGACTCATGAAGGTCCTGACATCGGGGAGGAGAACTTCCCAAGCATCTAATTCCATTAGCTCCCATCCCTGGCCCCACTCAGCCTGGCCTAGATGCCCCTGCTCACTCTAGGGAGGGGTGAGGTAATAAGGTAATAGTCATCTTCAGTCCCCATAGAGAAATGGAGAGAGAGAGAGAGAGAGAGAGAAAGAGAGAGAAGAGGGAACAAACATGATCCAGAGACAGAGAGGGAGGAACCTCCAGCAACTGAGAGAGAAAGGAAAGTGGGAGAAAGAAACAGTGTGAGAGAGACAGAGAGGCAGAGGATACCCAGACAGGGAGACGGAATCAGTGTGTGTGAGAGAGAGACTGAGACAGGGAGACTGAACAATAGATGAGGGTAAAAGAAAGATCTGTGGGAGACTGATATTGTGTGGGAGAGAAAGACAGAAAGATAGGCTGAGAGACAGGGAGAGATGAAGACAATTGGGAGAGAACCTGCAAGACATCCATGAGATGGAGAGGGAGGGTGAGTGCAGCTATACATTGCAGACAGAAAGAAATTCAGATACCTTTCCTTCTGCTACCTCCAAACAGGGGAAAGGGGTAGAGAGCTGAGGTGGGTACAGGCTGGGAGTGGGGGAGAAGCAGGTTAGGCAGGGCAGGGTGAAGCTCCTTGGGGTAGGGGAGATAGGTGTGATGAGGTCAGCACTCCAGAATTCCAGATTCTCTCATCCAGGAGAAGCTCCTGGGACTTGTCCCAGCCCCCTACGGCCTCAGAGAGAGGCTGAGAGTGTGCATCCCTTTGGGGCAGAGGCTAGGAGGGTGGGGTGAGAGACTGTTCTGACTTGGATTCTTCTTACAGCTCTACCACCAGTTAGCTTTGAACCTGGTATTAGGCTTTTTCCATTTGGAGGCCTCAGTAGGCCTTTCTGTACAATGGGTGCATGTGGGGAGGATTAGGGCATGGAGACTTCATTTAATCATCTTTCCCAGCTCTAATGTTCTAGGATTTATCTGAGGAAATGCAGGAAAAAGCGAGATCCCTCAACCTACAGAAACCTGCAGGCAAAGAATTTTGTCTCCATACGAATACAATTTTTTTTTTTCTGTAGAGAAGACTAAGCTGTCAGATTCCCAGTCTCCAGAGGGAAACACAACTGGATATCCAAGCATGAGGGGAGCGTAAAAAAAGCTATGAAGGAGGACAGCTTTGTACTGGGAAGAGGGAGGTTCCATCAGGTAGAGGAGAGCTTAACTGGTCAAGATCATTTTGAAACCTCTGCCAGGCTGCTTATAGGAGTTTTGAGAGTTGCTGGATAGGCACTGGGTACTCCAAAGGCTGTGCTACCCCCAGGCAACATGGGGCCTGGCCACCATGGGGCACAGTTTTGCCTCTGCCCTAGAACTTGAAAGCTTGATCAACAGGGTAAAGGGAGATGGTAGGGGCTAGCGTTAGCTCCAGGACTGGGCCAGCTGGAGAGGGGTAACAGACCCCACTAGTTCTGCCATGGGGCTGGAGTGTGGACCCACAGAGATTACACAGCCATGTCCTGAGTGTCAGGGACCTGCAGTGTGGCAACCAAGATGACAGAACATCTGTCTGGCTAGTAGTTTGGGGGAGAAGTAAAGTTTGTCCCATGCAGGCCCTTTTCAACATGCTCAGTGCTTCCTTCTCTCCACCTTATCTTGAAGGCCTTCCCTACACTTCCATTCCTACTCCCACTTCTACAGTGCATGAGGAGACAGGGCCAGTGTAAGGAAGCCTGCTGGGCTGGTAGGCTTTGCCCAGACCAAGAGCTTCCTCCTTCCGAATTCCATAGTGCAGGGGGAAGACCTGCTCACAGCACTCTTTTTCCACATTGATAAACTGAGGCCCCAAAGAGGTCCCAAAGGGGACACATCCTCCCCTTTCTTTTAAATGCTTTTTAAAAAGTATTTCTGGTTGAGACTGAGGGCCACGCCTGGCACTTGCTTGCATCCTGACGGCTTTGAGGATATGGATGCCAGTTTCTCCACCTTTGTTCTTGATCTCCCTTGAGGGACCAAAAGAAAAGATAAGTTGGCTCTACAGTAGAGACAAAGAAATGTGATATCACAACACTTACCCCAGAGGTGAGGTGTTTGAGACTCAGAGAGCCTGGGTGACTCATCCACAGTCACACTGCTAGTGGAAGCACAACCATGATACTCAAGGTGTCAGGCTCCAAATCATCTGCTGATTTGGTTGGTTGGATTATTTCTTTATGTCTTCCTTACTTTAGGGGAGGAGAGAGGAATAATAAAAGTAATGCATACTTGCTGCGGAATGTTTGAATACCACAGAAGAATATTACCAAGAGAATATCACCTGTAATAAGCACTCTTAAGTTTTTGATATCTTTCTTTCTAGTCACCCCCACCACCCCAATTCTCCTTTATATATAAGAGCATACTGGCCATTCTGTCTTTTTAAAATTGTGGTAAAAATCATATAGTATGAGATCTACCCTCGACAAAGTTTTATGTGTACAGTGTTGTTAATATATAGGCACACTGTTGTACAGCAGATCTCTAGAATTTTCCTGTCTTGTATGACTGAAACTCTGCACCCCGTTCCCCTGGGCCCTGGCAACCACCATTATACTCTGTTTCTAAGAATTTGACTATTTTAGATACCTCATATAAGTGGAATTATGCAGTATTTGTCTTTCTGTGACTGACTTATTTCACTTAGTATAATGTCCTCCAGGTTCATCCCTGTTATTGCAAATGGCAGGCTATCCTTCTTTTTTCAAAGACTGAGCAATATTCCATTGTGAGTGTGTATGTATATTACATTTTCCTTATCTATCCATCCATTGATGAATACTTAGGCAGTTTCTATCTCTTGGTTATTGTAAGTAATGCATGGGGCTACAGATATCTCTTCAAGATTCTGACTTAAATTCTGAATATATACCTAGAAGTGAGATTGCTGGGTCATATGCTAATTCTTTTCTCATTTTTGGAGGAAACTCCATACTGTTTTCCATAGTGATTACATCATTTCACAATCCCAGCAACAATGTGCAGGGTTTCTTTTTCTCCACATCCTCACCGGCAATTGTTATAATGGCTATTCTGACAGCTGTGAGGTGATATCTCATTGTGGTTTTGATTTGCATTTCCCTGATGATTAGTGATGTTGAGCATCCTTTCATGTACCTGTTGGACATTTGTATGTCTTCTTTTAGCCATTGTGTTTTGTACCCTGAGTTTCCCATATATCACCGAACCATAAGCATTTCCCCATATCATTGAATACTCTTTACAGTGCCCCTTACTTTACCCTGAAGGCAAGGACCTGAGCTTGGAGAGTCTCAATGTCCTCCCAGACTTCTGTCAGTGCCTGGTGCACAAGCAGGTCCACAGCCTGGCAGGGGTAGAGATGGGAATAAATCCAGGAGAGGCCCTGGAGCAATAATGGCTAACAGTGTAAACTTTTGGCAGCAGACAACCCTAGGTTCCAGTCCAGATTTTGCCACTTCCAGGCTGCCGGGCTTTGGGCCAGTCGATTCCTCTCTGAGCCCTGGCTTCCCCATCTGTAATATGGGGATAATAGTGAAATCTATTTCATGGCTATTCTGTGTAGCCTCACTGAACATATTAAGACTCAGTGAGCATGCCAGGACGTAAGACACAGGAATTCTCCTCGTGTCTTATTATTATTACATTAGCTATTATTATTATGGGAATGTCAGGAGGCTTGAGCAAGTTCCTTCCCCCCTCTCTGGCCTCAGTTTATTCATCTGTGCTATGGGGCATTGTACTGGATGTCCCCTTTCAGCTCCAATTGTCTTGAGGTCTCTATGAGTAGAGGTGAAAAGAAGGTATATGCTAGCCAAGGAGGAGCTGGGCACTTTTAGGACCTCCTTGTCTGTGTGGGCCTCAGTCCTTTCTTCCAGCAGACCCCTCTCTCCTGGGGCTGATGCCCAGACAGGCTCTCGCATGGTCCTGGCTTGGTGGGGCCTCTGGTGAGATTCAGGCCACACTGGGCTGCACCACTACAGTGAGCCCTTCTGTGGGCCTGGGCTGCATCCATCAACACCCTGGAGAATGCAAGCATTTCATTTTGGCGCCTTTTGGGAGATTCACAGGGAGGGGAAAGCCTGTTCCCTGGAGGCTGGGATTAGGCAAAACTGGGCTCATCTTGTTCCAGTTCAGAAGCAGCTACTCAATTTGGCTTTATAGAGACAGAGACAGCCTCTAATATGGGATTTCTGTTAGTCCTTGAGGCTGGCTCTCTTCCTGCCTGCAGGAGGGACCCAACCACGGGAGGACCTTCTGAAAAGACTGAATCCAATGCTTCACATTTTAAAGACGGAGACACTGAAGCCAGGAGGGGAGAGAGGCTTGGTGTGCATTGCTTATCTCTTCCACGTTACTATGTAGAAAGTGAAGATCAGTTCTAGTTTCTTTGGAGATTATGGATTCCCGGGACATAGGTTAGATAAGCTGATGAACTTTCCAGTAAAGCATTAACCTCATCTAATCTGACAGTGTCAGACCAGAAAGGAACAATGAAAGGTTGAAAAACTATTTTTTAGCCACATAAACTGCACAGCTTGTGGCCTCAGTGGGGAACCCAACCCCTACATCCTCTTCCAGTAGCCCCTGAAGACACACGTGCAAAGAACCCTGCAGCTGAACTCAGAAAAAAGGAGTGGCCAACTTGAGGTTCAATGAGGAGGCAGGATTTGCCCATTTTGGTATCACACTGCCCTTTAGTCTGTTGTCTTTGGCCTGCTCCCTGTTCTCATGCAAGCTCTCTGGGTACCAAGGGGCAACAAACTAGTGAAACAGAGTACCAGAGCAGTTCGGAGAGCCACAGCCCTGAGTCCTCAGAGATGTGGCTACCTGTCTCCTGATCTAACCCCAGGAACAGCATCCTGAGACCTTTCCTAAGCAGCCCCTGTGTGCCCAGGAGTTGTCCAGACAACAGTGCCCATAGTCCTTAGGCCACAGGACACACTGGAAGGGGAAGGTCAGTCCATCCAGCCCTAGCCTCTGCAGTCCATAGCCCATTCTGAAGTCCAAACAGGTGGCAGTGGGAACTGCTGCCATGAAAAGCCAAGGGCAAGTGGGGGTGGGGTCACAGGCCCAGTCAAGAAGCTTTTTATCCCTCACTCAACTTCATTCTGCTGCCATTTTTCATAATTCCTGCTTGGAGGCCAAGAGTGGCCAGCCCCTCTGTCTGCATGATATCAAAGGAGAAACAGATAGTAAGGTCCATGCATTGACCTATTATGTGCCAGGCATTAGGGTAGGTGATTCTCTTACAAGATCTGATTCACTCCTCAAACAACCCCATGAGGCAGACATGATTGTTTCCATTTTATAGCAGAAACAAAGCCTAGAGAGATGGCTCTCTTAGAGCCTTATAGCAAATAAGAGTCTGGGTTGGGATGGAGCCTAGCTAGGTTGGCTCCACCCCAGAGCACTTGCTTTTTCTGTCACTCCTATGACCCTCTCAGAGAGACTTACAAAGCTGCTGGACATTGGGGTAGGGCTGGGAATGGAGAGGGCCAAGGCTGGGTACCCACCCCTGTCTGGGGCCTCTGGCATGCTGGGCTTTCTTTGAGCCCCTCCTCCCCCTTCTCCCTCTCAGTTCTCAGACCTGGCAAGCAGCATAGAGGACAGGGGGCTAGGAGGGGCTGAATGGGGCTGGGGAGAAGAAGTAGGGCTGGAGGATGCAAGAGCTGTCCCTAGCCCCAGAAACTCCCTGATTGGCCCCCTGCCAGTGGGGCGGCTCCAGAGAGACCTTCTGGGAATAGAAAGAAATTCATTAGCGGATGTGCAAGTCCCAAACCGATTAGCGATTTATACTCTGGGCTCAAACAGCAGGTGGCTTAGGTTTATTATCTGACTTAGCCCAAAGGCCACCCAGTTCTACCCCTCCCTCCTTTTCCTTCTTCCTGCAACCCATTGTCAGGAATAGATCCTCAGCTTGACTTGTCCTAGGCTCTTACTTTAATCCCCACAACCAGTTCCCAGGAAGGTATGTGCTGGGGATGGTGGTGGTGAGGACTGCCGGGTGGCAGCGTGCTGGGATTACCTCCTGAATGGCAGGAGGTTTCTACTCTGAGCTTTGTCCATTCAGGGACCAAAGAGGACTTAACGTCCATTTTAGGGCAGAGCAGGAGGAAAGAGAGTGGGGTACTATAACAGGAAAGATAGAGGCTAGATATCAAGGGGAACTTCCAGGGTGCACAAGCTTTGATTGCCGGGCTGAGATAAATACACTGCTTGGCTGTGGGAAAGGCATTGGGATGGAAATGACACGGGCTGGGCCTGTAGCCAATGGGAACTTCCCCCACAGAAGATGCCACTTAAAAGTGTTATTAAACCCTCAGGACTTTTAAAGCAGAGAACAAGGTAACTATGAACACCCTTTAAAGCGATATTGAGAGTTCCCAAGGGAGCTCTGTGTCTTTCTCACTCCCCTTTGCCTTGGGATGGAGATGTGTGGCTCCCCCCACCCCCCACCCCATACCTACCTCCCTGCATTGCATCTGTGATCATGGCCACCATCCCCTTCTCTATCCTTCAGCCTAGTGTCCCCCTCCCCACCTTGGGCTCTGAGCCAAGGGACCAACATTGATTTCTGAGCTTCTCTGCAGTAAGACAGGGTGGGCCTGGGTCTGTCTATCTCAGCTGGGTTCTGCCCCTTGGGCGGCTTTTCTGGAGAAAGAGTGGTGGCCTTGAGCTTCCACCTCTAATCAGCAGCCTTAGTGCTGAACTGGGAACATTCCTAGGTGCCATTAGCTCTAGACTAGTAGATAGGAAATGAGGTGAATTGACTCCCCTCCATCCTGGGGTCCTCCCAACACCCAATTCTGAGCTCTGGGCTTTCACATACAGGAGGAAAAGTCACTCAGCCAGCCTTTGCCCAGCTCCAAATGTTACTTCCCCAACCCCTTAGGCTTTCAGGTCAGGGCAGAAGACAGCAGTCTGCCTGGATTGCTGCTTCTGTAGGTTCCACCTACAGGAAGTTCCTCCTCATGTCTGACCTTAAGCTTTCTTGCTGTAACTAACATTTTTTTCCTGGTGTTGTCAGGGAAATCAAGAGGCAAAGCTTTCTCATTTAAGATCCCACTGTGAGTGGACCTTAGTAGACTGGGAAGCATGGACTGGACCAGGAACCCTGAAGGAGCTCTGAGTCTGCTGGAGTGGGAGCTGAGGGGCTGGCTCCTTCTTCTTGGTGGCTTTTGAGGTTCCTGCTCCAGTCCCATGAAAGAGGCATAGCAGGGCAATGGGAAAGGGTTCAGTGCAGCTACTCTGTAGCTGTGTGACCTTGAATGGAGCCATTTCTAGAGCTCTGGCCATTTCCTCCTGGTTCAGGGTCTTAGCACTGATGTCTCTCTTGGTACCATTAGTTCTGCCTGTTAGTCAATTATTTAACCAAATGCTGTGTGCCCATCCCAGGGTGAGGCACTGCTGGGGGTAGGGGCGGCACTGACAGGAATGTGACCAAAGAGGCCAGGCCCTACCCTTCAGAGGCTCCCAGCCCAGCAGCCCTTCCAGGCCTCACCTCCTCTTCGATAAACAACCTGGGCTGGGTACTTCCAACCCAGCTGAATCGAGTAATTAAAATCTCTCCTCTTCCCCTGACAGATGACCTCCAAGGTCCGTTCCAGACCTATGATTCTATGATTCCAGCTGGGGGTATCCAATTAACCCTTGTCATGCTTGGCTGGGCTTCGTGAGCTGTGGAGTGGGAAGGGGTGGGGGTGCACACACCAGGATGCTCTACCTCATTCCTCCCCTCCCCCTCCATCCCCATCCCTGGCCCCTCTATGCCAGGGCGGTGCTTATGAAGCCTGGGACCTGGAGTCAGAGTGTCTGAGTAAGGACAGGGTTACTGGTCGATGTGGCTCTGGGGCGCTGCCTCTCTCCAGCCTGGGCCTGAGGGTGAGTGGTAGAGAATCTATGTCTTTGCAATGGCCTGGGCACAATGTGTTTCCAAAGGATGGCCTTAGAGGGCTTGGCTGAGGTAGGGAGAGGTGGGGGCTTTGGGAGCAAGATCACTGGCCATTAAGCAGGCCGTCCAGAAGCCTAGCATCTTGGGTCAGGTCTCCCCCACCCAGTGCCAGGGCAAGGTAAGGCAACCTACTCCTGGTGGTACATTCTGCCCATTCTCCAAGGGTACGAGATTTGGGTGAGGTTTAGACTCCCTTCAGGATGGTGGAGAGCCATAGATGTGGCGATTGTCAGAGCTGATGTGGGCCTTAGAGACTGCCATAAACAGGCACCTTATGGACCACTTAAGACCCTCAAAGTATTTTCTTTGGCTCACACAGTGCCTACATTAAAAAGGAATTAGCTGCCATCATTTAACATTCAGGAGATTTTTACATAAAAATCCAGATTTATAACTTTTACAAAATCCCAAGAACACCAGGCCCCCGTTTTCACAAGGCAACAACTGGAGCTGAGTCCAGGCTGTCCTCTCATCCAGGGCACACACTCTGCTTCTTTATGTAACCCCCCGCCGCCCCCCGCCCACACACACACTTGAGTTTGCTTTTCATGGGGACAGATGGGAAAATCTAGGTCCAGAGAGAAAGGAGGCTACTTGCCCAAGGTCACTTAGTCACAGTGGAGGAGGACCCAGAGTTTTTGTCTGCTGGCCAACCCCACACCCTTTCCTGTGTACCGTACTCCCCAGAGCTCTGCAGAAGCTGCAGGGCCCTCTGCCACTGCCCTCCCCTCTATTCCCAATGCTTAGTGGCTGCAGTGGCCAGGCTTTGTCTGATCACCTTCCTGCATAGCCCCTTCAGTTCCCTGGGCCCCAGCCCCAGCCCAGGCCCCCTTTGGGTGAGAGCAGAGGCGCTGCAGGGTCTCCATAGCCTGGCCCCATCTCCCGCAGCTCAGAACAAGAATCTCATTAAGTGCAGGGGGTGGCAGCCGCCGGGCCTGGGGCGGCCTGACCACAGAGCTGGCTTCCTTCTGCAAACAGCCGGCTGGGGCTGAGGCTGGGGCTGGGGATGGGCCTGGGGATGGGCCTTGCGGCCGTGCATGTGTGCATGTGGAGCGGGCACTGAGGCTGCCCCATCCAGCCCTCTAAGGCTGCTCTTGCTTCCTCCCCTCACCCACCCCTCTAACCACCCCAGCCCTGTTCCTGTCTCTCCACTGCTCCTCCTGCATCCACCCCTCTATTTGTCTATTTCTTCAGCTTCTTTTTTTCTCCTCTCACCCTGGCTCTGTTTCTGCCTCTTTCTGTCTTGGTTTTGTCATCATCTCTCAGTCAGTCCCCCATTCTTTTTTAGGGTCTGCTTCCCTCTGTTTCCATCTTGCAGCAACACCATCTTGCTTCTCCAGAGGGATGCCCTGTTAGCTTAGCTCCTGCCTCTCACCCTCCACCTCTGAGCTCCCCTCTGTCTCTCTTCTCCAGTCTCCCCAGCTGCTGGCTCTTTCTCACTCTGAGTCACCATGTAGCTCCCTCACTCGGGCTTTCAAGCCTGCTCAGAATCTGTGTTTCTGAGGCTGCCCCAGGATGCTTCTGGGGAGGTTTGCTGTGCTGGATAAACATGGCCCCAGCAGCAGGACGTGAGGAATTCTGCTGACGGCGCTTTCCTCGGGGGCTGAGGAGGGGCAGTGTGAGCTGGAGGCGGGCAGGGGCCCCAAGGAGACGGCAGTGTCCTTTCCATGCCCGTGCGCCTGCCTTCCGAGCTTTCCAGCCAGCTCAGAGTGTCTCCCCAGCTGGGAAAAAAGGAACAGGCCTTGAGGGGCTGCTCACCCCAGGCCTAGCCCACTCATCAACACCCCCCATCACACACTGCTATGCATACACTTCCCTCCAGTATGTACGGCCTGAAGCCAACTAAATGGAATTCAGTGCCGTGTTTGTCCTGGCCTGGCCTACTGAGGCTCCAGGACAGGGGCTTTGGGGAGGGAAAACAATCCCAGAGGCCTCTGAAGCAAGGTAGTAGATGCAAGAACCCCACTGAGGTCATAGCAGCCATACTTTTTCTCCCAGACAACAGCCTACCCTTTGCAATTAATCATTCTGTATTTAAATACCCTTAGAGGAAATGTCTAATACCCTCCATCCTGATTCTTAGGCCTTATCCCACTGTCTGTCAGAATGTTCCTACATCAAACTGAAATTCCTTGTCCTGGGACTCGGACAGAGTGTGGGGGTCCCAGTGATGTGTATGGCATGTGGGACATGAGCTGTGTATGGTGTGGGTGGGCTGATACCTAAAGTAGAGAGAGGATCATAGATTTTTTGGGGGTGACAAGAGCAGAGGATGAGACACAATGCAGGGACCTCAGAGGAGAGGTTCTACAATGGTCTGCGGAAAGACAATGAGATGGTAGAGGGGATGGAGAGGAGAAAGCCCAATGGTGCAGGAGAAGCTGTGCACACAGATGCTGAGGAAAGGGATGTAGGAAGAATTGAATGATGTGAGTGCAGGAGGTTTCCTGAAGAGTGGGGATAGATCTGGGAAAAGAGACTTTCAGACTGACGAACATAAGTGCTGTGGAGTTATGTGAAGAAGTGAGAGTGGAGAAGTGAGAGAAGTGTGGAGAAGTGAGAGTGTAGTTATGTGGAGAAGCGAGAAGCCCTTCAGAGGGGGGCAGCAAGGCCTACTTCCAGGAACAAACACTCATCTAACACCTATTCTTAGCATGGCCAAGTCATTTCGGTTTGTTCAGAACTGTCCAGATTTTAGCACTGGAAGTCAAACATCCTGAGAAACCCCTGAGTCGCAGGTAAACCAGGATACTTGGTCACCCTACCTATTTCCCACCCATCCACCCACCTATCGGGCAGTTATGTGCAGGATGGCTTATGTCAATCTTACAATAACTCTGGGAGAAGTGGTGGTGGAGTGTATCAGTCCCATTTTATAGATGAGAAAATGGAAGCTAAGCAAATTGAAATAAGTTGCTTTAGCATCACACAGTAAGTGGCAGATTTGAAGCCAAGGTCTATCGTGTCAATGCATTGAGTTATTTTATCCTAGACTTGAAGATCTTCAGGGACAAATTTAGTAGGCCCCCATCTCACCCCCTATACACATTCAACCTCAGCAGAGGTTCAAAGTCTTGGCATGAGGTAGTGTCATTTGGACCTACTGCCTGAGTCCACCATGCTGGGGCAAGAAGTGGGGGTGGACTACAAGAAGGGAAGCTTGGTCCCCTCCAGCCCAAGGGTGACCAGGGCTTCCCCATGAACTGCCACCTATTGATTTTCTAGCATCTCCCCAAGCTGGGGACAGGACCAGCTGCTGGGGGTGGCGGAAGCTGGGGGAAGTGCTGAGGCGGGGTTGTCTCCAGGGCCTTGCTGGGTTCCTGGGCTCCAGGTGGTGGGTCTGGGGAGGGCTGGCCCAACATCTGACAGCAAGCTGGGGGCTGGGCCCCAGGAGTCCCACACTGCTGGTCAGCGCCTCCGGTGTGCTGGGGTGTGAGGAAGCGGCCACAGAGCAAACAAACAGAGCCTGTGAGGACAGGAAGCAATTACGGACCACCCGGCCTAGGCTGCTCACAGTAGAGGGAGGGCAGGCTGAGGCAGGGATAGGCTGCCAGCTAGGTGTGGCCTGGGGCAAGGCCAGGAACGTTGGATAAAGAGGTTCTAGACTGGTGGGATTCTGGGGAGGCCATAGCAGGTGTTCCCCTGTATTTGAGGGACATCTCTCCTCCTTAGAAATAACTTCAGACAAGGAACTACCTTGGTAAACATGGGGTACTGGTTTCTGGTCAGAAGGCCTTGGTCCAGCTGTGCAACTCACATGCTGTGTTTGAGGTCTGTCCCTTCTGCTCACTGAGCCTCGGTTTTCCCATCTGTATAGTGAGGTGGTTGCAATAAATGATCTTCAACAGTCCCTGTGGTTTTGCTACTCATAATGCTCTACAATTTCCGAGAGTTAAGGCTTTCTTAGCTAACAAGGATATATTGAGTGCCGGCTGTATGCAGACATTGGGGCCAAGTGGTGGGGTTGGTTGGGGAAAGAAAGAAGGTTAAGACCTAGGTTCTGTCTTCAAGGACAGATTCCTTCAAGGAATAATATTATCTTTAAAAATAATATGTATCAAATATGTTTACATAGGCTAGGGACTGTATTGAAATCATCTCATTGAATTTCTTCCAAGTCCTCTGAAGTAGGTACTATTATTATTCCCACGTTAGAGATGAGGAAACAGAGACTAAGGAAACTTAAGTGACTTGCCTAAAATTGTAATATCCCGACTTTCACCTAGAGTAGTCTTACTGCAAATCCAGTGCTGAGAACCTTGATACTAAACTAAGTTCCTTTACTGCAGGTGATAAACCAGTACCTGCCTGCATTCTGTGTAATGTGCATTTCTATTCGTTAGCTCATTTGAGCTTCACAACAGTCCTGTGGCCGTGGTGATATTATGCTCACCTTACAGATGAGTGGACTGAGGCTCTGAGGAGGGAAGAGTTCACTGCCTTCCTTCTGTTGCCCCATGTGTGCTGGGTTGCAGCTAAATGTCCCTGTTCCCCTACCCTGGCTCCAAGGGAAAACCAGCAGCACTCCTGTACTACATGGGAAGTGTCCCATTGTTTTTCACTCTGTAGGGGTTGCATGATGGGAAGGCAGCATTTGATCCTGTGCTCCTGCCTGGGTGTCTGTACCCTCCCCTTTACTCCCCTCTCCAAGGGTTTATTGAACATCTATAACTCTCCAGGTGTTGTGCTGGGGTATCTGCACAATAGTCCCTTCATCTCACAGCTACTGCATGAAGTAAACTTGAACCCTGATTTTTAGATGAGAAAACTGAGGCTCAGGAGCTCCCAGAGACCACTGGGCATCCGGGCCTGCCTCCTTGCCAGGACCCAGTGCAGGGGCTGTAGGGAGGGGCCTTGGGGACTTGTGTTTGCAGTTTCATCCCTTTCCCAGGACCCCCTCAGTGAACTGCTTGGCCAAGGACAGATCTTCTTAACTCCTGGGAATGAGGCTGTGTCCAGCCTCTCTCACAGCCCCTTTCTTCCCTCCCTCCATGTCTAGCCATGCTTTGTGACTTGCACAGAGGCACAAGGCTGAAGGCATTGGGGTCTTGTGAAACAAGTGCTCTTGTGCTGCTGGGGGGCCTTAGTTCAGTGGTACTGTAGGGTGCTCTGTTACCCAAGTGACCTCATTTACTCCTCACTGCAATCCATGGAGGTAGATTTGGTATTATCATCATTGTTCCCATTTTCCAGGTAAGGAAATAGAGGCACAGGGAGTTAAATGGATTGCCCACAGCCATCATCTGGTAAGTGTTGGAGCCAGGGTTCACACCCAGGCCAGCTGGTGCAGAGCCCCTGTGCTGAGCCAATGTGTGAAGACCCTTAAGCACCATCCTTAAGGATCATGGCCTTGATCCTGAGGCCAGAGGAAGCGATTGAGAGGCTTAGCCTAGGAGGTACATAATCTGCTTTGCCTATTAGAACAATCTGTCTGGCAGTGGTGAGGAGAGGACTTGGAGGGACAGATGAGAGGCAGGGTCACGAGTGAGAAGGCTGGGGTAGCTGGAATCTCAGAAATAGATGATGGTAGCCTGACTTAGGGCAGTGACAGTGGCAGTGGCCACAAAGGGGCAGAGATGGGATGTTTGGGATGTAAAGGCAGAGCCACTGCTCTGTGAAAGGACATCTGGAGGGCTTCTTCTGCTCCTCCTGCCAAGCTGTGTGCCTGTGAGCATCTGCCCTCAAGAAGGTATACCCATTTCTAAATAGAAGAAAATATAACATATGTGTATGTGTGTGTGTTTGTGAGAGAGAAAGGGGAAGAGGGAAGGAGAGAGATGGGGTAGGTAGGTCTAGAGATAGATAGCAAACCATTGACAGTGGATCTGCTGGGGAGAGACAGATGAGGAGAATGTAACTTTTTGCCACGTACTCTTAGGCAACATGTGCATTTTCTCACAATGAACGTGTTTAGTTTTTAAAAGTAATAGAAGTATTCTTTAAAGGAACAAAACCTTAATGCTCAGGCTTGGTGTGACTATCAATTGAGATAATGGACAGCACTTTGCAAATTGAGGGGTTGGGATAACTGCTTAGTTATCTTCCCACGGCTGTTGTGAACAAGGCAAAGGCAAAGTGTCCCAGGGTGCATCATTCCCAGGCACAGAGTCCTAGCTGGGGGAAACCTGGGAAGTAGGTGGTCAAATTCAGCTGCCCTGGACTCCTCAATGTTGCCCTGATCCCATCAGCCCCCTGGGGCCAGGCAGAGTTTTCACAAAAGGGAAATTTTGTGGTAGGCTTTTGCTGGGGCCCTGGAGTCAGTGACAAATTGAATGGGATAATAAGTTAATTAAAGCTAGTCCATATGTGAGGCTTTGCAGGGTACAGGAAAGAGGCTTGGCCAGGGAGTCACACAGGGTACCTGGACTCCTGAGGAACCTTAGGCCACTCCCTCCACTTCTCTGGGCCTCAGTTTCCCCATTCCTACAATAAGGAGACTGGCAGACCTGGTCTCTTAGGGCTGTGCTGGCACTAACGTTCCAGGAGTCTCTAATTAAAACTGTCCCCTGTGTATTAATCTTCTTGTCAAGTTTTAATTAATGGCTGATGGAGCCAGAGCGGGCACCAGCTGCCACCCCCCTGCTGGGAGGCAGGGGACACCCACTGGATGCTTGACCTGATAATCACTGCTAAGTGGCCTCTATCTTCATCTCTCTGCCCCAGGCCTCCTCTCATAGCCCAGTGCTTTTTCCACTATACTACACTACCTAAGGTTTGAGGGCTGGTGTGTGCATGTGCATGTGTGTTTATTTGATGATGGTAAAGGGTATAGCCTTCATCTCAGCTCTGCTACTAACTACCTCTGTGATCTTGGTTTGTAACTTAACCTCTCTGATCTTCAGTTTCCCCTTCCATTAAATGGAGATAGCATTTGGCTGCAAGTGGCAGAAAAAAAAACCCTACTCAAAGTGTCTTATACAATAAGCACATTTATTATTCCACAAAGTTTAAAGAAGAGTACCTCAATGGTTGGTTCATTCAGCATTAAGCATTCTAGTTCTTTCCACCTTTCTTCTCTACCATTCTCAGCTCTTAGCCTTTGTTCTTAGGTCAGCTGCTTATGGTCATCAGGTGGCCACAGCAGCTCCAAGTATCACACTCTAATTCAACAAAATCCAGACTGGAAAAAGTGACAATCTTGCCTTATGTCCTCTTTTAAAATCAAGGCAGCCTTCCCCAGAATTCCTTATCAGCTTTCTGATTGGCAAGAAGTGAGTCACATGCCCAAGCTGAGCCTGACCACATGGCAAGGAGGATGGATTTGTCATGACTGGTTTATATGAGTCTTCTCAACCATAGCTATACATGAGAATATCCTGGAATGCCCAGATTACATTCCCAGAGCAATTCAATCTTTGCAGATGGGACCCGGTTGCCAGTATATTTTAAAAGTTCTCCAAGTGAGCAAGTGAGTCAGATATGCTTAGATCAACCAAGATTCAACCCCTGTACCCCAGCCTCCTATATGCTGGGAAAAGAGGAAGTGGTGATGATTGGCTGTTAGATACCCAATATCCAGGCAAACCCTTTGTCTGCTATTAGCACCAGGAGAGGGGTTTAAACCCATACAAGCATGTGTCCTCCAGAAGTTACTTTCCAGGATGTGCTCCACCTTTAGATTATAAGGTGACCCTAACGTAGTTACTTCCAAACCTGACCACATGTAAGATTACCTTGAGGTCCTTGCTAAAAATAAAGACTCCTGTCTAGTTAATGGCTGTGAAATCAGAATTGTGTAAAATAGAGCCCAAGAATTCAGATGTGTGCAGGCATGTGCATACATGAAAACATACATTTGCTAATTCCACTGGTGATTCTTCCGCACTTATCCATAGAGCAGTGTTTGGGGACAACTGCTCCACATATGTCCCTGGGCCTCAAATGGTTCCTGAAAGTTCACCATTAGGGTTACTTTTCTAACCATTCCTAATCCTGGCCCACACAATGAATACATATTACATTATGGGTTTTTAAGGAGAGGTAGCTGGAAAGTCACTGGGAGTCTCTTGACTTCCATTTCATTTTTCTTAATGTGAGGATCATTGTCCTTACTTCACTGTTATTGAAAAGAGCTCAGGAGACAGCAGAAAGTAGTGGTTCAACCTGAACAAGCTGAAAGGATGCTGTTGAAATACCTGTGAACTGGGAGACTGGAGGCATGTTCTATCCTGTCACTGGGTCACCGTGGCCTGACACTTTCTACTCTCCAAACCCCCAAACACCTGTTTCATAATTTGTGAAATGTGGAGGTCTGCATGATAAGGTTTTTTTCTATATTCTTAATGACAACAAAAAGAACTGCTTCTGTAGTAATAATGTAGTAGTATAGCAAGTTGCCTTGCCATGTCCTGAGGGATAGGACGGAAGTCCTCTGTGTTTGGCAAGATGAGGGCAGAGGGAAAGGGAAGAAAGGCCTGGGAGGTATTCAGAGGGAGTCTGGGGAAGCCAGCAATGAATGAGGAATTTGGATTTTCGATTTGGGCCTAGGGGACCCCTGGCATTGGTCAGTGGCCTCTCCAATGCCCCTGCTCCAGAAGAGGCATGCTCAGGGACAGGCTATTAGACACCTAAGCATTGAGGGATTTGCAAAGTCTATGGGTCCCAGCCTGGCCCCCAGGTTCCTGTTCTCCTTTAGGTCCTGGATTTCCCATTTCCCTATATCCCTTTGCTCTGCATCTGGCTCCAGGTCAAATGTGGATTTCCTTTCAACCAGCAGGTCTGAGAGTGTCCATCTGTGGAGCTGGAGCTGGAGCCAGAGGCCGTCTAACAAGGAGCTCATCCATCAGCTGAGCCCAGGGTGGAGCTGCGAAAGAAGACCACAGGGTCAGGCCACCCAGGGTGTGGAGTGGGGAGGGACCTTTCTGGATCTGCCAAGGAGGTTTATTCTGACTGAGATGGTCTGAGGAGTTGGGAGATCAAAGATGAGGACTAAGGAATTCTGGGTCTAGTCTTCTGAGTACCACTAAGTCTCTGTGTGACCTTGAACATAACCCTGCCTCTCTCTGGGTCTCAATCTCCTCATTGGTAGCATAAAAGGGTTGAATTAGGACCACAGCGCCATGGACTCTTAAGGTTGGAAGTACCCTTAATGGTCATCTAATCCCAGCTCCCACCCAGACCTTGAGTCTCCTCCACAGCATCCTGCAAAGTGATTACCTAAACTCTGCTTGTATACCTCCAGTGACAGGAAGCTCACTTCCTCCAATGGTATCTTATTTTATCTGAGCATAGCCATCTGTTAGACAGCCTTTCTTTGGCTTCCCTCAGTGGGTCCTACCTTTGTCTCCTGGGTCCACACAGATCATTTTCCCTGTGACAGCCCCTACAAGGTCTGATTTCAGAGTTCAAGTTCCCTTGAATTTACTCTTCCCCAGGCTGAACAGCTCTGAGTGTTGTCATAGAGACTTGCCTGTGATCCTTTAATGTGTGGGGACTACAACTGGACACAACCCCCCAAGTAGGGCCTTGGCAAGGATGCAGAGGGCCCAAGGCCACCTTGGTCCTTCCATATGCAATGGTTCTTACAGTTGAACCTGAGATCCCCTTGGCTTTATCACCTGTGGGGTCTCCCCTGGCCTGTAAGCTCTGTGAAGATAGGGTACTTTTCTAATTGCTTTAGAAAAAGATTTTAGGTATTTATTTTGAGAGAGAAGGGAAGGGAGGGAGAAACAGAACAAGAGAAACCTCGATATGAGAGAGAAACAATCAGTTGCCTCTCGAATGTGCCCCAACTGGGCACTGGGCCCACAACACAGCCATGTGCACTGACTTGAAATTGAACTGGTGACCTTTTACATAGTGAGACAACACTCAACCCACTGAAGCCATGCTGGTCAGGGCCTGATTCCTTTTTGTTACCCCAAGACCCAGTCCAGGACCTTGCCTAGAGTTGGTATCACAGCTTATGTGCTGAGGTAGCTGAGAATGAGGGGCATGTTGGGAATGTCTGCATGCATACATGGGCCTACAGCTTGAATTGAAAGAATGGGCTGGGCCCTGGAAGGGCCTAAATTGTCCAAATATTTTCAGGAGCCTCCTCCCACCCCTGCACCAGCTACACTGGCCCACAGTGAGGGTCCAGAGTGTGGGTCTCATAGTATTGGTGTTCATTAAAGCCCAAATCCAAGGGAGGCTGGTGTCTGTATCTGTGACCCCCTAGACTCCAACCAGGGCTCCTGGGAACCACATGTCTCTCACAGCTCTGTGTACAGCTCGCCAATGTTGGGTATGTCTGTGTGTGGCTGCTGGAGGTATCCCCCCGAGTGTCTAAGAGGCAGGAGGAAGTGGCTGTCTCCTACCCATTTGCAGAGGTGACCTAGGGATCTGTCTGAGGCAGTAGGAAATGACTGTGCCCTGTCAGTCAGCAGGGGTTTTCCTGGCTGGCTGAGGAAGAGCAGGACAGTGACTGAGGCCTATCACTTGGACAGGGGTATTCCCAGCTGTCTGCATGAGGAGGGGGAAGCAGCTGCCCTGGCCTGTGCCTGGGGTATCCTGGCCATTCCCACTCTGACGTGGCCCATCTCTATGTATGTGCGTCCTCTTGCCACTCAGCTGTCACTAGCTCCAGTCACCACAAGAGAAGTTGGCCCTGCCAAAACTCAAGGTCATGGGAAGGACACTTCAATTATTCCACTGTCATGTGTCTGGGTCCCAGTGGAGTGGGCAGTCACTGGCTTCAGGGCTGGCTAGAGGGAATGTGTGCCAGGGAAGGGCAGGGCAGAGGAAAGGAAGGACAAGGAGGGCCATGAAGGGGACTCATGGGCCATCTTGAGCACAGGGAGCCAGCAGGAACCTCTCTACACACAAAGCCACGGAGGGGGGACTTCTGGAGCCAATTTATGCACTGATGAAATGGCAAAGGCGTGCATGGGTTTGGGAGTCAGAGACTTGGGTTCTAGTCCTGGTTCTGCTGCTTCCTGGCTGCCTGGCCATTTTCTCTGCTGTGGAATGGGGATGTAGTGAAAAGCACCAGGTCAGGCTCATGGCGCATACCCAGAAAATGCAAGGCTCCTCTCACCATAACCTCTCTCTGAGGCTACCCAAGTGAGGCAGATGGTGGCAGGCAGGAGTGGGGACAGGAAGTGCACTTGGGGGCCTCTGGCAGGCTTGCCCTGAGCCCAGTCCAGAGTCTCTTTGCTCTTGGCTCCTTCCCCTTGGCAGAGAAAGGTAGTTGTCATACAAGATAGCAAAGGGCTTCAGGGGCAGGGACTAGAGTCCCTCTGTGTGACACCATGGCCAGCTCTGGGGATTCTCAGCATTGTCCACCCATGGGATCTTTCTAGAAACCCAGTCAGGGTGTGAAGACCCACCAACTTCATAGCTTAAAAGACTCTTCTATTCCCTCCCCATGGAGAGGGAAGATGTTGATGCAGATAAAGAAACTGAGGCTCTATTTAATGACTTGTCCAAGGTCAGGCAGCTGTACGATTGACACAGGATTCAAACCCACCAGACCATACCCACTGTCCTTTTAATCTTTATCATCACCTTCCTTCCTCCCACCCCAGCCCAGCATCCCAGGCCCCTGTCATGACAGACTGACTACTCAGAATTTCCAAAACACTCCCTGCATGTTCCTGCCTCCGTGTTTTTCCTTACCAGGCTCCTTTGGCCTGAAATATCCACCCCACTCTGCTGTGCCCCACTCCTCCCACTTCCACCCCTTATGGTCTCCTGGGCCCCTGGAAGTCCTCTTTATTCTTCAAAGCTGTGATGATTCCTCTGATTCTTGAAAGCTGAAGGACTTCCTCTGCTCCCAGAGGGCTTTGCGGCACTCTAGCTTTATGTTGCTAGAACAATAGATCTTGGGGATGTTTGAGTAGAACCCTCTCTGTGCCCTGAGAAGGAGCTGGGGAGAGCCAGAGAGAGGATGGTGCTCCAATACCCTCCTGATTTCTCCCTGTTTTGACAATGTTTCACAGTCTCTATCCTGTTGGATATCCTCAGGGCTTTAGATCCTCTTTCTGCTCCCTTCCCCTCCTCTATGTCCCCACCCCTCTCCTCTTCTTCCCTCCTTTTTCTCTCTAGGGGAGCTTATCTATGATGAAGCCTTAAGGACAGGATTTCTGATTGCATCCAGGTCATCTCCACCAGAATGTCCCCTACCCACCTCAAATTCCAATGTGTCCCAACCAGATCCATCAGCTGCCATTCTTTCGAGCCCCATCCTTTTTCCTGTGCCCCCTTTCTCAGTGGATGACATCATCACTTCCCCACCAGAATCCTGGAGGCATCCTCTCTACCTTTCTCCTGCCACATGTCACATCCAATCAGCCACCAAGTCCTGCCTATTCTACCTGCTTCACAAGCTGAGTCCACCTGCTTCTCTCCAGCTCCACAATTTCCACCTCAGGCCAAGCCTCATCATCTGTCACTTGTGGTTGCTGCCTGCCCCCTGCCTGCTTCCACTCTGCCCCCAACTGCCAGCCTGTTTACTCACAACATAGTCAGGAGGAATGCTGCAGAAAGCAAATCAGTCCTCATCATTGCCATGCTCAGAAATGCCAGGGATTGAGAAAAAATTCAAGAGCCTGGAGGATTTTACCTCACTCCCCTCCTCCCCTGCCATGTTGAATGTGCCAGGCCATCTTCTGCTCCTGAGTTTTGTCCAGGCTGCAGCTTCTGCCTGAACACTTGTCCTTTCACCCTTCACCTGGCCAACTCCACCTCAGTCTCTGGGCCTCATCACTCTACATGTGTCCTTTAAGGTTTGGCTGAGGTGTCACCTCTTCCTGGAAGCCTTCCCAGGCTTCTGTTCCCCTCAAGTCTGGGTTAGATATGCCCTTCCTTCCACGTGTGGGCTGTGATCCCTGTCCACCATTCCCCTGCCCCCTGTAGATCTATCAGAGTGTGGTTAAACACAGACTGTAAATGTTTGGGTACTTGTTTATTTGTCCCATGAGACCAAGGGCTGGCAAACTACAGTCCACAGGAAAAGTGTGACCACAGCCTGTTTTTGTAAATAAAGTTTTATTGGAGCAATGCCACGCCTATTCACTTACATATCATCTATGGCTGCTCTCACACTTCAACGGCCAATTTGAGTAGCTGTGACAGACTCCAAAGCCCCAAGTAATTACTCTAGGCCCTTTACAGAAAAGGTTGCTAAGCTCTGCTCCAGACCATGGGCCCCATGACAGCATGGACAATTTCTGTCTGGTTCATTGTTGGGCCCTCAGCACCCAACATAATAGCCAGTGGTTGGCAGGTGGCTGAGAAACATTTGTCAAATTGTGGTTGAAGTATATTTGGTCACAGAATAAGACTGAGGCCCACCAAGGGTCCTTGGATCCCCAAGTCAACTCTGATCTTTGATTTCTCAGTTCTGTGTCCCCAGGTGACAAAAATTAGGTTGAATTCCCTGTGTGTTCCCAGCTTTCCCCAGAACAGGGCCAGGCCCAGAGGACAGAGGGGCTATATTGCTGTTGTCCACCTGAAGGGATCAGGGGAGGACAGCAGGGCCCTGCTTTGAAGGGGGCTCCTCCCCTGTGGAAAGTGTGCACTCCTACCTTGAGGCTGTGTCTGACACTAAAGCAGTTCTCAATCAGGGACAACTTTGTCCCCAGCGCATATCTGGCCATGCCTGGAGCCATTCTTAGTTGTTACAGAGGAGGGGCCAGAAAGTACTGACACCTAGTGGGCAGTACCTAGGGATACTGCTCAACACTCTACTAATGCTCCCCTTTCCCCATAATGAGGATTATCTGGCCAAAAATGTCCATAATGCTGAGGTTGAGAAATTCTGCTCTAAAGCCAGGGGTGAGAAGCACCTGTTGCCTGGGCTTCAGCCTAGATCAACGAGGATAGAACCTGTGCACTGGGGCCCAGGCACTGATGTTGTATAATCGCCCCAGGTGATCCTATTGTGAATCCAGTGCTGAGAACCTCCAGGCTTGAGCTTACTTTCTGGGAAAAGTTTCCAAGGATGAGCTCGCATTTGACCCTAGTGCTAGGCCCTGGGCCTGCTGGCCTTTTTGGAAAATCTGGCTGCGGCCCTCATGGGGTATCTGTGAGCACTAGAGGGGCCAGCACCGCCCTTCTTCTCCCCCTTCCCTCCTCTGCCCACCTCTGCAGGAGGAGGGGTGCTAGTGTAGCAGAGGGGGCGGGGAGCACAGCTGGGATTCCAATCACCTCCGACCACAAAAATCCATATCAAGCCATCTTTCCCCCTTCTCCCTCTTCCAAACTGGGCTGTAGAGAGAAGCACCCGCTTCCCGAAAGCAACCCAGAGGCCCCAAGCTGTTGTGAAGAGGGGCTCAGTAGTGTAGATGTTGGTGCAGTTGGGTGGGAGCCCCTAGCTTCCTGAGCTGGCCTTAGTTTGGGGGACATGTATAAAGCCCTCTGCACCTCTTCAATCCGATCAGATTCTGGACCCAAAGCACGCTCTCTGGGTGGGACTAGGAAGACACTGGAAAGGGTGATGGAAGGTGTGTTTCCCTGTCATGGGACGAACTTTTACATCTCCCTCAAAAACACAGCCCCACAGGTGCTGACTCAGCCTGGCTACCCATATGTTCCCTCCCTAAGGTGAAGCTGGGTATCCATCCCAGAGAGAGGAGCCTTCCTATGCCAGGAGAGCCCTCCACCAGCCTCCAGTCCTCTCCTAGGCTACACAAGCCCCCTCCCAGCCTAGGCAGTTATAGTCAACACTGCTTAGCCACCAAGTACTGGGAGGAGGGGAGGCCTGTGAGAGCTGGGCCAGGCTTCCATGGGACTCCCTGACCAGAAAAACTTCCCTAGTCTAGAGGATGCTGGGATTCAAAATTGGAGAGGTCACAGTTCAGGTGTGGTGGTGGGGGAAGCTTGAGCCTGCAAGGAAGCCAGTAAGCTAGGCCAGACCTGGACTTTGGGGCAGATTCCTGAGGACTACACTGGGCAGCCATTGTCAGAGGGACAGAGTGGAGGCACAAACAGAATGTAATGAAGAGGCAGATCCATGCTGCAAGTAGTTAACCCTGGTGGCAGGGGAGAGGAGGCACTATGTATAAATGACAGGCAAGGCTCCTGTGGGCACCTGAGCAAGATGCTAACTACCCAGCTTTGGTGAGGGAAAAGGAACAAGGCTGGGAAAGATCAGGCACATGACATTGGAGTCAAACCTTGAAGCATAAGGGAGAACTTGCAAAAGACAGATAAGAGGGATAAAGTGGGAGGACACAGTGGAGACAAATGCCCCTGAGGTCTGCTGTGTGTGGAGAGAACACCTGGTGTAAGAAGGCCAAGGATGGAGCTGAGGTGGGGACAGTCATGTTTAAAATGGGATGGTCTGTGTGACCCTCTGGAGGAGAAACCTGACTTTATCCTGAAAGCTATGGGGAACTATGGATGGACACACAACAAAGTAAGTGACATGATCAAATTTGACCTATATAACATTTCTTCCCCTTATGGTCGGAGGCTGGATGGGGTCATAGGAGGGTCCAAGGCCTGAAGATGAGGAGCTGGGGCAATGGTCCAAGTGTAGGCCCATGTGGTTGATGACAGAAGGAATAAGGGGTGGCAAAGTGGTTGTGGAGTTACACTACTTGAATGTCAGCCTGAGGAAGACTGGGTGCTCTTTCAGAACTCACATCACAGCTTTCACTCACTTGCTTACAACATTCTAATGGCTCCTGATGGCTTTTAGGGTAAAGTCTAAACGGCTTTCAGAGGCCTACTGGGCCCAGGTGCCCTGTTACCTAGCCATTTCTTCAACTTCCTTTCCTACCATGCAGCCCCCCCCCCGCCACCTCTAAATTCTTATCTTTGGCTTTATGCACAGCATCATTCAGTTGCTCAGTAGCTGCATGCTCTCCCTCACTTCTCCCCTTGCCTCATGACCTTCTTTACCTGGATTAATCCAGTGCTCACCCTGCTAGTCCTCTCCTCACCCTAACCCAACAACCCCACACACTGGGCTCTGGCCTACTGACCCTTCATATATCACCTATCGCTCCATGATTTCCACTACTCTGATGGGCTCCCTTGGCCCTTTGGACTGGCCCCATCTCGACCCTTAGTAGCCCGTTTGGTGATATTCTGTAAACCAGGGGATGGTAAGGATCATGTCTAACTTGTTCACCACTGTGATCCAGCTCTATGCATAGGGCTGGCACATGTTTAATAAATGCCAAAGAAAGGAAAGGAGAGGGATACATCCAAAACGATGCTCTACTGTTGGATGTTGATAACAGTCCTCAAGACAGAGGATCAATTTTATTTGGGGAAGAGTGGGGAAAAATGAGTTTAGCTGAGACCCAGTTGAGCTGGAGGTATATGAAGGTCACCCCAGAAGACATATTGAGTAAGCTGTCAATTCTGTGGGCTAGGAGTTCAAGGACCAGTTTGGGCTGGACCACTCTGCCAAGAGGTGAGAGCTAAAGCTGTGGGAATGAATTTGAACTTGATGTTTTTGATTCCTAAGTAAACAGCCAGACAAGAACCGGTCTATTTTGAAACACTGGTGGCCAAGGACATGACAGGAAGAGGTGGAGGGAGGGGGCGGGAGGTGGTGCCCTCCCTCTGTGTGGTTGAGGGGATCCCTGCTCTGGAACTGCCCCAGCTGTTACACAGCTCTGCAGGGAGAGGGCCCTGGCTGGGGGGCCTGGGTTGGGAAGGAGAGCTGGACAGAATAAAGGTCCTTCTGGCCTCTCTGCACCCCTCCTCCCACCAGGTGCCCCCAATAATTCCTAGGTCTGGCCCTCTGGCTGGAGCCTGTGCAACCCAGTTTTCTGTGAGGTTTCCATCTCCGTAGACTCACTGACACCCCTTTCTCTACCGCCTCTTCCCTGCCCTAGCTGGCCTCTGTAACTCAATGCTCCTTCTCCTTGCTTAGCTGGGCCCAGGAACCCTGCCAAGCATTGTGCTTCCTGGCCTGGGGATGACTCAGGCTTCCCTCCCCAGCACCACCCCACCCCCAGCCCCTGAGCCATGCCATAGGCTGAGCACGGAGAGTAATTGAGGGACAGCCTGAGTCCAGAGTGCTAGGGAGGTGGGTCCAGGCCCCTGTTCCTTATGCCAACCAGGTGGCATCCACAGGGGCCGGGGGTACTACAGACCAGGTGTCAGGGCTAGGGCTGACTCGGAGCTCTCCTGGCAGGCTAGCATTAGCAGTCCAACGTGATCATACCCCAGGAACCAATAAGCCAATGCTTACCAGTTAAATTGCAAGTTCAAACCCTGTTTTCAGCAAGCCATACCTTGTCACTTAAAGCCTTAGAGTTTCCCTCTGAAAATGAAGGGGTCACTCAAATGTTTTAGGAACCACAGTTCTGACACAATATCTTGTGCCACCTCTTCCTTGCTGAGTGAACTTGGGCAAGTAAATCACTTTCTCCAAGCCTCAGTTTGCTCATCTCTACAATGGGGGATAAGAATAACACCCTCCTCTCAGGGTTGTTGGGAGGATTAAATGGAGGAACATGTGGAAAGTGCTCTGTAAACAGTCAAGGGCTGTGACAGGAGGGGTGTTATATTTATCTACATGGCTAGGATGGAAAAGAAGAAACAGGTGGTTCTCTGCTTTTCTGTCATCAGGGGCACATTCCCCAGTTCTTTCCACTTGACATGATGGGATTCCTTGAGGCGTCAGCCCATGGAAGGTCAGGGCTTAGAACGGTGGTTGCATATTTTGCTGAAGGACCTTCAGAGATGCCTTGACTTTTCTGAGCCTCACTGAGCTGTATTCAGAGAGGCAAAGAAAGGGAGAATTTGTCTTCTCTCTTCTCCCCTCCCAACCCTTCTCCCTTTCTGGCTGGTTGGTGATCAAAGGAGAGGTTCACATAGAGGTGAGGCCCCAAAGCCCAGTGCCCTTCCCAGATGTGCTAGGAGCGGGTACAGAAGAAACAAGGGCATGTGGAGGGCAGGGCCAGGGCTGGCCTATGTGTGTGTGATCAAAGGCACAGGGTGGGGTGAGGCAGGGGGTGGGAGATGAGTTCTTAGCATTGCTGAGGGTTTAGTGCATTCTCTTGGTTGCCTGGATGTCTTGGTATTCCCCCCCTCCCAGTATTTATCACAGGCCCATAGCCCTCACTCAGGCCTGATATGAGTGAAGAACAGGCTGCTCATCTGGCCACTGGTGGGTAGGTGGGTGAATCACCTGTCTGGCAAGCTATCCAAGCCCTGCCTTCTGATTACCACCTTACCTAGCTGTTCTGTGGACCTATGGCCACCAGCTACCTAGACTCACTCATAGAGGACTGTACTGCTGGCAAGCTGCTCATGGCCCAACTGTGTGAGGCATCCCACTGTCCATTGCCTGGTGCTTGGCAGCCTCTAGCATGTGTGAGGAGTGGCTAGTGCTGTGGGTTGGTCCGAGCCTCTCAGCCTCTTGGCTCAGAGCATCAGCTCCTGTGTGCAAGTGTGGGCGTGGAGCAGTCTGGGTTCTATCCTGGACCGGAGGAGGTGGAGATCAGCTCTGTAGCCCTGCGGCATCCTCCAAGGGAACTAAGATGGCTGTAGAAAGAGGGGCTTTGTTTCAAGAGAATAGGGGCACAAATGCAGGCCCTCCTTGGCCCACTCCAGTACCCCGGGACCTCTGAAGTTTAACTTAGCCAGGAAACCACCTTTTGAACAATGAATGAGCCAGCCTGTCCCCAGCCTTACTTCTCATCCTTGGTGGGAGTCCTGGGGGAGATGCCTTTGAATGATTGTTCCAAGGGACAACTCACCAGGGTCAGATGTAGGCCAGGTCAGGGTCCTGAGCCCCTACCCCCTGGGAGGAGGCACATGATGCCCCAGAGAAGCGGCTCCTCCAGATTTTATTCTTACTGGGCAGGCAGCCACTCAGGATGCCATGGCTCGGTGGGACAGGGGTTGGGGTAGACAGTGCTATTTTTCATTTCTCTTAGAAGGGTTTCTGAGGAGTAAACTGAGGAAGGGAGCAGGCACTTTGCCCATGATCATGACAGAGTTTGAATGGCACCACCAAATGGAAGGGACCCCAAAGTGTGCTTAGTTACCCTCTAGATTTTTGGCTCCACAGGGGCAGGGACTTTGTTTTGACCTGGGCTGTATCCTCAGTGCCAAGAACAATGCCTGACACATAGGAAGTGCTCCAGAACTATGTCACTATCTGAACCCCTCTGCTTTCCCAGCTCATGCTCCATCGCCATGATCGAAGGCTGCTGATGTTCAGAATGCTCTGCACTCACAGACAAGCCCAGGTTCCAGTTCCATCACTTTCTGGCTAGGTGACCTCAGGACTTAATTTCCTTATCTGTAAAATGGAGATAGCTATTCCCACTTCTGAGTTGCTGGGGGTATTTTTGATAGTTTTTGGAGCTTTCTTGGCACATAGTAGATGCTCCTTAAATGTTGGTTCTCCCAAACTTTCTTTTCACTGAGTCTTACCTTGTCCAGGCTAAACAACCCAGCAGGTTCAGACATCCCGTATTATCTCATTTAATCCCGACAACACGCCCTGTCAGGTATGGTTCTATCTACATCTCTAGGTGATAGATACGGAAACTGGGGCCCAAGGAAAAAGATTCTGGTCCCACAACAAGTGCTAGAGGCAGGACTTGAATGCCATTCTGTCTGTCTCCTGGCTTATTTTGCTAATGGAACACTTACTCATACCATTCATAATAGCTTATGTCTGAATTTCTAGCTGTGTGACCTCAGGCCTCTTACTACATCTCTATGAGCCTCATTTTATTCAGCTGCCCAATGGGCATAATTACTCCAACTCCCCAGCATTGGCCTTGACGACAACCCAGGGTGGTTGACTATATCAGACTTTCTTTGCTTCCCCCCTGATTCTCTACGAGTGACTGACAGATGACATGCTGCTCACCGCCATCCTCCTGAGACATTCCTGTTAAGGCACTTGGAAATCCAGCCCCTTCACTCTCTTTCCAGGAAACATATTTGAATGCAAGTGAGTGAGAGGGACACTATTAGAGGGATAACATTGGGTCAACTCTAGTTTATTAAAACAGCAGTAAATCATTTTTAAAACTATTATTAGCAGCAAGTGACCTTTGACACACCATGCAACTGATTGTGACACACCAATGGGTCACAACTTCTTGGGGATAAGGGCTGGTGTTTCCAATAGGTCTTTTGCAAGCAATGATTAGTACTGTTGTAATAATGACCATTGTTTCTATCCTGAGGGGCCACATAGTACAAAAGTACAGGAGCCAAACTGCTAGGGTTCAAATACTGGCTCTGCCACTTCCCAGCTGTATGACACTGAGCAAGTAGCTTAACTTCCCTGTGTCTCAATTTCCCCGTCTATCAAATGGGGATCATGATAGTAGTGCTTACTTTCCAAGGTTGTATGGGGATCAAAGTAGTTAATGAAAATAAAGTTTTTAGCACAGTGTTTAGTCCAAGCATCACCAAGCTACAACCTGCAGGCCATGTCTGACTCTCTGTGTGTTTTTGTAAATAAAGTTTTATTGGGACACAGCGAGCTTAATTTATTTGACTATCATCTTTGGCTGCTTTTGTGCTACAAGAGCAGATTTGAGCAGTTTCAACCAAGACTGTACTTTCTGGTCCTCTACAGAAAACAGCTACCAATCTCTGTGTTAGTTCATAGAGGAAGTAAGTGCTCAATAAATGTGAGCTGCTTTCATTTCATTTCATTTCACTTCATTTCATTTCACTTCATTTCATTCTTCTAAAAGGCCATTCATTGTAAACATGGAGGCACAAGTCCAGAGAAGAGGAAATGACTTGTCCAAGGCAACACAGCTAGGATGGTATAGGATTGGGCATGGTACCCAGGACCCTTGGCTCTTGGCCCAGGGAAATTTCTAATACATGACTTTAACCAGGGATTTCTCCATACTTTGAGTCCTTGGGCTCAAAGTCTTTCCTTCAGGATATGGAATAAGCTGGCTTAGCTCCATGTCAAAGGATGCCAGCTGCCAAGCCCAGGGACTCCCTTCCTTCTCTGTGTCAGAGGCTCTGCCAGGTCAGCTGGCACAGGGCAGTTTCTTCACCTCATGCAGGCCCATTAGGACCCTTCTTGGGCTTCCCATCTTTGGGTCCATTGCCCTGGTAGGCCGTGCTGAGGTGGCAGCCTTGCTGGGTGATTAATGTTTCTGTCCCATGCTCAGGACTCTTATCTGCTTGCTGGCCTTGCCCTTGTTCTTATAATGGGCTAGTTTAGGCCATTTACATTTCCTTTGCTCTGCTCTCCTGTCCAATAGCAACTATGACATAATTACGTTGCTCTCCCTTATCGTTAATCCTCTCAAGCTGCCTAGTTATCTTTAATTTCCTGTCCATTTCCCTTACTGGGGAGCTAAGTGGAGCTAAGTCAGGCCAAAAGCGGTGGGATAGCATGGGAAAGCTCATAGATGCTCACCCAGGGCCCCTGGGGCCCAGAGAGGTAGCCTAGGATCCAGAGCCTATGAAGGCTGGTGGAACCCACCACTTCCCAGTCTGGGATTCCTCTGTAAACAAGTATTAGTCATTGGCAGGAGCAGGGGAGGAACCTCTGAGGTCCCTTTTGCCCAACTTGGGCAGTCAGGGAGTTTTCAGACCTAATTTTAGTGGGCTCAGTAACCCCCAGCCTCTCAAACTTCTCTCAGTACCTATACCAAATACTATTCTTGTCCCCACTGTCTTCCCCAGGTCTTATGGCTCCAGGAATTGTAGGCTCAGGACTAATTCTAGCTAGAGTGAGTATATGTGTATATGTGCATACATTTATGTACAAACTCATGTATGTTCCTGTGGCCATGGACTCCCTTTGACATTGGGTCTGGCATATGGTAAGCATTCAAGATGTGCTCATTCTCTCCCTCCCTTGGGTGACCATAGTGCCTAACACTGGGCAGAGCTAGTGGGTGAGCACACACTAGATAATCAGTCAGTGTTTGTCAAATGACTAGACTGACTAGGTATGTTCTTTCTGGGAGTCTGTACCGAGCACACACGTGCACACGTATGTATGTGTGTAGTATATGAAATGTGTGCACTTTGGGTATGAAGTGTTCACTCAGCGGTCATGTGTACTATATATACTTGGCAAGTGGATATGAATGTGCATGGTGTGTTGCAATGTATGTTTACATAGGAATGGGTACAGGCAGGAGAGTGAAATAGAGTTCAGGGCACAAACTCTGAGACAGACTGACCTGAATTATTTTTCAAGATTTTTTAAAAATTTATTTTTAGAGAGAAGGGAAGGGAGGGAGAAGGAGAGGAACAGAAATATTGCCTCTCACATGCCTCCAACTAGGGACCTGGCCCATAACCCAGGCACGTACCCTGACTGGGAATCAAACCAGTGACTCCTCCATCTGTGGGATGACACCCACCCCACTGAGCCAAGCCTGTCAGGGCTGACATGGGTTTGCATCCCAACTGTACACTTATCTTGGTCCTTGAATTTATCTAAGTCCCAGTTTTGTCACCTATAAAAAGGGAGGGTATACAAAGGTCAAACTCACAGGGATGTAGAGAGTGTAAAATGTGCTAATGTAGGCAAAACTCTTAGCACATGACCTGGCACGTGGTGAGTGCACAATAGATGATAATTGTTGATAATGATGATGATGACAATTAGTATGTGGTGAGCCTGGCTGTCTGGGTCATGTGTGCCATGTAGAGAGTATGAGCATGTGAGTGTGCAGGCCAGTATGGGTCAGAGTGTGTGAAGGAAAACCTGATTGAAGAAACTGGAGGTGTTGGGTAGACCCTGGGGATGCCTTCCTGGAAGGGAAGTCCAGAGAGCAGGAGCAAAGGCCACATGCATGCACACAGGAAGCCGAGAGAAGCCTAGACCTGGGTGTAAGGATCTGATGACTTAATGAACCTGCTCCCCTCTCAGCAGCATGTTGAATGAGATGAAAGTGGGCAGAAGACAATTTAGCTGGAGAATCAGGAAACAGGTCCCGACAGAGTAGCCTATTAGCTCAGGAAACGGTCCCTCCCAGGACCCTGTGGTTCTTACCCAAGGCATTTCAAAGCTAATGGGCCTTACCTGCCCAAGAGAAGGGAGGACAAAGCCGGGGAGCTGGGAAAGAGAGAGAAGGGAGACAGGAAACATATGCTGGAGGCAGACTTGGGAGGAGACTGGGAAGGATGTCAAGTTTGCAGGGAATACTAGAATAAGTGGTTGGAAGAAGACTTGGGGTTCTGAGGAAGAGTGAGAGAACTGGAACCTCAGAGGGGAGGGAAGTGAGGGGGAATACAGTGGCACTGAGAAGGCCGCCCCCTATCGCTGTCTGAGCCTGGTGGCATCTTCTTTAGAGCAGGTGTTGCAGTGTCTCATTGAATCCCTGGGGCTAGTGCTAGAGCTATTCCATGCTCCAGTGGCTAGGATCATAGTTACAAAAATAGAAGGTGACCCAAACTCCAGGGCAATCCAGGGACATTTGAATATAGGAGGAGATGCTTCTTAACCACAGACTGAATCTAGAAACCAGGCAACAAACAGCTCCCTAGCTCCCCTCCATGGCATTTTCAACCTATCCCTGTGCCCTTTTCTTTGGCTTCTCTCTCTCAGGGCATCATGTAGCCTAGCTTGGCTACTTAGTCACTTCTGAGGCTCAGCTGAGGCTGATCTATCATTCACCCTGGGAGTTGGTGGCTGGCTACCCTTATCTGCTACTGTAGGTCTGAAATCCTGTCCTGCATCTCTGCACTCTCCAGGACAGACCTGCATCCCTGAATGGGGAGACTTCTTTTGCCACAGTTGATATGGACACTTGTTGACCTCCAAATTCTCACACTTTTGGTCTTTGCCCTCATTCTCTTTACTTTCTGCCTGAGTACCTACCAATTGTCTGTAGGCCCTTGAAGTCAAGGACCACAAAAATACAGTTCATTAATGATAAAAATGGTCATTGTGATAATAATACTACTACCAATGAAGATAGTGACAGTCTCAATGGTGGTAATGCAGGTGTCTGTGGTGAGGAAGGTAATGATGTCGATAACAATACAGGTGATGGTAATAGAGGTGATGATGGTGATGGCACATGTAGTAATGGCAATGGTGTTGATGCACTTAGTAATAGTGACAGAGGTGGTGGTGATGATGATGGTGGAGGTAATGATGATTATGTTACACACAGAAATGGTGGCAAGGAAGAGGATGAGGGTGATAATAGTTGAGGTAGTAATAGTAGTGACAATGATGGAAATGGAAATATTAATGTAGAGGTAGTGGAGTTGATGATGATGGTAGATGTGGTACTTGTGATATTAGAGTTAGGAATAGTGGTGCTTGATGGAGGTGTCATTGATATTGAGAGTAATGGTGTAGGCAGTGGTGGTGATAGTGGTATTCAGGGTAATGGTGAAGATGGTAATGTTAATTGTTGTGATGACAATAACAATGGTAATGGGGATGGAAATGGTGGTGGCTATGGTAATAATGGTGATGGTGATGAAGACAGAAGCAATAGACAATGGTGATGGTGATGACAATTATGATAGCCAAGAGTCTGATAGCTGTACTCACTAAATCTATTATTTTCTATTTTACTCCTGATTTTCCATCTAATACCATCCATCTTAGCTTTACCTTATCTTCTATCCTTCACCTTTTCTGGGAGATTAGAAAATTGGGCCAACCAATAAAGATACTGTACAGCTGCTGGTTTCCAGAAGAGTAGCTGGGTCCCCTAGTCTCATTTGTTGTTGGGAGAGTCAGAATTCAGGCAGTGACTTTCTCATTACCACTAACGTCAAAACAGCAAAGTCTTGACACCAGGGACTAAAGTCAGGGATTATGAGGCGCATCCTAATGGTGAGGAATGCAGTGCAATTCTGTAGAGTTACCTGAGGAAGGCTATGGAATGTCCTACCTTTGAGGTGGCATGGCACAGATTAAGAGAGGGAGAGATCTCATTGGCCTGCATGAATTGTGCCTAAAGACAGGGGGATGGGCATGATGATCTCAGGGCCAACTTCAGGACTCTGATTGTTTGCCTTGCTAGTCAGGGAAAGGAGGTGGATTTATCTACTGAAACTTGGAGTTCTGTCTTAGAAGCTAATGGTGAGGGCATGAGAAGAGTTGGTTTGGGAAGGGAAGAGGCAATGCAGTCTGGTGGTTTAGAGAAATGTTGGCATTCTTGTCCAGATTCCTTGTGGTTCTGAGTGGGAGGTGACCCAGGATGTGGGCCTCTGTCACATTGCCTCCAGCCCTGCATCTGCCAAGAGGCCGCCCTTCAGGGCCATGGCTGCCATCCCCCAGCCAGGCTGTGGTAAGAGGGAGGGAGAGGAAGGGGAGAGGGAGGGACACTGCTCACAGTTCCTGGGAGGAATCTGCTTTCTCCCACAGACTTTTGGAGCTCTTACCTCCCCCGGAAGTTCTCCTTTGCCCTCCCTCTTCTCAGTTTTTTTATTTTCGAAGGCCACTCACAGAAGCCTATCAGGGACAGGCTTCCTGTAGCAACTGGTACATTGCCTGTACCAAGGCAAGGGTAACATACCAAGGGAAAGGGGACACAAAATGCTTCACAAATAGCATAGGCTTTAGAATCAGAACTAGGGTGAAGTTCTAACTCCATTATTTAATCACTATGACTTTAGACCTATAGGGTGCTACTCTCTGTAAAATGAGGGCCTACCTCACAGAATTAAATTAGATAATGTTTGTAAGGTACCTAATATACTATTTGGTGACTAGTAGATATCTAAGAAATATTAGTCTACTCCATCCACCTTACATCCCACCACCCCTTTCAGAAAGGGAGTAAGTAGGCATGGTCTAATCCCCTTACCAGGCCCCTTGGGCAAAGACCTTTCCTATCTCACTGTGCCATCTGAGCCTGCTTCCTGCATTTTCCATGAGACCAGGAAAGTCTACATAATGTTAAAGGGGAAAGCACCTTGTCCAGCCTGGGTGCTAGGTTTAGAGTCAGAAGACTCGTTTGTGGTATGACCTTGGTTATTGTTTAGCTTCTCTGAGCCTCAGTTTCCTCATCTGAAAATAGGGATAATAATCCCTGCTCTGCTGGCCTTGCAGGGTTATTGTGAGGCTCAAATGAGATCATACTTTGAGAAGTGCAAACTGCTGAACTTGTGGGTGTCTTTAGCTTTGTCTGGGAGGGAGGAGAGGATTAGTCTTTGGAGACTAGGCTACTGCCCCAGCTCAGGGGGGTTTTCCCCTGGAGGAGACCAGAGCCAAAGTATTCAGGGGTTCAGGGGTCACCAAGGATATAGAATTGGAACCAAGCCATGAAGCCATCCATGTTCAGCTTGGGTAGAATGGGACGGGAGGCATTCACTTGTGTCCTTTTGCATAAGTCACATGTAAATATGTCAATTATGGGGTTTGAGTCAACTGCCTGGGGACTTTTGAGCCAGATGACAACCCCAAAAGGCCAAAGGCCTTCCTCCATATCTTTCTCTCATCTTCTGCTTCTACTGAGTTCAGAACTTGACTTTACCATTGTCTGAAGCTGGCCAATCCTTCTCCACCTGCCACAGGAAACTGTGGGCTATGTCCTTCTAAGTGATCTGAAATCAGAGTAGGATTTTCACTGAGTTGGGAGTTCTGATGGGGCACAGATTTTTATGGTACCCTCTGTTTACATGATCATAGGCCTAGTGCGTGTGGCCTGAAAGCCTTCACCAATAGTTTTCTTCTTTCTCCCACATGTCCTTTCTACCCTTGTTTTCCTCATCAATCACCCACTCTTCTTTCTCATAGGAATGGTCAGCTTCTTTGCACTTTGAACTTTCATCAGTGGGTCCTCTTCTTCTACACCAATGTCTAATCTACCCCCGCTTCTGGGCAACAAGGATACCCATGCCTGTCACACACCCCCAGACTGACTATATAGCCTCAGAGTGCATTCCTTTATTCTTTGTTTCCTGTATATCCCCACCCCAGCTGCTCATGTTTCTTTGAAAGCCTCATTTCCAACCCCCCATGCTAGCCTCTGGCTCTAGCTCCTCCAGCGTCCTTTCACAATCCCTGCCTCCTTCATTTTCCTGAGGACGGGCCAGAGTTACTTGGAGACCCTCCTTCTACCCTTTCTTTCCCCTCTGCCCATCTTCTTGTCTTTCTACCACAGCACCTCCCTCCTCTTACCTTGTGGCTCAGCTCCTATCTCCCATTCCTGCTGCTGATGCATTCTTGTGCCCCTCCCACCACAAGCAGCCTGAACTCCAGATACCTGCTCATCAAGTCAGCTTGGGCCTTGCCTGGCCCCCACCCACAAAGCTCAGTCCAGTTGGCCCCTCACTGTGGGTGTCCCACCACAGCCAGCTGCTGCCTGCAGTTCATTTGTGGGGACCATTCCAGCCACCACTGGAGCTGAAGTTCAAACGTGGACCTCCTAGCATGTGTTTGATCAGCTGAGGCCAAATCCACAGCCTTTTGGAAATGGTGCCCACCAGCTCTCCTGTGCTCTGGAGCCAGGGTCCTAAGACAGGCCTGGCATGGCCCAGTGGGCAACACATGAGGAGGGGAGGAAAGGCAAGGAAAGGACAGCTCTTCTCTCTCTCTTTCTGTGTGTGTATGTGTGTGTGGTTCATGGAGTGGTGGTGATGTATGTGTTGTGTCACTGTGTCAGAAACTGCTGGGTGCCACTGAGGTGTTTGATGGGCTGTCACTGTGCTGTGTGAGTGCCATGCACTTACTCTGTGTGTTGTGTGCCAGAGGTTGGAGGGCTGCCATGCTTTGGGGGTAGTGCATGTGTTTGGTGTTACTCTGTCCTATGTGCTCATGTTGTGGCTGTGATGCATGTTGTGTAAATGGTTTGGGGTCTGATGGATGCTATGATGGGTGTGTTATCTCACTGAGGTGGGGGTTATATGGGAGATGCATCATACTTGACTGCAAGTGTGGCATGGGTATGCTTGGAAAATTGGGTGTCATGGTGCTGCTGTATAGTGGGGATATACTGTGTGTCACTAGGTGTATGTGTCTGCTGGGAGGCTGTGATCTATATGGCATGAGTTTAATGATCCCCAAACTCAGTTCCCAGTGCCTATATCCCAGACCCAGGAGTCTCCAGTTTCAGGTGAATTGGGGCCAAATTCTTGTATAAGTTGTCTTGCTTCCCACCCCTCCCCTGCCCTGCAGGGGAGGTCATCCTTTAGTTCCTGTGGTTTAATCCAAACAATCAGCTGAAGTTCCCTGAATACTCAGCTTATAAAGACAAGAGTGGGAAGAGGTAGAGGAGAAGCAGTGGCAAGAGAAGAAGGGGGAGGGGAAAGAGGAGGAGGAGAAAGATAAACAGGAGAGGGAAGCAAGGAGAACCAATTGGAGGGCTTGCCCAAATCCAGGGACACTATTCTAGGCCCTTGGAGATGCAGTAAATCCACTGCTTGGCTTTAGCACTGCTAAGGCCAAGTTCATGCGGCCATAGGAGAGTCAATCAGGTGCACCTGGTTTTATCTGGGGAGCAGAAACACCTTTGAGAGGAAAAGATGTTTGAGCTGATGTCTGAAGGTGTGATGTGTGTGAAATCTCCTCTGGGTTTGTGATTCCAGCACTTGGAAACTTTTCTACTTACTTTCTTGGTTACCCAGGCTTAAACTGAGGGTGTTATTTTTGGATTATTACTCTTCCCCCACATCCAATCAAGTTGGCAACCATTGCAAGGGTTCATGCATTTAATCATTTAATCAACAAATAGTCATTGTGCCTGGAATCTTCTAGGCACAGTGCCAGGCCCTGGGAAGCCATGAGCAAGCAGGCAGGACTAGGTTTCTGCTCTCATGGATCCTATCTTATCATCAGTGTTCTCCCCCAACTGATTTGGGTGAGGCCTGCACTCTTCCCCCCCAGTCCAGGCTCACCTCTTCAGCCCACCATCCTCATTGCAGCCAAGGGAGCTCAAAAAAGCTGTGTTCATTCAATGAAATTCACTGTGGGACTACTGTGTGCCAGGCACAGTTTTGGACACTTGGAATACATCAGCAAACAAAAAGATCCCTCACGGAGCTACCTAACAATGTGGCAGAAGGAGATGAACTGTAAACAAAAATGTAAGGAGTAAATTATACAGTGCATTAGAAGGTGGTGCATGTTTTAGAAAAACCAAAGAGAAAAGTAGCAGGGATTGGGGATGCTAGAGTACAGGGCAGGATGCAGAATTACTCAAGGTGGTCAGGGCTGGCCTCATTGAAATGTTGGAAAGGGGAGATTTGAGCCAAGACTTTAAGGAGGCGAGAGAATTAGCCATGCAGATATCTGAGGGCAGAGCATTCTGGGCAGAGGGAAAAGCCAGTACAAAGACCATGAGGTGGGAGCATGCCTGATGTGGTTGGAGAACAGCCTGCAGACCACTGTGGCTGAAGTCCAGTGAGCTAAGGGGGAGTAGCTGGAGATGCTGGGGGGTTGAATTGCAGGAGGATTCTGAGGCCAGTGTAGAGACAATAGCTTTTACTTTGAGTGAGACGGGGAGCTGTGGGAGGGTCTCGACCTATGTTGTAACAGGATCTCTCAGGCTTCTCAGTGGAGAAATCTGTAGGGGGCAAGGGCAGAGTCAGGGAACCAGTGTGGGAAGCTACTACGATGATCCAGGCAAGTTCAAAAAGATCAAATGGGAGAGGATCCGGGGCGGGTTTTTTTGTTTTCTCAAGAAAACTGGGCAGGTAGGCAGGGCCAGGGAGGTATCGTTACTGCTGGCAAGCAGAGGAATGGCCACAGAAAGGCTGGCCGGCAAGTAGTCCTCAGCTGGCTAGGAACCATCCACAGAAGCAGAGGAAGCCCTGAGATGCTGCCTGGAGTCCTTTCTGCTTAGGCCAAGTCTCTAGTCCCATCTGAGCCTCTGAATTCATCCAGTAGCAGTGAGCCACGTGAAGGCTGACTGCACATTCATCAGTAGAGCATATGGAGCCTTTGCTAATCTGCTGACTTATATACCTCTGCTACAATCCTGTGTGGTAGATATTCATATCATCAATTGCTGCCACTTGCATGGTGCTTACTATAATGCCAACACTTATTCTTAGAGCTTTATGTGCATCAAGACATTTGATTCTCACAACGACCATCCTATAAGGTAGATATTGTTATCATCCTCCTTACACATGTGATGAAACTGAGGGACAGAGAGGTTAAATAACTTGCTCGAGGGCACTGCTAGTTGTTCAAAGACAAGGCTGGAATTGAAACTGAGGCATTCAGGCTCTATACTTTGTGCTCTTAGCCCATATGCTGATAGGAAAACCAAACTCAGAGACGGGGGTGACTTCCCAAGGTCACACAGCAAATTCATGGTGAAGCATATATTGGTGCCAATGCACCTGACTCACAGCCCAGTGATTCCTCTGATGGGCGTCACATTTCTCCAGCTTTCCACCCTAACCCTCCAAGCTCACATAGACTCTGAAGGTCGACTATTGTCTTTAGACTTCATCTTTATTTTTTGCAATGTTCTTTTGCTTCCTCCCCTCCCCCACCTGCCTGTTTCCAAGCAGAATCTTGGAGCTTTCTCACCAGCCCATGCCCTGAATGGCAGAGGCCAGGAAAGGAGGCTGAGCTGCCGCCAAGTGGGTGGCATTTGCTGGAGGCATTTTTCCGCTCAGTGAGTGTCTTCGTCCCCCAAAGACTGAAGGAGAGATATGAGGGAGGAGCGCTATGGGCTGGGCTGGAACAATCCCTTCCAAGCCTCCCTAGAAGATACACACGTCTGTGGGTGTTCATGCATGTGTGTGCCTGCCTGTGTTTTCACATGTGTGTCTGGCTGGATGAGGGTGTTGGGCCACAGTGTGTGTAGGAACTCTTGTGAGTGTCTTCCTGGGTGTGTATGTATTTATTGATGTCTGTGTGTGTAACCACAGCTGGATGGGAGAATACGTGTGAATGTGTGTATCTGGGCATGGGTATGATAAGAGTGGGAGGTGTGTGTGCGTGTGTGAGCATGCATGTGGGGATGGGTGTGTGGGGCTCTGGAGCATGGGGCTAACCGCTGAGCCCTTCTACTGATCTGGCTGGCCTCAGCCTGCCCTGCCTCCTCGGCCACACCTGTTGGCCCAGTTCTGCAGCCCACATCAGAAATCACCTGGTTCTCAGCTTTGTTTTCGGCCTCTTTGTCACTCCCTGCCTGGCTTTTGGCCTCTCCCTCAAGGCCTCCAGGCCCTGTCTAGGGGAAGCAGAGACCACTGTGATGGATGTAAGTACACACTAGTTCAGTCCCCTGAGAACCAGCATGATGGTGTTCCTGGAGGCCTGGGCTCAGGCATAGGCTGCTGCCATCAGAATGGCATGGGTTATTCATGTTGAATTGCTCTGATAACTTCCACTATCCCCATGGCACAGATGGGGACTGTGTCTGTTGAAATGCAATCAGGCAACAGAAACCACCATAGGTTTTTCAACAGAGGGGATTTCATACAGGGATTTAATCCAGGTAGCACAGACTTGGGAGTGAGACAGCCCGGCGTCAGGTCCTGGCTCTGCTGTTTACTTACAACTTAGCCTCACTGTGCTTCAGTGTCGTCATCTCTAAGCTAGAGGTGATAATAGCAGTATATACCTCACAGGTTCAAGGGGAGTGTTAAAGAGCCAACACATGTAAAAGTGTTTAGAGCAGTGCCTGGCACATAATAAGTCCTGTATAAGTGTGGGTTGTTATTAGTAGCTGTAAGTTATTAGTGGCTGTGGAACAGAGATGAAATTTCTGGGGTTTTAGGATCTGTCCCACCTTAGGCAGGCACTTTTCTCTCTCTGGAGCTCCATGTGTCCCAGAATTTGGTCAGGAAATCCTTTCACACTGCCACGATAGTGGCAGAAATAGGCAGTAGACAGTATCTTGCTGCTTGGCTCTGAGACAGGGTCCCTCACCCTCTTTTTCCCAGAGTGCTCTTCTCATTCAGCTTACTGGTGCACATGCACATCTGGATGCACACCAGAGGCTCCGCCCTTTCCAGGCGTGGCCCCAAACCTGTAATCCCAGCCTTTTGGAACATCCCTGCACACCTGCACAGCTCATGATTCACAAAGGACTCACCAGCCATTAGCTCATTTGGCAGGCATGACAATTCCGGGAGATCAAGATTTTAAACCTCTTTGTTCCCCGTACAGACAGAAGCTGAGTCTCAGAGAGGTTGAGCAATTTGCCTGGAGGCACACAGGTAGTATGTGGCACAGCCAGGGCATGAACTCATATCTGTGTGACTCCAGGCCCACATTCATAACCACTCCAGCCATAGCCCCTGAAGTTCTGTGGACCTATCTGTCTCCCCCTCAGGGATATAAGCCTTCTGCAAGCTCTAAGTCTCTTTGCCCAGCAGTGCCTGGCACAGAACTGAGTGCTCAGTGGGATGTAGCCCATAGGCCAAACCCCGAAAAGTGATATGTGTTGTTCAGCTTGAAGAATATTTAGGGAGTTTAAGATTAGTCACCATGATTGAAAGAGTAATTTTATATAAAAATCCAGAGCTCCTCTTGAAAAATTCAGGAGCCCTGACAACCTTGGGCTTGCATTCCAACATGGCAACAACCAACTGTATTCCAGCTGCTGCTCTTGGAGATGGGGCACGTGGTTGCCATTTCACCTAGGGCTCGTACTTTCTGTTGTCACTCCAGCTGGCATCCTCCCACCTGCTTGTCCCGTAGCTTCCTGCCACTCATTCTATATCTACACCTATGTCCCCCATTTGGCCTGATATGACATCAGGGCTGGTGCCTCCTGAGGCAGAGTCTGAACCCAAGGGAAACCCTGGGGCTGAAGGAGCTGTCTACCCACATGAGCTTCCCATTAGTTCTGTAGTCATTTATCCCCAGCCCTTCTACCCAAGCCTCTTTCTCTCCACACCATGTAGCAAGGGGGGCAAACCTTTATTTATGTTGTTCATAAATAAAGGGCTCTGGGTGGCAGAGAGTGGGGCTTTTCTTCTGGCCAGAGTGAAATCAGGGAAAGCTTCCAGGAAGAGGCTACATTTGACACTGGAAGGATGGGCAGGCTTTGGATGGATGGAGATGGAAACAGGAGGAAGACTGGAATTTGCAGCAAGAGCAACAAAGACAGGGAGGTGGCCATTTCTGGGTTGTATACTAGTTGAGTGTGACTGGATCTCCGGGTGATGGAGGGGAGCAGGGGAAGGGGAGGTGGGAATGAACATTTGTTGACCCCTCATCTCTGGAGACTCCTAGTGCCTGCCTGGCACTCTGTGAGGTACACGCATGCAGGAACTTAGTTAGTTCTTACAGCAATCCTGTGAACCCAGACGACAAGCAAACTGAGGTTCAAAGGTTAGACCATTTGCCCAAAGCCACACCGCTAGTAGAAAAGCTGGAATCCCCAACCCCAAACCCAGGTCTGCCTCAGTATTAGGAGAAAGAGGGCTGGAAGCCCATAGAACACTTTGAGCATGCAGGTGGTTGGTTCTATCTTGTCTTCTGGACCAGTCAGGTGGTCCATGGGACATGGAAGGGGAATTCAGTGTCCTGTCTCCTTCTCCCCCCACAGCTTACCCTTTGCAAGTCCTTTGACCCCCACCTCCCAAATAGCTCTCCATCCCCACTGCCTTGCCCCACACCTCTCATCTGGACCACAGCAGAGTCTCCCACATGGTCTTCCTTCTCCTATTCTCCCTCCCTTCCCATTAGCTCTCCACTGTGGCCAGAGGGAACTTCCGAAAGGTCACAGCTGACTGTGTCCCATGACCCCACTCACACCCACTCGTTTGCTGGGAACTCTCCAAACAGCTCCCAGTCATTTTCTCCCTCTGTCTTGATTGTCGTTTAACTCCTCCACCCTTTCAGTGCTGGCATATTCCTTGTATTCTTTCAGACTCAGTTCACATGTTGCTTCCTCCTGGAAGTTTGTCCTGACTGCTCTCCTCTTTATTTGAGTTAGGTGGCCCTCGCCTGGCCTCCCAGAGCCTTCTGGGCTCACATCCACCATGGCCCTTTCCCATGTACCCTGTAATAAAACCACCTTCGTTCGAGGTCTCCTACAAGCCTGGACATTCATCCCAGGCAGGACAGAGGGCCAGTAGAATGCAGTGGTTAAGAGCCTGGATTCTGGGCTCAGATTACCTGGCTTGGAACCCTGGTCCTGCGAGTTAGTAGATGTGTGCACTTGAGTACATCCCTTCGCCATTCTACGCCATGGTTTTCTTCTGTAAAATGTGGATTATCATAGCACCAACCTGCCAGAGGAGTTTTGTCAGAAAGAAAGAGGAGAGTCCATATAAAGCACTTAGAACAGTGCCAAGCTTACAGCAAGTGCTCAATAAACACAGCTATTATTACTCATTTCTCTATCCCCAGGGCCTGGCACAGACTAGGTGTTTGGTGTCTGAAATGGAGGCCTGGAGTACCCTGGGTCAGGGGAGATGGGCCTTCTCGGAGGGTGACTTAGCTGGAAGATGAACCCCTCCATAAATGGCCAGGAAGGGCTTGGGAGCAGACATGGCCCCCAGGGAGTAACTTCAGAGCTAATGGCTGCTACATGTGGCAGCTCCTATCTGGTCTGGTCACCAGCCTCCCCCATCAATGTGGTTCAAATAGTCAGCTGACACTTCATTAGCCTAAGTCCAGGCCCAATTCTGCTGCCATGCAGTGAGAGAGCGAGCTGCTGGGGGGCCAGAGGCTCGTTAGGGCCAGGCCTTCACCAGGGCCAGAGGGCCCACAACGTGATACCGGCTCAGGGCCCAGTCCATGTGTTTCCAATCAGCAATTAGTCTTTAATTAATGGGGCTGCAAAATGATTGTTTTCCCGTCTGAATGGCGGCGTGGGCAGGGAGCCGGCAGGAACGGCCATCTGGGGAGTGTTAAGCTGGAGTTACAAGAGGAGACATAAAGAAAGGAACCAAACACCCCAATTTGGGCCCGAATCATGGCCCTGGGCAAGCTGCATGGCGCCCAGCCCAGTGGTAAATGAAAGCCAGGCCTGGGCTCCTGGTGGCACCTGCTCTTGCCTAAGCTCTGATACCACAGTGGCTCTGAGGATGGCCAGAAGGATATCCTCTGGGGCTTCACTTTCCCCAAGGGCACCATAAGGAGTTCCCTAGCGGTGCTCTGACACACTTGCCCAAGTTGCATATGACTTAGTGGGAAAACTTGTCCTTGGATCATGGTCCCTGACATCCCAGCCAGGCCTCATCTCTAAAATGGTGATTATCATTTTTATTACTTCCTAGGCTGCTTGGGATAGAAAACAGTTCTATAAACTGTGAAGTGCTGTGCTGGGTTCCTGGAACTTGGGACTGGGAAGTCATCCTTCACCTCTGGGGTTTCTTGTTCCTGAGTACCTCTGAGCCTGGTTCTCATACCCTGTACTCATGCCAACTGGAGGAGGAGAACTACTGAGGATGGAAGCTACTATAAGTACCGCGTGGCTGCTCAGCTTGTCTACTGCATTATGTCACCAAGCCTTCACTATAGTCCTCCAAAGTAGGGGATTTTATTGCCCCAGTTTACAGAAAAAGAACCTATGTTATTGAACAGCTTACTGTCTGGGAATTGAGCCCAAGCAGGCTCCGCTATGGAGCCCATGGTCTTAACCACTAACCAAGGGGCAGCTTCTCTTTATTTTAGGAGGCCCCATTCTTGGACAAGTTTGACATAAGCACCATCCCCTAACATCTAGAACCACAGGCAAAAGTCATTAGCTGTGGCTGAACCATTAGCGATAAACATATTCAGTGCTCCCATGGTGTGGATGAGGAGACTAAGATCTGAGAGTGAGGGTGATATAGAAATGTATCCGGAATCATATTGTATGTTCCTGGCAGTCCTGGGCTTGGGACTCAGTTTACTGAGTTCTACTTCAAAATTCCATCCCTTTGGACTCTTCTCTTTCCCTTATCTCTGACATCCTGATGAGTCCACCTCCTAGATATGCCTTTGGTTTATCAGCATGTCTCCATCCCTTCTGTGCCTGCCAGGGTCAAGTCTTCTCCTCCCCTACCCACACCTGGTGCTGCCTCCTTATCCCTCTCACTGGCTTCCAGATGAACCTTTCAAATGTACACCTTGGGTCCTATTGCACACTTGCTTAGAAACCTTCAATGACTCCCTGTGGCCTGCCAAATGAAGTACAAAGTCCTTAGCCAGCCACCCAGGGCCTCCTACATAAAGCTGCAGTCCAGTTTTCCAGCTTTAACTCCATTTCCCTGTTTATAAATCGTATGCCTCAGCCAAACTGGACTCATCAAAGATTGGTTTCCTGTTCTGAAGGATTGTTCTGAAGATTAAATTCGTTGCTGTATGTAAAGTTGGACCAGTGCCTGACACAGAGCAAGGGCCATATCAGAGTTGTTAAACAGATTCAAAAAATAAGTATGCGGACCTGCCATATCTATGCCCAACTCCAGGCTTCTTTTTGCTCACTGGTTTTCCTGCAGTTCACTCTCTGCATTGCCAAACCCCACCCAGCCTTCAAGGCCTTAAATAGTCCCATGTTACTTCCTCCAGGAAGACTTTCTTGATCTCTTCTGCCTTGGAATCCCACCAGCAATTTCTTTATCTTTTCCTATGGCTGCCCAGTCAGTATTTTATAACCAGTGAGTGTGTGCATTTGTTCTTGAGTAGCCTTGAAGTTTCTCAAGGGGAGGTGGTACGGCGAAGAGAAAAAAAGCACAGTATGGGCATCAGGCTGACTTCAGTTTAAACCCCAGTCCTTTGTGACCTTGGACCATGCCTCTCTGAGCTGCGGTTTCTGTAGCAGTAAAGTAGTCCTTACCTGACAGGGGGTTTAAGAAGGCTTTGGTACAAGAGGCCACAGACTCTCTGGCACACTGTGCGAGCTCTCACTTCTTACCTTTTTGCACTGAGGAGCTAGAAAGAAACCCTGGTGTTTATGAGCTGAGGCTTGGCAATTTCTGACCTGGGAGATATTTAATCAGTGGCTTGACCTCCTCCTGTATCTCAAGGCCCAGGTAGCTGTATCCTTTTCCAGTTATTCACTGGTTCCCCCTCCAGCACTTACATCAGTGACCTGATCTGGTAAAAACAATATCCAGATGCCCTTGTGTTTCTTAACATGAAATTTGCCATTGACTGAGGAGGGATGGCCATTCTGAGTCAGTGCCTTCTGGCAGTTTCCTTCCTATCACCTTCATAGAAATCAGAGGGCAGGGACCCTGGGAATTCTAGCCTATTTGCCAGCTCCCCATGTCCTTGCCCAGGCTACATCCTCAGTCATACTGTGAGTTGGTGCTGCTTCCATTCCCTACATTGAGGGAGCTTAACAATGACCCCATGGCTGGCCTTACTTTCTGAGGACTTCCCAGGAGGGCAGACTTGGGCCAGTAGAGCTTGCCTAGGAAGGCAAGAGGCCCAGAAGTGTTCCCTCACTACCAATGACTGGCTGGGAATCCCAGGGCCAGTTCTTTCCCCTTTTTGAATTAGTAAAATGACACTGTCTAGGCCTACATTTTAGAGATGAGGTGGGATGTCAGGGAGCATGACCTTGACTTATCTCCCTGTTTCCACTCTTTCCCACTTCAGTCTATTCTCAGTGCAGGAGCCAGTGGGATCCTATTAAAACATACACCACATCATGCCATGTCTCTGTTCAAAAGCATCCCTTTGCTTCTCAAAAACCATAGTAAAATGCCAAAGGCCTTGAAATGATCTATAAGAAAACACATCATGGGTTTTCAAACTTGGCTGCACAGTGGAGCTATCTAGGGATTTAAAAAACTACCGATACCTGGGTCTCATGGCCAGAGGCTCTGGTTTAATTGGTTTGGGATGCAGCCTGGTGCTGGGGATTTTAAAAAGCTCCCCCAATGAGTCTAGGTAAGAACTAATGCCCATGTGATCTGCTTTCACCACCACCCTTACTTCTCTGAATTAATTTCTTAATCTCCCCCCATTCCCTCTGCTCCAGTCACTGTCTTTGCTGTTCTGCTAAAACCCAGGCACACTCTCACCTGATGGCCTTTGCACTTAGTGTTCCCACTGCCTAGGATACTTTTCCTCCAGCCAACTGTTTGTCCAGAACCCTCACTTTATTCAGAGTCCTGCTCAGATGTTTTTTCCTCAGAGAGGCCTTCCCTGCTCACCCAAGCTAAAAGAGTACCTCCCATCACCATCAATACGCTCTGACCATTGTCCTGTTTCATTTTCCTTACATCACTCATCAATATCAGCCATATTATTTATCGATTTATGTATGCATTTATGTATGTATATATGTATGTTTTAATCTTTTGTCTGTCTTTCTCCACTAGGCTATCAACTCCATGAGGGATAGTGCTTTGTTTTGTTCATTGCTGTATCACCAGAATCTACAACAGTGCCTGACACATAGTAGATATTTCACAAAGGTATCTTGGATACATGAAGGAATCAAGGCAATGGAAAAGCAAGTTTGGGAAGTAGGCCCATAGAGACTGGAATTTCCAGGTCAGATCTTTTCTAGCTATGTAACCTTGGACAAATCATTGGAACTCTCCGATCCTCAGTTTCTAATCTGTTAAAGAAGCCTAGGGATATCTACTTTATAGAGCTATTATACAGACTGATTGTGGAACAATCATGAAAAAGAACAAAGTTGGTTTCTTGAAACTTCCCAATTTCAAAACTTGCTGAAAAAGCTACATTAAACCACGCCTGAGTTATACTGGCATAAAGATGGACATATGAGTGAAGAGAAAAGAATTGAGAATCTAGAAATAAACCTATGCACTTATGTTTAATTTATTTTCAACGAGGGAGTCAGACCATTCAATGGGAAAAGAACAGCCTTTCCATGCAAAAAAATGAATTTGAACCTCTATCTCACACCATATACAAAAAAATACCTCAAAATAGGTCAAATACCTAAATGTAGGAGCTAAACAATAAAACATTAAAAAGAAAACACGGGGGTAAAATTTTTTGACCTTGGATTACACAATGGTTTCTTAGCTATAACACCAAAAGTACAAGCAACAAAACAAATAGAACAAAAACAGACAAATTGGACTTCATCCAAGTGCAGACTTTTGTGCTTCCAAGAATACTATCCCAAAAATAAAAAGGCAACCCACAGAATAAGAGAAAATATTTGTAAATTATATATCTGATAAAAGACTAGCAGTATATAAGAGCATTTAAAAGTTAGCAATAAAAAAAACACAATTTTAAAATGGGCAAAGGGTTGTAATATCAATATCTCTAAAGAAGATATATAAATGAGCAACAAGCTCATGAAAAGATGCTCAACATCATTAGTCATTAGTGAAATGCAGTTCAAAACAATGATACCACTTCACACTCACTAGAGTGGCAAGAATCAAAATGTCAGATAATAAGAAATGTTGATGAGGATAGGAAGAAATCTGAACCCTCACACTTTGCTAGTGGGAATGTAAAATGATTCAGCCTCTTTGGAAAACAGCTTGGCCATTTCTCGAAATGTTAAACATAAGTTACCACACAACCCAACAAATCCACTCCTAGTATAGATACCCATGGAAATTAGAAACATATGTTCACACAAAAACTTCATGAATGTCCTTAGCAGAATTATTCATAATAGCCAAAAGTGGAAGCAGTCTGTATGTCCATAAACTGATGAATGAATAGAAGAAATGTGATATATACATACAAAGGAATATTATTCGGTCATAAAAATGAACTTAATACTAATATGTCCTGGAACATGGATAACCTTGAAAATATTATGCTAACCTAAAGAAGCCAATCAAGAGGACCAAAAATTGTATGATTCCATTTATATAAGTGTCCAGAATAGACATATTTATAGAGACAGAAAGTAGATTAGTGTTTGCCAGAGGCTGAGGTATTTGGAAGGAAATGTGGAGTGACTGCTAATGGGTATTGAATTTTATTTGAGGGTAATGAAAATGTTCTGGAGTTAGGTGGTAATGAGTTTTGTGCAACATTGTGAATATACTAAAAATACTGAATTGTATACTTTATAGGGTGAATATTATGGTATATGAATTATATCTGAATAAAATAGCATAAGGGAAAAAAGAGAGTGCAGAGGGGTTCCATGTATCCTCTATCCAGTATTCCCCAATATCTTCATTTTACATAATTATAGTAGAATATCAAATCCAGGAAACTGACACTGGTATAATGTGTTCATATAGATCTATGCTGTTTGATCAATGTAGATTTGTGTAACCACCAGCACAATCAAGACACAGAACTGTTCCATCATCACAAAGATCTCCATCATGCTACCTCTTTATAGTCATACCCATCCCCCTTTACCCAACCATCCCTAACCCCAGGCAACCACTAATCTATTCCCCAACATTGTAATTTTGTCATTTCAAAAATGTTATATAATTGGAATCATACAGCATGGAATCTTTGGGACTGGATTTATCACATCATAATTCTCTGGAAATTCATCCATGCATGATCAAGAGTTTGTTTCTTTTGATTGTTGAGTAGTCTTTCATGGTATGGATGTACCAGTTTGTTTAACCACTTACCTATTTGGGGTCATCTTGGGTGTTTCTAGTTTTTGGCTATTACAAATAATGCTGCTCTGAACCACACATAGGTTTTTGTGTGGACAACTGTTCATTTTTCTGGGACCAATACCCAGAAGTGCAACTGATCGATTGTATGGAAAATGTGTGATTGATTTTTTAAGAAACCACCATACTATTATCCAGAGTGGCTGTACCATTATATACTCCCACGAGCAAAGTATATGATTTAGTTTATCTTTATTCTTGTTAGCATTTAGCATTGCCACTAGTTTTTTAGTCATTCTAATAGGTGTGAAGTGGTATTTCATCATGTTCTTAATTTATATTTCTTAATGTTTACTGATGTTTGATATCTTTTCATATGCTTATTTTCCACACACACACACACACACACACACACACACACACACACACACACATCTTCTTCAGTGAAATGTCTCCTTATGTCTTTTGCCCATGTTCTAATTGGATTGTTTGATTTTTTGCTATTCAGTTTTGAGACTTCTCTGTACATTCTAGATATGAGTCCTTTGTTAGATACATGGTTTTCAAATATTTTCTCCCACAATGCAGCTTGTCTTTTAATCCTCTCTACAGTACTTTTGTAGAGTAAAGGGTTTAATTTTGAAGAATTCCAAATTACCCATTTTTTTCTGTAGTGGATTGATTGGGCTTTTCATGTTGTATCTAAGAGTTGTTCACCAAGCCTTTAGTACTGCAGGTTATCTCCTTTTTTTTTTTTTTAAGGTTTTGTAGTTATACATTTTACATTTAAATCTCTGGTTCATTTTGAGTTCATTTTTGTGTAAGGTGTGAGGTTTAGGTGAAGACTCATCTTTTTGCTTATGAATGTCCAATTGCTCCAGCACCATTTGTTGAAAAGGCTATCTTTCCTCCATTGAATTGCTTTGCATCTTTGCCAAAAATCAGTTGGGTTTATTTGTGGGTCTGTTTCTGGGGTCTCTATTTTGTTTCATTGATTTGTGTGTCTGTTCCTCCACCAATGCCACACAGTCTTGATTACTGTCCTTATATAAGTTTTAAAACCAGGTAGAGTGACTCCTCCAACTATATTTTTGTTTTTCAAAATTGTTTTAGCTATTCTAGTTACTTGATTTTTCCACATGTGCTTTAAAATAAATGTTTGTACATCAATAAAAATCTTTCTGGTATTTTGATATGAACTGCATTAAACCTGTATTTCAATTTGGGGAGAATTGACATCTTTACTATGTTGAGTCTTCCAATCTGTGGAAAACACTGTGCCTCTCCATTTATCTAGATCTTCTTTGCTTTCTTTCATCATCATCTTGTAGTCTTCAACATACAAGTCCTGTAGTAGATGTTTTGTTAGATTTACGCTTTGGTAGTTCAAGTGGCACTATCTTTTTAGTTTCCCTATCCACATATTCATAAATAGTACATAGAAATACAATTGGATTTTTTTTAGGTTCCTTAGTATTTTCTATGTCAACCATCATGTCACCTGTAAGTAGGGACAGTTTTATTCCTTCCTTTTTGATTGGCATGCTTTTAATTTTCTTTCCTTGCGTTATTGTGCAGGCAAGAACTTCTAGTACTATGCTGAGTAAGAGTGGTGAGAGTCTCACCACTTTGTTTGCAATCTTAGGAAGAAAACATGTCTTTCACCATCAAATATGATGTTAGCTATAGGCTTTTGGTAGATGTTCTTTATCAAGTTGAGGACATTCCCTGTATTTTTAATTATTTGAGAGTTGTTATGAATAGGTGTTGAATTTTACCTATTGCTTTTTCTGTATAGAGAGATGTGACTGTGATTTTTCTCTTTTTGCCTGTTAACACAATGGATTATAATGATTAATTTTCAAATTTGGAACCATTCTTGCCTCTCTGGAATAAACCTCACTTGGTCAAGTTATATAATGGTTTTTAAATATCACGGAATTCAATTTGCTAATATTTTGTTAAAAGGTTTTTTTTATGTTCATTAAAGACATTGGTTTGTAGTTCTCTTTTTCTTCTACCTTGGTCTGGTTTTGGTATCAAGGCAATATTGGCCTTGTAAAATCAGTTGGGTATGAGTCTTCTATTTTCAGGAGGAGACTATATAGAATTGGTGTTATTATTATTTTTTTTTTTGCTTAAATGTGTGGCACAATGTAGTGAAAACATTTTGGTCTACAAATTTCTTTGGAGGGGAGTTTTTAATTGTGAATTCAATTTATTTGATAGTTATAGAGCTAATCAAATTATTTTATATTGTGTGAATTGTTGCAGTTTGTGCTTTTCTAGAAATTGGCCCATTTCATCTAAGTTGTAAAACTTAGGAGTTTAAAGGTGTTGATAGTATTTCCTTTCCATCCTTTTGACAAGTTTAGGGTTTGTCATGATATCTCATATTTTATCCCTGATATGGTGTGATTAGTATCTTTTTTCTTTTTATCATCCATCTTGCTAGAGGTTAGTTAATTTTATTGATCTCAAAAAATCAGCTTTTTGTCACACTGGTATTCTCTATTTTTAATTTCATTGTTTTCTACTTATTTTATTGTCTCCTTTTTTCCTACTTATTTTTGGGTTTACTTTGCTCTTTCCCCTCCAATTTCTTATGGAGTTTTGATTATTGATTTGATATTTTTTTCTTTTCTAATGTAAGCTTTTAGTGCTATAAAGTTCCCTCTTAGCACATTCAACTTCTTAGCTGTGTTATACAGATTTTGATATGTTGTGTTTTCATTTTCATCCAGTACAATGTTTTAGACATATATAACCTATCACCATCTACTGGTGTGAACATTTTATCACTTCAGTTGAACAGTACAAACTCTACCTTTTTATGTTCCTCTACATACCCTCAATTATAATATAATTGTCTTAAATATTTCTTCTACCTACACTGAGAACCACATCAGATATTGTTATAATTCTTTGTTTTTCTAGAATAATTTTTGTTTTAACTCTCAAACATACTTTAGACAATTCAAGAGGAAAAGGAAAGACCATTGTATACCAATATTTTACTCTCTCATTTGTTCTTCTTTCCTGATATTCCAATATTTCTTCTTTTATCATTTCTTTTACATTTTAAGAGTTTCTTTTAGTCATTCTTTTAGTGTAGGCTGGTTAGCAGAAAATTCTGTTCATTTTTCTTCATCTGAGACTGGCTTGGTGTACCCTTTGTTTCTGTAGGATATTTCTGCTAGATGTAGAACTCTGGATTGACAGTTCTTTTCTTTCAACTCCTGAAAATATTGCTCCACTTCCTCTGCCTTTCATGATTTCTGAAGAGAAATTCACTGTCATTTGAGTTGTTCCCCCCATAAGTAATGTGTCTTTTCCTTTTTCCTGCTTTCAAGATTTTTTTCTTTCTCTTTAGTTTCCAGAAGTTTGACCAGATGTGTCTTGGTGTGGATTTTTTGTTTATTTGTTTTTTCCTGTTTGGGGTTTGCTCAGCTTGTTGAATCTATAAGTTTATATCTTTTGCCAAATTTGGGAGAGTTTTGGCCATTATTTCTTTGAGGAGATTTTTTAGCCCCACCTGCATTCTCTTCTCCTTCTGTGACATGTAATTCCAGTGACATAAATATTGGATCTTTTTTTCATAGGTCCCTGAGCTCCTCTTCTTTTCTTCAGTGTATTCTCTTCCTGTTGTTCGGATTGAGTAATTCTATTGCTCTGTCTTTAAGTTTCTATTTTTCCTCTGTTCTCTCTATTGTTTATAAGCCCATCCATTGAGTTTTTCATTTCACTTTTATTTTTCCACTCAAAAATTTTGGTTTGTTTCTTTTTTATATCCTCTATTTCTTTGCTAAGACTTTTTATTTTTAATTTGTTTCAAGTATGTTTGCAATCTCTCACTGGATGATTTTTATGATAACTGTTTTCAAATCATTCTCAGAGAATTTTAATATCTGTGTCAACTTGATTCTGGCACTCATTGATTTTTTTCTCATTCAAGTTGAGGTTTTCTGGGTGTTTGTGTGTCACATGATGTTTTATTGAGAAGTGGACACTTTTTGTATTATCCTATGAAGCTCTGGATCTTATTTAAATCTTCTGTGTTAGCAGGAGTTGCCTAACACTGTGCCAGCAGAGGAAGGAAGATATCACCTCCTTACTGCCAGGTTGGGTGAAAGTCCAGGTTTCCTACTCTGCCTCCTTTGCTACCTCAGGGTGGGAAGGAGTGACTCATTACTGTTAGGTAGATAACAGGATTTCAGGCTCCCCACTAGACCTCCACTGACAGTGGGAGCAGAGAAGGCCTTGTTACTGCCAGGCAGAGATAAAAGTCCTGGCTCCCTACTTACCTTCTCTGATACTATGCAAGTCAGGGAAGAAGGAACAGGATTGAGGCACCTCATTACAGCCTAGAAATCTAGGCTTATCATTCAACTTTTACTGTTGTGGGTGGGGGTGGAGCCACAGTTTTTACTGTAGTATGTTAGGTTGGGGTAGAGTGCTTATTATCTAAATGTTTTCTGTCTTGCTATACTGCCCCTTCTCTGGTCCTTTGGCTAAAAGGGAGTAGGCTTTTGTTGGGGGTGGGTTTGTTTGTTTGTTTTTCAGCTGTTCCCATTGGTATTTTTGTTTGCTGGCTTCTCCGGCACCCAAGGAACTCACCACCATATTGTTTCTTGGATCTTGAGTTTCTTAGATGGTCTGCATTCTCCCCACCTATTACAATCCTCGTATGTTTGTGTTTTATATGATGCCCATAGTTTTCAGCTGTATTTAGCATGAGAAGTAAGAAGAAATGTGTCTACTTCTCTCATCTGGAAGTAGAAGAACCCCTCTGTTACCTTTCTCTCCCATTTAAGAAAAGCCACAGGGAATATCATAAATCTTCTCTAGTTGGTTTTTACAAAAGGAAAGAGGAAGAGACAGGAAATGAATTGCAATCCTCAACTCTTTAAATGTAATTAGTGAGTGACAAATAGCTTGTAACACTCAGAGTGTCTTGAACATGAGATTGAGAAGGGCTGGACGCTAGTTATCAGAAAGGGGGATGCTGGGACAGTGATTTCATTTCAATACCTGCAGAAATCAACTCCCTTCTGTCTTGTAAAGTTGCTCCCAGCCTCTCCCCTTACCCATGCCTACCCTATTTCTGGTTGGGGACAGTCTGAGGGATGTGACCACAGAAACTTAGATCTGGCCTTCTCTGTCCTGTGAGTATGAGCACAGGGGACAGGCAAGGAGGTCCAGACCCAGGGCGTCCTTCTAGGCCTTGCCCCTGAGACTACTGCCTATGGACACCCACCCACAGAGGTTTCAGCCCTTAGGATAATCCCTCCTTTCCCTGTATAGCCTGTCTTTTTATTCTCAGCTTCCCTTCAGGACTGCCCCCCCCCCCACCATACTACTCACTCCCTAATGGCTCAAGGAAGCACATTCCACACTCCTTGGAGCTGAGGCCAGTGAAGTGGTGGCAGCTATTCAAGAATGCAGGTTGTGTTTGTGTGTGTGTGTGTATGTGTGTGTGTATGCCTGCCTGCCTGGTTGGCCTGGAGCAGGGGTTGGCGGGGGCGGGGGTGGGGTGGTGGGTGGATAGGGTGGGATCTCCCTAAGGGACAGTTTTGAAGGCTGTTGGGAGACAGCGCTCAAAACTGGGGGCTGAGGGGCTAAGGACAGAGAGGACAGCATCATGTGGCATCTGTACTCTTAGAGGCTTTGGTCTAAAGTGGGAGCACAAATATTTATTCTCTGGCTATCAGTCCTGGGATTGCTGAGGCCACCATAGTCCCTATTTTGAAAATGTCTGGAAAATGCTTTTGGAACCAACCTTACCATAGAGCTTGCTTATGGCCAGGCCCTCATTGTGACCAGCTCTTTGCCTGTAGCCTTAGTTTTCCCACTTGCAAAATGGGGACAATATTCTAGAAGCCTTCATGTTCTAGTTTCAGGGGCTTCTTTGGAGGCCCTGTTGATTCTATGCTGGCACACCCCCAAATCCCAAATGGTTTGATGGTCCTTTGACTGGATAGATAACCATTATTGTGACTATACAGAAAAGCTAGCCATTGTTGGTTTGTTAAATGCGGATTTGAATCTGCCATAGAAAATACACTATGAAAAAAAAAACCCCAAACACCTCACCACACATTTTTGTATGCCTTAAATTTTGGACCTGCCCATGGACCACTTAAAAGCCCCACAGACCACCACCAATATTTCCTGGACCACCCCTGAGGAACAGCTGTCCCAAAGGAGGTCTGTGAAAGAACCTTAGAGACTGAGGTGGGGACTGGGGACATGTCAGAGAGGGAGTTGTCCTGGGACAAGGAAGTGACTTAGGATAGCAAGAAGAAAAACTCTGGTGGGAGGTGGTGCAACACCCCTCAGACCTGCTCAGATAACCCTTCTGGGAAATGGGCTGAGTAGCCCTAAATGGAGGTCAGATTCTGGTAGGAGAAGGCAGCAGCAGAGATAAGGGCACCAAGCTAGCCTGTTCAAGGATTGGATCTTTAAAAGGAGGGAAACTCGAGTGAAGATCCTTAGCTATCCCCCAACTCCCTGCCATGTTCCTATGGGACAAACAGATACCCAAAATTCAGAGGCATGGAGGGAACCCAGAAAAGATCTGAATGCAGGAATTCCCCACTTTTGAAGGAAAGCCCAGGTTCCCTATGTGGGCACCATTCATTCATTCATCCATTCATTCATCCATCCATTCATTCATTCACCAATAACTCATCCATCTACTATGTGAAAGGCCCTGGGCTAGATGCCAGGGATAAAGCTGTGAGCTAAACAGGGTCCACACTCAAGGCACTGCCAATCTAGTGGGGAAGATAGGAAAACAATTACAGTACAGCTTGGTTAAAGAGCTGTGGGAGCTCAGTGGACAGAACCCAACCCAGATGTGGAGTCAGGGAGGCTTCCTGGAGGAGGTGACATATAAAGTGGGAACTGAAAAGTGATATGGCATTATCCAGGGGAAGACAGGGCTAGAAAGAAACAGTGGTCTCAGCTGAGGGATCAATGTGTATAAGTTCTGTAGGCCACAGAAAGCATGGCTACCTCTTGGGTATTATTTATTGGCTCAGCTCCTAGGCCTAGGCCTGGCAGGATTTGTCATGCTCTTGTCTCAGACCTTTGGGTTTCCTTGTGTCAAAGATGTCAGGGACCCTACCCCACACCCCTGATTGAACATGATCCCTCAGTAGGATAAAGCAGCGCTGGGCCCAGGGACCTGTGGGTGCATGTGGGAATGGGGCAGAGTCTCAGAAAAAGCAGGGCCAAAACATCCAGGAAACCAACCACGATGACCCTTAGCTGGGGATGATGCGGGCTGAGAAACTGGTTCAAAGGATGTGACAGTGCCTGCCTGGGCCAGTGCATGCTCCTGGCATGGTGCTTTACAGTGTGCAAGGGTTGCTTCCACTGTCATTGTCTGGAGGCCTGTGGTCATACTGGAGAGTGCACCTAGAGCAGGACTTAGCACAGCTGGGCATTCAGGGAGCAAGATGGACAATGACTTGCTTTATATTCTTCAGAGGTAAATGGTAGGGCAAGCCTTGCCCTAGGCATACCTCAGCCTTTCACCAGAAGCCATGTTTTATATACTGAAGTTGCTCAAGTGTGGGAACTGGGCATGCTGAGCTCAGGAGGCTACAGGGAATATTGTGACTGCCTCTGGAAGCTGCAGGGAAGTGCCTCCAACCCCCTCATAGCAAAACTGGGAGAGGGAGGCCTGGAGAGCAAACAGATCTTACCCAGGGTCAGGCTGCCAACCCAGAACTGGGGCTGGGAGCAAGCATTCCAGCTTCTCTCTGATTCAGCAGCTGGCTGTGGGCTGTGGGTGAGTAGCAATAGCAGACCCTGGTTGGGCAGCAGGGTGAAAGGAAGCTTCATTTGAATTTATGGCTTGGCCAGCCCATCACTGTGATCTGGAGTCTCAGTTTTCTATTCTGAAAAATGATGATAATAAATAGAGCTCACATCCTAGGATGGGGAGGTCCAAATAAGACAAATAAGAGCTAGGTCAAGGCAGAGAGTGGTGGGAGGGAGGCTGGCCAGGACCTTGGGAGCTGGGCCTGGCAGGTATGACCACTCCTCATAGGGCTCCATCTCTGTTTTCTGATTTCCTCCTCAGAGAAAGGCAGCTACAGCTGCCCTCCAGGCCTTGTTAGTAGCTTTCTTGAGATCCAGACCTGTCCCTAATTTTTCTGACTGGCCCCCAGCTCCAGGAATGAGAACACCATTCACTGCATATTGCACTGCTCCCCACCCAGGGGCTAGGGGACCTACCAGAGGCCTCTGAGTCATCTGGGCCTGATGCTACTGCAGGGCCTCCTGCAGGTATGGGACCACTCTCATCAACTCTCAGCTTCCATCATCTCTCAACACCTGAGCCAGTACCTCTGCCTTTCAGAGAATCTTGCTCTTTCAGGAATCCTTTCCCTGACCTTCTGGGATGGGCTTGCCTCCCTGCATTTTAGTTTCTGCTCTACAAACAGGGATGTTCCTCCCTGCATCTTCTGTGGTTTCCCTCTCATCTCAGTGGCTGCCAGAGATGTCAACAGTTACTGAGTGATTAACTGAACAGCTATCATCCATTTACAGAGCCTGCACAGTGGACCAGGCATGGAGCTGAACACTACATATTCACCATCTGGGCTGATCCCCACAAGATTACTATGAGAAGGGACACTGGAGTGGCAGTTGGGGATACAGATTCTGGAGCCAGATATTTAGTCTCAGCCTCAACAACTTCCTGGCTGGGTGTCCTCGGGTATAGTGACATCACATCTCTGTGCCTCAGTGTCCCCATCTGCACAATGGAATACTAATGGTAAATATCTCAGAGGGTTGTTGGGCAGCTTAATCCAAGTCAAGCAATTTGGTGACTACTCAGCAGAGCTATTTATTTTTGCCATTTCATAGATGGGGAAACACTGGTTCAAAAAGGGGCTGGATGGGCTGGAGTGTGGACTAGAGCTCCCAGGAGTTTATGCTGCACTGCACTGAGGCCAGGGTGAGAGTTGGCATTAACTTATCCCCTTAGAGAAATGGATGTCAGCTTCCTGGCCTGTTGCTAGAGGTAGTGCCCTGATCTGAAGGATGGCAGGTGGGCCTCATTCTGACCAGCTCCTCCCCCTTGTCATCTTCTCCCTAGAGCCCACCAGAGGTCTTATTCTCTTAAGAGAAGAATCATTCAGAATGAGTGCCAATGCTTAATATGAAATTCCACCTCAACTGCAAGACCTCCATTCATCCATCCACCCAGCCTTGCCTTGCTAAACCCACCTTGCCCTCCCCTTTTGAAACAATATGACTTAGTAGGCTGTTACCCTGCTTGGGAGACAGCTCTCAGACACATGTAATTCCAGCCCACTCCCCTGTCCCATTGGCTGGAACCATTTCAACTCCACCATGTTCTGGGAACCAGTGACACCCTCTCCTTCATTCCTCCTTATATTCTCTAGGTCTGAAATATCTTCTCAATTCTTCATAGTAAAGTTCTTCCTCCCTTCTTCTAAACCATTCTGGGTAAAGCGCAGGTAACCCAGAGGACCTAGGGGTCAGAAGATGGGATGATTTCAAGGGCATCAGCATTGACTGGCAGGGAACTGCTCCCACAGTCAAAAGCTGACCCACCAAAGGCTCAGTTGACATTGCCTCTTGCCCTCTGTTTCGGGGGTGGCTTGTCTCAGAATGTGAGCTCCCTGAAAATTGGGGCTCAGCTGGCTCCTGGGAGACTCCCACAGGAACAATGCTGCTGTTGTGTATGGAAACAGTGGCAATCTGGTCCCAGCTGCTGGGAATGACAGGGCCCAGTCTCTGTGTCCTTGGGTGACTTAGGTGTGTGCCAGATGGTGGTCAGAGGCACAGTTTGCTTGACACTTCAAATCATTTATCAGTCAAAGTCATCAGAAAGTATGATGGCATATCTTCCCACTATAGGAAGAGCTATAGACAGGGAGTCAGGCAGACCTGTTTGAGACCCACATCGTAGCTTATCTGGTCATGTTTTGGGGCATTTATGAGATCATGTGTGCAAACCACTGTGCCTGACACATACTACATGATCAATATGTTGAGGTATTATTATCCCCATGCCTCCATTTCTCCATAGTACCCCCACCTTACCTGGCCCAGACCAGACCCAAATCCCTTCAGAGCAGCCCAGGTGCCCCTGTGTCTGGCAGGGCAGAGGAAGTGGAGTGAGTCCTGCTGAGAGGGAGCTGGGCAAGGACTTCAAGCGTTGCCACTCTGGACTTCTCCCCGTGCTCTCTGGTAGGCCTGGGAGGACGGGCAATTTAGCAGGGCTCAGGCTGGCCCAGGCACTGGGGTTTCAACACAGGGAGCCATTGGCTCTAGGAGCAGGAGGGGCATGGCCTGGGATCTGTAGGCATGGCTGTCAGTCCCTGATTTTCCAGGGACTCCATATGCCCTTGGCAGAGTCATTAGTCATACCTATACTGTGAAAGTGGGCCTGGAGGTGGTGGTACCAATGATCTTTGAAGTACCTCTCTGTTTGACCACTTCATGGGTACATGAAGGTAGAGGGGAAGTAGCTGGGGGAGCAGAAATCTCCAGATTTAATACTCTGGCAGGGCACAGTGTGGCCAGATCCCAGCTCTGGGCTCTCTAGGGAATGAGTTACCACAGCAACTTTGCAGGTGGGGCAAGTATGGAGCAGTAAGGCATCCTGTTGGCTGCCATATCAGAGTGGGAGCAAGAGGAAACCAGTGACAAATCATTCTCTTGTGTCTCCTTCCAGAACAGCTTCCCTTTGGCAGGAATGAGAGTCAACAAAGAAGGGTCAGGGCAGCACCAGGCCTGTGCAGGCTGCCAGGGCTGGGCAGTGCCCATGGGGACCCTGGCAAGGCAAGGAACATTCTGGGAAGCTTCTCAGGCCCATTGCCTCTGCCGTTGTCCTTCTTCTTTCAGAGCCAGAGTGGACTGTAAGGGCAAGCCACACGGGTCCACTGCTGGTCTCTGGGCCAGGCCTGCCTTGAGCCACTGTAGACAGGTCCCAGCCCTTGCCCTTTCTCCCTTGAATTACCCCTCCAGCCAGGGCCTGAAACTAGTTTTTTTCTGACATTTCTTGGCTTGACTGATGCCAATCCAGGACTATGATCAAAGATCTGGCCTACTAGTCTACTGTCTGATTACCTTGCTTTCTCCGGGCCTGAGTTTCCTTATCAATAACCTGATGGAGGGTTGTCCTGGCAAATTACACGAGGCCTTCCAGTTGTGAAATTCCAGGAGTTGAAAATGATACTCTGGGTTCTGGCTTTCTTTGCTCAGGCTCCAGGAAAATTCTGCTCCTGGTGGTGATTGTCTCACCTCTGGACTTCCCAGCTGAGCATTCTGCTGCCTGCTCTGGCCTCCCTGGCCTAGAAAGAAGCTTTCTTCAATCATGCAAATTGAAACCTTATCTCATCTTTCCTGGAACCTTCTCCACTTCTAGGGGAATGTGGACCACTTAAGTGTCTGTGCATGTGTACCCACACATATCTCTATCTCTATACATATTCGTATCTGCAGTAGAGAGGGAAAGTCACTTCCTTACACCTCTCCTCCCACAAGGTTTACCTGAAGCAGTTGGAAACACACTCCTGTGACTGAAATCCACAACCACAAGGCTGATTCTACCTGAGACTTAGCCTTTCTTAGTCTCAGTTTCCCCATCTGTGAAAAATCCCCACTTCATAAGGTTTTCTGAAGCTTCATTCACTCATTTAGCAAATATATACAGAACATTTTCTATGGTCCAGGCACAGTTCTAAGTGCTGGAATGAAATGAGATAATAATGTAAAGTGCTAATTCCCATACCAGCTTGGGGCAAGTGCCCAGTCAATGGGGACTTTTCTCTCATCATCCACACAGTAAGACCAAACATCTGTGCATCACCTACTACGTGCAATGCACTGCCATAACATTTCTGTTCTTATATTCCTTACAACAGCTCTTTGACACAGGCATTTTCATGATCACCTCCATATTACAGATGAGGAAACTGAGGCCCAAAAGAGAAAAGTTATTGGTTCAAAGTTACACGGCTCATAAATGGCAGTCCAGACCAAACTCCCTTCTTTTGCCCACTCTCTAGTATACCGCCTCTCTGACCAAAGCTCACAGCTTTTTCTGCAAGTAGGGTCAAACTCACAGCTCCATAGGCCCGAGAGAAATGCATATGTGCATACACACAAACATTGCACACACACATTTATGCTACAAATATCAATGCTTGAGGTCAGTGACCCAGGCTGTGTGCCAGCCCCACAAACGTAAAAGGACACACCCTCCTCATATTTGCCATGCCTACTCTCCACTAGAGCCCACATGCCTGTCCCCTACTCTACATGGCTCTGGCTCAGCCTTGCTGGACACACAGCAAGCATGTGCATGCCCACAAACACAGCCTCATACATAGACCCTCCTCTGCTTTTATGACCATGAAAGGGGGAAGAAAAGAGAAGGGATTTTATCTGCAATTGAGGCTGTGCAGTGGGTTCAACCGAGGTAGGCAAGGTCAGCAGGCAGGGAGAGGGGAAGCTGAGGGGAATTGCCTTGGCCAGAGACAAAGGGTCGGGGAGGGAGCCAGCAGCAGCAGGAGGAGCAGCTGGAGATGTTGGAGGGGGAACCCAGTACCTTGATAAACCATGCAAGGTCGGAGAGGGGGATGCAGCGATTGGACTTGCAAGAACTTTCTCAAGCCATAAATTTTCACTGGCTGCCTGAAGCCTGGAGCCTGGAGGCCAGAGGCCGGAAACCTGAGCAAGTCCTGAGAAAGCCAATCTCAGGAGCATCAGGGTCAGGGCCCAGGCCCTGGATAGGATAGGGGGAAGGGAGTGGGGGTGCCCAACCCTCCGGCTCCAGCCCTGTGCTCCTGCTCCAGTGTCTGTTTCTAAGTGACCCTGGACTGTCAGCTCTCTGTGTGGCTCCATGCCTGTTTGCAGATATGGCTGCTCAGAGGTCTCTGTCTATGTGCGTGTTGTGCATGTGCGGTGCACAGCAGAGTGCTTGAAGAACACAGGCTTCAGAGTCAGGTGGAATGAATATCCAAGCCTGACTCCATAGCTTAATGTTGGGCATATTAGTCATCCTCTCTTCCCCCATCTGTAAATGGAGGTCAGTGTAGCCTCATTCTAAGGTTGTAAAGATGAACTGATATAATGATCGTGACAGGCTGAGTTGTAGGGCCTTGCATATAGCAAATGCTCAGTAACTTTGAGGCTTAGTATCATGTTCAACCTACCAACCCAAGAGCATCCCTCCAATTCAGGCCCAAGGGCTATGAATCCTCAACTCCAAATGGATGTGGTTGCAACCCCCAGACCCCCTGCTATGATGTCTTCATCAGCAAGCACAGAAGGCTGTGCCCTTTCTGAGCACTCAGATACCCAAGACCCCACCAAGTGCCCAGTTTATAGCCCAAGAGTTCACCCAGGGCAGCAGATGCACAGGATGCATATGAACACACCTGCAAAAGGCACCCACATGTACACATGTGCCTGCACATACCTGCATGCACATGTGCATTCATATACTGTGCACCTGTGTGGTGCATGCATGTTTTCATGCATGATTGCATAGGTGCAAGTTCCCACATATGCTCTTTGGAACACATGCATTAGCTGGAACAGACATTTTTAATTGTGATCTTGAACAAATTGCTACCCCTCTCTGGGCCTCACTTTTCTTCCTCATAGAACAGGAATCATATTGATCCTTGCTTTAACCACTTGCCAAGGACCTTGAGTGAATCAAATTAAATAATGCCTATGGAAGTGTGAGGTAACCTAGAAAGTGCTATGCAAACATTACCATTAGTCTTGTCAATTCTGCCTCCAAAATAACTCCCAAATCAATCTCCCTGGTCCCCATTCTGCTGCCATCACTCTAGCCCAAGCTACCATCAGATCTCATCTGGACCTCTGCAATGGCCTCCTCTCTGGGTGCTGTTTCTGCTCTTGCCACCCAACAGACCACCGCCAACACTGCCAGAGTGTACTTTCAACAGCAAATCACTGACAAGACCCCTCCCCCACTTAAACCCTTGGGTGGTTTCCATTGCTTCTAGTTTCCTCCTATTGCAGGAGGTTTTTAGCCTAGAGTCAGGCTCTGCAACCAGACTGCCTGGTTCATGCCTCTTTACCTACTGTGGCTGTACACTCTTATCTTGGGCAATTCAGTTTACTTCTCTGAGCCTCAGCATCCTCATCTGAGAATAATAGACCTTATTCTTAGGGTAGCGGAGAACATTGAATGAACTGGCACCTGTGAGACACTATTAGTACACAAGCTTGATTCCAGAACTTTTCTTAGTCTGGCCTCTGCTGACTTTTCCAGCCTTGGCATGAGTAGCACCTTTGCTAGGATGCTGCCTCTGAATGCCAGCCTAGGACAGGCCTCTCGACTATAGGCCCAAGGGCACTCTGGGCTTGCTCTAGCACAAGTTTCATCCAGCTGTAACTTCTTGTTTAATGTTTGTCTCCCTCACCACCAGGAAGCTCCATGAGGACAGGGCCATGGTTGTTTCTGCTCATCTTTGAAGAGCAGATGAATATTCTAACACATGTTTTGCACCCTCAGGGGAGAGAAAAGACTTACTGTGAAGGATTCATGGGTGGACAAAGTTGAGTCCTGGGGCCTGTGCCCAGTGATGGCCACATGCAAAAGGAGGCCAAGAGTTTAGTGGGGAGACAGCAAAGACCCTGTGCTCCTCATTTTGGCTCAGAACTCAGATTTTGGACTAAAAGTGAGTCCTCAGACTTGACCATGGTTGAGCATGGCTTAGGGGCCAAAAAGACCAGAAAAGGAAGGTAGGAATAGAACTCATATTTCTTGAACATGGACTTAGTACCAGGAAGACAACTGTGCATGTTTGTTTTTCTGATGCCATCCTTTGGAGTCTGTGAGCCACTGACACTCATGCTGTGCCAGATAGCTGGCCTGGGGTCTGGCACTGTACCACTAACCAGGGCAGGACTGGCTCCACTTCCCACACACTCACTCCAGGGGAAGGCCGGGGCCAGACATGGAAGACCAGAGGCTCAAGGAAACCCAAACCAACAATAGGAGAGAGAGAGAGAGAGAGAGAGAGAGAGAGAGAGAGAGAGAGAGAGAGAGAGAGCGGGAGGAGGGGGATATGGGGGTACAGATCACACAAAGAGGGAAGCAGAGCACAGAGAAGAAAGACAGACAGCAGACAGATGGGAGTGGAATAAAAAAGGGGAAGGGGAGGAAAATGAGATGGAGACAGGAAGAAGAAAGTGAGAGGAAAGGAGTCAAATGTGTGCATATGGGTGGTGCTCTTGGTCCCCTCTGGCCCCTTCTCTGCTTGTGCCCACACTGGTAATGAGATGGCGAAGATGAACAAATACTCTGAAACAAGCTCCCACCAAGCCATGGGCCAGTCAGCCTGCATGCAGAGCAAAATGAGAGGGCCAGGAATCTGAGGCCTGGAGCCAGCCATTTCCTTTTTGGTCCCAGGCCTGGTAAGGCAGGGCTGTGGGCACTGGCTAGAGGCCACCCCGGGGCAGGCGCTAGTGCTCTGCTGCCCAGGGAAGGCTTCCCTGCTTTTTATGCTTTTTGAAGCTTGGCGCAGGGCTGTCCCACTCCTCAGGAGATTAGGAGGTAATGCTCCTAAGATCCTATCTCCATGGCTTTCAGAGTGCTTAGTGGCTCTCCTGATCACCTTGTGGCCTCTTCTTCACACACACATTTCCTGGGTCCCTACTCTGGGCCACGCACTGATTCAGACCCTCCACACATGGCTTCATTTCATTATAACCACTCAGGGTGGCTTCAGTGGCTTTGTTCTAGGGTTGAGGAAGTGATACTCAGAGCAAAAGTGACTTTTCCACAGCCAGAAATCTATGAAGCAGGGGGTGGGACTTCTGTCAAAACCTGTCTGGTCACTGAGCTGGTGGCTCCAATCCATGACCTCCTCCATGGAGGAGAAAGGGTAAGGAGGCAGAGATCCCATGCCTGGCGAGCTTCATGGGATGTCCAACAGGGAGCGTCATCGCTAGAAGTGGTCTGAAGGGCAATCAGCTTCTAACCTAGTTCCTCAGTTAAAAAATGACAAAAATGGTGTCTGAGAGGAGAAAAGGCTTGACTTGGGGAAAGGGGCCAGAAAGCCTGGGAAGTGACATGACAGAGAGTAGAAGATACAAATAACTCAGATGAGGTCTCCGAAGAGTGAGTTTAGGGGTGCCAGAAAGACTTTCAACATTTGAATCCCCCAAATGTTGGCATTCAAGGCTCACTTTGATGTTTTTTGGTGGCACTAACAGGACCACACATTGGATTTGGGATTATCCTAGAAGATCCCTGCTGCATTGCTGCCACTTTGACCCTGAAACCCTGTCAGTTCTAGAGCCTGGGGGTGAAGGGAAGCAGGTGCATTTTTCACCAACAGTTCAGGCTCAAGGTGGCTCTTAAAGCTTTGTGCAAGAGCAGTGTCTCCTAGGGGAACAAGAAGAACAGGGATTGATGCAGTGCCACTCTTAGAAGGGACAGAGGGCTGTCTGAGTATGCCTCAGTCCCCTCAGTCCACCTCAGCCAACAGTATGGTCCAGTGGATTGGTCCCAAGCTGGCAGCCCTGGTTTGGGCAACCCCTGCCTGCCCCCCTGGGACTTGTGAGAGCTGGGCCTCCTGGGAGCTTTCCTTTGAACTCCACTAATAAGGCCCCTGCCAACCTCAGCCAGATGTCCCTAGCTCACTTCCCACACCCCACTGAGTGTGGGGAAAGGGATGGGCAGGAGGGCCAGTGAGGGACCCCAGGGCTTGCCCGCTAGGCATCTCAAGTCTCCCAGGGCCTGTGGAGACTAAGCTGGCACTGTAGCCACTCTGCCTCAGAGCAGAGCCCAACCAGGAGATTTTCCCGGTCAGGCCAGTCCCAGCTCACTCTGACTCCACACAGGCCCGAGGAGGTGACAACCCTATCGACCAGCTCCTCCTGGCCCCCCATTTACATCTTGATTACATTCCTTGGGAAACCGTCCAGGCCACATTCCGCCTGGCAGGCTGCTGGGAAGACCCACAGAGCACTATGGCAACGCCGGAGGGGCCAGGCCTGCCGGCCAGCTGAGCAACAACCGCTAGGCTGGGGAACCTCCCTTCTAGGGCCAGTCTGGATTCCTCAACCCCGCCAACTCCAGCCAGCCCCCACTCATCCAGTATGCTCCCACCCCAGCCCTCCTTACCCCCACCCCCAGCTCCAGCCAAACCCACATGGGGCCTCGAACTCTGCAGGGCTCAACAGAGTGCCAAAGTCCAATGTCCGGCTCCCCTTCCCCAAAGCCTCAGACAGGGCTGCTGTATTCCTCCAAATTCACTTTCCCAGGCACAAATACTCGGGGCCCCAGGTATGGGATGGGGCAGTGGAGGGAGTGGGGTCTGGGACAGCCTTGGTGCTGTCTTTCCTGAGCTGTTCACCAAGTGTGCTGGGTTGCAGATGGAGCTTACAAGCTTGCTTCATTTTTCTTTCCCTTTTCAAAAGCATAGTTCTTAATTAGGACATTAGCAAGTCAAAGAGGGTAAAAAACACTTGATGAGTTCCTCAGACTATTGGCATCTTTATACCATAGTAGAAAATACTTCATTTTTTTTGTGGCGGGGGGGGGCGGGAACCCTGGAAGCACATCAGTAGATCCTGCAGAGCTCCTCAGAAAACCAGGTAAAGCTTCCTCCTCCAACAATGCCCCTCAAAGCCCTCCCCAGGAGAAGCAATGCACCCTTTGGATTTTCTCCTGTCTTTCTGGCTGCCACCGTCTCTTAGGAAAGGCCAGGGTTGGAAAGGAGGACAGAGGAGGCCTCCCTCTTCAGCCCCTCACTCATCTCCCTGTTTGAAGGCAGAGGATGGACAGTAATATAGCTTGTGTACCTCAAATCTTCTGTCCATTCCCCACCCCTTCCACTCCTCTCCCTCCCTCCCTCCCTCCCTCCCTCCCTCCCTCCCTCCCTCCCTCCCTCCCTCCCTCCCTCCCTCCCTCCTTCCTTCCTTCCTTCCTTCCTTCCTTCCTTCCTTCCTTCCTTCCTTCCTTCCTTCCTTCCTGTACTTTCCTCCCTCATTCCCTTACTATCATGTTAGGTAAAGGAGGCCTTGCTCTGGTTACAGGCAATTGAACCTGACAGCCCCATTCACTCTGTTCCCACTTGTGCCTCAGAAGGCCAGAAGAGTCTTGGAGCCTACAAGGAATGGAGTTTGAAAACCACTGACCTTGTAGGTTCTGGCATTCTATGAACAGATGCTTCTGCCTCCTCCTGAACATGTTCCCCCTTTCTTCATCACCATTTCTTTCTTATTCCTCTCTTTCACCTTCTCCTCTCTCCTTTCCTCCGTCCTTGCCTCTCTCATTGCTCATGGACCCACCTGGCAAAGCCCTGCCTGGGCCCAGTCTGGCACTGCTTTCTCTGCTTGGGGCAAGTGGACAGGAGCCTCATTCCAACACTGGACAGTAATTTTGGGTCCCTGGCTTGGCCAGACAGTGCCTGCCAGTCACGTGAGTGGAGGCCCTCGAGCCACGTATTCCTGCCCTGCCCTTTAAACTGTAATCAAGGTGGGGGTGGTGGCACCAACTCCAAAGGGTAGTTGGAGACTTTGTTGTTGTCTGGAAGGACTAGGAAAGGTCAAGAACAATATCAGTTGCAGACATATCCTTGGTTAGAAAAGTACTCCCTTCCTGCTGTAGCTGTGGGCCAGAAAATTGAGGGAGCTGTGGGTTAGGATCCTGCTTAGGGGTCAGAGCCCTCTAGAGTGTCATCCTGCCATAAAACTCTCCAGAAAGGGCTCACGAAAGGGCAGCCACAGGCAGGGGAAGCAAGGGCAGTTAAAGGCTAGGTGCCAAGGTCTAAGCCTAAAGCCTATCATGGCTTCTTTGGTTCCCACCAGCCTCCAGTCACTGGGGCTGCTGCTTTGAGGGGCTACTATGTGCCAGGTACTGTGTCAGACACCGGCAGTACAGCTGCAAACACACAGACACCAATCCCTGCCCTCATGGAACTGACTTCCTTGTCAGGAGAGACAGATGATAAACAAAAGCCTTAAGGACAATGTGCAGAAAGTGCAAAGGTCAATGGGGAAAAGGAAATCAGGGAAGGGCAGCTATGGAACATGGTGGTGAAGGAGGAGAGTGATTTTAACAAAGGTAGACAGGGGTTTTACCGAGAAGGTGCAACTTTAGCGAAGGACTAAAGATGTCTGAGGGTAGAACATTTTAGGCAGAGAGAAGTGCAAATGCACAGGCCCTGAGGTCGGGGGCGGGGCCACATGCTGGTGTGTTTGAGGTTCTGCAGGTCTGGCTCGACATGGCAATGAGGAGATTAGGGGCATATTCTAAGCACTTTCACTTTTGTTTTGAGTGAGATGGGAGTCAGGGTAGGATTTGGAGGCAAGAGAGGGATGTGGTTGGACTGAACCATGTTGAGACATCCTTTGGGATGGTGAGCTGAGAACAGCTTGCCCAGGGGGGCAAGGGGAAACCAGGAGACAAGCAGGGGGCTCCTGCAGTGATCCAGCTGAAGAATGGTGGTGGCATAGCTTCTGGATACCCTTTGAAAGTAGAGCCACCAGGACTAGAAGTGGGAGGGGAGAACATGAGAAAAAGCCCTCTGTGTGCCAGAACCTGGATCAAGGTCAGGATCCACAGACCTAGGTCAACTGGGGCCTGACTCTTTAGGAGCTCACAGTCCAGTGGACTCTGTACATCCCAGTGGGAGTCCACTGGGCTGCACAAGCATCTGGGTAGGTTCTGGCCCTGAAATACTAAAGGGACATAGAGAAACTGATCTACAGGTCCCAGTAAATAAACCAAAATGTCATCAAAGACTCCTGATGAGCCCTGATGTGTATGACTGAGTGGGGTGGGCATTGAACCTCAAAGTGAATGGTCCCCAGTTCAATTCCCAGTTAGGGCACATACCTGTGTTGTGGGTTTGGTCTCTGGTTGGAGCTCATAGAGAGACAACCGATCGATGTTTCTCACATCAATGTTTCTCTCCCTCTCTTTCTCCCTCCCTTCTCCTCTCTCTTTTTTTAAAAAACAGAGTCCTGATGAATCTCAGATGAAAGCAAAAGAGGTGGTGTGCCTGGACTGTGGAGTGCAGCCTGGTTTCTGCCACAAAATCATCCACTCTTCTCAAGGCTAGAGGGAAACCAGAGGTCTTTGAAGCAAGTCCCCTGTAGGTCTTCCTCCTGAAGCAGTGCCTCAGCCACTCCCTTACTTGCTGTGTCAGTCAACAAACATGAATTAGCCACTCCCTAAGCTCTGCTGGGCCAGGCCTAGCTGGCTAGCCCACTCTCATATCCTGTGGGACTTATAAGGCTTCCCAGATAGAAATGCAAGAGGGAAAGGTTGCCAGAGTGTGTCAGTTAGACCCTGTGAGTCAGGTTCAGGGGGCCTGGAACTTGGGGTGGCACTAAGGGCAGGGCTAATTTCCAATAAAACCCATTTCCCAGAGTGGCACCTCCCTTTGTCCTGCCACCTCTGGGGGTTTGAGCCACCCCCACTGGCCCAGTTCTCTGCAGGGCAGGGCTGCAGGCTGCAGGCCTATGCCGAGCCAAGTCAAGGCTTGTGAACTTCAAAGAGGACAACGGAGCAGAAGCCAAGGCCTCTTATCCCTGGAGAGAAAGGGGTCAAAGTCTCTTGGCTGATGTCTGATGCAGGACCTTAGCTCTGTATTCCTCAGTCTATAGGCATATGGAGGCCTCATGAGTCACTCATCCTTTAATGTACTAGTAAAGGGCAGAGAGAACCCACGGAGCACTGCCCACTACCCTCCATAATCATTCCCCTTCACATAATTGTGCAGGAAAGTGCATTGGTTGTTCCAGATTCTAGAAGGCCTGGTAACAGCGACAGCAACGATAGCAATAATAACTGTGGTTTATCAAGTCTTTCTGTAAACAGGCACTGTGTTGGGCACTTAGCATGTATCATCTTATGTAAACCCCACAGCAAGCCAATGAGGTATATACTATTAATATGCCCATTTTAGGAAGCTCAGGCTCAGAAAAGTTGAGTTCCCTGCCCAGTACACACAGCTAGGAAGAAGCAGAGCTGGGATTTGAACCAATCCAGGAACACATGCCCGTTCTGGTTAAGGAGGATGTAACTGTGAGCCCAGAGTCACAAAGCCAAGGTCCCTTGGCTGCTCTGTGGGGGAAACGGAAGAGAAGATGGAAGCCCCTCTTACAGAGACTTCCCTCCCTCTCTTCCCCCATCCTATCCCACCCTGCCTTCCCTCCTCCCTGTTTTTCTCCTCCCTGTTTTTCTCCTCCCTCTTTACTGAATACGTGGTTGTTATGGAGACTAGGGCAAGGGGCCCTCCATCTGCCAGATCTAGAGATGCAGGGCCTGGGGTTGGGGGATCTGGGAGGGGAAGTGTTTTGGCTTGAAGATCTAGAGTAGAGTGGGGGATTGTGGAGGAGGGGTGTCCTATGGAAGGAGGATCATGCTACAGACTTGGGAAAAGCCCCCCAAAGCTGCAGTGAGGGTCTGACCTGGCTCCAAACCACTGTGGTCTGGCTCCTTCTTGTTAGCAAGGAATGATGAATTCGAGAGATTACTGGAAGGATTGGGGGAAACAATGTATTTCCTCACCCACACTCGGGGAAGGTTTGAGGAGTGGGGATGTCTCCCCAAAGTCCCCAAACCCCATTCTTCAAAATTCCTCACCAAAGTCTTATGGGCATAGGCACTATCACTGGATCTGTTTTTAAAATGAAGAAACAGGCATAAGGAATTTTAAGGGCTTGACCAAAGTCACACAGTAAGTGGCAGAGACCAGATATGAATGAAGGTATTTTGTTCTACAGTCAGCCATTTAATCTCCTGCTCTGGGGCTGATAGGTTACTCCCTCAGAGGACTTAGCTAAGGTACTTCCTGAGGTTCTCCTCTGGGGGACAGAGGAGCAGAGCAGGGCTCCAGGAAGCCCAGCTCTGCCACTCACTATCCACATGTGGAATTTTGGGCAGGCCATTTCATCCTTTCGAGCCTCAGTGTCCTCATCTATAAAATGGGGCACTAGGACAACTCCAGCACATTGGGATATGAAAGCAGCTCTTCCTTGTTCCCCAGGAATAACCCCCATTAGGCCTCACATTGTTGGGCTTCAACTTGGCCTGACTGTGGGAGCCACTTCATGAGTCCCCCCCAAGGGCTCCTGGCGAGGGCAGTCCTACTGTGGCCAGCACCACTGGTTGGCTGTAGCGGGAGAGTTGAGCCTAGAGGGGTGGACCTGGGGTCTGGTCCTGATCTCTACCCTGTTTCTGGGCTCTGGTTGGTAACAGTGCCCCAGTTCCAACCTTGCCCACCCCTGCTTTTGTCCCTAGCTGCTCTCTCTAGTGCCTCAATGGTCTGTCCAGTCCCCTGGGTCCCTGAGGACAGGGCTCTGCCTTGCCTCTTTGCTCGTCCCCTCAAATATTCAAGTCCAGCCTCCCTCCTAGGGGCCTACTGCCACCTCCTCACCTGCCTCCTACACTGCTTAGCATTGCCTGCCCCTGGACTCCTTGCCAATTTCTGTGTTTTCCTTTGGATCTCCTGTGGGACCACAGACCCCACAGCTCCCTGCAGTTTCTCCACTGCTGATTGTGGCCACAACCCTTCTGAGAATCTGTTGTGCAGAGGAAGGACTGTCAAGTGGGTAAGGCAAAAAGCAAATAAGCAAAAAGAAGCCCCTGCTTCCTACGCCCCAGAGCAAGTGCTTGGTGCTTAGAGGTGCTTAGAAAAGCACTCTGCCCACTGCTGGCATTCCCTCCAGTCTCCTCTCCTGGGCAGCCCTGGGGGTGGGAGGCATGCTAGAGGAGTGTTGGGAGGCTGCTTCTCTGCCCTGGAGACATGATCTAGTTTGTGCCTGGCTCCAGGAGGTAGAGGTCAAACCTCAGCCATGCTGAACAGAAGAGGGGAGAGAAGAGGGAGGAGGAGGAAGTGTGATGGGTCCGGCAGTGGAGAAGCTTAGGCCAGGGCAGGCCGAGGAGGGAGGGGAGCTGGGCCAGGGCTATTTCTGTACAATAATACAGAGGCAGAGGGCCAAGCTGACAGGACAGTGATTAGTCTTCGGGGAGCAAAGGCGAAGACTCTGCCGGCGAGCCTGGGGCTGGAGGAGCTGGCTGGGGGCCCAGTCCGGTGGGCTGGAGCAATGATTTCAGAGGCCCGGAATCTGAGGCGAGCTGGGCCCATGGACTAGGGAGCAGGGAAGGTGGGAGCAGGGAGAGGGAAGCCAACCATCCCCCCACCCTACCTCCAGCACAGGAGGCTGGGCAGGGTGTGAGCTGGTCTGCTCTGCCTCTGTCTGCCACCATGGGGTTATCTGGCTGCGTGTGGGGGCAGTTTCTGCAAAGCATACTTCCTGGGCTCCAACCTGGACTGCAGGGATTGGTGTAGGGGGAGATGGTGTGAGAAAGCCAGAAACACAAGGCTCAGGAACCTCAAGGGAAGAGGCAAGCTTGCTTTGCCTTTCCCGTGGGATTTCCAGTCATGGGGTCCAGGAGAGGGCTTGTGAGAAGTCAGGGAGTGGGAAAGGTGGGAAACTCATTTTGGGGAAGCACTGTGAACTCCCTGCTGTGACTGTTGCTATGCATTACCACTGTGACTGTTCCTGCTAACTGGGTGAGGTAGGTGTCATCACACTTGCTTTACACAGAAGAAGCTGAGGCTCAGAGAGGTGAAGTAATTGCTGTAACATCACACAGCTAGAAAGTGGTAGAGTAATATTCGAACCCTGGACCATCACCCTCTAAAGCCCTGGTTTTGGAGGCAGTAGGCTCTGGTCTGCCAGTAGTGGCTTTGAATCTCCCACCTGTTTCTTGCCAGCTGTGTGACCTTGGGCAAGTTGCTTCACCTCAGTTTCCTCATTTGTGAAGTGGAGTTAATAAGAGTATGTAACTCCTAAGACTGTTGTAAGGATTAGAGGAGTTAATATGTGGGAAGGGTCCCAAACAGCATGTGGTACACAAGAAGGAGTATGGTGTGAAAATTTACCACTTTCCTCTGTGGCCTTCTTTAGTGGATGGAGTGTGGGAGAGGCAAGGGAGTTGTGTGGGGGAAACACAGGGCAGAGAATTGTTCCAGTCCCTTTAGAATTGGAGCCGTCCCACCTTTGGACAATAGTATTAGGACTCTTCCAACGGAGAGCACTTGTGACCCAGCAATTCCACTTCTGGGAATTCATCTGAAGGAAATAATGGGTCAAGAGAGCAAACATGTATATACCGGGATGTTCCTTTCCAGGCTGTTCTATATAGTGAAAAACAGAGGCCTGCTTAAATGAATTATAGCATATTCATACACAGCAGCCATGAAAAACAATGATGTCACTCTTTAGGTATTGATATGGAAAGCGATTCCTGATACAGTTGTTAAGGGAGTCAAAGTGGTTTGCCACACTGCAGGTAGGCAGGGTTTGGGAGATGAAGTGTTGGTCAGGCATGGGGAGGGGAACTCATTCCTATTTATGGGGCTCCTGAAATTTATTGACTCTGAACATTAGTTACTTTTATAATCAAAAGAAAACCAACAATAAAACTATTTCCATGAGAAAAAAAAACCCTCCAGCTGGAAAGTGATTGTCTGCATGAGTCTTCTGGGCCTCTGGTGGAGGGGGTTCCCTGGCATGAGTGACCTCTCAGCTCAGGAGCCAGACCAGTGTTCCACCCCAACCCTGTTTTCCCTGCCAGGAAGTGAGACAGGGGGCAAGGGTAACAAAAGAGCCTGGTGGAATCAGACAAAGTTTAAAGCCACTGGGCAACATGACCTTCCACATTCATTCATTCATTCATTCACTCATTTCACAAACATTTATCAAGGTCCCCCTATGTGTCTGGACTAAGTAATGAGAACATAGCAGTGAACAAAATAGACAAAAGTCCTTACACTCATGGAGCTTATAGTTTAGTGAAGGCAGACAGACAATAAAGAAGACAGATAATACAGAGAGTCTATTGGATAGCAATAAGCACTCCCAAGAAAAATAAAACAACAGATGAAAAGAGTGAAAGTGGGGGTGCAATGGTGCAATTTAAAATAAAGTGGCCAGGGGAGGCCTCTCTGCAAAAGTTCCATTTAAGTAAACACCTCAAGAAGGTGAAGCCATGAGAAGAGTTCCAGGAAGAGAATTCCAGACAAGGGAACATCAAGTGTGATAGCCCTGGGCCAGAGGGTGTTGGGTATGTTGAAGTATAGAAAAGAGGCCATGCAGTGTTAGCAAAGGGGAAGGAGGCAGAGATACATTTGAAGAGGAAATGAACATGAACGTGGGTAGGACCTCCTCAGCCTTGGTGAGGCTTCAGGTTTTACTGAATGAAATGGGATCCAGTGCAGGGTTTGGAACAGAGTAGTGAGGACTAAGTTTATAGGATCACTCTGGCTGCTGTCATGCAAATAGGCTGAAGGGCAAAGTGTCAAGGAAGAAAGCTGGTGAATTTAGGATATTGCTGTGGCAGGAATCCTGGCTAGAGGTGATGGGGACTCAGACCAGACTGGCAGTAAAAGTTGTGAGGAATAGTCAGCACCATAGTCCCTTTCTACTCCAACATTTTAGGTTCAGATTCCCCACCAAATCGCAAAAGAGCTGTGGCAAAATCTTCTCTTTAGTGAGAATAAGGCATATAGGTATTGTAGTATAGAAATATCCTTCTTGGCTCCTCTGAGCCCCCACCTGCTCCCAGTGCCCCATCTGACCATCCAGCTTGTCAGCTCCAGGAGAGCAGGGTCCTTTGTCTGTTTGGTTCACTGCTGTATCTCTAGTGCTTATAACAGTATCTGGTGCTTACTTGGCACTGAATGAATGAGTGAATGAATGAATGAACAAAGAGTGTTGGGGAAGCCTAGAGGAGCGAGCAAAGAATTCAGCCAGATGGTGGGAAGAGGAGAAGGTCAGTGATGGGTGGGCACAACTGATATGCCTACTCAGCCAGATCCCTGGACAGTACTCACAGGCTGCAGAACATGGGTGCAGGCACAGGTGGGCCCTTTTCCTCACAGCTTCACTGATTGAATATGAGTGTAAATGTTTGCTGTCTCATAGTTCAGTGGGTGGGGAGGGGAGGAAGAGAAGTGGCTGCCCTACCTTCCTGCTTGGGCAAGAGGCTCCCATCTTAGGAATAGGGAAGGAAGTCTAACAAAATGGAGAATTAGGATCCTGACTGAGGCAAAGGATTTAGGGACAGAGTCCAGAAAGAAAAGCAAAAGCAACAATTTGTAACCCTGCCTCTCTGTCCTCCACTCTCACCACCCATGCCCTCCTGGAAAAATCCTCCTACCTCCCCCAGGAGCCTCATTCCCATTCAACAATCTGCCTTCATAACCTCTTTGTCCTCCCTCCTGCTGAGCATTCTCCAGACTCCACCAGCCCTCTCATTCCTTTGAAATCCTCACTCCATTCAGTGGAAACTACCTTTAATTTTGAAAGTACCCCTAATCTCTTTTCTTACTAACAACCTTACTTTCTACAAACACCATCACCCTCACTTCTGTTATGGAAGCCTCCCTATCTCTACAACTTGAGAGAAGGGCAGATTAGCCTCCACCACACGATGCGCACACCAGTTTTCCTCTCTGTTATCTACTGATATGCTGTGAGTCATTATTAATATGATCAGGGGCAGCTCTTACAAAGAGTATTAAGCATACTGCCAATAAGAGAGGTAACAAATTGTATCTCACTATTGTTTTATTTTGCACTTTCCTGTTCATTGGTCAATCAGGATTTCTACTTAAAAATGACAGATTAAATAAATATATTTAGTGCTGTTTCCTCCCCAGGACCCACTAAACTGACAGTAAAGAGGTTTTGGAAAAAAACAATAACACAGTAAGTTAAAGGACTAAAAGGGTAACACAGGAGACAGACAATTGCAACAGAATTTTGGGAGCTGGCAAGCAGATCAAAGAGGACCAGGGAGAGAGGAACCCCAAGCTGGCAGTGGGGGAAGTGCAGAAGCAGACCAATTTACTCCATAAAACCTCAGAAATGTTCAGGGATGAGGTTCACCAGATACCTCTGGAAGTGGGGGCATATTTGGGCTGAAAACAAGTGGATTGATTAAAAGTCTGAATAAGAAAAATCATACTTCCAAATGCCTTCTTCCATATCAGAAGAATACCAGAGGTTTACTCTGAAGAGAGGCTATATGCAGAGATGCAGTCCTCAGCTGAAGGCAGGGATGCATCCCAGGAACAAGAGTTACAAGGTGATAATCTACATACTGAGCAACAAGGCCTCCTACATCCATTCCTCACTCAGCTCCAAGAACACTGGCAGCCATGATACTGTATCATCTCCCTTTCCCTGCAAAAGATTGGAGGCTTTTTCTCTGGGGAGTCTCATATCTGGATGTTGCCTAAAATGCCCAAAGAACTCAACTGTGATCAGCTGAAACCCCTATACTCTGCACACAGGATTCCAATACACTTTTTAATTCCTCACTCTTAAAAATAAGCTGAAAACCAAGAATCACCAGACATTTCAGAAAATCCTTTAATTTAAAAGACAGAGACCAAAACAAACAGAAAAATGAACCAGAGGAAATAGATAAAATTCAAAGAGCATAAGAAAACTAAACATAAACAACCATAACATCTTAGTGGCTTGCAACAATAAACAGTTATCTTTTGCTCATGTTATGTATTACCTGCATGTCAATTAAAGTTCTGCCCTATGTTTTCTTCACTGCAGAATCTGAGCTGAAGGGGGAGCTACTATGTGGGATATCAGCAGACTCATTAGCACAAGGGGAAAATAAGATGGTGGAATCACAAAGTGACTCTCAAAGTTTCTGCTCAGAAGTGGGACATGTCATTTCTACTATCATTGCATTTACCAAAACAAGTCACATGTCCAAATCTGATTCAACAGTGCAAGAATTGTAATTCAACTTCATGATCAGGCCCAATAGACAAAGGCAGCAAATATTTTGGCAATACCAGAACCTACCAGAATCCATGAAACAAAAACAAGAGACTGTCAAAGAAGAAAAAAGAAAGTTTAAAAAGTATCAATATGGGAACATAAAACATTAAATAAACAAGTAGGGAGGTAAAGCTGACAGCAAGTAGACAAAAACATGAAAGAATGAAAACAGAGAAAATTGGAATGCTCCAAAAGGCCAAATATCTGAATAAAGGGAGTGCCAGAAAGAAGAGATACAACAGAGAATAAGAAACTGTTAATGACATAGTTCAATTGCATTTCTCAGAATGGAAAGATATACATTTCTGAACTGAGAGGGTACATCAGGTATCCAGTGAAATAGATGTAAAAGACCAATAACAATTCACATCTTTGTAAAATTTTAGTACACTTGACAAATAGATCGTAAAAGTTTCTGGAAAGAAAAAATAGGTGCATACAAAGTCTCAAGGATTAGAACAATATAAAACTCCTCTACTGTGTAAGGGAAGCTAGAAAATAATGGATTAATATCTTCAATCTTTAAATAATTTCTTATTTTTAGACAGAGGGGAAGGGAAGGAGAAGGAGAGGGAGAGAAACATCATTGTGTGGTTGCCTCTTGTGTTCCCCCTACTGCGGACCTGGCCCTCAACCCAGGCATAAGCCGTGACTGGGAATCGAACTGGTGACCCTTTGCTTCACAGTCTGGTGATCAATCCAGTGAGCCACACCAGCCAGGGCAATATCTTCAAATTTTTTAGGGAAAAATAATTTCCAACTTAAAATTTTATACTTGAACTATCAATCAAGTGTGAGGCTAAAACAAAGACATATTGAGACTAACAAGTTGTCAAACATACAGTCTGCACTGATACCTTCTCAGGAAGCTACTAGAGGATCTGATCCAATACAAGGAAGACTAAATTGAGGCAGATCTGGAACTGAGGAGATGGGGAAGCTAACATAAGGAGAAGATGGAGGTGATTCTCAGGATGGTGAAAGAGGGAAATCCCTGGATAACAGGCAGCCAAGCAGCAACCCCAGTGCCCAAGCAGGCCAGCTGGAATGGATCATGGAGGGTTCCAGGGGAGGTGCTTCCAAGGATAAGATGTTTGAATAGATTGAGATGAAATTCACTGTTCTGGCAGATAGTTTGCTAATGAGTTAGTCAGAGGTACAGAGAAAACCAATCAAACACATGCAAAAATTGAGACAATTATTAATTCTAGGAAACAAAAATTATCAAGGAAGAGCATGTACTCATATGAAACCTCAGAGTTCAGTTATATTACTGTCAACACTGACTACTGAGAGAGCTGTAGTGGATTGATGGGAAGGGAAGTGTTTGTGTAGAGTCAAGTGGATGAGAAGAGATCAAAATCCTTGTCTCCTAGAATGGGAAGGCAATAGATTAGATCTAAACCTGAATAATCAAGACATAGCACTACATAATTTACAAGTATGGGCAGAAATACTTTTCAACTAAAAGGGATGAAAATATTTACCTCTAAGGAATGGGATTTGGGTGTAAAAAGTACTAGGACAGGGACTTTCTGTTTTTGTTGTTATTTATATGTTTGAGCATTGGAGTAAAGAAATAAATTTGTTCAAGTCTGGTTTTGTTATAAACCTTCCAAATTATGTACATCAATAAAATATTTTTTATATTTTATTTACCTAATTAATGGTGAGGTTGAATATCTTTTAACATGTCTATTGGTCATATTTGTAGTTCTGCTTCTGTATATTTCTTGGTCATGTATCCTTTGCCTACTTTTCTTTTGGGTGGTTTGCCTTTTAAAGCAGTCATGTCTAGGAGTTCCTTATAAATTATAGATTCATATATTAATTTGGTCAACAAGGAACATTAATTTATTGAACAAGGAACAGTGCTGGGTCCTGGGGATACAGCAGGCATCAAGACAAGCCAAATCCTTGCTCTCAGAAAGCACACATCCTAGACAGACAGAGGACAAGTGAACCAATACACATACTCACTGCTTTCTGATAAGCGTTAAGTGCTCTGAGCAAAAGGGAAGAGGGTGACAAGATGGATTGTGAAAGGTGGGGCATGGTTTCTTTGGATTGGTTAGTCTGAGAAGGCCTCTCTGAGGAGGTGAAATTTGAATCGTTCAGGCCTCATGAGGATTTGGGGACAGATGTTGCATTTCAGACACCAGGAAGAGCAATTGTAGAGGTCCTGTGGCCAAAAAAAAAAAAAAAAAAAGAAAGAAAGAAAAAAAAAAGAAAAAAAGTGGGGGGTGGAGGGTGATAAACAGAAAGAAAACCACCATGGATAAAAGTTGCCAATCATTTATTTCAGTCTGCCACTTGTGTCTTAACTTTGTTTATGGTGCCTATTGTCATAAATACATTTCAGAATTTTGATGCCAGCAAATCTATCAATCTTTTCATTTAGAGCTATTGCTTTTTGTGGTTTCTTTAAGAGAAGATTTTTCCTGTATCAGTATTATAACTATACTTTTCAATATTTTTATAATAGTAATAGCTTCATACTTTATATTTTGGATTTTATGCTTTTAATTTATCTGTGATCTAATTTTTCAGTGGTGGGAAAAAAGATCTATTTTTTTTTCCCTAAAATGAGCCATTTGCTTCAATATCATTTATTGAATGGACCATTATTTCCCTACCGATTTAGAAAGGCAACCTTCATTAAATACCAGATTACCACATACCCATGGACATGTTTCTGGTCTCTATTCAGTTGCTTTGTTTGGCATCTCTATCCCTATGCTAAGTCTGATTATTAGGCCATTAATCCTGCCTCAGGCCAAACTGGCTATTCAGGGCCCTTGTCCATTCTGATTGCTAAGTTCATGATACACCCATTGTTATGGATTCTGAACAGGAGCTCTAGCAAACACCTTTCATTCTGAAAAAATGTATAAAATATTGTGTTATATGATAAAACAAGTCTAAGTCCTCCTTTGCATTGTTCTCCCCTTTCAAAATTGTCTTAACTCCCCATGCACATTTTCTCTTGCACATGAATTTTCTAATTTGTCAAGTTCTGTGAACATTCCTGCTGGGGAATTTGACTGTGATAAAATTAAATTTATAGATTAGCTTGGGAAGAATTGATATTGTTACAATATTGAGTTTTCCTACCCAGGAACATGCATGTTTCTCCATTTTTTTAGGTCTCAGTGTTCTTCAGTAACATTTTATTGTCTTCTTTTCATGTCTGGCATACTTATTTGGGTTTTCATTAGATATTTTCTAGTTTTGTTGTTTTTGTGAAAATAACCCATTTATCAATGTTATTTCTAATTGGTTGTTGCTGTTTTCTATTGATTCCTTTTTAAATCAACTTCATTTTAGAACAGTTTCAGACATACAGGAAAATTCCAAAGATAGTAGAGTTTTCATATTCCCCACACCTCATTTTTCCTATTTTTAACAACATGTAACAAATGACTATGGTACATTTGTTCCAATTAATGAACCAATAGTAATGCATTATTATAAACTGAAGTCCATAATTTACTCCTAATTCCTTAGTTTTCCCCTAATCTCCTTTTCCTGTTCCAGGAACCCATCCAGGATACCACACTTCATTTAGTTGTCATGCCCCTTAGGCTCCTCTTGGCTGTGACAGTTTCTCAGACTTCACTTGTTTTTGATGACCTTGATAGTTTTGAGAAGTGCTGGTTGGGTAGTTTGTAGAATGTCCCTCAACTGGGATCTCTCTGCTGGTTTTCTCATGATTAGGTTGGAGTTATGGGCTTTGGGGAGGAAACCCACAGAGGTGAAGTACCATTTTCATTCAACATGTGAAAGGAATAATCAACAAGATATCATTGTTGGTGTTAACTGTGGTCACTTGGCTGAGGTGTGTTTATCCACTGGAAAGTTACTTTCCCCGCTGTCTATACCACACCCTTCAGGGGGAATGAATGTGGTCAGTCCACACTCACAGATTGGGGAGTTATGCTCCCCTTCCTTGAAGGCAGAGTACAGAAAATATTTGTAATTCTTGTGCACAGGAGATCTGTCTCCTCTCCATTTGTTAATTTATTCAGTCATTATTTCTTATCAGTATGGACTCATGGATATATATTTTATATTTCGAGTTATAATTCAACACTACTTTATTTGTTTTATTGCTCGGGTTTCTACTTTGGCCATTGGGTGCCCTTTCAGTTGGCTCCTCCACTCCTTTGAGCCTCCTCCCACCCCCCACTCCCCCAACAGTGTGTGTGATGTTTCTTTTAGTACTTCCTTACTTTATGATACTATGAGATGCTCTGGGTTTATCATGTATAATTCCTGTACCAGCCCTAAAATCAGCCATTTATTCAAGGGTTCCTGGTTCCTTTTATTGGAGGATGATACTAGAGACCAAGATCTGGGTACTAAGTGTGCTCATTGCTTCTGGAGTGTCATTGCTTCTAGGCCCTCTCAGCTGACAGAACAAAAAAATACTTGTATGTATATTAACCCACGTGTATACACACATCTATAAATATTTCTATATGTAACCACCTAGATCTATATATCAAGCTAAAACACGAGTTCACATTGTTGTGTTCAATTCTAATACATTACCTCATGGATGATTCTAGCCCCCCCCTCTTGCCTATCAGTAAACTCTCACTCCAATAGTGAGAAATCTTGTTTCCACCATCTGCTAGCATTCTCAGAATTATTCATTCCAATATACATCACGAGTAGTATCAAAATTGTTAGCTCATACCCCTGTGGGAAACAACTTTATCAACTACAGTATAGTGCTTATGTGCAGTTTCTTTTACCTTTAGTTTTACAGACTATGCTGATTTTCAGAGTTACTGTGGTCAATATCCTTTCCCCTCACTGTCTTGCAGTGAGATTGTTTCATACATTTGCAATTCAGTTAAATTATTTTGTTACATTCTACATTTCATTCTGGGATCCCCATCTCCCAAATTAGTTTTTTTTTTAATTTGTATATTAAGGTTCCCTGTTTGTGCTATAAAGTTCTATGGGTTTTGAAAAATGCAGAATTGTATATCCATTACGATGTTCCATGAAGATATTTTCACCACCTGAAAATACCTTGTACTTCACCTCTTCAACCTTTACCTTCTCCCTTTGAGCCTCTGGAAAACATTGATCTTTTTACCCTAAGATCATCACTTTAGCTTTGCCTTTTCCAGAATGTTGTATAATTGGAATGATATAGTACACAGTATTTTCAGACTGGCTCCTTTCACTTAGCCTTCTGCATTTAGGATCCACTTCTGTCTTTCTGTGGCTTGATAGCTCATTTCTTTTTAGCTCTAAATAATATTCCATTGTCTGTATGTACTAGTTTATTTATTCATTCACCTAGTGAAGGACCTCTTTGTTGTCTCCAGTTTGGAGCAATTATGAATAAAGCTGCTACGAACATTTGTGTGCAAGTTTTTGTGTCGGCATAAGTTTTCAAGTCAGTTCAGTTAATATCTAGAAGTGCAATCACTGGATTATACGTCAATACAATGTTTAGTTTTGTAAGAAACTGCCAAATTGTCTTCTGAAGTAGCTGTATCATTTTGCATTCCCAGCAGCAATGACTGAGAGTGCTTATTGTTCTTCATCCTCACCAGCAATTGGTATTGTCAGTTTTTAAATTTTAGCCATTCTAATAACTGTGCAGTGTTTTAATTTGCAATTCCTTACTGATAAATGATGTTGAACATATTTTTATATACTTATTTGCCATCTGTATATCTTCTTTAATGAGGGTGACTATTCAAATCTTTTACCCATTTGTAATTGGTTTGTTCTCTTATTTTTGCATTTTGAGTTCCTTCTATATTTTGGATACAAATTCTTTATCCAATATGTGTTTTGCAAATATTTTTTCCTAATCTGTGGCTTACCTTTTGATTTCTCTAAGAATGTCTTTCACAGAGTACATGTTTTTAATTTTAAGAAAGTATAACATGCTAATTTTTCTTTCATAAATCGTGCTTTTTGTCTTGTATCTAAAAACATCACAAACCAAAAGACACAGACTTTCTCATATGTTTTCTTGTAGAAGCTGTATAGTTTTGTGTTTCAGATTTAAATCTATGATCTACTTTAAATTAGTTTTTGTGAAAGGTGCAAGCTCTGTATTTAGGGTTTTTTAAATTGAGATAACATTGGTGTATAACATTTACAAATTTTAGGTATACAACATTATAATTTCATATCTGTATACACTATAGTGTACTCACCACCAAAAGTCTAGTTTCCATCCCATCACAACACATCCGACCAGTTTTATCCATTTTTCAGTCCCTCGATACCCTTCCCCTCTGATAAACACCAATGTGTTGTACATATCTATGTGTTAGTTTATTTGTTTTATTGGTTCATTTCTCTTTTTATTTCAGCTATGAGTGAAATCATATGATTTTTGTCCTCTTCTGTCTGATTTACTTCACTTAGCATAACACCATCAACTTCCACCTAAGTTGTTGCAAACGACAGGATTTCATCTTTGTATGGCCAAGTAGTATTCTATTTTATATATATTTATCCAGTCATTGGTAGATAGATTGAAGTGTTACATTTTTATGTATTCTGAAGAATATGAAAACACTAATTCAAAAAGATATATTCACCCCTATGTTCATTGTTGTTGCTTTCTCTTGTTTCGTTTTTTTGCTTATGGGTATCCAATTATTGTGGCACCGTATATTGAAAAGACTATCCTTTCTCCATTGATTTGTCTTTGCTCCTTTGTAAAAAATCAATTGACTATATTTTCATGAGTCTATTTCCCAGGTTCCCATTAGGTTCCTTTAACCTATGTGTCTATTCTTTTGCCAATACCACAGTGTGTTTATTACTATAACTTATTACTTACTGTTTCATTACTATAGTCAGTCTTGTAATTGGGCTATATTGAGTCCTCCAATATTATTCTTCTTTAGTATTATTATGTTGACAATTGTAGGTCTTTCCATATGAACTTTAGAATCAGCTTGTTGATACAAAAATAACTTGCTGGGGTTTTGATTAAGATTGTGTTAAATCTATAGATCGAGTTGGGAAGAATTGCCATCTTAACAATATTGAATCTTCCAATCAGTGAACACAGTAACTTTACATCTCATTTGGATTTTTGACTTCTTTCATCAGTTTTGTAGTTTTCCACATATAGATCCTGTACATATTTGTTAGATTTATACCTAAGTATTTTATTTCGTTTTGGTGCTATTATAAATGGTATTTTTAACTTCAAATTCCAATTGTTTATTATTGATATACAGATAAGCAGTTGACACATGTATATTAACTTTGTATCTTACAACTTTGCTATACTCATTTATCCATTTCAACAGGTTTTTGGGCAGTTCTTTGGGAATGTTTACATAGGTAATCGTGTCATCTGTGAACAAAGGCAGTTTTACTTTTTTCTTCTTAATCTCTATATTTCTTATTTCCTTTTCATGTGTTATTGCACTAAGACTTCCAGCATAATGTTGAATAAGAACAGTGAGAGAGGACATCCTTGCCTTATTCCCAATCTTAAGAGGAAAACATCTAGTTTCACATTAAATATCATGTGAGTTGTAGGTATTTGTAGATGTACTGTATCAAGTTGAGCAAGTTTACCTCTATTCCTGATTTACTGACAGTTTTTTTAAACATCATAAATGGGTGTTGGATTTTGTCAAATGTTTTTTCTTCATCAGTTGATCTGATACTGTGTGTTTTTTTCTTAAGTTTTTTCATGTGATGGATTACATTGATTTTTGAATTTTGAACCAGCCTTATGTACTTGAAATGAATCCCATTCAGTCATGAGTATAATTCTTTTTATATATTATTTAATTCAACTTGCTAATATTTAAGATTTTTGAATCTGTGTTGATGAGAAATACTGGTTTGTAGTTTTCTTTTTTTGGAATGTCTTTATATAGTTTTGATCCCAGGTAGTGCTGGCCTCAAAGAATGAGCATGGAATGTACACTCTACTTCTATTTTCTGGAAGAGATTGTAGGAAATTAGTATAATTTCCTTAAATGTTTCATAGAATTAACCAACAAAACCATCTGGGCATGGCACTTTTTTTGAAAGTTATACATTACAGAGTCAATGTATTTCGTAGATATAAGTTTTTCAGATTAATTCTCCATGTGTAAATATTAGTAGTTTATGTTTTTCAAGGAATCAGTCCATTTCATTCAGTTATCAAATTTGTACACACAGAATTGTTCATAGTATTTCTTTATTATACTTTTAATGTCCATAAGGTCAGTAGTGATGTCCCATCTTTCATTTCTGGTATTTGTAATTTTGTGTCTTTCCTCTTTTCTTCTGTATTAGGCTGGCTAGATATTTAGCAATGTTATCAATATTTTTACAATGCCAATTTTTGGTTTTGTTGATTATCTCTATTGTTTTCCTTTTCAATTTCATTGATTTTTTGCTCTAATTTTAAGTATTTTTTTCCTTCTGCTTCCTTTAGGCTTAAATTGCTCTTCTTTTTTTCTGGTGTCCTAAGGTAGAAACTTAAATTATAGATTTTAGATTTTTGTTCCTTCCTAATATATGCATTTAATACTATACATTTCCCTCTAATCAATGGTTTTGCTGCATCCCACAAATTTTGATAAGTTGTATTTTCATTTCAATTTTGTTAAAAAAAGATTTCACTTCCCTGGAGACTTCTGTGACCTATGTGTGTTATTTAGAAGTGTGTTGTTTAATTTCCAAATATTTGAGGATTGTCTATTGATTTTTAATCTTGATTTTTAAAATTTGTTTGGTAAAGTTGAAGTTTTACTTGTTCTAGTAATTTTTCAGTTGCTTCTCTTTGATTTTCTAGGTAAACTATAATAATAATGATTCCTATCTTATTTTCCAATATAATTGTTAATTTATATTTCTTACCATATTATTTTGGCCAGGATCTTCAGTACATTGTTGAAAGAAAATGGTGATTCTGGGTACCCTTGTCTTGTTCTTGACTTTGATAAGAAAGGCTTCTAATAATTAACCACTATGTGTAATGTTTACTGTTGATTTTTGTTTTCTTCTTTACTGTGTGTTTTGGGAATTTTGTTTCATTTTAATGAGAAATGAGTATTCAATTTTATAACTTTTTAATAAAATCTATTAAAATGATGATATAATTATTAACTTTTCATATGACAGTACAGTGAATTACATGATAGATATTTCTAATATTGATCAGCATAGCAAGGTGAGTTCAAATCCCAACTCCTTTACCACTTAGGACCTGTGGATTTACATAACCACTACTTTCCTCAGATTTCAAAGCAGTGGAGTTACCTCAAGAGGCTGTTATGCAGAATATTAATATATAGAATCTAAAACAGATCTTAGTACATAATAAATACTAAATACTTTTTAAAATTACTGCTTTCTTGAAGGTAAATTTTGTATGGTTAAGATTCACTTAATGCACTATTAAATTTTATTTGCTATATGCTTCTTTATGGCTTTTTCATTGCTGTGATTAACTTATAATATTCTTTACATATCCTGTTTTTGTCCACCTTCAGTATCAGGGTTATACTAACTGCCTAGAGTGAGTTGGATTGCTGTTTATCTTTCTCTGTGCTCAGAAAGAGTTTGTATAATAAAGAAAATCATCTGGGCCTGTTGTCTGTATTTGTATTCATTATATATTATTGTATAACAAGTTACTCCAAAACTTAGTGGCTTAAAACAACAGACATTTATTATTTCATAGTTTCTGTAGATCAAGAAACCAGACATGGCTTAGCTAGAGACCTCTGGCTCAGGGTCTCTCACGACCTGCAGTTAAGGTGTTGACTGAGGCTGTAGTCATCTCAAAACTGTACTTATGTAGGATCTACTTCCAAGCTCAGTCATGTGGCTGTTGGTAGGATTAAGTTACTTGTGGGTTGTTGGATTAAGGATCTCAGTTCCTCTCTGGATATTGGCCAGAGGACTCCCTCACATCCTTGACATGTGAACCTCTCCATAGGGCAGCTCACAACATAGCAACTTGCTTCAAGGCCAGAAGGGAGAACCAGAGAGTGCCAGGACGATAAAAGTAACCTAATATTTTTGTAACCTAATCTTGTAAGTGGCACTCCGTCACTTTCGCCACATTCTATTCACTAAAAGCACATTGCAAGGTCCAGCCCACAGTGAAGGAGAGAAGGTTAGACCAGGGGCTGAAAGTAAAGGTGTAGGAATTACTGTGGGTCATTTTAGAAGCTGTCTACCACAACTTTTACTGGTGTATCTTTGACTACTTTTCCCTGCCAAGACCTTCTATGGTTATTGGTCTAACCAATATTATACTATTCCTTAGACAATTTTAGTAATTTATTCTTTCTTAGCAAGTAAATCCACCTAGGTTTTCAATTTTACTTGTAAAATAAAATAATCTTCTCTAGAGCTGAAGTTCATTCCTATTATTATTTATGCCTTTTCTCTCTTTTTCTTTATCAGAAAGAACATTTATCTATTTCATTGGTCCTTTAAAAAAGAATCAGTGTTTTTTTTTGGATTTTCCTTCATTGATTTCTACTTTTATCTTTAATTCCTTCCTTTTACTTTTGTTTCACTTTTGTGTGTTTTCCCTAGCTCTTACAAACTTAATTTAATCATCAATTTTTTTGTTGTTTTTTAATAGCTGGATTTAAGGCCACACATTGTCCTCTGAGTACTGCTTTGGCTATACCCTGCAGGTTTTGACATATAGCTATCTTATTTTTTTTCATTTTGAATTACCTTGTGGTTTCTAATCTGATATTGTCTTTGACTAGACTAGAAGTGTTTTTTCCCCTCTTGCTTCCAATGGCATATATTTCAAACCACTGATTTGTTGGTAAATGTAATTTTTTGTCCTTGTGTTTAATATGTGACCTTATGTGATTTTTAGTATTTGGAATTTGTTGAGATTTCCCTTGTGGGTCAATACATCATCCCTTTTTGTAAGTATTCACTGTGCATTTGAAAAGCGTATGCACTTTCTGTATATTAGCACATATATACACATGTTCAAGTTTGCTGATTGTATAATTTAAATCCTATATGTTCATATTTAGTTGGTATGTTAGTAAGTTAGCACCTGATGTGACAATTTCTGCAAAAGGTCTGTTTTTACACTACGATTGTGAATATGCTGAACTCTATTTTAAATCTACGTTGTAAAGGCTTATGGTTATAACTGTGTAATGGCTCGTGCCTATTATCAAGAAAATATCTTTTATTTTTTTTTAATAGTTTGGCTTTGAATTCTGTTTTGTCTGGCATTGATATTGCTATATTCATATTCTTTTTATTGGCATTTGAGTATATTTTTCAATCTTTTTATTTTCAACCTTTTTCTGTTACTTTGTTTTACATATGTATTATAGTTTTAAAAGCATTTATGATATTTCTAAGCTTGTAAGGTTTACCTGTACCTTATTAATACATGTACTAAAACTTATACATTCTCTGTCATCAATTAGCATTAATCTGATCTCTATTCTCCCCTCAAACAAGGCAGGAAACTTAGTATGCATTTTCTTAGCTCTGCTCCGTCATCGCCATATCTTGACCGTGCTGTCAACCCAATCACTGCTTGTGTTGATATCCTTTTTTTTTTTAACAGATTGGCTAATTTCTTTGCTCATTGCTTCTTACATCCCACTTCTTGTGCTCAAATTCATTGTGTTACTTATTGCAATATTGTTTATTTCAGAGAGGATTTGTGGCTGATAACATTTCAGAGTGCTTGGAATGTGTGAAAATGCCTTATTTCACCTTGCTTAGAGTCTCTTGGTATTGGGCACCAAGTGTAGTCCAGAATGGTAATGAATTTTTAAATATATATAGTATCTATCATTTCTGGAGATGCAGGGTATGAGAGGGAGTCTGTTAGCTATATTCAGTCCTCCATTTTACTCTCCCTATGCTTTTTTCTTAATCCAGGCCTCACTAATACTTGTGTGGGCCAGGCGTGGGAAAGCTATCCTTCTATCATCCCTTTCTTTGATCCCCTGTCCCCACCAGGAAAAATAGTCAATTATTAGGAATATGATTGGACCAATAAATGGGTCAAATCACTATGCATCCCATCTCAGGATAAGGGAATAGACTGCTCATCTTTCTCTTTCATCCATGGGGATAATGCCATATGTTTGCATAGGTACAGCTTTTAATCAGCCATTATTCTTGTTTATCTTTTTTTTTTGCCATGAAGCCAATAGGAGTGAGCTAAGTTCTGAGATTCAGGGTTGGCCTTGTGATAGAAAGAGGCCCCTCAGGACTCTAGGCTAGGCTGCACAACCCTGTTCAGTGTACCAGAGCTTGCCCTGAGGTTTGAAGCCTAAAGCCCAGCTGACATGGAGGTGCTACTTTGCTTTTCTTTGCCATTGTTCTCTGTGGATATATGTCTCATGGGAACCTTGTGGAGAAAGCTTGCTTTGGTCTGGGGCAATATTCTGGTATTCACAGGTCCCTTGGGTTACAATAGGACACTAATTGCACTATATGTCCAGCCATAGCTTCCTGGTAATATTATTCCTGCAGTTCCACTTTGAAGATATAAAGGGGAAACAACTTAATATGCCTTCAGTGAAGAAGACACAATTGTTAATTTCAATGTGCCAAAGCCCTAGGGCTACTATGTAAGTTTGTAGAAGTTATGGACTACATAGCCCCAGGGTGCTACCTTCTCATCATAAACTATGTGGCTGGCACCCCTGGAATTGTGCACCACAGCCCTACGTGTTGTCCCTACCCACCCCTGCCCCAGTTACCTAGAAGGATGTTTGCCAATGCCTTTGCCCTTAGCAAATGGCCCTGTAAATTTCTGCTGTCTTAACGTTCCAAGTTTTGTCTTATCTTGTTATGGTGTCTTATCCCATGCTCCTTGGATTATACCTATCAGCTCTTTGACACCTGCTTGGGTTACACATGAGGTTTGGAAGGTTAACATGTCCCAGATTATATAGATGGGAAATGGAGAAATCAGTGTTCAAAGCCAGGTTCCTCTGACATGAAAGCCTACACACTGTCTACTTCAGGCAAGGGTTGGAGAAATGCAGCTGGCAAAATGGCTGAGGTTTTATTCTAGCCTACAAATGGCATGGTTATCCCAGACTCCTTTATTCATTCATCACATTTTTCTATGTCTCCACTGAGCAGTCACTTAAAGCCTCTCAACTCTACCATTGGTGACATAGGATATCTCCAATCTCTTTTATGTTAGTGAAGCCTCTTTTGGTTGCAGATGGAAGGAATCCAACTAAAACTGGTCTAAGCCAAAAGGGTATCATGTTAGTTCACAAAAATAAAAAGTACCAGGGTGGTCTGGTCAGGCAATGCTAGATCCCAGGCTCAAAGAAAGTCAATCTATGTTTTGGATGCCCATTTCTCTCTGTAGGTATTCTCAGGCAGACACTTTTCACAGAGCTCCTGAAAGTCTAGGCTTATGTCTTCTGGCTGCTTAATCCCCAATGTCTCTTTCCTCATATTTTAATCCAAATTCCAGGGAGGATTGGTACTGGCCCACCTGGGGTCACATGACTCTATATAAGCCAATGACCCTGTGCAATGTAATGGAATGTTCTGATTGGCCTGGGTCACCTGGCAATCCTTGAAACTGACTCACATGGATTCACAGTGTGGGAAGAGTGGTTTCCCAAGAAAATTTCAGTGCTGTGGTTAGAAGAAAAGGAATAGATGTTGAGCAGATGAAAACAATGGTCTCCTACATTTCTGATTTTACATACGAGAAAACTGAGACCCAGAGAAGGGTAGGATCTCATGATTATATGGCCTGTATGTCAAGCACTTTTAATTGACTTTTGCAGGCCAAGATTTAAGAGAAGCTGCATACTACTTTTGTCCCAATATCACAGATGCTAGGATATCTCTGGTGGCAATTTTGAGGTTTTCAAGGTCAAGGGAAGTTGTAGGTCTAACAGGATTACAAATGTGTGCTGTGAAAAAAAAAAACAACCCAAAACATTGTGTAAAGGAAATCAAGGCACTGGAATCCTAGTCATAGCTCTGCCACTAAATTACTGAGTGAATTTGGGCAAGCCCATTTCTCACTCTAGGCCTCAGTTTCCCCATCTGTAATCTGAGAGGGTTGGGTGGAATGGTCTGAAAGCACAGTATAAATTGATGCTTTTGTTCTACTCTTGGGGAGGGAGGGAGAGAAGGAGTCCCTCCTCTCCATCTGGAACCATGTGGAATTTCTGCAGTGGAGACATTTAACCTGACTTTAATTTGAGTTGAAACGTCTGATATTTCTGATAGTAATAACATGCCCTGGATAGAGTGGATGGGTGGGGGAGCAAGGGCCCCTGAAAAGAACACCAAAAAGCCCTCTCTGTTCCTTCTCTTGAAGCACAGCCCCCAGCAGGGCGAGAGGGGGGGTCCCAGCACCAGGGCTCAGGGAAGTGGGTGTTCCTGAGATGCTGGGTTGGAGGAATCCATCCTGGGCTGGCAGGCAGCCATGCTGGCTGCATGGCGGGCTTTCGGCACCTCCTTCTCCCTTCAGCCTGCCCCATCCTGCCCTGCCAGGCCTGTTGGCTGGCTTCAGGCTGGGCCAGGAGCAGTGAAACTTTAGGGTGAGGGCCAGATAGTGGGTAGTGCATGAGGTGCCACCTGAGAGGTCAGATACATGCCCTGGTAGAGCAGAGAAGGGAAGTGGTGTGAGCATGTGTGTGTGTAAGGGTGGGGTGGGGGCAGTGCTGGTGGGACAATAGCCATGGTGGCTTCTACCAGGTGTGCTGGTCTCTCTCTAGATATCCACCTGCCCCCCGCCCCCCAGCTGGGTTCATCTTTCCATACAAACATCTCCTCTTCAAGACTCCCTCAGCTGCCACCCCATCCTCTCCTGCTGGGATACAGATGTTTCATCTTAACCCTCCCTCTGTCACAAAGTAGTCCCTAGCCCAGAGAGGTGCAGGGAGTGGGGTCACTCATTCATCTGGGGATGCAGCTAAAATTTCTCAACTCTTTTCACTACTAGGCCAAGTGAACAGTATGTTAGATGGAGAAAGTGGAAGTCCTCCCTTGTGTCTAATTTTGTGTGCTCATACTGTATTTATTCTCCTCTGGAGATAGCAAACTGCTGGTCACCAGCCACTACATAAATAGTGCCTGGAGTTTGTGAATAAGTGACGCCCCTCCTCCAGATTTCCCATCTCATCTCCAGCCTGTTTTCCTGCCTTAATGATCCTTCTGTGATGGGGTGATGAGTGGGCACTGGAGAACCCATGCTGACCGACTAGCCCAGAACAGGCAGCCCTCCAATTACCCACAGCGCTCAGATGAGGAGCAGGCGGGGGGTGGAGAGAGAGGGCTTTCTTCCCCCCTTTAAATATATATATTTAAGCAAGGAAACAGATTTCACTTTCAATCTTCTTTCCAAGGGATTGTTATAAACAAAAGCAGGTCTGGGGCAGGAGGAGGAGGGGGAAGAGAGGAAAATGATTTGGGAGATTAAGGAGGCGGCCACGACAGCGTCCCCTTTTAAACCTCAATAAGGTTGTTTTTCTTGGTCGTTTTTTCCTCCTTCCCTCTCCAGCCAGCGTTACTTAAAAGGAACATTATGTTATCACAAATCAGATTTCCAAACATCATCTCCAGGTCACTGTGAACAGCTCAGCAATTTGGCTACAGATTCCTGGAGAAGACGTCCCCTTTAACCTCAAACTCAGGAGGGAGCTGCCCCCATCACAAATGCTAGGGAAGTCCTCTTGGCTGGAAGAGGAGAGAGGCAGGGCCTGGGGGGCACTGAGAGGGGGCTCTTGTGCCTTCAGGCAGGAGGGTATGCAGGGAACAACACTCCACCCCACCTCCAGATGCCTTGAGGGAATAGCTGGGTACTCGCAATGCCCAATGGAGGACATCCTTGGCTCTGCTGGGTGGGGGTAATGTGGGTTTCATTTTTCCTCTGCCATAAACTTGGGGCTTATCAATGCCACAGAGCTGCCAGGGGAGATTAGAGTCAAGTCTGGCGCCCTAGTTCCAATGCACAGTGAGAGACCACAAGTATTCCAGCCAGGACGGTGTGAGCCAGGGTGAGATAAGGGTGAGGCTGACCGTGTGAGGCAGATGAAGGGCTTCTGAAAGAGTGATGCTACCTTTCATCTGTGGTCTGTTCCCTCTGGCCACGTAGAAGGCCAGGCTTTGCCCTCAACCCTACTTTCACCCTCTGAGTCTAGGGCAGAGTTGAGGGGAAGAGGAAAGAGAAAGCAGGCTAGGAGGTGTCTAAGGTGTCCATACCTGAGTTGGAACCACAGCAGGAAGGATTTAATGGTAGACACAAAAGATTTCAAAACAGTAAAGACTGGAAACCAGTAGAGCAATTTTTCTCCCAAGGAATTGAAGTGAAATATTGAATTTCAAGGAGCTGGTGATCTTGGCATCTAACAAAATGGAAACAGCTGAGTGACAATAATTGGAATTGGGGTTCCTGCATGTTCTGCATGTTCTGCATGTTATGCATGTTCTGGAGGACCCTGCCATAGAGCTGAACTAAGCACAAAAAGTTAAATTCCTGGTCCTCAAGCCAAAACATTCTTTCAGTGATCCTACCTTCATGAACATGTGTGTACTTCCCAATAGCCCTGGGATGCAAGAATTAGGACCTCCATTCTGTAGATGGAAAAACAGAGCTTCAAAGAGGAAGTGGCTTATAAAGACCACATAAGGAGTGAGCTCGGGAGTTGAAACTAGCCCTGGGATCTCCTGACACTCACCACAGGCTCTTTTCTTTGCCTGGGCCTTGTTCCAAAGACTTCCTAAAAGAAGCAGGTGACAAAGCAAGCCTAGGAGTGTATTCTCAGCTTTGAATGGGGTAGAGGTGGTGAGACAGTCCAATGTGGAACCCAAAGAAAGAGTTCCACCGCCAATGCCAAAACTCAGGAAGTGGCAGACAGGCCTGCTCGACACCACAGGGAAGGCCATGCCACGCTGAGATGTCAGAGATGGCTGTAAACAGGGACACCCAGGCGCTGGGGGTCTTTTGGTGGCAGTCCTGTGCCTAGAGAGTCAGTGAGGTGAGTCAAGCTGGCTAGGTGGCAAGGCCCATTGTACCCGCATAGTCACTTTATGACCTTGGGGTTGGAGGAACCAAAGGGACTCCTTGGAATCAGTTCAGGAGTCACAGCCAGCCAAGAGTTTTTCCTTCCTGAGCATTGCAGTATCATGCCCTAAACAGTGGCCTAAGGGACACATGCAGTACAGGGAAAGGAGCAGCAGCTCACGCCTACCATGAGTCAGGCCCTCATGCATATCCCGATTCCTGCCTATAGTCCTATGAGGTGGAGATTGTATTCTCCAATTTGTGATGGAAAAATCTGGCTTTCATTGTAAAGGAAAGGAGTTGCCCAAGACTCATCAATAATACAGCACAGAGGTTGGATTTGAATTCAACTCTGTCTGACCAGGACTCATGCTATTTTTGCCTAGCCATGACCTCAGAGGTGCAGTCTGAGACCCCTCAGGGGTCAGGGTGGAAGGTGCCCAGCCAAGGCCCGAGGGAACCCTCATTTTGATCCTCTAGTTTCCCTACTCTGAGCCTCCTCAGACTCTCTAACCTCAGGAAGTGGACCTGAGGTCCTGGACAGGCCAGACGCCAGCAGCTTAGGAGGGCTTGGGGTTTAATTGGACACAGCCTTTTGCTACTCTTCCATCTCCAAACTTCTCCCTCCTTCTAGGCTCCTTTGCTCTCTCTCCAGAACTCTCAGACTCAGCACCCAGACAAAGCTCTAGTGTCCCAAGGGAGGGGGCACTGGAAGGGTATTCTGCTTTGTTCCTCATGCCACTGACTCCCAGGCACTTGGCCTGGCCACCCTTCTACCATATTCCTTTGGGAATAGGGTTGCAGGCAGCTGTAGGTAGACTGACGCCCAACCTATCACCCCCACAACCAGGCCGCTTAGCCATCAGCACTGAGCATACAGAGGCCTCTCCCTTGCTCACTTTATTTATCTTGGCACAAGAACGACACAGCCCGGATCTGAGGGGAGGATGGAGAGGCCATTTCCAATATTTCCTCCCAGCCTCTTCATGCCCCTGAGATGCCCCTTACTACCCGAGAGGACAGGGACAGAGGTCAACGGTCTGAAAACAATAGTTTTAAGGTAGTAAGAGGGTGCTGGGCTAGTGAGAAGGAGAAAGGACTAGAGCCCAAAGCCCTGTGGTAGGCTGGCAAGTACTGTAAACCATCCTCAGAGTGGGGCCTTGAGGACTGGCAGGGAGGGTCAAAGACTCAGACCTCAGACCCTCAGCTGAGCTTGCCCCAGGCCCAGCCTCAGCCAGTGATGGGTAACTGGTGGGGGAGAGCTGGACTCCTCCCAGGACCCGGACTGCACAGCCCTGCAGAATCGCCAGCCCTGGAACTAGTTCGAAGGATCCTCTGTCCAGGCCAGTAGAAGGAGGGGGTTTGCAGAAAGCTTCAGGCTTGCGTTTCAAGAGCCCATTTGACTCAGCAGAGCAGCCCCACCACGGAGCTCTCAGCCATCCCCCTCTCCAGCTTGTTTGCACTGCTGGAATCCCTGTCTCCAGTTATCATGTCCCCCGCCACACCCAGCTCTGTCCTTCAGCCAAGCCACACACATGGAACTGCTTTCATCTCCCTCGTCTGATGGGCCTGCCCTTTCCCAAGGGCTCAGGGACTTCACTCCTCTGGATTCCCTCCAATTTGTCTCCATTACCCCCATTCTCAGGGACAGTCAGATGCACAGTGGCCTCAGAGGAGAGGCGGGAGGCTTGGGGCTGCAGCAGGCTGGCCTTCCCCCCCCACCCCAGCCCACTAACATGGGGAGGGGAGGACATTTCCTGTGTCTCTCCGCCTCCCTCTTTCCTTTGGGCTCTGCAGGGGCCTGAGGTAGTGGTGCGGGGGGATGGGGTCACCTCAGTTCAGTTGGCAAATTTCTCTGAGCAGCCCTGATATGGGAGACCAAAGGGGTCTAACTTGGTTCCTGCCCACAAGGGTCTGGCAGAGTAGTAAAGAGGTCATGTTACTAATAATAGCAGTAATAACACCATGACAGCACTTACCCTGTGGCGGGCACTTCCCTTAGCACTGCACACAGATTAATCATTTCCTCCTCATGAGCCCTATGAGGCAGTAACTGTAACTATCTCCATTTTACAGGTGAAGAAACTGAGGCTTTAAGAGGTTATGGGCATTGTTCTGGGAACTAAGGAGTATCACCTGGGGCTATAGTCCCAGGGCCTGTGCTCTCCACTGCTACACTAAACCTGGCCCAAAAGCTCAGCAAAGGTTTAGAGGAAAGAGATATTTTCAACAGAGTGGCTCCAGGAAGACTTCCTGGAGGAGGCAGGATTTTCAAAGAGCCTTGCAGGGAACTTGGACAGGCAGAGAAGTGGGAGGTCATGCCAGGTGAAGGTAATAATAGGAGCAATGACCAGGGAACAGCACATCGTAAATCAGGTTCAGAGAAAGCAAGGAGCTCAGCATGGCAAAGACTAAGGAAAAAATGGTAGCCTTGGGAGACAAGACTGGGGAAATGATGGGTCCTCTAGGTGGTCAGGTTCAAAGAGGGGCAAACTGCATCAGACACTGGTTTGAAATCTCACCGGGGCTGCAGGTAAAGAATATGCTAATTGTCGAGCAGGAGGTTACCCTATTTTGTTTTGTGGTGACAGCAGTGGAGAATGTCAGGAACAGATAATATATGGACAGGAATTGGTCCCCAAATGGATGTCAGGTGTAGGGGAGAGTGAGGAGACCACTGATCAGGACACTGTGGAGGGGGAGTAACTGGGTCAGTGGACCATTTGCTTCAGGACATGGGGAGTCTGAGGAACCTGTGGGGCATCCAGCAATACCCCTATTAAGGGGAAAAGGGGAGCCCTGCATGGCTCCAGTGTAGAGTCCATGACTTCAAAGGGTAAGAGACAGAGCCAGGAAAGGCTAGAGCCCTGAGTACCAATTTTACTAGTTAGGACCTGACTCTGTAGCTGATGGGGAGCCCTTCAAGGGTTTTTATACAGGGGAGTGATGTAATCAGATTTGCGTTTTAAAAGGTCGCTCTGGCAATATTATCAATGTTATCAATATCAAGGACAGGTATCAGGGAGATGCTGCTTAGGAAGCAGACCTGAGGAGAGACAGTGGGTGTGGAAAGAGGGAACAGATGTGAGACATTGTGATGGTAGAAAGGGTGGGACCAGGAGAGAGAAAGTAAGACCAAAAAAAAAAAGAGTTAGTGACACAGCTGCCACATGGGAGGAAGCAAGTGAGAGAGTGGGGCCAGCCAGAAGGAGACAGGTGCCCATCAAGGGTGAGGCAGAAAGAAGTGGAGTGGCTGGCAGCCAGGGAAAGAGGTGAGAATGGGGCCTGTTGCTTCCTCTGCACTTGTTTGCTCCCCTGGAGGCCCTGGCCACAGGCCTTTGTTTGAGGACAGAAGAAATGCTTCCAAAGGCAGCGCCTCCCTTCTGCCACAGGTTATAAATCTCCAGGGCCAGACACCCGACACACACACCTGCCACAGGCCTGGGCTTGGCAGCTGGGCTGCCAGGGTAGGGGCCAGCACTTCCCAAGGATGGGAGGCTTTCCAGGCTCTGTTTCCAAAGGAATTCCCAGCTGGTGAATCATCAACAAGGAGAAGAAGAGGAGCCCATGCATCCCTGAGCAGGGCTCAGCATCTGCAAGGTGGGGGTTGGGGGGCATGTTATGGGGTAAGGGGCCAGCAAAGGGGACAGATGGTGGGAGGGGTTCACAAAGAGGAGCCAAGCCTAGCTGGGGAGCAAGGCAAGGAATGGGTGCACAGGAGGGTGGAGACCAGGGATCAGGAACCAAAAAGGCTCCCTTGGGCCCCAGGCCTCTGATGTGACATAGACTTGCCCCAGGGGCTAGGGTGGCCAGAGTCACAGGGAGACACTGGTGTCAGGAATAGTCAGTGTGGGGCCAAAGGAAGGGCCAGCACTTCCCCTATGCAAACACAGCACAGACTAAAATCAGCTCAGAGCTGGAAGGACTTTGGCAAATGTATCCCAACGTGTGACAGCTGGGGAAGCAGGGAGCTCAGAGAGGGGGAGCGAGTGGTCAATTCCACATAGCCAGGAAGTGGTAGAGCTGGGATATCACCCAGGCCTTTAGCACCTGGTCCTAGACTTTCTGGCACTAACTTCTGTCTTCTAGCAAAAGGAGATGACAATAGAGATGAAGATAACTTGGGACTCTGCCCTCCCGTGGAGAGAAATTTCTCCCCTCTAATTTGCTGAGGACAAAGAGAACAGAAGGCAGACTGCAGCAGTAGTAATCGGCAGGGCAAATAGAATGGTAATCTTGGAAGAACTGAACGTGGGAAACTTGGGGCAAGTGTGGACAGAGGCAGGGAGGTGATTCTGAGGGTGAAACGAAAGTGTTGGGAGCCATTGAGAGAAACTGGGCACCAAACTAAACAATGGCAAGATATCTGACTGTAGGTTGAATGGCTGTTGAGGATGGCTATTAGATAGAGAAGTGAGGAGGAGAGGACAGGAGATGGGGACAGGGAGGGCAAGGTTACTAGGAGTTCTCAGAAGAGAGAGACACTGGTTTTAAGTGGTAGCTGTAAAGAGACCATGTGAGGCTGGGTCTCCAGGGAGCTTGGTTTAATCTGAACTCCAAAAAACTGACCAGAGATCAAGGCAAAAAACAAAAAAGCAAAAATCTCTGGCTTTGTCTGAGGCAGGTGAGGTGGGAGAGAAACACAGGGTGACCACACCCTGGAGATTGTCTTTAGGGAAAAGGTTTCTGTGATGGAAGTTTGGAATTGGGCTGGACGGGCAGGTAGCAGCCTTTCCAACATTATCTTTGGCTTTGACAGACTGTGGGGGCCACAGACGAGGGTTAGCTGTCCACACCCTCTTCAGTTCATGGATAGGAAATTGACATGCATGTTGCATGTGTGCGCTGTCTTGGTTACATGCACTTTTGGGAAGACCTGTGTGCTCTCTGAATAGGAAGACACCTCTGGCTTCAGTATCAGAGGCTACAGTGTCTCCAGGGCACCCCTAGGCTGGAGTCCCAGCTGTCTGGTCTGGACCAAACTACATAGGCCCTTCACTGACCTGGCATCCTGGACTCCATTTCTGCTGTTCATGCCATACTGGGAGCAGGAGGGTTTCCTACCTACCCCCAAAATAGCCCTGGCTAAAGAGTACCCCAGCTTCCTCTACTGTCCCCTCCCAGTGGTCCCCACCCAGGGGAGTTCTGTCCAGTTTGCTGGCTCCTAGAGCAAACTTTGTGCTGCAGCACCATAGCCACCCAGACCATGACATGGTCTTTTTCTCTTTTGCCCTGGATTTGGCTTCAGGCCTTTGCAGTAAGCCCACCACCCAGACTCTTCCACTGCTCAGAGCAATTTTCCTTAGGAGCTCCCAGTTCTTAAGCATTTTCTTCTCTCTCTACAAAATCCCCCTTTCTGATGCCCCAGTGCACACAGCAGGCACTGGTGCGAGCTTGTTGATAGTGGAACAGACATAGAAATAAAATTGAGTATCTCCTGATTCCCCAGCTGTTGAATGCTGGCAGCCAAAAGATTTTAAAGGTGCCACAAGGTGGCCAGATCACCTGACCTTGGTGCATATGCCATCTCTGAGGGTGGTAGTGGTTAGGACTGACCCAGAGGATGATGGTGTGGGGCATATGGGGGTGTGAGAGCAAGCCACAGAACATCTTGTCATCTTCTGGTCACTGGTAGGAGCAAAGACAGACTCCTTAACTTCACTGCTTTGTTTTCAGGCTGCCAAGCCATTCCCAAGATTGTACTCAGAGTTAGAGGTGACCATAAGCCAGCCAGCTAGTCATCCTGTTTGAAGAAGTGTCTAGGGTGTTTTGGAAGAGATAACAATATGGCCTTTGTCTTTTTTCTCCTTCTCTCTTTTTCTCCTCACTTTCCCTGTCCTCTAATTCTTGATGTGGCAATTTTCTGGACCTCCTCCAAAAAGGGAAATAAAAGAGGCTACCAAGCCTGCTGAAGAGGGAATTGGGGGCAAACCTGTCTGTCCTGTGAAATGGCTGTCCTGTGGTCCCCAGGATCAAGGCAGAGGCAGTAGACAGGTGTTCCTTTGCCTCCCTAGAAGAAAAGTTTACATAGCTGACCCTATCTTAGGTGCAGTGGAATTTAACTACCAGGTTTCTGGTGAAGCTCCAAGGGCAGATGAACACTGTACTGGTTTGTACAGGTACGTGCCTGTGCAGAAGCAGAGGGATGGGGTCACAGGCACCCCAGATCACCTGTCAGGCCTGAGTTGGGCCAAGGGCCTTTTGCTGAAAGCTTCAAATACTTGGGTCCTTTCTCAGTACTCTAAGCTAGGGAAAGTTCTCCAGAAACAGCATCCCAGTCCGTCCACATCCCCTGATTTTGAAAGTGGGAGAAAACTTTCTGTTAGTCAAATATTTCTGTACTGACAAAGCCCTCCAAAGGTATCTATCCCCTAGCTTCCAGACTGGAAAACTTTTCTCCCAACCTAGTAGCCAGCCCCCTCCTGCCATACTCATGCATTCTGGTCTCAAGAAAAGAAGAGAAGCACAGTAAGCCTGTGCTTCATTGACATTGGCCTTGGACTACTGCCTCAGCCATCTTCCCAGAAGGTTTGGGAGCCCTGAGTGCTGGCTTCTGAGAACTAGACTGGGGACCCTCTAGGGAAGATGAATAAGAAGCCACATGGTATACCTATAGGGCATCTGGAGGCCCAGGGCCCCTCTGTTGCTGAGGATTAGTTCAGAGTAGGGCCTTTAAGGCTCCAGGGAACTTCCCCGGCCTTTCTGGCAGCCTGCCTGCATCTCAATTTCTAAGCAGAGCTCGGGTCCTGGCCTCAGGAGCAGCCTGAGTTCCAGCCCAGGGCCTTCTGAGAGCCACAGAGTAGAGCAGCCCCAATCAGCCTTTGGCTGCCTCGCTTCCTGCAGGTGGAAAAATCATCCTATTTATCCCCAAATGGATTTGTCTACTCCAACAACAAACAGACACAGAAACACACATGGAGTCACAAGGCACATGTGTAAAAGACAGATCTATGGACACACAGAATCAGTCTTTCTGGCCCCGGCCCCCCTCTGCTTGCTCTCTGGCTTTCCTTCACTCTGTGTCTCTGTCTCTGGCTCTTTCTCTTACTCCCCCCTTTTCTAACTCTTTTCTCTCACTCACCCTTTCCCAAGGCTCCCTCCTGCTTGCATTATAGCATTTATCAAAGTGACCTGACCTCATGTTGTAAAAATATACAGCGTGGAACGAAATCCACCTTAAACTCTCTTCTAAATATATTAAAATAATAGGAATTCTCATCTGCCTGATTGAATTTGCTGCTTGATATTAGAAGCATGCCAGGCCCTTCTGGGCTGAGTCTGGGGCAGGGAGGGCCGGGATTCCCTGCCTGAATCCTGTGTCCTGGCCAACAGCTCCACCTCCTTGGGTGGGTGGGGCCATGGTGAGAGAGTGGAGCTGTATTCTGGCCAAGAAGACTTGGAAGGCCACATCAGCCAGGAGCCACTGAGCAAGCACAGACAAACACCATGGCTCCTCTGGCCCACATAGTACCTTATCTTGTCTGGAAGCCACAAACCTCTGCCATACTCTGGTAGGCATGAGGGCTCACAAGCCATCCTGCAGTTAGCCCCAAGTTTTGTTAGCACACACCTCCATGGCCCACAGGACCAGAGCTCCTTGAGGTCAGGGGTCATGTCTTTTTTTTTTATTATTATTATTCCAAAATGGCCTGGTACAAAGTAAGAGGTCAGGGAAACATTTGTTGCATGACCAAATTTGTTCATTCATTCTTTCATTCAACCTATTTCAATATATTTATTGAACCCTTAGTGTTGGATTGGCCAAAAATTCCATTACATTTTTTCTGTAAGATGGCTCTAGTAGTGCTTGGTTGTCTTTAATTTCATTTGAAACAATTGTCTTACATTGTATTGTGACAGCTGTCATATCAGTGTGCATTTAAAAAAAAAACTTATCAAAATTGGTGAATTTTGCCCTGGCTGGTGTGGCTCAATGGATTGAGTGATGGCCTGAGAACCAAAGGGTCACAGGTTCTATTCCCAGCCAGGGCAAATGCCTGGATCGTGGGTCAGGTCCCCAATAGGGGGTGTTTGAGAGGTAACCACACACTGATGTTTCCCTCCTTCTCTTTCTCCTTCCCATCCCCTCTCTAAATAAATACATAAATACATACATAAATAAATAAATAAATAAATAAACAAAATATTTTTAAAAATTGGTGAATTTTTGTGTAGCCATGTTAGTATTGAAGATGGAAGAAAATAGGCAACATTTTCAACATATTATGCTTTATTATTTCAGAAAAGGAAAAAATGCAAGTGAAACACCAAAAAAAGATTTGTGCTGTGTCTGGAGAAGTTGCTGTGACTTATCAAATGTGTCAAAAGTGGTTTGTGAAGTTTTGGTACTATTGGCATTTTGACCAAATGATTCTTTGCTGTGGGGCTGCATTATGCATTGGAACATGTTTTAGCAGCATCCCTGGCCTCCACTCTCCAGAAACCACTAGCAGGAGATAGCTGACATACTCAAAGTATCCAAATCAATAAAGTTATTGGTGAAAAAGAAAGTGTCTTTTATTTTATGGAAAAAACATAATGGACTTTTTGGCCAACACAATACATGCTCAGCACTGATAATCACTGAGAGCCATAGTGAACTGGCCCACTCATATCCAAGTACAGAAGGTGGCCAGTGCCCTGAATCAGACATCTCCCAGCCTCCAACTCCCTAGCATAGCAACAACAGGACTGGCTAAATTTTACATTCCATGCTGCAGACTACAGCTTCTGCCTCATCTTGGCTTGCTCTGGACTTGGATATGAGGCTGCTGGCTCCTTTAGAAGACACTGGGCAAGCAGAGAAGGGGAAAAGGCCAGGGGCCTGGCTGGCAGTGAGGGGAGCTTCCAAGTGGGCCAAATTTGATGCCAGAGTACAGGGAGTGAGTCAACATTGGGCCCTGAGGTTCCAAGAGGAAATAGCCATTGGACAGTGATCAGACCGGGAATGCCGCTGCTGAGTCTGTTATAGGTGAATTTAGTGTCTGGGACAAGAGTAAGCATCATCTAAGGAGGGGCCCCAGGGTGCAATACAGTTGGTACAAGTTGGTTTGTGCTGGTAAAGGTTTAATAATTTGCTCACTGGAAGGGATAATGGCCCTGATTTGCAGCATTTGCCAACTACCATGGTGTGAATCCTCCCACAGTGTCTGAAGTCAAGGTATCAACATGACATCATGAAACATGGATTTGGAAAGAGACGGGTACCAGCAATGCCTGTGAGCCACTGTGAGCCTTGCCCTGTTCTGAGGTCAACATCAGGAGTTTAGTTCTTAGAGAGGCACTGGCCAGAGGCTACATACAGCAAAAGAGCTGGGCTGGGGACAAAGGGATGCAGGGTGGGGAAAGTTCCAATGCCTGGGACAACCTGGGAGCCCTGTCAGTGGACAGGGCCAGGAAGAGGAGAAAGCTGCATGACAGCAGATGGAGAACTGGAGGGCAAGTGGTGACTGAGGTTGTGTCAGTCATATGGCCTCTACAAGGACTGTCTTGGAGATCTGGTGGCTGATGTGATGTCTGCAGAGCAGGAGAAAGTGTTGATATGTTTGATCCTTAAAGTCAGAGCACACCTTTATGTAGTACTTCCACTGTGTCAGGCCCTGTATGAGCATTTTACATGTATCAGTTCATTTGATCCTCAAAACCACATGCTGAAGTAGGTTATTATTATTATCCCAAGTTTATGGAAAAAAAAGAATGAGACACAGAGAGGTTAAGTAACTCTCCCATGTCACATAGCAGTCTGGCTCCAGTCTATTCTCAACCATTACATTGTATTGTCTCTAACTGTACTTCTCTAATGGAATCTTCTGGAAGTAGACATCTTCCCTGGGCCCATAATACCCAACAGAGTTCTCTGGCCTGATCTACTGATCCTTACATGCTTCCTCTCATCCATTTCTCTACAACTTACTTGCCAAACAGGGTACTTGTTCCTGGCCTCTCTAGGCCTATGGCCATTCACACCCCAGCAGATTCAGTTCTCACTTTTATTCTTTTGATGATGGGACTTAGGATGATGATGTCTGTGCACTGAGATGAGGGTTGGCAAAGCAAGGTGGCCTTTGCAAGAAGGGGGAAACTTTGTCTGGGAAGAGGCAAAGGGAGGAGAAAGAAGAGAGAGAAATTAAGGAGAACAGAGGGAGGAGGTGGCACCTTTAGGCCTACATTTGGGAGAAACTGGTCTCTGAGATTTTCTGTGACCCCTGCACACACTCAGGGCTCCTTGAGGTGTGGCTTGCTGAAGTGTAAACAGGAAGAGAGGATATGGGCTCTGTGGGTGGCTGTGGAATTAGTTCTCACTCAGTGTGTGTGCACATGCGCACACACACAGACCTCCTCACACACCCATATTCAAAAGAATGCCTGTAGCTGAGTGGGACCATGTAGGCACATTTATAGGATCTGTGACTATGTGTGTGAAAATGGTAGACATCCTTGACTCCTGGAATTTCCCCAGACCTCTGGAAAAGCCCCAGCAGAAAGCCTTGGCAAGGGCTCCAGGGAAGATCAGAGAGGGTGCTGAGAGGGCCAGACGGGCTCTAGGAGGGGCTTTCCTCCAGCATGAGGTCAGCAGCCTTCCTTTTTTCCCTACTAGATACAAATCCTCAGCCGCCTGCAGTGCTTGGAGAATGGTGAGGCATTTCCTTTGAGCCTTACTCTGCAAAGGGAAGAGACAGAACACTGAGGAAAGCTTATGAGGAAGCATGTGGGGCAGACACCTACCCTGGCCTGCTCTGGCCTGCCCTGGCCTGCCCTGGGCTATTGCTCGGAGTATTCCCAGTGTCCAGTCTCTCTTCCAAGTGTATAAGAAACAGCAAGGCCTCTGCAGTCTAGTGAGGTATATGTATTAATTCCTGCCCAAGCAAGTTCCCACTTTGGGACCTGGGGCCAACCCTCCCTTGACCCTAGTCCCCTGCACATCACTGAGCCTCAGTCTCCTCCTTCATAAAACAGGAATTTCATCTGCCCTACAGGGTGGAGGAAAGGAGACCATGTGTGTGAATGCATCTGGCACAGCCCTGGGTGGGCTCACTCCCTCTTTCCCCTTCTCTGTACTTGGACACTGAGAGAAGCTTCCCCTCAAGTCAAGAATGTGGGGGTCCAAAATCTTGCTTTCTCAGAGCAAAAAAAGGTCAAGAAAGGCCCTGTACCCCTGCCTGAGCCTTCACTGGACTCTCCCTGATGTATTTACCTATCAACAAATGAATGGCAGGCCCCGGCCCCAGTGGCTGAGTGATAGCCCCCTCATTCACACCCACTGCCTCAGGATAACCCAACATATGTTGTCCACACACCTAAAAAGCTCTCTATGGACACACATAACCTGACTTCTGACATTTTGGCAGTACAAGGATTTTAAAAGATACACCCAGAATTTCATACCATGGAAAGCTTAAGCTATTTCATCTTATGAGTCTAGATACATACATTGAAGCAGAGCTTCATCACAAAGGCCAATTTGGGGGTCACAGGTACTCTCCTAGTCCTCATTCCTCCTCCAACCCATTGCTACCAAGGGGCATTTTTTCCTGTAGCTTACATGGGATTTGATGATTTTATGAAAATCAAGCTGGGGTGGGGGTCAGATGGCTGATCAGGTATACTAAGAGGTCCTCAATGTAGCTAAGGATGCAGTAGCTGGTGCCATACCTAAAACAGAGAGTTGGGCAGTCTCAGGGCTGAACCAGGAGGTGATTGGGAGGCCTCAGTGGAAATAATCCTAATGAGCCCCAGGGTCCTGGGCCCTGCCTCTGCCACTCACCATTTGTATGACAGATGGCAAAGCACTTAAGCTCTTTAGGCCTCAATTTCTCTATCTAAACTTGAGGGTCTGGGCTGTTGTGGGTATCAAATGAGCTGATGCATGTGAAGCATTTTATAGACCGTGAACACCTCATACGTATGAGACAAAGCCAGGAAAGGGGTGTTACTGAGGTCCCATTCTGGGCTGTCTTGGTGCAGGGTGCACAGTTACACACATTAGCTCCCCCGCTGCACTGAGAATGCTCCTTGGGACTGGGGCTGGGTTTCCTGTTCCTCTTTGTGCTGCCCAGCCACCTAACAACTGGGTGTGGCAGAACATAGGCGCTTGGGCATTACTTTGTAACTAAATAGACTATCTTACTGGTGTTCCCACAACAGCACAATGAGATACTTATTGTTGCCATCCCCCATTTTACAGAGAGCAAAGGAGGGTGAATGCATGTGCCAGAGGTCACACAAGCAATAGTAGCCAAGAAGGGACAGTGTCTGCGACACAAGTCCTTTCACCTTCCATTGCACCCCTCAGTGTATTTCATAGCTCATCGCCTCTGATGTTTCTCTTCCTGTCTGTTGATTGGGAAGACCTGTGGATCAAATGGAGAGCCCAGCAGCTGGACAATGGCAAGAGGCATGGGCAACCAAAGTTTGGGCCACGCTCACTTGAGCTAGATATCACCCATGGCTTGAGCTGGATCCCAGCTGTCCTGTTGCCTACAAGTGACCTTGGCTATCCAAACCTGCTAGTAGTAGGCAGGACACCCTCTGGCAAGCATGCATGATGAGGGACCAGGGGACAATGACTGCTGAGTGTGTGAAATGGCAACTGCTGAGAATATCAGAGAGAAGTCCTTTTGACCTTCCTTGATTACCCACTATGTCCAAAGAGACTTATGCAGAAAAAGTTCTTCCTGGTGTCTATCCTAAGTTCTTGCTGTTATCTAAGACCATTCTTTCTAGTTTTGTTGGCCTCTGAGCTTTTATACAAATAATTTTTCACTGTCCTTTAGATAACATCCCTTCAGGAACACTAGCCAGAAATGCTCCTCTACTCAAGACAAAAAGAGGACACTTTGCCGTCAGCTCTACCCAAGGAAATCAGTAAGACTCATTGCCTAAAGGGCCTGGGTTCAGTCTCTGACTGCCAGTTACTACCTGGGTAACTTTGGATGTGTTACTTAATCAATCTCTGCCTCACTTTCCCCCCATGTAAAGTGGTGCTAAAAACCCCTCCCTCAGCACATGACAAAGAGTTGGTGCTTCACACACAGAACTGTAGTCTAGTGATACTAGCCTAATATCTTTTTTTAAGATTTTAATTTTTTATTGTATTTTTTCATTACCATTTATCGCCCTTATATCCCTGCCCCACAGCAATCACCACACTGTTGTACATGTGCATGAGTCCTTTTCTTTTGCTTGATCCCTCCACCCCCTAATCTCCCCCAACACACATAGCTGTCATCCTGCTATCCATTTATGAGTCTGTCTCTATTCATTAAAGTGATATTTACAATTATCAAGATATGGAAACAAACCAAGTGTCCATCAGTAGATGAGTGGATAAGACAACTATGAGACAGTTACACAATGGAATACTACTCAGCCATAAAAAAGAAAAACATTACCCTTTGTGACAGCATGGATGGACTTGGAGAACATTGTGCTAAGTGAAATAAGCCAGTCAGAAAGTGACAATTACGATAAGATTTCATTCATATGTGGAATCAAATGAATAAATTGAACAGACTATTATCTAGATGACAATGCTAATTTGTTCACACCCTCCCTAGCCTAGCCCCTTTGCCTTTGGGTCGCCTAGGCTTGGATCATGGACCTTCAAGTCCAGCTTTGAGCTCTAGGCCTCAGCTTGTGCCTGCCTAGCCTGGGGAGGCCCACCTTAGCTGAGGAGTTGCCATTACCTGCTCTGGACTCTTTTGGCCCTTTCAGCTTCAAACTCATTACCAGTGGCCCAGCCTGCCTTCTACAGCTCAACTGCTGCTCTCAGAGTGCAAGGGCCTGCCCATCCTCTGTTTTTCCAAAAGCTTCTGGGATTTCTGTTCAGCCTGGGTCCCCCACCCACCCACCCCGCCGCGAGTATTCATCATCTGGGCCTCCAGCGTTCAGAAGCCATATCACTCCCTCTAGCTCTGTATGGACATTTGCATTGCCAAAGGCTGATTTCCATTATAATTATTCTTGTCTATCCAGGCTAGGGGACCCCTGACAGATTTGGGAGAGAACTTCTGGCCATCTGCAAGAGCTGGCAATCATGTCTCCCTGGGCCTCATTCCCCTAGTAGTAGGGGTTTTTCTTTTTCTCAGTTTCTTAGACTGATCTCACATGGCCACAGCTTTCTTCTCATTCTTGCCCCTTCCCCGGATAGGCAGTTTGTCTGGGCCTGGTCATGGCCTGTTGCTTCTTGGCCCCTTCACCAAGCTCTCTAATCTACAGGACTAACTTCACTGAACAGCCCTTCCCCTGGTCCTCCATCCCATTCCTGATTCCAGTCAAGTGAGATATTAATGATGTGACTTTTTGCCCATCAACTTAGCAACACTTAAAAAAATAGTGGTCAATGCCAGCGAAGCTGCAGTAAGATGGGCAGTCTCTTATACTGGTGGTGGAAGTATCAATTGGTACAGCCCTTTTGGTGGGCAATTTGAAAATATCAAGACCTGTAAAAACATGTCTACACTTTGAAGCAATCATCACTCTTAGAGGAATCTGTACTGAAGATATATTTTGTGGATTTGCGTTAAAATGTATGTAAAAGCTATTCATACAAAACAGTAATAAGCTAAATGTCCAACACTAGAAAATGGAATAAATAGAATTATATACAAGCCGTAAGAATGTTTTTTGAAAGATATCTAATAATGTGGAAAATGCTCATTATAATGCTAGGTTAAAATCTGCAAAATACCAATTCATATATAAGGTATAATTCTGATTATTGTTTTACAAATTATAAATATTCAAATAAAAGGACCAGAAAGAAATAAAGCAATTGTTAACAGTGGCTGACTCTGAATAGTGGGATTACAGTAGATTATAAAAATAACAGCTAACACTTGTATAGAATTTATGATGGGCCAGGAACTTTCCCTACCACTTTGCATATATTCACTCCTTACATCTAACTACCTTACAGGATAAATACTGTATAATCCCCATTTTACACATGAGGAGACTGAGGTACAGAGAGATTAAAGTGACCTGTTCAAGGTCACAGAGTTAATAGTTCTCTTCTTTGTACTTGCCATTATTTTCTGGATTCTCCACTATGAGTACATTTGGCTTTTATAATCAGAGCAAAAATGCAGAGCGATTGTAAGAAACATCAAAGCACACTGCTGAGTCACAGAGGCTTCTCAGCTCAGCTGGAGACAGTTTTACTGCACAGCCTTAACACTGGGGTACTCCAGGTCTTGGGGATGGGAGTCTGGTCCTTCTGGTCTTCTCTTGGTAAGTCTGTATAGCCAAGGCACCCCATTCAGGGCCATGTCCTGCCCCGCAACTGCCCAATGAGCCTCGTGGCTAATGGTCTACCTCCCTACTTCCTGGCCTTGGCCCTTTGCATGGGAGGCTTATGTTGCCTGATTCTTTACAGACATACACCCCCATGGTCCATCTCTGGAACCTGGTAAAGGCTGATGGTGGTCTGGCTTCACTTGTCAGCCCTATCTCAGGGACATAGCAAAGGGTCGGGGGGAGCAGATGGCAACATTTGTCCTCAAGCATCTGTCTCTGGGGGTTCCACAAATATGCTAGGTTTTTCCATTGTAATAAAGAGGTGATAGCATATATGGAGAAAGGTGAAGCTCCTTACAAAGGCCCTGAGAGCCTTTTACTCTGGAGAGACCATAGTCCCATCTTATACTGGCCTCCCTCAGCCTCCTGCTGCCATGGCTGCTTATGCAGGTCCCCTGCACTCCATGGGAGTCTGAGGGTCAGCACCCAGCTTCTCTGAGGGGAAGGAGTGGCTGCTACTCCTGCCCTTCTTCCCATGCCCTCTCCAAACCCTGGACATGGTCTTAAATGTGGCTGTGGGACAGGACAGGGAGGCTGGTTCACAGAATACGGCAAGGAGGCCAGTATAGGCATGTCTGCTTCTTACTCTCCAGAGGGGGAACACAAAATGGAGTTGTTTGGGAAAAACAAATAGCAAGAGACCTGAAATCTAGTCCTAGCTTGTCCTGTCACTGGCTGTGAGACCTAAGCAAGGCCCTGTCCTGCTATGGGCCACAGAATCCTTTGCTGGAAAATGGAAAACACAAGGATCCTTGTCCCTGGGCTGTCCTGAGACACCTCCATTATGAGGGCACAGCATTTTGTGTTATAGAAAACAGTACGGAACGGAGCTCTAGTTAGGGAGCCAAGAGGCTTGCTTTCACCCTATGCAAAGCTCCATTTCTTCATCTGTGTGACCTTGGAGCTCACATGCCTTTGAACAAGCTGACAAAAGCAATGAGCCCATTTCCTAGCAAAGTACACAAGCACACCAAATGTTGCACATAATCTGAGGAAGCACTTTAACGTCATGGGTCCCTCTCAGGGGCCACCTCCAGGCTAAGAAGCCTGACCTGTGTGAATGGCTAACCCATACTCATATACATGCAGTGACAGGCAACTCACTCCCCTCTAAGCTACTGGTCTGCCTTTGCAGAACTCTGCTTTTCCTTTTGCTCTGCTGAAATTTGCCTCTCTGGAGCATTTCTTGGAAGCTTTCCTGCCCAAGGGACCTGAGAAAAGCCTGGGCCAGGTGTGCTCAGCTCAGAGTTATCTGGGCAGGAGGGAGGGGGGCTCCTCCGCCCCAGACCAGGCCAGCTCCTTTGCTGCTGTTGCTCCCAGGGGTGGATGCTGGATTTTCTGCTTCATAAAGTTGTCCTCCAAGATACTCTCGAGCCAGCGTGTGGCCAGGGCCCTGGCAGCCTGCTGGTGTGTTCTGTGTCCCCAGAGAAAGGAGGCAGCTGGGGGGCCCTTATAAGCCCTCTTTCTTCAGACTGCAACACTCTCAAAATCAGTGTTTAAAGCACTCTGCTCCACACCACCCACAACTCCAAACCCTCTCTGTTGTCTCCTCAGCATGGTATAATGCCCCCCATGTCAGCTCAGGAGCCAACCTGGGATCCTGTGAGTAACTACCTCACAGGCAGATGCAAGGAGTGTTAAATGAGGTAATAGATGTAAAACCTGGAATTTAATGGATAAATGTTTGCTTCCTCCTTCTGCCCTTCTCCCCAGGGCATTCCACTTTCGGTGGACAATGTTAGTGGGAAGCCACTAGAACAGATATGTATGCAGCATTTACTATGACCCACGTTCTGGGCACTTTAGATCTTGACGAGAACCCAATCTATACGTTGACGTAGTTTGCCAGTTCCTACAGCTGACACAAAGTGAAGAGGGATTGGAACCCGGTCTGGCTGCTCAAGCCTGCACCTGGCCCTGCATCACAAGGCTACCCTGGGAGGGTGGATGACCCCTTCCACGCAAAGCAGCCTTTTGTTTAAGGTTCTTAAGGGCCACCATTCTGATTGTTTCAGGGAAAGAAGGAGCAAAGCCTTCCCTGGAATCCCTTAGCCCCCAACTCCTCCCCAAGTTGTGTTTGAAGTGACTCCACTCCTCCCACCTTCCAGTCTTCCATGTGTATGAGACTCTTGCTGAGGAGAGGAACTGGGCCTGATTTCTGGGGCCTGCTGGGCAGTGACCAGGTACTGAGTATACAAGAGGCCCCCTTCTGGCTTCACCTGGAGGAAATGCAGGGCCTGAGCATTCAGGTAGGCAAGACAAGCCTATGAAAGAAGAAGCTTGTTCAGCTCTGATGAAGAATAAGATACTTCTTGGGTGGCCAGGCAAGGCCTTTGGTGGCCTGGGCTGAGTAGAAATAGGGTGAAGTACCAGAGGAGCCTGGGAAGAAAGGTGACCCTGAGCTGGAGGAGGGCTTGCCTGAGGCCCCTGGGACTCTGGGCTTCCAGGGAACTGGGGCTTCTGTGTCTGGATGAGCTGCTCTCCCTTGGAGTCAGCTCAGAGCCTGGCCAGAGCCTAACTCGGCCCCAGGAAGTGCATTCCTGTGCCTGGGACTGCAGAACCAATAGGTCCCAGGGCTGAGAAGAGGAGCAGGACAGAAGTGACCTGGGGATTGTTACTGAAAGAAGGCATTTTCTTGGTCCTTTGCTGTTCTCAGAGGATGTCCCTGTCCAGTCCTCATGTGTGGCAGTGAAGCCTAAGATCTTCCTTAGCCCACCCAGGGCCACTCTCCAGTGTGAGTGTGGGGTATGTATGTTTGTGTGTGTCTATCTGTATATGTGTGTGGTGACACAGAACCCCAGTGACCATCTGTGTGTATGGATATGTGCATATGTATATACTCGTGTAAGTACACAGAGGCCTGCAAGGGTGGGAGCCTTGTGTGTGTGTGTGTGTGTGTGTGTGTGTGTGTGTGTGTGTGTCTTTCTGCATGTTTCTTAAACAGTGAAGAGAGGAGGAAAAAAGACAAAAGCCCTAAATGACTCCGGCTTTTGGAGGAGCCAGCCCGGTGTGGCGGGTGCAGGGAGCAGAGTGGGCCGGCCAGGGGCCTGATTGGAACCAGACTTGGCAAGGAGGGGCTGTCAATGTTTTTTTGCTGCCTGTCCTGAGAAATTTATGTCACACCCACTTCATCATCCTGGCGGGGGCAGCCTCTCTCAGCTGCCTGTGGTTCTGGGCCTTCCAGTGCAATGAGCAACCACTATGGGGGTCCCCCGAGCCTCCTCCAGACCCAAGCTTGAGCAGACCACATCCCATAATGGCCTGAGGCTGACAGGGATGAGCCATGAGTGGGTGAAGAGGAGGAGGAAAGAACTTGACCCCCAAATGGCCTTCCTTCCTACAGAGCCTGGATGGGGGGCAGGCATTATAAAGGTATAAGGAGGAGGGGAAGGCAGAAGAGGGGCTGTGCTCTATTTGGAATATCTCCCCTGCCTTCTCCTCTTAATGGGTGCTAGGGACCAAGGACAAACAGAAAAGAACAAGATGACCCCTAAAGGAGGCTTCAGAAAACATTTAAGGTGCAGATGAAAACTGGAGCCCAGAGAAGGGAAGGGACTTGCCCAAGGCCACACATCGAGAAAGCCGATGGCAGTCTCTGCCCATCTTACTCTATGTAGCCTTTCTCCCCACCTCCCAGCTGGAGACCCTTCTGAACCTAGAATTAGGCCCTGTCTTTTTCTGATTATGTTGCTCCATTCTTAAAATCTTTCCTTGGGTTCCTTTTGTTTTTATAATACAGGCAAGATACCTGGGCATGAATTAGAGGGTCTGCCCTGGTCTGGCCCTTGCCTGACTCTGTTCACATCCTATAACAAAGCTCCCAGCCCTGGCTGGCATAGTTCAGTGGATTGAGCGCGGACTGGGAACCAAAGTGTCCCAGGTTCGATTCCCAGCCAGGGTACATGCCTGGGTTGCAGGCCATAACCCCCAGCAACCGCACATTGATGTTTCTCTCTCTCTCTGTCTATCTCCCTCCCTTCCCCTCTAAAAATAAACAAATAAAATCTTAAAACAAAAAAAACAAAAAAAAACAAAGCTCCCTCCTGCCATTGGGCCTTTGCATATGATACCCTCTCTACCTGAGATGACTCTCTCCCTTTTCTCTTATTTGACTCCTACTTCTATTTCAGCACTCAGCTCGAGTGTCTCTCCTCAGGGAAACATGTGTATCTTCCTGGCTAGAACACATTTCCTAATTTTTCACTCTTGTGGTCCCATGGACCTCTCCTCCACAGAACTTCTCACTATTGCAATTTTGCCTTTGTTATGCACTTTGTAATTCATGGCTACCTTCCCTGCCATACTCAAAACTCCATGAGGACAGGGACCACAGCTGCTTCTGTTCACTGATGATGTCCTAATGTTCAGCATAGACATGGCAAATAACCAACAGTGACAAGGACATCAGGAAGCAATATTTGAGGCTTACCATGTGCCAGGCACTCTTCTAACTGCTTTACTCCAAGCAACACATTTAATTTTCACAAGCTCCATGAGGTACTTAATACTGTTAAAGAGAAAACTACAGGCCCGAAATGGAGTCACTTGTGCTAAAGCCCACAACCCCAAAGCTAGACTTGATACCTGACCTAACTGCAATTTCAACCTTCTCCAGGAATGTAATCTTGATCAGTGAGTCTGGAATTTTCAGGTCACTACCAATAAGGTAACCTGTTATGTGTGTCTTCTCCACACCCCACAGGCAGCTGAGGCAATCTGCCTGTGAAAGCCTCTGCCTGAGGAAAGGTAACCTTGCCTGAAACAATCCTTTCTTCCGTTAATAATGTTCTTGTCCTGCCCTGTTTCTGCCTATGAACACCTTTCATTTTGTGCAGTCCCACGGAGTGCTATGCTACCTGCTAGATTTTCAAATTTACTTGGTGGAATTTTTGTATTTTAGCACTATCATTATCCCCACTGTACAGATGATGAAACTGGGTCATAGAAAAGTAAAATCACTAGATAAAGGTCACATAGTAAGTAGTGAAGCTAAGATTTGAACCCAGGCAGTCTGTGTTCTTAACCCATTTAGGGGTGGCCCCTGCTCTACTATTCCTATCATCTGCCCATTGTCACTTCTACCCCACGTTCCCTCTCCTGGCCTCCCCTATGCATACTGCACACATCTGTCTGCTCTCTTGGATGATGTCAGAAGGTTCTAGAGCTAAGTGATGCCTCTGAGTTTAGAGAGGCACTTTTTCATCTTTGAACACTGGTTCTGGTCATTATATCTCAGCCACAGCACACCAACGTGCTCTCACCTGCCAAAGCTCAACCATCTCCAGGTTGTGTGCCAAGTCAATTCACCTCCCAAGCCTCAGTTTTCCCTTCTGTAAAATAGTTATTCCCAGTACTGTAAGGTAGGACTATGAGGACTCAGTAAGTTTGTCTGTGCAGTTAGTAACTGTAAAGCATAAGACTGATATTAGTTTTCATTTGTGGCATTATTAATAAGTTAAAATGTAAATGAAAATTCTCTCTTCATGGTTTCCAGCTCCAGAACCCAGTGGAGACAGAGACTAACACATGGTACTAATGATAAGTGTTCATTGTGTCCCCTTCTTGACCTTGGTCTGCCACCCAGCTTCTCCTACCCTCCCTGCCTGCCTTCTAACCCCCTACCACACCCAGGACAGGCTTTGGGCTGGTTAAGAACCCCCAGCCCTTTGTGAGGGAGTGGGCAAAGCTCTGTCCCCCTGCTGCTTCACCTCTCTGACAGCCCCCCAAGGGCCTTGCTGTTTCTCTGACAGACCAAGGGAAGGGAACACAGAGCCCCCTCTAGCCCCTAGGGCCCACAGTCTCTACCCCCTCCCCACCATGGCATCTGAACAGAGCTGAGTCTATGGCTCTTAGTGGGGGGTGGCTGTGGGATGGGGGCCACAGAGAAAGGAAGGTTACAAAAGCTGTGCCTTGCTTTCCCAGTGGCCTCCTGGGGGCCAATGAATGCACAGAGCCATAGTCAGGGGGTGTAGGGGTGGGCAGCCAGCATGTTTTCATTTTGCTCTGTTTGTTTTCTGTTTAGATCTACTGCTCAGTTCTGGTTTGGGCCTCTGAGGGATGATGGGGTTTGGCAGGTACAGATTTCTGGGGCCACCCATCTCTGCCTCGTTCAGGGCTGTGGGCTCAGCTCCTGCCAGCCGTGCAGGAGCAGGAGGGTCTGCCTGCTTCCTTCCTTCCAGCCCTTTCTTTCTATTTTCTCTTTCTCTTTCCCTCTTTCCTTCTTTCTCTTTATGTATGTCTCTATTTCCTCTCTTTCTCCCTTTCTTTCCCCTCTCTGTTTCTCTTGTTGCTCTCAGAGTTTGTTTCTGTCTCTCTCCTGCCTCCCCATGCCTCTTTTATTCAGTAGTTCTTTCTGTCTTGCCATCTTTCTCCCTTTTCTCTCTATCTCCCCTATTCTCTTCCTCAAAAGGAGAGGAAGGAATCAACTCCTGGGACATTTGGAGGCCCGAATTCTGGCTCAGCCTTCCCCATTAACCCTCTCTGAGTAACCTTTAATTGATCCTTTCCTATCTCTGGACCTCAGTTTTCCCATCTGCACAATGAAGGCTCCAATTTATGTGACCTCTGAGCTCTAAGCTAAAAGACCTTGAGAATATTTATTCCTTGCAGTGGATAAGAGGGAGGGGTGTATCAGCTGGTCCTGAAATGCAGTCTGGACTTGAGGAGAGAGGGTAGTAAGTAGAGTGCCTCCTTGAGCAGCGAGGGCTTACAGGAAAAGACAGAGATGGAGCAGGTCCTCACCTTCCTGGTGCCAAAACATGATTCAGAGAACATCAGGAAGAGAGCTGAGGCCTGGGGCCCAGAAAGGTAACAGTGCTGCTCCAGCAATGGTGGACAAGAGGATTAGAGCACAGAGCACCCAGTCTTGTTTCTTGACCTTCTGTCTGCTTTCCACATAGCCCTGCATCAGGCCAAAGACCACCTGGCCCCTATCTTTGAGCACAGCTCTCTTCTCATTATGGCATTTGTCCACTATGCTCTAGTGACTCAACGGTAAAGGAGTCCAGGTTAGGGTGGGCCACACATCTCTGCATTGCTTTCTCTCCTGGTGCCACAGGCACCTCAATTCTAGTGGCAACCAGACCAAACTCATCCCCCACACCCCTTGCTCCTCCAGGGTTTTTTTCCCTCAGTGAATGTGCAGCCATCTTCCCAGGTGGCTTGGTTTGAGGGCCTTAGCCAGGAGTTCTGCTTCCCCATCAGCTCCCAGATCTCATCCATCTCAGTTATGGGGTTCTATCTCCATGTGCTGCTCCTGCCCTCCCCACTGCGGCTGTCACTGCTGTGACCACCAGTGTCCACCTGGACTCCTGGCACATCCTCCTCCTTCTCTCATCTGTCTCACAATCTCCAATTCAACCTCCATAGGGCTGCCCACACAACTGCAATTTCTACACTTCAGGGTAACTTCAAGGTTTGGGCTATTACAAATAGGACTGTTCTAAGCATTGGTGTGTATGTCTTCTGGTAACATAATTCCTGGGTCACAGGGGAAGGAAGCCCATGCTCAGCTTGGGCAGATACTGCCTCACAGCTGTCCAGAATGCTTATACCAATGTATACCCCCACCATCAATGTGGGACACTTTCAGCTGCTCCTCATCTTTGCTAGTACTTGCTCATTTCTATTTTCTTTCATTCTGCTCATTCTGGTGGATATAGGGTGGCATCTTATTACAGTTTTAATTTTCATTTTCCTTTTGACTAAGTTGAACACTTTTCATATGTTGATTGGCTACCTAAATATTCTTTATTTTGTGAAGTGTCTGTCAAAGTCTTTTGCACATTTTCTATTGGGTCATCTAATATATTGTGTATCAGGAGTCTTTTGTCAGAGATATCTATTGCAAATATCTTCTCCCATTCCGTGGGCTGTCTTTTGATGAACAGAAATTCTTTATTTTTATATAGTCCAAATTATCAACATTTTTCTTCATGGATAGCATCTTCCCATTTTATTTAAAAAATTCTTTGTCTGCTCCAATGGTTCAAAGTTGTTCCTCTACATTTTCTTCTGAAAGCTTTATTGTTTTGCATTTCACATTTATATCTGCAATCCATCTGGAACTGATTTCTGTGTGTGATGTGAGGTAGGGGTCAAGATAAATTTTTTTTTCCACATGGCTATCCAACTGACCCAGCACCATTTATTTTTCTAAAAAGTTTTCAGTGTACTACAGTGCCATTTTTGTCATAAATTGGGTGATTGTATACGTGTGGGTTTGTTTTTGAATTTTCTATTCTTTTCATTTGTCAGTTTCTATACTCTTGTGCCAATACCACAATGTCTTAATTACTATAGCTTTCTAGGTCTTGATATCTGTTAGTGAGAGTCCTCCAGCTATGTTCTTCTTCAAGATTAAATGGGCTATTCTTGGCCCTTTTCATTCCCATCTGAATTTTAGAACCAATTTGTCAGCTTCCACCATGTAAAAACACTGGGATTTTTAAATGAGATCACATTGGCTCTGTAGATTAATTTGGGGAGAATTGACATCTTTATAATATTGAGTTTTCTAATCCACAAATATGCTTTATCTTTTAATTTATTTGTCTTCTTTAATTTTTCTCCTTAATGGTTTTTTTGTTTGTTTGTTTTCAGTGTAGAGGATTTTCACATCTTTCATTAGATTTATCCCTACGCATTTGATGTTTATGCTATTACAAATGATAGGGTTTCTAAAACTTACTTTCTCTATTTTTTCTGGTATATAGAAATATAATTAATTTTCATATATTAATCTTATTCCAGTGACCTTTCTAAATTCACTTATCAATCCTAATAGTTTGTCTCTAAATTATTCTGGACTTTCTATGTACCTGATCATGTCATAGGCAAATAATGGCAATTTTACTTCTTTCAAATATTTTAGTTTTTTTCTTTTTTAATATATTTTATTGATTACGCTACTACAGTTGTCCCATCCCCCCCCCCTTTATTCCCCTCTGCCCTGCACACCCCCTCCCACCTGCATTCTCCCCCTTTAGTTCAGGTCCATGGGTTGTACACATAAGTTCTTTGGCTTCTACATTTCCCATACTATTCTTATCTTCCCCCTGTCTATTTTCTACCTACCATTTCCTACAGGGAATGCTACGTATCCCCTGTACCTTTTCCCCCTCTCTCCCCCTCCCACTCCTCCACTGAGAACCCTCCATGTGATCTTCATTTCTGTGATTCTGTTCCTATTCTGGTTGTTTGCTTAGTTTGTTTTTGTTTTTTAAGTTTGATTGTTAGTAGTTGTGAATTTGTTGTCATTTCACTGTTCACATTTTTATCTTCTTTTTCTTAGATAAGTCCCTTTAACATTTCATATAATAAGGGCTTGCTGATGATGAAGTCCTTTAACTTGACCTTATCTGGGAAGCACTTGATCTGCCCTTCCAGTCTAAATGATAGCTTTGCTAGATAGAGTAATCTTGGATGTAGGTCCTTGATGCCTTTCATGATTTAGAAAACTTCTTTCCAGCCCCTTCTTGCCTGCAAGGTTTCTTTTGAGAAATTAGCTGATAGTCTGGTGGGAACTCCTTTGTAGGTAACTGTCTCCTTTCCTCTTGCTGCTTTGAAGATTCTCCCCTTATCTTTAATCTTGGCTAATGTATTATGTTGTGCCTTGGTGTGTTCCTCCTTGTGTCCAACACTCTTTGGGATTCTCTGAGCTTTCTGGACTTCCTGGAAGTCTATTTCCTCCACCGGATTAGGGAAGTTCTCCTTCATTATTTTTTCAAATAAGTTTTCAATTTCTTGTTCTTCCTCTTCTTCTTCTGGCACCCCAAGGATTCAGATGTTAGAATGTTTAAAGATGTCCTGGAGGTTCCTAAGCCCCTCCTCATTTTTTTTTGACTTCTTATTTCTTCATGCTGTTCTGGTTGAATGTTTCTTTCTTCCTTTTCCTCCAAACTGTTGATTTGAGTCCCAGTTTATTTCCCATCATTGTTGGTTCCCTGTACCTTTTCCCTTATTTCACTTTGCATAGCCTTCACTTTTTCCTCTGTCTTGAGACCAAATTCAACCAATTCTGTGAGCATCCTGATTACCAGTGTTTTGAACTGTGCATCTGATAGGTTGGCTTATGTCTTCATTGCTTAATTGTATTTTTTGTGGAGCTTTGATCTGTTCTTTCATTTGAGCCATTTTTTTTTTTGTCTTGGCGCACTTGTTACATACTAAGGGGCAGAGCCTTAGGTGTTCACCTGGGCCGGGCAACCCACACACTTAGTTGTGATGGTGTATGTGGGGGAGGGGTCCAAGAGGGAACAGCACTGCTTGCTGGGCTCTGGGCCAGCTTTCAGTCTCTTCGCCAGCTAGCCACAATCAGATTGGGCCCTTCTGGTGCTGATTCCCAATTGGGTGGGTTTGTGTACATTCTAGGACCCTGTGGGTCTCTCGAGAGAACATTCTGTGAGGCTGGGAGTTTCTCCCATAACCACAATCCCCACAGGTATTTTGAGTCAGAGATTTTGAGGCTTTATTTCCCCATGCTGGGACCCTAGGTTGTGTGGTCTGTCTCACTCCCCAGTTGTTCCTCCCAGTTTATCTGCACGCAAATGTGGGACCACCTCGTCCACCAGCTGCCACCTTGCCTGGTCCTCCAGCTGCTGCCTTGCCACGAGTCCTCTCCACCTGGCTACCCATCTCCACCCTTCCTACCGGTCTGTATGAATGTTTCTTCTTTAACTCCTTGGTTGTCGGACTTCCATCCAGTTCAATTTTCTGGCAGTTCTGGTGTTTTTTGTTTTTAAATTTGTTGTTGCCCTTCTTTTGGTTGTGTAAGGAGGCACAGTGTGTCTACCTATGCCTCCATCTTGGCCGGAAGTGAAATCTTTGATTTCTTTTACAGGCCTGATTACACTGAGTAGGACCTTCAGTATAACATTGAATAGAAATGGTGAGAGTGGACATTTGTGTCTTATACCCAGTCTCATGAAAACTCCCAGTCTCCCAGTGTATGAAAACTTTCAATATTTCACTATTAAGGATGTTGTTTGCTAAAGGTTTCTTATAGATGCCTGCCATCAGGTTGATAAAGTCTCTCCTGTTCCTAGCGTGCTGAGAGTTTTATCATGAATGGGTGTTGAGTTTTGTAAAATGCTTGTTGTGCATCTATCATGATTTTTCTCCATTTTCAAGTTAGATGAATTACAATGGTTATTTTTTTCTTGTTAAATTGCCCTTGAATTTCCAGATTAAAAGTCACTTAGTCATGATGAATTATTCTTTTAAGATATTGTTGAATTCCATTTGTTGATTTTTGAAATTAAACTTACTTTTTTTTTCCATTTTGTGATGATTGTAGATTCACATGCAGTTGTAATAAATAACACAGGAAGGTCCTCTGTACCCTTTGCCCAGTTTCTCCCAATGGAAACATCTTGCAAAAATATGGTACATTTTCACAACTAGGATACTGACATTGATACTGTCAAGATACAGAACATCCCCACAAGGATCCCTCCTGTTGCCCTTACATAGCCACACCCACTTCCCTTCCATCCCACATCCTCCTTAACCCCTGGCAACCACTAGTCTGTTCTCCATTTACATAATTTTGTCATTTCAAGAATGTTATATAATAGATTCATACAATATGTAACCATATGGGATTGGCTTTCTCACTGAGCATAATTCTCTGGAGATTCATCCAAGCTGTTGTATGTGTCAGTAGTTTGTTCCTTTTTGTTACTGAGTAGTATTCTATGGTATGAATGTACCACAGTTTGTTTAACCATTCACTAGTTGAAGGACATCTGGGCTGTTCTCAGTTTGGGGCTATTGCAAAGAAATCTGATTAAACATTCATGTATAAATTTTTGTGTGAATGTTAGTTTTAAATTCTCTGATAGAAATGTCTAACAGTGCAATTGCTCTGTCATATGGTGCTTGCATGTTTAGTTTTATAGGAAACTGCCAAACTGTTTTGCAGAGTGACTATGCTATTTTACAATCCCACCACCAATGTATGAGGGATCCAGTTTCTCAGTACCACTGCTAGCATTTGGTATTGTCACATTTTTTTTATTTTAACCATTGGATGGCTATATAGTGATATCTCATTGTGGTTTTAATTTGCATTAATTTGCATTAATGTTGTTGACTAACTTTTCATGTGCTTATTTGCCATCTGTGTATCCTTTTTGGTGAAATGTCTCCTCATGTCTCCTGCCCATTTTCTAATTGAATTATTTGTTTTGTCTTCTTTTGTTTTGCTTTCCTGTTGAGTCTTAAGAGCTCTTTGCATATTTTAGTTACAATTCCTGTGTCAAATACATAGTCTACAAATATTTTCTCCCACTTTGTAGTTTGTCTTTTCATCCATTTTTAAGCATATATTTTTATTTTTCAATTACAGTTGATATTCAATACAGTATTAGTTACAGGCATACAACATAGCGATTAGAGATTTATATATATTATAAAGGGATCACCCCAATAAGTCTAGTACCCATCTGACACCATACATGGTTATAGTCAATATTATTGACTATATTCTCTATGCTGTACTTTACATCTCTGTGAATGTTTCTACAACTGGCAGTTTGTACTTCTTAATCCCTTCCCCTTTTTCACCTATTCCCCCAATCTCCTGCCCATCTGGCAACCATCAAAATGCTTCCTGTACCTATGAGTTTGTTTCTGTTTTGTTTGTTCACTTATTTTGTGTTTTAGATCCCTTATATAAGTGGAATCATATGGTATTTGTCTTTCTCTGACTTATTTCACTTAGCATAATATGCTCTAGGCCCATACATGCTGTTGCGGATGACAAGATTTCATTCTTTTTATGGCTGAGTACTATTCCCCTGTACATATGGACCACTTCTGTAGCCACTCATCTATTAACGGACACTTAGGTTGCTTCCATATCTTGGCTTTCGCAAATAATACTGCAACAAATATAGGAACGCATATGTCTTTTCAAATTAATGTTTTGGGTTTCTTTGGATAAATACCCAGAAGTGGAATTTCTGGGTCCATCTTTGTCTTTTGTTACAGCCTTTGTTTGAAAGTCTATTTTGTCTGATATAAGTATTGTCACCCCAGCTTATTTAAAATTTCCATTTGCATGAAATATCTTTTCCATCACAGACTTTCAGTCTGTGTGTGTCTTTTGATCTGAAGTGGATCTCCTATAGGCAGTATATGTGAGTCTTGTTTTCTTATCCATTCAGCCACCCTGTGTCTTTTGATTGGAGCATTTAATTAATTTACATTTAAAGTAATTATTGATAGGTATATAGTTATTGCCATTTTATTATTCATATTTTTATCTCTTTTTTTCATCTCCTTAAAGAAGTCTCTTTAACATTTTTTATAATACTGGGTTTTAGTGATCAACTCCTTTAGCTCTTGGTTGTCTGGGAATTTTCATCCATTTGCATCAAATAGCGAAAGTATTTAATTCAATGAAGTCCAATTTATCCTTTTTTAAAATGAATCATGTTTTTAGTGTCATAACTAAGAATTCTTCACCAATATTTGAATCCTTAAGATTTTTTCACGTTTTCTTCTTTTGCATTTTTCTTCTAAATGGTCTATACTTTTATGTAATGGTCTATACTTAAATGTAAGATAGATTCATGGAATTAATTTTTGTGTAAGGTGTGAAGTTTAGGCTGAGGTTCATCTTTTTGCCTATGAATGTCTAATTGCTCCAGCACCATTTACCGAAAAGACTATCTTTCCTTTATTGAGATGCTTTTGCACCTTTGTCAAAAATCAATTGGATATATTTGGTGTGGATTTATTCCTCAGTTCTCTATTCCCTTCCATTGACCTATATATCTGTTCTGCCAATATCACACAGTCTTGATTATGGTAGCTATAGAATGTCTTAAAATCAGGGATAGTGATTCCTCACACTCTATTGTTCTTTTTGAAAATTATTTTAGCTATTCTAGTTCCTTTGACTTTTCACAGAAATTTTAGAATAATTTTCTTTATATGTTCAAAGAAAGGTTTGTGGAAGTTTGATAGAAATTACATTAAGCCTATATATCAATTTGGAGAGAACTGACATTTTTACTCTGTTGAGTCCTCCAATCTGTGAAGACCAGGGTATGGCTCATCATTTTTTTGGTCAGCATTTTTTTTTCAACATACTAATCCTACATGTTTCACTACATTTACACCTAATTATTTCTTTTTCATTTTTAGAGAGACTATAAATGTCATTGTATTTAAAATTTTGGTGTTCACATGTTCATTGCTAGTACATAGAAATGCAATTAATTTTGTATGTTTATCTTGTACACTGTGACCTTAATGAACTTATTTATAAGTTTTGTGAGATTTTTTTGTAGATACTCTGGAATTTTCTAAGAGGGGGGACCCAAAAAAACCAAAAAATACACAATTTATTTATTAAAAATTGTGTATTTATTCTTACATGTTTAAACGTCAGTCACCTTCAAAGCACTCTCCATTTAATGCAATACATCTATCAAGACCTTTTTTCCACTGCTCAAAACAGTTTTTGACCTTGTAATTTTTTTTGCTTTATAGTGCTTCTGTTGAGTTTTTTTTTTTTTTCACCTCTTCAACATCAGTAAATTGTTTCCCTTTGAGGACTTTTTTCATTCTGGGACATGAAAAAAAAAGTCACTCAGGGTGGGATCAGGTGAATAGAGAGGGTGGGGCACAGGGGTCATGCAGTATTTGGTTAAAAACTGCTGAACACTCAGGGCAGTGTGGGCTGGTGCCCTTGTAAATCGCCCATCATCATGAAATGCGCAAATGCGTTGAAAGAGTCTTCAAAAACTTCACTGCAGCTGAACTCAACCTCTCACAACAATGCCAGCTAGTACTCTGATACAGACGGGTTTCTAGAACACTCACCTAGCAGGGGAAGCCTGTACTACCAGGGGTCCACCCTCCAGAAGATAATTCTGAGTTATTGGGGTCCCCCCTCCGATGTAAACAATTATGTCAACTGCAAATGAGAACCATTTTATTTCTTCCCTTTCAACCTATATGCCTTTTCTTTTTCCTTTTACTTTATTCTCCATTTTCATTTATTTTCTTATTGCACTGACTAGAACTTCCATCACTATTTTTGAATAAGAATGATGAGAGTGGACATCTTTGCCTTTTGCCCAATCTAAAGTGAAAGCATTATGTCTTTCACCATCAAGTATAATGTGAGCTGTACAATTTCATAGATGGTCTTTTACATATGAAAGGGATTTGGTAGGATGTTTTCTATATCAATTGAAAAATTTGTTGGTTTTTGATGGATTACATCAACTAATTTTCAAGCATTGAACTAGGCTTACATTCCTAGAATGAACCCCACTTGTTGTCTGTATAATTTTCTATATGTTACTGAATTATATTTTTTAATGTTTTGTTGAAAATTGTTCTGTATATTTTCATAAGGGATATTGGTCTGTGTTTTTGTTGTTGTTGTTGTTGTTGTTTACTATATTTGTCAAGTTTTGGTGTTAGAGTAATACTGGCTTTATAAAATGAGTTGGAAAGTTTCCCCTCCTCTTCCTTTTACTGAAAGCAGTTATATAGAATTTGTGTTCATTATTCTTTAAACTTTCAGTAGAATTCTCCAGTAAAGCCATCTGGATGTAGATATTTCTTCTTGAGTACATTTTTAAATACAATTCAATTTATTTGATAGTTAAAGGACTATTCCAATTATCTGTTTCATAGTGAATGAGTTGTTCTGGTTTGTGCTTTTCAGGGAATTGATGCATTTCATTTTAAGTTGACAAGTTTATGTGTGTAGAGTTGTTTATAGTGTTCTCTTATTGTTCTTTTAATGATTGTTTTATTCCTGGTATTGGTAATGTGTGTCCTCTCTCTTGTTTTCCTTGTCAGTCTTACTAGAGATTTATCAATTTTATTGATCTTTTCAAAGAACCAGGTCTTTTGTTTCATTGATTTTTCACCCTTGAAATCCTGACATACACCTCAGTTAGTCATAAAGAATTATTCTTGTAATATATTTTTAAATTATACTTTCTAATATTTTTATTTTGGAGTTTTTATCCATGTTTACAAGAGAGATTGACCTGAAATGTTCCTTTCTTATAATGTTGTTATGTAGCTTTGGTATCAAGATTTGCCTGGTAATTTGGTTAGCCTCATAAAAAGAGTTTGGAATGTTTCCTTCTTTTTCTATTCTCTGGAAGGATTTGTGTAATATTGATGTTATTAGGTACATAAAGTTTTACTCACTTATGTATGTTTGGGGGCAAATAGTTTCATTTCTGTGCATGGAGCTAGGTGGAGCAGGGTAACATATTTTTTATCCCCTACAATCTGCCAGACGCCATGCTAGGAATTTTACATTCATTATCTCATTGTTCCCTTATAAAAATCTCATTGGACAAGAATTTTTATACTTGTCTCTGAGCTCAGGAAACTGAGATTCATTGACTTGCCTAAGATCATACAGATGTGGGATTCAAAACTAAATCTTATTTGTTGAACTACTACTGCAGTCCAAGCACTGTGCTCAGAGATGGTCATCCACTATAACACTGAATCCTTCCAGCAGCTCAGAGACATTGTACTCATGTTTTTTATTGTGGAGATGAGAAAGCTAAAGTGCAGAGAAGTTGAGGAACTTGTCCAGAGCTAAATGTCTAGGATATGGCCAAGTTGGGATCCAGGGTTATATTTTGTCATTCTTCAGCCAGAGGAGTGTTCTTTGTGCTGTGGCCAGAATGTTCCTCTTGTGGCAATGAGCACATTCTTTTGTGTTAGTGACTGCCGTCATTGTTAGCAGCTCATGAGAAGGGAGGGGTCACTATGGCCAGGACAGCCACTGGCTCCCAGTTCCAGGTGCAACAATGAATCACAGCTGAAGACAGAGCTTGGGAGCTAAGCTGCTGGGCAGCTGAAGAAAGGGGCTCAGGAAACTTGGTCCTGAGACTGGGAGACTGAAAGGTGGGTTGGCAGACCAATACACACACACACACACACACACACACACACACACACACACACACACACACCCAGGTGATGAGCTGACAGGTAAGAAGGTGAATGGAGGCTGGAGGCTGGTAGGTTGAAATTCCACCCCTCTATCAATCATGTAAACCACTTTGCTGGACTAGGCCTGGTTGTACAAATTTTTTTTTTTGGTTCCTAGAAGTTCCAGGCCTGAACTACTACTAACTCCTAAAAAAGAAGAGTGATGCCTTGAGGCCCTAGTCCCCAGCCAGAGGCATGGGTGTTGAGTCTAGGATTAATAGTATGGCAGAGCAGAGAAGGTGTTTACAGATCACTTGATCCAATAACCCCATTTTCAAGGGAGAAACCAAGGCCCAGAGAAATGAGGATGAAGTGACCTATTTGTCCAAGGCCATACAACCATCAACAGCCACATGGAGGTGAACTTGAGCCCAGACTGAAGTATACAGGGCGTGGGATGAGTAAGGGGATATGTGTGTGTTTGGATTGAGCTTCTTTCTGTATAACATGGACTGCAAGAGCCAACTGCCCCATGTATTAACTTGTGACTCTAGAAGAAATTACTTGAATACTCTGGGCCTCAGTTTCTTCATCTGTATCTCATCATAGTAACTACCTGGTAGTATTGTACAAATAAAATAAGTATACACACATATGTATATGAGACAGTTAGGAAACAGTACATTGCTGTTCTTATTACTGGAGGTACTTGGGTGGGACAGAAATAACAGTGGCTCAACAGTCAACTTGTCTGGGTTTCAATCTAGACTGGCACACTAACTGTGTGGCTTTGGGCAAGTCCCCTACCTCTCTGTGCCTCAGCAGCCTCATCTGCAATATGTGTAAAGTGCAAATAAATGAGAGTGGCTTGCTCCTAAGGCTGTTGAGAATTCGGTGCCATCACATGGACAGATCATGCAGATCATGGAAGGCCTTGAAGAAAAGGTGGCTATTGTAATTACTGTCCAGAGATCAGAGAGCCAACCTCCTTTACATCTGCAGGCTGGCCCCATGCTTCTCCCCACTAGAGCTGGGCAGGAACTCCAATCTTCCAAGTTTCAGGCCTTGTAGCCTCTCTGCTCCTTCCCCCTGCCTGGCTCCCTAACTTGACAACTTCTTTTCTTCTCACAGCACTGAGGGCTGTAATAGCAACTCTGAGGAGGCTTGGAGAGCTGTGCCAGCTGAAGGCCCCATGCCCTGACTGAGGGCCACTAGAAGTGGAGAGATAGGGCCTGGCTATTGACCATCTCCCTCCATCCTGGTAGGGACCATGTGCCCCAAAGCACCCCTCCATCCAACCCTATTTTCAGGCTTAGTGGAGCTGGAACAGCCAGTTAAAACAAGAATCAGAGACTCATAGGCCTCCTAGTAGAGACCACATTCTCTGTCCCCATGCACTTCTGTTTAAGGGAGGGGAAATGTAAACCTAGGAAGCAAAGAATGTGACCAAGGTGGCAAGGACTCCCATTCTACAGAGTAAGAAGCTGGGACTCGGAAATGTCAAATGCAGAGTTAGGCTCACAATCCTGACCTCCTAAATGCTATATTTTCTGGAACCTAAGTATGTTAGAGATGGAAGAGATCTTTCAGGAGATGTTTGAGTTTAATCTCATTTTGTAGATAGATAACACTGAGGCCCAGAGAGGGAAAGGAACTTTCCTGAGGTCCAAAAGGAGTCAGTGGCAGAGGTGGGACCTAAACCTAGGGCTCCGGATGCTTTGGCCAGCTGCAGAAAGAGTGGCAGTGTGCCCAAAGGCTTGGGGGGGGGCAGCACACTACTGGGATTTTAGCACCCACTTAGACTGTTGTCTTCCCACTCCCTGCAGCTCTGAGGGCCCTCTGACCTACCTCACTGGCACCCTGTGGAAAACATTCTTATACAGCCAAGGCCTAACAAGACCCAGAAACCTGAGCTTCAGGCTGTGTGTCCCCTTTCTGGGCCTCTGCTTCTCCAAGTTTCAAATGGTGTGTGTGAAGTGTGGGGTAGGGGAGGACTTATTGAGAGTGCTGGGAAAATACAAATGCCCATGCCCTACCCCAAACCTGTGAAATCTGCATCTCTGGGGGTAGACTTAGGCTTGGGTGGCCGAATCCCCAAGGGAATTTAAATAGGCAGTGGGTCCTCAGAGATTTCTGTGAGCTCCTCGACCTGACTTTTGCTGAGATCAACATAGGGTGCTTTGGGCAAAGGGAAGGGGTGGCCTCAATGACTTTCCATATGCAGCCCCCCCACCCCCCGACACTGAGTATGCCAGCCCAAACTACAGGCCATTTTCCCAGGGTAAGAAAATTGCTTTTGGGGTTTCTGGCACTGTCTGCATTCCTCCTGGGACACTGCTCCTGTGGTAGGAGTCTGCCTGTCCACACCCCTCTGCCTCCTCTCTCCCTGACCCCCTAACCCTCCTCCTTGGTCTGGCTGACTCCTTGTGGCAAAGAAACAGTGCAGGCTCTGGAATCAAAGCAGGTGGTGAAGTCTGTGCTTCACCAGGAGTGGTTTTGCAGCTTTGAGCAGATCAGTTCTCCTCTCTAAGGCTCTGTGTTCTCACTTCTGAAATGGCAATGGGAGTAGTACTTAGTTCACAGCACTGTTGTATACATTGGCTGAGCCAATGTATCTAGTGTGCTCAGATGATCAACCCAGCAGCCAGCACCAGGAAGCACTCTGAAAATGGTAACTACCTTCCCCTGGTGTGCTGCTCAGCCCCAGTGGCAGCCCAGCTCCTGCCTCCCTCAGACAAATCTCAGGCGAATTACCTTGCTCTCATTTGAAAGATTCAACATCCTGTATCAGAACCCCATTCTAAGAAAGAGGAATGAAAACTTTACTCTGCATTTGGCACTTTCTAGTTCATGAGGCATGTCCACTTGCACTTGCTTGTATCACCTTCCCAGCAAATCCACAAGAGAGGAATTACAATCTTATGGTACAGGTGACAAAGCTGGAGCTCTAAGAGGTTCAGCCATTTGCCCACAGTCACTTAGTTTAGAATTGATAGTGCTCATATTCAAACCTAGAGCCATCTGGCTCTGGAGTCTAAGCTGCATGCACTGGATCTTTACCATCTTGGTAAGATCAGGGAAGGCACCATTCTACTGGTCATAGACTGTACTAGCATCAAGCCACCTCAGCATGGATGCAAGTACCCACTGACCCACTGAAGAGGCTTGTGGGCTGGAGGAGCCAGACACACACACACACACACACACACACACACACACACACACACACACAAAGGAGGGAGGCAATGACAGTTATCATTACAATGCTTGGTTGGCTGGCAAGGTTAAAGCAGACTCTCTACAGAAACTACCATAAAAAGAGGTTGGAAAGTTGATATTTGCTGAGAAGGATGTTAATGGAAATGATAAGTGAGCTCTCCATACCCTGAGAAAACTGACAGCTTCTAGGTTTTTTAAAGATTTTATTATTTTTCTCTTTTTTAAAATTTATTATGTTCAGTTACACTTGACCTGCCTTTTTCCCCATCTCCTACCCCTACCCCATCCCCCCACTCTGGAAGTCAATCCCCCTGCATCTTCCATGCTCATGAGTCCTCTATTCATGTTATTTTGCTTGCTTAAAGATTTTATTTATTTTTAGACATAGGAGGAGTGGGGATAAAGAGGAAAGAAATATTGATGTGAGTGAAACATCAATTGGTAGCCTCTTATATGCACCCCAACCAAGGAGGGAACCCACAACCCAGGCAACTATCCCAAGAGGGAATAGATACAGTGACCTTTCACTTTGTGGGATGATGCCCAACCCACTGAGCCATGTTAGTCAGGACACTGACAGGTTCTTATACACACACATAATGATAAAACTAGTAATGACCAGCTTTTCCTTGTGTGTAGCTTTAAAACATATGCAGAAGAATTTTTTCTTGTCTGTCATCTCACTTCCCCTCACCACATATTCATTCAATAAACATTTGCTGGGCACCCACTATGTGCCAAGCACTGTTCTTGGTGTTTGAGCTACATCAGTGAGCAGAATAGATAGACAAAGATCTCTCTTTGTGGAGCCCATAAACTGGTGAGAAGAGGCAAAAAGTAAGCAACATAAATAAAGTAAATCACATGGTTGATAATGAAAAGTGTTATGGAGCAAAGAAATAAAACAAGGAAAAATGGTCAGGGTGTCTGAGGGTAAGGTTGCAAGTTTATCTATCCAGGAAGGTCACACAGAGAAGGTAACATGTGAGAAATCTCTGAAAGAGGTAAGGAAGGAAGAAAACCATACAGATACCTACAGAAAGACCATTGCAGGCAAAGACAACAGTCTATGCAAAGAACCTCAATTGATTGTGTGTCAGAAAGTTTTGAAGAACTGCAAAGAGGCCAGCGTGGCTGGATTTGCATGAGCAAAGAGAAGAGCAGGGCATGGTGACAGAAAGTTAATGAGGGACCACATCTCAGAAAGGAGCTCTTCCATAGCTCCTTACTTTTGTTTTATTCCCTAACTAGCACTTTCTAAAGACTATATGTTGACTTCCATGACCTTTGTCTCCTTCACTAGACTGTCATCTCCCTGAGGGCAAGGGAAGGAGCACACAGACTTGGCCCACCCCTGTATATCAGTGCCTGCTTCTAAGACAGGTACTCACTGTTAGTGTGTGTGGCAGGGTGCTAAGTAACTTATGCTCACTTAATACCTATAGCAAGCCTGTGAAATAGATGTTGCTATTATCCCCATTTTACAAATGTAGAAACTGAGGCTCAAAGAGGTCATGAGGTTTTCACATAGTAGAGCCAGGATTCTAACATGTGTCTGTTTGACCACCCCATACCCTTTATAATCTCTCTCTCTCTCTCTCTCTCTCTCTCTCTCTCTCTCTCTCTCTCTCTCTCACACACACACACACACACACACACACACACACACACACACACACACAGAGTATGTGCTCTGAAAAAAACTTTTGCAATGAATAAAGGATTGAAAATGTTACAAAATTAGACTGGAATTCAGGTCCATCAGACCCAAAATATGTATTCAAATTCCACCTCTTAAGAGGTGTCCTGTACCATTTTTGATATGAGAATGTGCAAAGAACAGGATTTTTAAAGCCAAGTAAGTCTAGGTTCAAATTCCTGTCCCATTAGTGATTATATGACCTCAAGAAAGTTCATTCACATCTGTGAACCTCTGTTCACTCATCATAAAATGAAAATGATAGTCACCCCTAATTCTTAGGGTTGCTGTCAGAAGTGTGACTTTGGACAAATCTCTGAATTCATTTCTTTCTCCTATATCCTCTAACTTAAAGGCATTCTGTAATTAATCTCTATCTATCCTGCTGCAGCTTGTTTCGCTCTTTCAACCTGTCCCTCTGTCCATCTATATATTCATCAGTCCATCCACCCATCTATTCATTCATCCACACATCCATACTGATGAAGCCCCCTGTTGTGCACCAGGCACAGTGACAATCCATGAGCTCTAGAGGAAAGTAGGATGCTAACAGAGCTTGCAGTGTACATTTCAAATAGCAGTTGAGGTCTCTGTCATGTCCTATGCTACTACCAGGAGTGAGGGGATGGTGAGGGTGGCGGCATGTACCCTTTGAGAGCTGAAATTGTTGGCTCCCCTCTTGATGCCAGTACCTCATACACAGAGACTTAATATCTGCTGAACTGTGAAGGCTGCATGGAGGAGGACCTTGAATATATTTGACCTTGAGCCTGTGGCCACATAGTTTCAAGCAAGGGTGTGACAAGATCAGATTTGCTCTATAGAATGACCTCTGTGATCCCTGGGGTCTGCAGGGTTGGAAGGGACAATATGGAAAAGAGGGAAGTCAATAAGGAAGCTATCACACTAGCAGCTGTGAGAGATGATGAGCAATTGACCTCAGTGGCTTTAGTAGGAATGGAGACAAGTGGAGGGTTCACAAGGTATTTAAGAGGTAGACTCACTTTTTTGTGATGATTGAATGGATACAGGGATGAGGGAGAGAGGTAGAAGGATGTAATAGATGGCTCCCAATATTCTGTTTTGGACAACTGGGGAGCTAGCTGGATGACTACAGGTGCCTTACCATGTAGGCCTAGGACAGGGGAATGAAGGAGTACCCAGTGGCTTTGACCTTCTCAGAGCAGCTTGCTTGACATTTGCCTGCATTGTCAATAAATATTTTTTTCTTTCTGTGGGATGATATCTCCTCAACTCTTTCTTGCTCAGCCACAGAGGTAATAGCACGTTGACAGGTGTCAACTGCGAAGACAACTTCATTTAAAGCCCCTTGGTAACCTAGGCTTTAAATTCTCACTTTGAATAGTCTTCTCTCTCCTCTTTCTCTCTCCCTATCTTTCTTTCTTTTCTCTGTTCCCTTCTCTGTCTTCCTCTATCTCTTTCTTTCTCTCCCTGACCCTCTCCTCTCTGTGTTAGACACTCTCACACACACCCTTCCAGAGATTTCCTACACAGACTTGGGAGGATGCCTGAGTGTGTATGTGTGCCTGAGTGTGTTCTGTGTGCCATACACACAGGAATGGGGTATGAAAAGGAATGTGAGCTTTAAGTGTGAACTTTAAAAAAATTTTGGTCTCAGACCAAACTCTTAGTTAAGGACCCATAGAAACAAGCTGTCTGGAGTCATTGAGAAAAGAGTTCATCCATTCATTCAGCAGACACTCCTAGGGGCCTCCTCTTTGCCTAGTCTGTGTTGGGAAAGTCTGTAAAAATCATAGAAGTTAGTGGAACATGCAGCTACCCCCCCCAAACTGCCAAGATGTGACCAAAGAAGTCACTATGGGAGCACTGAGGAAGAAGTCACCAATTGCCTGCCTGGATGGCAAGCTCAGCATGGCTTCACACAGAAAGTACCCTTAGAGATAGGCTTCAAAGACAGAAGAGAAGTTTATCATTCTGATAAGAGAGCAGGGACACTCTAGGTAGAAGGAACAACAGCATAGGCAGAGAGAGACCTGGAAGCATGAGAGAAAATGGCAAGTAGTTCATTGAGACCAAGTTATAGACTAGAAGTGGGAGAGTGGTGGGAGATGGAAGGTAAGGAAGGTTGGGCCCTGAATGGCACATGAGTGGCTTTGCCTCTTTTTCTAAAGATTTTATTTATTTATTTTTAGAGAGAGGAAGGGAGAGAGAAAAAGAGGGAGAGAAACATTCATGTGTGGTTGCCTCTCATGCGCCCCAACTTGGGACCCAGCCCATAACCCAAGCATGTACCCTGACTGGGAATCAACTGCCAACCCTTTGATTTGCAGGCCAGTGCTCAATCCACTGAGCCACACTGGCCAGGGCTTTGTTTTAAAGATTTTATTTATTTTTATTTTTAGAGAGATGGAAAGGGAGGGAGAAAGAGAGAAACACCAATGTGTGGTTACCTCTGTGCACTCCACTGGGGACCTGGCCTGCAACCCAGGCATGTGCCCTGACTCATGCTTATGAATCAAACCAGTGTCCCTTTAGTTCACAGGCTGGTACTCAATCCACTGAGCCATACCAGCCAGGGCCACATGAGCAACTTTGAATGGTGAGCAATTAATTAGAACACCTATCTTTGAGGGCACATTGGCAGCATCCATCAACATTTCAGATGTCCAGATGTTCTGACACAGCAGTTTCTATCTCATTGTCTGCCCTGGAGAAACACTTGGCACATGATTATGCACAGGGATTACAACACTTTGATAATATAAAATAAAATATGTAATAGTTGAATAGCTACCAATAGGGAACTGGTTAAATAAGATTCTGGTGCATCCCTGCCAAGGGATATCATGAGGCAGTTATAATAAATGAAGTAAATCTGTTGAGGACAGAACAATTGTAAATAACATTTTTAAATACCAACCCGAGGATATGTTTGTATTGATTTTAGAGAGAGAGGAAGAGAGAAAGGGGAGGAGAGAGAAGCGTTGATATGTGTGTGTGTGTGTGTGTGTGTGTGTGTGTGTGTGAGAGAGAGAGAGAGAGAGAGAGAGAGAGAGAGAGAGAGAAACATTGATGTGAAAAACATCTATCAGTTGTCACAAGTGGGAATCAAACCTACAACCTTTTTGGTGTGCAGGACAACACTCCACCCAGCCAGGGCTAACTAACATTTTTTTAAATTGCAGCAAAATAGCTTGGTATGCAGACAAATATTCCTACCTCTGTCAGCTGAGAGAGCATAGAAGCAATGGCACCTCGGTAGTAGTGAGCACATCTAGTGACCAGATCTTGGTTTCTAATACCATCTTCCAATAGAGGGAGCCAGTACTCAATGAAGAAATAATTGAATCACGCCTGGGAAAAGGACAGTCCAGGATATTCCTGGACCATCTCAGTATGCCATAGAATAGGGAAGTGCTCAGAAAAGCACAGGTTTTTGTTTTGTTTTGTTTTGTTCTGTTTTGTTTTTGGAAAAACTCAGAAGCTAAGCTGAAAGAGATCCTAATAGCCAAAATGGGAATAATTTGATCAGAAAATAGTGATAAAATTTTATATTATATATTTTATTATATATATAATTACTTTTAGGATAGTTTTAGATTTACAAAAGTGGTACAAAGTTAATGTAGAAAGTGCCCATACACACAGCATCAAGTTTCTTCTATTGTTAACACCTCAGATGAATGTGGTACATTTGTTACAATTAACGGATGGACAGCTATTGAAATATAATTATTAACTAAGGCCCATACTTGATTCAGGTTTCCTTTTTTTTTACTTAATAACCTTATCTGTTCCAATGTCATATTTAAGACACTATATTACATTTAGTTGTCATGATTCCTTAGGCTTCTTTTGTCCATGGCAGTTCTTCAGACTTCCCTCGCTATTGATGACTTTGACAGTTTTGATGAGTATTGGTTGGAAGGATGTCCCTCAATTTAGATTTGAAAAACCATGATGCTTCTCTCATGCTTAAAGTGGGGAATGGGGGTGTGTGTGGTGGGTGAATATCACAGAGGTGAAATGCCCTTCTCAACATATGTCACTGGTGCACACTATCTGTTGACTGATGGTGTTAACTGGAACCTGTCAACTGTTTCCACCTTACTTTCTCCCCATTTCCACACTGTCATCTTTGGAAGGAAGGCACTATGTACAACCCATACTTAAGGAATGGGGAGTTACACCTTACCTTCTTGACGTAGAAGATAATACTGGATTTTAACCCACAGAATAAAATCAATATCCATTGGCCCATAGTAACACAAATAAATAATAGAATACATAAATAAAAAGAGGATATGGCTCATTTTTCTCCATTATAGTAGAATTCTAATTAATCAATATAGAAAGAAAGAGGAAAATAGAATATGACTATTAGTGAGGCATCACAGTAATAAATGTTGATCCACTACTGGATGCTATAATCACCAGACAAACATAGAACATTTGACGAGAAACAGAATGTGTATAGTCCTAAAGTATCTTCTCAATATACTTGAACTATATAGCAAAGGGAACTATGGTAAATCTATAGCTGGGAAACCCTGCAGATATTAACTGAGATAAACATCACCAGTAATAAGATATAGCAGCTTCACAAATTTGTTGACATGATCAGCTGTGAAGGACACAACATCATTTCTGTGATATTTTAGCTCAAAATGCATAACCTTGCTCTGGTCATAAGAAAATGTCAGGCAATGCCCAGACTGGTGTGGCTCATTTGGTTGGGCATCAACCCACAAAGTAAAAGGGTCACTGGTTTGATTTCTAGTTGGAGCACATGCCGGGGTTCCAGGTTCAGTCCCCAGTTGGGGCATGTGAGAGGTAACCAATCAATGTTTCTTTTTTTTTTCACATCAATGTTTCTCTCCTTCTCTACCTCCCTACCTCCTACTCTCTCTAAAACTAACTAAATAAAAATTGTTTAAAAGTCAGATAAACAGAAATTGAGAGACAGTCTATAAAATGGATGACTAGTACTCTTCAAAAGGGTCAAGATCATGAAAGACAAGGAAAGACTGAGGAATTGTCCCAAGTTGGGGGAGACTAAGAAAATGTGACAACACAATGTGAAATAGGATCCTGGACATTAGTGGGGAAACTGGTGAGATTCAAATAAGATCTGTAGTTTAGTTCATAGTATGATACCAAGGTTAATTCCTTGGTTTTAATAATTGTACTAAGGTTATGTAAGATGTTAATATCAGGGGAAGCTGGGTGAGAGATGTACAGGAGCTCTCTGTTCTAATTTTTGCAACTTTTCTGTGTCTAAAATTAGTTCAAAATAAAAGGTTGAAAAAGTGGCAGCATAATAGATTGAGGGCAGATACCTGGAAGGCCTCTGGTGGCAGAAACGTGAGATGTTTCAGTGGATTTTTGAAGGGTACTTGTCTCAGGCAGTTGAAAAGAGCCAGGGAAGTGGCCTGAGAGTTGACACCTTGAGTGCTCAGAGATCCTGAGAATGCTCTGGCCTTCTTGGATCTGGGGCTGGGGGGTCACCTCTCCTCAGAGCCATCTCCCTCCACCCTCAAAGATTTGTTCAACATAGTGGCCTAAGGTCACCTGGGCTGTGTCTCCAGAGCAGACCTTGGGCCCTGTGTCACCAGCTGGGACTGTAAGTCCCCCTTTCTCCTCTCTAGTTTAGTTCTGGGAGAGACAGCCTAGTGTATGCCCCCCTCTGCTCCCTGGGATTCCCACCCTGGAGGGCGGGGTCCTGAGGTGAGGCTGACGCAGTTGGGGGAAAGCTTGGCAGGCAGGCCTGCAGCAGAGCTGGTGCTCCAGGGAGAGGGCGGCTCAGACAGTGGTTAGCTTCGGAGTGGAGCTTAGCAGCGGGAAGGGGGAAAAGGAGGGGGGTCTCCTTCTCAAGGGGCCCTTTCATGTTGAAATCAGCCAGCGTGAATGCTGGCGGCCCAGGAGCCCAGCCGGGGGAAATGTGAGAGCCCCCTTATCTCCCCTCTTGTCACAGCACCGTCTGCGGTTCCCAGCCGGCCAGCGAGGATGCATTAGGAGAAGTGTTGGTGGGGGTGGGAGTGTTTCCCTCGAGACCTCAGGCTGGGCCCACTCTGTTAGGGTGGGGGAAGGGGGGCTGGGGAAAGCAGGTTCCAGACCTTCCTGGTGCTGGAGATTGGGGTGGACTGGAGTACCCTGAATCTTGGTGCAAGGAGAGGCTGCAGACTCGGCAGGAATAGGAAAAAAGCCTCCAGCCTCATCTCCATACAGCACCCTGTCACACACCCTGAGTGTACAGACCCTGCCCACACACCTGCTCAAACAAGGTCTCACTTCCTCTGGGAAGAGCCCTCAAGTCATCACGCTGCTTCTCCGCTTGGACTCAGTTCACATTTCACATTTCTGGGCAGAAACTCTGGGACATTTGACCAGGGTGGCTGTGGCCCCACTTTCCCTGGGACACTCTCTGCCCAGGAGTGACCCCTGCTGTCCAGACGACCTGGGAGAACAAGGCCTGAACATACCAGCTTCCCAGGTCGTTTGCACTGAATGGCCCTTCCAGCCTCTTTGCACCCCTACAATCTTGTGTTTCGCCAAGACAGATGGTGAGTTCTTTGTGAATCATGCTGTAGGAGAGATGGGTAAACCCAACATCTGGATCATGGGGGCATCATTAGCCTCCACCACTGGAGCTTTCAGCAGCCAATGTTTTCCCAGACAACATTTGCCTGGGAGCATTTCCTGTCCCTTCACATGCTCCTACTGCTTAGGATGTCATACCTCCTCCCCATAACCTTATCTGACTAGAGCTGAAGTTATCCAAGAAGCATCTACTGCCCGAGAGAGGAAAGGGCAAAGAAGCCAGGGGTCCTGTGGAGGTGTGGGCACATGGAAAGCAGAACAAGGCAAGGGCAAGAGTGTGAGGGGCCCCAGAGATAGCCTCGTGCAATGAGGGGGGGGGAGCTATAGGCCTCTGTGTTCTGCCTCTGGCTCTGCCAGGACCTGCTGTGTGACTTTGGGCTAGTCTCTGTCACCCCAAATGTCAAATGGGAAGAATCTCTACTGAACATGGATGCCCTACCCTATTGCCTTCATTTTCTGCACATATGCATCCCTATCAGAGATGCTCTGTTGCCTCCACTAGAACACCATCTCCACCAAGCCAGGGGGCCTTGTCTCCATCATAACTGGACCCTGAACTCCACAACAGGGACAAGGTAGTTTCTGGAGCCTGCTCACCTATGTACACCCTCATCCATTTGTTGTAAGTAAAAATCTAGTTTCCACTCAGAGAGAAAGGATATGGCAGAGACCTCACAGAAGAGAATTTTCTCCTGAACCTACATAACAGAAGACCATGGAGTGGGCCCAGGGTGACAAAGGCTACCCAGGAAAGAGGACACAGGTCTGAGATGGCTACCAGGGCACAAGACCCATTTCAGACTGCTTCAGACTAACATGAGGAGAAGTCCTGAAGTGCAGGGACTAGGATTTATTCCTCTAGGCATCCTTAGAGCCAATCTCAGGACATAGCAGGGCAAAGGTCTCAGACAGTGTTTGCTGGCTGAAGATAATTAATTGCTTACCACTTTGCATGTGACTTGGTGCTAGCTTGGTGTTGCCTCTGGACCATCCTGACACCTTCCTAACAGGAAGGCTGCATGTTATGCATCACCCATGCCACCCTCACAATAATGAGGTAGGTGCTAAATTATTATCTCCATTCTACAAAGGAGGAAACAGAGACTCAGACAGGTTTAGTGACCTGCCATATGTCACACAGCCAGGAAATTACAGAGCCAGGATTTGAGCCCAGGGATGTGCTCTCATCTTCACCTTGCTGACTTCGATAAAAGGTGCTCAGGGTTCAAATTGAACTGCTCTACCACAGTCCAGCATTTCTACAAATGTTTGCTACCTTATTGCATCCTTACTTCCAGCCTCTGTGGTAAGGAAGACAAGCACCATTATCCCATTTCATAGACCAGAGAGGGCCCTGTAGTCACTCAGCCAATGAATGGCCTCAATGTGACCTGGGCCCAAGTCAACCTCATGGTAGAACCTTACACTTTGCCTTTGACCATGCTGGAGTCTAAGCTCTTGAACCCCATTTGCTGGCCCAAAGCTCTTACCCTCCCATCCTGCATTCAGTATCAGTAATGTCATGAACACTGCAGGGACCCAGCCCTGAGCAGAGCTGGCTGTTTTTGCTGTCTATGAGGCCTTTTCAGAGGCTCCTGTTGGGCCTCCAGTGAGGAGGCTGGTGACAGTGGGAGGATGGGCAGGTTGCCACAGGATGGGCAGAGAAGGCAAGCTTTGGGGCCCCACAGAGTATCTAAAAAGTTTTCTGACCAAAGGCTGTGTCTTGACTTTTGCTCAGAAGCAAGCCTCATGTGGACCCTCAGTAAATATTCATTGAGTTGAATATTTACTGAGTGTCCACACTATGCCTGGCATTTCAGCAAATGCTTTTAAAAAGAAGCAGTTGTTACTCATCAAGCACTTGCTTTATGGCAAGCAGTGATTGTGCACAATTTATTTGAATCTTCGCAGAGCCATGTGAGGGATATTATGAACATCATCCCCATTCTGCATGAATATCCCCCCTATTCTTCAGTTGGGAAAAGTGAGGGTCAGAGATGCTAAGCCACATGCCTAAGGTCTCCCAGGCAGAACGTGGCAGGCTGGAAATAGAATTCAGGCCTGCCAGAGTAAAAATGCTATGTTTTCAATTCTCATGCCATCTCTCAGAAGGGGAGTGGCCTGCTTGGGAAGTGAAAATGAGAAGGAGAGCCCCAGCAAGGGCCCAGCTCACTCTCTGGATGTGCAGGGGCATTGGGGAGGTGGTGGTGGTTCCCTCCAGCACCCATTCCAGGCTCTTTAAGCATGAGAGCCCTGAGTTTGGTTGGGGTGGGGCTTGCTGGGCAAAGTAATCCCCATCTGAGCGCGCAGCAGGGTTCTGCTCCCTCTACTGAGCTGATGGGCCCCAGGCAGATGGATGGCACACAAAGTGCTTAGAGGGAACAAAAAGGGCAGGATTAGAGAGGAGGGACTTTTAGAGAAATTCTGGGTAGAAAATAACTAGGCATGCGTTCAAAGAAAAGAATGAAGTCTTTGGCTTTGTGAATCAGGAGTAACTTGGAGGATGCAAGCGCCTTGCTCAGCAGAATGCCGGCAGACAACGGGAGCTAGGCCTCTGCTCTTTGTCATGCAGCTTTCAGACATGATCTCTCTGCCTTTTTCCTCTCCCTGCCATCTTTTCTTCCTGGAAGAGATGGAACTTAGTATCCCACTTCACAGAGAATGAAACGAAGGCTTTTAAAGTGAGACCTGAGAGAGCCAAAGGCACATAGTTAGGAAGCAGGCAGATCTGGGCTGTGAACACATGTCAAAATGGTTGGGAGAGCATGCTCCAAAATGCCCCAAAGAAGGAGAGGGAGAAAAACCCCAGCTGGTGGCAGCAGAAAGATCCTTTGAGCTCAGAGCTATGTGCCTGGACTACTTTAGCTCAGCCTCTGGAATCCCCTGGGCCACAGTAGTTTCTTCCCAGAAGTGTTAGGACTGGAAGGGAGGTGGGAGACATCAGGGCCAAACACTTGTCTCTAGACCTCTTATGCTTAGGTTTCCCTCTGCAACATCCATGGTGGGTGGGGTTTCATTAGGCAGAGACAGGAGACAGCATTCCACTCCAAGTACACAGCGTGAGCCAAGGTACGGGGGCTGGGGAAGCTGTGGCAGATACAGGGCAGGTGAGACTTGTGTAGCCAGAGCAAGACTATGGAGAGTGATGGCAGGGAAGGTGGGAAGATGGCTGAGTCTCTGGCTGAAAACATCTCCAAAATCCCCTAGTCCCAATCCTCCCCGAGGCTGGAATCCCCTGTACAAAGCCCTAGGCCACACAGTAAATGTCCACTCCACTTTCTCCTGGGCCACTTAGCACGATTTCCTGCAGGAAGCCAGAAGGATCTTTACAGCCATCTAGCCTGGTGTCTTCATTTGCAGATGGAGAAACTGAGGTCCAGAAAGGGATATTGACCCATGCAAGGGCACACAGCCAGTCAGTGGTAACCCTGGAGCAGGCTTTTCATGGACACTCAGTAAGTATCCATTGGATGGAAGCTTGCTTCTGACCAATAGTCCAGACAGAATGTGGTCAGAGAACCCTATAGACACGCTGTTGCCCTCTCTCCTTCAGTTCCTAGAGCACCTCCTCAACACTTAGAACAGTGCCTAAGGAAGGCGCTGTGAGCAGGAGCAGGAGCTCACCAAGCATTTGTCGAATGAGTAAAAGATTGAGTCAGCAAATGCTGGGGACTTGAGGGCGGCCACAAGGGCACTCAGCCCAGAAAGTGTGTGGGAGCTGAAATCTGGCCCATGCTGCATTCGCCAGGCCATGTGTCCTGGTGCAGGGCTGCAGATGCCCTTTTGGCTAATTTGTACTAAGACATTGTATAGGCTGGTGACTGTGCTGGGGACGTTGGATGGAGGTAAGGGGTTACTCTCCTTAGTAGCCTGCTCTGTTTCCTCCAAACAGATGTACCTTTGTCCATGGCCCACCCACCCCACCTCCTGACTAAACCCAAACAGGTACATGCCTCGGCTCTCTTGCTGCCCAGCTATCAGTTAATGTAGGCTACCACATCCCACTGCTGACTTATACTAAGTTTCTGGCCAGCTAACCCCAACTCCTTTGCTGCTTATTCCCCATTCACTTCCTCATGGCACACCAGTCTCTGTGGGAGCTTTTTCCCTATGCAGTCATGCACCCCTGAATTGTGTGTGCTTACTAGCTACTGCATTACTGGAACCTTAAACAGTGAGGGGGTGGACCTTTTACAAATAGGGAAACAGAGGCTTAGAGAGGTTAAGTAACTTGGCCAAGGTCACCCAGCAATGACATCCCAATGTGAATTTGAACTGATATCTGTCAACTCTGACACTGATACTTTGCCCATCATTCCCCTGTAGGGCTCTCCTTCCAGGTGCCTGATGACAGACCCTGCCCATCCTCTCTGATACAATGTATCTCTGTCAAGTTGACATCAGAATATCTGGCCATGTGCTAGAGATGCCAACTGTGTAACTGCAGGCAGGAGCTCCCACCTGGCTTCTTTCTAGGGGACAGATGGACTTTAGTCCCACCCACTGACCCTGCCACTTAGAGCTATGGCAGGACCTCTGAGAGCTGCTCTCCAGTCTGTTTACCCTCCAACCTGTTCAGGTTGGGGACAGAGGCTGCAAAGTATGCTCAGGAGCCAGGGTCTGAGTGTATGAATTCCTTTCTCCAATCTAGGAAAGACTTAACTTGGGGGTAGGGTAGGGGGCACCTGAAAATTTCACCCCTCCCCAGAGTGACTAGAAGCTCTAGTTCTGCCCTACACTTGGCTTGGAGAGGCAGGTGAGCAGATGGGAAGAAGGTCTGCTGGCACCCTATTTCTGGAAGACCCCAGAGCCATGTTGTGCTGAGGTTGCCTGCCTGGGGGCCTGGTCTGACAGTGACACTAACTGGTTGAGGGGGCAAGAAAGAGGCTACTCCACAGAAAATGGGACCACACATGGAAGCATGCAGCTCATCTGTGGCAGGGCAGGCCAGAAAATGCTGAAGGAAGCTGCAATTAGTGTGGAGTCTGAACTGTACAGAATCTTGGGGAAGGAAGAATCCTTCCATAGTGAAGGACAAAGATGGAGAGAGAAAGACTGTGGCAGACAGACAAAGAGACAGAACAAAGACAATGCCAACCAATGGATGAGCAAGGAAGACAATGGGAGTCAAGATAGGCCCAGCTCTGTCACCAACTTGCAGTGGGCCCTATGAACAGTCAGTCCCTCTTTTCAGGACTATAAGTCCCATTTGTCAGGCTGTGGGGGACAGGAGTAAGACTGGTCTAGGCACCTTCCAAGGGCCCACCAGCATCATGAGAGAGAAATTGACCTTCCCAGGCTGCCTCTGGCAATAGGTGTTTCTGAAACTCACACTAATGAAAATGAGCAAAAACCAAATTTTGGAAATTCCAAGTGTGTCTGTGGTAGGAGATGAAGGGGACAGAGCAGCAGAACTGTCTGTCTATGACTCAAAGCCTCTTGAGGGCAAGATCACACATTCTCAGATGCAGGACTGCCCTCCCCCCCACCACCCCAGCTGCCCACCCAGCATGACCTCCATGGGGCCCCAGCCTCTGACCCTGCCACCACCATCTCTGTTGCTGCAGCCACAACCCACTTCCTAATGACCCTCCTGGGAGAATGGGGGATGAAACCACAGCCAAAAGAGCCTTGCTAACTTGTCCAAGGATACCCAGAAATCTTTGTGCTGATCCTGATGTCATCACCACAAATGGGGAGAGGAGAAGGAAGGGAAGGGCACAGTGCTTACCCCTTCCCAAACATCACTCCCCTTAATCTCAGAGCCACCCTTCAGGTCAGGAATTAGGGTGCCTGAAACCAGTGCTTAGAGGGGCACCTTTGCTAGCTAAAGTCCAGTAGGTGATAGAGCTCAGATCCAGAATTCAGGTGCTAGGTTTGGGTCACTGCCTGAGGGTCTCATCATGGCTGAAGCAGGAAATCTCCCTGACTTTTGGGCCTTGTCACTCTAACTGGCAGTTTCATCATCCCACAAAGGCCTGGCCCTGAGTCAGGGGTTCCAGCTGCAACCCGAACACCTTATGGGACTGAGCTGGAAAGAAGGAGATGTTGCCCAGGGAAAACTTGAGGGAAATTGTGGGGTGATCTGCAATGAGGGTTATGCATCCCTGTATCTGTACCTCCTCCCCTGACCCTAATAGGGGTGGCTGGCACTGTCCCAGCCCTGATCTCAGGTGGGCTGAGTGACCCTTCTGGGCCCCAGAGCCTTGCCCCTGGAGCTCCAATTTTATCCACTGAAGGGAGAGTGGAGTTGCTGCTCAGCTCCCAGGAGCTGCTAACCGGGTCCAGGTACAGAGCAGAGCAGGTCTCACACACACAGAGTTAGAGGCAGAGAGGCTGTAAGAGGCAGGAGGACAGATCCAGCAGAGACAAAGAGAAAACTGTAGACAAAGTGAAAACAGATCAGATCCAGGGCAACAGCGAGAACCAGAGAGCAACAGAGAGACACAGAGGCAAAAAAGCATAGAAAAAGTCAGAGACAGGGAGAGCCTGAAGAGAGACATAGAATCAGAAAGACAGTGAGAGAGGAAGAGATAGGCCAAGAGCCTAGAGGCAGAAAGACAGAGAAATGGAAACAAAAACAATGACAGGGACTGAGGGAAACTGGGACAGAGACATGGAGAAAATCAAACTAAGTCAGAGGCCCAGAGGGTGAAGAGAAATGGCAGGGAGCCTTGAGGAAGCAGTGATGGGGGCCTGAGCTGTCCCAGCCAGTACCCTGTACCCTGTACCCTGTCCAGGTAGGGTAGCCAGGATGGCAGGCTCACATCCCACATCCCTGTTCCCTCTTCCCTAACCCATTTTCCATTCTGGACCCACAAGAAAAACAATAATATTTGTTTGGCAAACTGGAGAAAAGGGGTCTTGGACCACCTCAGGCCTCCCTGGGCCCTCCTGAGGGCAGAGCTAATTCACAGTTGGGAGGGAGGACCTCAGAGCCCTGTTTTGGCCCTTCCCCTTTGTCCTTGAGTTCCTGTTTCCCCAGTGTCTCAACAACATAGCATGTCAGGTCCACTAGCCACACTGAAAAGCCACAGGGAAATAGGCCCAAGGCCACTGTGGTGCCCACCAGGGACTCACAGTATGCTCCATATGTAGTTGGTCACCCTTCCCCCCTCTCCTCCTGGATTTATTTGTACACCCACCTCCCTTACCCTCTGCTCTGTCTTCACTCCTGAAAAGTGCTCCATCCTGACATGCCACCTCCTTCCAGTCACCACCTGTCTATCAGTCCCAAATTCCAATCTCTCCCTCCCAGCCAAGTGGGCCCCCGGAAGCCAGGCTGCTGGCCAAGATTTCAAAGGTTCCATGGCTGCCACCTACCTAAGTGCAGGAAGAGAGTCCTAGGGCCCTCAGGAATACTTCTCCCTGCTAGGCAAGCCCTGCCTGATCATGCTGGTCTGGGTGAGATGGAGCTCTGTGTTGCAGGCCTGGATCAAACAAGAACCAGCATGAGGATGACTCCCTCCCAGCCATCACACTTCCCACGTTTCAACTCTAATCCTTGAAGCCCTCATGGTCTGCATCTTTTTCTCTAGGCCCTGCAAGCAATGGCAATGCTCACTCAGCCCCTAGCTGCAGCCCAGTCCTCTGTCAGCTATCTAAGTTGATGAGACTCCATAGCGCTTAGGGATTAGAGGTTTCAGGCTCCAAGCTAAAGAGTGTGTGTGTGCACACATGCATGTGTGTGCAAGTGTATGTATGCACATGGGTGTGTATGTAATCTGAGTCCTAGTAGTAATACACTCCCAGAGAGCCATGGCCTTTCCACTGGGGCTGGGAAAGAAGGTGACAGGCTCTGCTCTCAGAGGGCATGGGGATGATACTTGACCTCGTGAGGTAGAGCAGATACTTCAGACCTGGAAGCAAGAATTCTCTGTCTCAGCCAGGATGTCTCTTTGCCTGGGAGTTGTAGGGCAAGAGAAGAGGTCTGAAGCTTGTTTATTCATTGCCTGGGGGCAGACAGAGCAGGAAATTCTTGGTGGCATGGGAAAGGGGGCTTGTGCCTCTCTTCTCTCCACCTCATGCTCTCTGCCCTGCAGAGGCTGGTATGGTGACCCTCTCTGAAGGTTGTGTTACTCAAGGGGAATGGAAGGGATACAGGTCCCAGAGGGTGTGGAGGGGCCTGGCAGTGATCCATGCCAACCTCTTCTCATGCTTTTAGACCTCCCAGTCCATAGCCAGGCCCTTAGCTGGCATCCTTTCCCCAATTTGAGCTGTTACCCAGGCACCAAAGGAGGCCCCAGGTGTTCTGGTCATCCAGCCTAAAGAAAAACAATATTCCCATGCTCTCTATCCATTTCATAACTTGGAACATTGAGTCCAGTCAGTAGGAATACATGGGTCAGATCTCCTTTGGCAGAACCAGGGCCTCAGAGACCCCAAGTGACCACAACCTGTTGCTAAATAACACCAAAGTCTGTTCCTAAATAACTGTTGCCACCAGTGGAGATGACCCTCCAGTGCCACCTCATGACTCACTGGACCTGACTATCTGAAGGACTGCACTTTGTCTTTGTAGTCTGTTTGCCCACAGGGGTGCCCAGGCAGCACCTGCCACACAGACCATCCACTTGATTTCTTTCAGAGAGGCAGCATGATATTGAAAAAAGAACATTCAACTTGTCACCCCTGGGTTTAACTTAAGATCTGTCATCTCCTAGCTGTGTGGCATTAAACTTCTCTGAGCCTCCACTGTCTCATCAACTGAAATGAGGGTAATCTCCACTGCCTGCCTGACTTACCTACCTCACAAGCCTCAAGTCAAAGGGTGGTCATTCACTTGGCCATTCAGAAAAGATTGATCAAGTCCTGGCTGTTGGCTCAGTTGGTTGGAGCATTGTCTCTTACACTAAAAGGCTTGCAGGTTTAATCTTCGGTTAGACATACCTAGGTTGTAGGTTGGATTCCCAATCAGGACACACATGGGAGGCAACCAATTGATGTTTCATCCTCTCTTTCTCACTACCTCTCTCTCTTCCTCTCTCTCTCTCTCTCTTTATCCCTCTCCCTTCCTCTCTCTAAAAAAACAATAAGCATATCCTTGGGTAAGGATTAAAAATTTTTGTTTTAAAGGTTGATCAAGTACTTACCATGGGCCAGACACTGTTCTGGGGCCTTGGGGTGCTGCTGCTGTGAACAAAGGAGACAAAGTCTCTGCCTTTGAAGCACATTCTTTCTAGAAGCTGGCAGTCAATAAACAACAAATTGCTCCTATACTATCAAGCAGTGATGAGTCCTGTGAAGATAAAGCCAGATGAGGAGGCGGGCAGTGAGAGCAGTGGGATCCTGGCTCAGTCAGCCCATCTTCCTGTCCTCCAGAGTCCATGTGGCTCCTTGCTTGTGAGTGGTCCAGCTGGGCAGGCAGAACAGGACACTGGTCTGAAAACCCAGTGGCTTGGCCTATTTCTGTCTTGGCGTCCTGGCCCCAATTCAGCCCAGATCCCCAGTCTCTGTTGCTTCTCTGGCTCCAATTCACAAACTGGGGAGAAAGCTGTTTCTGCTTTCACTCCTGCCAATCTATTCAGCCAAATCCCGGGGGTCAGCCTGGGCAACCCCTCAGGGCTGGATCCCCATATGTGCTTCCATGTCCCCACTGCCGTCTCTTATTCTAGGTCCTATTGGAACTGCGGCTGTCCTCCACCCATGAGCTACAAGGCAGCAGCTCAAAAGCAGCTCGGGCTTCACTGAAGTGGTACTAGTGCCATCTTCAGTGACCTGCCCTGAGAGGATGGAGGAATGAAATCAGTTTAGATTCCCAGACCCCCTCCAGAGGTCACCCCCTCCTGCCAGCCTCTATGCCAGGGTGCAAGGACACTGTGGCTTGTGGAGGATGGAGTAACCACAGGGGAGCAGAAAGACAGTGGGGGTGTCATCAGGCTGGGGGAAGGTTGAGGTGGGAGAGCAGAGGGGTTTCTCCATGAGGTTCTGTACCTCTTGGGGCCTCACCTTGGCACATGTTTGAGGGCTGGGGGCTTAGTAGTAGCTCTTGTTACCCCTTCTAAATGTATTTACTTTTGCTTTTATGTTTTGATAACTTAACATTGGTGGCACTACTAGTGCACATTTAAAATTATTGAGAATTTTTTATTGTAAAAATTAATCAAGCTCATTATAAGAAACTTAGGAGATACAGGAAGTATTAGGAAGACAAATATACATTACCCATCACCCAGTATCTAGGTAGAATCTATTCACAGTTTGGTTTATTCCTTGCCATCATTTTTGTTTTTCTATGTAGAACCCTCTATAGCTCTACTAATACCTACACACACACACACACTTTAATGTACTTGAGACCATGGATGATAACAATAGCTAAGGATTATTGTATATTCCAGGCCTTGTTCTCTATACTTTGCCTGCATTCACAGGATCTTTCTTCCCAATAATCATTAAAGGTAGATACTATTATTAACCCCATTTTCCTTCTGAGGAAACTGGGGTAAAGGGAGGTTGAATATTCAACCTCAGCAAGTTGAATGTAGTAAGTTGCAGAGATTGAAAATGAACCCAAATAGTCTTGACTTCCAGAATCTATGTGTTTAATAATGATACTATATGGCTTTAACATTTTTAAATTACAAAATATAATATATGTATACAAGAGTATATGCGATATTCATGCCCAATTTAAGGGAGAGGAGTAAAGTGAGTATGTGCAATATTACCACCCAGCTTATGAAATAGAGCATCACTGTTCATGCCTTTTTCACAAGCTATCAGGCACATGTCCCTACATCACCCCCAACTCTTGGATAATATGGTTCTTTAGGCAGTAATGAGGCTTCCTCCTCCTTAGCCTCCAAAATCCCTGAGAGCTTTGCCTGCCAACAATTCATAGGAAACCACAGGGGTACCCATTTCTCTGCCCCTTCTGGGACAGGTCTCAGGACATATGGTGGCTGGCTGCCTGGGATTGGTAGACACCGGGCAGCCCAGCAGGTGCCTGCTTGTCCTGGCATCAGGTTCTGTCTCAGCCCTGCAGGCCTGCTTTTTCTCTGATGCCCATCAGTCTGTCCTAGGGGAAGTGTAGGGGTAAGGAGGAGGTGTGAGCTCACTGAACCCCTGAGGTGGAGTCTGGGGCCCAGACCTGAGGCCTGTAAAGTGCTAGGAGAGCACAGGTCAGCTTTCCTTTCCAACTCAGCTGTAGAGTCCAATGTGGTGGGTGGGGACTATCTCATTCAAACCTGAGAGATAGCACTCCCTCCTTTTTATCTTTTCCTTCAACACGTTTTTGGATACCTACTACATGCCAAGCACAGTACTGTGTTCTGGGGACACAGAGGCAGAGGAGACAGAGGAGACAGACACAATTTCTGCTTTCATGGAAGGTTTAATCTAGTGGGGGGACAGACGTTCAATGACTAGTATTGAAATAATGATTTAATTATGGTTGACATGAGGACTTTGAAAAGGTGTATGACTGCTAAGAAATTATACAAGGTCTGCCCACAAAGTATCCAGCCATGTACTATGAAAAATAGAGACATTTATTGAAGAAGATACAAGATACAGGAAACATTGTACATAGGACAATGACACCTCAGTCCCCTTCAAAGGAGGCACCTTGGGACCTCACACAGTTCTCCCAGTTGCCATCAGCTGCCCCGTTGTACTTTCCTGAATCTCATTGACACTCTGAAATCTCTTCCCTTTCAAAGATCATTTTCATTTTGGGGAAAGCCGAAAGTCACAGGGCACCAAATCTGGGCTATAGGGGGGCTGAGTCACCTGGTTGATTCGATCTTTTGCCAAACAGCTCTGCATGAGACATGATGCATGAGCAGGCATGTTGTCATGATGAAGCTGCCAATCACCAGCTGCCCATAGCTGTGGCCTTCTGAATCATCCAAATAGTTTACGTGGAGGAGTGTTTAAGCTTAACACAACATTTGGTGAAGATTCATTGCTCTACTTGCTCAGTCACTTTGAATGCAACGGCCACACAGTACACATGCTCATTCAACGGCATCTACCCCCTGCACTGACTAGTACAGTAAAGTCATCATTGTTCATGCATGTGCATTCCAGTCCACTCCTAAGCTGTTAGGTTACATTGATGTTCCATAAACCATTCTGGTCATACTAACCACTGGACTTTTTCCAGACTGACCTTTATATGACAGGTTCTGACCTAGCCTGGGGGTCAGGCCTGGATAGGCAGAGCCCTTAAGAACTTGGCCAGCCTCCTCTCCTGTAGGTGGTGAGGGGTGGGGATAGGAAGGGCAGGCAGGGCTTCTATCCACTTAAAGTCACTTTATAGCCAGAATCTGCTGGCTGGTGGCCTTTGGCCTGGAGCCAAGTGAATTGGTTAGATTTTCCCTCTTCTTCCTTCTCCTAAAGTCACTCCTGGGGGGAAGCTTGACCCTACTCCCTTGCTGACTCCAACACCAAGTAGCAGATACTCAATGAGCATGCTTTGCAACCACCCAGGCAAGAGCTGCCCCAGTTGAACACCACCTTGTTAATTATATTTGCCCACACAAGGCTCTCCCGTTGGCCCCATCTATGGGCCTTGAGCCTCACTGTCAGTTCTGTCCTTCCTGGGGGCCTCTCCTCCACATTGTATATGCACATAAGTGCCAAGGCCCTGGAGAGGAGAAACTAACCTTCCCTCTGTTCCAGCAGACACTGGGGAAAGAGAGGCTGGAAGGCCAGGTGTGCAGGGCCAAGCATGACTCACTTTTGGGGCCCCAGATGGCGGAATGAGGCATCTCCCTCCTCTTGTCCATCCATCTATTTTGCATGGAAAGTGCTGAAGCAACAGTATAGTGGTTGAGAACACAGAATCCTGTGCCAGGTAGCGAGGGTTTGAATCCTAGCTGTGACACTTACTAGTAGTGTAGCCTTGGGCAAGTTACTTGGGCTAGGCATCATTGTCCCATCTATAAAATGGGGGTGACAATACTAGTAGCTATGTCATCAGATTCTCATAAAGACTAAATGGACAAATATTTGCAAAGTGCTTAGAATAGCACTCAGCCTAAATAGTGGAAACAAAGATGAGTTCTTTGTAGCTTTGCTGTTTCCAAGAGGCTGGTCAAAGGCAAGTGTTGCTCTGTACCTTGCCTTGGACATCCCAAGCAAACGTATTGCCCAGAGTGTGGAGGCTGAGAATAGTTTTATTTCTTTGCTCTGTCAGAGATTCATACAACCTACAGCTGTTGCAGCTGGAAAAAACCCTCAGAGACCATTCAAGTCAGCTGTTCCCCACTCCCTAATGAATGAGAAACTAAGGGACGGGGAGGAGGCAGAGACAGTGACAAAGAAGGGGCTGTGACCTCAGTCTTTTAGTCACAACTTTAGCCTAGGTTGGTGGCTAAGCATTCACTCTTGGATTCAAATCTGGGCTTTGGCACTTAATGGCATGTGATGGCTCTGTGACCTCAAGCAAGGTACTTACCCCATGGGAGCCTCGGTTTCCTGGTCTGTAAAGTGGTAATGATCATATGTGCCTCATAGTGTTGCTGAGAGGAAGAACTGGAATAATACATGTACAATGCTCAACAGGGGGCTTGACACAGAGTCATTCCTACATCAAAGATTTTTCACTGCATTAGGCTGCTGGTGCCAGTGCCCAGGTGGCACTCACTGAGCAGGCTAGGCCAACCCCCAGGCTTACCAGCCAACTCTGTGCCCATTTGGCTGGCCTATTCTTTCCCTCTAGTCTCAGGCCCTCTGTGCCTGCTGTGAAGGCAGCCTGACTGGCTGAAAATGGCAATGACTTGTCAGGAGCTTGGCCTACAGACAAGGAGATGCCAGGTGGTGGTGTGAAGATATCACTCAATCTCCCTGCCTAAGGGGGACAGCACGGTGTTCTCTGTGTACTTCGTTAGGCTGAGCCCAGTGGGAGACCCATCTCCCTTGGAGGTTGTTTCTGGGATCCCTCTGAGCCAGTGTTTTTCCCTTCAGATGCTGGCTCAAAGGCTAGGTGGGATCGGAGCTATCTGACGGAAGGACTGGCATGAAATGCCTGCTCCAGCTGTTCTCTGGCCTGGCTGCACATCAGAATCCTGGTGTGGAGAGCTTTGAGAATGCCCATGCCTGGGTTCCATCCCCCAGACTCTGTTTTATTGATTGGTCCTGGGTGCTGGGCATAGACATTGAGTTGAAGCTCCTAGTGATTCTAATAAGAGCACTAGCACCAGACACTGTGTAAGGCACTGCAGGGGATTCTGAGATGCTTGGGCTGAGGTTCCTGGCCTCCAGAGACACTCAGACTACTGCAGAGATAGGACAAGTAAGGAAACAGCAACAAGGCAGTGGGGTGTGCCCTCTGAAAGGGATATAAAAGTCTGCCCCAGACTGCTTCACAAAGGATGTAGCATTTGAAATTGAATCATCCATACACCAACATTCAGGGACTATTTTTTTGAGCACCTACTATGTATCACTGACAGTTACAGGTATTGGAGATATGGAAGTGACCAAGAGAAAGTCCATGTCTTCCTGAAGCTTTCATTCGAGTAAGAATGTCCAGTGAAGGATCCATGACAATTTGACAGGCATGGAAGCAGGTGAAAGATATTCCCGGGAGATGGAACATTATGAGCAGACAAGCAGGAAAGAAGAGAGTTTATTTTAACAATGGAGGTTGATGTAGCCAGAGCCTTGGCATCAAATGCAGAAGTGGCAAAAGATGAGAAACAAGATCTGGGTAGAACTCAGATGGTGGGACAGGGTATTTGTGTAACAGTGGAAAACTGTAACAGTGGGGAATTCTAACCCACCCCACCATTCTTTTGACATTGAATCTCTAAGTGTGGACTCTGACTAATATGTAGCTTGTAGATGAACAGCATGTTTGTATAAATCCCAGGAACTAGATTCAAAAGATACAGAGTCTGACCTTTAGGCATCCCAGCTCTGGGAGATTTGCTGACCTTCAAGTATGGAGCCAAGATGATGTGAATCCAGGATGATGTAAATCCAGGATGACTAAACCAGGATAATGCACACCAGACCATCACTTGTCTTATCAGAATGGACTGTGCTAGTCTGCACACAGAGAACTTTGCAATCCCCTCCCTTGATCTCTTTGTTCTGTTCCCCTCCCCCTCCTTTAAAAACCTCTGCCTGCACTGAGAGGGGGAGATGGGCTTTGTGACATAAGTCCCCCATCTTCCAGGCGGCCTGAAAAGAAACCACTGTCCTTTACATCAGCACCTGCTTCTGAAGTATTGGCTTTCATAGCAGCAGGCAGCCCAACCTGTGTTTGGTTACACTTGGAAGCCCTATGAAAGAGTAGGAATTACTCCTGAAAACAACAGGAAGCCATGTCAAGGTTGTGAGCAGAGGAGTGACTTTCTCAGATTTATGTTCTGGGGGCATTTTGGAACAAGCTTGGTTACTGGCCCATCCTAGGTGGTTCTTTCTCCTGATTCTATCTCAGTCAAGGTCCTAAAGTATGGATTCCACCTTGAGGGAGGACTAACATGAGGCAAGGGTTAGAGGCAAGGAGCAGTGGGCATAGTGGCCACCTTTTGGGAGCACTCTTCTAAGCATTGTACAGATAAGTACTTATTTAATCCCCACCACACCCCCTTGGGTAGGCATGATTCTTATCCCTGCTTTATAGATGGTGAACCTAAGGCTCGAAGTGAATCCATTTCCCAAGGTGACATAGCTGGCAAGTCACAGAACCAGGATTTGATCCCAGACAGTTTACACTTATAAGTGCTATGCTATACTAAATACCTGTGAACTTCAGAACTCACAGTCTTGAGTGGATGCCATAGAGGCATTGTTACAATGCCTGTGCTTCTAAGAGTGCAAGGGGCATTTAACCTCATTTTGACCTTGGAGTTTTTCATGTTGAGGGGAAAAACTCCCACTGATATAAGGCTGTCCCTGACCTGTTGGTAATTGCAGGCTTTGATCACCCTGTTGGTCTTGCACAGCTCCTTATTATGGATGGCTTCTCCTCAGATCCATTTGGGGAAATTTGAAGAAATGCAAGAAAGTCATATGGTCTTTCCATACCAAGCATAGCTCCTATCACAAAGGAGGGTATTTAATAGATAACTGGAAGCTGGATGAATGAATGAATGAATGAATGGATGGATGGATGGATGATACATTGAGCTGAACCCTTGCAGCAGCTCCTTGGAAGCAGTAGAGCATAGTGGCTAGGCATGAGATTTTGTGTCACCAAGGTCTCAGTTCAAATCTTGGCTTGACCAATAACCAGCTAGAAAACCAACATAGGCTTCTTCTCTCTCCCAGGGCTCTTTGAAATGTTGAGATAAGAAAATCAAAGCTAGAACAGTCCCTGGCAGACAGTGAGTGCTTAATAACTAGTAGCTCTTGTTGAACTTTTGGGAAGCCCCTCTGAAAGCCTAATAAACACTCTGGACTGTCACCCCAGAGTAACCCAGCAAGCTGCACAATTTTCCATGTAAGATCAGGAGTTTACAGAACCTTTAAAGACTAGACCCAACATTTGAGAGTCTGGCTGCACATGCCCTCACAGGAATAATGTTGGGGGTAGGATGATCTTTGCTTCCCCCTCCACTTATACCTCCCCAGGATCTGCATGTTGGGAAGACAAGTTTAAGGAAGATTCAGAGAGATTTGGAACAAGAGGGACGGTCCCTCAGGATCCTCATCATCTTGAGCCAGTCTGGCTCTTCCACCCTCTCCCTCTCCCTCCCAAGGCCAGTGACTGGGTGGGTGAGGCTAGAGAAGCTACTAGATTTAAGCCATTTTGGACTGGGGGTTGGAAGAGGGAAGCAGGAGTTAGGAGAAAACAAGAAACACCAGCTATTGAATGGACCACTTAGTCAGGCACTGGCTGGCACCTCCGAAGCCATCTTCTCCTTTACCTGGTACATAAGACTGCAGGTATCATTGGAGACATTAGTGTCACTTGCAGATGAGAAAGCAGGCTCAGAGAGGAGAAAATGATTCCCTCAGTCTGAAAGTGGCTGAATCAAGAATGGAACTCCAGCTTGTCTCACTCCAATACCTTTATTATCTCCTCCCCACTATCTTGACTCAAGGAAAGTCACGGCTCCCAGGTTATCTGAGCTCAACCTTGCCCTGCTAGTGGGCATCTGTGAGTGAGGGGCCTCAGACCCAGGCCTGATCATCCACCTCCTGCTCCATTCAGCTCTCAGGAAAGCTGTGTTGGGAGCAGCAGCCACCCATCCGGAGGGGGCGGTGAAGCCACAGCTGAGTTTATTAAGAGCAAAAGATGACTCCAGCTGCACAGGAAACTAAGTAACCCTGATTATGTGTTTATTCTTTCCCTTCCCTGCCTCCTGCTCCCACCCTCCCACCTCCTTCTCCTCTTTCTTCCTGCCTCCTCCCTGTCTGCCTTCCCACCTTGTATCTTCTGTCAAACGTGCCTACTGAGAGCTGCCCCCCACCATCACCTCCTCTTTCTCCAGTGCTACTCCTAGCTTGCTGTAGATTGCTCTCATCCCCCACCTCTGAAGGCAGAGGGCTGCTCAAGCAGCAGACTAAGTGGCCTGAGTCCCCTCTTTCTGGTAGGGAGCCATCAGCTAGAGGTAGTGGTCTTAGAGATCAGCTTATCCAATCCTACTCTCTGTTTTTTAAAAAACATTTTATTTATTTATTTTTAGACAGAGGGGAAAGAAGGGAGAAAGAGAGGGAAAGAAACATCAATGTGTTGTTGCCTCTCATATGCCCCCTATTGGGGACCAGGCCCACAACCCAGGCATGTGCCCTGACTGGGAATCGAACCAGTGACCCTTTGGTTCACAGACCAGCATTCAAGCCACTGAGCCACATGAGCTAGGTCCTACTCTCTCTTTTTTATAAGTAGGGGAAACGAGGTCTGGAGAGGGGGCAGGACTATTGGTCAGTTATAACAAAGCTGAAGTAGAATCCCAGATGCCCAAAGCAAGATTCATGGGACCATCAGTGACATGATGCTGGAGGAGGCACTAGGGACTTGGAACCCTTGGGGCCATGCCTCCACCAGTAAAATTCAGGATGAACTGACACCCAGCCAAGTCCCTCTGTAGGTCTATAACCCTAGAGCTACAGGCTCTTTGAGACCACAGGACCCACTAAAGTCATCTAACCCAATCCCTTGTGACTCAGAGAGGTAAACAGAGGAACGGCGCCAGGAAGCTCTTTCATCCTGAGCCACAGAGCCCTGTGGCAAACCTGGAGACACTCCAATGGGGATAAGCAATAGGAGGAAGAAGAGTTCATGCTGGACATTACTACCTGCCAGCAGGCTTTGTGGGCTAATAGAAATGGGCAAACAAAAGTGGTGAGGACATCTCCTTTCCCAAAGCTCTCAGAAAGAGGAGAGCCCTGCCAAGGCTCCTCAAGATCTTGGTCATTCAGAAGCAGCTTATCTGTGGCATGTAGGTGGGATGCCTCCTTTGGGGAAGAGCCTGAGGATGGAGGTGGCAGGAGAAGGCCTTTGCTCAGCTGGAAAAAAATTCTCCATTAACCCAACCTGACACATCAGTATTAGCTTTTCCTACGCTAAATTACACAAGGATAAACTTGGGGCTGGGAGAGAAACCACACTGATTAGCGTCAGCTCCAGACCCACTGCACCATGACCAGGGGTGGGAGCAGGCATTTACAACGTGGTTTTTGCCCTTCTTATTTCTTCCTTGGACTTTTTATCCCCCTGCCTTTCTGTGGAGTGTCAGGGACAGAAAGTGGACTTGGCACACTATCTACTGAGCCAACATCAAACATTTGTAAGCTTGAAATGGGGGTGGCAAGAGTAGGGAGGTTTCCCTAATGCCCTGGAATTGGGTGACTAAAGGAGTAGGGAAAAGGGAAACCATCATTCAGGACTTTAGTGTGGAGTAAAATTAAATCGTAACTTTAATAAAACTGGCTGGATCTCACTTCATTGCCATAGTCCATTCCTAGCTACTGGTCACTGAGCCCTGGGGCTTCTGAAAGGCCACATGCCAAGGGCAGAAGGAAAGGGAGTGATGGGAGACTAGAAGCCACAGCTGGGGTTTTGCTGTAAGAATGGGGGCAGGGGACCAGTCTCACCAAGTACTGCATGTGGGCCAGGACTGTGCCAGGCACATTGCTCTGCTTCTCTCATGGAAACCCCACAACACCAATCTGCAGTTGGGGTTATTAGTCCCATTTTGCAGATGAGGAAACTGCAGCTGAGAGAGGTTGAACAACATGCCAAGGGCCACACAGCTAAGCCCAGCTTGAACCCAGGTCTCTTGGACCTGCTTCCTCAGGCTTCTGCCACAGTTCATGACATCTGACAAGTATCTTTGGAAGGGAAGTGATGAGAAACAAGAAGCAATGGAGGAATCCCTTTCTTTTCATGGATCACTGATTTAGTTCTGGCCTTGCCTGACCTGAATGATACAGCTACTCAGTCCCCATCCCATCTGCTCATTTGCTGATCCATCTCAGTCCCCTAGGAAACACACTCTTCCTTATGATGGATGTGGGGGCAGATGAGAGCAGACCTCAGTCTCTCCTTAACCCTTGGCCCAAGAAGGAACAAACTTCTGATTCAGACACAGGAGCAAATTCAAAGTGCAGGCACAGCCTAGTGGTTCAGACAGCCTAGTTCAGAGATTAATTAGAGCTTAACAGCATATTACTGGTGAGACGTCAGACAACTCATTGAATTCCCCTTTTCACTCATTTCCCGTCATCTAAAATTGGGATGATCACAGCACCTACACTATAGGATAGTTATGAGGACTACATGGGTTAATAATTGCAAAGTACTTAGAACAAGGTTTGGCTCAGGGGAAATGCTGTGTAGATATTAGTGCTCATATTACTCAGTGTCAAAAGGAGCTACTGCATTACCACCAATGACAAATAGGAACTGCCCAGTAGGAAGCTCCAGAAACCTATTATAATTATTCAACAAGGATTGGGATTGCCCAGGAGCAGGGCTTGGGGTGCCCACTCTAATGATTCAATAGAGCAATTGTTTCAGGCAGTTCTTGCAAATCTCTACTTTACCAATCACTGAGAACAGTTGAAAGTTATCAGGTTGAACCACACGAAATTGCCAATGCTTGACCAATTTGACCTAGAAAGCTGGCAATTTCATTTGGTTTAACCCAATAGCAGAGTTCATTTTGGGAGGGTCAAGGGCTGGCTCAGTTCCCACCCATTTCTTACCTCCTCAGCTGAGGGAGGTTGCTAAGCATATTTGACCCATTTCTATAAAGAGTAAATATTTTCTAGTAGTTGCTTCTCAAGTGCCTGAAGACTTTACTTCCTTGAGAGTTGCAACATTCCTCCTGGAACCAATTTTACACTATTAGAGTCCTTGATATTTAAAGCCAAGAGGGATTTTAGGAAAAAACATTTTATTTTTGGATGTCTGAAGACGAGTGGTGAGTAATCAAGGATATTGATGGTATTCTGGAGGTGCTGAAAGGCAGGGGTCACTAGAGATGGTGTCTGCAACCCTGGGACACTGCCAAGCCTTGTGGAAACTGAATAGAAGTTTAGGTGGCAAGGTCCTTGCCAACTCTGCTTCTTGATGGCCTCCCAGATTTGTGAAGAATGGCTCAAGGAAGAAACACTGTGGATGTGTGGCATGTGTCCTCCTCTTTCATCTACCTTACTGCTCTTTCTAGTGGTATTGATGGTGTGCTACGGTCCCTCCAAATCTCTGTTTCTCCTCTCTAAGCCCCCATGAAGTCAGGGACCACATTTGTCTTGTCACCATTGAATCCTTACCACTTACCACATTGCTGGGTGCAAAGTAAGCCCTCAATAAATGTTTTCTGAATGAATTAGTTAGCAAACAAATGAAGCAAGTGGATTCTGCCTTGCCTAGCAATCATAATTTCCAGGGGGAAACAATGAAGACTTGTGAAAATCCTTTCCAAGAACTTGAACTGCTTGAGGAACAAATGCCTGGGTTGTCACGGGTGTTGTCCAGGATTGTGGTCAAGGTTCCCAAAGCCATTGGAGCCTGAGGTCTCAAAAGTGATAAAAGCTTCAGAAGAATAGGAGGCCAAGAGGGCAGGACATGGCCACTTTCAGTTGAAGAAAAAAAGGTTAGTATGGGTCAATAGCTCCACTGAGGGGTGACAAAAATATAGGGTTTATCTGCAGCAAGATTTAGATCAGACCTTCCATGCACTGTGGGGATATGAGGCAGAGTGTGCATGTCCTTCCCTGAACATCTTTAAAACCAGAAATCCTCCACTCTCATCCCATCACCCCCAACCACTCATAGGCAGTGAGGCCTTGGGCTCATTACTTCTACTCTTTGGGCCTCAGTTTCCCCATCTATAGCTGTAGCAGGGACAGTGGTAGACCCCATGGTCTCTACAGCTTCTTTCAGGTTTTAAAGTCTGGAATTCTGTCTGGGGGCTAGGCCATGCTGGCATAACTTCAGAAGGATGCAGACGGTGATAAAAGTGGTGGGATCTCTGGAGATGGAGAATCCTGCAGGGAAGCCCCTCCCTCCACCCTCCACCTCCTGCCCTTTCCACTGCTGCAACCACAACCTCCCCTGTTCTCCCTGGTTTCTCCTCCCCAAACTCCCACAGCTCTGTCTGGAGGCCCCATTCTCTGACCAGCTTTGTTTGCTTTTAATAAAGTTAATCACACTCCTAATTTGTATGTAATGAAAAGATAAAAGGGATACATGGGGGCGAACCTTGCACTGGAGTAGAAGTAGTCCAGTTCCAGGGCTGCCAACCACCTCCCACCTCCAATCACACCACTGTCTTGTCTGATCCAGAATTGAGCAGGGGTCGCTCTCTGGCCCCAGCCTGGCCCTGTTGTTTCTGTAGCTCCCCCAGAGAAGCCTCCTGGGGACTGCTTGCTCTGCCCTCCTTCTTGCCTGTGGTAGAAGGTGAGGATTCCAATGGCCCAAGTCCTGAAATCATCCCAGAGCCCACCTTTGTGGTCTTCTCCATCCTCCCCAGGTCAGCCAGCTCCTTAAATGCAAGGGTTGGCTCATGGATCAGCACCCATCAAGTAACAGCAACACTCAGTTCATTGTTCTTGACCATGTGCCCACCTGATCTCTGGGAATGCCTTGGATTCCTTAATGAGAAAGAAGGGAATATACTTAAGGAGGGTGATTTGATTTTATTCAACTCTGGGTCTACTCTTCAGCCATCGCTCACTCCCTGATATGCCTATTCTTTTACAGGTCCCATTCAACTGGCTGGCCATCTCAAGCCCTGGTTCTCATTCCAGGCTTGCCACCAGGATGTAACCTTGAGACCACTCCTTTCATTTCTTTGGGCCTCTTGCCTGTGAGTGGTGGATGGAGAGATGGCTCATAAGAGGAATGGTGCCTCTATCCCAGCATGCTGGAGAAGCTTGGGGAAGAACAGAGTTCCTGGTCCCTAGGGCGATTCCTCCTGCACCCACCCATCCCAGAGGAGACTCCCATGGAAATTGTCCCTTGCAGTAGTGATTTGGGATGATGATGTTCAGTGGAAGATGGGGCAGGAACCCTAACCTCCCCACAAGAACTGCTTAGTGAAAGAATTTACTGAGGACTGTGTCAGGGGTTAGAGGCAGAAGGAGTCCCCTCCATCTCCAGCCCTTGTCTCAGAGGCCTGTGTCCCAAGCCCTTGATTGTCCACAGCAGAGAGACAGAGGTGAGATTGGTGGGGCTTGGGGATGGCTTAATGCACTGGGAAGAAGTGAGGCTGCAGAGCAAGCAGCCCTTCCTCTGCCCTCCCAGGGCCAGGTCAGGCGGGGCGCAGGCTGGGCTCCAGACCCAGATGGGGGTATGGAGAGAGCAGCCCCACTGGAGGGGGGTCCCAGCATGGCACGCCTGAGCAGCAATCTGGAAGCTATTGGGCTCGTGCGTTTCTGCGATCCAACGCGAATGCCATGCCCAGTTCATTTCCTCTAAGGAAACACAACCTCAGGGGATAATTAGAGCTTCTTTGCGTACACAATCCCATATTGTTTATCCAACACAAATTAAAAAACGTGGGCCCTGAGAACATGGAGCGAGAGATAAAGGAGACCTCCTCCTCCCCCCACTGCTCCTTCTCCTTCCCAGCTGGATCTCATTACCCTGCCAGGCCAGGCCAAGCCCTAGCCCCAGCGACGCCCCCACCCTGCTGGCTCCTGCTCCTCATACAGCCTTTATGCGCCCCCAGACCCAGTCTGTCAAACTCAGGGCCTGGGATCCTTCTTAGCCTTCCCTCAAGTCTATCTCCCTATTGCCTGTTGGGAAAGGTGATTCTGGGGCAAGCTTCTCTGGCCAAAGAGTGTTTGACAAAGAGTGACCATTTGTCCATGTGTCCCTTCAAGAATCCTCCCACTGAAGAACGTGGGAAATGCTATGCCACAAACACTACTCAGCACCCAGGAGTGGAGGCAAAGCCCGTGCCTTGCGGGGTTCTGGGAAGGAAGGGCTGGCTGTCTAGACCCTGGCCTTGGCCCCAGGTCCCTTCCACTGCCCAGATGCACCCTACCCAGACAACAGGGAGCCCAGTCAGCCTGGCCTGGGGGCCCCTCCACAAAGCCCAGCCCCTCTTTCCCCAGGCCTCAGCCCAACAAAGGAGGATTCTCAGCCGGGGCGGTTCAGGGCGGGAGGAAGGAGGGTTGTGGGTGGAAAATAGCTTCAGAACCCAAGGTTGGCCATCTCCATGAAAGCCCTATTATTGCTCGGGTTGCTAAACGTCTTGCTCAGCATGGCCAATTCAGCTCCCCTCACTTCCCTGTCTCCCCCTAGGAATAGCTCCACATTCCAATGCTGCACAGCCAGCCTTTCTCAACATGGGAGGCAGACAGGAGGCAGAGTGGGCAGGGAGGGGCTGAGGAGAAGGGAAGGCCATGGAGGGAGAACTCACCTTCCTCAAGCCTTGCTGGTTACAGAGTAAAGATGGCTCCATGGAAGCCAGAGCATCATCAACTCTGACCTTCTGGTTTCACTTGTATCACAGCCTGCTTCCCAGGAGGGCCTTGTTCCATAAGGGGCTGCCTGGCTTCCCTAGGGTGTGGGAAGGTGGCTCTCTATCCACTATCTGCTAAACAGTATGGCTTCTCTGCCTCCCAGGACCCTGGGCTGACAAAGACAGACCCCACTGCTCTGTGCCCCTGACTCCTCACACCTCAGTCATGGAGAATGCAAGGATGGAAGGATGAACCAACTCCCTCCTGGGGCCAGGCCCTCCCACCCTCCTGTGGGCACAGAACAGGGAGCTGGCCGGTTGGACAAGGAGGGAGTTGGACTTGAGGTAACATTCTCTCTGGTTGAAGTGAAGAGGAAGTTGTGTGAGCTGAGAACACATACCCCGTCTGGTCTGTCCTTTCAGCTCTCCTGGTAGTTTTTTTTTTTTTCTTTTGGTTTGTCTCTGAGCTGGAAAGAACATGTGCTTGGCAGATTTTTTATTAACTCTGTAGCTCTCTCTCTCTCTCCCGCTCGCTAGCTCGATCTCTCTCTCTCTCTCTCTCTCTCTCCCTCTCCCTCTCTCCTTTTCGCTTGCTTGACAGAATTTAGATTAGACAAAACATGAGCTCATTTCTGCCTGAGAAAAAAAGAACAGCACCCCTCCTCCCCTCCCCCACCTTCTCCTCCTCTTCCTAGCCTTACCCACCTCTGCTCAGTGGAAAGGGGCAGGCCTATAGAGACAACCTCTCTAAGTATGATGCCCCCATACTGTACCAGCAACCAGCTTTGGAGGGTAAACAGTCCCACAGTCTTGCAATCACAGGTCCTCTGCCTAGAGTCTGGGTGGCAAGAGGGAAATACCTGGGGTCCTAAGGGGTGAATAAGAAAGGTGCACCCTTCTGGGACTAGCAAGGCCCCTGGCAGCATCTGCATCTAGCAACGGGGTACCAGACCCTAACTGTACCTTGATCTCCACTGCCCTCACTTTTCTCACTCCCCATCACCAGGCCACCTAGTCAGTCCCTTACCTCCGAATACTTGCTGGGTCCCCTCCCAAACCACTGACCAAATCACTGAAGCCCCTCATTTCTCCTTCCACAGATATGGGCATATGGTCTGGCAGCTTGGGAGGCCCATCTGAGGTAGAAATCACAGCTTTATCATTCGCTTGCTGGGCGTTAGTCTACCCATTCCTCAGTGAACCTCTGCTTCTTATGTGTGAGACAGGGATAGTAAGATCTGCATTATAACTGTCTTGAGGTTTAAAAGACATTTAAATCCATGTTGAGCTCCTGAAATTGATGAAAACAAGTAGCTGAATCTCTACATTGTCCATGTGCAATAAGTTGCCCCCTCCCTACTCCTCCCCTTCCTCCCCCACTTCCTCCTTCTTTTCTTCTCTTTCTCTCCCTCTCTCTCTCTCTCTCCCTCTCCCTCTCTCTCTCCCTCTCCCTCTCTCTCATTCTTTCTCTTTCTCTGCCCACCCTCTCTCTCCCAACAGTATACAGGGGTAGAAGGACAGCAGGAAGGATTGTGTTCAGATATAAGAAAGAACTTCCCAGGACTGAAGTGGCTATTATGCCAAGAAATGCCCATTGGAATCTGTAGATTCACCTTCCAGCATATTACAGAGGAAGCAGGAAGACAGCTGGCACCCTGCCCTGGAGGGTTGGGAGCAGTGGAATGACCCTGGACTGTGGCAGGGCAGAGCCCCAGGTCTGCTTACATGCCTTTCAGACCTCCAGTTCCTCATTTATACAATGGAAGAAAGGATCCCTTTCTCTCAAAGTTGTTCTGAGGTATCTTCATGAGCTTCTGTGGGCTGCCCAGATGAGTCTCCCTTGTCATTCCACAGCACTGGGGAGGATGGCAAGTGGGAGTCTCTGGGGCTACTCTACAAGCTGAGGCTGCTGGGTGCTTAGGGGCTCTCGAGGTCATCCTGGCAGGTAACAGTCCAGCCCAGTTGGAGATGCCACAGCCCAGATTCCAGGACTGGTGGGCCCCTTTGAGTCAGTGAACCCCCTACCCTTTACAGCCACACCTCCCAAATATCTTCCAGCCTGCCCACCCACCCTCAAGCTGTCCCTTAGCCAAACAGGGCAGTATTACTCCTCTAATCTGCTGTTATAAATAAATCCCTCTCTTCCCTTAAACATTTTCATTGCCTCCCTCCAAACCCACTCTAATCCATCTACTTCTGCTGCACCTTCTCATCCTCTGGCTGCAGCTGGGCCCCCATGCAGCCTGCAGGGGCTGTGGCATTTGTGTCCCAGGTGAAAGTGTGAGCCCTAATACTCAGTGAGACTGGCCCCTTGACATTTGGTGCCTTGGAGACAGCCAAGGGAAGCAGAAGCACGTGGGGCCTGGAATCCCAGTGCTGCTGCTGCATACTCTCTCAGTAGCCCTAGGAAAGCCCCACACTTTTCTCAGCCTCATTCTCCTCCATCTGTAAAAGAGTGTCTGACAGGGCCCTGGTGAGAAAGCAAGTGCTCTGCCAAGGGCTGGGCACATTCAATTCACTCTCTTCACTCCTGAGGAGGGCAGCTTTCTGGAGCCAGCTGTGCCCTAGGCCTTGTCAGCTGTTCTTCTCACCTGGAACCTGCCCCCACAGCCCTGGAGCTCCCTGGTGGCCAGGCACAGGGCCCAAGAGCTCACCTGGGCCACAAGCAAGCCTAAACCCCCAAACTAAACTGCTGTCAGCTTTTTGGAGGAACGATAGTCTACTCCTGCAACAGAAAGAAAGGAAGTGACACCTGAGACAGTATACCCAGCAATGAAGAAAGTGGTCCTGAGTAATATGTGGTAGGGCTAAAAACTTCTCTTCACTTCATTTCCTAGATTCTGTCCAGAGAAGGCAGCCCCTCTGTTGGTCCATCTGTGCCTCAGGGTGGGTAAGACAGGGTTTGTGCTTCAGAGTGGATACGGCAGGGTTGAGGGGATACCCTCTTTAAAGCACCTGCTTTGATAGGTCCTGCAATCTTCTTTATTTTTTAAAAAATATAAATGCCTCCTAATGGCATGTGTACCTGCTGAGCACAGTACAGCTTTGAGTTTTGTTTTTGTTTTTGTTGTTGTTGTTGTTGTTGGTTGGTTTTTTTTTTTGTAATTTTTAGAGAAAGGAGAAGGGAGGGAGAAAGAGAGGGAGAGAAACATTGTAGGAGAGAAACATCGATTACATCAGTTGATTGCCTCTCACATGCCGCCATCCAGGGCCCAAACCTGCAACCCAGGCATGTACCCTGACTGGGAATAAAATTGTCAACCTTTTGCTTTGTGGGATGACACTCAACCAACTGGGCCATGCCAGTCAGGGCAGCCTTGGAATTTTCTTAACAGCCCTGTAAGACCTGCTGAGATTACCTCTTTTTTGCCAAATGGGAAGACTGAGGTCACAGAAGCTGAAAAAAATGTACCTAACTGAGTGCCTATTTCATATGCAGCATCTGTGAATAGAGCCACAGTGAACAGGGCTGACATGCTTCTCATCTGCATGGAGCCTGATGCCCACACAGTGGCAGAGGCAGATTTTGAACCCTGGTCTGTCTGATGCCAATGCCTACACTTATAACCAAGAGACTAAGATGCTTCATGTTTCAGACAGAGAACATATAAACCACTCTAGTTGTATGACAAAAGAGGAGGCTAACAGTGACTAAGAGGCCTCTCGGCACTAGTCCCAGCCCTGTAGGAGATGATGATCTAGGAGAGCAGGAAATCTTTTTGCCACATGGCAAGGGCAGGGATGGGGCTGCTGGGTACAATGGGTGTTGGCAAGGATTAATGGACTGGAACTTTTAAGCTGGCTCTTGAAGGATACCTAGGAGTTGACCAAGCCAACAAGGGAGGAAATGGCATCCTAGAGAGAAGAACACATCTTGAGTAAGTACCAGAACTAGCGCCAGCAGACTCAGGCATGTGGGGCCCCCAGTTTATCCTCCACCCCCTCAGGGAGACAGCAGTTTGAAGAGCCTGGGTTGCTATCTCTGTTCAGCTCTAAGATGTGTGGTCTTAGAAAAGGACCTAACTCCTCTGAGCCTCAATCCCTTGATCTGAGTGCTAGGTACCTAGTTAGTGTGGAATGCTAAGTAGCTACTGGTATTATTGTTATCATTATCCTCACTAAAATTCTCATCTTGAAATGGACTGGGCTGCAGGGTGTCACACACCAAATTGTCCCTGCCCCATCCCTGCCCGGTTCTGCTCGCCCTTTTCCCCAATTTTCCTACTTGCTATTACTGCACCCCACCTCCAACTCCTGCTCCTTCCCTGACCCCTACCCCCTGTCATCTACTTTCTATAACAGACTGGCTTGGCTCTGGATAAAGTCCAAAAGGTAGGGACCTAGTGGGCTCCTGGCAGATTTTAGGGCAAATAGCACCGTTCTTGTCTGTCCACACCATTTTGAGCCTGAGTTGAGGAGAAGGGAGTCATTTGGGAAAAGAAAGATAAAGCAGGAAAATTTTCTTCCTGTCTTGGTCTGGGTGGCTTCAGGTGTGCAGACTGCATGATTGGGGCTGAGGTCTGTCTCCATCTGCTGTGTCCACCTCAGAAGCAGGGTGTAGGGGAGGGAGAGTTACCTGGAATGAGAGGGTGGGTGCAGGAATCACCCCATGATCACTCCCCACCCTAGACCTCTCCCATTGACACTCAAAGGCAGTGCCTCCTAACCAGCATGGGGTTAACCTTCCCTGAGCTCTCTATACTGCTGAGGCCTGGCCTTCCCCAGGCCTCTCCCCAGGCCAGGGAGACTGGGAGGGGATTGTGAGGAAGGTTGTTTGGGGGGTGAGGGGCAGAAGTCCAGCCTGGTTCTGATTTCCCTGACTGGGGCTGAGAACCAGAGCTTGGTCTGTCTTCAATCCGCCCCTCCTTCCCCCATGCAACACTTCTCTGCTTTCGGGAGCGGCCCATAACCGCAAACACATTTGCTAATGCAGCTAGCCTGCCTGCCCCGGGACAGCTGGCTGGGCCCTGTGCCTGGGGCCAGGCCAGGCAAAGGGCAGGAGGCCTGGCTGGGAAAGGGGCCTGAAGCTCCTCCTCTTCTACTAAGCCGCGTGCATAGCTTTGGTCACTGCCTCCCTGGTTCCCTCACTCCTCTCCACTGTGACTCCTTCAAGGGCTGAGATGGGTGTCAAAGAAACTGAGGCCACAAGAGGGAAGGCTACATGGCTGGCTGCATGCTGTTCAGCCCAAGGAGAGGCAGCTAGACATGCTCTTAGGCTAAGAGATCACCTTACCTTGCTGGACTAAGAGGTTTCTGGGCCTGAGCCCTCTCACAGTTTCTCCCTCAGATGAGCCACCTATAAGAATGGAAAATCTAGGGCCCAGGGGAACCTGGAAGTTTATGGGTTTCCCAGGAAGGCAAGAGCAAAAGGAAGCTGGGACTTCTCTGCCACTATGGAACTTGGGTAATCACTTTACTTCTCTGAGCCTCAGTTTCTGCAACCTGTCTGTCCTATCTCACAGGCTTATGATATGGGAATGAATAGCCAAGTGTCTCATAAACTGTAAAATGCTGTATCCACATGAATGATTGTTCTGCCAGATCACACGCTCTGTGAGGGCAGGAACCATCCCTGAGCTCCCTCTGTACACCCTGACCCCAGCCCTGAGGGCCATTCTGAGTGGATGGCTAAAGAGATTGGCCTGAAGACTGAGAGACACAAGTCAGTCCTATGTCCTGTGTAAGCTCAAGTTCTTGCAGCCTCTGAGAACCAAGACTGAGTCCTGTGGTCCCTAAAGTTCAGCATTGAAGCTATGACTGGAGCCAACCTCCAACCAGCTGTCAATCACAAGGCTCCAGCCTCACTGAGCTGCCCCCATCCCCCCTCCCCCCTCCTCCTCCCTTCACACACAAGGCAAGCCGCTCAGCTTCCCCCTGCCAAGACACCCCCGCCCAGACCCACAGCCCCTCTGCAAAGACAAGGCCCTTTCTCTGCCACGTTCCTGGAGGCTTTTCCACTTAACAGGGCCTTGAAATCCATTTGCCGCAGACTGTGAACTTCCTCTTCATGCTCCTGCCCGCTGGCCCTCTTCTAGGCTGACCCCCCTACCCCCATCCCCACCCTGGCGTCCGCCAGCCCATGGCCCAGCAGCTGTCACCCTAATCTCTCCCTCCCCAGGCCTCCGAGGCCAAGCAGGGGGCACCTGGAGGAGGTACTTGGGGCCCAAGAAGCAGCAACAGCCTGATCTAAGACTTGGAGCTGAGAGCTTGCTCCCTAGGAGTGTCCTAAGCTCTAGACGAGACACAAAAGCCTCCTTCCCCTTCTCCCAGCCCACTAGAAAAAAGCCCACCTCATTTAAGACTCTGGAGCCATTAGGGTATTCCTTCCCAGATAAAGCCTTCATTCCCCATGACCCTTGCTTCTATTGCTGGTGGAGATGCAGAACATTAGCCTAGTAAACCATCAGACATAGCTGGGAATGTAGGCAGTCAGGCTTCTAGTCCTACTACCTCAGCCAGAATTCATGACCTGGGGCCAGTCTGGTCCCTCTTTGGTCATCTGCTTTCCTCCCCAGCCCACCCAGGCCTAATCTCTTCTCATTGCCTGAATGAAACTCTGCCCTCTGCTTTCCCCAGGGTGGTCAGTTTCAGGTCCCTGTGCCCTTCCTCTTGGAGTCCAAAAAGGCTTTCATATTCTGCCACAAACTCAATTCCCAACTCAACAAGTACCTGTGAAGCTACAGAAATAGCAAGCAGGTACCATCCCCAGAGTACCTACCACAGTCAGGTATTTCACACCTTCTACCTCATTGTGATGTTAATATCTCCATGTTACAGGCTGAGGAAACTGAGGCTCATAAGGGAAAAAGTGACAGGTCCCAAGGTTGGGAAATGGTGGAGTTCTGACTTAAACCTGGGTATCTGGACCCTTCCATCTGTATTCTCTCCTTGTCTGCCTCTCTATGCCTGCGCCTGCACACCTACATACCCTGCAAAAGGAGGACACATTAACCCATACTGGCTTTGTAGTACCTATTTGAGGAGCTTCAGATTGTAGTCAGGCTTCCAAATGGTGAGATCTGTGCTCACACATATACAGCTTGTGACCCATTCTGATCTGAGGGCCCATCTCAGCTTTTTCCCTAAAATTATATTGTTCTATAGCTAAAGCCAGAATGAAGAAAAACATGGCCCGAGGTCAGAGAACTTGGAAGGAAGGACTGCTTGTGGACCTCAAGTCACCTGGTAGCTACCTTGTTTAAATACTCACAACGAGCCTTTGGCCAGCAATCATCTTGGCCGTTTTACAGACTGGGAAACTAAGGCACAGAGAGGGGAAGTAAATTGCCAGAGACCACACGTGAGAAGGTGACACAGTATTTTTTCTACCCCAACTCACCCACCTCAGTCTGGCCTGTCCCCAGTGGGGAAAAGGTGGCATCTGCAGGAGGATGGAGGGCTCAGACAAGAGTGACACAGCACAGAGGACCTGCATGGCAGGGGTAGAGCTACAGTCCTCTCAGATGAAGTTTGCTCTCACCCTTGCAGCCTGGAGCTCACTCTTGCACTGGCTCTGAGCTTTGCCTATCTCTCTCCCATCTGTCTTTCTCACCCTTCCCCACTCTGGTTCTCAGCAATGAATCTGTATGTAACCTGGACTGAATTACCACCCATTACTCAACCTGCCTCTTTCTAATTTCTGGCATTAATGCAATCGATGGAGGGGAAACAGGCTGCCATCAGCCACCTGTTGCTCTCGTCTTGCACCAGCTTCCCAGTGCTGTACCACCCCAAGCCTCTCCCTGCATGTGGATGGGCCCACATGCCATTTATACATGCACTTGACAAAACAAAGCAGGTTCTCTACCCACATGGGAAGCCCTCCACAAAACTCAATTAAATGAAGACATGTATGCACATATTTGTTCTTTCATTGAACATGTATGTGGTACCAAGGATATACCAAGCTCTCCTTCAGGGCACTAGAGGTATAGTGGTGGACAACCAAAAGTCCCTGTATTCATGGACCTTAGAGTGTAGCAACAGGAGAGGTGGACAATAACCAAGCAAAGCATACATTAACAACACAGTCCCAGACTGGGGCAGGAGCTATGAAAACAATAAGGCAAAGTTGTGTAATTTTGATGTAGGTTGAGTAGTCAGGAGAAGACTCTATGAGGAGGCAATGCTTGGACTGAGACCTGATTGCAAGAAGGACCCTGCCTTGTGAAGAATTGGGTGAAGGGTTAAGGGATAAGGAACAGAAAGCATAAAGGTGATAAAGTCAAGTTGAATGTGATAGAGAAAAGTGCTATAAGCTGAGGTTCGGGAGATAGAAAGGGATGAAGTCATGTAAGGCCTTATAGGTCATGGTAAGGACTTTGAGTTTTTCCCTAAGTGTGGTGAGAAGCCCTTAGAGGGTTTTAGGCATGTTTAAGGACATTACTTAATGGTGTTTTTGAATGGTGACTCTGGCTGCTACCAGGAGAGTGTATTGTTGAAGAACAAGGGTAGAAGAACTAGTCCAGATGAGAAATGGTGGTAGCCTGGGCTACATTGGTGGCCACAGACAGAAGAGGATATTAAGTAGGTATCCTAATTCATATCAGGAAGAGCTTGTCATCTCCAGCCTAAACTTCAGTGGAGATGACAAGCTCTTCCCAATAACCACAAATGGGTGGTTCCTCTCTATCTCCATTTGGACATCTAGGTGGACATCTCAAATATGTCTACAAAAGGATCCTTGGTATCCCACTAATCCAGGCTGTTAGTTGTATAAGCATGGGGTTCAGGATTGGAGACACAAACCTAAGGGAGTCATAGGCATATAGATGGCATTGAAACCCATAGGGCTCCATGAGGTCATCTACTGAGCAAGTGCAGGTAGAGAAGAAGGGAGTACCAAGCACTGTGCTCCAACACTTACTGGAGGAGCTTGCAAAGAACCAGAGAAGAAGCAATCAATGAAATGAGACAAAAGCCAGCAAGCATGAGAGTGTGGCTCTAGGAGAGAGAGGTCAGCAGCAGCAGATGCTCTGAGAGGTCCAGAGAGGCAAGGCAGATCACTAGGTTTGGCAATATGAGGTCACTGGTGACCCTGAGAAGAGCAATTTCAGCACAGATGGAAATCGATGAGGGTAGCATGAGAGGTGAGAATGGGCTGTGAGGAAGCTGTAACATTGAGTGTAAAAATCCTTTCAGGGAGGTTTTGTGGTGAATAAAAGCAGAAGAGATGGGGTGGGAGCAGGGTCAATAGATTGGAGGCCTAAGAGAGGACAGACCATTGTTGGAGTCAGGGTGCTACAGAGAATAAGAAGGAAGAATAAGGGATGGGGTTAAGGGGTGGGTTGATTGAAATCAAGATTTTGAAAGTGATGCAGTTAATAGGATGGTAAGATTAAGGGAATGGTCATGGCAGCGGAAGACTGAGATGTCATGGAGCTCCAGGCTGTTGGATGTGAGGTACTCCAGGAACAGAGAAGCCAGGTGGTGGGTGTGTCACCTTTGTTCATGAAGAAATTATCAAGAACATTGCCAGAATTAGGAAGTGGCAAGGAGGCAGTCAGCCACCTACTGACACCTCAGCAAATAGAGGGAACCTTCAAAGAAGGTCAAAAGATGACACTCAAGGAGGAATAGGGGATAAGGCAGTCTTGGAAGGAGCCATTGTTTTGGGAAAAGGACGGAAAACAAATTGTCTGGAAGGAGCCACTGGAAACCAGGAAGACATCCTCTCTATCACCCTGCCTAGGGGTATGTGGGAGAAAAATAGAGGCCCCACTTGAGGAAGCTGTCTTCATGGCATAAGAATGAAGGAAACAATGCTAAGAGACTGAGGGTATGGGGAGGGAAACAGTTGCTGATGGTACCAGAAAGCAGTGTAAGGATTTCAGGAGCTTGGAAAAAATGTAAGGTGAGGCCCAAGTCTAGGCAATGTATAGAGCAATTTAAGGATTAGAGTTGGAAGGATGGTGGAAGGCTAAGGAAGTCTGGGCTTCAGTGGTGATTAAGGTAAACAGGGACATGAGTCCTACTAGGATAGATCGGGGTTTCTTACAGAAAGTGTGGCCATTAGTTCAAGCCAGGAAACTGGGGGAGCCTAAGTGACTGACTTCTGCTGCTGGCTGGAGGTGGGGAGGCCAAAGGAGAACTAGGATCTTTGAGACATCCAAGGAAGCTCTGTAGGCCTCCCACCTAACCTGCAGGGGGCAGTGTCTGTGCTAAGGGAGAAGAGGTGAAACCCAAAACAAGCTACGTGTATGGAACCAGGTGCCCATGACTACATACTATTAGGTACACACATGCATGCATGTACACAGAGACTAGCCCCCACACAAAGCATGAGCATGTAAACAAAATGCTACATATATGCAAACATGACACGCGCAGGCATGTACACTGTGCAGACAAATAATGTACACAGGCCCAACACACCACACATGCTTATATTTCACCATACCATCATGTACACACTGACATGTGTGTGCATATATGTACATGCACACATGCACACACACACACACCAGAGACTGGGCTTTCTTAAGTTTTGCCAAGCCACAGACAGCAGAAAATCAAGCTGAAGTTGAACAATCCAACCCAGAAAAGGGGGAGGAGATGAAGGGCGTGAGAATGAGGTGTATGTTGGGGGAGTCAAGCAGGGGGGAGCAAGGGAGCCAAGTGCTGAAGAAAAAAATCGAGACCGTTTGAAAAAGGGAAAGCTCAGACAGAGCAGGAATGCAGGCTGTAATTAGAATCGCTTCAACCGTCTCTAGATTTGAGAAGGATAGGCAAACTGGTTGCACGTGCAGCATGGTGATCCCTAGCCTAGATAATGTCGGGTAAGCATCTGAGCATGTGCATGGGCATGCATGCATGCCTGGGAGCCAACAAGGGCTGCAGAAAATGCACTTGACCACACAGCATTGGGCCCTGGGCAAGCTGACGTATGGTGCTCCCCTACTTGCCCCTGCAGCCACCTGCCTTCAGGCTGGACCCCTCACCCGGTTCGGGGCACTCCCGCACACATACACACATGAGGCCCAGAGGGGTTAGGACTTGCCACACAGCTAGCCGAGTTGAGCCTAGTGGGTGACTGTGGCGAAGGCACTGGATAAAGAGACAGTATGACTGAGTTCAAGTCCCAAGTCAGCCACTGACTGACTGCCTGTGATGGGGGCCACATTCTCTCTCTTTCTTAGGACCTCTGGAGCCTAAAGGAAGATCTTGGGGTTCTTCCAATTTGGCCCTTAGCAGTCCCCCAGAACTATTGGTTCAGAGCAGCTGGAAGCAGGCCAGGTAAAGAGATTTGGGGGGTGCCTATAACAAGAAGAGGTGGACTGGGAGGGAGGTAAATATCTCTGGCTCCCCTGGCTCCAGGCAAAGGTTGCACTGAGGGTAAACCTTCACCCACTGGCCTGGCCAGATGCCAAGGACACCCTGGACTGGAGCAGGCCCCAGAGCGGAGGCCCAGGCGGCTGCAAACATAATCCCTCATATTCCCTGTGGCCTTCCCCTTCCCTTCTTGTCACCTCCCACCTCCAGGCTTGATGGGAGGGCCTTGGGGGCAGCTGTTGTCGTCACTAAAAATAGCTCAGCCAGCTTTGGGTGTGAAGGAGCCCCTCTTAGTTGTGCGGTCCCAGAGGGCTGGCAGGTGGCAGTTGGTGTCTGCGGCCCCTCCGAGCCTGAGAGATCAGGTTCTCCTATTCAAGTGTGAGCTCCAGGTGCAGCCCACATCTCAGGATCCCCATGCACTGCCCTCTTTGTTCCTCAGCACCCCACGCACTCCTCTTTACAGGTTCAGACAGTGGGTGCCTTGGGTCCTGGTGCTCAGAGAATAATAATAATAATAATGACAATAATGTTAGTAATAGTTAACATGTATCAAGCATTTATTATATGTCAGGTCCTCTGCAAAGGGCTTTGCATGTCTAATTCATTTCTTCTCAGCACAGCTCTTTCAGATAGGCACTATTATCTCCATTGTGCAGGTGAACAAACGAGGCAGCAGCAGCTTAAGTAAATTACTCAGTTACACAGCTAGTAAGTGGTAGAATGGTGATGTTTTGTATTCTTTTAATTGCAGATTCCTTCAGGGAGAGAAACATTCTGATAACACTAAGAGTAAGAGTCAATATTTACTCATCTTCCTGTGCACTGGGCCTCCCTAACTTCTTCAAAACTGGCTCTACATAGCCTCAAAGCTATAGAGATAGAGGACGGGTAGGTCCTTGGTTTGCCCCTTGCTGGCTGTGTGGCTCTGAATGAGTGCCTTCTCCTTTCTGAGCCTGTATGTCCCCCTCTGTGAGACAGAGGTAATGGTGACAGCTGGCTCTCCTGGAAGGCGGGAGAGCTGTCAGAGACAATATGTGAAAAAGGACTTGACTCCCGTGGAGGAATGCACATTGCCCTCAGGCCCCCTTCTTAAAGACCCCTGGGGGCTGCTTTGTCTCCCTCTCTCCAGAGGCTGGATAAAGACGCCTTGGGTCCTGCATCCGAGCCATTTTCTCCACAAGGCCCAGTCAGCGCAGTACCCCCCACCCCCGGGCCTCCAAGCTTTCCAGGGGCTATGAAACCATGCAAGCCCCAAGAAAATTTATTGGCTCTAAAATATGAAAAGAAAACAGCAGAATTGGAATTAATAAATGTTCTATTATGTGTCTACAAAACATAATATAATATTGACCTCATTAATTGTTAAATTTAGCATTCCTAAAAAATTCATTACATTTGAAAACAATTTGTTGGTTAGGTTTCCTCACTTTGCAAGAATTCCCAAGTATGTACAGTGATTACCAAGAAATCATAGCCAATTGGGAATGAAATGAGTTACTCATAGGCAAATTATTTCAAAAGCAGAATTATAAAAATCCTTTGAAAATTTTATAGCAAAAATTACATTTAATATGGGATGTGGGTGCATTTTCACATATTTGATATGCTGTGGGGTAAAGCCACTAAAAGGGTGAGTGCCTAGGGCCTGAGAAGGTCTGGGAAGGGCCCTGGCTGAGAGTGGAAGGGGAGTGAGGGCCCTGAGAGGGAACGAATAAAGGCGCCTCTGTGACAAGAGCAATTTGGGGGAGAGAGTCTATGGGCCGTGGTGGGCGCCCACTCCTCTGGTTGTTCCCCTCATCTCAAACAAAACAAAACAAAACAAAAAACCTCCTGGGCCACATGCTTGTAGGCGCTGGCAGAATGGCCCTAGTGGAGTAGCCCTTTCATGTACTGCCCTCGGCTCTTATCAAAGGCCCTTTCAAGAAACAGGCATGCCTGTGTGCCTTTCATAATCAAAAAGAGAAATAAACATTATCTGACGAAAAGCGAGAAGAAAACAGCCATGTGTAAACGGTGTCCATTGGGTTGTCAAGCCGTTGCCCAGGACATTGTCCACTGGGCTGCTCAGTGCCCCCGGGCAAGGGCCCACACTACACATTTCTCTCCCAGTTTAGCACCAACTTCATCTCGGGGTCCCTGGAGGGCCTGTCGGTTTCCTTCCTTCTGATACCAGCAGCAGCAGAGAGCTCTGCTTCTGGTGGGCTCACCATGGGGAGCCACACATCACAGGCAGGGAGTGGGAGGCACACAGGCCACCACTTACATCTACGTGACCTGAGGCAGGTCCCTTCCCACTGAGCCCTCTGTGTAACACAGCATAAGTCACAGGGTTAGTGTAAGGACACATTGAGATAATGAATGTCAAGTGGAAGAATAGGCCTCCGAGCAGTTAAAAACTCAGGATCGAGAGTGGGTTTGCTCTCGACTGCTGAGATTGGATGACTCAGACCCCCTACCCCAGGATGCCTGCCTGCCTGCTCTGCATGATCTCTGACACCTGGGCTCTGTGCTGAACACATGCCAGCAACCTGACGAGGTCAAGCCTCTCCTTTGTCAAATCTGCACACCCAGGAATCACTGAGGAGTTCAGGAGCTGCTGGCAGAGACTCCACCATTGACCCCCAACTCTCCAGAAGCTAAGATGACTCAGCCTCCCCTGCTCTAGATGTTGTTCCTTCTCTGGCTACCTACCTGGCCTGGTTTCTGCCTGCTCTTTCTCACTTCTTTCCTGCAGAAACCCAGTGAGGATAGTTTTGCTAAGCACGCTCTGTCCTATTTATTGCTATAGCCAGTGCAGGGGTGAACAAGCAAGAGGCTGGTGGCATTATGCCAGCTCATCAATGGCAGACCAACACTTGGTCTGAGCCACCATCTGCAGCTGGGCCATCCCCTCTCCAGGCCAAACACCTTGCTGTCAGCTCAGGAGCTTGTCCCACTCTTTTGAATGTCCCCATCCTCTTTCCCACAGGCCCCTGCCTCCTTCTGCCCTTTCTGCTTCGTGCCCTTGCCATACTTTGTATGTGGCTCCATTGCAGTTCTCAGTGGCTCTTGGTGTCTTAGACCAGCATTTCTTGGTACTGGAGCCTGTAGCACTTAGACAGCAAAGGCAGATGCTGTCTGGTTTTACCTCTGAGTCTCTGTGGCTCTGTACTGGGCTTGGCACCGGTGTATCAGCTAAACAAGAAGGTACTCAGCACAGGTAGAGAGAGCAGGGGGAAAAGTAAGAGAGATTCTTCCTCTAGGATTGGTCCTTCCAGCTCTGGCCACTGTGACTCAGAAGATGTGGGCTCAAGTCCTTGACCATTTTTACAATAGCTGCATGACCTTCCCTTTCCCGTGAGCCCCACTTTTATCATCAGAAAAATGAGGTTATTGCTCCCTTCTCTGCCTCCTGGAAAGGGCTGTCACAGAGATTAAATAAGGGAACAGTTGGGAAAGTCCATGAGAACTTGAGAGCTGCTGGACCAGTGCCTGAGGCCCTGTACTCTGCCTGTTCTGGGAGTTCCTCTGTGTTCATTTTCATGACGAGACTGTAAAGCCTTGAAAACGTGCAGAGAGGCCAACTGCACCCACTAACACCCTGCCTGCTAGACCAGTCAGTTGTGAAGGAAACAAGTTTGCTTCTTATCACACGATGACTCACATTTGCTCCATGTGGTCCAGCTCGCAGAATTTGGAGGGCTTTCTAGGGCCTCTCATTCCTTTAATTCCTGCTCCCACCATACCTGCCAGGCATCCTGAGCCCCACTGGACAGTTAAGAATATGATTAATCATAACAGCAGCTAGTACTTTTCAAGGGCTTACCATAGCTCTCAGTGTTACACATTTATTAACTTGCTTAATTCTTATGACACAAACAGGTACCATTATTTTCCACATTTTTACAGATGTAAAAACTGAAAGTAAAAGAGGTGAAGTCACTTGCCCAAGATCTCAGGACTAGTACACAGCAAAGGTGTGGCTTGCCCTAGGTAGTCCAGCTCTAGAGTCTGCAAGTTGAACCACTTTCTAACTACCTGTTAGACCAGACACTGAGACACTGACAGAGAAAGTAACTGACCCGAAGTCATATATGCACTGAGTTAGTGGAATTGCCTAGATCCTCTAACTGAGATCATTAGCACCTTCTATAATCTGGACTTTTCCATTAAACAGTGTTATGGTGTATAAACGAACCCTTAGCACACTGTCTATAAGGAAGGATGGGGGGCTATGTGAAGGAAGTCAATGTTAGGTATTTCTTATGTTTACAATTCAACAAACACTTATCCTTGCCCTCATGGAGACACTCATTGGAATATTCCATTACAAGAACAGAGGTAATCCAGGAACTAACAATAGCTCTGCAAACAAAGGAAGGAGCCCTTCATCTTGCCACTTGGGCTGGCCCTGGGACATTACAAAGAGCTAGAGAGGTGGGAGTGAGTGGAGGGGCATTGAAAACAGGGGAACTGCCTGAGGGGGTTGGGGAAGCACTGCCATGGGAAAAGGCCCAGTGTGTTCTGGGAACAGATAGGAGTCCAAAGTCACTGTAAGACTTCATGGAAGAGAAGCAGGGCCAAATGGCCAAATAACTTAAATATCAAGCTAAGGAATTGTGACTTGATTTTTGCAGGTGACAGGCAATGTATTCCCTGTGACAGAGACAAGTCACAACCATGGGGTCATTCAAGGATAGACTTGGAGGGTCATGGTATGTCCCAGTTAGAAAGGATACCTAAATCTCAAGAGGGGCCAATGACTTGGGCAAGATCACCCAGTGAGTTCGTATGTCTCAGGCCTTAATTTAGGTCTCACAGGATCTTAGGGATTTGCATAAATAGGGAGATGGGAGGAAGGACCCCAAGAGCAGGGTCCCAGGGAAAAGAGAGGAAAGGAGCCTGACTTTTGGCAGCCCCATGTCCTACCCGCAGGCTGTTAGGTGTGGCTTTGAGTAGGGGGCTCCTACGGGGGCAACCACTCCCGCAACATCCTAGGCCAGGGCCCATGTCCCAAAGCCAAGCCACAGGTCTCTTTCCCCTCAGTGGAAAGCCCACAGGGAAGGGTTTGTCAGGGGAATGCAGGGGCTGGCTGGGCAAGTGTCCTGTGTTGAGAGAAGCCAGGCCTAGCTCAGAGAGGGCAGTCATCGTCAGCTTGCCAGGAAGCCAATTAGAGCTGGGACAGGGTGGGGTCCTGAAGGCCTCTGCCCTGGTCCTCCACCTCCACCTGGCAATCATTAGGTTAGCTCAGAGGATCCCTGTTAAGAGAGCTAGACTTCTGGGATGGATCAAGGTAAAGGAGAGGCTGGCAGAGAGGACCCCTGTGCCCAGACCTCACACCGAGGACCCCACATGATTGCTAACTCCCTTGGGCATGTCAAAAAGATATTTCAAAGACATGGTCAGCCCCTTATCAAGCCACATGTGTCCTTTCTCCCCATGTGGTAGGCCATATGTCCAACTCTCTTGGGGAAGTATAGAGCTATGAGCTTGTGGGGAGGGGCTGCTTCTTAGAGTAATGGCTGATTAATCAAGAATCTGCTAGGAAAGTGCTAACCTCTAGGGCTGGGAATATGAGATACAGGAATCCTGGGGTAAGGGGAGCATTTGCAGGTGCTGAGAGCATACCTCCTTTTCCCCCAGCCTCCACATTCAACTGCCAGTTTCCCAAAGCCTCAATGTCCTCATCTGTAAAATGGGCATAATGCTTTCCTCACAGGGCTGTTGTGAAGCTGAAACAAAAGACTGAATATAAAACTCTCAGCACAGTCCCAAGGACAAAGTAAGTACCCAATTCATGCTAGGCCAGCTGACTCCCTTTTTGTCTCTACAGAGGGGTCACAGCAAAACAGGGGAAAATCCACTAGCCCATGATACTCCTACAGAGTAGAATTTAGAGGTCCCATATCATCTGGCTCCCACCTCCTCCATCCTAGTCATGCAGCAGTGGATGTCCAGAGAGGTTAAGTGATTTTTCCAAGACCACACAGCTCATCAGTAGTTGGTAGAGCTGGGACTACAACCCAGATTGCCTGCATCGTAAAACAACGGAATGCTGCTTGTCCTCCAGCCCTGGCTCAATCTAGCAGCAATGCCCTGTGATTTTCAGCACCCCTACTGCTCAACAGGATGCAACCATGAAGATGCCAGAGGTGTCCCAGCAAGGCTGAGGCTGCAGATGATGGATCCTCTGATTTTGCTCCACTCTGCAGGAGAGCGAGAGGGAGAGCGAGAGAGAGTGAGAGAGCGAGAGAGAGAGAGAGAGAGAGAGAGAGAGAGAGAGAGAGAGAGAGAGAGAGAGAGAGAGAGAGAGAGAGAGAGACTTTATTGGACTACCATATCACATTGCAAGCTCCTATCTCATGCTGTTCACTAGTCCCTGGCCCCCCTTCCCTGGCTCTTTCACGGCCGGATCTGCATGGTTTGCATTATTCTCCTTCCCGCCCACCCCCTCCCCGGATATCTTGGTTCCATATTTTCCACACTGAGGCTCAGTTTACTCCTGGCTGGGATCCGGGTCTGCACCTGGGTTCTACGAGAAAGCTCTGTGGGTGGGGGCAGAGGGTGAGTGCACTGGGTGGCAGAATGCCACTGCTCATCCTGCCTCTCTCTCTGCTGAGGGAACAGGGCACCACAACATTGTTCCTACCCTCTGCCTTTCACCATTGCCCCTGAGACAGCAGCAATTCTCCAAGTGAATGCCACAGATGCCTGCTCCTGCATCACTTGATGCTGGTTGGAAGTGAAGATTCCTGGGCCCCACCCAGACCGACTGAATCAGAATCTCTGGGGCACAGCCCAGGAATCTACATTATGACTCGTGTTTCATTCATAAATATCCTGCCTGATTCTTTGCCTTTAATTCTTCGCTGGTGAGTGGCTCATTTTGATAACTGCCCTTGGTCACTCCTATGCCAAGTGCATTTAACAAATGCTCACTGACTGCCCCCAACAGTTTTTTGGTTTCCTTCCTAGCTCCCTGGCTATTCTGTTTCCTTTGCTGGCTCCTATGTCTCTTCAATTTCTTGGATAGTGGAAGGCTCAAGCTCAGTCTTTTCCCCTATTTTTCCCCACCACCCAGTCTCCCTGCATGAGGTCATCTTTTCTCAACTCCAGCTCCTATCTGTGCACTGATAGTCTCCACCCCAGGCTTCCAACCCAGCCCTCTCCCCTGAGCACAGCCCCATCCCAGTTTGAATATCCTGCAGGCCCTTCAAAATCAACAGGACGCATACTGAGCTCATCTTCTTCACACACCCAGTTAACTTTCTGAAGCACACATCTGATTACATCACTCAAAAGCCTTCTGAGAACTCTTCTAGGCCTATAAGTGCATGCTGTGTAGCCACAACGCAGGGCCAGGCTCCTAGTTACCTTTCTAGCCTGATCTCTCTCCCCACTCCTCTCCTCAGTCCCTTACTCCTGCCTGCCCTCCTCCAGATCCGTTGAATGACTCACAGCTCTAAAAATGCACCAGGTACCCCTCACCTCTGGCCCCTGCATGTGTTACTCCCACTTCCTGGGATAGAGAGGCATGATGAGGGAGGGGTGCAGAGGGAACATCTGCTTTCAAACACTGGTCTGGGGGGGGGTGCTGCTGTGATTCTTAGTGTCCTTAGCAAGCCCATGAGGACTCAAGGTGCAATCACATTCCCCTAGCACTGTTCCCCTAGCAATGGCATTGTTGGAACACCCTTCTCCTCTAGCCTCACCAAGCGTAAGCCTACTATTTTTCTGGTACTTCCTCCTCTAGGAGCCTCTCCTTACCCTGCCAGTCTGGATTATTAATAGGATAATGATCATAGATAAGCCTCTAAGAATAGAGCCTGGCTCATAATAGGCACTCAATACACATTCATTAAGGATGATTGAGTGAATGTGTTCCTCTAACTTTCCTCTGTGGATGTATAATGATCAACAATGTCATATTTGTCTCCCACCCAGAGTATAAGCTCCCCAAAGGGAGGGGCAGCATCTTCTCTACCTGTGCATCTCCAGTATCCAACGAACACCAGTAGGTGCTCAACAAATGTTTGATGAGTAAGCTTATGGAAGCCCCTCCATGCCTTGGCACTGCACTGGGTCCTGGGGAGGGGAGCAAAGATTAGGAAGTGGCATCATGGTCCCTGCTGCAGAGACCCTGGGAATAACACCTGGTGTGCTAATGCTGAAGAATGGGCAAATCTTTTGCTCTTTGGAGTGCGGTGAGGAGGAGGGGTGGTAGATTTTTACCAGGGCTTTGTTGGATGTGGCCATCTTCAAGTCTTTCTCTTTCATTATAAAACTTAAGACTTTATAGTCTATTAAAGTAAGTGCTGCTCATTCAGCATCTTGATTAATCAAGATAACCATCCTAACAATAAATCTTATAGCCCTTGATTGACCAATGACCAAGGGAAGGCTCAAAGGGATAGCAATGTGGCCCAGGTCATTCATGTAGTGAGTAGCAAAACTGCAACTTGGTCTCAGATGTCCCTAACCTCAGAATGCAAATGTTTAAATCACATTTTCTCCCCTCCATAACCATATACTCTGTAGGGTGTGGCAAAGATGCTCTTTTCTAAAAACCACCCTCATCCTGTCGCCTGGAGATGTTGTTATTAGTTAAACACAGAAGAATCCAGGCTTTCTGTCTTGCTGCAGATTCACAAATGAGAGGCTTCCAAGTGGGAGGAGTCACTTACTAGCTGTGTGTCACTGACTTAGATGTTTTACCTCTCTGAGCCTCAGTTCCTTCAACTATAAAATACTGATGATAATTCATAGGGTTGTTATGAAGATTAAGATATAAAGCACTTTGAATAGTGCCTAGGATACAATAAGTGTTCAATAAATATGTTCTTGTCAGGCTCCCTTTTTATCCCAAAATGGAATGATTATATATGTAGCTTTTTATTTTATTTTTCCTGTGGGACGGGATTTTGTCAGGTAAGAATGGCAGTCTGGGAGGAGGGGGAGTGAGTACAAAAGCATGGGGTATGGAATGAGTGATGTGTGTTTGGGAACTTCAGAGAAAATCAATGCAGCTAGAGGTGTAGTGGGAGCTGGGTCACTAGAGCCTGGAAGACTCCCTTGACATGGCAGAGCTGGGAAGAAATCCCAGGCCTCCATGATGCTTCTGCCCGAACTGCCTTGTGGTTGTATAGCAGAGTTCTCAACTTTCATCTCCTCTGGCAGAACCCCCACCCAGGCAGCTAGGGCAGAGACCAGCCCTACCCAGGGACCAGGGTCTGTGCTGTCCAGACGGCTGCCTTCCCAGGTCCCAGGCTCTAGGCCTGAATCCCACTCAGGCATCTGAAGCATTCTCTCCTCCTCAGAGAAGGGAAGTGGGGGAGGGACTGCAGAAGCAGGGTCCTCTCAGCATCTGCAGGCGCCACCTCAGGGTGAGCTTGCCTCTGAAAGCCCAGGGTGGGGACTGCAGGGTGAAAGGGCCAAGGCAGCCTGCCAGGGTGGGCTCTCCTCCTCAGCTGAGGTCTAATGGGAGTTGACAAGAGCAGCTGTGGGCCTTTGATCTGCCCTTCAGGTATGTGTCCCAGCTTGGGATGGGGAAGCTGGAATGAGGAATGTTGATGGGGGCGGAGATAAGAAAGGATCAGTCCAACCAGGCAGAAAGAGCCTGAGGTCACCAGGCCAGGGTTCAGAGCAAGAAGAAGAAAAACTGAGCTAGGAAAAGGCCTGAACAGCTCCCAAATGAATGGCCACACAGCCCCTTCATTCCCCACTATGGCCCTAAAAGCTAGAGAGGCTCTTCTGGCCTCGAACTTGGCCAGGCCCTTCTTGCATGGGTGGGGTTCAGACTGCCATGTGGTCTTCATTTCAGGTCTGCACACAGCCACTCCACCCTGCTGCACCTGGCCAGACATGAGGTGGGCTGGGCTCAGACTGGAGTGAGCCATAGCAGGTGAACTGGGGTGGGGGCCTCCTGGAACTGCCAGCCCTGAGATCAGAGGCCCAGCTTGGGCTCACTGGATATTTTTCCAGCTGGCCCCAGCCCAGGAGACACCTGCTTGGCGTGGCTCAGACAGCTCCACAAGCCTTCCAATTGAATGTTCTCAGGCCCCCACATCTTCCTTGACAGCACCCTTCCAAGTGGTCAACCAACATTTTCTCGAAGACTTCCTGGGACAAGACTGACCACCTCTTTAGGCAGCACATTGACAACACTTTGTCACCCAGCACTCCAGCCCCACTGTGGGATCACTCTGTCTACCTTGACTTCTGCCTCTTTAAATGAAATCCCCAGACTCTGATCCAAAGAAGATTGGGTCCTGAGCCTCTCAGAAGACTGGTGAAAGGGCTGGCAAGGAGCCTGAGTGAGGTTCCTTGAGTCTCTAAGCAGACCCTGGGGGATGTGAACCCAGGTCTCCCAAAGGGGCAGCCAGACATTACCACAATGAGGACATGGAAGTGCAGGAACACAAGGAAGTTCCTCTGGCACTTAGCTCTTTGCAGTCCAGAGGACTGTTGTCATTCTTGGTCCATTTCTTGAGTGTCATTTAAGTATCAAAGTGTTAAGACTAGCAGAACCCTTGAAGGTCCTCCCATCGCATTCCCACCTACTTCCCTGCCAAGAATTTCTCCTTGCATACCTCTAGCCCCAGTACCTTTTCCTATTTGGACTGTTCTGGCTGTTAAAACGTGCTTCCCTGTTAATAGTCTGAATCCACTTCCTTGGACCCTCCCCCTTGGACCTACTCTGCTTGATAAACTCTCATAGATGGGGAGGCAACTTGGGGTGGTGGAAAAGGCACAGGGATCTATGCTCTGCCCTCATATTTTCACCTGGCCTTTGGATGGTCCTTTTCCCTCAAGGTGCAACCTGATGAGTTCTCTCCAGATCAAAGATTTTTTTTTTGTCAATTTTCTGTTCCATGATAGCTTTTCAGATTTCTAAAGACAGAGACCATACTTCCCACCCTTCCCCAGTTTTCCCTTTTCATGGATAAACAGTTCCAGTTCCTTCAAAGAATCCTAGCAAGGATGGGTGCTCCTATCCTCTCCCCAACTAGCTAATTCAGTGAGGAGGGAGGGGCAGAAATCCTAGGCACCCTTTTTCAATCACTCAGAAGTGTCTGCTATGAGGAAGCAAGGGAGAGGCCAGTGTTGGACTCTCATCTTCTCTGTCTCCGTCCTGTTTTCCCCTCGACCTTGCAGGTGCCCAGTTGCTCCTACTCCTAGCATCCCAAGCAGCAGGACCCAAAATGGCCACTGACACATTTCCCAATACTTAGCATCCTTCTGACTCCCTCTCATCCACTTTGCCAGGGCCTGAACTTCACAGAATGGTAAGGCACTCTCCAGGAAGCAAGCCCACTCCTAGAAGCTTTTCATAAAGCACCCTGCTCCGTTAGCATGGCAGCCTTGATGACTTCTGTTTGGTTTGTCTGGCTTTAGAATCTACCTGCCTTCTGGAGCCCCCTCATTCAGAGGCCAGGCCTAAAGAGCTCTGACAAATGCTGGTTTGCTGAAAACAGGATCTGCTTCCATTTAGAAAGTAGTATGAGCCGGCCACTTCGAGCTCCCAGGGGCCACTACAGCATCAGAGGTGGGGCTGGACTCTGCAGTGATCCTGGGCCAAAGCCTGAGGCCTGGTCCAGAACCTCAGAGCACTGGGACCCTGGCAAGCCCTCCAGGAGATGACAGCATTAGTGGGAGCTTGCAAGTGACTGGGGCACACCAACCTCCTCCCGGCAGCCCCTTTCCTCATCCTCTTCAGGCTGCTGAAGAACTGGAATGTTGGCCTCTCCCTGGGGTAGTCACCTGCTTCCTCCCCACCTGAGCTCTAGGTTGCAGAGGAGGTGGAGGAGTGTGGGTAAGAGCCTGGAGAGAACAAGCTAACCTTGGCCTAGAAGAATGTGCAGAACAGACAGACCGACAGAGCCCCTTTCCTAGCCAAGGGCCCAGTGATAAGGAAAGGGGAGGGGGCAGCTGGAGGCCAGCAGTGGGAGGGACAGAAGGAGAGTGCAGAGAATGTGCTGTGTCAGCCTTGTGCTCTGCGCTGAACTAACAACTCCCTCCCTTATCTTCCCCTCCCCCTCCTCCCTCCCCCCTCCCTTCCTTCCTTCTTTCTTTCCTTCCCATTCTAGGTCTCCATTGCCCTTTCTTTCTTTGTTTCTTTCTCTCTTTGTCTCTGACTCCTTCTGCCAGCCTCTGCTCGCTCTCTGCCTGCCTCTTGCTGAGCTCCGTGTGTATGTGTTGCCCTCTCTCTACTTGTCTTCCCGTGCCTTACTGTCTTTTGGTTTGCCTTTCCTTTCTCTAAGCTCTGTCCATCTCTCTGTGTCCCTGAGTGTATCTTCCTCCATCTCCTGTCTTTTTCTCTGTTGCTCTTTCTTTCTCTCTATTTCTCTCTCTGACTCTCTCCCCACCTATCTCTACCTTTCTCAGTCTCTGTCTTGCCCACATCCCCTGCCACCTCTCACTTTCTCCCTCCTGTGTGGCTCCCAAGAGGCTTTCAGCAGCTGCCAGTGTAAACCCCATGCACCCCCCCCCCACACACACACACACTGGCCAGCTGTGTTCCTGAGAGGGGCCAGGCCCAGCATAGAGAAGGAGGGAGACAGGGAAGGAGGAGGGCTCCAGGTAAGGTTTGCCCAGGGGAGACTGGGGGAGGAAAGAAGCAACCTTTTGTAGCATTTTTGATGAGCCAGATATGCTACCAAGTGCTTTAAGAAAAGTCCTTTCTTTATCCTGTGATGGAAAAATTCTTGTATCCCCACTTCCTGGATGAGAATGAGAGCACTTAGTCTCAGAGAGGGAAGTAACTTCTCAAAGATTACACAGTGTGTCAGTGGCAGAGATGCTGGGATTTGAACCCAGGACTTTCTGCCTCCATTGCCTACAGGGAAAGGGCCTGCTCTTTGGCTGCCCTGAGGCCACCCTCTCCAAGCCCTAGCCTGCCTCTACCTTACCATTCTCTTTCTCTGGGTTGATGGGTTGAGGCTCTCCTAGTAAAGGAATAATTTGAAAACCTCCTGGAAAGCAGGGCTACTGAGGTTTGAGGTATCACAGTGAAACTACCCTCACCTGGCCCTCAGGAGTGAACCCCCCAGGACCCCTTAGGGAGACCTGGCTGAGAAGATGACATTTGTTGGTAACAGTCCTTCAAGCTGGAAGGATCCTTGTATTTGTCCTAGTCTAGCCCCTCTCATTGCACAGATGGGGGCACTGAAGCTCAGAGAAGGGGAGTAGGCTCAGGCCACCTCAAGATATGCCCGTAGGGGAACTGGGACGACATTTGAAAGGGAAATTGTCAAGGGCTGGTTGGGTTTGTATAAATAGCATGGAAATTCTATGCTAGGCAATTCACCCCAACCAAGCCATGTGCAGCCCAACTTTGGGCCAGGCACTTGGGGAAAAGCCTGGGGCAAGTCCTTATTGCCAGGCCTTCTCATCTGTGGGGCTCACTGCAGATGGAGTCAGACTCACCCCAGGGCTCCATGGTCTGCAGCCTTGGGCTTACCTGCTCCTTCCATTGTGGAGGAGGCAGGCACAAGCCCAGGCTGGCAGCACAGCTGGGAGGGAAGAGCACTCTCTACTGAGACAGAGACCAAGGAAGGCAGACAGAGAAGAATGAGCAAGAAAAGGAGGGCTAGAGAGAAATGGAGGCAAAGGAGGAGTGGCAGAAAGCATGAGCAGGTTAGCAGGTCATGGGACTGCAGTGGGCCAGGGAGAAGTTGCTGAAGTACTGCAACTTCATTGTCCTTCTCAGGCCAGAGCAACACCAACCCCACTCACTGTACCACCTCTGCCACCCCCAAATGGCTGTCCATACACCATCTCATTTTGCTCTTCACAACAACAGGCCTGGGACATTGACAGGGCTGCAATTATTGTTGCACATTTACAAGAAGGGGAAACTGAGATCCAGCAAAGCCATTTGTCCAAGCTGTGATGCAGTGAGTGAGCAGTCGACCCAAAGCCTTGAGCACACTTCAAGTGGCTTTTGCCACTTTGCCCTTGCTCTGTTCAGAGACAGTGGCATGGGGTTGCCCTGAAGAATTCTCAAGTGAAGAACAGGCAAGGTAGAGAAGTGGGGAGCCAGATTTGCTAGAGGGCATTTAGAGGGAGAGAGAAAATGATTAAGGGAGAAGAGGGATTGGCTGTGAGGGGAAGATGAAAGGAGCCAGCAGACGGGGCTTGGCTCAGGGATGAGTCAGGCCAACAGCCTCCTGAGATAGAGATCTACAAATATCTCTGAGGTGTCAACAGCCAAGTAGGCTTTAAGGAGGAGGAGCAGAAACACAGCTGGGGCAGAAAGAGGAGGAGAGGGGTGGGAAATGGAGAGTCATGGACAGTTAGTGTGGAGACACCCACCTTGGGAACCATGCTGAAAGAGGCAGGCTGGGCTCGAGGGCAAGGCTCTAGAGGGCTGCCCTGGAGAGCTGCAAGGGACTTTAGTAGGAGCCCCCTTCTGTGGGGGTGATGACCTCCCATTCTAAACCCTCCCATGGAATAGGCAGGATGCTGCTCATTTTCTGCACACACACACCCCCCCTGCCCCGACGTCAGAATGGGTCCTGTACCACCTTGAGGCCCTTCCATCTCTAATAGGGCTGATTCTAGGAACACACACTGCATATTCCCAGCGGTGGGACTGATAGTCCTTCTGCCTCAGGGTTGCTCAGCTGCCTAAGGGTAGGTATTGCCAGGAGCAGGAGTTCACCTTCCCAGGCCCGGGCTGCTGGAGAAGGGAATAGCCCCCTTCCCTCAACTTGGAGGAAAAGCCACACAGAGGTACCACTCACAGGTGGCAGGAGCCATTGCCTGAGCCCCACACTCACATACCTCTCTGGGCTCTGCCCAGTGACCAGAGGAGAGGGCCTAGGGCACCAACCTTGCCTTGGGCAAATGTGGCAACTAAAGCGCAGAGAGGGAAATGATGCTCCTTAGTTTGAGAAAATGTTGCCTTGAGAAAATAGAGGAAATAGGAGTGAAGCCTCTCTTCCTGAAGGGTTAGAAATACCATTCCACCCCACCAACCCACGTGTCCTAAACCTCTCACACACAAGTACACACTCACATATATATATGCAGGCATCTCTGCTTTGCTCCCCCTGGCTTAAAATGGGGGAACTTGGGCAAGGCTCAGAAGGGCCCAGAAAGGCCTGGTGCATCTCTTTCCAGGTGGTAGCTCACTGCTGCTATAGCTCTGTAAGGTTAGAGTATATGATCCCATTTTACAGATAAAGAAACTGAGGCTTAACATCATGAACTGACTCACTAGTGCCCTCAGGGCTACAAAGCACTAGAGAGGGGTTTCAGATTCTGTGTGCAGACCCTACAGTCTTTGTGGCCCCCTGCAGGGGTGAGATTCTGCAGCTTCCTCTATCCCTCCCTCTTTGCTTTGGTTATACACTAAGCCTCTCAGGAAGTTATGCCCTGGGCCTCCTCTGAAGCCTCACCATCTGGGGAACTGAAGCCAGACCGGGTGCAGTGACAATGGGGAGATGCCTTATTTCTCTTGTTCCTGAGGGTGGGACAGCAACACCTACTGTCTGCCCCTCTTGGCTCCCTGCTGGGAGGAAGGTGTGGAGACAGCTGAGCAGCCAATTCAGAGTAGCCATGCTTGGCCTTCCCACATGTAGCCTGGAATCCCCACATTGGAGACACCCTGGCATAGCCCACACTGGGTACCAAGTGGCCATGAGGCCCGGCAGGGAAAGCAGAAGGATGGGAGGGTAGGGGTCAGGCACAGTGGGAATCAGTCACCTGTTACACTAATAACTCCTGTGTGCACAACACTTCTCAGTCCTCAAAGTTCTTCCAGAGACCTGCCATACAGGCCTCACATCTGGGAATGAAGGAGAGAAGAGGGATTACTCTCCCTGTTTTCCATATGAAAAAATGAGGGCTGGACAGGAGAAGTGATTTGTTCAAGGTCACACAGGTAGACAATAGAACAGTGCTTTGAGGGTTATATTTATTGCAACTCCTAGTAAAATAAACTTATATACATATGCATGTGTGTACAAAACTAGATATATACACAATGGAAACAAGATTTGTGAAACAGTACTGATCCTTACTACATGAGATGTACTTGATTTCATTTTTTAAACATCCTCGTCCAGATTCACAGGACTGATGATATGACTTGCTAATGCATTGTAATCTACAATTTGAGAGAGGCTTCTCTGGTCACACACCTGGTTCTCCTACCTCCAAAGCCAGAGAGGGCTCTTGGGTTGTGCTCTCCTGCATTGGTCTGAAAGAGAGAAGAGGGGACAAGGTGGGCTTTGTCAAGCAAGGAGACACGATAACACTGGAAATTTGGACTGGGGTGCTATGCCCTATAGGACCAGAGGGAGGCCTCCTTGTTAGGGCTCCCTGCTCCTCTTCCAAGTAAAGGTAAGAAACAGAGAGACCTCAAAATTCCAGCCCCTGGAGGTACAGAGCCCAGGATGCTAACACCAAGGCATGATGGGATATGGCCATGACAGAAGGCAGGGGATCTGCTAGAAGTGGGGTTGGAATCACCCTGTGAGAGGTGAGGATACTCCAGCATGTGCACGCATGCATGTACCCCCACACACCAGAAACCTTCCACTGTGGTCCCTAGCCTCCTGCTGCTAGAAGGGGAATGGCTACCCCACCCTTGCTGGCCCTTGGTAACCATAGGCCTAGCAGAGTGAGGGCTGAGGCCAGTGGCTGCTCTGGACCTAATCCTGGCCCAGAAGAAGGACCTGGCTGGGCAGGGGGAGGTTCTGAGTGTTCTTGGAGGAAGTGAGCAGTCCACTCATGGCTAGCTCCCATCAGAAGAAAGGGCTGGGCACGGGCATGAACCCTGGACACCAGGCATACAGAGTTCAGAGAAGCCAGGGAAAAGATTGAGGGAGAAGGATTGGGGAAGATGATCTCATGGCCCACCACCCTCCAAAGAAGAATGGCCCAAAGGATCAGGAAGGATGGGAGCACCAGAATATCAGACTCAAATGTTAGAGCTAGGGGAGTTATTGAAAGCAAAAGAACTACAAGTGGATTTTCCAAAGAAACTCACAAAAGGAAAAGCCATACACCAAGGCTACAAAGTGGGACAGAGAACCAAGCTATGGAAGAATGGTGTCATGAAGGCAGTAAGGCCAGCAAACAGGCCCCAGTAGCGAGAAGTGTCTTATAGCTTTACTTGGAGGCCAGGAGATCCAAGGGAAGGGCATGGATTACATCCGAAACCTGGCTCCCAAAAGCAGTTGTGACCTGGAGGAAAGAGCAAACAGCAGCAGCAGCAAGTGGGCACTGAAGCCCAAAAGAGGCTAAGAGATGGAGATTTGGATGACATACTAGTTAAGAATATGGCTTTGGAGTCAGACTTCCCTGGCTCAAAGACCCAGCTTGGAGACACACTAGTGTGACTTGGCAAGTCATTTAATCTTGCTGCACCTGTTAGTTCATATGTTAAGTGAAGGTGATCATGGTACCTACCTCATAGCAGGCATTGAAATTCCATGATAATGTATGTAAAGTACTTAATACAAACCCTGGCATATAGTAAGAGCTTAATAAATGCAACTATTACAATTATCACTCACTGTTCCTGCTACATAACTCAAGCAAGGCTCTTCTACTGGCCTAGAAAGTCTTTCCCCTCATTGCCCACCTATTCAAATCCTGCCCACACTTAAGGGCTGGCTTCAAAATTACCTGTTCCATAGAGCCATGCTGATTGCTTCTCAGCTGCCCGTCAGCTCTTTTTCCTCCAAAACTCTCAACATTGTATCTGTCCCTTTTTTCTGGAACTTGCCACCATCTACTTTTTATAGGACTATCAGCATATCTAACTTTTTGACTAGATGGACAGCTCCTGAGTAGAAAAATCATAGCTCACTCAGCCCAGGCTCACCAGAATGGCCAGCCCATGGATGTTGAATGCATTGTTGTCATTTAAAATAACTTTATCTCCAAGTCCAGGGTACAGAAAGCAATTACATTTAGGAGGTCAGAACCATCATCATGACTCTAAGAACCCATGGAGACTAGATTTACAAGTGTAGCGTTGATGTTCCAAAATGAGGGAAAGGTAGACTTTGGTGATATCCAGCCACTTAGCTCAGTCTGGAACCTTGACAAAATTCTGAAAAGAACCGTGAAATTGCTGGTTGGTGGGAAACCTCCAAATAAATCCAGGAGATGAGAACATGCCAGAGCCAGCTTGGCCTCGCTTTATTTTGTGACTGCGTTGGTTCCTGGAATTCAGAAAAGTTCTGATAAGGACTCTGGCACTGTCCTTGTGAATAAGATGGAGAACTGTGGGCTAGAGAAGGTCAGGTGAATAGTGGAATTTAAAGAGCCCTGACTGATGTCAACCAGGAAGAAATTCTTTAGAACACTGCTGCAGGGCCCTGGGCCTTAATCCCATCCTGAGCATTGAGGTTATCAGGGATCTGGAAGAGAATGCAGACGACCTGGTCACTACCAGATTTCCCAAGACCCTGAGCTGTGAGGCTGACCTAATGTGTCGAATTGGAAAATGAAAACAAACAAACAAAAATGTCGACAGACTGGAACCAAGGGCAAGACCAGCCAGATAAAATTGAACAGGAATAAATGTAAAGACTTGCCTTGAGATTCAAAGCCCCAATTGCACAAATACAGGCTGGGGAGACAGGGCTTAACAGCCGCATGTGTGAAAAAGACCAAGGGCTTTGAGTTGACCACAAGCTTCACAGAAACCAACAGTGTGACATGGTGGCTAAAAAAGCGAATGAAATCGCAAGCTGTATGAATAGAAATACAGTTCCCAGATACAGGGAGGTAATAGCTCCACTGTACTCGTCCTGTCCAAACCATCTAGAATATGGGGCCTGATTGTAGTTCCCACGTTTGCCAAGGCACATTGAAAAACAGCCAGGGCAGGTCACCCAGGCAGGGGAACTGCAACATGGGAGAAAGAATTGGAGAAACTGAGGCTGTTTACCCTGTCCATTGGGGCTCCTGAACCTTGGCCTAAAACAGCAACATTCTGTAGAGATTCATTCCCATTGGGTGCTCACTTGGTGCTAGGCACTGTGCAGAGGGCTTATGGACATGGAACCCTCACAACGACCCTGAGGGAGTCACTGTCCTCAGAGAAGTGGACTCAGAGAAGTGGACTAACTTCCAGAAGATCACACATCTACAAAGTAGCAGAGACAACACACAGCCCAAATCTGCTTGGCTCCAAGGATCATGCTTTTGTCCAAAAAGCTGAAGGCCAACATGAGGAAGAGGGAACAAGGGTGGTCCAAGAGGCATATCTGGCATCTGCGAGTGGAAAATACTGGAAATTATGATTTCAACTCAATACATACATGATGTTTGTGGGTTTTTGCTTTGTTTTGTTCTGTTTTGCTTTAACTTTTTATTATGGAAAATCTCAGATATATGCAAAAGTAGACAGAATCATTTTTGTGAGCCCCCATATATTTTCCCACAACCCAGCTTCAACAATTATCAACTCATGGTTAATCTTGGTTTACCCCCATCCCTACCCACTCCTCAACCAAGGATTATTTTGAGTCAGATTCCAGACATCTCCTCAGTATGTAAACAGATGGTGATTTTAATAGTCAGCCCTGTCCTGAGATAGAACTGGCATCCAGGAAAGAGAAAGAAGGACCTCATTGTCACCAGAAGGGTAAAAGTATCCCTGAAGCCCTTCTCCATTCACATAAAATGAAGAATAGCCATAGCCAGCTCCCCCTTCTTTTGGACATAATTGGATTGATGGAGGCAGCTCAAGGAGCACAAGCTGGTGCTGCCATTTGGGCAAAGGAGTTTACTAAGGTGTGCTGGACTTGCAAAGCTTCCCCCAGGGGCACAAGTCAGGGAGTCCCTTACCTTCTCCAGCCTGGAGCTGGCACTGCCCTATGCCCAGAGTATGCTCAGGATGAAAGGGGGACATATTTCCCTAATCTCAACATATTCTCTCTCCCTCTCCCTCTCCCTCTCCCTCTCCCTCTCCCTCTCCCTCTCCCTCTCCCTCCCTCCCTCCCTCCCTCCCTCCCTCCCTCTCTCTCTCTCTCTCTCTCTCTCTCTCTCTCTCTCTCGCACACACACACACACACACCCTATTAGAGTCTTTGGAAGGCATGTCCTAGGCCGTCTCTCACACCTTGCCCTGGAGCCTGGCATGAGTCAACTCCTCGCCATGGACATGTGGGCACAGGCCTTCATAGGAGCCAGCCGTGGGAGCAAGAAACTTCAAGGCTTCAGGGGCCGCCAACCCCCAAGCACAGCCTACACTTCCAGCAGGTGGTTCCTCTGGGCCCTACCCACCCGCTCCCAAGGCCCTTCTTTACCAGCCCCTTCCTCCACCTTCAGCAGAGCCTCCAGCTACACCAGGCTCAGATCAACCAGGAGAACAGCATTTGACCCAATCAAGGCCCATAAGTCCCTCAACTGTGGCAGGCCTATGACCCTTGACCTGAATAGCCCCTCCCAAACATGTCAATAGTGTGGCAGGTATACATGTTTGTTTTGATGGATCCCACATGCACTCGGGATGTGTATATTAGTCAGTCTTTGACTAGAAGCCAGGGTTTGGCTCCTGGTATTCTCTCTGAATGAAGAGCAATGGCAATTAGCCTTTTGAATAAGTAAATGTATTTCCAGAGAAGGTGGATGAGGTAACAGTGAGTAGAAAGTATATGACTGGCAATACTGGTGGCTGTTGGTGATAACAGTGGTGGTATAAATGTTAATGTTGAGACGGGTAAGGACAGTAATGTCGGATTGTATTAAATTGGTAGTGATGGTGATGGAAGTGGCAATGGTGACAGTGAGGGTAGAAGAAATCATGTTGGTGGAGGTCATAGTGGTGGCAATAGCTGAAGGTTTGGGGTCCAGGCAGCTGTTTTTGGTGATATGGAAAATGTTCCCCACAGCAATTCACATAACCAAGGCCCTTTCTGCAGGCTCACAGTCCACCCTGAGAGCTTTGTGGCAGCTTGGCAGCTTGTGCCACCCTGGCAGCTTTGTGGCCAGGAGCCGATCTGAACATTCAGGTTCCGAGTTTGTCATGGTGATATCTGTTGAGTTAGGTCTCACTGGAGACAAGAGTGTGACCGTGAATGTGACTTCTCTGGGGGCCTCTTGGCACAGGATTCTGGGCCTGGCCAGAGAGTGAGTTCAGATGCAGACTGGTTTCAGAGAAAAGAGATGCTCTCTATCCCCTTTTTTCCAATCCTTTCTGTCACCAGGTGTGACCTCACAGAGATGTATTCAGGCAGAGCACTGCACCAGACTCTGGATTTGTCTTGCATCCGAAGGCCCTGCAAAGTGATTGGGGAACAAGTGGCTGGATCACCACTGGAGGCCACAAAGCTCTTTTCTGTCCCCAGGAAGAGAGACCCCATCTTCCTGGCCTAGAAGCCTAGCTGCAAGCAAGAGAGTTTGGCCTCTGAATCCCCAGGAGGCTGTTTTTTGATCTGATAGCCTGAGGCCCCTAGGGGGAAAGAAAGTGGCCCAGGAGCCCAATGAGGAGAGATTCACCCCTGCTTTGGCTACCCCAGCATCAGTGATAACAACCTGGTCTTTGTGGGAAGGGTCAGCCCCACTCCTGTGCTGCAGTGAGAAAAGTAGGCTTTTTGAAGTCAGACAGATCTAGGTTGGAGTCCAAGCTCAACCACTTCCTATGTTGGACCCTTGCTCAAGTCCCTTCACTTTGCTACACCTTAGTTTCCTCAGCTGGAAAGTGGGCTAATAATCCAGAGTTTACAGAGAATTCTATGACATTTCCACACTGTACCTGTTACCACTATCAGCCCACAGTGGACGTTTCATGACTAGTAGTAGTTCCCTTTCCTCTTTGAACCTCATTTAGACTACAGTCTTTCCCAATACCTTACCCACTCTGCACCCAAACACCCGTGAATAGCAGACTGGGTGGCCAAGAGCCTTGAGTTGCCACCACTTGACCCAGTTCACTGGGAAAACTCCAGGTTGGGCACTGGTCAATAAGTAGTTCTCCTGGAATGCCAAAGGGTAATGCTTTCTTTGTGCCTGGCGGAAAGGAAAGTGGCTCTTCCCCAATGCATTGGGCAAATGTGGCAGAGCTGGCCAAGGAAAGGACACTGTGCTTTCTTCCTGCTCTGTGATCCTCTGGCACTTATTCCCCAAACTCCTCCATCTGGTGCAGAGCATATGTTATCTGGTGACGTCTCTTGCATTGTTGTTAGGAAACACTGTGTTATTTAACTCGGTGTGCATATCTCTGTGCATGTGTGTGGGTGTGTGCTGTCTTTTCAACTAGACTACGAGACTCCCAAGAGCAGGGGACATCCCTCATCTCTTCTATTCCCTTTTAGCACAGGGCTGGGCATCTGGAATGCTTCAGTCCTGCCAGGTTCTTGCTTCTGTGGTTGGGCAGCTGCTGCGTGTCCTTCCAAAAAGTGTGAAGATTGCAAACCCCTTCTAAGCTCTGGGGTGAAGGGCCTTTGTGGCTCTTCTGAGACTGTTGTCCTGCCTGTTTCTTTCTCTGGGAAAATTTGTACAGGCCTCTGACCTGCAAGCTCTCGGTCTCTTGGGTTCGCCTCTGTGCCAGTGTCTCTGGGAGTGAATGTCTTCCAGCCTCTGGGAAATGAGGGCGGGGCCAATGCAAACATCGCAGCTGAATAGAATCTTTGTGGCCTAATGATTTTGGAAACCGATTTGCACGGCAGGCTTATTATTCGGAGGATGGGAACCAGCTGTTCTCCTCTCACTGACAGCAGGATAAGAAGGAGCGGACAAGAAGTGCAGTTTCAGGGACTGTGGTTTCTGACCTAGAGGGCCAAGTGATACAGAAACCTGAGGCCCTAGATTTAGGGGACAGCATCCTCTCTAGAAAGCTCTAAGAGCAGATCATCTTTTACTCCAGCTCCATCTGGATGAAGAATTCTTCTCTTTGGGATCAGGGCAGATAATATGACCCTGAGAGGCTCAAGAAACAAGAAAGCACAGGATAAGCACCAGTAGGTAAGACACAGATAGGAAGCTGGAAGGAAGAGGTCGTGTGAAGTCCTGGGATAAACATCTGGGCCTCCTTGAGCAAGGAGCTCCCTTGAGAGATTGTGTGGCCACAAGAGGACCAGTCCTCATTGAAGACCAACTGGGTCATGTGCTTTTATATCTATTAATCTCCTTCATCCCTCAAGGTGAGACTTTGAGACAAAGTGGTTATTGTGACCATTTTCCCGATGAGGAACCTGAGCCTCATTCAGAATAGTGAAGCAATTTGTTAAAAGCCCCACACAGAACAGCAAATGGCATGATCAGGATTTGAGCCTTGGTCTGGCTCCAAATTTAGTGCTCTTTCCACTGTCCCATAGGCCTCAGTGTCCAAGGACTACAGTGACAAGCTGGGCCACTGCTGCTGGTGGAGTGGGGAGAGGAGAAGAGTATGACACTGATCCACTGGTGAGGAGCAAGGCTGTGCATCAGGACAGGCCTCCACAGGTGAAGCTCCCCAGGCCCCAAGCATCCTTAGCCTTTGATGTCCCAGTCTGAGTGCCAGGGCTGGCAGGGGGTAACATCCACACTGGAGCCCTTTCTGGTTCCAAAAAGAGCAGATGTCAGGCACCCAAGCTGAGGAATCACTGAAAATGGGACTGGATTCATTGAAGGAGTAGCTCTACCAGGGCATCTGGGGCTCTGTGCCAGTGCAGGTAGTGCCTTCTGAGGTGCAAGGAGGCTAGTCCCCACCCTCACAGAGCTATTGAGAAGTTGAAACCAGAAATGTGTATATGAGTGCCAAGGATGATACTGTGCACCTGGAAACCCAGTAAGTGTTAGAATCTACTTGGTCAAATGAAGGACAATGTAGTGAGGAGGTCTAGGCTCTTTGGGGTAGCAGGAGAAAGGGGGGAGTTGAAAATCTACAAGGCCACTCCAGAGTCCACTTCTTCCTGAAGAGGGCCTCCCTTCCTTCCATAGGCTACCCCAGTGGGCTCAGCTCTTTTTCTATGCATCAGGCACCCCACCTGCTCCGTCTCTGCCCACCAGGGAAGAATGTGCCTCCTTCCTTCTAACTGCAACAAATCAGCAGGCTCTTTTGTGTGTTAAGGACTTCATGGCTACTTTGGACAGAGGAGCAAGTTGGTGGGGGGAGGGATGGTCACCAGAATAACAACCATGGGGAAGCCTCAAAGGGTCAAAAGAGCAGAGTTCCAGTTGCCCTTGGTATTCATTGAAATGGAAATAGAGCCAGTATAGCCATTCTCAGAGGCCTTTCCCAGACTACTTTTCTTCCATGGTCCCCTGGACATTGCTTGTAACTTCATTCTCTCCCTCTTTTATGCTTGAGCTTGGGGCTCCTGCATCCCCCAGCAAGGTGCCCTCATGCTCAGCTTCCACCCCCATCCCTCCTCATCATCAATAGGCCCCAGGGATAGCAGAGACCCTCTTAGGGCAAAATAGTAGGCATCCAAATTCCATCATTCATGTTCACCCAGACTTAAGTGGGTCATTGACATGAAACCTGGAATGAAAGAGCTAGGAGGGAGTTTAGGGATCAACTAGGTCATCCCTTTCCCCTGCTCTGACCCTCTCGGGAAATAGAGAAGAAAACTGAGGCCCAAAGAAGGGAAAGGAGCTCCCCACTGTTATACAGTGAGCAAGAGGCCATGCTACAACCAGAGGCCAGGACTCAAAGGACTCTCATACTCACTGTTTTTGATCAGACTGTCCAACTCTGAGGGCTGATGGTCGAGCCCCTGAGAGCCTCAGAGGGTAGAGCAGAGCCAGCTCCTGCCAAAAGTATGAAGGGGGTTTCAGAGGAGGTTTTCCCCTAGCTAGGAGCCATGTTAGGCAGTCCCTTGAGGCCCAGGGGAAAGAAATCCCATCTTTTGCTAGCCTACTGTGTGCAAAAGGCTCCCCCATGGGCTTATTTCATCCCCATGATCAATCTACCCAAGAGAAAGGCAGCATTATTGTCTTCATTTTGCAGATGAGCTAAGTGAGTGCCAGAAATCTGAAAGGATACATATATGAACAGGTCACATAGCTAGGAAGTAATGCTCTGGACTCAGAGTCTGTGCCCTAGTACCTACATCTTGCTGCCACAGAGGGCTCCTCAGAGCTCATCTCAGCCATGTCCCAGCTCCAGCCCATGCTCTTTCCCCCTCCACTTCCAACCCACCTTCAATTCACCTGGTATGAGCCACAGAGCAGTGCTCCTTAGAACAACTAAGTCCTAACTCAATCTCCTCTAAGTACCCTGAGAAGTTGGGCAGCAGCTCTCAGCACACTACTGAACAGACAGCATGTGTGTGACAGTGTGTCCAAGTCTCATCTCTGTATGGCTGTGTGTGTGTGTGTGTGTTTGTCTAGGTCAATTTGCAGTTGTGCATAAGGCTCTCTGCATGTGTGAGTCTGCAAAGTTGGGGCTCCGTTTGTCTGGGTCAACACAGACATCTGGAACTGCATATGATTGTATGCATGTGTCTGTCCACATGTGTCACTGTGCTATGGGTGTATATTTCTTTCTGAATATAATCTGTCCTGGGTACACCTATAACGTGTGTGTGCCTGATTCTAAACAGGTCTGGCAATCTCCGTGGTGTCTGGGTGTAGGAGTGGCACTGATGCCAATATCCATGCCTGTTGACACTATGATTTGTGTGGGTGCCCAGGTGTGCAGAATACTGTATGTGTGATTTAGACAAGTTGCCTTGTCTACAGGGGCATGACTGCCAGGACCTCTTTGTGCAGCTGGAGGAAAGTCTACACACACGTGTTCAGGTCAGGGCTCTGTGTGACAGCATGTGTGTATTGTGCACATGAGTGAGTATGTCTGCACATGTGTCTATGGCTGAGGGCTTCCAGTACACATGGAGCACCACGCAAAGTCAGGGCTGATGTCAATCCCCACCTGGGAGTCTCAGCAGTCCCTAGCACCTCCCAGCTTCCAAGAGCCATCCCCCACCCTGAGGAATCAGAACCCATCGGGTGTGAGCATCCCTATTACACCCTGCCAAGTGCACTAATTCCCCTGGGGAAGTCATTACCAACAACCATACACAGTCGGAGTTGCTTAATCACTCTTAAGAAATTTCTTTATAATCTGAGTAAATTACTTTAATTACTTGCAACTACCAATTAGTGTTTGAAGGTTTCCCTTCCAGAGAAAGAAGCCTCCTGCTCTGGACTTCCAGTCCCCTCCTTCTCCAGGGTGAGGGCTGCTCACCTGGCTGCCCCTTCTACTAGGCGCCAGACTGCCTCCTCCTCTGCCCACAGGGCCTGGCCACCGTGGCCCAGCCTCTGGCTTGGCTTCAGTGGGGCTCAGCTTCTCACTGGTGCATGAGGAGGAGGAGGCTAGAACACCAACTGGCCCCAGAACAGCGTCTCCCAGTCCACTCCCATGGGGTCTGGATCCAGGCTCCCAGGCTTGGCTGCCAAAGGCCAGAACTTTTCCTCTCTGGACCTCCCTCCTTCCCACCCCTCCCCTGCCCCAGGCAGGATAAATGGCTGTTGTCTTTGAGCTCCTTGCACAGAAGGGGCACAGTGGGTACAGGTACCTGAAGGCCAAGCAGTCCTCGCAGTCAGCTTCTGTTGAACCTCCAGAAGAGAACCTACACAGCTTCCCCGCCCAGCCCAGGGAGGCCCTGGAAACTCCCAGAGAAAAAGCAGTATGGTGTAAGAGGAGGCAGGGAATACCGACTTTGGTTGGAGTGCCTATTTCCTTCACCTCAGCTGTAAGAGCTTGGGCAAGTCACTTCCCCATGCTAAGCCTCCATCTCCTTGTGTGTAAAATATGGAAGGTGAGGCTAACTTCACACTTGAATGTGAAGATTAAACCCCTCCCTGCATTGCACCGGGGGCAGGGGCAGGGATACACACTACACCGTATATACTAATTCCCAGTGTGCTAGGGGCAGGGGACATGCAGAAACAAGACCCTGTGACTGCCTTTGGGAAACTTCTAGTCACATAGGGGAGATAGGATGTGTGGAGAAATAGCCAGAACAGAGGGAGAATGGAGGTACTTGCTCTAATAAAGGGGGATACAGAACGTATTGAGGGTGGTCAGGAAAACAAGTGCAGGGAAGATAGGCTTACTTAGGAGGCTGCTTCATGTGGCACTCACCTCACCACCAAATTCCTGTTTCTCCTTCCCTGGCTTCATTTAGACTCTAGACACATGGGCAGAGGTATCTCTCATGTCTGGACCCTATGTGCATAGGCACATATGAGGTGAAAAGACATCCCCCAGGGCTACCCCTGCTTACTTGGGCACCTTTGTGTGTGTGCATACTTGCATATGTCTGTGTACACATATGCATACAAAGATAGAGACGAATGTATACAATATGTGTGTGTGCACATGTAAAACTTGCAGGAGGAGAAGAGTGGGTGAAGACAAGGAAAGAGAGGAATATGCCAGGGAGCAAGTCTCCCACCCTCCTTTGTGCCAGCAACTCTTTCTTCTCAGCTCTGAGAAGCAGCCCCTGTTCACAGAGTGCAAGGGGCCCACCTCACTGCACCCTAAGGCCCCTCTCTTCCACTCAGCTTGCCGTATCCACCAACGAGAAGCTCCCAGATACTCCTGATTCCCTCCAATCCTACCATTATTTGGCACACAGTTCCCAGAGTGTTTGCTCTTCCCAAGTCTCATTAGATTGTCCCCATAGTCCTGACAAGTAGATGCTGGTAATGCCTCTTTTAAAGATGAGGAAACAGGCATGGAGAGATGATGTGACTTATCCAAAATAAACTGTGTTGCAAGATAAGCTCTTCAGCTCCTAGCCCTTTGGCTATATGGCATGGGGGTCCCACCAACCATTTGAGAGGTGGGGCTGAGAGGATTGAAGGGCAGGTAACATCTTTGTCTGAGATCCAGGGATCACTTGGGTCACAGCTCCACCCCCTTTCCCTAGACTTCAGTCTCACTGGCCCTCCCCTTTCCCCTACCCCACGGAAATGAGGGAATCAGCTGCCTTCTGGTCAGGTGGTAGGGCTGTGAGGGTTAATTAACTGTTTCCCAAAAAGCTTTGAAGATGAAGGCTCCTCCAGGAGGGAGGGGGTGCGAGCCAGCTTGCAGGCAGGCAGAGCTGCCAATGAATTGGGACACCAGGTTGTTATTAAGGAAAAATCCCCAGCTTCTTGCCTCCACTCCGCCCACCCCCTTCCAGGTGCCGCCAGTGGGCTCTATACTTTGCAAGCTCTCTGCACTCCCTGCCCTACCATGCCCAGGCGTGCCTTTCAGAGGTGTGTAGCCCTGGTGGAGGGGGGTTGAGTTCCAGGTCTCTGGTGGGCAAATAAGGGAGGGAGAGGAGGGACCCCCAGGGCTGGAGGCAATGCCGGTCCCAGGGGCCACACAAAGGAGAGGCTGGAGGTGCTATCCTGCCTGTGAGCCCCTCCCAGCGCTATGGGCAGCGGGGTGGGGGGTGGTGGCATGCTCAGAGAGAGGCTGCCTGCTCCTGCCTTGGCTCAATCAAGCCAGGACTCCTCAGCAGTGTGCCTGTAGGTGTGCCTGATCCAGACGCCCAGGAAGATGGCTTTTAATTCAGTGTCCTTCATTCTCAGAAGACCAGAACTGGTGTTGGAAATATATTCCCAGGAGAACCAGGTGGAAAATCACATTCTTCTACCTGCAAGTCAGGTTTCCATAGTCACCTCCTTGATCTCTTATCTCCCTCCCTCTTTCCCAGTGCTGCAGGACCCTGACCCTGACCTAGAGCTTACAGTCTAATTGGGTGGGCCAGAATTGTAAGAGAAATTGTAGCTATTTAACCTAGCATTCCTTTTCTGGGGAATCATCCTACAGAAGAATTCATGCACAGTGATAATACGGAAAATGGTAGTGCATATCAGAGGGGCACACTGTACCCAGCCTAAATGGCCACCATTAGAGGACTGGTTTGACAGACTGTTCTATATTATGGGATCCAATGTGGCTGCTCAAAAGAATAAGATAGATCAATACATGTACTGGGGAGAGATGCCCCACACTTCCTGTTAGGGTTGAAAGTAAGTTGTAAAACACATGTGCATATAGAATAGAGCCCAATTTGAAAAATGAAACCACTTCACCCTGGCCGGGTGGCTCAGTTAGTTGGAGTGTCATCCCATACACCAAAAAGTTGAGGGTTAAAATCCCAGTCAGGGCACATACCTAGATTTCAGGCTTGATCCCTGGTTTGGGGGTGTTTATAGGAGGCAACTGATTAATATTTCTTTCTCTCTCATCAATAAATATATCCCTGGGTGAGAATTTTTTTAAAAAGAATTATGAAACCACTTCTATATCTCCATACATCCTTATGTATGAATGTGGATGCATAAAACACAGTTCAGCGTTTACCTGGGACTCTGGACTGCTCTACTAGGCCTGGCCTGCAGGTAGGGGCCTGACCTTTGTCTTTTTAGTCCACAATAGCAGAATTACAGGGAAAGAACAAGAAGTAAGCTTGCTGGTGAGTGCCATGGGCCAAGCCTGTGCTAAGACTGAATATATGTTCTCCAAGGGTGGCTAAGGGTCTCCCCAGCAAGGAGGGCCAACACCTTTAGAAGGAGTCTATCCTGACCCCTGCCTCCATAGCAGATGGCTTCCTCCCACACCTTTGGTCAAGCAGGATCTCCCCAGAGCTGAAGTGCTCTGCCTGGCATCTGAGAAAGCATAGCTCCATTACCCAGTCAGGGCCAGAAGTATACAAGTGAGTGACTCCTTCATGTGCCATGGTAGGCCCTGAGAGGGGACCAGGGGGAATCAGAGGATGCAGTATCAGCCCCCAAGGTCTGGTGGACAGTGAAGGAGAGAGAGTTTTGAGTGCAAACACAGAACCCAAACTGGATCCCATTGAGCAGAAAGATAATCTATACTGAGACTCCAGAAGGGGCGCTGTCAGAACTCATGGGAGCTGCAGAAGCAGACTGGAGAATGCGTGAGAGCTGGGGAAGCTCTGAGCAGCCAAGAAGCAACAGCACAGCCTTGCCAGGATGTCTTCGCTGCCATACAGCTATCATGGCCAACACCCACCCCTCCACTGTGGCACTTGCTTGAAAAGGGAGCATCCTTTCAGCTGAGCTCCAGTCATATGCCAGCCCCCTTGACCTCCTTTGAAGCAGTTGCCTTAGATTACCCCCTATTAAGACCACATAAAAAGGGGAGAGAGAATGTCTCAAAAAGAAATCAAGATGCCATGGGGGGATGGGCAGCCCCAAATGACAAATGACAATGATGGGGGAAGCTAGGACCCAGGACCACAAAGCTGTCTGTGCTGAGGGCATGGGTAATGACTACACAGGGTCTGGGGGAGTGGCTGTTGGGCACCCCCTTGGTGCTGGCCCTGTTCTGGGTTATTCCCACATATCCTCCCTCTTGATGATTCACCTCAGCTCCAAGACACAGGCATTATTACTTCCATATACAGATGAGGTCCTGGAGGCTCAGAGGCAGGGAGTGACTTCTCCAGTGTCATCACCTGTACCCCAAGTGGTTGAATCTGGACTTGAACTTGGGATGCAGGCTCTGTTCTCCTCTCTGCCCCACCACCCTATGGTGAGGCAGGAGCCCCTGGGGTCTGTCTTGAGAGCTCTGTATCAGCAGTACCCTCTCCAGCTCTCTCTTCTCCTTCCTTTCCTTCACCTGCTTCCAGAACTCAATCCTCAGCAAATCTCTGAACTCAATTTAGAATGGGGGCTTGAGGCTTGTGGTGCCAGGCAGCCTTGTGGGCAGAGGCCAGGTGAGCTATAGTCATATTCCCTGGAGGCTCTCCTGCCAACTCCCTACAGGGCTGGCAGGGATCCTTTGGCCATGAGCAGAGCCTGGGAGGGAGAAGGGCAGGAACTCCAACTCCCATTTCTCACCTACCTTGTACCCCACTATGCAGAGACCAGGCAAGCAAGGCAAGCCAGGAGCTGTCTAGAAGGTAGGGGAGTGGAAGATGGATACAGAAGATGTTATCCCCAGGCTACCCAAGGGATAACAGGGGTATCTTCTGGGCCAGATGGTGGGCTCCTGGGTTCTCTTATTACCTTACTCCCCCTGAGCTGACAATCCAGTGCTCCATCAGCCACTTTGGTGGCACTCCTACCTCCCCCCACCCCAAACACTTGGCTTCATCATGGACTCCTGGCTTGTCACTCACAGTAGGTGAGTTGCCCTCTTAGGGAAATGAATCCGTTTTAGGGCCCCCAGGTTGGTCTTCTCAGGGTCCCAGATTTTGAAGCCTTCACTCTAAGAGATTTAGCAGTTTTCTGTACTCAACACTTAGAAATTCTTGACCTGTTCCTCTTGGCCCATCAGCCATGTAGCAAAAGTGAGACTCTCAGCCTGGGTATAAGTTCCTTCCCATTGTTGCTTCATGGTGCTGCATGAACAATGCAAGCAGATACATGGGTGGTGGGAGTGGGACAAAAAGACCTGTTGCCTCCCAACCCTGACCCTATGGGCTGAGCGAATTAGGGTAAGGCTGTCCCTCTCTAGTTTCTCATTGCAACCCCTACATCACAGGGTTGCTACAGACTCCAATGAGTCAATGATGTGCATTCACTTTGTAATAGTAATAATTTACTGCAGGCTCACTATGTGCCAGACACTATTGTAAGCATTTTACCAGTACCAAAGCATTTAAGGCTTACAGCAACACTATGACCTAGAGATCTATTGTTCTTGTGATTTTTACAGAGGGTTTGAGGAAGATCTAAGGCATGGAGACACTAACTTGCCCCAACTCACAGGGCAAAGAAGTAGCAAAGACCAGATTTAAATCCAGGAGTCCTGGCTCCAGAACCTTCAGTATTAACCACTGTGCTGTACTATAAAAGCCTGCAGAGGCCTGAGTATTATTTTTTAATAACTGCTTCTAACTAAGGCTGCCTATGACTGGAGCTCTTCAGAGAGGGGAGTCTAACAAAGATTTGGCGAGGAAAACCCAAGTGGTTGCTTTCTGAAGCTGGTAGAGGTCTGCAGAGGTCAGCTGCCGCCTGCCCCGAGTGGGGGCAGAGGGCCTCTTCCCCACCCACAGCCTTGGATTTGGGGGAGCATCTGGACGGCTCCTGTCTGCTCTGGCTGCAGGGGAAGGGGGGGCAGGAGAAGCGGGTGAGCTGCTAATCAGAAGCAGCGGGCCTGCCAGGGCGCAGCCCCACTGCTTGGCTAGCTCCTACGCAGCAGCCAGCGCCTGCTGAAAGGGCCCTGCTCCACCCCGAGCTACCGGCAGTGGTGCGATGATGGAGAACCCGGGAAGCCCCTCCCCAGGGGCCTGCTGCCCGCCACTCTGCTTTGATAGCCTGTCCGAGAGGCAAGTCCACAGTCAAGCAACTCCTCCAGCGTTGCACACATTCTTCTTGGCCAAGAAGGAACGCGGCCAGCTAACACGATCCAGATGTGGAATAGCACTGGGCTTGAACCCCAAATACCCCAAATACCAGCCAGGCCACTGGGAGACCTGGGGACGCACAGGACGACTGCTGGGGTGGGGAGATTCCTGGTGTTCTTGAAGCTTAGAACCCAGCCTCAAGCCTCTCTAGTCATGCTCTGGGAGCCTGGGCCCAGGCCTCTGCTCCCTCTTTCAATGCTGTACTTATTCCTGATGCTGACCTTGCTGGGTAAACCAGCTCCCTCCCCCATGGAAGCTGGAGAGCCTGATGGGTAGCTTAAGGAAGCCCACCTAAGAGGTTATGTGCTCCTGTTTGAATGAGAGGCTCCATGCTGTGACACTGGTGTGCTTAATATCCAGCCTGAGCCGGTCCTCTTTGTGTGGGAATGGGATGGGAGGCATTTGCTCATCCAAGGGGTCACAGGACTTGAATGCCAGGTCTGGCTGCACTATGTCCTAGTGTCATGGCCTTGGGCATGCCACATCAGTTTTCTAAGTCTCAGTTACCTTATCATTAACATGGGAGCATGTGGAGGCAGTTCTACCATGTGAGAAAGCATAGAGCCCGGCCCTGAAAGGTGAACTTGGCATCTGCTGGGGCAGAGGGAAAAAAGGCCCACTCTCTAGAGAGGTCAAGTTGGTGCCCTGGTCCCTCATTTTTACATGCTTCCTTCACCCCCAGGACTGGGCCACATTAAGCAGGAGGAAAATGACTAGCCAGGTGTTATGTTTTGGTCCCTGTTGCTGGAGCTGAAGAGCTGGGAAGAAAATGAGAGCAAGCAAGTCTGGAGCCCTCCTTGGACATGTTCCTTTAAAAGCATCACAGCAATTCTATCAGAATGCTGTGATCCCAGACCAATAGCACCTCATGGATATATGGCAACACTGAGTGCCAGAGAAATGGGTTGTAATATAATGTGATGGCCTTTCAAAGGTCTTGTTATCCCCACAGATCTTTTCCAGCCTCCAACAAGCCCAAAGAGTCTGAAATTGTACCATGAGCACTTTACAGTAAGTGATTATTTGCCACTGACACCACAGAATGAATTAGTTGATTAGCTGGCTGGAGGACTATGAGTGATGGGGGTTGAAGGGGTCATTTCAGAGACACATGGAACCCCCTGGAAGGAAAGATCTGGGCTGACTCAGGTGTAGAAAGAAGCAGTGCTAGGCCCCCCAAGATGCTGGGCATAAACTGAAGAGCTGACAGGGTAGAGGACTATATCTCCCGGGACAGTGGACTGAGCAACGAGAGACCCAGGTTTGAGTTCTGCCATTGCCATTGACCAAGGTATATGACCACAGGCAAGTCACGCTTCTTTTCTGAGCTTCAGTGTCCTTGTATGTATATTAGTTAGAGGTTGCCCTGGGTGGGAACAAGGCAGGTGAAGTGATCTCTAAGTGCTATCTGAAAAGTAGCATTCAAGGATTTTAATTTCTAAATGCACCTCTGAGTTTGGCCCATGCTAGGGTCTCCCTATGGTCCTGAAAAAGTGGAGGAACCAAGGCTTGGGAAAAGGAATAAGAGAAATTCTGAGCCGCAGGAGTGGTGAGTAGGGGGTTCCTGCTTTGTGGGAGACCCAATTCCTCATCTACACAGGCTCAGAAAGGTAGCTGAAGAAAAACGGGAGGGAAGGAGAGACGGAGTGAGAGGGCTAGCCCCAGTCTATCCCCCTCACTGCATTCGCTTTTAAAATAAAACCCATTTATATATAAATGTTGGCCTGATGCCCAGTCTCTGTAGAAAAGCTTTTCTGTATTAAACGCTACAATGAATTAAATTAACCATAATGATTTCTTTGTGAATGGAAACCTCTCTCTCTCTCTCTCTCTCTCTCTCTCTCTCTCTCTCTCTCTCTCTCTCTCTCTCTCCCCTCCTCCTTTGTGACATGGTTTTGATCAGGTTTTCCCCTCCCTCCTCAACTCCAACACCCCTGCCCCCACCCTCCCCACCCCCACTCCTACTAGCAGTACTGCCCTCCCAGCAAATGACCAGTTCTGTGAGTACTTTCCAAGGTTAAACCGATGCCTCTGGTGTCCAACGTGGAGCAGAAATCCGTCAGCCTCAGGGAGGGGGGCAGGGGCTCATGTGCACAAACAAGGGTGAGAACATACCCTGGGAAAGTATGTGCCCACCAGGGCTCCCACGTGAGGCTTTTCTGCCAGCCGAACAGCTTTGGGAGCCTCACTTTCTTGTCTGTAAACTGGAGTGTGTGGTATTGAGTCCAACAGACTACTGAGGGGAAACTGGAAGGGAGCACACATGTATGGGAGGGCTGTGCCCAGGAGAGGAGTAGGTGTGAATGTGGACACTAGGGGGCATGCCCAACAACACCTGTGCCCACAGGGGCATCTCCAAGTGTAGGTACCTGGACTCCTGCTGATGCCGCTGTGTTGAGCCATGTGCATGCACAGCAGATCACAACTGCACCTGAATCTTAATCTGCAGGAACCTATCCAGGGCTAGCCCCTGTACATGCAGAGAGAAGTCAGACATTGGCTCTGCCTTTGAGGCAGTCATGGATGCTGTGTGAGGAACAATCAGAAGCGGGATGCTGAGTGCCAGCTGGCAAGAACCAAGGAAGGCTTCCTGAGGGTGGTAGCTTTTAACCTGAGGGCTAGAAAGAAGGGTCCTGATAACAACAATCTTTCCCATGAGCCGACCTTCACATTCACATTCAGCACTTTTCTAGAGAGTCTGTCATTTCTCCCATACATCAAGTCTATAAACTGTGTATTATTACCCCTATTTTAGAGATGAGACAATGAGGGTTTCAAGTTGCTGGTACTAGTTTATTCTACAGACACCACCTGGCCCCAGCCCACCATACGTTCCACCTCTGAGAGGCCCAACTGCTCCCAGCACCCACAGCCAACTTGGTGACCTGTCTTCAAGCAGTGGCTCATGCAGCTGTCCCCCATTTCTTCACCCCTATCTCATAAGGATAAAACCTTGGCAGAGGACATTCTTTCTGTAGCTCTGTGTCCCCACTGGTATCGTGAGAGATGCTCAGAACACAGGCCACATCTTTCAAAAACACCAGGCCATTGTGAGCCTCCGGGTTTATTCTCACAGCACTTCCTTTGCCTCCTATGCACCTACTGACCTTGCAGGTATCCCAGGTGCCTAGTGAGAATTCCCTATAACTCCCTCCCATAACTCCCTCCATGTACTCTGAACAGTCTCCCAACATGACACCTAAATAAGACATTCGAATTATCAGTGAAACTGTCTGTGTCTCTCAGCAGATGGCGAGCTCTGTAAGGGCAGGGGTGATCTCTGATGCATTTCTGTCTCCCAGGAACACAGAGCCAGAGACTGTGTTGCTTGTGGAAGGAAGGAAGGGAGGCAGGGAGGCAGGGAGGCAGGGAGGGAGGGAGGGAGGGAGGGTCCTTTCCATGCAACATAGACTGAGGTTCTCATAGTGTTCATTCTACCAAAAACTGTTGAGATAGACAGACATTTTATGATAGTTGTAGGATATATCAGCATTACAAGGGTGAAGTCAAGGGCAGGGGCCTGCCATTGAGTACAAGCTTGAAACAGGAGAAAAGACTGGGCTATGGCTGGGACCAGTGATGAGAAATGGATGGCTCTTGGGGCAATGAAGACTTCCTCTCTGAACTGAAAACCTCTGGGAAAATCAGGTCCCCACAGCAATAAAGCACAGCATGCAGATGTTGCAGGTTCCAAAAGACCAACCCCACAGACAAAGGCACATTTCTTTCTAGGAGCTAGAAACCCCTGAAGATTAGTGGAGGGGGAGATACAAGTGCCTGGTAAGGGGTGACATCTGAAGTCACATAGAAGTGAAGGGCAAAGGTATGGAAGGAAGCCCTGCTCCTGCCTTTTTCCTTTCACTCCACCTTCCTTGCCCTTAAACTGGTGGCCACTAGCCTGGTCCTGGTGTTCTAAGTGTTGCCCCCGGCTTCTGAAAGCACTGATGTCCAGCTCAGGCAGAGGCCAGGAAGGTTAGCAAGGCCATCTCCCAGCCTCCAGCCACTCAGAGGCCCCTCTGTAGATGGTGGCGATGGGGGCCACATGTGAGGCAGAGCAAGCAGTGGGGCTGGCCCAGAAATGGTGTGGCAGGGTGCCAGCAGGCCTGCCCTGGCACAAAGATGTGAGTGGATGGCCGTTGCAACTGGTCTAATTGCTGTCTCATCCACCCTCCCAGGGGCTTGCTTATTCCAGAGCCAAGCAAAGGGAGGTTTCTGCTGTGAGATTTGAGGGAGCCCAAGGACCAGTGGAGGGCCCAGTACTTTGAAAGGCACTGACAAACTCCAGCATGCCCAGGGCAGAAACCCAAGTGGGGGATGGGGGGCAGGGTGCAAAGGAGCCCAGAGGGAAGGGCCTAACATTCCCATCACATGCTCTTGGCTCCCTGTTGACCCTGTGTCTCCCTCTAGCTACTGCTTTGTATCTCCTTTTCCCAAGGTCCTCACTGGCCTGTCCCCACTTCCCCTGCCCTTGCCAAATTGGATCCCTACTCTCAGTCTCCCATTCCTACTCAGTTCTCACCCCAGCCTCAGAGATCTAATTATCAAAGCATTGAATGCTTTTCTAGCCTTAACTCAGTATACCTTTCAGCTGCATTTAATATTTTGACCACCTCCTGCTTCAGGGAAATCTCTACTCCCTAATTCTATACTCTCTACTTAAAAGTGGCTTTCTTCGTTCTCCACCTAATTCTTTGACCAGTTTTTCTCTGTCTGTCTCCTAGGCCCCTCTTCTTCACCACACCCATTAAATGCTATGTTCCCCAAAGTGCTGCTCACAAGCCTCTCCTCCCCACAGGTGTTCTGTGGACACACTCAACCACTCCTATGGCTTCCACCACCTCCTCTCACAAGTGAATCCCAGACATCTCCTCTGCCTGGACTGCTCCCCTGCACTACAGCCAGTATAGACATTTACTCGTGGTCAGGTCCAAAGACACTGTAATCTGCCCCCTCGCCCCAAACAGGACTTATCTTCCTCCTGGGCCACACTTCCACTAGTTTCATTTATCAAGCCTCTCAAGCTAGACCTTCACTCTTTCCTCTCCCTCCACCTTCCCATCTAATTAATTACCATGACCTGCCAATTTTACCTCCTTAATATCTCTGGAATCCATCCCAAGCATTCCATCCCTACAAACACTGTCCTAATTTAGGCCTTTATCATCTCTCTGCCGCCAGAGTGCGTCTTCCTCTGACCAGCTTCCACACCACAGCCAGAGAGACCTTTTCTGCAGACAGATCTGAGCATGCAATTCCCCAATTAAAATCCGCCTCATTGTCTCCAGAGCAGAGTCAAAGTTCTCCAGCCTGGCACACAAGGCCCTGCAGGGGCCTAGCCTTGCTCACCTACTTCATCTCCTAGCCCTGGCTTGTACAGTGCTCTTTTTTTTAAGATTTTATTTATTTACTTTTAAAGAGAGGGGAAGGGAGGGAGAAAGAGGGAGAGAAACATCGATGTGTAACAACAACATCAGTGCCTCTCATGTGCCCCTCCAACCACGGACCTGGCTCCCAACCCAGGCATGTGCCCTGACTGAGAATTGAACCAATGACCTTTTGGCTTGCAGGAGTACATCCAACCCACTGAACCATACCTACCAGGGCTACAGTGCTCTTTACATCATACTCAACGCTCTCAGCCTCTGTTCAGTCGGCAAACTCCTATTCATATAGGCAGCCTGGTAGAGTGGTTAAGAGGGTGGGCTCAGGAGCCTGGCTACCTAGATAAACAAGCCACTGGCCTTCTCTGTACCTTGCTTTCCCTACCTGTAAAATGGGGATTACAACAGCTTCTATCTCAGAAGGTTGTATTCATTGCATAAGGGAATAAATTAGATCATGCTTCTAAAGCACTTAGAACTGGGCCTGACACATATTAAGTGTTAGGCTGTTATTAGCTATTATTCTCCCTTCAAGGACCAGCTCAGACATTACCATCCTTGTGAAGTCAGCTCCTCCTCTGAGACTAAGATAAGTGGCCCTCTTCTGGGCCCCTAGAGCCCTGGCTGAATTCCATTGTGGCACTTGAGACCATCTGCCTAACTGCTTGACCTTCCTTCCCTGCTACTTGCTGTCAAGCACTGAGGTCTATTTGTCATTGCATTTCTATCCCCTAACCCAGGACTTTTCACCTGAGCCTCTGACCAGCCTGATAGCACTAATATCATCTCCATTTTGCAAGTGAAGAAATGAAGGCTCAGAGACATAAAGGGACTTCCCAGGATCACATAGCTAGAAATGGGCAGAGCATGGATATAAACTCAGGTCTGCATAATTCCACACCCTATGATTTTTTCTAGTTGACCTCACAGCCTTAGGGGAAGGAGTCTCAAAACCTTGTCCTACAAGGAAAGATTAATGGAATGAGTGGTTGTTCTGCCTGGAGGAGCAACAACTCAGGGGCGAGGACAATCCCCTCCCACCCATCCGTTTGAAGCTTACCGGTGCTGGTATGTGTGTTTCAATAGTGGTGCCAGCGCATGTGTTGGACATGTGTGCAATGAGGTCATGCCAGAATGCTTGGGATGGAAACCCAGAGATGAGTCCCTTGGTTTCAGAACCCTCACTTACCTGTTTACAGTCCTCCTGACTTTACAGAATGCTTTCCCATCCCATGTGGTCAATTTGACCAGCCTCACGCACCTGGGATGAGGTAGTCATGGCTCAGACAAGGAAGTGACTGACCCCAAATTGCCCAGCTCTGGAGTGACAGAGCTGGGACTCCAATATTTAATCAACATAAAGTCTTCAACAAGCCCCATTTCCTTCCATGTGGAGGTCAATGACAATGGGACTGTGGCTGGAAAGGATTCTAACCAATGAAATGGGTATATGAATGCTACAATGGTTTGGGGCAACCCACCGAAGGAGGAGAGACAAAATAGAAGGTCTCTAAGATTCAGAGCTGTCATCTGCAAATGGGAATGACACCCTCAATCTCCCATGGCAGGTGTGACCTTGAATGGGATGATACAGGCAAAACAATCAGATAAAGAAATGCTTGGAATATGGTAAGCACCCAACAGATACAAGATTGCATCTGAATTTATGGAATGCTTGGAACAGGGACAAAGGTATTCCACAGAAGTCAGCATGTTAAGATGCAGGCAGAGCTAGGTTTTGAAATATGACCTGTGCCCTTGACCAAGTGTTGAGCCTTGAGAAATGCAGGTAATCCCTGTTCCATCTTTCCCGTCTCATTTGCATGATGGAAACCATTGTGTCTACCTTACCGAGTTGTTGTATGTGGCCGTGCACTAATCATGGGAGACACAATCAGTAAAACCCTGGAGCCATACCACCTGGGTTCCAAGCCCAGTGTCTTTACCTTACTTGTCAAGCTGTGTGACACTCAACAAGTCATTTCACTTCTCTGTGCTTGGATTTCTTCCTTGCAAAGATTGGATGAGGGAGTACTGTCAAATGCTTAGAACTGCTTCTGGCACAAAGGACATGCTCTAAGAGTCTGGGTGATTATTGTTATCTTCAGACAAAGGACCAAGAGGCGTGAAATAGTGGCCCCCCTGCTCCAGAGGCACCACATCCCCTCCATGAACAAAGACATTAGTGGAGGCCAGTCAGAACAGATTAATGGGGTTCCTTTCATCCAGCTTCCTAATGGCACAAAATGACCCCTCCCAGGGCTGGGGCCCTGCTTGTACAGATTGTCGTGAACAGGCCAAACTTTAGCCAAGATGCCCCGGGCTCTCTCTGGGATTAGGCCAAAACTCTTGAGAGCCATTGCAAACAGCTTTGTTGGACTTGGAGAGCTCAGAACCATGACCTGCCATCCTACTCCATCCCTGTGGGACTAGAGGTAGGAATTAGGGAATGAATCTATCTTTTGGGCACCTATCTCGGGCTGTCATGTTTATACAAGCTATAGGGACTTGGCTCACTGGGCCCAGTGGCAGCAGGGGGGCTGGGCACGGTTGAGGGCAGACACTAGCCACTGAGAGCAGGCAGTCCTCCCTGAAGCTCCTGTTCTGGCCCCAACTGCAACAGGCTTCCTGGAGACCCACTGCCTCTTCTCAGGCACCTGCTGCAGGCTTTTATAGCTTCTCCCAGCCACCCAGCCCCAGCTAGGCCTTTAGGACACCCAGAGGGAAGCAGGAGACCAAGTCTTGGCCCCCTCGGGCCAGTGCTCCAGCTGGGCTTGGACGGGGCTTTCACACACAAAGCTGTAGTCACAAGTAGGTGAGCCCTCCCCTTCTCTATCCTCTCCCTATTCTAGCCCAGCCCTGCCCCCACTGCCTCATGGAGGGAAATCAGGAGAAGCAGAGGAATTGTTTGTAATTAGTGTGTTTTTAAAGGCTTTTCCGTGAGCCTTTAGCAGATTTCTGGGGAGGGCAGCTTTTCGGGGGAGGGCAGCTTGCCAGGGAGCATTGAAATGGAAATCCTGTGTTCTAGCCGGACCCTCTTGGAAAGCAATTCTTCCCAGAGAAAAGGCCAGAAGCTCCGCCCCCTCCCCAGGTCCCCCAGGCACTGCTGTGGTCAGGAGGGGACTCAGTGACCTGGGGCTGCTTTGTGGAATTGCATTCCTGCCCCAGGGCCCCAGCTCTGCTTCGGGATCCTTCAGTTCAGCCTGTACATGAAAGGCTGCTCTACAGGCCCCCAGCTCCCACTCTTCCCCCGCCCCCACAAGGGCACATCCCTTCACACACATACACACCCCAGAATAGATCATGGAGGGCTTCCCCCCCTCCCAACACTACAGGCACTGGCCCTGAAACAAGGCCCCTCCAAAGTGACCTCCTCCGAAGTTACCCAGAGGTCACAGAACAAGCAGCAATTCTAAGAACAGAACAGTCCCTCCCACCTGAGCAGCATTTTACAGTTTGCTATGTCTTTGCACATCTGTGAGTCCAGTCATTCCTCTAGCAACCCCATGAGGAGGCACTGTCCATTATTAGCATTTCACAAGTGGGGCCAGGGGATAACTTACCCAAGGTTCCTCAGCTAGCAAAATAACAGGGTTAGGCCTAAAGCTGAGGCCTGTAGGATGCCCTCTTCCCCTCCCCACCCCAGGCTGCCTCTCCCACACGCTGGCTGACACGCAGGCAGGACTGTTCTGGTGCAATCCCGGGCCTTGTGGTCTGGGATCATTTCCTGTGGCCCGAAGTACTTATTTGCAAGTTGTAAGGACTGCCCGGTTTCTGGAGGCCTTGATGAATGCTTCCAGCTGGGAATTTAACCTTCTCAGACCCAGCTGTGGATCTTGAGAGCTGTCTTGGTTCCCACCCATTTTCCTAAAACCCCTGCGGGAAATAAATCAGTTGTATATGGGTGGGGGATGATGGAAGAACACTGGACTGTGACCCTGAAGACCTGGTTTGGGGTTGGCTCTGCCACCCACTAGCTCTGTGACCTTGGGCAAGTCCCTTCACCTCTCTGACCTCAAATCAAGACTTAGAAAGTGTATTTCCCTGCCTGGCCTCTTGTTTTCATAGGAATATGAATGGAACTGACCTCCCCTCCTGCAGCTCCTCCACAGCTCAAAGCCTTGAAATAAATATGGAATAGCCTGTGAGGGCTCCCTAGGAAGGCCATTGGGGACAACGGAAAGTATCCCTTGACCCTTCAGCACTGTACAGATGGGCAAACTAAGGTGCAGGAAAAGGGAGTGACTTGCACAAGGTTATCCATGGAAGCTATCGGTAAGGTCAGGATTCAAATCCAGCTTAGTAGTGATGGTACCAAGGGTGGTATGGGAGATTTTAATCTCCTGTAAGTTCCTACCAGCCCCTAAGCCATGCCCAATGAAATAGTAATAATAATAAACACACATTTTAGATCCTGTGTAGAGTGTGAATAAAAGCATCTTCAGAAAACCTTTCTGTGTTTATTTACCCATAACACCCATACTCTGAGCAAGCAATGTTCGCTGGCCTCCAGAGATGTCCAACCTTCCATTAGACTGCTGCGGCCCATAAGGCTCTCCTGGGGAAACCTGGGTGGCCCAAGCAGGCGTGGGCTCCTTGCACTCTTCCCAGAAGTCTGCATTCATGAATACAAAGCATCCCTGGATACCTCCTCTCAGCGCCCAGCTCTCCTTACTGAGAGGAAGTTTCTCAGATGCAGCTCAGCTCTCCTCTACCACTGCCCTTCCATTGGTTCTAGGTAGACAAAGCACAATACAAGAAAGTGTCTGTGATTTACAAAAGAGTAATGGAACTTTCATGGCAATTTCAGAGGGAACTCTGTGTGTCTTTACCTGGTGCATAAAGGAAGAGTTTCTGAGCTTGCCCTTGTACCAGAATGAACCACAGCATGTTAAAGATGCAATCACCCTTAGAGACCTCCAATTCAACCCCCTCAGGTTCCAGATGGAGAAACTAAGGCTCAGAGAGGGGAGTGGGCCTTAGAAGCCTAACAGCAGAGTCATGACTAGAAACCTTTTGGTTTAGCCCCTGCAGCCAATTTTTTTCCACGCTCCCCTGTACCCTGCTGCCTCTTGTGTCCACATGTAGACTCACCCATGTGTGTGCTAATGCAGGCTGACGGCTGCTGGGAGGGTCACACATGGAGCCACACACCGGCCCATTCACTCTGACACATACCCCAGCTGGCTGTCCCCTGACACGCACTCCTCCATCGCCACTCACCAGCACCTACCCATCCCCCCATCCATTCCACCCTACAGCCCCTACACCATCCTTGGCCAAGTGCACAGCCAGTCCCACAGCCTGTCCCACAGCAAATTGTGTGCCCCCCACCCTGCTGGCTGCCCCTGTGTCTCTCTGTTGATGTGACTGCCCACAGCTGTGGAAACAGTGGGCTGGGAGGTATTCAGGGAGGGATGGGATGCTCAGTGCCACAGAGATGTATGTGTGTGCAGTGTTCCTACAACTGTAGGCTGGATCCAGAAGGCTCCACTGGGAGACCTGGGGCCCAACCACACCCTTCAGAGGTGTCCAACCCACAGGCCGCAGACCACATGTGGCTCAGGATGGCTATGAATGTGGCCCAATACAAAATCGTAAATTTACTTAAAATCTTTTTTTCCCTCATCAGTTTTTGTTAGTGTTTGTGTATTTAATGTGTGGCCCAAGACAACTCTTCTTTTTCCAGTGTGGCCCAAAGATGCCAAAAGGTTGGATACCCCTGCTTAGATAAAGCACAGCAAAGGGAGGAATGTTTCGAGAGAAGAGGAGACAAAAGGAGACAGGGCTAAAGAGCCTGTGAAAGATAAACCGAGGAATAGAGGCCTGGAGGCCTATTCTGGCAGAGGTGGGACCTATCCTGGAAAAGTAGCCAGGCAGCCATCCAGAAAGTGTGAACTCAGGGGTCACTGGACATTAGCCTGCACTGGGGTGGGGAAGAGTGTAAGTAGGGGGCAGGCTCTCTAGAGCCAGGGGGAGAAGTTGCTGAGCTGAGCTGATGAGAGGCCAGGCAGTGGCCTCTGAGCACAGAGGTCTGAGGGTGGTAACTCTCTTGGGCTGGATGCAGTTGGGCACTGCCTGACACACTGGGTGCCAGCACGATTGCTAGACGACTGAATGAGTTAATGAATGAATGAGCTCTGTCTCCCTTTATCATCATAAAAGAGCCTGGGCCTGAGCCCACTTCACAGCCAGGGCTAGTTTTATGTGGCTCGCTGTGTGAGGGAGGGTTAACAGGACTGCTGCCTGGAAAAAAGAACCTAAGCCCCTGGGCACTGCTAGCAGTACCAGGCAGCCTGGCACACTGGCACACAGCAGGTGGGGCCCTGGCTTTTCATTTGCCTGGGCTGCAGCGCCCCTCATGGCCATCTATTCTAACCTCCCCCCTTCCTCCATGTTTTAGATAGGGAAACTGAGACTGAGGTTGAGGGATGAATTTTCCAAGATCCTGCAGCCCATTGGCAACCAGAGCTCAGCTGGGAGCTTGCTTTTCTCACCTGGTTTGTGCAACCTGCTATCTGCCCAACCCCCACCCACCCACTACCACCTGTCTCTGTTGTCTCTGCAGCAACACTCTCATCCCAAAATGCAATGGCTTGTGGGCATGGGAGAGCCATGAAGAAACCTGGAAGTGTGGAGAGACAATCAAGAGCAGAGATGATGTTCTTTGGGGAAGCAGAGCGGGGAGTGCCTGGCTGTGAATGGGAAAAGTGCATAGAGGAGATAGATGTTTGCCACAACCCCTCTGTACCACCCCCACCCCAACACTGCTGAGGTCAAGCCAGGTTCCCCTCCCTGCTGAAGGTCCACAGGGCAAAGTTTGTCTTCCCCACACAGCACACTGTACACCCATGCACAGAGAGCCGGCATATATGTCCCATTGTGTCACAGAGGCAATAATTATGAAGAAAGTCTTCATCCCCTGCCACCACACAGCAGGGCCTGGCATTGAAGCTAGAAGGGAAGTACTGGGTGGCTTGGGGGACAAAGGCCCTTGGATTCCACGCACCACTGATGGATATTTTTCTTGTTAACACACAATGCTGCTTGCATAACTGGAACTGGCTAGACATTGTGAGAAATGTTTAGAGCTTGAGAAAAAACAGGAGGAGGAATAAATAGCCACAAAGCCACAGGGTCCCAGGGGCTGCTCTCCCGAGGATGTTCTGCTCCTCCACCCTCCCACACTCACATGAATGGGGGTCTGGAAAGGAGGCCACAAGAGTAGAACAAGCTCTCATGTCAGCCTCTCTGACTGGGCCCAATGACTCATGGGACTCTTCTCTGTGGACAGAACCACAGGGTCTCCATGGCACTTCATCTGTTTGCCCAGCTGGCCCAGCACCACATTGCCTTCCAGGCCTGGCTTCCCACCAGGTCCAATCTCCAGGCAGGGTCTAGGCTGGGAGGGCATTTGGTGGATGACTCTTGGGCCAGGGACTAAGGGATGTCTCCACACTCCCTGTTTACATAGTGAATCCAATTGTTTCAATTCAACCCTGACTGTAGTCTTAGCCCTAATTCCATTCATGAAGTGATCCCCAAGGTGGGAAGCAGTGGCTTAAGGGCCTGGGGAAAATGTGGGCCAAATGATAAAAGAGAATCAATTTTATCAGATGATTTGGGAGAACTACTTTGGCCAAAAAATGGCCAACTTCTTCATCTCCTCAGCTGGCCCCTATGCATTGTAGAATGAATAGTTATTATTTTATACAGAGGACCAAGGGAAAAAAGACAAAGGAAAATGTGCCAGGATGCTTAACCTAAGTACATAGGAATACACCCATCTCACCATAAGGATAAGTATGTGAGGCAAATGAGCAAAAATGACATGATGCTCCCCCTTAATGGCCCAGGGCCAAGCCAATCAGACCCAGAGCCCACCTTTCAGATGGACACTCGCTCCCTAGAGCAAACAGAATGTATAGTGAGGCCCAATGACCTCTGAGATCCTCCCATTCTAGGATTTGAGACAGGAATGGGGGGAATGGTCAGACACATTGCATTCCTTGGGCCCCTGCCACTCAGTTATTATGCCTTTTCTGGAGGCAAGATTTCCTGGAACTTCATTTTCTTCCTGTTCACCTCTGCCCTTCCCATCCTCAGAAACTCCCAACCACCTTTTGAGAGTGTGACTTCTTGAAAAGAGCTCATTCTGGTCCCCAAGCATCCCCACTCCAATTCTCACTCTGCCTGCCGCCTGCAAAATGGGTAAGGGGGATCTGGTGACTGGCACCCCTGGATCCCTAAATGAGAAGCATGTTTGTTTATAGCCAGATGAAATCCATCCCTACTGCCACCCCCTTCCCCCGGCCACGTCTGTGTATACGTCTCAGAAGTTCCTGCCATGGCCTCTACACCAAGCTGGCTTATCCCAACCTTCCCACCCCTGGATCCCCGAGAGGCGGGGCTGAGGCAGCTGCCACATTCAGCGTGGCAGAGCCCCTAGCTCAGTACAAATCAGAAACACATTGGAGGCAGGCAGGCCGGCAGGAGCAGACAGGCCGGGGCTGGGGCCCATTAAGGCCGGAGCCCGGCCGCACTGTTCGCCGTCTGAGCAGAAGGTTTCAGGTCTGCCTCCTGATTGTTTGTCTCAGAGATGAGAAAGGCCGGGAAGGCAGCTGACAAGGACCATGGGGGGTGGGGAGGGGTTCAGGGAGGCCCTGGCTCTCACCGGTTCTCCCCACCCTGGAACTTACAGAGTGCAGGAGAAGCAAGCTGCCTCGTTTCCCTACCCCCAATCCCAAATTCCAAACAGATGTGCAGTCAGATTCTTCCTCTCCTTGGTTGGGGGAAACAAAAGAAATTAAAAATAGGACCCTAGAGACACAACTTTCAAGAGAACCCTAATTTTAAAGAAGAGATGAAAGAGAGACACAGGAGGAACTTCCGGAGGCGCAGGTGAGGTGGGAGAGGTGGGGGCTAGCAACTCGCCCCTTCCCCTAAAGACGAGTTCACAAAGATTCCTATCTCAGGTTGGGCAATTGTTAGGGGGAGGGGGTGTGCCTGGAAGGATGATTACTCTGGGAGGTCCCACTGAGTCTCAGATGTAAAGGATTCAAAGATGTCTGCAGACATGAAGAGAATCGATGTATCTTGATTCAATGAGTCCTGACTTAATAAGGGCTGGCATTAGAGATCCTGGAGCCCGCCCCTCACTCAGAGACAGAGACTCCGAGGCCCAGAGAGGGGAAAGCATTGCTCAGGGCAGCACAGCAGATCGGACTCTGGACTAAATGAGAAACAGGAGGCCTCCCGCCCACCCCCATGCAGTGCTTCTTTCATTTCACACTGCCCCCTTTCTTGGTGTTCTGATTGCATAGACAAGCAGATTCCCTATCCCTCTCGGTCTGTTTTGCCCAGGTTCAAACCTAGGGTTTAGACATAGTCTTTCCTGGGATCTCCATGACGTCTGAAAGGTCTCTTTGGATTTGCTTGGAAATCTTGGCTCCCTATGAGGAGGTTTCTACTAGTGCCCCCCAAACCCACCGAGACCAGCCTGAAACATCCACGATTGGTTGTGGGCAGTGTGATCAAAAGGTGAGCACCTAGGCTTAGGTGACCTGGCCAGTGGCCTTGTGTCTGGTAACACAGCTTCTGGCTTGCCCCTAACTAGGCCTTTCCCTGGGGCACCAAGAGTCTCATGCTCAGTCCTGTTACAGCCTCTGCCCAGCTCCTCCCTCCATGCAGATCTGCCCGCCTCCTTGCCAAGTCTTCTCTGGCTCTCATCTCCATCCATGCCCACCAGAGGCCAGGCTAAGGCTGTCTCTGAACGCCCTCTGGGCTCCTGGCAGAGCTTGGCTGGCAGGGTCTCCCAGAACACATACATGCGTACACACGCACAGACACTTTGTGTGTATACTCACATCGCATTTCCAGAAGCATCTGGTGATGGTTGCTCTGCTATTTGGGCCTAGGGAGCTGATGAAGCCCCACTCTACCATTAAGAATCCTAGCCTGGCAGGAAGCGATGGCACATTGTCCATTCAAAGCCTTGCCCTAGGGGGCTTGGAAACTTCTGACTGTGTTGGTGTCCATGTCAATGCTGCCAAGGATCAATGCTAAAGAACAGGTTTGGGGAGATAGTGGCCAAGGAGATGAGATCTCTTTCAGTAGCGGTTCTCTCTCTCCCTTTCTCTGTCCTTCCCTCCCTCCCCCATCTCTTTTTTCTCTTACAGTAAATTTCAAACAGATGGGCAAGTCTCCTCTCCCCCTTCTGAAGTTGAGGGGGAATGTCAGCCATGGGGGGACCAGAAATCACTCCCTCCTCAGACTGGATCATCTCAGCTTCATTGGGTCTCCTGTTCCAGTGTCTCACTCCTCGCTGGATTAGGCCAGACATTAAAAAGTATTTCCTCCATCCTTGTTTTGTTCCGAGTCTACTATTGACACTTGTGCTTTCCTCTCTGCAGGACCTCAGACACAGTAGGATGGAGGAGGAGGGAGGGGAGCAGGACACACTTTCTAGGATTCAGCAATCTTCAGAGCCAGACCCAGGCTGCAACCCCATTATCAAGGGGAAGAAGAGCTCCATTTGTGCACATGACTGAGAATATCAATGGAGTGTTGTGTCTGCCTACACAAGCTCTCTAAGCCTAGAGACAAGCACAGACAGAAACGGCAGCATTTATAGCAGTCAAGTGCTGCTTCTTGCTTTGCAGCAAGAGCTGGGCCTTGTTATTTGAGCTAGAGACAGAGGGATTTATATGTCTCCATGTGATTTTCCCTTGCAGAGCTGAGGCCCAGTATCCCTATGCATGGCAGGGCTGGCACAAAGCCTCTTACATCTAGGGATGGTCCCAGAAAGAGCAGTGGGCACTGAATTGAGCCAAACTGCCTGGTTTCCTGGGCCTGAAGCCTCTTAGGCCCTCAGCTCTAGCCACAGAGTCACCACTGTGGGCTCTAGGATCGACTGTCAACCTCAGCTGAAGGATCCTGGCTGGGGATCAACATCATCTGCCACTAGTCTCACACCACCTTATGCCTGTGTCTTGTACCCCAGATCCACTAGCTAACCCTAGCCCATCAGCCTGGGCCCATCCTATGACTGCAGAAAAATGCCGTAAGAGGAACACAGTCCCAGCTCACTTTCCTCACAAGTGATGATAATAATGACACTAGCACCTTTTGAGTAGTTAGTATGTGCTGGACAGTGTTTTAAGAGCTTTACAGATATTCTGAGACCCAGGATCTCTAGTATTACTCACACTTTACAGATTAGGAACCCAAGGCACAGAGAGGTTAAGGTTAAGTAACTTCTCCAAGGTCATACACCAAGTGGCAAAACTGGGATTCAGCCCACTATAGACATCAGGCCCCCAAGTATATAATCACTGCCTTCCAGGACTGCTTTCCTCTCCCTCCTTGTCCTCCCGGTCTTGCCAGGATTGCAGTTGGGCCTCCCTGTCCCACATCCTGTGGCTCTGCATCCATGACCTGCCTATCAGAATCTCCATACCAGATACCACCCACCTGCCTGACTCCTGCCCAGCCTCCAACCCTGGGGTCTCTGGACTCCCTGCCTGCCATTCTGGACCTCAGCTTCTTAACATTTTCTGGAACTCTCCTCGTGACGCTTTGGTTTGCAGCCCGTGCTCAATCCACTGAGCTACGCCAGCCAGGTTGGGCTTCTCTTTGGATCTGACAACATAGCAAGTTCTGCTGGAGATTTTGCACAGTGCTGACCAATAGGAATATAATGCAAACCACACAAAGCATTTTCTAGTAGATAAATTTAAAAACTAAAAGAAAGGGTGAAATTAATTTTAAGAACATATTTTATTCCACTCACATAATATTGTTCCCACATATAATCAATATCAAAATTATTAATGAGATCTTTTACTTTCCTTCTTTCACACTCAATCTTCTAAGACTGGTGTGTATTTTATACTTCCAGCACATCTCAGTCCCAACACAGGCACTGCCATACTAAAGAGAACAGATCCAGGGGTGAGCATGAGCCTGGAGCAAACCCAAAAACAAACGATAACTAAGATTAAGCTGGGGGCTGAGGGGGAAAGGATACTGATCTGGGACTTCAGAGATCTGGTCTACTCTTGGTGCTGATGCTTAGTCACAGGCAACCTTGCATAAACCCCTCACCTTCTCTGGTTATTACAATGAGAAGCTTGGCCTAAAGACCCTTCTGGCTTGAACATCTTAGATCCACACCCCTCCCATCTCTGCTACATGCCCGTGGTATCTAGTAATGGAAACTCAGTCCAGAAAGTGATGAGCACCCTTTCTCCAGAACGTGAAATTGTGGCTTCCACTGCCTCTTCCTCATTGAGTGGAGCTGGGTACTTCATTCCTCATGACCAGGGGATGCTGGAACTTGGCCTTGGACTATCACAGACAGACTCCTAAATCTGTGCAAATCGAGTCAGGCCATCTTCCCAATAACAAGTTTGAGCAGAAGCAAGCCCAGTGGTGTCCAGAGCCATCAATTCTCACCTTTTTAGAGAAACTGGCTGACTCAGTATGTCTCAGTCTTCATTCATGCAACACCCCCCACCCCACCAACCAAAAACGTTTAGATACAAGCTTGATTTTCTGGAGGCTAGACCATGGGGTGGATAGGAATAGGTACATTGAATATACTTTTACCAACTATACTTGCCCTTGGGAATTCTGCAATCTACCACCCCCATACCCCTACTTTCTGTCCCAGCTCAGAGTCACTGGCCTAAACCAAAACCCTACAGACTTTAGAAGAGGGTTTTTACTAGAGTTCTGCACCTGAGACTTGAAGAGACAAAGGAGTTTCCAAGTGATTTGGATTAGTTATAATACAACTGGAACTAGTTTGGCCTATTAAAATGATTCTTCTAAAGAAAATATAGCCTGTTTATGCCCTGATAGGGTGGCTCAGTTGGTTGGTACGTCGTCCTATACACCAAAAGGTTACAGGTTTCATCCCCAGTCACAGCACATGTGGGAGGCAACCGATGGATGTTCCTCTCTCACATCTCTCTCTCTCTCTCTCTCTCTCTCTCTCTCTCTATCTCTCTCTATCTCTCTCTCATCTCTGTCTCTTTCCCTCCCTCCCCCACCCCCTTTCTTGTCACTCAAATCAATAAGCATATCCTTGTGTGAAGATTTTTCAAAAATGAGAATATAGCCTGTTTATAGTCATCATTGGAGTCAAATGACCTTCTGACCTTATCACCAAGGTCATGTCTATAGAATCAAAATAAGTATTCTATTTCCAGTTCATAAAATGATTTTTCTTTGGTGATTCAAGACTTTATGAGGGTGCAATGGCCCAACATATGTGTCTATAGGGGCAAAACCTTATATATGGATACCAGAAAACAGAGAAGGGGACATTTTGCTAGGACATTACCCCTGACAGCATTGTTTCGGATTTGGTCTCAGCTCCTGGCTTTAGGATCTGTAGGCAAGTTTCTTCCTTTCTCTGAGCCTCTGTACCTTCACCTATAAGTTGGGACAAAGCAGAGCATGCCCTGTCCTGCCCTACTATGCCCCAGAGCCATTGTGAGGGAGAGCTTGATGCTATAACCAACAGGTGGGAATGGACTTGGTAGGTTTCCAATTGTTGAACACATGTGAGGGCTTGTTTCCCCACTCAGAGGATAACTGGGGTGGGTGCAAATGTGGGAATTCTTGTGTCCTCTGGCTATCTATCTCCTGCACATTCAGTCTCAATGGGGAGGCTCAGGAAATGTTTCATCTACTATAGTCAAGAGGTTGCTCAGACACTGGGAAACAACTGGAGCCCAAGAGAGATGAGAGGCACCCCTGAGTCAGAAGTGAGGTAAGAAGAGGCAAAGAAGGTAAAAATCTTGAATAGGATCTTGAACAGAATTATTAATAATAATTTTAAAGCATATAGTGTCTATGTCAGTCTATTTTTTCAGAAAACGATTGGGTAAATATTTTTAATTAAATTTATTGGGGTGACATTAGTTAATAAAATTATATAGGTTTCAGAGGTGTACTCTATAACACATCATCTATATATTGAACTGTGTGTTCACCACCCCAAGTCAAGTCTCCTTCTCTCACCACTTATCCCTCCTTTACCCCCATTCCCTTTCCCTCTGGTCATCACCATACTGTTGTCTGCCTATGAGGGTTTTTTTTGCTTAATCCCTTCACCTTTTTCACCCAGCCCTGCAACCCCTATTCCCTCTGATAGCTGTCAGTCTTTCTTCTGCATCTATGAGTCTGTTTCTATTCTACTTATTAGTTTACTGTGTTCATATGATTCCATATATAAATGAGATCCCATGGTATTTGTCTTTCTCTGACTGGCTTATTTCATTTAACATAATGTTCTCCAGGTCTATCCATGATGTCACAAAAGGTAAGAGTTTCTTTCTTTTTTATGACCAAATAGTATTCCATTGTGCAAATATCCCATAGTTGTTTTATCCATTCATCCACTGATGGGCACTTGGGCTGCTTCCAAATCTTGGGTATTGTAAATAATGCTGCAATGAACAAAAGGGTGCATATATTCTTTCTAATTAGTGTTTTAGGCTTCTTTGGGTATATTCCCAGAGTTGGAATTATTGGGTCATAAGGTAGGTCCATTTTTAATTTTTTAAGATAATTCATACTGCTTTCCACAGTGGCTGCACCAGTCTGCATTCCCACCAACAGTGCACTAGGATTCCCTTTTATCCACATTCTCACCAGCACTTGTTGTTTGTTGATTTATTAATGATGGCTATTCTGACAAATGTGAGCTGATATCTCATTATAGTTTTAATTGCATTTCTCTGATGATTAGTGATGCCAAGCATCTTTTCATGTTTATTGGCTATCTGTATGTTCTCTTTGGAAAAATGTCTATTCAGGTCTTTGTCCATTTTTAAATTGAATTTTTTTTGGTGTTGAGTTTTAAAAGTTCTTTATAAATTTTGGATATTAACCCCTTATCAGAGGTATCATTGGCTAATAGGCACTCCCATTCAATGGGTTGTCTTTTCATTTTGTTGATGGTTTCTTTTGCTATGCAAAAACTTTTAGGTTTGATGTAGTCCCATTTGTTCATTTTTTCTTTTGTTTTCCTTGCCCAAGGAGATATATCAGAAAAAATATTGCTATGAGAAATGTCCAAGATTTTGCTGCCAATGTTTTCTTCTAGGAGTTTTATGATTTTGAGTCTAACATTTAAGTCTTTAATCCATTTTGAGTTTATTTTCATGTATGATGTAAGAGGGTGGTCTAGTTTTATTTTTTTTGTATCTGTCTCTCCAATTTTCCTAACATCATTTATTGAATAGACTATCTTTACTCCATTGTGTGTTCTTGCCTCCTTTGTGAAATATTAATTGACCACAGAGACTTGGGTTTATTTCTAGGCTCCCTATTCTGTTCCATTGATCTATTGTCTGTTTTTATGCCAGTACCATGCTGTTTTAATTACCATGGCCTTATAGTATAATTTGGTATCAGGTAGTGTGATAACTACAAATTTGTTTTTCTTTCTCAAGATTGCTGTGGCTAGTCAGGGTCATTTGTGGTTCCATATAAATTTTTGAAATATTTGTTATAGGTCTGTGAAATATACAATTGATATCTTGATAGGAATTGCACTGAATCTATAGATTGCTTTGGGTAATAGGGACATTTCAATGATGTTAATTCTTCCTATCTATGAACACAGTATATGCTTCCACTTATTTGTATCTTTTTAAATTTCTTTAGTCTCTTATAATTTTCTGAGTACAGGTCTTTTACATTCTTGGTTAAATTTATTCCTAGATATTTTTATGCAATTGTAAATGGAATTGTTTTTCTTATAGTTCATTATTGGTGTATAGAAATGCAACTGATTTCTGGATATTTATTTTGTGTTTTGCCACTTTACTTAATTCGTTTATCCATTGTAGTAGTTACTTTTGGTGGAATCATTAGGGTTGTCTATATATTGTATCATGCCATTTGCAAATAATGACAGTTTTCTTTCTTCATTTCTAATATGGATACCTGTTATTTCTTCTTCTTGTCTGATCTCTGTGGCGAGGACTTCCAGTACTATGTTCAATAAGAGAGGTGAAAGTAGACATTCCTGTCTTGTTCCCAATATTAAGGGAAATGCTTTTAGTTTTTACCTATTGAGTATGATGTTAGTTGTGGGTTTGTCATATATGGCCTTTAATACATTGAGGCATGTTCCTTCTATTTGCACTTTGTTGAGAGTTTTTATCATAAATGGGTGCTGGATTTTATCAAATGCTTTTTCTGCATTTATTGGTATAATCATATAATTTTATCCTTTGTTTTGTTTATGTGAAATATCATATTTATTGATTTGCAAATTTTGTACTATCCTTGCATCTCAGAAATAAATCCCACTTGATTGTGGTGTATGATCTTTTTAATGTATTGCTGGATCCAGTTTGCTAATATTTTGTTGAAGATTTTAGCATCTATATACTTCAGGGATAGTGGCCTATAGATTTGATTCTTTGTAGTGCTTTTATCTGGTTTTGGAATTAGGATAATGCTGGCCTTGTGCTAACAATTAGCTTGGGAGTCTTTCCCCCTCTTGAAATTTTTGGAATAGTTTGAGAAGGATGGATGTTAGTTCTTGGAATGTTTAGTAAAATTCTCCTGTGAAGCCATCCAGTCCAGGAGTTTGGTTTGTTGGGAGTTTTGATTTTTTGATTACTACTTCAATTTCACTAGGTGTAATTTGTCTATTCAGATTCTCTGATTCTTCCTGATTCAGTTTTGGAAGATTGTATATTTCTAGGAATTTATGTGTTTTATCCAGATTGTCTGATTTGTTGGTGTATTGTTGACACAGGTAAATATTTATCTTCATCACAGGTCTGGAAAATGAGAACTATTATTATCTTCATCTTACTGCTAAGGAAGCTGTGGCTCAGAGAAGGTAAGTCATTGATCCAAAGTCACAGAGCTAGGATTTGAATCCCAGGCTGTCTGATAAGGAAGCTATCCCCTGCTGGCACCATGCTGCTCCTGACTCCAGGACTGTTGGCAGAGCACATAATAATGTTAACAGTCTATGTCCTTTATGCATATTCACTCACTTAATACTCAGTCCAACCCATTGAATAGGAGAGGACACTGAGGAACAAAGAAAGTTAAGTCACTTATCTAAGACCACCCTGCTGCTAAGTGGCAGAACTGGAACATGAACCTGTCACCTCCTCCTCATGCTGCATTTCAGGCCAGGCTATGTTCCCCAGGTGATGGCCTGAAGGAGTCAAAGCCTATATAGGGTACCACCCAGGACCTCCTCTCTAGGCTGAATCCAGCACTCCTTTCCCCAAAGCGTTAAGCCAAGCCAAGCAGAAGCAAGCTCAGCTTTACAGGCAAGGTGGGGTAGTGGAAAGAATGTGGCCTCTGGCATCAGATAAACCTGAGTTGAAATCTTGGCTTTAGAAATTACTTTGTGACCTTGAGCAACTCACTAAACTTCTCGGGATGTCAGTGTCCTACAGCTAAGGACTGTTGTGAGAAGTAAATGAAATGGCTATGTAGAAACTCGAATTATATACTCTAAAGTGCTCTTGAAGGTTAGTTGTAATTGTTGTTCTATGGGGCTCAGTTCCTCTACCCAGGCTGTGCCAAAGCAGCGACCTGCAGAAGTGGGCTTTAGAAATGCTAATGCCCTGCATGAGTGACAGGCGGCGGACAATGGAGGAGGGCTCTGTGAATGGGGCAGCCAGGCCTGGGAGCGGGGCTCCCCACGTGGGAGCCGAAGAGGGGAGGGGGCGCCAGGGGAGAGGCCTTTCCCAGCAGAGGGGATCCAAGACTCAGCTAATTGGAAGGGGCTGGAGCAATGGGAGCTGGAGGGGGGAGGGGATTACCTGCAGGTCCGCTGCTGGGGGCGGGGCTCTTAGGAGGAAACCTGTGAGGAGCGAGGATGGGGACAGCTGGAGTCTTGGGCTTGGGGCTAGAGGTCGCAGACCCACTGAGTGGGACACGCAGAGATAAAGAGTAGGGGAGCTGGGGACAAAGGCCCTGGATCTGGGGACAGAGCAGGGTGTTCTGGGTTGGGCAATTCCAGGTAAGGAAGATGTGGTAACTAGTATCTAAACCCAGCCGGAATCCTGACCTCCTTGGGTTGACCTGGGAATCAGCCTCCTAGATGCATGTGAGAGACAAAGAAAGAGAGGGATGGGCTGGCAGAGGGGAGGCAGGAGCTGGGTCCTTAACCTTCTTCTTGTCCCCCTCCTCCTCCCCTCCATGCCTTCCCCCTCTTTCTGTCCCCTCAGCCCTCTCCCTTTGCCCTCCCATCCCCCTGCCCCATGAAGGCTGTTTTTGTTCCTCCTCCTGGCCTAGCCCCCGAGGTGTGCAAACAGGAAGGACCTCTCCCCGGGCAGTGAGTAAGGAGGGAAAAATGAGGTGTTGAAAAGATGACAAGTCGCCCTGTCAGAGCTCACCTTGGCAGGGAGCAGGCGGCAGGGGCCGGCGGGTGGTGGGAGGGGGTCTGCCCTGGAAGCCAGCCTACATGTGCCCTGAGCCAGGCAAGCTGATCCTCAACAAGCAGGCACTGTGTGTGCATTTGTTTGGTTTAGAAAAGACCCCCCCTCCATTCCCACCATCAAAGATCCCTTCCTTTCCTTCCCAGTAGGAAGAGTAAAGGCCTCTGGGCCAGCCGTATAGAGTATGATTGAAGGGGGTGGGCAGGAGGCCCAAACCCCTCTTTTTAACTCCTATATCCTATATCCTCCTGGACATCCCCCTGCATGTCTCAAAAGCACCTCAAACTCGAAATCCTAAACTGAATTCATCAATGCTTCTCTCCCACCCCTGCATTCCGTCCCTCCAATAGGGTTCCTATCTCAGTAAATGACCTCATCATCCAGTCACCCAAAAGCCAAAATCTTGGGAGTCATCCAAGAGTTCCTCCTATAACCAATTGGATCAGTCTCTAATCTGGTCAGTTCTCTTTCTTATCTCTCTAATCTGTCTTTTCTCTCCCTCCCCATGGCCAACACCCTATTTTAGTTTCATCTATTCACTCCTTTAACAACGATTTATTAAGCACCTACCATGTGCCAGGCACCGTGCTAGCCACTGAGCTGTGAATAAATCAGATCTGGCTCATGTTCCCATGGAGTTTTATGTCACATATGGCTGAGCTCACCACAGTGGGGAGGGGCAAACTCAAACTCTTCCTTCTAGAGCATAATGGATAAGAGCAGTGATTCTGGGTTTGGATTCTAGTTCTACCACTTATAGTTGTGTGGCTTTGGCAAATTACTTAATCTTTCTGTGCTTGGGTTTTCTTACAGGGAAAATGGGGGTGATTATAGCACCTACCTCATAGAGCTACTCAAAGGATTGAATATGTTCGGTATTTTAAAGTGCAAGCACAGTGTTCTATTAGCATCATTAATTTTATTATTTTAGTGTGAAGTGAAGCAAGGCCTGATGAGAGACCAAGTTATAGGAACCCAGAGGGAGGCCTGCCTGAGAGGCAATGGGTTGTATCACAAGAATCTGCTAGAAGGTGCTTGCAATGGCCCCATCAATAAGTCAGTATGGGAAATCCAACAGAGTCCTGATTAGCTTGGGCAGGACATTTTCCCTTCTGAGCCTAGGTTTGTTAAGGATAGCAATAAACAAGTGTCGAAAGCTTAATAGGCATCAGCACTTTAACTGCTCCACTCAAAGGGGGTTACTATTATTTAACTCCCATTTTACAGATGAGAAAACTGAGGCATGGAGACATTAAGGCACTTGTACAAGGCCATGAAGCAAGTGAAATGCAGTGCTGAGACCTGAAAGCAAATACCTTTGAGATTAGCGATCAAAGCACCTTCCTTTTAGAGCTATTGTGAAGATTGCACAATACATTTCCAGACGTGTTTGGTAGCGGACTGGCCAGCTGCCCAGGGAGAACTGTCTCCAGGCTGTGGGCTGCAGTCACAGGCTGCGGCCACAGAGGCTGGGCCAACAAGAGAAAGACTGGGCCTTGGGCATGTCACAGGACCTGAGCAGTGACAGAGTCTTAGGGACAGGTCAGAACCCCAGGTCAGAAACAGAGCTCAAGGTTAAGCCTGACTAGAGGCTCCAGGGACTCAAACCTCTGAGACTACATAAGATCAGAGACCATCTTGGTCACTTCTGGATTGCCCAGTGCTCCACAAAAGGAAGCCATTAATAAATATGGGAAGGAAATGCCACTTCTAGAGTGTCCCCTACATACTGCCACTGCACTAGTCCCCCACGTCCTCTTCACAGCAGTCCCATGAGGTTACCATCCCCATTTGATTGAGGAGGAAACTAAGGCCCAGAGCTAAGAAGTAGTCGAGTGGCTTTTTGAACACAGAGAAGAGGAAAAAATACTATAAAACCCCTCTCACATCTACAGCAGAGTAGGAAGGGACATTTTAGCGTCCTTCTAGTAACAGCAGACCTCATCACCTCTACTTTAGACTGTCCACTTACAGGCCACTGGGAAGCTCCACCTCTGTAGTGCCCACACCAGCTCAGGATTTTGGGTCCATCAGATCTGCATGTGTATGTTCTAGGCTTTGGCTGACAAGCCCCAGGAACTAGAGCCATAGAGGCCCCCACCCGGCACTGTCCTGACCCTGGCACTCTGGGACTTGTCTGCTTAGGAACAAAGAGACCAGTAGGATCTTCCAACCCCCACAGATCCAGCTGAGCTCCAGGGCAGCCTCTCTCCTAGCTGGGAAGACTCTGGGCAAGCCTTGGGCTTTTCTTTCCCCAGTGCCCAGTCTGTGAGGGAGGAGTCAGTGTGGCAGCCATGTCTAATCAGGCGGGGGCCCCATGACACAGAAGCTCCTTCATCTAGGCCTGAGGAGTGGTCATGCTGGGGCTCAGGGAGGGACGGGGCGGGGTGGGGGGAGGCAGACACAGAGCCTATCCACCCAGGACAGCCCACATTCCTCAGCGGGCCTGGAGGGGTGGGCATTCTCCACAGGAAGCCGAGCCCTTCACCAAGAGGGTCTCAACCGCCATCTGTGCACACAGACAGCGGTGAGCAAAGAACCTCAGCCAGCAGAGTCAATTGCACAGAAAAAAATAGCAAACATTTTACTTCCTCCTCCTCCTCCTCCCCCTCTTGCTGCACTCTGTTTCCAAAGGGAATGTTGGACTCCCTGCTAAGTATTTTTCTCCAGACTGGGCCAGGCATCCAGAGGATTCAGCCTTCCTAGGTTGCTGAAGAGAGAATGTGTGTGTGTGGAGGGGGTCTTTCCACCATGGACTAGGGGGTTTTCTCTGAGCTGCTGCAGCTTAGAGGGGAAAAAAAGAGCCAGAAAAGTGGGAACAACCAACAACCACCATTCCTTGATGCTTATATAGCAGATTGTGTCCATCCGTTATTTAATTTGCTCATTCCAACCACCCGATGACGTAGGGGTTCTTTTGTCCCATTTTATAAATAAGCTAAGCAAGGCTGGAAAGAGAGGGTATGTGCCCTGCTCACCACTCACAGTTAATTATCATGAAAACTGTTTCAGAGGCAGGTCTTTCTGCCCTAGGGTGGCTGACAGGTCCTACCTGGCTTCCCTGGGGAATAGCCCCCCTTCAGAGGCTTGAGTCAGTGTTTCACTAACAGTCAAATTATTTTTTGTACTTTTTCTCCCTGGTCACCTGCTTGTTGAAGATAATTTGAGAAATGCCCTCAAAATGGAAACAAAATTAAAATGACCTATAATCCCCCACTGAGAGAGAAGCACCTGTTACCAACATGATGGTGGATTTCCTGATAATCTTTTGGTTTTGCCCATGTCCAATCTGGAGGTCTCTTTTACATAGTGAAACCGCTCCAGGGACTGGGCCACCCTCTGGCCCCGACGCCATGTCTTCCTGAGGCCTGCTGGACTCTGCTTCCTCTTCTCCCTGTCAGGCCCGCCTGGGAGGTTTCTGGTTCACAGAGAATCATGCACACATGCCATACTATCAGACTATTCCATATATCCCCACCCCACCTTTGTTCATTCAGTTCTCTTTGCCTAAAGTCTTTGCCTTCCTGCCTCTCTCTCTTCTCTCTCTCCCTCTGCACTCTGCTATGTATACACATAGTCTTAAAAAATCAAATTAATGCCCTGACTGGTGTGGCTCAGTTGCTCGGGTGTCATCCCACAAAGTGAAAGGTTGCTAATTTGATTCCTGGTCAGGACACATGCCTGGGTTGCATGCTCAGCAGGCATGAAAGGCAGCTGATTGAAGTTTCTCTCTCACATTGGTGTTTCTCTCCCTCTCTTTCCCCATCCCTTCCCCTCTCTCTAAAAATAAAATCTTTTTTCAAAATCAAGTTAACAAAAGCTCCAAAGGGACAAACGGCACGTGAGGCTCCTTCTTGCCCCTGACCTCAGCTCCTGTTTGTCGTGTATCTTTCCAGAGACATTCTTGGTACCCAGGCCATATTGACATGCATGTATCTCTTGTGAATGTGCCTGGTAACTATGCCCACTGTTCTGCGCTGCCCTTGTGGAACTTCTTGGTTTCTGGATACTCTTGCACTGCAACACTGCTGGTCTGCAGCATGCTGGCCAAGGACGGTCTAATGAAGTGTCTGATGGTTGTGCCATCATTTATGTAATCGGGCCCCAGTGATGGATGTTCAAATGCTTTCCAGTCTCTTGCTACTACAAACAATGCAAGCCAATAAATATCCTTGCACAAACAACCTTGTACTTCTGCTCAGGTAGAATTTCTAGTGGAATTGCTAGGTCAGACAGTTTGGATTTTAAAATGCTAATGCATTTCCCTAAGGGGCACCCTTCAGACAAACCCACTCCCATTGATAGAAACCATTTCAAAAGGCAGAGCCTATCCTTCCTCCCTCCCTCCCTTTACCTGGCTAAAGCCTACTCACCTATGCCTACTTGGTGCTTTCCAAGTGACCTCACCCAGGATACCTCCAAGAACCAGCCCCCTTTCCCAGCACAGCCAATCACAATATTTGCTCCCAGGTCCTTGTGTGTTTGCCTCCATGTAGTGCTATCCACAGAAGGCTGTAATCCTCTCTTTATGGGTCTGTTTCACACACTAGACTGTGAGGTCTTTGAGAAAAGCACTAAGCCTTATTCACCTCTCGCAGAACCCCCCCATCCAACACACCGCAGGTCAACAAGTACAAAAGTAGGGCAAACGTAAGTTTATAGTTGCAAGTATTCGAAACACAGAGTTTGTGCTTGTATTATTATTAATTATTGTATTATTTATAGGACAGCTGTAAACCTACTTATGCCAACCCCTGTATTTGTTGAACTAGTCAGCTCAGGATTCCCATCTCCAAGTACAGTGGTGGGCAGGAACGCATTTACTGAATACCAGCCTGATCTGGGCTGAGCAGTGCCTTGGGTTTGGTTTCCCTGGGCCCTGCCTGGAGATTTGCCTTCAGGCATTTGGTGCCCTGTCCCTACCTCCTTTCAGGCTGGCTCCCAAGCCCTGCTTCAGCAAATTCTTCCGACTATATAAGCAGTTACTGTCTGTTAGTCCCTAGGTCCTGTGGAAGAACCCACCCCCTTAACCCCACCCCCAAACCTATGACTTGTTTCTCCCCTTCCTTCCAGGCATAGGACTGGTGCCCTATTATCTTGGTGCCCCAAGGCTGCTCCTGCCTGATGTTTTAGTATGCTGCTGGGAGGCTGGCAGCCTGTACCATTGCAGCACCTGAAGGGGGATGGGGAGAGTCTAGCTGCAGGCAGTCTGGGCTCTTATGCTGAGGATCAGACCCCTACCCAATCCTCACCTCCTGGGGGCTAGGATGGGTGTGCAGAAGACACTTCTGCTGCCCACCCCCACCAAGCAGACATAGTCTTGCTCTCTGTTCAGAAGCGCCGCCATATTTCTGAACTTCCTTACCCTTCACCTTCTGTGGCTTACAGCTGGATCCAGAGACATCATTGAATGTGAACCAGTCTGGGGAGGTCTTATCCCAATGTAAGGGGTGACGAGGCCTTACTAACATTTAACCAACCTCTTTGAGATAGTACAATAAATTCTGGAGGGAGGAAACAGGATAGGAGGCATACATGGGGCTGCAGAAACCTGCAGTGGTGTGCCCAGCTGCAAAGGTCCATTCTGCAGAAGCAAATGTCAAGGCAAGCTGAAAATGTTGTTCAGGGGTTCCAGAACCCATCTTGCTCCATCTTTTGGGCCTCATTAAAGGCTGTAGTCAGATGGCAGATGGACAAGCACCCTATCAACTCCATGTTTGTCAGACATTCAATTCAGGCCAAAGAGCAGTGGGCTGAGGCTGGTTGTCATATATTGCTTCATCCTCAAGGTGAGCACCATTTCCTAGCCACAGACCCTGTGCCTGAAAACAGCCTCTGAACCCCTGCAGATTCAGCAGGACAAACAGAAAAGGAGAGCAGAAATTGACAGGAGGGGAGGAGGGCTGCCAGGGCCTGCAGACGATGTGCTTTGGGTGGGGCTACGGCTTGGTCTGATGAACCTGGTCAGGCCAAGCCTCCCTGACTCCTCCTGGGCTCTCCAAACATAACCTGTGCCCTGAGCCTACCCTAGCAGAGGACCTCTTCACCTTGCCAGCAAGTGTTGCTGAACACTTGAGCCAAGCACTGGGTGCAGGGACTGTGGAAATGCCTTAGACATAGGTAGCCCCTGACCTCAAGGACCACAGGGATGAGATACAGACAGGGAAGGAGCTAGGACTATCAGGAAATAATTGTTTTCAGGAACTTACATGTGAACAGGACTTTTCAAAGGATGAGTGGAATTGGCAGGGTTGGGAAGGACATTTCAGATCAGAGGTCCAGGCACAAACATAGAAGGATCTAGTTGGAATGGGTAGTTAAGAGAAGGTAGGGCTTTATGACAGTTCAGCTGTAGGGCTAGTTGTGGGGACCACCTCAGGAAACTGGGGAGCTCTTTTGCAATACATAGTGGTTTATGCTACAAATAAGTGACCAAAAATGTGAGGCTATTTAGACCACAGCCAGGAAATAAGCCCATAAACCAAGAAGTGTAGTGTGGTGGGTGGCACCTTTGATGAACCTGCCAAAGGACCTACTCTCAAAAGTGACTGCTTTGTGTGGAGCGGCGCCCGTGACCTGCTGTTCTAGAGCCATAGCTCCAGGTGCCAATACTGGGTCCCACTGCATTGTAAATAGAAATTGCCTGACCCCTGGCCATTTGGGATATTTCACGTGACTAGGAAAACAGGCACAAAAATGGCCTATGGTATTGGTAAGCATGCCATTTGGAGTTCTTTCTTGTAAACAACAGAAACCAACTCGAGTTCATTTAAGCTGAAGTTTTATTGGAAAGCTATGGAGGGGGGCTTGGGGAATTTTCTGGGAGGCCGAAGAATCACAACCTGGCAGTAACAAGGGAACTGGGAGGCCAAGGACACATACACATCCTACACAGGAGCTTCCGGCCACCAGCGCCGTCAGCTCAGACCACACTGTCATCACCACAGCAGCAGAGGGGAAAACACCTGGTGACCTCAGCACCTCTCACTTCCTCCCTATGGACTTAAGGTTCTGAACACAAGGGTCTGCTGCTCTTAGCTGAGGTCCAAAGTCCAGGCTGTTTGGGGGCCTGGGGTCCAAGTCCCTTACCTTGTGGGTGTCTCTGGTCTAGAGAGCCTCACCTCCAGAAGGACCCTCTGCAGTGACAGGCTTCTTGAACACCAGCAGGGGCTGCAGGCACTGGGGAGGGGTCCCCTTCCCCAGATTTATTTACTAATTTTGACTCAAAGAGCAGGAAGATGACCAGGACCCATGGGTGCTCCTAACATACCTCCTTGTGTGGTGCCAGTCAGGGTGCAGCAAAGGTTAATATTAGGCAAACCACCACACCCCTGCCCAACAAGGGCTCTCTAAGGTCACCTGCTTGGACTTCGGAGTCTGCGTGGCAGCTGAGGTGCTGGCAGAAGGCCAAGGGGTAACATGCAATGTCTGCAGGGGACCAGGTGCAGAAAAAAAACATCATGGCTTCTACCCATGTTTCCATACTTGCAGTGAGAGAGCAATCATCTTGCTTTTTTATTCAAACATTGGAAAGTTTTTTGATTTTATTTATTGTGCTAATAATCATGAAAACACACTGTAAAAAACATCACATGAATTGATTAATATTTCAGGTGAAAAATCAAAAGCCCCCTTCCTCATTCCTTTCCCCCAAGCCCCTGTCCCTCCCCAGAGGTGGCCACTGCCATCAGTTAGCATGTAGCCTTCCAGACACTTTTATGCATTTTCATATATAGTGTGGTTTTCTAAGGTTTTATTTTCCATAAAGACTGTAAACATTGCTCTACAATATGCTTTTTTTTACTTATATGCTGGAAATCTTCCCATACCAGTATGTATAGTTTTAACTGCTGCATAGTATTAAGTCACATTACCAAAGTATTTTAAGGCAGGCTGAAGGACAGGCCCCACTTTAGATTTTGAAAGATAGCTATTCCTCAAACTGCTCTCCAAAAAGACTGCTATGGTTTACATTCACACCAACAGCAGGAGTGCTCCCATTTCTTCTGTTCCTAGCCCAAACTAGATATTATCACAACGCAAAATCATTGCTTTCTGATGGACACAATCAGAAAATGTTTCATTGTTGTGTTAATTTCCATGTCACAAATTGCCAGTGAGGTTGAACATGAAACATTAATGATATCCAGACTGCTGGAGCTGAAAACACCTCTCAGAAACTGTTGGGAGGGGCATAAATGTGGATACCTTGGAAAGCAGTTTAGCAATATCTAGTTTGGATGAAGATGCTCAGATCCTAAGACTGCAAAATTTTACCTCCAACCCTAAGTAAAACCCAGAAATTTCATCTCTGTATATAGAGAAACTCACACATGCACATGGAGACAGCTCTTAAATATGTTCATTGATTGCCACAAAATACTGGGAAGAACCTAAGTGTCCACCAACAGGGAACACATAAATAAATTGTGGTAACTCACACAACTGAGTATTTAGTATACAGCAGTTATAAATGCATGAACTAGATCAACATGTATGAAAATGGCTAAATCTCAAAAACCATGTTGAGTGAAAAAATCAAGTTGCAAAACAATGCACACATTCTATCAATTATGTCTATTTTAAAAACAGAAACATTCTATATTGGATACACACACACACACCTATATACAAAAATATACATACATATGTACATATACATACACACATACATGTCTAAAAACAGACAAGAAGTAAAGACACCATTTCCTGGCTAGTTCTTACCTCTTAGAGAAAGGTAAATATGACAGGTGAGGAACTTCATTTGTACCTAAAATAGTCTCTTTATTGGAGAGAGAAAAAGAGAGAAATTGAGAGAGAGATCTGAAGCCAACATGGCCAAATGTTACGGCCTGTTCACTCTGTGTAAGTGGGTGCCTAAATGTTTTCCTCAGCACTTGTCTGGCATGTATTTTTCTATTCTTTTTGTATCACTGTGTTAAGGTGTATAACCCGCATAGAGCTTTATGTTTTTTAACCATTCCCTCTGGGAGTGTCTGTTTTCTCAAAGGGGATTTTAACTCCATCACTCCTACATGCAGTTTTGATTTACTCCTACCATTGTTCTTTCATTTCACCATGCTTTCTCGTTTCTCTCCTTCCCATAGACGGACAGAGTATTCTGTATGCAGCCTTTGCCCCACAGTAGTTTGATAACCATGCACTTTATTTCTACTTTTAGAAATAATTACCCTTAATTTTTTGCTGTTGTCAGTGTCAGCATTTCCAGTAGAATGAAAGTTTTTCTACTTATTTGGGAACACCAAAAACCCTATTTTGATGCAAATACAGGGCATCCATTAAAAAGTCACTTAATACCATTGTTTTTGACAAAACCAAACAATTCCACTGTACCATATAAAACCAAAAGAAGAACTTTAATAAGCTTTTACTGCACTGCAATTACAGGAACATTAACCCATAACATGCAACAGAAATAGTGAAGCCTTTTGGACATATTTAACAGATAAACTTGATGTTACAATTAACAGCAACATATTCTACTGAAGAAACAAATGCATCCCATTTCAATGTTCAGGTTAGGAAATGTTAGGCTCTTACCACCATCTCAGGTAGCATTTAGAATGTTTAGTTTTTTCCTTTCTGAACTCTAAAAGACAGTATGATTTTAAAGCAATCATACACAACCATTTCACATTGAAAATGATCACAAGCAATCAATCAAGTAGTGGATGAGTGGAGTGATTAGTTTCATTTCAATTGTTAATTTTGAGATGGCCCCTGCAGTACTGTGGATTTCAGATGGGGAAAATGAGAAGACCAGGGGTGAAGAGTCTTGGTCTTAGAGTGGGGGAGGGAACATGCAGCGGCACACGGGGCAGGTGCCTGACTTCTGAAGCCAGATGGACACACATGGCTTGTGGAAATAGTGGTGGCACGGCAACTCAGTTGCCACCTCCCCCTTCACATATTCACTGCAACATATGGGGCAACACATTTCTTGCCCCACTGCACTGTGGTCTTCAGTGACCAGGATCTCAGGGAGACTGTCGATGCTCTCCTTGCTTGCTGGTGGATTGGCCACTTCCACGTCCACTGCAAGAGATTCCAAGTGTGCAAGGGCCGTTTCCATTGCCTGGGCCAGGCGTTCTTCAAGTGCCATGTATGTGAGGAACTGAGGATCCACATAGGAGATGGCTTCGGCCACCCCCAAGCCATCTGCAAAGCCATCAAAGAGGCTCCAATCCACTTCTAGGTCTTCACTGACGCTAGAGTCATCTTCAAGGTTGTTGTTGCCATCCAGCATGAATCCCCCAGGCTGTAGAACCTCCTGACTAGAATCATTATCCCCCTCGCTGCTGCTTTCTTTTTCATTGTACTGGAGCCAAGAGACTTGTCTTTCTCCTGGTGATGCCTGTGCATCTTCCTGAAGAGACAGTCCTCCAATTCCTCCAAGTTCCCTGCTGCCATGGCTGCCAGTGGCAGACCTACCAATGGGGCTAGCACTGGCACTGGCGTTCACTCTGGCTGGCTCAGGTTCATGCTCTTCTTTCCCAAGCAGAGTCTCCCAGCTTTCACCACTGGATGACAGGTTTTTCTCCCAGCCTCCATACCTGTGATGCAAAGCAGTAGTCCACTCTTTGTCGCTGTCAGAGTCTTCATCACAGTATTTGTAGTAATCGTCACTGAACATCCAGAAGTCTTGGTCAGCCATGGTCCGTTGCCATCTCGGCATCTTTTCTGGCTTCATTTGATTATTCCTGAATTCCCTCTTGTCTTCAGGGTACTTTAGCTCAAAGTAACCACTGGAATTCTCACCTCTGCCTCTTCTTGCCAGGTTGTCCAGGTGCCGATCACCAGTGCTGGCAGTATCCCTCCACCTGGAAGTACTGTGTGGCATATCGTCATCATCATCAGTATCAAAAAATATTTTTGGTTTCATGCAGTTTGGATTGGCCAGATTTCTGATTTTGGGCCTCACCACCGGTTCCTCTGCACCCTTTGGGGTATTTCCCCCCCGACCATAAATACTCACAGGAGCCCTGCTGGGATGCACAGGTAAATTCTGCTCCGGTTTCTCCTTCTCCAGGCTGTTGCCTTGTGCAGCTACCTTGCTGTCAGCAGCAGAGGTCTGAAGAGCCATGCCCTTTTGCTGCAGGAACTCAGCTCTGCCAGAACAGCGTGTCACTGCAGGGGCTGGGTCTAGCTTGTCAAGATCCTGTGTCACATCACGATTCAAACTAGAGAACTGGGGGGACACCCCAACCAAAGACCTCGCCTCTTTCTCTGGGTCATACAGCTTATCATCTTTGAACTTGCCAGTTTTCTCTCTCACTCGCACTCGCTCCAAAGGCCCAGCCCCCTCCTCCTCACTATCCTCTGCCCTGAAAGAGTCAATATGTCCATAAGCCATTCCTCTTCTGCTACCCGGAGCCCTGTACTCTCTTGGCAGGTACCTGGAATAGTCCTCATTATCAACATTCAGGCTGCTTCCTGAGTTCTCACTGTCATTCCAACGATGATGACTGCTGGAAAATGGCGATCGGCTCCTCTTGGTGGTTTGACTAGAGTCTGATCTGTGCATCGGGAGTTCAGATGTTGTGTTTCTCTGGCTGGAAATCCTTTCGTGCTGGCTCATGGATGGCCTGAAACTGACATAAGCATGCCTTCTTCCATACCTCCTACCTGTCTGGGACTGATACCCTCCTGCGGGCTTGAGCCATAGAGGCTTGCTAGATTCCTGACCCATTGCTGTGACTTAGGAGGGTTTCCAGTACAGCTGGGGCTCGAGTGGAAAGGCTCCTACTCCCTGCACACCTTTTGGAGATGGGAAGGTCAAATCAGTTCACAACAAAGGAACAGGGAGATTTCTTTCCACTTCAGCAGGCAGGTAACAGAAAGAATAAGGGGCCTTTAAAATTAGTTTCACTTTCTTCTAAAGCCTGTAGTAGCATTCCAGTGACTGTCAGGTGTAGACCTGGAACACATTTTTAATGTTGGCAAAATGATTACAAAACTAGGTTCGTAGGCAAGCCAGACTTAGGGGAGAATACAACAGAAGATGGGGGGGTGTGACTGGATGCTAGGTAGGTGGGTGAAGTACGATGGAATTGTGCCAACATAGGAAAAGGAAAGGCTGCTGTGGTTATTTTATGGGGTGTCTGCATTTTTCTGAGCCCTGGAGACATACAGGAGAATTGCACATTGGAATAGGGTGGAAAATATAGATCACCGTGTGTGCACCAAGTGCCTACGTGTCTGTCAGGAGGGGAGAGGCAGGTGGAAGGGGAAGCAGCAATCATGCAATGGAGACATGAATGTTTGTTGGGGGGACATACAGGTGACAGTGTAGTGGGAAGAAGTGTGAATATCACACAGAATGAGACCCATTCTGGATGTGCATATAAAAATGGCAGGTGTGGTGGGATGCCTTCAGAGGAGAGGGGTGCATGTAAGTGTAAGAGAAAGAAAATTTGTCTGTGTGTGTGACTGTATGTATGGTGGCTGGAACTATGTGGAGAGACACATGGGTTTATGTGTTTGTAGCAGGCCAGGAAGAGTATGGTGGCACTGGACAGGGGTGTCCGTGAGTTTGTGTGTTTCAGTCAAAGTGGAAGGGAACAATGGAGAAATGTTAGTTTCCCTGGAGGAAGATTTTTGTGAGTGTGAATGTGTGCACCACAGGGGCCAGCGAAGGAGGTCTGTCTGTACACATCTGTAGTAGATGGGAGAGCCGAGCTTTTGGGAGGGGTGTGTGAGGGGCACATGTGTATGTACAGGGCATGTGTATGTATGAATGACGAGCCAGCCATGTGAGACCATCCATATGTATGTATGTGGCTGACAGGGGGTATGGTAGACCTGGATGGTGAGGGAGTGTGTGTGTGTGTGTATGTGTGTACCTGGGGAAAAGCAAGGAAGGGCGTGACAGTGTGTAGCATGTGTCTATGTGTGCATGGGGGAAGGGTCATGCAGGAACCTTTAGTATTGGGTAGGAGAGGAAGAAGGGGCTTCCAATAGAAGTTTTATGTGGGTATGCATGTGTGTATGTGCATACTAGTGTGTGTCCCCGCGGGTGAGAGACATGGGGAGGGGAACAGGAAGACACTGGGATGGAGAGGAGACACAAGGAGGAGGGAGGGACAGCAATGTCAAATCAGAGATGGGAAAATATTCTAAGGTCAAATGCTAGATTCTAATCAATGTGGTGGGGAAGGGGGGGAGGATGGGTGTGGGTATGGTTTTTCCCTGGGAATAATTTATCTTTCTGACAACAATACACTTATCTAACAATGTTAACAATTTACCATTCAGCAAACTAACTGCAAAATAAGGGCAGAAAGGCCACGGAGTGCTCCGCAAAGTGGCTGAGAAGGGAGGAAAGGGAGAGGGGAAGAGAGGCAGGGTGAGTGCTGCGACCACCACTCCCTGTCAGTGATTAAAGCCATTCTAGTGGGGGCGCACCACAGGAAAGGGGCTGGGGGATAGAGGATGGGGCTCCCAAAGAGGCAGTTGGAAGACTCAGGCCTCCCTCTGCACTCAGATCCCACGATCACCCCACCCCTTCCCGAGGGGCTAGCCGGAAAATCTGTTCTTTAAAGCTCCTCCAAATTCTCCCTCCGGTGCCTGGCCACTCATGCCACAGCCCCGTCTGGGTGAATGCAGGACATCAACAGCCTTTCACTTACCAGTGCGTACAGACGCGTGTCCTCCAGAGGAGCAGCGCTCTTGGACCTCCGACCGCCACAACCGCCAGAGCCGCGGCTGCTCGCGGTCGGGCTCCTCCCCCGCCAGATAAACATCTAGCGGGCGGGCGTGACTGCAGCCACGGAAGTGACGGAGTCTTCAGCTGGGGCCGCCCTCTTCAGGTGGGAGGGAGGCGGCAGCTCTAGACAAATCGCGGTGGGCCCGCAAGCTTTATTTCATTTCAAATGATGAATTCGTCAAGGATACAGAAAAGAACAGGGAGAAATGTAACCAACAGCCAGCTATAACAAATGTTAACCATTTAGTAATACTCCCTTCTGTTCTGTTTTTTTTTTAATAAAATGAAATCTGCAAATTCTTTCTGATTAATTCCAATGTGAAAGTAATTATATTAATATATATCCTATGTTACATGTTATGGTTTGTACTGGAAGTATTAAAATTCTGAAACTATGTTTAGCATTGCAATAAGCTTAAATTTTTTCAACCTGGTTGAGGCAAATTGAACTGTTTACAGTGCAGTTTGTTGCTGTTAATTACAAATGAAGCTACTCTATCCAAAACAAATAATCAATCATGAAAAAAACAACACACGTTCACATTCTGCTAAGTTGTTTTGCAGTTGAGCAATATTACAGCTATGCCTTTTGAATTGATACAATCTCACTTCCTTTTGTAAAATGGCACTTCACAATATATCTGTAATATTTGCAACCAATAGAGAGCTCCTACCTTCACAACAATAGCAAAGTTTGGTTCTGACTAGAAATAAAATGCACAATGCAAGACCAAAAAAAAATTAGGGGTAATAACAGAATGCAAAAGAGATGTATGACTTTTAAACCATTAAAGAAATAGCATGTACAAAAAAAATTCAGTTTTAACAAAGCTCAGAAATGATTAGACAGGAAGCAAAAATGGATGAAAAGCCCCACAAAATGGAGGAATAAAACCAAAATATCAGTATGTATTATGGGTTACATCTATAAAAAACAAACTCTCATTTTGAGCATTTTGTTTTAAAAAATCTACTGATAATGCTGTTTATATGAATTTCACCTAAAGCAAAAATAATTAATTGGAAGTATATCCCAGTTAAATATTGGCAGGAAGGAAGGAAGGAAGGAAGGAGGAAATGTAGAAAGGGAGGGAAGGCAGGAGGGAGGAGAAAGAAGAAATTTTCTTCTAAAAAGAAAGAGAAGGGAAGAAGGAAGAACGGAAAGAAGGGAAGAGACATGTAGTAAATGTTAATATAGGAAAAATCAAGAATTCAAACTAAAAATCATTCAAGAGAGCAAAACGGGTTGCTCCATTAACTGAGAAGATATAGTCACTAAAATTTATATGCCAATAAATGTAATTTCAAGATATATAAGGCAAATGTTGTTAGAAATGTCAAGAGAAATCAGAAAGTCTGCAATTATAGCAGGACACTTAACCACACTTGTTATGATGTAGATAGATCAAATAAACTAATAAATTAGGATATAGAGAGATTGAATAATACACTTAAGACTAATAAGCTTGATCTAATATGTGTGTGTATATATATATACTCAACAAAGGATGCATTTTTATTTAAAAAAACTTTAACATATTTCAAACATACAGAAAAGGACCAAGTACAAAATGCACATTTCCATGTAAATGTCACAGATGGAGCAAATTGTATTTTGTTCAGGTCTTCAGATCCTTCTGATTTTGAATCAAAACATTACAGTTGAAGCCCTCACTTTACCCTGTTCCTCTTACTTCTTTTCCCAAAAGAAGTACCATTTAGAATTTTCCTTCTTGTCTGTGTTTGTTTTACCTTTTCTACATATGTAGATATCTGCAACCAATACACTTACTGTTTTGTGCATTTTAAGTTCTATAAATGGTATCATAATTAATATAGCCTTTGCAGCTTAAATTGTCACTTATTTTTTAGAAAGTTAGCAGTTTCATACATGTAAATGTAGGTCATGCATTTTAACGGCAGAATACTATTGTTTCAACTTTCCATTATCATATTGCTATAATATATTATTGTATGGACTTCTAGTGCATGAATTATCCAATTTCTTTCATTTCTTTCCCTCATGTTGGACTTGGGTTGTTTCTGTTTTCTATAGGTATAAATGCAGAGTAAATGAACATAGTTCCTTGTGGCCATATGTAAGAGTTTCTCTGGGGCAGAGCTTTCCAACTGAGAGTAATGGGTGTTCTGGTATATTGATCCCCATTAGCCTTCTAGGAACTTGGATCTGGCTTCACCCAACTACTAGCCTGGTGACTGTTGTCTCTCGCTAAGAGCGGATTGTCTTTTCATCCTAGTGAGCTGGTATAAATATTAACATTTTAAACACATGCTTTGAAGTGAAAAGAATTGAAAAAACTGCTCTAGTGTATGTACATTGAAATGGAATTTCTGCATGAAAGGGTGTGGAGTAGTTATCAATTGCTGTAGAACAAATTGCCCTAAAACTTAGCAGTTTACAATTTAAATAAAACAAACATTTATTAGTTTCTTTTAAAAAATATTTTATTTATTTATTTTTGGAAAGGAGAAGGGAGGGAGAGAAACATCAATGTGTGGTTGCCTCTCACACATCCGCCACTGGGGACCTGGCCTGCAACTCAGGCATGTGCCCTGATTGGGAATCGAATCAGCGACCCTTTGGTTCGCAGGCTGGCACTAAATCCACTGAGCCACACTAGCCAGGGCATCATATCACAGTTTCTATGAGTCAGAAATCTATGAATAGCTTAGCTGGGTGCCTCTGGCTCAAGTTTCTCATGAGGTTGCACTCAAACTGTCATCGAGGACTGCAGTTTCACTTGCAGGCTCAATTGGGGTAGGAAGTCCACATCCAACCTCTTTTATATGACTGTTGGTAGGCCTCATGAGATCCATTTCCAAACTCAATCATGTGCTCACTGTCAGGCTTTTATTCCTTGCCATGTAGCTTCATAGGTGAATTTCGCCAAACACTAAAATCAGAACACCTATGTTCCTCAAGCTATTCCAAAAACCTCAAGAGGAGGGAAAACTCCTAAGCTCATTTTGTGAGGCTAGCATTATCCTAATTCCAAAACTACATAAAAACACTACAAAGAAAGAAAATTATAGGCCAATATCCCTGATGAACTCAGATACAAAAATTCTCAACAAAATATTAGCAACCAAATCCAGCAAAGCAAAAAGTCTCCAGTTCAATTCCCAGTCAGGGCACATGCCTGGGTTGTGGGTTCAGTCATGGTGCATGCGAGAGGCAACCAATCTATGTTTCTCTCTCTCACTGATGTTTCTCTCCCTCTCTTTCTTCCTCTGTTCTCCTCTCTAAAAAAATAAATTAATAAGTTTAAAAAAGAGAGACAGGCCTACCAGGTAGGAAGTTCCCTGGTGTAGGCCTAGAGAAGCTTACTGGATCTGTGGCTGAGCTTCTCACCCTGAGTAGTGAGGGCTAGCTGGGGTGGGACACTGGCTAAGCTAGAAAGGCAGAAAACAGGCTCCCCTTACCCCTACCCCTGCAGCCTCTGCTCAGGCAGTGCTGGGCCACCCTCTTTCACAGGGTTTCCCCTCAATCCTTGGTGCCTCTGTGCTTCCATCAACAGGGAGAGAAGGGAACCAGCTGATAATGCTAGGAGATGGTGAGCTGGGGGTGAGGTGGGTAGGGAGAGGGGGAACAGAGACAGGCAGAGTCTAAAGGCCAGAACACAATCAGTTCATGGGCAAAAACTTGGGCCTGATCCTGTGTGGCTCCCTTTCCCTGCCTGGCCTCACTCTTCCCATCCTGGCAATGGGGAGATTGGATTAGGTGATGGCTGAGAACCATACCAACTCTGCCAGTGTGTGTGTGCTGGGGCCTCTCTGGGCAGGGAAGTGCTCTGACCATGTCAGTGGGAGGGCTTTGTTCACAGAACATGATTGGGGGAGTGGCACAGGTAGGAGCTAGATGAGCCTGAAAGACATGAATTGTTGGCCAGGCAATAGCTGTTTGGGGCCTGCCCGGAAGCTAAACCCTGCCCCCACTGCCCTGTTCATAATCAAAGGGTAGAAGATGAGCAAATGGGGAGCTAAGGTTATGGGAAATGTGCCCTTTGAGGCAAAGAACACTGGGGGAGGTGCAAGAAGTCAAGAGTGAGCTTGCTGATGTGGCTTAGTGTGTTTGTTGGGCATCCTCCTGCAAATCAAAAGGTCAGAGTTTTCAATTCCCAGTCAGGGCACATGCCCTGGTTTTGGGCCAGGTCCCCACATGTGAGAAGCAACTGAATGATGTTTCACTCACTCATTGATGTTTCTCTCCCTCTCTTTCTCCCTCCTTTTGCCTCTCTCTAAAGATGTAAATACATAAAATCTTTAAATAAATAAACTTCAAATAAAAAAAAACAGAGAGAGAGAGAGAGAGTGTGTGTGCACGCTGTTAACACTGCTGGTGACTCTGAGAGGAAGAGATAACGCCCCCCACCCCCAAAGCTCATCTTCAGTCTCCTGTGAAGGCATGGGGTACTGGGTGGCCTCTCAAGCTGGGCTCTGAGCAAGTCTTCTCCAGGCCTCAGTGTTTCTATCTACAAAATGAGAATCTAGGGCTAAATGTTGTCCAGGGGCTCTGGCAGTTCTCATATTCCAGAACCTTCTACATATCAGCTCTGAGTCAAGCCTCTTGAGGTCAGCCCTGCCTACTGAGTTGAGTACTGACTGGGTACTGAGAGGTGAGTCGATTGGCTGTGGGAGTCAAAGTACCTTTGGGACTTTGGGGTCATTTAGGAGCCCACACAAACTCCTTACTGTGGCCTAGAGGCTTGAATTCATTGGTGCTCTGCCCATTTTTTTAGCCTCCCCTCTTCCCACCTCTGTTGTGCCTGCCGACCACAGGTTCCAATGACCTCCTTTCCTGCATGGAACATCACAAACTCCCTGTTGCTTCAGCATCTTCACACTTGCTCTTCATCATACTGGAATGCAGTTTCCCTGCCTATGTGCTAACTAACTCTTCCTTCTGATCTTAGGTGAAATGTCACTTCTTCTAGGAAGTCTTCCTTCCTGGTGCCCTAGGGTAGGCCAGGAAGTAGTCCTATTCCAAACCACCCTCAAATCATCACCATAGCTATCACAATAGTAATTGCTCGTCCCATGATTTTTTCAGTATCTGTTTCTCCTCTCAAATTACTGTCATCTCCATGAAGACAGAGGACTTGTTGATCTTATTCACAACTCTGTCTTGTGTCCAATTGCCAGGAAAACTTTCAACCAACATACATTTCTTGGAAAAAAATTCCTAGCAGCTACTACGAATCACAGACCTACGGGGGCCAAGCACAAACATACATGGCCTCATGTGGCCTTTACATCACACCTCCTCATTTCTTAGGCAGAGTGATCGAGGGGCAGAGAGGTGATGGGTTTTGTCATGCCAGAAGCTTTCATCCTGGACTAGTTGGCCATGCTGTGCAGAGTTGGGCCTGGCAAGCAGGTCAGCCTGCTTCACGCCTCCTTTTTCGCCTGCCACCACTCTTAGGAGAGGAGCAGCAGCTGTGGCCTCTCCTTGTGTTCCCATAGCAACCAGAGCTTACCTCCCGCTCACACTGGTTCCTAATTGCCTGATTACGCATCTTCTCCCCCACCAGCCAGCTACGGAGCTTCTTGAGAGCAGGGTCCATGGCGGGCTGTACTCAGCATTGCATGCTCCTGGCTCGGTGAGTATTAGTTAAATGAACAAAAATGAATGCATGCCCACCTATGCACATGGATTTTTTAAAGCTTTCATCACAAGCAAGGGACCTGGCAGCCTGTAGTGGCTTGGGGGGAGGGGGCCTGAGGACTGATGCTCCTCAGCTCACCTCTGCTGAATGGAGTGGGTGGCCAGCCCCCCTTCTCCCCTCTCTCCCGCTGCCTGGGGAAGCTCTTTAAAAAACAGGCCAGGCAGCCGGCATGGTCTTGGCTGTTAGCAGGAGGGGGATGCTGGAGATGGTGTGACACCCACCTCTAACAATCCCCCCATGCACACTTGCATACATGTGCTCCCTCACTACCTCCTCCTGAGGGAAGCCATCTGAGGTGGCCAGCTTTTGCTTTCAGAATTACCGAAAACAATTAGGTTTCACCTTCACTTTTAGCGCTTAGTTCAGGATCTCATCAATCGGCTCCTTCCACTATTCATTCCCAATGCAATCATCTTCATCCTGGTCGCCATCTTCTTCCACCTGAGTCCCCTCTCCTGTCTGCTTTCCTTCCTCCTCCCTCTTTATCTCCCAAGCACAGACACAGTGAAGGTCCCAAACAGAAGTCAGCCCATGTGATTCCTAACAAATCTCCTGAGGGAGGCAGGTACTGGCATCATTTTTGTGGCCTGATGAGAGACTGTTCAAGCCACTGAGGCCACTAGTTGATGAGGGGGGGCGCGGTGCAGCAGAACTACCAGTCCATTAGTTTAGTCCTTAATGTTTGTTGCCTTAATTATTTAACTATGGACGATGTACTGAGCTAGCTCTGAGCTCACAAGGATGTGGCTATGGGACCAACAGGAGTTCCCTACCCTAGTGGAAGGGAGAGAAAAAACCCTGGTGTGAGCTGCACTTTTCACAGGGTGCTATGGGAATACACAGACAAATATGCTTATGCAGAACCAGGGGTCTGGGTCTCTCTCCCTCCCACCTCCCTCCCCACCTTCATCTGCTCAAAGGAAGGGACATTTGAACTTGGATTTCTATCTGAGATTTTTGCTTGTGAGCAACAGAAACCATCCTGACTAACTGAAAAGAAAAGGGAATCTGTGGGGTTGGGAATAGGCTATAGGAGCCTTACAGAATGAAGGAAAAGGCTAGAGAACTCGATTGAGAAACAGATGTAAGCCAAGGCAGCATTGGGGAAATGGTGGGGAAGATGTAGAAAGCAGAATGATTTGATCAGAATGCTTCCACCAAAATGGATAAAGGCTGTTTCCTCTAATCTTTTTTTAAAAATGTTTAATTTATTTATTTCTAGAGAATGAGGAAAGGAGGGATAGAGTGAGAGAAATATCAATATGTGGTTGCCTCTCACACACCCTGTACTGGGGACCTGGCCCACAACCCAGGCATGTGCCCTGACTGGGAATCGAACCAGCGACCCTTTGGTTTCCAGGCCAGTACTCAATCCACTGAACCACACCAGCCAGGGCATGTTTGCTAGGACATTTTTTTCCTATTCTTTTAAAAAAATAATATCTACAATGAATTAGGATTCATTTTTAGTGTATAGACACTTTTTTCATTTTTTAAAGATTTTATTTATTTATTTTTAGAGAGGGGGAAGGGAGAAAGAGAAGGAGAGAAACATCAATGTGTGCTTGCCTCTTGTACACGCTCTACCGGGTGTAGGGGAAAGGGTGTGGGGACCTGGCCTGCAACCCAGGCATGTGCCCTGACTGGGAATCGAACCATCAGCCCTTTGGTTCTCAGGCCCATGCTCAATCCACTGAGCTACACCAACCAGGGCTGTTTCCTCTATTCTTATACCGCTTGCTTTAGATTTGAAGTTCAAAAACTGTGTCCAGTGACCAGGCTTAGTTCCATGCCTGCCCCTGGCCAGACTAGGCTGGGGAGAGGAAGGCTATGTCCCTTTGGCTTCCATGGTAGGAGGTAGACACATGGTTTATTGTTCAACCAACCTTAACCACAATGAGGCAGAGACAATTCACTTAAAGGAGATGGGAGTCTAAGGAAGGGAGAGGAATGAATGCTGCAGAACCACAAACCAATGAATATCCACTTTCTGCCTGATGACAGGAAAAGAGGAGGAGAAAGGTCCAGCCAGAGAGAACCAAATGGAAAACAAGCCAAAGGTTGCTGTATTTGAGGCAGTGGGGCAGCATCAAGTGCCTGGAGTGTAAGAGAGGAGAAGGTGAAGCCCCCCACTTAATGAGATAGGAGCAGGAAAAAGATGGATCACAGTATGCCCTGTGGAGTAGGCCATGTGGAGTTAGCCTCAGGAGGGGTAGGGAAGCCGACCATATGGTATTTCAGGACCTTTACTCTGGAGGTATAAAGAATGGATCAGAGATAACAAAACTAGAGATGGGGAGAACAGCAAGGAACTTTTCTGGGGAAGAGATGGTGAGGCCTGAATTCCAGCATTGGTCATGGACAGAGAGGAGATGACAGATTCAGAGAATCCGTAGAAGTGTGAGGGGTAAGGGAGGGTGAAGAGTACCAAATGACTAGGGAGGGGAGTTCAGGAGGAGGAAGAAGGTTGGGAGAGTTCGTACTTTTCTCATGGGCTACAGGATGCCCAGCTAGATCTTTCAACACCTATTTATTCAATAGTTAATGTCAGCTTGGCCTTATTTGCATGTGCCAGTCACTGTGGGAAGAGAGAGAGAGAGAGGAGACAGAGACATCAAGATTCTTAATGAACCCTCTCATACTCTGCTGGTGGAAGCATATACTGATATAATTGCTGTGAAGAACAGTCTGGAAATATGTCTCCCTGTTTTTAAAATGCATGGCTTGGCATTTTGACTTCCAGGAATTTACCCTGAAGACATCACTTAACAGGTGTGTGCAAATAGACATATGTATAAGAATGTCCCAGCATTGTTTATAAGAGTAAAAAACTGGAAACAACCTCAAAGACTGTCAGTAGGAAACTGGTTAACTAAATGGTGGTGCAGCCTGACAGGGGCTTACTCTGCAACCAGCAGGTAGGGACAAGACAGCACAGCCCTGTCTTTAATTTTTAGTGATGTTTGGGGTCATGTGTGTGACAAGGCTGGATGGGTTCATTCTTGAGAGTGATTGGAAGAGGATTTTTTAACATGTTTGAAAATGGCTGAAAAAAAGTTCTGGCTGTTCACGAGATTTCATCCAAGAAGCCAAGGAGAAATAGGTCACAGAAAGAGTTGGGGGAGAAAATTCCATTATTTTCTGCTTGTGGAGTTCAACCTGTTAACTAGAAGTTACACTAACAAACGTGATCTCTGGAGAGTAAGGCTGAAAGAAGCAGATGCAGTTTTTACTGAATGTTTTAAACACTCCTGCATTGTTGGAACATTTTACAATGTATGCAGATTACAGAAGTAAAAAGTCAGTAGAAACAATGAATAATGAAGATATTTACATTTGTGGAGAGGGGTTGGGGGGACACTGAGGAGCAACTTGGTCCCAGAGCTTGTGAAGCAGACCTTCTGCACACCAGCACCTGGGGAATGTTGGGTTCCACACCTCTATGTTGCCAGGCATGTCTTATGCACTAAAGGACATGTAGCAGCATCCCTGGTTTCTACCCACTGGGTGCCAGTAGCAAACTCCCACCCCAAATGGTGGTTACTATAATGGGCCTCCAGCCATTGTCACATGTTCCCTGGGGTAGCAAAATCCCTGCCCTGGATGAGAACCACCACACTAGAGAGATTTTCAGAACACACAAGTATCTTCAGAGCCTCTATTAATCCCATCTGTTAAATGGCCCTCTGCCAGCACCTTTCCGTGGCTCCATTGATTTAGGCATAGGGAGATGTGGCTTGATTTTGGATTAGCCACTTACTGGGGATGTGACCAAGAGCCTTCCTGAGCCTCCTTTTGTTCAACTCTAAAATAGAGTTAATAATAATAATAATAATAATAATAATAATTAATAATAATAATAATATGGCACCCAGGACTGCTGTGAAGGTGAGATGTCTGTAAAGCAGCATGCACAGACCTGGTGTGTAGAAGGCAGTCAGCCAATAGCAGGACCCAATGACTGACTAGGACAGGATGATGTGGCTCCCCAGCTACCACCTCTATAGACCCCACCTCAGGTATCTGCATTGGGCAAAGACCAAAACTAGATGGGCTCCTGAGACTTTCCTCAGGGGCCAGTCACCTCCTGTTATAACACAGGAACTTTTTTCAAATTTAAGACCCAACTTCTATTTGTACTTCAGGTCTTCTGTCATTCTGCCTCCCCTAGAGAATCTGACCCCACCAGTGACCCCTTTTTTCTTAAGGACAACCAAGATCTCCCTTTCAAGTGGATTTTTCCAATTGCTTTTTTGGTAAAACTTTTAGTTATTTATTTATTTACTTACTTAATTATTTATTAGAGGGGAAGAGAGGGAGAGAAACATCAATCGGTTGTTTCTTGTATGTGCCGCAACCAAACCTGAAACCCAGGCATGTGTCCTGACTGGGAATCGAGCCAGGGACCTTTTGCTTTGTGGGATGGTGCCCCACCCCCTGAGCCATACTGGGTAGGGATTTGCCAATTGCTTTTAAGGTGCTCAGGTATCTTCCTGTGAAACAAATAAACTACCTTCTTTGACCCTACTTCCTTCTGCTACTGCCCTGTCTGTTCTCAACTGTTTGAAGGTACTTCCCACTCAGCCTGTCCCAAACCAATCACACCATCATCCTTCCCAAAGCTGCTGCTTTCTGCTCTACCTTATCATCCATAGCAAAGGGCACCTCTTACATCTACTTATACAGATGGGGCTTCTCAGCCTAAGAGTCATTCTCCAAGTCTCCTGCATTACCAACCCCATAGCCAATCTTGATCATTTTACTTCCTAAGTCACTTGGGCTTTTAAACTTACTTATTTCTAAATAGATGGCATATTCAAAAATCAAAATAACACAGAAAAAGATGGTATGAGGAATCTCACCCCAACTCCATCAACCTCAACAGCCACATCCCAGACACAGAGGTGAAGCACTTTATTATTATGCGGTAGCCTTGCCCTGCATCTTTATGGAAAAATGAATACAGTGCATATTCTTATTCCACAAGTACACAATGCTGTACACACTGCTTTGGGCATGGCATTTTTTATAATATATCTTGTCAATTTTGGGGCTCCATGCTTAGAAACCTTCTTCAGTGTGTTTACATGAATTTTGGGATCTATCATCTTTTAATGTACTGGTCCCTTAGTTGTGAGCACCAGCTATATGTAATCTTTTGGCACTGTATATAACACCATATTTTAAAAATAATTTTACTGTTCAGTTACAGTTGTCTGTATTTTTGCCCCATGACTCCCCCACCCCAATAACACCATACTTTTAATCCATCTACTTGCTTCAGTCTTCTTTTGTGTCTACCCTAGCACAAGTATTACTGGACTCAAGCAAATAGCTTCCCAATTGCTCAGTCCAAATGGTCTCTTGCCCTTTCTTCACCCAACAAACAGAGTGGCATTTCCAAAACACAACTTGGAGCATGTCATTCCCCTGCTTAAAACCCTTCCATGGCTTTCCTTTGCTTTTAGGGTGAAGGCAATACTGTAACCAAACGCAGGTCTGGCTGCCTGCTGCTATGAAAGCCAACACTCGACATGCAGGTGCTGATGTAAAGGAAAGTGGTTTCTTTTCAGGTGTTGGCTACCTGGAAGATGGGGGACTCATGTCACAAAGCCCATCTTCCCCTCTCATTGGATGCAGAGGTTTTTAAAGGAGGGGAAGGGGAACAGAACAAAGAGATCAAGGGTTGGAAAGTTCTCTACATACAGACAAGCACAGTCCATTCCAATAAGGCAAGTGATGGTCTGATGTGTGTCACTCTGGCTTCATGTCATCCCAGTTTCACATCATCCTGGATTCACAGTTGCAGGTCAGCAAATCTCCTGGAGCTGGGATGCCTGAAGGTCAGAGTCTGAAGTTAGTTCCATTCTTATACAAACATGCCGTTCATCTACAAGGTACATATTAGTCAGAGTCAGCACTTACAGAAACGATTTCAAAAGAACGGTGGGGTGGCTTAGAATTTTCCACCGTTACAATGTTCCATTTTTATAATACTTCTCATGATGGCCCATGAAACCTTATCCAACCTCCTCTGGCCTGCCTCTACCCTCATCTTGACCCACTCTGCCTTCCCCTTCTCCATGCTGTTCCTGCTGGCTGACTTCCAGTTCAGGATTATAGGATTGCAGTAGCATCTTATGCCTCTCCTTCCTAACCATGCCCCAGTGGTCATTTCACATTTATTTGTCTGATACTTTGATTCATGTCTGGCTCCTATTCCCTGTGCCCCTGCCCTACTCCCAGGGCCTATGAGATCAACGAGGGCAGGGGGTCTTACCTATCTTTGTTTCTCATGAAGCTCCTGCATCCAGGAAGATTGGTGACTGAATAAGTGGAAGAATAAAGCAAATAGGGGAGCAGGCATGGGATCTGACATGGATTAGGTACTCAATAAACACTTCTTGCCCCCTTCTTGCTTTCACTGTCTCCTCTTTGCTCTGGAGCCCATGATAGACCACCTTCCATGCACACTACTCAACAACACTGCTTTCTGACCATGAAACTCTTGCCCTTGCCTGGGCCTCCCTCTCCTTCACTGGACTTATTTGGTAGTTGATCATTCCTCCCTCCTGGAAATCTGCTTTCTTGTGTTGGCTTCATGCCCAGGAGTATCCCCCCTCCTCACCACTTCCTCTCTACCATCTCTTCTTCTGCCCACCTCTGATATGTTTGGGTTTCTCAGGGTCCCTCCCAAGCCTCTTTGCTTCTCACTCTATATACTCTCTCTTCAGTTGCCTCATTGATGCTCATAGCCTCCACCACCATATATGTGCAAACTGTTGGTCTCCTGCCCAGGTTTCTGAAAGATGCATCAGGCCACTGTATTAGTGCCACCTCTGCCCCAGGAATGTAAGTGGAGCCAGAGAGCAGAGACTGTGTCTGTGTCTGCTTACTATGGTCTCCCAAGCCCCTAAAATAGTGCTTGGCAAGTAGTCACCTAATAAATATTGTCAAATGTGCAAATGGAAGGGCCCCATGCTAGGATGGAGACAGCTTCCTCCCCCATATGGGGCCTCTTTCTTAGCAGGGCAGTGGGGCAGAGAGAGGGGCTGGGTGCTAGGTCCTGGCATTTTCTATGTGGGGCCCTCATGGACACCTCATGCTGAGAATGAGAGGGAAGGCAGAATTCCAGGCAGGACTTGCATCCAGGAGCTGGTGGCCCCCAAACCAGCTAACTGTTCTGCGGGGTTGTTTCACCCCATCTGTAAACCACAAGACAGCCTTTGAACAGAGAGGGCAGCTCATGATCACACATGCTCGGGTCATGTCCAGGCGTGTTGCCTTTTAGGGGAGTACACAACCATCCATGGCCTGTGCTAATATCATCAGAGGGGAGGAGGGCACAGGCTGAGGCCCCACAAGCCAGGATAGGGAAGTCAGGTAGACTACTGGTACCACTTGGAGTGGGGACCAGGCCACCCTCCTTGCAAGCCCAGGGCCTTCCTGACAAAGGTCAGGGCTGGAGGAGGCCAACTTGAGGGGCAGCAGAATTCTGCTTGTAGCCATGACATGGCCTGTGACCCAGTCTCCTAGGCAAGCTGGTCTGAGTGAAGGCCAGGACCCTGCTCTGTGTGCCAGGAGAACCATACTGAAACACAGAATATTTGGAGTCAGGACCAAGGAGGCTTTTGGATACCACCATTCCACTCACCTCATGGTTCTAATACAAAAACTGAGGCTGAGATGAAGGCAGAGACTGTCCTGTACTTATTAACTAGCAGGCCAGGGAATCTGGCTTATCTCTTGGCCTTGGGCCTACCAGGCCTTACAGAGTTGACAGTCTCTTCCTGCTTACATTCTAGAGGGGAGAGGCAGGCCACAATTTTAAAAAAGAATAAATAAGTAAAATATGTAGTATGAAAGATGGTGATAAGTGTTATGGAGAAAACGAAAGCAGGAAAGGGGGATTGGGAGTGCAGTAGGGGGTTGGCAAGTTTAGTTACAGTGGTCAGAGCAGGCCTGTCTGGAGAAGGGACATTGGAGATAAACCCCCAGGAGGTGAATGAGGGAGCTGGTGTTCTCTCCACAGTGTGTGTGCACATCTGAGAGTGGGTCTCAACTTCAGACTGGATTCCCCCAAGGATATGGTTGGAGGGCTTCCTGGGAGGCTGCCATATACCTGGTCACAGGGCCAGGAATAGGTATATCTTCCAAAACTGATGCTGGGCACAAAATCCAAGGCCTATGACACCCTGGGCCAGGTAATTAGAATAATAACAATAGTAATGATAAGAACAGTACTATTACCCTGCCTTGAGCACTTACCATGTGCCAGGGACTATTTCAAGCATGCTATGTGTGTTATTTCATCCTCACGATGACCCTGTGAGACAGGTGCTGGTTCTGCCCATTTGATAGATGAGAAAATGGAGGCTTAGAACCATTACAAAACTTGCCCAAGGGCAAAAAGCAAATGAGCAGCAGCATCAGGCCCACACCCTGGGTGTTCGGACTCCAGAGCTGTTGCCTGATAGACGGCAGCAGGTTTTAGCAGCCAGGGCCGGAACAGTCAGTCAGTCGGAGACAAAAGGCACATTACATGATCTGCAAGATTCTCTGCAGCAGCCCAAGTCAGAGGAGCTCAGTGGGAGTTGAAGATCCATGTCTAACATGGCAGCTGACCTGGGGAAGGTTTTGTATGGGGGACCTTTACAGGGAAGGTGGACTTCATCTCTGCTAGAACATGAGCTCTGTGAATGCAGAGCCCTTGTCTGTTTGGCTCACTGCTCTATCACCAGCGCCTGAAGCAATACCTGGCACAGAGTAAGTGATCAATAAATACTGGAATAAATGAGCAGATAAAAGAAAGAATGAATGGTTCACTCCCACTTATCAAAGGCCAGCCCAGACACAGAGACTGCTCTTTCCCAACCGCCAGGCAATCTACACTACTGGCCCCTTGAGACTGTGAGGCAAGGAAAGGCATGGAAGAAGAAGGACCAAGGGAGACACTGCTGGGGCCAGAGGCTGGGCAGAGCCCCAAGCTAAGGACTGGGAGGTGATAGGAAGTGGTGCACAGAGGCCACCACTTCTGAGCATCATGCTTAGTGCTTTATGTACACCCATGACCTCACTTCTTCCTGCCCACAGCTCCAGGAGGCATGGACTGCTACTAACCCTAACAGAAAGATGAGGAAACTGAAGTACAGAGCAGTGAATGACTTACCTAGATGACATGAGCATTGTGGAAGAGAGCTGTGCTGAAACTTACAGGGATGCACAAAGCAGGTGGCTTCCCTAGTATGGTCCCTGCCTGGTGCGCAGTCAGAAGCTCCCTCCCCTTGTTGCCTACCCTGCCCCGCCCCAATCTCCTAAGCTCCTTTGCTGTGCAGCTGTCCCCAAACATCCACCTAGGAGATGGGCCCTGTGTCTTTGGTCTCCCTGAGGAATAAGGGCTCCCACCACCTACCCTAGAATTTGGGCAAGGCCAGGCCCTGAATGAAACCACAGACAGGGAGCAAGGCAGATCTGGGTATAAGTCCTGATTCCTCAGGACTTAGTAGTAATGAGGGAAGTAGACTTTCTACCTCCCTGAACCTCAGTTTACTCCTCTGTAAACAGGATAATAGCACTGTTCCATAAGGTTGTTGTGAGTGAGGATAACTGAAATGACTCAGGGCAAGATGCTGGATTCCAGGCAAGCTAGCAACAGGGAGAGATGGTCATAATACTGTCCCACATTACAGCTTACACAGTACATTTCCATTAATGCCTAGGATCCCCTTTATTGGCACAATCATCCTGTTGGGATGAACTATTGTCCCCATGTCATCAATAAGAAAATAACTTGCCCAATCAAAGGCATGTCATCTGGAAGTCACAAGGCAGGGACTCAAAGCTGGGTGCATGTAGCTCTCAAGTGCATGGGGTGACCTCATGATCTCACATGGCCAGCCCTCCTTTGCCTTCATGTGTCAGGTCTTGGAGAGATGGTGGTGTTCTTAGGAAGGGCTAGTTTACCCTGATTACCTGCTCCAAAGCAAGGCTTGGTGCACTAGGTGGATCTCTTCAAGGCCACAGCTTCATGAGGTATGTTCCCCCCAGGTCCCCTCACTCCTCAGTGGCAGCAGTGAAGAAAGGAAAATGGCTGGACCATCTTGAAGGAGGAGGAGCCATTGGGCATGGTCACAATAAGCACTGAAAAGGGAATAGCTTAGCAGGATGCTGAGGAGATACAGTTGAAAGCTATCAAAACTGTGTCTCTAGCCCTGACTGGTGTGGCTCTTAGGCATCATCCTGCAAACTGAAAGGTCACTGGCTCAATTCTGGGTCAGAGCACATGCCTGGGTTGCAGGTGTGGTACCCAGCTGGGGGCATGTGAGAGGCAACCAATCAATGTATCTCTCACACATTAATGTTTCTCTCTCTCTTTCTCCCTCCCTTCCCCTCTCTCTAAAAATAAATAAAATCTTCAAAAAAAAGCTATCTATCTCTGGCCATCACTAGAGATGGCCTATTGGAGAAGCCTCAACAACACCCTGCCCCACCGTAGCATCACAGCAGCCATTGGCCATGCATGGCTCTGCCTCATGCCCACAGCTGTGCAGCCCAGTAGGTGGACCTGGTGGGCTTGTTCCTTTGGACAGAATAGTCTCTTCACTGCTATTGCCTGTAAGATCATCTCCTACCTTTGACAGTCTGTTAATTTTCTCCAGTGTCCAGATATAGACTTACTTTTACTTATTCTGCTCAGTCCTGGAAAATTCTCAGCTATTAATCTCTTCTTTTTAAAATTTTTTAATATTTTATTTATTTATTTTCAGGGAGAGGGGAAGGGAGGGAGAAAGAGAGGGAGAGAAACATCGATGTGTGGTTGCCTCTTGCAGGCCTCCACCCCAGGCATGTGCCCAGACTGGGAATTGAACCAGCAACCCTTTTGTTCACAGGCCGGCACTCAATCTACTGAGCTATACCAGTCAGGGCTTCAGCTATTATCTCTTAAGTGTTGCCTTTTCCTCCTTTGTTCCCAATTATCTGTGTGGACCTTCTCTTAGACAAGCTAGAGCTTCTTCATACCCACCTTCATGCTTGTTACCTGCTCCTTCAGAGGTTTTGTCTCTATGCTTGTGTGATTCCCTCAGTCCTAGCCTCCAATTCACTAATTCTTCCCATGACTGTATCCAGGTACAGTTATCTCGTTTATTGACATTTCCTTTTTTATTTCAATGACCATCATTTTTATTTCAAAGATTTCTAATTGATTTTCTTTTTATATGTCTCTTCCTGCTTTTATTGAATCATTTCTCATCCTTTTAAGGAATATCATGCTTTAATTTATCTCTCTGAACATCCTAGATATGCTTATTTTCAAAATCTGTCAGACTGCTCTCCAAAACTTCATCTGGAGCAAATTTATTTGCTGATTGTAGATTTTGTTGGCTCTTTCTAAGCATTAGATTTCTTTATGTGTTTTGGAATCTGGGGTTGCAGCCTCGTTTGGAGAGGGAGAGTTGGTGTTGTTTTCTCTGTGTTTATGTTTCATTGTTTTTCTCCCTCAGTGCTACCCCTCCCTTCTTGTCTGGTGCTTTCGTGGTTGCCTCCACTGACCGGCCTAGACCTCCCAATCCACAATCAGGTCTTATAATGGCAGCTGAGAGCTCTGCCCTAGGGGATGTCAGGAGTCTCCTGTTCCAACCTGCAGCCCTTGTGGCTCAGTTCACTTCTTGGTCATGAGGCTGGGCCTAGCCCCTCCCAGCTCCCTATGGCCTGTTCTTGTAGGCAGAACTCCCAGCAGCAGCTGGTGTTTCCAGCTCTTATGGAAAGAGCCCTTGCCCTCCTCCCACTGACATCCATAGTGAGCCTGGCTGCGGCTTCCCACCCCATGGTGGATGTGCTGACTTCTGGGCCCCATGCCCCACCACCTCTGACCACCTGTGCTCTGACCTGGGGCTGTCAGGCTGCAGCAATGCTCACCACTGGCTGCCTTTGTGCAGGCTAGGATCTCAGTTTTTGAGCTGCATTGTTTGGGGCATTTTCTGTTTTTACAGTGTATTGATCACCCCTCCAAATGGGTTTGGTACAAAAGGATATGTGACCACCATCAGTGGAAGTATATTCTACTTCTATTGTGTGTACTCTATGTACCATAATCATAAATGATTTATCCAATCCCCTGGTGTGAGACTTTCAGGTTGTTTCCATTCGGGCCTAATACAAACAAGAAGGCAATAAACACCCTTCATGTACTTGCCTAATTCCTAATGCAAAATTGCTGGGTCAAAGGGGATACATATTTCATTTCATATGTAGCACCCCAACCATCACCACCGCCACCACCATGGTAACCAGCATCTGGCTGTTGAACACAGTGGGAAAGGCCCTGAAAATAAATAAGACTGTGCTTTTGCAAACTCTAATTTTGTGTCCATGGCTGAGACATTCTCAGGCAACTTCTTCCCTGTTCCTGGTTCTCCTGGAACGCCGGCTCCTTTGCAGGTTATTTTAGTTCATCCACACAACATCATGAGAGGTTAGGGTAACATTATCCTCATTTTGCTCAGGGGAAAGCTGAGGCTGTGAGACATAAGATGACCTGTAATCTGCTGCTAGTAGGAGCAAGTCCATGTGAAACCGAGGAAAAATATGGATGTTCCAGTCACTGAGCTACAGAGAGAAGGCCTTCAGGCTTTCTCTGTTCCAGGGCTTTAGAAATTTGGCCTCTCCATAGGGCCATGGCATGCAGGGGTTGTGGGCAATGCCTAGATGTTTTTGTTTAGGCTGACCAGGGCAGCCAGCCTCTACCATGTGCGGGGGCGGGGGTGGGGACAAGTGCTGGCTTTGACACTTGGGCTGGACAGCTCACCAGTTAAGCAGCCATGTGCTCCTCCTCCTCTAGTTTCTTGGCAAGGGGCAGCCAGGCACATTGGAGAGCACATGGCTCTAGACTCAGACAGACCTACATTTAAGTACTAGTTCTGCCACTTCCCTGCTACTTGAGCTTAGGCAAGTCACTTCTCTCTGGGTCTTGGTTTCTGCATATCTGTAAAGTGGGGATAACAAGGCCTCTCTTGGAGAGGTATCATTACGATAAAAGGAATTCTGTGTGCCTGGCACATAAAAGAGATTCAAATATAGTTTGTTTGTAATAACAACAGTAAAAGGTCACTTCTCCCAGCCTGCCCAGCCAGTCAGAGGGGGCTCAGCCTGCCTTGACTCCACATGCTCTTAGCTCCCAGTGCAAGAGGCCCAGCCTCCCTCAGTCACATGTTTCCTGTCCTTCTGTCCCACTATGTTCCCTCCTGCCAAAACGAAGACATGAATCCAAGGAGCCTGAAGCTCTGGCCTCTGTGCACCCTGCCTCAGTGCCCATTTACTTCTGTGGGTACCCTTAGCAGAGTTGGACTGGCTGAGCTGCTGGACCCAAGCATGCCAGCCCAGGGATGACCAGGTAGCGCCACCTGTGTCCCACAGGTGTAAGCCCAGGGTCTGACTCCACCCAGAGCTACACACTGGGAGGGCTGCAAGGCTGTGGTCACTGAGGAACAGGAGGCTTCCCCTGGGACCCCCAGCCTGCCCATGACCTAAGGCTGGAGCCTGCAAGTAGGTCTCCCTGCTCTCTCAGGAGGGGCACAGAAAGCAAGAAGGGGCCCCTCCCTCTTTGGCAGAGGCTGCATGTGCATTGCCTCTGGTGGAGAGTTAGGGCTTGGGCCTTCCTTGGGAATTCCTGAGCATTCCCAGAGGATTTCAAAATCACAAACTCATCTCCCCCTTCTGCCCTGGAGAGAGGCATAAGTGGGGCATATCCAAACCACTCCACAAATGGGAATCATATGAGGCCAGCCTTAAGCCCAAGGTGGCCTTGGATGGAAACTTTCCTTTGCCCAGTGCCATCACACATGGAGATGTTTGATCATGGGCCCCACATGAGGGAGTGGGGTGCTAGTGAGCAGAGGTGAGGCAGGGATACTTGGAGCCCCATATGTCCACAGCTAAAAACACAGATCTCAACACAGGTAGAATCTGTCACTAGAATGTAGCAAGAATAGAACTGAAGACCCAGCCCTCCAAGCCTGGGTCACTGGTGCATTCCTGAGGGTCTCTAGCCAATTGTCTTATGGTCTCTCTGCCAACTCCTGACAGGCTGGGGCTCCTCAACCTGTGCCAGACCCACTACTCTTCTTACCCTTCAAATACTTCTGGCATGACCTCACCCATTCCTCAGATTGCAACGATCACATCTGTGCTGATAATAAGAGCTAAGGTTACTTGAGTGCTTACTCTGTGCCAGGCACTGTTCTAGGGGTTGCACATGTGTTAGTTCATTTAATCTTCACAGCAACCTAATGAGGCTGGCATCACTATTATCTCATATAAAGACCCAGAATCTGAGGTCTGGGGAGGTTTGGGAACTTGCCAAAGGTTCCCCAGCTAGTAACAGGCTGATGACTCCCAAACCACTCTCTTTATAGCTGGTTTCTGTCTTTCTACTGCTCATGCCATACCTTTACTGGTATGTCCCCCACACTCCTCAAACCAACCGTTGGAAAAGACTGCACTGGAAACACTTAAGGTTCCTCACAGTTGGAGCTCAGCTATCTGTTGAGCCTTGTCCTTTGCTCTCCCATCCACCCCCTCTGGCCTATCTAACCTCCTGTTGTCACTCCAAAGTCCTTTCCCATGCCTTGACCCTAACCCCCCTGTCTTTGGTGTACACAGTCCCATCCCCCACACCACTCCTCCACACCTGTGGAATATTCTACTCCTTCCCATTCATCTATCCAAAATGTCCATCCTTAAGCCCTACTCTGAATTTCGCCTGCTCTGTGAAGCCCTCTTGGCCTCTCCTGTTGGATGTGTTCTGCTATTTCTTGACTATAGCAGTGTGACATGGGGGTTGAGAGAGACCATGGGATTTAGGGACAAAACTAGGACTGATTCCTAACTCTGGGCTGTTGGACATCTGGGAAAGCCCTTTGACCACACTATTCTTCTGTTTCCTTGCTTAGGAAAATGCAGTTAAGCAGATCTCTCCTCTGAGTTGTGAGAGATGAATAAAGAGATGATGGGCTCAGAGAGAATAGGCAATGGGATAGCCCCTCTCCTTTTCCCAATGGCACTCCCTGACCATAGGCCTCTGGTCCACAGCATACCACCAAGGAGTTCTGAGTAATCCCAAGGGAAAAAAATCCTGGTGGAGAACCCCTTTACCAGACAGTCTCTTTGGGGCTTGATGAACAGATTTTTCCCAGCCATGCAAGTGATGGTGGTAGTTTCAGGCTGCAATGGGCACCAGGGCCTGCAGGAGTCAAATAGACTGGCCTGGAAGACCAAGCACAGGCCTCCATTTTTCATTGGCTGGGTAGGTCTGAAGGCATCATCTTCTTCCCTAAGAAAGGGCACTTTGCTTCAGCTTCACTGGGCTCTGGGAACAAGGTGTGAACTCTGGACCCAGAAAACCTGTTTTTAACAGAGAACACCTTGTTCCTGGACTTAATGACCATCAGTCTTCTTGACCATGGGTCCAAGGACAGAAGGGATGTTTTGGGGATTGAATACACAATCTGCATGTCTCTCTGTTTGTCTTTTCTGCCAGCCTGATCAAAGGCCACCCTAAAAAGCCTTACTTCTGTGTTCCTTGAACACTGGATTCAGAGACATGGCCAAAGGATAGAGTGCTGAGGCCACTCAACTAAGCCAAACAGGACAGAGCCAAACAGGACAAATAAACCACCTTTAGATGTGGGCGGGTCACCATCAGTTACAAATGACATTCATTGACTCACAGACTCAGAGAGTAGCAATGCCATGACAGTTGCATGTACTTCAGTTCCCTTTCATTGCAGCTTGCCAGACTGAGGTCCAGAAAGGGCAAGGGACTGACTCAAGATCATGCAGCAATACAGTGGCAGAGCCCAGATGTCCAGACTCTAAATCCAGGGCCCTTCCTCCCACACCCATAACCTTCTATAAAGCAGTGGTGATAACTAGTGGGAAAAGTTGGGGGTGGGGCTGCAGGAGGCAAGCACTTGAAGGGAAGAATGTGGAAATGGAAAGTCTCTGGGAAGCAAAGGCCCCGGCGCTAAGTGGCAGCCCACCCTGGAGACTTCAGCCTAGCTATCAAGCTGCTTCCATTGCTGAGGATTAGCACAAACATCCCCCAGCTGGGGGCCTCCCTGCTGGCCAGCTGTGTAGGCTTTGGGTGGTGCGCCCCAGATGCAGGAGGCCCCAGGCTGGAGGCTGGACTTTCTCTTTAGTGACGTTGTGTGCTCCCCCGGCACACAAAGGGCATGGGCCAGCCTCTGGCTCATCTCTGCTGTCAGGCCCAGTGAAGGACAGTCAACACTCCTGACTGATCAAAGCACTCCTACCCTCTAGCCCCAGGAGTGCCGGGGCTGGAGGGGAGTGGGGAGAGCCCAGATGCCATCCTGCCATGCTTTGAAGTCCCAGTGCATTCTGGGAAGGGACTGCTTTGGAGTGGGACCTGTAGAACACAAACATAACAAAAATTCCTGACATGTTATGATGGAAGCAGAAAAGCCAAGTCCTCACACCAGTTTGACCAGTCTTTTCACCTCTAGACCTTGGCTTCCTCAACTGAACCAGTTGGACACTACAGAGTGAGGGATTTTCTCTGTGACTCTGTGATTTTCTCTTCCTTCTCTCTGAGGCCACGTGGGCAGGGAAGCCCAGGGTAAGCTGGTGGTCAGGGGTGGATGGAGTTTGGCACTGAGAACATGGTAGATGGCATAGCTGAGAGTGGAGGCAATTTATTCATTCATTTGTCATTGAACACCTACTGTGTACCTTGGAAATAAGGCACCTTAATATGTCTCCCTACTACCCAAGAGACCTGGATTCTGAATTGACACAATCCTTCATTGTGCATTGAGTCTGTTCTAGAGATGAAACAGGCTCTGCTGAAAGACTTTAGGATGGCTTGCAGTCTTGGTGTGGAAGGTGGAGAACCAAGCTTGGAAGAAGGGCAGGCACCCAGGGAGGCAGCTGATATACTGCCTCTAGCACTGCTCTTCTTCTATCCCCATCCTTGCCACTTAACACTGAAATTGAGAATCATTTCTTAAGTGTCCCTGCTTCTTTACATGGGGAGCAACTTATTGGACATTAGAGGAGTAGGAGAGGGAATTCTTTGAGCTTTCCGGCTGTCTGCCCTCCCTCCCTGCTCCTTCTGCAAGTACTATAGACCCAAGCTAAGTTTCATTTGTAATTGACCAAGCCATTGGGCTTCTCTATGTACTCCAAGAATCTTCAGGCTTTCTGAACTTGCAATGTCTCTAAACAACTTCTTTGTCCTCCCCACGTGTGACTTTTAGGGTCACGTCTAGAGGAGCCAAAAACAGAGCATGCTCCCTCACTGGTCATAATCAACTTAAGCCTGACCCCAGGCTAATTCAAAGCCCTGTGCACTGGCATGGAATGTCACCACAACATACACAGTGTGAGTAGGACACCACCCCTTCTGCCATCTGCTGAGGAGGGTACCTGCTGGAAGAACAATATGGCCTAGACCCGTGACTGCCCCCAGGAGAATCAGTCAGATGGGAGCTGCTTTGCTCAGTTTTAGAAGTTGAGAAAGCCTGGCACCACCCTTCCAAAGAGCCAGGCTGTACAGGGGGCAGGCTAGGCTGGATGTGGAACCACACTGGGGACCTACTGGTGCTGACCCCATTTCATAGCTGTCCTGCAAACCCTCTGATCAGGTGCAAAGGGGATCTCTCACCCTCCCCATGGCCCACCAATATGGCAATGCCCTACAAAGGTGGGGTCTGTGGGAGAAAAGCAAAGCTGGTTTGGGACATTAGGAACATTACATGACTTGCTGCAGGTTACGTAAATAATAATGAGAAGAGTTGGAACTCCCAGATCCTTAATGGGAAAACTAAGTATTCTAGTGAGGACCACACTGTATCTCTCCCCCAGATAGCATGCAGGACACCCTCCTCCCCTGGGCCTCCTGCCTCAGGCCTTAACTCACTCACTTGGAACCAGAGTGCATCAGAGCTTGAGGCCTTAGAGAACAGTAGTCCAGCCCTCCCCTACACATGCTCACACACAGACTCATACATGCACAGTACAAATGAGTGGCTGAGTCTTAAAGAGGAAAAAGAGAATGGCAAAGACTGGCAAGTGACTTGGTGTGTTTAAAAGCAAGAACTCTGGACTCCTCTGGCAGACTTTGTTCTGTGTCCAGGCCAAGCTGCATTCCTGTCCTCATCACCTTGTTACCCAGCTATGGCAGCTATTACTACCTGCTCACCTGCTCATCTTGTCTTCAAGATTGGCATTCAGGTCTCAGCCTCCAGCTGTAGAATCTCCCAACCTGCCTCCTAAGCACAGAGTATACCAGCATCAGCCAGGGACCCCAAGCTACTCCTGGTAAAAGAGCCACCCCACTTCTGGCCCATTTCCTCCTTTTCTGATAGCATGTGTGAAGAAGCTGTTGGGACCAGAAAGAATCATGGAAAGAGGTAGACCCAGGCAAGGGAGCCAATGGAAGAGGCAGCTCCTACACCTTCCATCAAAGCCTTGGAATCCAGACCTGCAAAGGCCCCAGGGAGGAAGTAAAAGGAAGCCAAGTTTCCAAGTGGCCTGCCTCCAGCCCCTGCTACAGATGCCTAGCTGACTGGCAAGGAGGGAGGTCAGCAGAGGACTGATACTAACCATCCCTCACATCTGGATGGTCCTGTCACATCCTTCCTATTGTCTCAGCCACACAAAAGGACAATTATTCTCCACTGGCTAGATAGAGAGAGGCTCAGAGAGGGCAAACAAAAAAAACCTGTCTGAGGTTCCTAGCAAGTCAGTGGTGGCATTCGGTGCCATTCTGCTTCCCAAGTTGTACATCCCATGCATATTTCCTTACCTTTCTGCCCCACCTCTGGGCCCAGACCTTGAGTTCCCAGATCTCTGACCCATCAGTGGGCAAAGGGCTGGGCATCTAGGTTGGGAGGGACAGTAAGAGGACAGGGCTGGGGACCAAGAAGGTGCTCAGATCCCACATGGCAAACAGCAGCAAATCTACTCCTGTCCCATTTCCCTCTTTGCCCTCTCAACTGAAGAACTGTCTTTAGTATTTCTTGTACAACAGATCTACTGGTGATAAATTCTGTTAACTTTCCTTTGCCTGAGAACATCTTTACTTCTGCTCCATTCCCTAAGGATATTTTCACTGGACATTGAATTTTAGGTTGACAGTTCTTTTCTGCTGGTATTTCAGAACTATTGAAGCACCTCCTTGTGGCCCCTATGTGGTGGGTGAAAATTATGCCATCATTCATCCCTAGGTCTCTTCAGACTCCAAGGTGCTGCTCAAAAGGAGTCAGGGTGTGGAAGAGAAAGAACTCTGGGTACTAGGAGTTGAACCACAGCTCTGCTACCTCTCAGTTGAGTGACACTGGATGAGTCCTTCCACCACTCTGAGCCTCATCTTTAACATTGTTGCCATGAGACCATGGGTCACACTAAGGGCCTTACTTGTGGCCCTGACATTCTCTGGGTCTCTGAGAATTATCAGACTCCCAGGATGGTGAGCTCCTAGAGAAAACAGACAACCCTGGTTGGTGTGGCTCGGGTTGTGCACCGGCCTGCAGACAGAAATGTCACTGGTTTGACTCCCAGTCAGGGCACATGCCTGGGTGTGGGCCAGGTCCCTCTCTCCTTCTCTCCCTCCCTCCCTTCCCCTCTCTCTAAAAGTAAATAAATCTTTAAATAAATAAAACCTTTAATTTTTTTAAATAAATAAAATTATTTTTTAACAAAGAGGATAGACAGACCCTACAGACTCTGGCACCTCTTGCTTGCCCACTTCCTTCTGCCCTGACCCAGCCTGGCCTGCTGAGACAGGAAGGGTTCTTAAGATGTTTCTGGCTTATCAGCCCAGGCCTCAAATCATGACCAACTAAATGGAAGCCCCTGATTCCCTTTCATCCCAGTCATTGCAAATACCACCTCAGTGGGCATTGGGCAACCTCCAAGGCATTCCATGTTGCCCCCTCACCCTACAATACACTCCAACTGCTGGGTTCCCCCAGACTCTCCCATGTTCTTTCATGCCTCTGTTTTCATTTCTCCGCCCAGAAAGCCCTTTCTTCCTTGTGCATTTGACAAGGTATTGTAGAAGCAGTAGGAGCTTTTTATTTCACTTTTTTATGCCTTGGTTTTCTCACCTGTAAATTGGGATGATAATAATAATAATAATGATGATGATGATGATAGTAATAATACCCACCTCAGAAAGTTGTTGTGAGGGTTAAACCATCCCATAATGAAATCCTTTTTATATGATTGATCTATGGTGGCCTTGGAAAGTGCGTTCTCAGATAATAACTCATCATCATTGATGTAGGGTGAGAATGTTGGTGATCAAGCCAAGATAACAATACTGAATAGTTAAGGTGGGATCATATAACTACTCCTGATGTTATTAGAAGTGCTAATAAAGCTCTTGTAAATGCTCATGGGTGAGATTGACTATATGGTATGCATGAGTTTGGTAGGTCATTGGACATTATCATGTAGATATAGGCTTACTAGTAGGGTAAATACATAAGCTGTAACTAAAGCAACAGTGAATTCTAGGATAGTTAATAAAATAAGGGTAATAAATGTGATAAGAGCAGTAGTTATACTGATATTTATTAAGGCAAGAATAGACCCTCTGATTAAATGGATAAGTATGTGGCTAGCAGGAATATTGGCTGTTAGTCGTATGGCCAGTGCTATTGGTTAAATAAATAGACTAATTGTTTCAATAATTACTAATATTGGGATAAGCAGTATTGGGGAAACTTGTGGTAGGAAAAACTATAAACAAGATTTGGTGCATTGTAAGTACTCCATAAACATGAACTCATTATTATCATTATTGACAGTATTATAGTGTAGTGATTAAGTATACAGCCCCTAGAACCAGACTGTCTATGTTCAAATCCTGGCTCTATGACTGCCTGTGTCACCTTAGTCAAGTCATTTAACTCCTTTGTGCTTCAGTTTTCTCACCCCTAAAAGGGGAATAACAGTAGCCCCACTTCATTAAGTTGTCATGAGGATTAAGTGAGATCCACACAGCCTAGCACATTGTAAAGCTCTTAATAAATGTTAGATATTCTTGTGATGATGACTGTCATCACTTCACCTTCCATCCTCCTCAGGAAAGAGTGGCAGCAGGTGCCCCTGGAGGGAGGTCTCCATCAGAAGTGTTACTAGGGAGCGACACCCATGTAAACAGTCAACTCCTGGGCCACCTCAGGTTCCTGGTTCTGGCTAGGAGGTGCGCATGTGAAACTTCCTACCATTGGGAAGCCCCGCCCCCCACCTCTGAGTTCCTGCATGTCAACTAAATTCCAGGAATCATCCACAGTACCCCCAGCAGGCCATCTGAAGCTCCAGCAGCATGTTCCCCTGGGGCCTGCCTGGGGTGGAGTTCATCCTGCACTAGAGCCCCAGATCCTAGTCGTGGCTCTGCACCCTGACTTTCTACGTGACCTTGGGTGAGTCCCTTTTCCTTTGTGGGCCTCATTTTTCCATTTGTAACATGAGAATTGTGGCCAGATGGTCTGTAAGGCATCTCCCAGATGGGGAAGTCCTAATATTACTCCCCATGGTCATCACAGGGCTAAGCTAGCCCAGTGCTTGACATTAAACATGTGATGACTCCAATCAGACTGAAGTGAACTGATTATAGAAACAGACAAATGCCCCAACCCAGTCCCTCCCATGCTGACTGATTGTCCTATGGCCCAGACTTTAGCCATCACTGGCTGCTCAGCTCCTCAACTTCTATAATTTAGGGGTTGAGGGCAGAGCCTTCCTTCTGCCTGGAGGATAGAGCACTGGGGTACAGGCAGGAATGTTTCTGGGTTTATTTTTGGTCCTCTAAATTGGAAGGCTGGAGGCTCTAATTTAGCTCTCCTTGCCTGTAGTGGGAGTCCAGGCTAGGGTGGCCTGCCTCAGCTGCCAAGCATGAGCCCCACACCAGACCACAGCCCAACCTCAGAGCTGCCTGTGGCTGGCCCTGCATAGCAATACTGCAGACAACAAAAGCCCCTTAACTCTCCTCCTCTAGTGGCAACCATGGTGGTGGCTGCTGATGTTTGGGGCCCAGCAGGATGGGGCCCAAAACAGGGAATGGGGTGGCTGTCAGAACACTAGGAAAGCATAGACAGTCCTTATGCCTACAGTGGGCACTATCCTTCTGAGAGTCTGGGCAGGGCCACATGGGCTGCATACTCTGAGTGAGGCCAGACTGAGAAAAAGTGTGGCAAATCAAAACTAAGGCCTAGGCCTGGAGGGCCACTTGGCTTTGAGGAAGGGGCCAGCTGTTTTCCATCTACACTGAGGGCTGAGGGAGAGGAAACAGGCGGGAAAACAATGAGAATGACTGAGGGGTCAAAAGAGCAGTCTTCAGTCCTAGGTAACCTACTGGGCCTCCAGCCTTCACCTTCCGCACACCCTGCACATCACCCCACCACAAGAGACATCTTGCCAGCAGAGACTTCACTGCAGTATTTCCTATCTATCTATCTATCTATCTATCTATCTATCTATCTATCTATCTATCTATTTTTAAAGAAAGGGGAACAGAGGGAGAAAGAGAGGGAGAGAAACATTGATGTGAGAAAGAAACATTGATCCGTTGCCTCTTGTATGTGCCCTGACCAGGGAATGAACCCACAGCCCAGGCATGGGCCCTGACAGGGAATCAAACCTGCAACCTTTGACTTCGTGGGACAATGTCCAACCCACCAAGCCACACTGATCAGGACTGGAGTCCTTCTTTAATTAAAACATTTCAATGGCTCCCTAGAACCAGGAGGAAATTCAGCCCTCCACTCAAGTTAAGGCCCTTTGCAACATGCCCCAGCCTACCTTTCCACATCACTCCCCATACCTCTCCCCACCTTACCCACCCTATATTATGACCACCTGGCTGGCTGCTGGATTCCCCCAGATTCTCCCATGTTCTTTCATGCCTCCATTTTGTTTCCTCTGCCTAGGAAATCCTTTGTCCTTTGTGCATTTGGTGAATTCTCCCTTATCGTTGAAGCCCCAGCTCAGATGTTCCCAATTCTGACACAAAGTGAATTATGCCTTCTTTTGTGCTTCCACAGAGTTACCATCAGAACTTTACTCATGTCACTAGCATTTATTGAGCACCTGCTATATACCAAATCCTGTTCTGGGCACCAGGGTACAATGGTAAAAATGATAAGTTAGAGACCCTGCCCTCCTGGAGCTTATATGTATGAAAGGCAGACCACAACCAAGCAGACAAATAAGTTCGCAAGGTAACTTCAGACAGTAAGGTGTACAGGGTGTGCTGGTAACTGGAACCACCAGCTCTGGAGGAGGGGAGCCCTGATCTGCAGCATCTGCTGATTTCTGTGTTGTAAATACCCCAGCATGGTGATTCCAAGCTACCAGAGGGAAGCCCCTGAACAATGAGTTGGTAAGTGCCAGCAAGAGGCAGCTCTAGCACACTGCTGATACATGCCAAACATTCAGGAAAACAAGTTAATAGAAGTGAGAGTAATAAGTTAATAGAAGAGAGGTGGGGGATGTTACTAGATTAGATTAGATTGGAAGGGGAGTGGGGTCAGGGAATGCCTTTTTGAAGAAGTGACATTTAGAGGGTGACCTGAATATCAAGGAGCCAGCCATGCAAAGACAGGGGGAAAGCTCTTGGCACACTGGGTTTTTCAAAGCACGATCTCTTTTGAGGTATAATTTACATACAGTCAAGTGCACTGATGTGAAGTGTTACAGCTCCATGAATTTTTACATATGCATTGATTTATGGGACCCCTCCTGCCCCAAAGGTAACTCCACAAATTGGTTCTGCCATTCTTTGAAGTTCACTTACAAAGGATATAAGTGGGGCATGCTTTGGTGTGCTCTTGTCTGCACGTAACTTCTTTCACTCGACATAATGTCTGGGAGCTTAAAGCAGGTGGTTGCACGCCACCATAGATTGCTTTTTCATTGCTGTACAGTATTCCATCATGTGCCTGTGCACTGGTTGTTCAATTATAATGATCTGTGTTCCTGCCAATCTCATCCTCAAGCCCCAGAGAAGGCCATGTAGAACTGTGGGAACAGCCTGAGATTGGGGTCCAACTCATGTGGGTTGTACCATGGGCTTGGCCACTCTGGAGCAGGAGGATGTGGAATAAGGCATTCCCTTCTGTCTTTACATGCAAAATGAAGAGGATGATGGTGAGTTCCCTTCCAGGTGTGGTTGAGAGTTGGAGAAATGATACACAGTGAACACCTAGGGGAGGCCCTGTCACTGGGGGTCTGCTTGAGGACACTGACTAGGTTACCTCCTCTTCCTTAGCTTGTGCATGTATGTACATGTGTGCATGCATAAGTATGTATACACAGTGAGTGTATGGCTGTGTTTTCTTTCTGTGAAAAGGCTGCTGAGATTGCTTTTGGGATGGCTGGTATAAGGGACAGTTTTGAGGCCAGAGGCACTTCCACTACATAGTGGGGTGATATTGGAGATGCATCCTTGCCAGGCAGGGCCAGGATATATTCAGGGATGTCCAACATTTTGGCATCTCTGGGACACACTGGAAGAGGAGTTAGTTGTCTTGGACCGCACACTAAATACATTGTGACATGTAATCACAAAAATAAATCTCATAATGTTTTAAGTAAATTTATAATTTTGTGTTGGACTGCATTCATAGCCATCCTGGACTCCATGCAGCCCCTGAGCCACAGGTTGAACACCTCCGACTCATGAGCTCTGTCACTGCCCATGGAATGGCAGGGGCAGGGGCAGTTCCATGTGTGGTCTCTGTTCCTTCCCTACAGTCTGCTTTGGGAGGGAGGCAGGGCAGGGATCATTCTGTACTTTGCATTTGCAGGAACCAAGACTCAGAGAATTGACTTAATCAAGGTCATATAGCCTGGCAAGTGTTGATGGACAGATTCAAACCTGGCGATGTTTAACCAGAAGCTGGTGGGTTGAGAACATCTTGGGGGTGTCAGGCCAGGGAACTTGGGGGTGTTGACCCAGTCTCAAGGAGACAGAACAGTTGGGTAAGCAGGCTGGGGCTCTGGCTCAGAGGAGGGCCTTGGGCCTGGTGCCATGGACTGCAGAGGGGGCTACCTGGGGAGATCGTGCCAACATGTCCCCACATAATGGAGCTCACCTAGACATCACATCCTCTTTTTTCTTCCTCCACTTCCCACAAGAGAGAGGAGGCGGGAAAGGAGGAGCGCCTAATGGGAAACATGTGTCCTCGACATTCCAGCTGCAGCTTCCTGCCTGCCCGCTCCCCTGCCTGCCCCTCACTCCCCCACCAGCTTGTGCCCATGTACAGCCTTGTCCTTGGTGCTGCCACTTCTGGCCCTCCTGTACCCCCAATTTGGCCCCCTAGGCCTGATGATCAGTCTTTCTGTGTGACAGACCTTTCTCCTTTATTCACTCTCTACCTCTTTCTTTCCCTGGCCCTTGGGAGCCCCCAGCCAGGCAGGCAGAGGGCCAGGGGAGGAGCCCTCTGCAAGCACAAGATCAAATGGCTACCAATCCTGATGCTGCCGCAGGAGCCCTGCATGTTGTGGTGCTTCCTTCTGGCCTCATCCCCTATCTGTACAATGGCCTTATCTCCAAGGGCCTTATCAGCTCTGTGTTTCTTCCTAGGCAGCAATGGCCAGGCATCTCCAGAGCCCCATTTCCTTGATGAAGAGAAGCAGAACTGAGTACAACTCAGGGCTGGGAGCAGAGCCCTGCAGGGAGAGAGGAGGCTGATTGGATTCTGTTGAGGACAGAGGACTTCTAGGCATAAGATGGGCTGGTAACCCTGGGCCCTTCTTCCTGCAACTGCTCGCTTGACATTCATTCAACAAATCATTATGGAGCATCAACTTGGGACCAGGCGATGGGCTGGAAGCCTGGGATACAGCACTGGACAAGGAAGATGTGGCTCCTGTCCCAGAGAAATTACAACAGGTCTCTGAGTTCTCAGTTAGGGTTTAAAATCCAAGCCATGTCATCCACCTCCCCCATTTCTAAATACCTAGAGAAACTTGGGGCCCAATTTTCCAGGAGAGCTAAAAACTAATACAGGGCTCAAATCTGGATCTCCTGACTACCACCATCCACCCCCCTTGCCAAAATTCTTCTTGTTAGAATCCTAGCCTCACTGGATGAGCTGAAAGTCACTTTAATCATTTCTAAGAACCTGGAGATTTGCAAAGGAAACAGAAAGGACCTAGCCTGCTCTCCTCTTCTGTGTCTCGCAGCATCATCCTCATCACTGCCCACAAAGCAGGGATCACAGGTTGCCCCCTTACCTCCTTTATTGCTGTGCCTGTCTCCTGCACTGGCCTGGGGATTCCTCGAGGGCAAAGACTGTGTCCTTTCCATCTCTGCCTTTCCATGTCCTGGACCAGACAGACACTGAAAAGCAATTCAGTATGTGCCCGTGACATGTAATCAACTGCTTTGCTCCCTAAATAGTTTTTTCTATGTATGCCCTCAGTGCATGCACTCTAGCGGAAGGCATCTTGGGTTTGCATTGTGATTCCATCACTCACTAACTGCAGCTTTGGGCAAATGGCTCCAAATTTGTGTGCCTTGCCTTGCTCATTGGTAAAATGAGGATGCTTGTACTATTGACTTTGTGGGGTTGTTGTCATGCACCCACAATAGTGTCTGGTACATAGTAAGTGCTCAATCTGTGTTCACAACTGCAACCAGCACTACTACTGTTTTCAGTTAAGGATGTATACAGCCATGTCCCGTACAGGCTGCCAGAAGAGGATATTCCTCATGTATGACCATCTGAAGGCTGGACACTAGCCTAGCTTTTCTCAAACATTCTCCTGCATAGGTCTCACCCAGGGATCTTATTAATATGCAGATTCTGACTCAGTAGGACTGGAGTTGGTGCTGGAGAGGGTGCATTTCTAACAAGCTCCAGGGCAGTGCTGAATCTCTTGGGCCAGGGACCGCACGTGCAGGAACCCTTGTTGCCAATATTAACTATGGGGGAGAGCTCCCATCTACTAAAAAGCCAGTGGAAGGCCCTGTGCTAAGTGGCTCGTATGCATTATCTCACCAAATCCTTGCAACAGAGGGTATATATTGTGATTCCTATTTTATAGATGAGTAAGCTGAGACTCAGAGAAATAAAATGACTTTCCAAAGGTTATAAAACTTGAAGTGGATAAGGGAGGATTTGAACTCAGGCCAGGCCAACTCCTGGAGCCCATTTTATCCTCATTCTGGCAAGCAGCCTCCCTGTGGCCTGGCATCCCCTAGACTCACAGCAGTCCCCAACCTTTTTGGCACCAGGGACCAGTTTTATAGAAGATAATTTTCCCATGGACAAGGGGGAGGGTGGTGGTGGGGGAGCATGGTGCGGGGGCGGGGGGAGAGACAGGAGCACAGAGCTCAAGCAGTAATGCAAGTGAAGCTTCGCTCACTCACTAGCTCACCCACTGCTCACCTCCTACTGTGTGGTCTGGTTCATAATGGGCCAAGGATTGGTACTGATCCATGGCCTGGGGTTTGGGGACCCCTGCCCTAGAGGATATCTGTCCCACTAAAAGAGGACTGCAACACAGCACTCAAACAAAGTGCCAGCAAAAACCACTCCCAGGACACAGCTCCTTAGGACATCCAAAGCATTTTCCTGGCCTTTGCAGGCCTGGTAGGTGAGCAGAACAGGGACTAGGATCCCAGTTGAAGCCAGTGAGGACTGAGGGAACTGTGAGAGGGTAAGAGGCCAGGCACAAGGATGGAGGAAGTCCTATTGGCCGCCCAAGGCTAGCTCCCCAAGGGATGGGCCTTTGAAGGGGCCCTGTGACCCAGCAGTAGTCCTCATCCTTGCGGGATCAGGACTCCATCAAGGTTGCCATACCCATGGCCACTGACTGCCACTGGCCCAAAGCCCAGGATTCTGAGGCCTCAATCAGAGGGTTCATTTATGTGCTTGGAGTCCAGTGTCAAGCCATCAAGGAGACACTGTGTTCTCCTTGGGTTCTTATCATAGGTAAGGCCACAGCCAGGGCAGAGAGCCTGGTACTTCTGGTGGCTTCAGGACTCAGGGTTGCTCTCTCCCAACCAAACCTGGAAACACCTCACACCTTCCAGCCCCCTGGTCACCCCCATTCTCATCCTCAATTAGGCCCATGGAAATCTTTCTTTGCACACAGTGCATAATGTCATGAACATGTAATACCTTCTTGGGTCTTTCCTGGGTCTCCTAACCTGGGACCATGGATCTATAGGGTATGTGAGAGATGAGTTTCTGGTGTCTGAGAATTGGCTGGAATTGTAGGCCAGACTGTGTGAGGATGGGTTTTCTGGGGTTGCTATCCATAGCTTTTATTGTTCAGTTACCCATTCAATAGGGCCCTGAATTCAACATGAGAGGTACAGTGATAAATGAGACAGACATCCATCCCTGCCTCTAGGGAGCTTCCAGTCTAGGGAGAGTCAGTGAACGAGTAAGCAAAACTCAACCTATTTCCACATGACAGGTGGTGATGTGGGGTGGGGGGGTGCTGACTCTGTCTAGTCCAGTGTCATTCACTCCATAAGCTGGCACTGCAACCATTTTTGAAGTTATGCCTTAATCAGGTCCAGGGCAGGGGAGGGCAAAGGGCTTGCCCAAGGTCATACAAAGAGTCAGGGGCAGGACCCGAAAGAGACCTCCAGAATTCAGGGCCCTCCATGTGTGGGACACTGACCACCACATGTACATGGTATTTCAGTGGGCTTGGGGCCAGTGGAGCTGCAGAACAGAATGACCATCATGAGCCCGGGATCTCTGGGCCTGATACATTTTCTTTTTTGTAGCCAACAAAACCACTCCCATCTTTATTCCCATTCTTCATTTATCCATTTTCAAATCAGACTGCATATGGGGGAACCTCCCCCGACAGCCCTCTCACCACACAGGCAGCTCTTCTCTTTCTAGCCTGCTGGGTGGGCTCCTTACCTTCCTGGGGCCTTACTCCCTGAGAAGGTCCAGCTGGCGGGCCCAGCTGGGGGAGCTGAGGGAGAATGGGGCCCATCTGGAGGGTGCTTGCAGTGAGCCAGAGGGGCCAGCAGGGAGGGAAGAGTCCCCTGGGAACAGCCTGGGCTGAGAGAACACTCAGAATAGCACAAGGAAGAAAAGGAAAAGGCAGGTATCTGGGTTGGCATTCACAAAAGTCTTTGAGGCCTGAAAGAACCCTGTGAGGGCACCTTCACTCTCCCCACCTCCATCCAGGATGCACTTCAACTGTTTTGAATCTGCACAAATCTCTCCAGTTTCCAAAGGTTCTTGGCTGGCAAGTGACCACTATTGCTGCCTATCTCTGTGGCAATGTTCTCTTTCTTCCCTGGTGGCTAGTGTGGCCCAGGCCTGTGGTGATGTCTGGGAAAGGGGAGAAGTGAGGCTGTAGTTGAAGTAATCTTCTCTCTGACTGGAATACCTTCAGTCACATGGGAGAGATGAAGCCTAAATGATTTGCTCCAATACACCATGGTTGGTGCTTTGGGTCTTCTGAGTGGTGAGAGAGTAAGGCTGTGAGTGATGGAGCTGGGTGAATCATGAGACATGGAGAACAGAGGAAAGGCTCTATGGGCAAAAGGCCTTCTCAGACCTATGGGGCCTGATCTGGTCTGCTCAAATCCCCTCTGATGCTCAAGCCCCTTCTACCATATTTCAACCAAATGCTGGACCACTCTCTGACTTTCTACTTCCAGAGGTGGGAAGCTCAATCACTCTGAAGGGAAAGATCATCTCAGAATAGCCCTAACTCTAAGAAAATTCTTTCTTGAATTGGGCTGAACTTCACTTCCTTGTGGCATCTGCCCATGAGTCACAGTTCTATCTCCTGGGGCCACCTAGACCCTGTCTTCTCCTTCTGCTCCCAAATAGCCCCTTACAGGTCTGAAGCATCACCATTATCATAATCCCTGAGTCTTCTCCAAGCCACACAGCTCTTTCAACTGTTCCTCATGAGGCCAGGGCACCAGCTTCCTCCCCTGTCTGCTTTGCCCTTCCTGGCCATGGTCCTGTGCATCTGGTGCTCCCTTAATATGTGGGGCTCAGAGCTGACACTGTATCCCAGGGCAGGCTGTCACCTCCTTGTTCTGGAAATTTCTATGCTCTCTACGGGTATAGCCAAAGTCTCCTTGGATTTATTTGGAAATGAATAAGTCCTGCCCTCTGCTTCCTGTCCTCTCACCTGTTTCCCCTTGGCCAGCCTGTATCTGGGGGTTGGATTTTAGGATCCTAGAATAACATCTAATATTTCTACCAGTAACATTTACTTTTTAAGGTTCAGTCCCTCTTTGTCTGTCAGGAATTTTTAGAAAATAGACTCTGAAGGTCGATGAAATTAGCTCTCCCACCTAGAGTTAGGCTGATGCTCTAAATCTGATTAGTGAGCAGCTATGCCTGCTCATGTGCCACCAGCCACTTGTCTCTGCGAATTTGTCCTGAAACACCTAGTCAGATGCCAGGAGGTGAGAAATCAGCTCCCCCAACACTGTTCTGCAGCCCTGAAAGCCTGAAGGAGGCACTGAGTATGTCCAGGAGTTGGTGGTGGACCCACGAACAAATGGGGCAAGATATCAAACACTCTGCCTGGCCAGCACTATGCCAGATAGCCTTTCTGGAGGCTTGTTGGAGGTTCTGAGTATGAAGGGGTGGTGGTGCAGCAGAGAACATCCAAAGATGTCAGTCACTGCTTCTACCCTCTGGGATTTTCAGTCTCACAGGGAGAAAGACCAGATGGGTTCTTAAGACAATGGAGTAGGCTGAATGAATAAGGTTCCCCCAAAAAATCAGGTCCTAATACCTAAAACCTCTGTTACCTTATTTGAGGAAAAAGGGTATCTTTGCAGATTTGATTTAGTTAAGGATTTTGAGATGGAGGATTATTCTGCATCATCTGGGTGGGCCACAAATGTCATCATATCATGAGAGGGAGGTGTCCTTATAAGACAGACATCAAGAGAAATTTGACACAGAGAGAAAAAGAAAAGGCCATGTGACCATGAAAGCAGAAATTGGAGTGATGTAGCCACATGCCAAGGAATGTTGCCAGAATCCACTAAAGGCTGGAAAAGACAAGAAACAGTCTCCCCTAGAGCCTCCTGAGGGATTGTGGTCTTGCCAACACCTTGAATTCAACCCAGTGATACTGATTTCAGACTTCTGGCCTTCAGAAGTATGTGAGAATTCATTTGACTTGTTTTAAGCTGCTAAATTGGTGGCAAATGGTTACATCAATCCCAGGAAAGTAAAGCAGGCAATGAGGGAGACCATCAGGCAGGTGAGGGGTCCAGGCCAAGATCAGGAATGCTGGGAAACTGGTGGCTACAAAACCTCCCCATTATGCCTGAAAGGGTAGGCATGGAGCTGTGGCCACATGGGTGATGGTAGAAATACATAGGCAACAGGGCTCTCTGGGCTGTGGAAATGGGCAGATCAAGGCTGGATGACAAGAGGATACTGTGGCTGCAGAAGGGAAGGGGGTCAGGGTGTGTATGTATGTGTATAAAGGCCACATCCTGCCAAGCTGCCACTTCACCTTCCTCCCAAGGAGAAATGAGCAACACCCTCCATAACCAGACATGGCCCTTTGCCATGATGGAAAAAAAAAGCCTAGATGTGGGGTCAGACAGATGTGGTTCTGGATCTAGCTCCCCCATTTAACAGTGCCTGATGACTCCCTGAGCCTCAGTCTCCTGGTCAGTCAGTAGGTATGTTCATATTGGCATTACTTCCAAGAACATTTTCTCATTGCCCAGCTTCTCTTTGTTGCCTCAATTCTTGTCTGCTGGATGTTTGCACAAAAGAATGGGCTACTTCATTGAATGCAAAGGGATCCAAGGGGGGTTGGGAATGCCAAGACATGTCACTCCCCATCTCAGGATGTGGTGCACATTGGGCAAGATCATAGTGCTCTGACTCTGACTCTGTGCTTAGTGAAAGCCACGGCCCTTCTGCTTGCCTGCAGAGCTAGGTGGCCAAGGCAGATGCCCTCCTCCCCATTGTACCTGATTTCCCTCCTCATCCCTGTCTCTGTCCACAAACCTGCCCAGCTCCCAGGCAGCCATGGGAGAGTGGTGCAGAGGAGAGCTGAGCCTGGCTATTTATAACATGGGATGTGATAAACACTTCAAAGGGGTAATTCCCAATAGGCCAAATTCAATGGAGATCACAAAGGCAATTATTATAGATCTTCTGAGTGCTGTACTATCTTCTTGTAGTGAGGCTGCCCAAAATATGTGTGAGCAAGTCTTTCGTTAGAGCAGACCTATATACTTCACAATGACATAATCAGAAGGTTTCAGGTAGACAAGCCAACCCTCTGACACCCCACAACCCACCGGCTCTCTCTAGTACCCATGTGTGGTGGAGGGCTCCTCCAGGTCTCTCTATCAGCCAGATGTGTGACCCTGGGAAACTCCTGTGGGTGTCTCACTTTCTATGCACTTTGGTTTCCCCTTCTGTACAATGGGGACACTAACACCTGGACTACAGGGTAGTGAGAGAAGTCGGTGAAAAAGTGAAATCTCTCAGCCTGGCCTCCAAGTGCGCACTCAAGTCATTTGGAATCCTAGGATCCCTTTCCCCTCTCTGGCCCACAATAGGTAAGGAATTTGGCTCCTGATTCATCTGGCCTACCCTCCCCCATACCACACTCTCCCCGCCACGTGCTAATGCTTGCTTTCTAATTTATTAGGCTGTTAATGGGCCTGCACAGTGGTAATCGTCTCTTGCCAAGGGTGAAAGCTATCTGCCCTCTACAAGGCTTATGCTTCTCTCTTCTTCCAGGCCCAAGTGCCAACACCCATTGAGCTCCAGAGTTGGCCCTTCCCACCATGGTGGAATCTTTTGTCTGTACAAATGCCCAAGACCAACTCCCAAAGCCTGAGAGCTGGCAGCTCTTGGAGCCTGGCCCTCACTCCTCTGGCTGTCATAACCTGGCACACAGGGGCCCAGCAGGCCTCCCTGCCTACTTTGTCCAGGGGAACTGGGCAAAACTGATGACTGTCAGAGCCTGAGGTGGCTGGGAAGCTGAGAGAAACTCCACCCCAATTGCACCCCTCCCCCATAGTTTGACTGCTCTCTTCAAACACCATAAGCCACTGGCCACACCCAGCCATTCACTCTGCTCTTCCCATCTCCAAGACTTGAGCTGTGCTCTTCCCTCACCCTCTGCTCCTTCTCCATGAGATAGATCCCCAGTCACCATTCTGATACCCCCAGTCTGAGTATATCCTACTTTCTGAAGGAGACCCTCGTGAAGACCACACTCCCAGGGACTTGTGTCATCCCCTCCTGGTATCAGAGAGCAGTGTATCTGGGCTCTCTCTAGAGCTGGGCTACTCTGTGGCCATCCTGGAGCCTCACCCAGAGGAGGTGCCTTGGGACATTTTGCCCAGTGCAATGGAATTGAACAGTAGTATTAGGGTGGTCAGTACAGAGGACAGTGAGGTGGAAGGAGTCTCCTCCCTCAAGACCAAGCAGAGACTGACCAGGGAAGGGGGGCTCCTTTCTGTGGAGGAAACAGAAGCAGCAGGCAACATGGGGTCAGATGTTATCAGAGGACACCTGAAGAGACAACTCTAGGCAACTGTGAGGGTATTCAGCAAGCACTTAAAGAGGCCTATCAGGGGTCCAGGAACACCTTTGTTGTGTATGTGGCAAGGGGTCTGTTCTAATCTGGGGGATAGAAAACAGGCTCTGGAATCAGAAAACCACCACACAACCAGCTATGTGACCTTGACCAAGGTCATCTGGCCTCTGTGAGCCTCAGTTTCTTCATCTGTACAATGGGGATAGGAAGCCTTATCTCACAGGGTGGTTGCAAAAAAAGTACATGATATGATAGGAGGACCAGGTGAGAGTGCCAGTGTAGAAACACTTGGCATTCCCTAGGTGCCCAAATAAACTACAAATCCCTTCTCCCTCCAGTGGCCCCCAGGAACTCATAGTCTGTTTGGGGGTCTTATCCAGCAGAACCCAGGTAGTAGTAAGTATTGAGAGCCATGAAGTTGAGTAATGAGATCCTAAAGGGACATTTTATGAGAAGAACAGCATAGAAAGAAACAAGGTTGAATGTCTGCAGCATAGCCAGAGGTTAGACATTGGGAAGAATTTCCAGATGACAAGGACTTAAAACCAAGGAAGCTCTAGAGAGGAAGCATTCTCTAAGAACTTTACAGCTGAGCCATGTGATATGAAGGAACCAGCCATGAGAAGAACTGCAGGAAGAGTGTTCCACACAGAGAAAATAGCAAGTGCAAAGGCACTGAGGCAGGAACCAGCTTCACAGGGTCAAGGCACAGAATAGATGAGTGCAATTGGAATAGAATGAGTAAGAGCAAAGAGACCCCAGATGAAGCCAGAGGAGTCAGCAGGGGCAGACTATGGTGAATCTTGAAGGCCATGGGTAAGGACTTCACATTTTACTCTGAGTGACATGAGAAGTCCTGGGAGGGCTGGGAAAAAGAAAATGACAAGACTGACTTACCACTGTGGCAGATCACCCGACTTTTGTGTGAATAACAGTTGGCAGAGGACAAAAATAGAAGCAGGGAGACCATGAGGAGCTTTCTGCCATGATCCAGGCAAGCAGTGATAGTTACCTGGGGGTGAGGGGCAGTAGAGATATGGAGAAGTGGTCAGTTCTGGGATTTATCTCAAGATGAAGATGACAGGACTTGCTAATGAATTGGAATAAGAAGGAACACTTACTTAGCATCTATTATATGTGCAGTCACCACCTCACTGAATCCTCCCACCTACCCTGTAAGGTCAGGCTGACTTACTTCCATTAGACTGAGGAGGCTCAGAGAGACAAGTGGATTGTCCAAAGTCACAGAGCAAGGAAGTGGCAGATTGGAAGTAGAAGCCAGCTAGGTCTACGTGGTTCTGAAATGCATGTGCCTTTCCTGACACTGCGATCCAGCAGGCCTGGGCTTGGCCAGGCTTTGGATCCTGCTTTCCCAGAGATCAGTTCCCTAAAGAGGAGTCTCCTGCTTCTGCTATGTTCTAACTCTGGCCTTGAGCTCTGCTCTGTCCATCTCATTCCCCTCCCTCACGTCTGAGAACAGCCACACCTGCAGCTGAAGGGGAAACATGTTCATCTGTAAAATGCAGCAACAGCCCATGCCATGAGGACAAAATGAGATACCAAATGAGGTGCAAAGCTCCCTGCCTAGCTCTCTCCCCTCTTCTCTCTTAGCTGTTGGCTCCACCTGGGGCCAAGATGCCCAGTGAGCTGCCCTGGCTTCCCTGGTGCTCACTCCTACACCCCAGCCCCTACTCAGAGCCAGCACCCTTAAGTAGGGTCCAGTCAGGCTCTGTCTCTCTTGTTCTTACTGTCCATTCCCTGGAGCCCAGGCAGATGGGGATGAGTCTTATCATGCCAAAAGGAGGTAGACAAAAGAAGAAAATCTCATTTCCTCTGGCATGATGCTTTATATCCCCACTATAAGCAAACATAACTGACACCCACTCTGTGGGGGACCCACAAGCCCCTCTGGGGAGACAGAGGGAGCAGAACATCCACCCACCTCCCCCTCTCATTCCAAGCCTCTGGGTCTCCTCCTATGAGGCTCAGGAATGTTCCCCACTGAAATGAAGAGTGGGTTGGCTCTGGCACACCACTTTCATGGTACACCCTGATAAACTGAAGAAGAGAGAGAAGGGACTTGACCAAGGGTGCATGGCTAGGTGCAAGGCCAGAAATGTAGTCTTCTTTCACAGAAGTTAGTTTTGCCTCTAGTGTGTGCCTACAGCCCAGCCAGTACACACCTGGCCTATGATTGTGGGCACCCCACTTGTGTCTGCTATGCTACCCAAGGGGCCCAGGCAAGGGGGCTTGGCATATCTATGTTCAAAATCTGTCACAAGCCCCTATCCTTAGGACACTAGGTTCCATCCTAGGTCACCCCAGAGGAGGGGCTCGTTCACCAAACTAGGTGAGCCCAGGGCCCAGAAGAGCATGCTTGCTGCCACCCTCTTGCATTGGCCACCTACCTCCCTCTCTGGGGACTGGTCTCTCTCCAGATTACCAGGCACACCAATTCTGCCCTCTCCTGACAGCCCCATCGTTGACCACAACCAAGGCCCCCTCCCACTGTAGCCAGGAAGAGCAGGAGGGCACACAGAGGCCATGAGGAAACTTGTGGTACGCCAGCCCTTCAGGACCTCACACTGGCGAGCAAGAAAGGGGCCATGGCCTCTGGGGGTGAGAGAGCCAGTGCAGGATTATGGGCTCCTCGCTTGGAAATGATTGGTCGTGACAAGCTCACTGCAGGAACAAAGCCATGTGAAATTGACCTCATCACCAGCGATCAGATCAGATTGTTTAGTGTGAGGGGAATGTGAAGGGGATGTTCAGCTGGGCGATGACCTAGTTAGGGCCTTAAAGAGGCAGAGCAGCTGCCCCGCTCTGGGGAGGAAGAGGCCCCTGCTGAGCTGCAGGTGAAGGAAAGCCCATTCCCAGGCAGGCTCTGATCTCTCCGTGGGCCATCTAGCATCCCCAGAGGGTATCTGAGCACCACAGAGGAGGGTCCAGCCTCAGAGGACCCAAGGAGAGTGACAGAGGGAGCCAGAGCAGAAGCCAAGGGCAGAGTTTCCACACCTGTCCAAGGAGACAGAGCAGAAACTGGAGAAACCCTGAGGCTAGGGGTTCTGCAGGTCCTAGGGGACAGGAGCAGACCTTAATGATTTGTTTGTGTGTGTGTTTGTTTGTTTGTTTACTCTGTTTCAGTCACTATTCTGAATACCCATATTAACTCAAGTAATCTTCAAAACCACCCTGTGTGGTGGATACTATTATGATGCCCATTTTATAGATGAGCAAACTGAGACCCAGCCAGGCTCATGTTACTGGCCCAAGTTTACAAAACTGCTATGTATCCATCTGGTCCTGGAGTCTATACTGTTAACTACTGTATTCTATTGCTTCTCTTTGGCTGACAGTGAGGACCAAATGTGGCAGGCCAAATAAAGATACCACTAGGAGGAGGTGACCTGCCCCTCTGAGGCCTTCCTTTCCCATCAGGCCCCAGGGGCCCCAGGGGGCTCAGAGACTGGGGCAGGGAAGAAGGCCTGTCAGGAACTTCAGGAACAGGTGCCTGCTTTCTCCTTGGATCCTGTTTCCTGACACTTGCATGAGGAACAGAAAGGGGAGGGGGAGGAAGGGGACATGTGGCCAGCCGGGAAGAGCAGGCCCCTTTCTGCCAAGCTGCGCCTTAGGGAATATGACTCCTGCTGCCTGAGGGGTACAGAGGGGATGCCAGAAAGGGGGGCAGAGCTTCTGGTGGGGCACGTGGTATTAACCCTTTCATCAGTGATATGATATTAGCATAGGGCCTGGCACGGAGGTGGAGGGTGCCCGCTACTGTGCAGTGAATAGCAAAATCCACTGAGGGTAGGCCAGAGCAACAGCTGCAGCATGAAAGCTCCTGGTTGGTTGCTGGGAAGAGTTCCAGGGAGGCCAGTAATCTCCCCTGGAGGGCTCGAGGCATAGAAGAGACCCCTGCTACCCCAAGGGGTTAGGAAGCACCTGGGGCCAGTGCCTGAGTGGCATCTTTTACAAGGGGCTGCATGTGTGACAGCTCTGACAGAAGCTAAGGGGTAGGTGTGCAACCAGTGAGCCAGTCCAGGCCCATGTGGGCTTGCAGGACCTCAAGGCTTCAGCCTACTTTCCTGGGGGTACACAGGTGAGAGGAACTCCTGCTGCTCCCCAGTCCCAATCACTGAGTACTCTGTGCCTCGCTTTGTATATGGCAGCTAGTCCTAAATAAGCCCCCAGGGCAGGCCTCTCTGCTCTCTGGCTCCTTTCTTCCTAGTTCCATAGGCACCTGGGAAGTGCAGTCAAGGGCTTTGGAGCTTGGGCAGAGATGGTTCAGCCTCCCTACTTCCCCAGCCTGCTTTCTAGCTTCCTTCCTGTCTTCCTTAGGTCCTCAGGTTGGGCCAGTTTCCATCTACCACAACCCCCACCTCTTATCTCAGGCTGGATTTCTCAGATATGACCTGTTGGGGTTTCATTTACAACTAGTGACCCCTCCTTGGGATAATCCTGATGCCCTTACCAACTGCCTCTCCAGCCTGGTTTGGCTCAGGGTGTCCTCTCCCAGCATGCAATGCAACCATTCTGAGCTGGAGGGATTCTTGTTCTTTCCTGAGGGCCCGCTTTGAAAAGATACAGGCAGAAAAGAGCCTTACTTCTCTGGGGAGACATGTGAAGGACTGTCAAAGGACAACACTGAGGAGCACAGTTAGGACCCATGAGTGGCAGCCACAGGGATAGAGATTTCAGTCCACTTCAGAGGAGGACTTCCTGTTGGGTTGAATTGTTCTGCAAGGGAATAGCTGTCTTGGGGCCTAGTGAGACCCCCATCCCCAGAGGTATGTAAGGAGAGGCTGATTGGATAATGATGAGAGATGCTGTAGAGGGCCAGGGGAAGCAGAGTGGGACTATGCCATCCCTGTGTGCCTCTCTGGGTTGATCTTTTTTGTGGTTACAGCAACGACTATAGCCCATGGGGATGTTTGCCCTCTGGTCAGCTCTCCTCATCAGAATATCTGTGAAAGTTCCCGAAGTTAAAAACAGAGGCAAAAAGGCTAAGAGACAATGCAAGACTGGCTAGATGGGGAAAGAGAGGAAGAGATGGAGAAAATAAAAAGAGAAAGGGAGAGGCTGAGAAATTAGAAAATGACAAATGGCAAAGGGGACAGAGAAAGACAAGTAGAGAGACAGGGACAAGAGAAAGAAGAGAAAGGGGGAGGGGGAGGCCTCAAGCCAGAAGCAGGGGGAAGTCAAAGGCAGAGAACTGGTGCAGCTCCATGCTGCCTTGTGTCTCCTAGCAGCAGTGAGGCTTCTGGAGGAACCTTATTTCCTCACTAATGCTAACCCAGCAACCCGTCCTCTGTCCTTACTTCAAAAGCAAGGGCAGCTGTGCCAGCTCCATCAACTAGAGACTTGAGGCTCTATAGGTGAAGCCTGGTCCAGGCTACTAGGTCTCTCCCCTACTCTGCCTTTGGGCACAGAGAGACTTCCAGGGGAGCACCAGCAGCCCCAGGACATGGAAAGGCAGGAGAAGACTGGGGTAGGTAGTCTGTGCCTTCACGCCTCCATCACTGGGCGAAGGGAACAACTGGGGTTCTGGTGGTCCCAGGGAGCAGAGCTTCAAAGTCTGATACAGTGGCTATTTCTGTGATCCTGTGTCTTCAGCAGGGGACACGTCTCTGTAGCCCAAAGGGGAGAACCCTGCTGTGTTACTTTAAAGAGCCAAGTGTTCTAACAAGGCTTTTATTCACTCTTTTACATAAGAATGTTTTCCATGCTTCTATCTTAAGATTGTGTAGCTATGTAGTAATGTCTATAGCTATGTAACTATATATCTAGAATATCTATGTATTATGTATCTCTATATCTATTGACCTATGCATCTCCAGACTGGTATCTATTTATTGTACACCCTTTGCTACATATCTCTGTAGCTCTGCATTTATCTATGTGTCTCCCTTTGTGAGCAGCTGATGGAGATTTGGTGGGGGTGTTAGAGCCCCCTGCTTCCACACCTGGCCCTCTCCACAGCCACAGCCTGCCTCATGCCAGTTGTGTGATGCCTGCCCTTGCACCCCTCTTTCCCACTGGACAGTGGCTGTCTTGGGCCTGGGCCAAGGGGTTACCATAAGGAAACTGGCCAAAGTCCGGAAGGCCACCATCATAAGCCAGGAGCAGCTGCTTTGCCTGCATCTGTTAGGGGTGAGGAAGACACGAGGGGAGGAAGAGACTTGTGGGGAAATGTAGGGAGTAGGAGCCCTGGGAATGTGAGAGCCACTAAGCAGTCATGAATGTTAATAATGGAGGGAGCCCTGGCTGGTGTGGCTCAGTGGATTGAGTACCAGCCCAAGAACCAAAGGGTCACTGGTTCAATTCCTAGTTAGGACACATGCCTGGGTTATAGGCTGGGTCCCCAGTAGGGGTGCATGAGAGACAAGCACACATCAATGTTTCTCTCCCTCTCTTTCTCCCTCTCTCCCTTTTTTTCTCCCTCCCTTCCCCTCTGTCTGAAAATAAAATAAATTTAAAAAATAATGGAGGGAGATCATCACATGAGTAGCCCAGCACTACCAATCTCTTGCTGTGGGATCTAGGACAAAGTCCTGCCCCTCTTGGGTGCCCAAAATCATGGATTCTTATCACTAGAGCATTCTCAGCACACCAATCCAATATGCCTACAGGTATTTATTTACACATAATGTAAGTTTTGGTTTTTTAAAAATAGACTCTGGATGCAGACTGTGAGTGTTCATCCTAGCCCTTCCACTGGGCAAGTGGTTTGAGGTCTCTGGGCCTAGTTGCCCCTTTAGAAAGTGGAAATGGGAGTACTAGTCACCACCACCACCAAGCAGTCTTGAGGTCCTGAGACAAGAGAGGACATGTGCTGCTGTTAGTACCCATGTATGACACCACCGATGGATGCTGTGGCTCACAAATTGCATGTTGAATGTTGAAACTGTTAAAAGATGAAGTAAAAAGAAATAAACTACTCCATATATTGTAATATTTTCTTCTCACTCCCCAGTGGCTTGCTTAGCACACTTTGTTGTGACTCTTCTAGAATTTGCTTAGTTAGGATCCCTTCTTTGGCTTTCTGACCCTAAATCCACCAGGGAAGCCTGACTTTGATGCTGGCCCCCTGAACTGACCATAAGGTCCACCTGGACCTAGGCCTACCCTTTACCACACCACCACCCTGAGAGATTCCACATCTCTTCAGGAGTCTACTCCTACCAGGTGGGGTGGGGGGAACTGAAGGCCCAGAGGGATCCCCAGTTCCTGAGGGCCAACACGGTCCAGGGACCTCACCCACAACCCGCAGGGCCTGCTGCCCACACCCCAAGCCCCTGGGTTCTACTCAGCCCAGAGCCAGGGCTCAGGTAGCACCTTGCTCTCTTCCTCACCACAGCCAACCTCTCAGCGACGGAGCAAGCAAGCCAAGCCCAGTGCTCACAGTCGTTTACTGAATCGATAATAATGAGAGATCACCATTATTGGGCACTTGTGTACTTTCTAAGCACCTCACCTGCATCGTCTCTTTGAATCTTCCCAAGGATCCTATGGAGCAGAACCTCTTATCCCAATTTGCCTGATGCTACACAGCTAATCAGTTAGGGACCAGGGAAAGGAACTGCCCCCAGCCTGTCTGGAGAGCAGCCGCTTCACTGCTTTGTGACGCTGAATGAACAAGTGAGGAAATTGTTTCTCCATCCCCCTTCCTGCTCTCCCAAGGCACCTGCTGTCCCCTTCCTGAATTCTGGGCTTGCTCTGACCTCAGCCTAGAAAAAATTGCCCCCAGCCCCAGCACCCCCACTCTTTATCTCTGCGTGTCCTGCTCAGTGGGTCTGCGACCTCTGGCCCCAAGCCCAAGACTCCTGTCGTCCCCCGTCCTCGCTCCTCACAGGTCTCCTCCTAAGAGCCCCGCCCCCAGCAGCGGGACTGCAGGTAATCCCCTCCCCCTTCCTGCTCCCGCTGCTCCAGCCCCTTCCAATTAGCCGAGTCTTGGATCCCCTCTGCTGGGAAAGGCCTCCCCCCTGACGCCCCCTCCCCCATTCGGCTCCCACGTGGGGAGCCCCGCTCCCAGGCCTGGCTGCCCCATTCACAGAGCCCTCCTCCATTGTCCGCCGCCTGTCACTCACACAGGGCATTAGCATTTCTAAAGCCCACTTCTCCTGGTCGCCGCTTTGGCCTCAGCCAAAAAGGGGCTCACTTTGAAGCAAGTTTTGGGAGGGGGTGATTCCTAGGGGGCTAAAACAACTTACCTTTAGGTCCTTAACTCTCTGGGCCTCAGTCTGTGTTTGCCTACGAAAGGGGGAGAACTGTTCTCCCTCATTAGGAGGCTTAGGACACCTGAAATTTCTCAGCTCTAAGAGCTGTTAAGAAATGGGACTGCGTCTTGGGACCCTAGTATATCTGTTTGTCCCTTCCCCCTGGGTTTCTTGGGCCCTGCTGCCTGGACCCTGCATTCCCCACCCATGTGCCAGGGGAGATACGAAGTTTTGGCAAAACTGGTTTTCCCTGCCTTAACCCAAGCGCCCTTTGTTAAGGCCCTGGCAGGATGGGGCATGAATGGGGGTGACTTCTTTGCCCTGGCATCTGAAACCTGTCTAAACAACTTGGGTGGAGAGACAGCGCCACCCAGTGGCGTCTTGGGCTCTATGCCAATCTTCCCTAGGGTGGGTCCTCGCCTACCTGGCGTCTGGACCCCCAACCAGGAGTCTCACTAGGCAAACCCTTTTTACTTGTGGAACTTCATTTGCATTGGTTTGGCAGCTTCAGATCCAAACCTAAATAAAGAGTGGAGGTTAAAGTCCCGAGCAGCGGTTAGAGTCCCAAGCAGCTCTGCTCACCCTTGGCCCCGCCCCCATCATTCCATTGACCTGGCAATGGCTCTTTCTCCAGGCTCTGTTGCCAGTGTCCAGGCCTTTTCCTCCCTGGGCCTCAATTTTCTCCATCTGGAAAGTGGCAGAATATTTACTGGTCACCCTCTGCTTTTCCTGGTGGGCTGGGGAAATTTGTGGGGTAAGGGGGAGGGTGTAGCTCTAAGAGCCAATCCTCCAAGTCAGTAGATCCCCTACCCCCACCCTGCCTTGAGAATAGGCTCTGGCCCCACCCATACTTCCCAGACCCAAATCCTAGACTTCCAGCCCTGCCTGGAAACCCAGGAGGACTGACCAGACCCTCCGAATACCAGGAACTCGGGCTCCCACCCCTCCCCAATGCCTGCTTTCTTCGGTTCCTACTCCCTGGTTCTCTGTATGCCTGCTTCCTACCCTCTCTCCTGCTCATTCTTCTGTGTGCCACAGGATGCCTGCAGTTTTCTTTAAGCCTGGTAGAGAGCACAATGAGGTAAGAGTAACCCCGTCTCAAATGAAATGCCCCCTCACCTCTTTCCCCTCTGGGGCCCCTTCTGAACCTGCTCTTGCTGAATCAGCCCCAGAAAGCTCGGATGCTACTTCCCCATCCCCCTCCTGGCTTCCTCCTGCCGGCCCTCCCTCAACGAGGGCAATGGGCTCCAAGGTCCCTCTGGCTTGGGGAGAGAGGACAGGCGGATTGGACCTGGAGCCTCTTCTGTCTGGAGTCTGTTTAGATCTCCAGGAAAATTGGAGTAATGCAGAGAGCAGGGTCGAGGGGGAGGCTTAGTCCGGGACAAAGGAGCAGAGGGGTTCAGCTCCAGTGTATATTGTGGCCTCAAACAGGATCCAACCGGACTTTTTCCTGGTCAGGGGGAGGGAGAATGAAAGACTGTGAGCAATATCAGCAACAGGGATTCACAGCTGGGCTCTGCCTTTCCACTTCTGCTCCGAGGAATTACAGAGGCTCCAGGACCACTGGGTATAAGTGTGGGGAGGCATGTTCAAGGGGCACCCCCATCCCAGAACAGTTCTACTTGGTCTATTATTTCTATTACACTTCCAGATAAGATTTTGTCTGAAAAAAAAAAGTATTCTGCCATCAAAAAAAAAAAAAGCTTAAAAAAAAACAGATTTAACCCCTCTGTACAATTTACAAAGGGGGAAACGGAGGCTCAGAAAGGTAAATTAAGGTAACCCTGGCACCTAACATAGGGCTCTACACCCACAAAGTCCTCAATAAACATTTGTAGAAAAAGCAATTAAATGCCATGAAATTCTCAAATGATTTTAAAGCATAACCAAATTCATTTTCACTTTACATGTAGCATGCTACAAGACCTGCCACCTTTTTTTTTTAAGCTAAGAAACTTGTCACACAAGCAACAACAAAGAAATTTGGGAATTTGCTCAAATATGGGAAATTACCTAAAATCATAGTGAACTCTCTTAATTGAAGCATCAGCAAAGGGGCAAGTCATAAAATTGGCTAATAGTTTTTATCTCTGTCCAAGCCAGGATGTGTGCATATTCTTGAGTAAATTTTGGTTCATTTCTACCATGGGTTTAACACTACCTTGCTGATGTTTGACATGAAGAAATCAACGAGGAGAAGCCTCTTCTCACTTTGAAGTTGAAATGTGAAAGGTGTACTCATGAACACAAAGGTACACTTACACCTCAAAGGGTAGTTTGGTCCAGCTGGGCTCCTCATTGTTCCCAAGCCAGTATTCTCAGCCCTCTCCCAGCCTCCATGGACCATGATGCACCACAGAGCAAAGCCTGTGGATGCAAATAGCATGGATTCTTCATCATCATCTGCAGACAAGATTTAAACCTGGGGCCACTTTCTCTCTCCAGATGTTGGTGGGCTATCAGGAAAGGAATCTAATGTTAGAAGCTTCTTGAACAGGACATGATGATAAAGAGAAGCCATCTACCGAAAATAGGATTGCATGTTCCAATGGCAAATAGAAATAAGTTGGGCCCAGTTTTGAATATACAGGCCCCTCCCAGCTTACTTTCCTAGGCACCCAATATAGGTAAGTACAAAGCTGCTGACTCTCATTGAATGTATGACTTCAGGCAAGCTCCTTTTTGAGCCCTCAGTCTCTTCAATGGTAAAAAGGGAGTTAAGAGTGAACTGTATATCAAGAAACACTATTCACAGAATGGAAGAAAATATTTTCTAATTAAAGTCTAGTAGTATCCAGACTGTGTAAAGAACTCTTACAACTCAAGAATAAGATGACAACCCTGTTAAAAATGGGCAACATAAATTAGGAGATGTAGACATTTCTCCAAAAAAGGTTTACAACTTGTCATTAGCACATGGACAGATGCTCAACATCATAGTCTTTAATGAAACACAAAATAAAATCACTTCATACCCACTAGGATGACTAGTGGGTAGAATAGCAAGTATTGGTGAGGATGTAGAGCAATTGGAATGCTTCTTCATTGCTGGTGGGAATGTAAAATGTAGAAAACAGTCTGGCAGTTCCTCAAAAAATTAAACAGAGAATAACCATTTGATCCAGCAATGCCACTCTGAAGTATATACCCAAGAGAAATGAAAGCACATGAACACACAAAACTATACATGCAGGCTCATAGCAGCAGCATTCATAATAGCCAAAAAGTGGGGGGAGGGGGACAAAAGTCCATCAAATGGTGAATGGATAGACAAAATGCTGTATATCCATATAATGGAATACTCTTTGTCAATAAAAAGGAATGATGAACTGACGCATGCCAGAACACGAGTGCACCTTGCAAACATGATGCTGAGTGAAAGAAGCCAGATGCAAAGGGCACATAGTCAATGATTCCATTCATATGAAGGTGTCCCAAAGAAGCAAATCCATAGACAGAAAATGGATCTCTGTTTGGTAGGGGCTGAGGGGGAGGGGGGATGAGGAGTGACTGCTAATGGGTATGGGGTTTCTTTGGGGGTGATGAAAATGCTCTGGAATTAGGTAGTGGGAATGGTTGCACATAAACAATGGAATTGTACATTGAAAAGGGTGAATTTTATGGTATGAGAATTATATCTCTTTTTTTAAAAGAGTGAATTATATAGCAGTAGTTTACAAATCACAAGTAATCCAGAACTATCCTGCCTCCTGGTGGTTCCAGGCCTGAAAGTCTATACTTTTAACATGCCCCTGGGGTAGTTCAGATGTAGCCAGGGTTGAGAACCACTGGACCAGCTCTAGCATTCTAGATCCCTGCCTGCATCTATAATGAAAGGTAGACATAAAGAGCTGCACACAGCCCCTTTCTCCAGGGGAGCTGGCCCCTCTTGGGTTCTGCACACTGAAACAACCAGACCTCACACCCCAAGAAAGACCTGTCACATTAGCCACAGAAACAGACCCTTCTTGTACTCCAGGGGCCACAAGGGGTTTTCTGACCTCGGAGGCAGGTCTGCTGGTGTTGGCCTTCCCAGGTGTGTGTGGGGGGGGGGGCTCTTTACTCCTCCCCCTTTTCCTCCAGGGCCTCCCTCAGCAGAGCCTGATATCCATCCCTCTGCTCTGGGGGTGCCACCGCCAGGCCTGCTGGGCAGGCCATGTGGTAAAGGAACTCAAACCCCACTGGGGGATCTGGCAAGGGAGGGGGCTGCAGGGATGACCCTCAGGTGCCTGGGAAACCACATGCCTGGGGCATTTTGGCTCTGGTGCCTGGACCAGACTTTGAGGAGGGAGCTCTTAGAGACTCAGTCCGGGTCTAGGCTTCAGCATGAGGTATGCACAGATAAGTGGTTCTGGTCCTTTTCAGTGTGAGTGAGGACATGAATGTATGCACAGGCCTAGGGAGACCCCAGGTTCAGCTGTAAGCTGGGAAGCAAGGGCCTTGCCCATAACTTCTCCTTGTGGGCCTTACATCCTCGAAGGCCTGATCAGACTCTCCTCTCACTGTAGCTACAAAAATAATGATGCCCCCCCCCACCCCACTGATTGAGGGCCGACTGTATACTAGGTCCAGTGCAAAATGCTCTGAGGTACCTCACTTAATCCTCACAACAAGCTTTAACAGTAGGAAGTACTCATTTTATATGAGGAGTGAGGAATTCAAAATTCAGTTACTCACTTAACTAATATTTATTGAGCACCTATTATGTGCCAGGCACTATACTCAGTGCTAGGTCTACAGAAGTGATTGAGGTCCAGCCCCTCTTGGAAATTGTACTCTGTCTCCAAGCAAGGAAGGAGATTTCTAGAAAGAGGTCAAGCTGGGAGAGCAAGTCAGGTCCACTTGAGTCCATAAGTCCTTTTGCCTTGGGCTGCCTACCCTTGGCCACACAAGTAGGTTCCCTCCAGCTCCAAGTGAACCTTCCCAGGGCTGTCCTGTGGCTGGGTCTTCCCAGGAACATGAGTAGCAAGAGCACGTGCTTCCCAAATGTCAGTTGTTTGCATGCCACCATCACAAGTTTGGCCATAGTTTCAGCCCATCTATTTTACTATTTAGTTGCTGTTTCTTTTTAAATGGACTCACTACTGAAAAATAAACTTTAAAACTTTACCTTGATGTCATACTGAGCAATGATATCCAGGAAATCATTTGTGGTAACCTGGTTACATTTTTGTCCTAATAAACATTAAGATGAGTTATCACTCTTGATGGATATCACTCTTGATATCACTCTTGAATCTTCATGTAGGTGCCATTTAAAATCCTCTTGATGCCATCAATAGGAGCACCATACTTTGGGGAAACACTGGAAGAGAAAGAAAACATGACTCCCTTAGTGGTTTGGCGGTGAACTTGCATGACCACCTTTGTTGAGAAATCACCTTGCTAATATCGCTGAGACTCCAGGGCCCAGAAGTGGGCCCAGCTGAAGGTGTGTCTGTTATTCCAGAGGGATGAGGAGGAATAAAGGAAGAAGCGCAGTAGGCAAGATGGTGGAAGATTCCACACACTGCCAGGTAACTCCTTCTCATGTCCCCAACTTCCTCCCATCTCCGGCCAAGTCATTGCCATCATGGAAGGCTTGAGGCAAAAAGGGAAGGGTCTGGGTCTTGGGGCTGGCTAAAGAAGATAGAATCCAGGCAGTGAATGTCCTGGATGTTACAGAAATCCTGGGGAGGCCTTTGGATTATCCCAAGGTGTAGGCCAAGTTTAACTATAGCTGGCAAGGTCAGGGATCCTGGATTACAATGGCTGCATGACCCTAGGCAAGTAACTTCATTGAGCCTCAGTTCTCCCATTCTACAAATGGGGGAATAAGAGTACCTTCACAGGGTGGTTATGAGAATTAACAGAGACAAAGTGGATGAATGGACTTTGGTAATGTCCCATTCAAGTAGTATCATTTTATGATCATGACTATTCAATAAATTCAATAAACATGCTTTGATATACAAGGCATCATTCCAAGCATTTAGATGTGGGGGGAGGCGAAGAAACAGGCCTGAAGGGGTGTGCAGAGATGAATACAATACAGTCTCTACAGTCTAGGAGCAGAAACAGGTACACAATTTGGGTTGGATCGTATGAAATTTTGGCCCACAACCCAATTCTACTTCTGATATCAGACAAAGTCTTCTGATATCAAAGTGAAGTAAATACCAAATGGAAATGGAGGAGAGAATGACTGTCTCTCAGTGGAAAAATTAGGGAAGGTTTTGCTGAGGAAGTGACCTTCGACTGAGTCTTAAAGGATGGGTTGGACTGCAATCTTCCTTAAAGATTTCCCAGGACCCTTGCAGGCTGGGGGCTGGGGGGAGTGGGGGATTGGATGAAGAGTGCCAACATAGGCATGGGGTGGCATCAGGTGGAGCCTCATTGAGGGAGAGAATGGCTTGTGTACCTGGGCAAACTACAGAGGAGCCTGGAGAGCTCAGTGGGACCATTATGGAGGGTCTTAGATGCAGGCTTTGCCTTCCCTGGGGAGTTGGTGTCTGCCCATCAGCAAGCAGGGGATAGGATCATTCCTGCTTAGTGGGGCATGTGACCCAAAGTAGGCCAGCAGCCTTCCCACTAGAGACTGAATGGCAGCAGGAGGAATTGTAATCAGCCAAAAGAAAGAACTTTCTGGAGGTGAGCTCTGAGAACCTGTTTGATAATAGCCAAGGAAGGCTGAAGAATCTCTTCCCCTAAACCTTGAAAATAGGAGAGATTCTCATCTGTCTGGTTCCAGAGAAGTTCTGCCCAGAGGCAGGGGGCTAGCCCAGATGATCCATTTGGGTTCTTTCCAGGCTGCAGGCCTGATGACCTCATTGTTCCCTCTTCCTCTAGTCGGGGCTGCCTCACCCAACTCAGACTCATTGGGCTCGTTCCTGTCCTTAAACATCCCCCAAGACTCAGAGCCACAGCTCTTCTGGGTGGTGACTCACAACCTTGTCAGCAAGATCATCCCAGTGTCTAGCCTCCATCCTCCTTGCTATAAGCTTGAGTAAGCTCAGCATTTCCCTTTGTAGCTTCCCTTGAAGGTGAGAAAATGAAGCTTATTATCCTTATATAGCCAAGACCTTTGTTGATCTGTCTTACCACCAGTGTTCCTCTCACCTCAGAAGAGACAATGAGGACCTGCCTCACAGATAGAATAGATTTTGGCATCGAAGGGCATGAATTTGAGTTTTCACTATTTGTACAACCTTGGACAAGTCATTTAAGGGCAGGGATTAAGTCAACTAACATTTGTGGAGTAGTTCCTATATGCTCAAGTTCTCCTTGTTGAATTAATTGAATATAGATATTATCCCCATTTTATGGATAGGGAAATAGAGATTCCAAGAGGTTAAGTTTCTTGCTTGCTGTCACACAGCTAGTAAGTAGTCGAAGAGCTGGAACTGGAACTGAGGTCTCACAGGTTCCAAAGGCTGTATTTTTTCCCACCTTGTTATGTCACTTCTTGCTTCACTGCTCAACCTAAGTTTCTGTCTTCTGTAAGATGGGCTAATACTCTCTGCCCCACAGAGTTATCAGGAGGATGCATACTGTGTGTTAAAGTGATGTGTAAGTCTTTAAGTGCTGGGAAGATGCTAGCTAATTCTAACTCTTGGGCCCTGGTCCGTTTTCTGGGTTTCTGCCAGCACCTTTGAGAAGCTATTTCTGAGGGCAGTAGGTGAAGTTAACCTCTTCGTTCCTCCATACAGACCTCTCTTCCATCACAGGTCTTAGGGTGCTAGGTTAAAATTCCTTCTTTGGCATGTTTGCCTCCCTAATTCAACTATGAGTATGTCCAGTGTACTGTACTTGACATACAGTAGCATTCTACAAGTATGGCTAGATTGAATGAATGAATGAATGAACAACAAAAAAAAGATGCAGCCCTACTCTTCTTGAGACCTTCTTGCCCACTCTACTGTTTTCATACTTCCAGGCCACCAAGCAAACCACAGTTTCTCAAACACACTCTACACTTCCCTCCTTCAGTGCCTCTGCTCACACCATTCCTTCAATCAGGAATGCCTTCTGCACCCAGTGTCCTCTTGTCACAATGCACATTCTGCTTCTCTTCATGAGGCTTTTCCTGACAGTCGTCTTTCTGAATCTGAAACAATCTTGTTTTCCCATGAACCCCTGTTGCACACAGTGGGCAACATTTAGAGGACTCTCTAATATCCTCCACCTTCTCAGGCAGTCATTTGCATCCTACTCTGTGACCTTAAGAAAGCCCATATCCCTGCTTTGGGCCTTGGTGTCCAATCAGAACAGATGTGTCCAATGGCTCTTCCAACCCTGCCACCCTGTGACTTGACTTCTTTGGAGTTCAGGGAGGACAATACACAGAAGAGCCCCGAGTGGGGCCTTTCCCTCTTGACAGCATGTGCCCAGCTCTCAGGCCTGAAAATCAGCTTCTCAGATATTACAAGTTAATTGACTTGCTTAATAAAGGGATAAATAAATATCTACTTAACATGATTACTGTCAGAGGCCTGAGCCACAGAACCTTTCCATCATTGGGGTTTTATTGCAAGAGAAGCTAATTAGCTTTAATTAGGCAACTCCCAGGTGTGTAAGGCAAAGGCATGGGAGAGAGGAGGGGATGGGGGAGTAGAAGACAGGTGGGGAAGGAAAAGGAAGGGTCTTCATACTCCTCAGCTGCCATGGCCTGACTTGGGACACCCCAGGAGCCCCAAGCTCAGGGATACCTGAGGCACCTCACCTATCTGAGATGAAGGAAGGAAGCTTCTTGAGAACCTACTATAAGCAGGATACTGTACCAAGCATGTTCTGTCCATGATCTCATTTGATCCTCATGACGACCTTCAGAGGCAGGAACTATTCATTGCACCCATTTCATAGGCAGGGAAACTGAGATGCACAGAAGCTAAGCCCCTTATCTGAGCTCATTCCATAGGGAAGCAAAGTGTTGGACCTGTATCTGCTTCTAAGGCCAGGGTTGCTGTCTTTGGTCCCTGCTGCCTCTCCAGGTGACAGGCTGACAGGGTTGATGCTACTCAAGGGGAACTTGCATAGGCAGTATCTTCCCTTCGCTATAGTACAGCTTAGGGGCTCTCAGCCAAGAGGTGCTCCAAGGTGGGCCAAACTGAGCATGGGGTTGGCATGGTACCTGAGAGAGTTGGTCATCTTTCCATTCAGGAACCCTCCTCTTTTGTTTCAGGTCAAACAAAGGAGAAGGATGGGCTGGGAATCCTGGATGACTCAGATCCCCACCCCACCCCAGGGATTCACATTCCAATGGAAGCTTATGAACATTTGAATAGCAAGTTTTTTTTAAGTATAAAAGTGTATAGGAAGAGATATATCTCTCTACCATTATGTCATTCCTCTCCTTAGAAATTTTTCCTAGGTTTTAAGGCCCTGAGTCAGCAAATTTGGGTTTCTCTCCATGAGACTGCAGGGGCACAGGAAGGAGTCTGAACTGTGGAGCTTGGATTTGAATGTAGTAGGTTCTGCCATTTATTAATTGTATGATCTTAGGCATGTTTTGGACCAAGCATTGCAACTCTTACCTGGACACATGCTTTCTTAACTGGCTCCCCTGTTTCTCTGGAATCCTTCACACCATAACCACAATGAACTAATTGAATGTGAGATAGCACATGTGACAATACAGCTCCAAGTCTTTCCAAGGAGTCACTATGGCCTGCGAGGCTTGCATGATTGGATGCCTGTCTACCTCTCTGGCCTCATTCCAGGCCACACTCTCACTCACAAGCTACACCATATGGGCTTCCTTCATGTTGCTCGAAAAAAACTGATTTCTACCTCAGGACTTTTATACTTGCTGTTCCACCACCACCTCGATGCCCCAGCCACTTACATCACTGGCTCCTTCTCATTCTTTCTTTTAATGATTTTATTTACTTATTTGCAGGACAGAGAAGAATAGAAGGAGAGATAGAAGGAGATAAACATCTGTCGGTTGCCTCTGGCATGCACCCAACCAGGGATCTGGCCTACAACCCAAGCATGTGCTCTGACCGGGAATCAAACCAGTGACCCTTTGGTTCGCAGGCCAGCATTCAATTCACTGAGCCACACCAGCCAGGGCTTCTTCTCATTCTTAAATGTCACCTCCTCAGACACATATTCCCTTGGTATCCTATCTTAAACTGCAGTACCCCCTTTTTCCTCAATTTTGTTACTCTTTATTTCCTTCCAAATGCCATAATTGGTCATTCTTTTTATTATGTTAAAATTGAGTTTATTCTTTGTTTCCTCCCAATCAAATGTAAGCACCATTAGGACATTAACTGTTTTCATCACCACTGTGCCTCAGACAGCATTTGGCACATAGTAGGTGCCCAATGCAGACTTGATAGATAGATGGATGAGTGAATGGTTGAAACAAGGAATAAATGAACACTTCTTAAAGCTGTTGTAAGGATTAAATTAGCTAATGCATGTTAAATGTCTGGCACAAAGCCCAGTAAAATAGCACAGCTCGATAGCTAATAGTTGATTCTGCATGTGACCCAACTGGCAGGCACACAGCTATTCCCTGAGCCACCACACCCTAGCCAGCTAGTCCTCCATCCCACTATCCTGCTCCCTGCAAGGGTAACTAATGGGAGCAAGGCCCAGCTCCCTTCTGTCCTGGAAATAAACCCATTCTCACCAATAGGCAGTGTTATGGCGGAATCAAAAGCATATTGTTAAATATTCAGGAATTTTATAAGCAGGTTGTTAAACTATTGGTAGCTTAAGAGAGGCCATAGCAGGACTATTTAAACCAGAAAAATTGGCAAACAGCACAAATCAGGGCCACCTCCCCTAAGAGCCAGTTTATCAGTACACTACCAGTAGGCTTCAACCCTGCTGCTGCCCCCCTGCCCCCTCCCCCACCACCTTATCATAGTGCTCTGTTCATGTTCTCTGTCTGCCAGCCTTCAAGGTCCAGATCAAACACTGGCTTCCCCAGAAAGCCATGCAGCCTTCCTGAGCTCACTGCTCAGTGACAACCTCAGTACTACAGGCTAGGGTACCCACACTAGCATTTCTATATATTGATTTGTGTTGTCTTTTACTCCAAGTGAACAGGAGAATCTTATCCCTAAAGAGCTTACTTATAAACCTGTGAAAGCATGGGCATAGTTGATTTTTTTTTTTCTTCTAGTTCTCCATGGTGCCCAGCACAGGATTGGGGACTGTAGAAGTGTTCAGCAGAGACACAGAACAGCAAGTGGGCAGAGTGGCAGGAGTCTAGGACAGGGAAATAGAAGCTCTGCATTTGGGCTCAGCTTAGCCACTGACCTGCTGTGTGACCTTGGGCCAGTCCCTTTCTGTTTCCAGACTTCAGCTGATCCATCTAAAACAATGTTAATGATATTGAAGCTTCCTTCAAACTCCAGGACTCAAAGGGCTTGTTCAGTGACTGATATGCAAATGAGTGTTTGTTATTTCATGTGAAAACTCTTAGGTCCTTTCAAAGAAACAATTCCTGCCACCCTCCTTCTGCCCCTTCTACCTCATCTTCCTAATAAAAGGCTTGGAAGGACCTTTAGGGAAAATTGAACCCAAGGCCTCCATTCTATAGATAAGAGCTAGGGTTTACAGATCACTTATTATGTTCTAGATAATATTGCAAACATTTCACATGGATTAAAGAATTTAACAGTGCTGCCCTGGTTAGTCTGGCTCAGTAGATTGAGTGCCAGCCTGCAAACCAAGAGGTTGCCGGTTCAATTCCCAATCAGGGCCATGCCTGGGTTGTGGGCCAGATCCCTGGTTGGGTGTGTGCGAGAGGCAGCCAATTGATGTTTCTCTCGCACATCAGTGTTTCACTCCTTCTCTTTCTTCCTCCCTTGCTCTCTCTCTAAAAATAAATGAATAAAATCTTTTAAACATAATTTAACAAAGCTAAAAGATAGATACTCTTATCTATGCCACATCTAGCTTCTTGCACTTCCCAGCAATGTGACCTTGGGCAAGTCCCTGACTGTGCCTCTTTGAGCCTCAGTGGTCCCATGTATCTCACACAGGTCTCTTGTGAGAATTAAGAGAGAAGGAAATTAGCATGTATTGAATGTCTCTGTGTGTATTTAAATTGCTTTAAATTACCTTCTCCGGTTCTTCTAGAAGCCTAGAGAAAGAAATTATTCTCCCACTGGACAGAAGTGGAAACATACTCAGAAAGGGTGATAACTTCCTTAAAGCCTTGCAGTCAGGTGGCACAGAAGTAGGATTCAAACCCCAATCTTTATGCGTGTTTTTTTAACATAAACTTTTAAAACATGTTATAGCAGTTTAAATTGTACAGAAAAGTTGAGAAGATAGTACAGAGTTTCCATAGACACCACACCAAATTTCCCCTGTTCTTAATGCCTTACATTAGTATAGGACATGTGTGATAATTAATGAAATAATATTGATACATTATTATTAATTAAAGTGAGATTTCCTTAGTTTTTTTGAAAAAAGATTTTATTTATTTTTAGAGGGAGGAGAAGGGAGAGAGAAAGAGAGGGAGAGAGACATTGATGTGAGAGAGAAACACCAATTGGTTGTCTCTCACGTGCACCCCAGCCAGGGGCCAGGACTGCAACCCAGGCATGTGCCCTGACTGGGAATAGAACCTAAGACCTTTCACTTTGAGGGATGATGCCCAACCCACTGAGCCACATGGCCAGGAGAAGATTTCCTTAGTTTTACCCTAATGTCCTTTATCTGTTCCAGGATCCCATCTAGGACACCATAGTACATTTAGTTGTAATATCTCCTTCTCTCCTCTTGACTATGGCAATTTCTTAGCTTTTCCTTGTTTTCAGTGACCTTCACAGTTTTGAGGAATACTGGTCAGGTCTTTGTAGAATGTTCCTCAGTTGATATTTGTCTGCTGTTTTTCTCATGGTTTGACTGGGGTTAAGGATTTGGGGGAGGAAACCCACAGAGTTGAAATGCCCTTCTCACCACATCATATCAAGGTTACATGCTCTCAGCAGGGCTTCTCATGGCTGATGTTGACTGTTATCGCTTGGCTGAGGTGTATCTGTCAGGTCTCCTCACTGGAAAGTTACTCTGTTGTTTCTCCTTTCCATACTGTCCTCTGTGGAAGGAAGCCACTCTGCACAGCACATGCTTAAAGAGCTCTGAGTGGAGAAATATGCACCACCTCCTTGTGGGAGGACGATCTACATAAATTACTTACAACGCTGCATGAGAGATTTGGCTCTTCTCCCCATTCATTTATTCAATCATTTATATCACCACACACTTGTGGAGATTTGTTTTATACTTTGGATTATAATCTAATACTACATTATTTATTCTATTGGCCAAATTATTTCAGCTTTGGCCTTTGGGAGCTCCAATAGTTGGGTCTTGTATCCCTTTGACATTCCACCATCAATGCATTCTGGGTTTGTTTGTTTTTTAGCCCTCCCTTCCTCTCTGGCACTACAGGACGCTCCAGGCTTATCTTGTATATTTCCTGCTCCAGCCCTAGAAATCAACCACGTCTGCCAGGAACTCTGGTTCCTTTTATTGGAGAACAGTATTAGAAACCAAGATCTGGGCACTGGGTGTGTTCCTTGGTATTGCCTTCTCAACTATCAGAGTAAGTTGTGTATATATTAATTAGTATCTATATACATATCTGTAAATGTTTCTCTGTGTAACTATTTGTATCTATATTAAGCTAAACAGGAGTTTACACTGACGTCTCCTATTGTGATCCATTACCACATGGATGATTCAACGTGCCCCCGCCTTGCTTATCTGTATACTCACACTCCAACAGTGAGCAACCTGGCTCCTGCCACCCGCCATCCATCTTCATGCTCTGTTCATAGCCTTTCCTCCCTTACCGCTGCCAGGTTCCCAAGGTCTACCTGGCAGCTGCCATGGGGTGGAGCTGTGTTCATCTTTCCTGGGCTCTGGGTGGCCCTAGGTGGTGGCTGTGAATTTGCAGCCTGGGAAACTTTTGATCTCAGGCCCTCCCTGGTTTGCTCTTCACAGGCAGCCCTTTGGGTATTCTCCCCCAGTCCCTTAGGGGGTGCACGAGAGTTTACCTACCTGGGGCGACTGAGCCTTTACAGCTGCAGGAACTCATTGCTGGTGGGGCAGCAGCCTCTCTTTTGCTGCCTGGTATGCCAGTCTCACTGCCCCCTTCCTGCATGATCCTTCACCTTAGCCAGTCATGAGATCTCTTATTTAGATGTGGTAGAGGGTACAGAGAAAATTGGAATTTCAAGCATGGGCAATATGTAGAACAGTGGGGGTGGGGGTGGCAAAAAGGCTCCTTTAGCTAGAGTTTAAATTCGTTAAGCTCAGTGGCCGTTACCTTGTTATAGTACGTTCTATGACCCCACGTAAGCAAGGCCCCTGTCCCACACCTCAGGGGACCCTGTGCTTTGGAAGACTTTCCTCCAAGTATGTTAATGTCCCCTCTGGTACTGAGGACTGGCCAGGGCCAGCACTACTGTGCTGGTGGAGAATGGCATTAGAAACCAAGATGTGAGCCCAAACATGGACCCATGTAGGTCCCAGTCCCTGACCCTTTTCTGGAACACTTTCTGAATGGCTACTCCACACATGGTGCCAACCACATGCCCTGAGGAGCTCGTGGACTTGTATCTATGGTGTCTTTCTGGGGCCCTGGGACTGAGTCAAGTTCCAGGAGGACAATCTAGCAGGAAGGTCTCGTGGTAACTGGTACAATACTTTCTTTTCAAGATCATGGGAGAGATTAGGGTGCCAGAATGGTGTTAACATGCTGATTGTAGGTGACTTGAATTGTTTAGAAGTCAGGGGCCATGCAGAGACATAAGACAGACAGCCAAACATATCTGCAAGTCTATTCACGTCGATAGATAATCGATAAATAAATAGATAAATATATTGATCATTTTTTTCCTTAGGGCCTACAGACTTTAGGGCCAGCCCTTCCTTAGATCTTATGAGGTAAAAACACAGAATGGCCAAGCCACAATTCAGTTTTGAAGCCATGTAGCTCAAAGCATTCCTGGTGTTTATCCGTCATCCACCCACTTACCCAGGAATTTCTTCTGGGTGTGCTTTGAGCCTAGAGCTGCTGGGGATGGAGAGAGGGATAAGTCCTAGTCCCTGCCTTCCTGGGTCTCCTAATCTAATGGGGCATACAGGCAATAGAAACTGTCATTTTGAGTAACAGAATGGAAAGAATACCAGTAATAGCAATAATAGCTGCCACTTATTGAGCTCTTACTATGTGCCAGGCTTTGCATGCATCATCTTATCAAACTCTCTCAATGAGCTCGTGAGGCAGGTGCTGCTGATATTCCTGTTTTATAGAGGAGGCCACTGAGGCTCAGAGATGGAAAATGGCACATGTGCGAGGGCCAAAAATGTCCTTCAGCTCTGTCCAGCCCCATAGCCTGAGTCCTTTCACACTCTCGGGCCTCAAGCCTAAAGAATGCAGGCTAAGTGGGGTAAGGCGACTTGTCCAGAAAGAAAGGACTCGAATTCAGTGCCCTCTGCCCTCAGCCCTGCATGGAAGCTGTAGCACTTCGCCAGGAAGACAGTGGCATGCGTCCATGATCCTGGCTGTCTTCTCCTACCATGGTCTCATCTCCTGGCAGGGCCCCAGCCCCAGCCTGAGTTGGGCAGGCCATGTGGCTAGCACTCCTCCCTTTCAGCTCTGCCAGGCCTGCAGCTGGCCCACCCCTCTCGTGCCCCCTCCAGTACCCAGCCCCCTCTCCTCGGCCAACAAGGCAGCCCTCCTTCCGTTCAACATTCCTGCCAGCTGGTGTGTGAGCCCCTGCACGAGGAGGGCTGGGTTGCCATGGCAGCCATGGAGGGACAGTATGGAGGGGGCCACCCTGGTGTAGGGCTCCTGACCTCCCTAGAAAGGGAGGCTGTGTCCCCAGGCCTGGTAAGTGCTTCAGCAGGTCACCACAGAAGGCCTGCCCCCACCCCATCCTGGCCTTCTGCCCACACCGGGTGTGCTTTAAGAGCTCTCACCACACAGAGAAAGGGATGAGCTAGGGAGGAAAAATGCCCAGGCCCTTCAGAGCTCAAGCCCAATATAGCAGAACTAATTCGAAATGTCACTTAGGGCAGTTTCGCTCCCAGCCAGCGAAAAGCTGGTTTATTTACATAGTCGGCTGTGGCAGGAGGCCAAGAACCCTGCCATGCCAGGGTGTAAGGGATGGGCGGCTGGGGGCCCTGGCTGTAGCCCCTTGGCCTGGACACCCATGCAGACAGGAGGGTGAGATCCAATAGACCCAGACAGAGCTCTTTGGTCCCGGGGCCCCAGGTCAGGGCAAGAACTGCTAGTGACCACCTTGGCACCAGTTGTGTGCCAAGTACTCTGCTACATGCTTGACATGGTTTTCTCCTTGAACCTTTGCCAGCCTCTGAGAGGAGGAGTGATTATCCTCATGTCACAAGTGAGGAAACTGAGGCTAGGAACAATATCTGGCTTTCTGGGGTTTAGATAGCCAGTAAGTGGCAGTGGGGAGTCAAGTCCAGGTCAGTCTGATTCCGGAGTCCATGCTTCCCCCTGTATACATACTTTGTATCTTGAGTCATTGGCTTCCACCAGCCTAACCATACCCAGGATCTGGCCTGTGTGAGCTACTGGGCCTATCAGTTGATTGACAATGGCCTTTTCAAGCAGAGTTCCTAAGGACTGTACTCACTGGATTTCCCAGTGAATATACTAGTCTGGGGGCTGACAGATGTGAATATGGGGCAGATCAGGGTGGGCTCTTCTTTGTGCCCATCTGTGTGTGACAGGGGACACAGAACTACCAGACTTGTCTCTTAGGTACCAAATATGTACTGAGCATCTATTATCTGCCTGGAACTGGGCTGGGTGTGGTCAGTACATGAGTGAGAAAGACATAGTCCCTCTCCTCATGGAATTCCCAGGCACTGTCTGCAATAATAACACACCAGGGGCTAACATTGACTGGCTTATGCCAGGCACTGTTTGAACAGTTCATGTGGGTTAATTTATATAATCCCTTTAGCAATGCTATGAGATAGGTATTGCTAGTATCCCCACTTAACAGATGAGGAAACAGAGCCTTAGAGAGAAAATATCTTGTCCAGGGTCACACAGCTAGCAAATAACAAAGGTGGGGTTTAAAGCCAGGCAGACCTCCTGCAGAACCCATTCTTCCAATCCAGCATTATCTGGAATAGATGGAGGAGGGCTGAATGCTGCAGCATACAGAGTCAGGGTTAGAGCAGGCTTGCCAAGGGCACTTCGGCCAGCAAGCACGGGATGGTTTTGTCCACTGGAGACCCTTGCTAGGGCACTTCTTCAGAGTGTTGGCCCCCAGAGAAGGAGGTCAACGGTGGCCCAAGCTACCCTCAGGGAAGTCTGACCACTCTATCCGATTTGGTCTCTATTAGTGTTAGGTTTCCTGTTTTGTCAGTTTGTTGGAGCCTGGAGGCTCAGCCAGCCAGGGGTTAAGGCTCTGAGGGGCCCACTAGAGAAGGGCTTGCTCTCTGTGCCAGGGCCCCTGGGAGAGGATGTGGCTGGGATCAGCTGGGAATCATTAAGGATGCTGGCAGGGCAGACTGAGGTAGGGAGGGGGTGGAGAAGGCCCCAAACCCAAGGCCAGGGTGTGGCAGGCAGCCAGCCAGCAGGCTCTGGGCTGCAGTCACACAGGGTCAAGCAGGATGGAGATGGCAGGCACGGGTGGAAGCTGTTCAGCCCCAGGTAGAGACCTTGCTCTCTATGTGGTCCTCCCTAAGGCTCAAGATAGAGGGGGCAAACATCTGGAGGGAAGCTCAGAGTAGAAATGGGGACTTGGGCTGGTGGGTGGAGGGATTTTCCCAAAGCAGCCTAGAGGAGAAGAGAGACCTCAATGGTGCTAAGTGCTAGGGTGTCCTCTCCCCCTGCTGCCAGCTCTCTCACAACACCCACCTGCCATGCATTCCCTTGGCAGAAAAGAACACACAGGACCTGCCTTTGCAAGTGCCACAAGCTCTGAAGAGTTTTATCCAGTAAGTGCTTCTTGACCTAGAAACCCAAGGAAGAGTAGGCGGGGCAGCGGCTGCTGTGTGGGTAGGAGGCCCAGCTGAGCTCCTCAGGAAGTTTGTTCAGAAGTGGCACTGAGGCTGCCTTGGGGAAAGAGGGCAGCACTAGATGGCATGCTGGTGGCAAACCTACTGACTTCAGGGGCCTGATCTGAAGAGGAGGGGGAACTCAGCTCCTGCCTGAGTCCAGCCAGAGTTTCAATGACTTCCACCAAGCAAAGGGACTGTGGGACTGTCAGCAGGGGCCACTGGGCCTGGTCTTAGGGTTCCTCTCACCTCCTTGTCTGGTTCATGATCCCAAAGACCCACAAGCACCCATGGAAGTAACACCCTTCCCTCTATGCGGCAGGCCCAATAGCATCTCAGTTGGCCTCTAACAAACAGGTGGCCAGCAGTAGGAGGCAGGTGCCTTGACTATCCAGAGCCCTAGTGGGCCAGGAGTGAGGTGGGAGAACATGGCTGGAGTGACATTCAAAGTTCTCAGAAATGTCATCAAGATATCTCCTAACCTGTGTATGAAATTGCCAGGTCCCTGCATCCTTTGACTGCAGTCCCACACCCCACCTCTCTCCTTATAGTTCTTCAGTGGCTCCCCATTCTCCCCAAGGTCTCCCCCCTGCCATTCTGTCCTGCTACCTTCTTGCACACGAAGTCTTCCAACCCGGCCTTGAGATGAGTGGCATTAAAGTGTATCTTCCTGTCCCCTGCCTGTATCCTGTTATCCCCAGAGTAGGCAGCCAAGAGCCAGCAGGGTCCCTGTGAGCTCTGCCTGGGTAGGGCCAATACTTCCCAACCAGGCTTCTCTGCCTTTGCAGAGGAGATGCCAACTAGGGCTTCTGGAAAGGAGAGAAAGTTCAGGGAAGGAGGGGGACCAGTAGGACAAGAGGGAACTGCTTAGCTGTACCTCAACTCACAGCAGCCTTAGCAACAAGGGCTCTCAGGTCTACTGAGGCACATGCCGAGAAACACATGAGCACAGGGCAGGGTGGTGCCAAGCACAGCCTGGCAGGCAGTGGGCAAAGGGACTCAAGGCTTAGGTTCGTATAAACTCTTCTCCCCGGGCTTCCCATGGAAGCACTTGCATTAGCCCAGGTGCCAAGTTCCAGGTAAGAGCTGGACAGTGCAGCAGTGGGGAGGGGACTGCCAGAAGCCTCTGGTTTTCCCCATCTCTGGGTCTGGTGCTCAGAATCCCCACCAGCTGCCCATCTGGAAATCAGACAAGGCTTCTCACTCTCCCTTCTTCACCCTCACAGCCAATCAATCAATACATCACCAAGCCCTGCTCATTTCAACTCCTAAACCTTTCTCTCATCTTTCCCATTCTGTGCTTTTCACCACTACCACACCAATCATCAAATACCAACAACGCTACCTATCTTTCACTAAAAGGTAAGATATGCCAGAATCTGGAATCAAAATGTACTGTGTTTGTGTCCCTTCATCCTCCCATCATCAACTCTCTGAAAGCCATACTATTATTATTGGCTCCATTTGACAGATGGGAAAACTGAAGCCAGAGCAGTGAAGCCCCTTGTGCAAAAGCATACACCTAGTAAAGGGCAGAGCTGGGATTCCTACTCAGGCAGTCTGTTTCCAGAACTCCCCACACAGACTCGCCATGCTCTGCTGCCCTCCCCTGCCTTCTCTTCTGGCAGCCTCACCTCTCTCACCAGCTGTCGGGGTGCTTTCTCCAAAGCCTGGCTCTGACCATGTCTGTCTGACTCCTGTTCCAGTGTCCTATTCTGGCTTCTTTAACACATCTGTCTTCCTTGTTGCCCTTACCCTAGTCCAGGCTGCTGGCTTCTCTTGCCTCCCAACTTCTCCATTCAACTATCAGCTGCTTGAGAGCAGGGGCCAGTCTGTCTTGTTCACCAGCAAAGTGCCCAGGACACAGATGCACTGGATAAATATTCACTGAGTCAATGGATGGAAGAGCCGATTCTGTCTCCTGTCTTACTCCCACCCATGCTGTCACCATGCTACCACCAGAGGGATCTTTCCACATACAGCCCTGAGCCTGTCACTCCTATGCTCTGAACCCACCACTGACAAATTTGACCTGCCTTTTCTGCATCTAGGAATTTATCATACAGCTACACACACACACATACACACACACACACACAATGGCATATAAACAGATTATTTGTCACAGCCTTGTTTGTAATCACAAATGATCAGGAGTAACCTAAGTGTCCATCAGTGGGAGCTTGGTTAACTCTTAGACAATAAAATGCTGTGTGCCATGAAAAAGAATGAGGAAACATAGGACAGTCTCCAAGCTGTGATAGCTTGTGAAAAGGTAAGGTGAAGAATGGAGGCTCTAATACCATTTATATAAAATAAAGGAGGGTAAGAAAATATAAATGTCTTTGCTGTCTGTTAACCTATTTGTCTCTTCTACTTTTAAATTTCTGGACTATGAAAACACATTACCCATGGAAAAAATACAAACTTTAGTGTCTAAAATATAACAATCCAGCCTTGTCTGGTGTGGCTCAGTGGACTGAGCACTGGCCTTCGAACCTAAGGGTCACTGGTTCAATTCCCAGTCAGGGCACATGCCTGGGTTGTGGGCCAGGTCCCCAGTAGGGGGCATGTGAGAGACAACCAGACATTGATGTTTCTCTCCCTCTCTTTCTCCCTTCCTTCCCCTATCTCTAAAGATAAATAAATAAATTCTTTTAAAAAACTAAAATAAAATATAACAATGCAGACCACAATTTTTATTAAAGCAAACAAACAGAATGGTGTCCCATCAACTGCACACCCAACTGTGCACATGCTGTTTTCTCAGCCTACTTTGTGCTTCCCCTGCCCTCTGGCTTCTCTGATATCTGCATCTGCACTTTCCATCCCAGTGGTTATAAGCGGTATGTGGGTGCTGAGTGCTTGCAATGTGACTAGTCCGAACTGGTATTGCCTTAAGTATAGAATACACGCCAGAACTGGAAGATTCAATATGAAAAAAAGAATGTAAAATATTGCCACAATTTTTATTTTTTGATTACACATTGATTTGATAATATTTTAGAGATACTGAGTTAAAGAAAAGATATTATTAAAATTAATTTCACCAGTTTCATTTACTTTTTTAACATAGCTACTAGAAAACTCAAAATGACATATATGGCTTACATTGATGGCTTGCATGATACTTCTGTTGGATAGCACTGTTCTAAATTCTACTGGTTCTTCTGGTATACTTTGAAAGCTACCTTCTCTTTGAAGCTCTCCTTGAGTCCCATCTTCAAACCCTGTTTGCTGCCACCTGCCTCGCAGCACTGATCGGGGGCCAGCTTAGTGACATTTAACTGTATGTCAGCGCCTGAAGGGAAAGGCCCAGTTGCCTTCTTCAGTGCTCTTCATCAAAGAGTTAAGTTCAAAATCTAACTCTGCCCTGTGAATACACTAAAACCCATTGACTTGTGTATTTCAAATGGGTGGGTTATATGATGTGTGAATTATATCTCAATAAAGCTGCTGTATCACCTTACTACCTGTGCAGCCAAGAGCAAATGACTTTACCTCTCTGTGCTTTCGACTTTCGCATCTATCAAAGGCAGGTGATGATAATAGTACTTATCTCACAATGTTGCTGAAAGAATTAAATGAGAAAATATATGCAAACCACTTCATGTTTTGCCCATAGTAAGTGCTCATTAAATGCTAGCCACTATTATTTCCCTTGGGCCAAGCACGGTGTTAGTTATGTTACATATAGCATTTGATTCAGCTCCCACACTGAGCATTTAATGCCCATTATACCATCCACATATGACAGATACAGAAATGTAGTCCAGAGTGGCCTCACATTGATGTAGGTGTCTATTGGCAGAGTTAGGATTGGATCCTTGAGTTCCCCTCCCCTCCCCTCCCCTCCCCTCCCCTCCCCTCCCCTCCTTGAGTTGCCCTTCCCCTCCCCTCCCCTCTTGGATCCTTGAGTTGCCCCTCCCCTCTTTCACATCTCCTCTACTCTCAGGATGTTTGGCCACCCATGGGCAGAAGTCTCAGGCAAGCCTGCTTCATCCCCTGTCTTTGAGGTCTGAGACAGTGTTCAGGCCTCCTCTAAGAGACAGGTCTTTGTACCTGTGACCAGCCTGGCAGGGGGCCTTCAGATAACCCTTAGAAATGGAGGCTGGATCCAGGGCTGAGTCAATCCCAGAGCAAGCACCATAGAGGCAGTGGCCACTGACCACTGTGTCTTGAAGTCAATTCTCCCTTTGGACAGGTAAGGAGTCATGTGGAATTTCTTGAGCATCTGGAGGACCCTGGGGGCTGCTCTGGGTGACTTTCCATGCCTGTCTTGTTGAATACTCATGGTGAGCTGGCCATTACTACCTCAGTTCATAAGAGAGGCTCAGAGAAGTAATTCACCCATGGCATATCCAGGAATTAAACCCAGGCCCTACTTAGTCACCAACTCATTCATTAATATTTTCTTGTCTATTCATTCATCATGTATTAGGGGATACCAATATGAATTAATCTCTCTTATGGGCAAAATGCTGAGAGAGAACTGAGGAGTAACAAATACAATGACAGCTGGGATGGGGTGTGTGTGAAGTGTATGGTCAAGGCATGCTGGCATGCAGTGACTATCTCTCAGACAAAGCATTTCATGAAGAAGAAATACTATTTCACTGGGGTGGAAGAGGGGAAAGGGGAAGACATTTTAGGGGAGGAATGGTTCATGAAGGTTGAGAAGGCCTGGCAGAATATGAGTGTTTGGTGGGCGGTGAGAGACTGCATGTGGCAGGAAATATGGATGACATGGGGAACTGTGTGGGAGATGAACCTGCAGCCTGTGCCTTAAAGGTCTGGTGTGCCAGCCTACAGGGTCTGGACTGCATCTGTGGCCTAGGGAGCTGCTGAGGGTTTTTAGCGCAGTCAGTTTGATTTGGTAGAAAGATCACTATGACAGCGCAGTTGAAAGCAGGTCTGAGAGGCTGGCTGGAGGCAGGAACGCAGACCTCTGGAATGGGGAAGATATGATAGATAAACTACAGCTGTGGCCCTGGGACAGAGAGGAGTAGACAAATCTCCAAAGACTTGTAAGTGGTAGTTTGGACAGGAAGGATTTGATGCAAGGGATGGGTGGAGGTCAAGGACAATTCCCAGGCTCTGGATTAGATGTCTGGGTGGATGAAATTGCCAGGCCATGAGGCAGGAGCAAGGAGGAGCAAACATGTGACAGGTTGAGCTACAGGCCATCCAGTTGCAGCATCTGGAGTCAGCAGTGAGGCCTGGGCTGGAGAGAGAAAGAGAGAGAGGGAAAGAGAGGGAGAGAGAGGGAGAGAGAGGGAGAGAGAGGGAGAGACATCAGCTGGTGATTCTCGTGCTAATACTCCTCTTCCTACTCTGCCTAGCAGACCTCAAATATCTTCTGCTAATGTCAGGGCCCAGTGACATAGGCCATCCTTAGTAGCAGAGAAACGCCCACTGGATTTGGGGTCTAAGTGCAGTGTAGCCAGGAGGCAGTGAGCTTTCTGTGGAGTTCATATGAATGCATAAGACTTGGAATGGACAGTGGACTGGACAGAAAGCTAAGAGTTCACATTATCCAGCCCAGGTCCAGGCAGAATTTTCCATAAACCTGGATTTCCATGAGGGTCCTCTCCCTCTTCCATCATCCTCAGTCAGCAAAAGAGCTGGAAGAACTCTGGCTAGTAAGCAGAGAAGACCAACCAGAGTGTGATTTGCATGTGATTTGCATAAAACAATCTGTTCTCTGGTAATTTTGAAGTGAAAATGTTATCATCACTCCCTGGAGGGTCACTGCATGATTTTTTTCCCTTTGTTCTTCAGTACACACAGACTGGCCTGTGTCTGCCCATAGGAAGGACCACTGAAGAGGAGGGACCACAGTGCCTGGCCAATGCCCAGGCCTAGGGCTCCCTCCCTGGGGCGCCTTGCAGACCCACACTTCCATTGCCTCTGTGCCTGTGAGGGCCCTTCAGAACCCCCAGGCCTGTGCTGCTGCCTGCCTCCCCTAACCCTGGCTGCTGCCCTGCTCTGGGGCTTCCCTTGGGGCCCAGCTGCTCAGGAGGGCCCTGGCAGCTCTCGGCATAGGCCTAGCTCAGGGGACATTTTCTAATAGGCAGATAATTGCCTCTGTTAATTGCAATTTGATTTTAGCAATTTTTCTCTAACAGCCTGGAGGCCTCAGGCCCAGATATGGAGAGAAGGTGGTGGGGTGGAGCCTGTAAGCTAGGGTCCCTGGGTGGAACTTCCCACCTGCTGGGCCTTCCCTAGGCTCTGTCCCAGCTGGGTACTGGTCTCACCTCACAGCACACCTCCTTGAGAAGGATGCCTGCAGATAGCTCTGAACCCCACTAGCCCCCAGGAAGTGGACTGGCAGCACTTCTGGAAGGGATTAGCTAGCAGACACCTAAGGTCAGAGCAGAAGACCCATCACAAAGCCTGGAGGGCTTCCTGCTGGACCCAAGAGGCTGCTGCAATTCTGTTCCATGGCTATCCTGTCCATCAAACCTACTCCTGGGGCAGTCACCATCTCCTCCTCATCAGCCAACCCTGTCCTCCAAGGACTCTCAGAGTATGGCTTTGGAGTCCAGCTGTCAATGAACCTAAGCCTGTCCTTCTACTTCTCTGTACTTTGGATTCTTACTCTTAAAGTGGGGAAATAATTGCATCTACCTGGAGTAGTCATGAGGATCAAACAATGTATGCCAAGTTCTTCACCAGTGCCTGGCAGTACTTAGTTCTCTATAAATGATGAAATGATAGCTGTCTTCTGGCTTTGACTATTACCTGTGCTTTTGGGAACCCTGGGCTGACCCCAAGACTTGCAACCTATGACCATATGGATCCTCGTGAGCCAAAGTGGAACCGGGTGGCAGGAAGCATCCTAAGGTGAGTATCCCTGGATGGGGCAGGCCTCCAGGTTGGGTTGGGGCTGCAAGGGAAGGCTTTTAGCCTGAAGTTTCCTAGGTGGGAGCTGGTCCTTTTGAGACCAGGGTGGTGGGGGTGGCTCTGGAGTAAGAGACAAGCTTACACCCTATTGTCTCAGCCACTCTCCTCCACCTCGCCTACCCATGTGAACTGGCCACACCTCCCCTAAAGAGGAGGACTTCTTGGAGGAAGAGGCCTACAGGGAAAAAAGGAGGGTTTTTTTTATTGTTGTTTAAGTATAGTTGTCTCCATTCCCCCCCACTCCCCCCACCCCAGCCATCCCCACCCCCCACCCTCAATCATACCCCTCTTTGACTTTGTCTGTGTCCTTTATACCTGTTCCTGACAACCCTCCCCCCTCTCCCCCCATAATCCCCTCCCACCTCCCCCTTGTTACTGTCAGTTTATTCTAAATTTCAATGCCTCTTGTTATATTTTGCTTGCTTGTTTGTTTTGTTAATTTGATTCCACTTATAGGTGAGATCATATGGTATTTGTCTTTCACTGCCTGGCTTATTGCACTTAGCATAATGCTTTCCAGTTCCATCCATGCTGTTGCAAAGGGTAGGAATTCCTTCTTTCTTTCAGCTGCATAGTATTCCATTGTGTAAATGTGCCACAGTTTTTTGATCCACTCATTTACTGATGGGCACTTAAGTTGCTTCCAACACTTGGCTATTGTAAATTGTGCTGCTATGAACATTGGGGTGCATAGGTTCTTTTGGGTTGGTGTTTCAGGGTTCTTAGGACATAACCCCAGCAGTGGAATTGCAGGGTCAAAAGGCAGTTCCATTTTTAGTTTTCTGAGGAAACTCCATACTGTTTTCCAAAGTGGCTGCACCAGTCTGCATTCCTACCTCCAGTGTACTATGGTTCCCTTTCTTCACAACCTCGCCAGCACTTGTTTGTTGATTTGGTTATGATTGGCTATTCTGACCAGTGTAAAGTGGTGTCTCATTGTGGTTTTAATCTGTATCTCTCTGATGGCTAGTGATGCTGAGCATCCTTTCATCTGTCTCTGGGCCCTCTGTATGTGCTCCTTGGAGAAGTGTCTGTTCAGGTCCTTTGCCCATTTTTTAATTGCGTTGTTTATCTTCCTGGAGTAGAGTTGTGTGAATTCTTTATATATTTTGGAGATCAAATCCTTGTCCAAGGTATCATCGGAAAATACATTTTCCCACACAGTTGGCTCCCTTTCCATTTTGGTGATGTTTTCTTTAGCATAGCAGAAGCTTTTTGTTTTGATGAAGTCCCATTTGTTTATTTAGAAAGGGGACATTTGTGGAGCCAGTTTGGATCTCTGGAAAGGCACTGGTAGACAGGTGGACCTGGGTTCATGTTCCACTTCCCACTTCTTTGTGGTGTGTCTGGGGCCCCTAACTCCACCTTTCCAGCCTCAGTTTGCTCCTCTGCACTGACCAGCCAGTCCATTTCCCACTTGGGGCTTCAGGGATTAGCTAGAATAACATGCAGCTGCATACAGGTAGGTGCTTAGTTAATAGCCGTTTCCTCCCCTGCCTGCTCCCCTTCCTTCGCATGTAGGGGGAGCAATTATCTGCCTGTGTTTATGCATGCCTCACCCCACCCAATTCCTCAGCATGGAGGTGGAGGTGTTGAACCACTGCTTTCCTTCCCACTGCACACAGGCCTTCTCTGTTGCTGGCAAAGAGAGGGGAGGAAGGGGGGGCAGGCGGTGGTTTGTGGGGGAGGGGGAGTGTCCCAGTGCCTGCCCACTGCTTCTGGACTGCTGTTCCAGGCAGCATGCTAATTAAGCCAGGAGGACCCGCAGAACAGAACTGTGGGCCCCTGCCTCTGTCCAGCCCCAGTGACCTAATGTGGAAATCACTGCACAGACAGTTCCTTTGCTTGGGGTTTGGGAGGTGGGGTAGCCAGGCTGAGCAGTGGCTTAGAAAGGAAACAGAGGAGGGTTTGGCAGGGGGCTCGGAGAGCCAGGCTTCTTAGCAGGGCAGGAACTGGGAGATGTGAGGAGAAGACCACAATTTCTGCTTGGTCCCAGGCTGTACTGGGCCTGCTCTGGCCTGGCTCTGCCTGTAAAGGAGGTGTTGACAGAATGATGGGGTGGGAGGTCCCCAGATGAGGGCACTGCAGGGCCAGCATGCTGGGAGGTGACTGCCTGGTACCTTGTCCTAGGGCTTCTGGTTTCTACTACCTGTTGGTTTGTGTGACTTGGGGCATGTCTCTTGCCTTGTCTGAGCCTCATTTGCCTCTTCTGTACAATGGGGCTGAGAACAAATATGCAGCAAAAGCATACAGGGGCATCAGGCACACTGATTTGGGAGTTAGGTTACCTCTGGGGAGGGCAGGAGGAGGGACATGGGATAAGAAGAGTACAGAATGGCCCTTATCCTTCTGTGGGTTGTTTCATGCCTAAAACAAGATGTGAAGGCATGCAGAGTATTGTGAAGATTTGACAAAGCTGGGTGATAGGTTCCCAGGTGTCTGTTGCATATTTTTTCTTGGGTCTTATCTGCATGTCTGACATATTTCATCATAAAACAAATGTCCAGTGACAGCATGTACACAGGATTAAAAATGTGCTGAACTTCAGGTATCTTCTACAGGAGCAGAGCTGCGGTGCTATAGACTCTAAAGCCCCGTGAGGACATGAGCCTGCTGTCAGAGGCGCTGGTAAATCCATGCATTTTAGGTTAAGTGAGTAGCAAAAGGTGGATACCAAATTTACATATTCCTTCTATGATATGTGATTTTAAGTAAGCATGTGTAACAGGAATAAATTATGAATTATAAATAGAGCCCTGGCTGGTATGGCTAAATGGTTTGAGTGCTGGCTTGCAAACCAAAGGGTCACTAGTTCTATTCCTAGTCAGGGCACATGGGTTGTGTCCTGGGTTGTGGGCCACATCCCCATTTTGGGGGCATGTTGGAGGTGGTATATCAATGTTTCTCTCCCTGTCTTTCTCCCTTCCTTCCCCTCTCTCTGAAAAAATAAATAAAATCTTAAAAAAATAGAATTGTAAGTACAGTCAGTAACTAGGGATAGGGGCCTGTTGTATGGACAGGGGGTGGCATGCAGGAGGCTCCTTCCTCTCTGTCTACTTCACTACCAATTGCTGGAGCCCAGGAAATTATAGTGACCACCTAGATCACTGGTTCTCAACTCTGGGTGCATGTTAGGATCACCTGGGGAGCTTTCCCAAAGTAGGATTATTCAGGCCCCACCCCCGGGCTTCTGGCTGAATTGCTCTGGGGTGGGGCCTGGACACTCCTAGTTTGGAAAGCTCCTGGGGTTCTTCTGGGTAGCTTGGAAGAGAACCACCTGGCTTCAGCAGAGGGACTGTTCCCAGTGCTCCTCAGCTCTGTCTCACACCTGCTTTGGCAGAGACCTCTGGATCTGGGCACAACCAGTTGCCCTTTCGGGGACCAAAGCCATATGACTCTGCACAAGCATTCTGAGTATATTCCCCAAAAGTCCTGACCCTCATTCTCCAACCCAGGAAGGACTGCTGTTTTTTAAGAGGGTTGGGGAGATGAAAAGTGATCAATCATCCTTCTATCATGAGTCTGGGTGGGTGAGGCTATAGTTAGAAGTCACCCAGTCCATTGGCAATTTCTCCACCCATATCTTCTGGCTCCTACTCAAAACTTCCTTTGGCTCCCATGGTGCTTCCAGTCCTGATTCTCCTCTGATTGCTCTGGCTCTGTCTGCTCTGGCCCTTCTCTCTCTCTCTCTCTCTCTCACACACACACACACACACACACACACACACACACACACACACCCTTCTCTTCTTCCTCTTCTTCTCTGTTTATAGACTTGTCACAGCACCCCACACCCCGATGAGTCTTGGTTGCTGTCCTATGACACTCTGCTCCCTCAGCCTCACTGCTGCCCACTTAAAAGAGCCTTTTTCAATTTTTTTCTGTGGCCCCACCTCTCTGCCAAGCTCCAGTCCCACACCCTCATCTCCCTGCTGGACATCTTCATATACAATTCTCTCTAGCACCTCAAATTCAACATGTCTAAACTAAATTAAACTGTGTCTTCCATGTCCCCTTCACCAGGCATCTTGTCCAATCTCTGCTTATGAATCCCCTCTTCTCTCAGTCTAACCAGCTTTAGTCACCCTAAATTCTTCCTATCCCTGCTTTCCCCTCCCATGTCCTAAGGCAGTCAGTTGACCTCAGTCACAGACTGGTAAATTTTGTTGGCAATGTCTTCTGCTCTCACTGGATTTCCTTCCACATCCATCCTCCCTGCCCTTGTCCAGACCATCCCTGCAGCTACCTCCCTAGTGGCTGTCTTCCCTCTCCATGTTGCTTCCTCATTCCCCTGTGCTGGTTAGTAAAGCCTCCATTCCTTAGCATGGGAGGCATGATCTTTCTCAGTTGACTCCAACTGACTTTTCTAATCTTTTTTAAAAATATGTTTATTGATTTTAGAGAGAGAGAAAGGGATTGAGAGAGAGAGAGAGAGAGAGAGAGAGAGAGAGAGAGAGAGAGTGAGAGATGTGAGAAAGAAACACCACTAGGTTCCTTCCCATACACTTTCCTACTGGGGATTAAACATGCAACCTAGGCATATGCCCAGACCAGTTGAACCCCCAACATTTTGGTTATGGAACAATACTCCAACCAACTGAGCCATCTGGCCAGGGATGACCTTTCTGATTTTGAACCCACTGCTTCTGCAGGAATCTTCCTTTCCGGACAGACTGGTACCATGTGACTTTCATAGAGCATTTGGGGCTCCTTGCTATCCCCCAACAGTCTTGGTATATGTGGAGGTCCTAAACCTAGTTGTTTGCAGGGGCTGGGTAGATAAGAGAAGTGAGTGAAGTGAGCTGAGTTGGGGATCAGTCAGGAGTGGTGGGGAGAACAGAGCAGTGCAGAGGGCACACCCTGTATACAGGGGGTAATACTCTTCAATTTTTGCTATTTGTGCCATGTGAGAATGAAGGCCTAATGTTTCTAGATCCTTCCATTTATGGAGACAAGTCAGAAACCTGAAACTTGAAGGAGAAATATCTAGGTTTTAAAATGTTGGCAAAGCATTGGGTTTTCGGCGGGTGCTGGTAAAATTTTATATTGAGCCACACAAAACATATCTGCAACAGGGTACTGCTCATCGGCTTCAGTCTTGGAATACTTGGTCTGTCCTCCCACTCATCCCCTGCATGGCGTAACCTCTCTGCCCCTTGTGTCCCTAGCCTCCCTGGTCTTCAAGCCCCAGCTGGAGTTCCACCAAGCTGACCAAGCACTCTCTGGTCACCTCAGTTCACTCCAACTTCCTGTGACCTTTAACCTTCAACACCATGTGTACCTGCATCCAGCTAGGATGCTTTTGGAGTCAGCGGAGCATGGAGGTTAGAGGTTAGTAGTGTGGGACTGTAATTAGGCTGCCTGGATTTGAATACGGCTTAGCTACTTATTAGTTGTATGACCTTACGCAAGATTTTTGCCTTCTCTGTGACCCAGTTTCTCTCCTGTGGGGTTGTTGGAAGGATTAAGTGGGATAATCCATGGAAAGCACTTGGACCAGCACCCGGTTTATAATAAACACTCAATAAATGTTAGCTGTTATCATCACTGCTTGGGATTGTTCACTCACTGTTTATGTGTTCAGATTTTGCTTATTGAGCTATAAGCTTAGAGAAGGCAGGGAGTATGCCTTATAGCTTCTGTGGCCTGCTCCTTCTGCACTCTCCACCCTCCACCACCAAACTCTTCAACACCTAGTCCACATACCCAGGAACACAGTCAATGCTGGGGGAAATGTTGGCTGTAACATCTTGAATCCAATGGGCAAGCATGTACCATATATGCACTTTGTGCCAGGCACCGTGCTGGGTGCCAGTGGCAACTATGGGATCAGGCACCCAAGGCTGCTTATTCCCAGCTTCCTGGGCACCAACCATCTCCTGCACCTCCCTGACCATTATGTCAGCATCTGTAAGATGTTCACTACACTCACCCACCACATAGGGTTGTTGTGGGCAGCGGGGTTGAGGTGTGGGTACCCCTGACTCAACATACAGAGCCTTTCTTTGAGATTTGAGTGAAAGTACTCAAGTGTCAGTTCCTGGGAAAGAGAGCATTCCTCCTAGTTGGGTCCCTGGCAAACAAGCCTGCTATCATAGTGCCGGCCAGCTCTGAGCTTGTTGCCCTTAGAGGTTCATCTGCAGATTGTCACATTGTCCCTCAGGTGCTATCTCCAGCCCTGACTTTCACAGAACACATTCCCACGAGGCTGTGTGTGTTGGGGTGGGGGTGAGGGTGGGCAGCAGACTTGACTGAAGCCTGGATAAGATGGAGGGACTTACATCACAGAATCACAGGCAACCTTAAAGCAATTTTTAGACACTGTTCTTTACAAAAGGTTTCTGAGTGATTCTTACCACCTAGGGAAGTGCTAGCCTGCTAGAAGCCCACTCTCTACTCCTCAACCCTTTCCTAGCCTCTGGCTTCTCAAAACAAAACCAAAACATACACCTATGTGTGTGTAAACATACATACACTTTATTATTCTGAGTAATTTGACTTTTTAAAAAAGATTTTATTTATTTCTTTCTAAAGAGGGTAAAGGAGGGAGAAAGAGAGGGAGAGAAACATCAATGGGTAGTTGCCTCTCATGTGCCCCCCACCGGGGACATGGACAGCAACCGAGGCATATACCCTGACCGGGAATCGAACTGGCAACCCTTTGGTTCACAGGCCTGCATTTGGTTCACTGAGCCACACTAGCGAGGGCAAATTTGACTTTCTGTAGCCCCTGATCCAGTGCAGCTCTAACACTGCCTTTGTACACCACAAATCCATTAACAGGCTTCCCTCAACTGTGGACCACCTCCTTTCTCTTTCGCCCTTTTTCTTTTTTTTCTTTCTTTTAAAGATTTTATTTATTTATTTATTTTTAGACAGAGGGGAAGGGAGAGAGAAAGTGAGGGAGCGAAACACTGATTGGTTGCCTCTTGCAAGCCCCCAGCTGGGGACCTTGCCCACAACATAGGCTTGGTACCCTGGCCAGGAACCAAACCAGTGACCTTTCCGTTCACAGGTTGGCACTCAAACCACTAAGCCACACCAGTCACCTTTTTCTTTATCCTGAGAGGAAGGCAGATATACAGACATTTATCCCCCTCACATGCCCCATGTGAATTTTGCCTCCTTCCCTTGGATGCCAGATGGGACTATGATCACTTGAGTTTGTCAACAAGAGAACATACAGCCTAAGAAAAAGTCTTAGAAGAGTTTATTTGAGCCAAACTGAAGACAATTGCCGGGAAGCAAAATACCAATGGATTGAGAAAATGCTCTGGAGAATGGCAGTTTTGTGGCCTATTTTATACATTACAATCAAAGGAGGAAACCTAAGGAGGATTACATGGAATCCATTGGTGGTAGATTAAGAGGTCAGGAGAAAGCAAAGTGGGGAAATCTCTGAGATTGGATAAAAAGCAAAACAAAAAGACACATACTTCTTTTACATTGGTGGTTACAGCGTAGTTAGCATTTACAGCACACAGAGATGGTATGTGGGAACAAGATAACAATGTAGTCTTTGCTCTGGTGACCGCAGTTGTGCCTTTGAGGGGTCTGGGAAAGAATACTCTGAAATTTCAAAAGTATGTTATCTTAGATGCACAAAGACAACAGACAATTCCAAGGGTAAAGATTGACCTTTGTCAAGGAAGCTACAGGCCTACGCTGTGACTACCCACTATGAACTGCTTTTAGTGAGGAATTTTTATGTTCAGACCATCCTAGGTGGTTACCTTTTGAGTTTGCAGGCCTCCCATGGGCTGGTCAGGTTTTGTATATGACCCCTTTTTCATCTACAGGTTAAAATTATTTGTTTCTTTCATTACATGTTTACATGTGTAGGAGAGAATGTGTGTGTGTGTGAGTGGCGCATCCGGTGCAGTGCCTGGCCTGTGAGATGTGTGACTAAGTGGTGATCACTCTTTCCCTCATGCCCCCTTCAGGTTCTGAGGCCCCAGAAAGAAGAGAGGTGATCTCTGCCCTCTCCCCCCACAACCCCCACCCTCACGCCACCCAAGAGCTCACAGTCCAAACATGGAGAGAAAGAGCCAGACACCCAGCCCTGTGCTTCAAGGAGATCTCTACAAAGTGTCAACTATAGGAATGGGAAAGCCACCTGACCTGTGGCTACTAGGAAACCCTGCCACAGAAAGTGACATTTCATCCTGTGTGTCTAGTGGTGCTTGGGGGTAAGAAGGGGAGACATCTGGAAGAGACCGAGGCAGAGCTGGTGTGAGGACCAGTAATGAAAAGTGAGATATGGCGGGCTGGCCATGATCAGCCTGGAAGGCAGGGCCAAATATTTTGGACTTCCTCATGTAGGCAGTAATAAACCATCCGAGGTTTTGTAAGTAGGGGAGTAAGCTGATCAGAGCTGTATTTAAGGATGATTAATTAAAAATAATGTCTGGTGTATTTAATTCTGGGCTAGCCCTGGGCTTTGTAAGAGCCTGGAGATGAAGAAAATAAGGCCCCAGTGAAGGGGCAAGTCACAAAACAATGGCCCATAAATATATGAAAAGTAGTCAACCCTACCAAAACATGAAGAAATGCAAATTAAAAAAACAATGAGATATTTGGCCCATCAAATTAGCTGGGATTAAAAATGATAGCACTTAGTGCTGTGGAGGATTTTGTAAAATGGCTCCAGTGTGCACCAAGCAGAGAGGGGTGCCAAGTGGCAGGCGCAATTCTGTCTGGCCTTTTGAAGGGATGGTTTTTTAAAAGTGCACATCGTGTGACCCAGAAATCCCATTTCTAGGTATTTGTCCTAAAGAAATCATTGTGCATGTGAGTGAAAATATATGCTCCAATGTCTCCCTGCCCCAGGTGTTATTTATAATAGCAAATAACCGCATAGAATGGGAGAAGTGTTCAAACTGCCTGACCGTGGCCTCTGAGACTGGACCTTACCATGTCTGAATTCTCAAAGGCTGGAGTCAGGAGACAAAACCGCTATTTCTTTTTGAAACTGCCCATGGGATGTTGCCCGGGTCTCCAAAGGGAGCTGCTGAAATTTGTCCTGAGGGCAGACGGTGCCTTTGTTCTGCAGGGACCCACAAGCAGGCCTCTTGGTCATGCAGATGTACCTCAAGTACCTATTCATTGTCTTGGGGAGGCCCTGAGTCCATATGCAGATGCTGTAAGCAGTGCTGGCAGGCATTCTGTTTAATAATGTAAAAGGCCGGCTTCATTGTGGATTGGGCGGCATCTCCGCAGAATCCCTTGTGATGGTAAATGATTTTCAGCTTCCTTTACCCAGCCTTTGAGACAGCATGGGGGCAGGTGGGGTGGGGGGGGGGAGTCGATGACAGCCCTAGCATGGGAATAGAAGGGACAAAAGAAAAGACTCTTGGGTCTGAGGAGGATAGGGTCCCAGCAATGTGGTGGCAGTCTGGATTAAAGATCCTGACTGCCAGTAGTGAGCCCTGGGAAAGGGCAGAGGCTCAGAGTGATGAGACTGCTACCAATTGTAATTCCCCATGCCACTGCTACCCAAGAGGAGTTCTGTACATGAGAGGATTTTAGGTGGGACATGGAGGAAAAAGAAGTTTAATGCTTGCTTAGAATGAAGCTCAAGTTTAAAAAGGCGCGTGGAGAGGTATTGACAGAAAGACCCATATTAAAGTCAATGCGAGGGTAGGTGGAATGTGAATATGGCAAGGCTTGAAGGTGGTTGTGGTTAGCTGAAGTTTGGAGAAAATTACTCTGTGTTGACTTGAAGTCACTGGGAAAGTTGGTAAACTGAAAGGCCAGGCTCAGCTGTGTGTTAGGGAATTGAGGCAGAGGCCAGCACATGGAAACACCACAGCAACCAGCAGGGAGAAGCAGTGATGAGGGTGCCTGAGGGAACAGGAAGAAGCCCAGATCAGTGGGCAGGGGCTGCAGGTAACAAAAAACAAGCAAAAGGACAGGCAATGTGGACTCAGGGAGAACCCTAGGCTTCCTCTGGACACTCAGATGGACCCTCGGACCAGGGCTGGTTGTGGGAGGCTGAAGAACTTGGAAATGCTTGGGTCCTAAATGTGTAGGTCATCCAGGCAGATGGTCAGGCAACCATTTAACATTATGGTGTACAATGCATTTCTGATGATGTAGAGAGATGCCAAGTAAGAGATAGGGAAGTGAAAAAGAACACAAAACTATACTACACTATGACCTCAATTACCTTAAAAAAAAAAGGCTGGAAGGAAATATACCAAACATTATCAGCAAAGATCATATACATAGAAGCCCCAGGGAAGAGCCCTGGCTTGCCACTCAGACAAGGAGTACAAGTGACAGCCATGTCTGGATCAGGGATGGAAGGAATAGACATTTTGTAGGGCAATTTCATTCACTGCCATTCCAGTAAGAGGAAGACTATGGCAAAGGCTGAGGATGTGACAAGTCTAACATGTTGGGTCACAGATGTGGGTCATGATCAGATCTACATGACTTACTAGAGACCTCTGGCTACTGAATGGAGGATACAGTCCAGGGAGTTGGAAAAAGGGAGGGAACAGTTATAAGTTGATTATAGCTATCCAAGAGAGGTGACAAGGATCTCTCTCCCTGTAAGGCACAGGGGGCCAGGGTGGGGGAAGGAGCAAAGGAGTTGAGATATTGGGGCAGTAGAATCTGAGGGATTTAGTGACAATTTGTATGTGGGTGAGGGAGAAGGTTGCTTGAAGGAGGATTTGCAGATATCAGCAAGGGTTTAGACCCTTGGGTGGAGCAGGAGACAGGGCCATACCAGGGGAAGGTACAAGCAGTGCTTGCATTCTTGTGGCTTCTTCAGCAGTGAGGAAGCAGAGTTCCTTCCAACCTCACCAATCAAGAGTCTCAGGGAATCACTCTGATTTGCTGGCTAAGGTCCTGTGCTCACCCCCTGTGGCCAAGCAGTCTGGATCTATTACCCAAAGGAGGAAAAAGAGTTCAGAAAGGATCAAAACAATAATCACCACAGATTCTGTGGACTTGAAACCTAGAGTGAAGGTTAATTCTAAATGTGGATTTTGACAAATACAGCTTCATCAGTGTGTATCCATAGGGAAAGGTCATTAGATACTAAGCTCAAGTTTAAATACCACCAAGTTCATTCTCCTGCCTCCAAACTGCCAATCTGTCACTTCTCCCTCAACTCCACTGCCACTTCCCAAGGTCAGGTCCTTAATATCTCTCACCTGGCCTCTTGTCCCAACTCCTCATTGCTCTCCTCCCTGCCTCCAGGTTGGCCACCTTTAAACAACTGTGCACGCCATTGCTGCCACAAGGACAGTTGGCCTGGATCAGACGCAGTGTAGCTTAGAGATAAGAGGATGGGCTTTGTCTGGGAGTGGGTTCTAGTTCTAGCACTTATTATTAGCTTTGTGACCTGCATGAGTTCCTTTACCTCTCTGTATAAGGATTGAATGAGTTAATATTTGCAAGGTGCTTAAACAGGGTCTGACGTGTAGTACATGCTATGCAAGTGTTATCAAAGATATGACTGTGTCATTCCCCTGCTGAAAACCCCAATTTACATCCTCCATCTCTCTTGAGCTCACCTTCTCCAGGAAGTCTTCCCTGCCTGCCCCTCCTTGGCCTGCAAGGAGGCTATGCTGTACTGAAGCACAGCTCCCTCTGCACAGGAGTCTTCCATGAGGGTCAGGGACTGTCTGATCCACTGCTTGGTCCCCAGCTCAGAGCACAGCACGTGGCACAAAAGCAGGGACTTGTTAAGTGCTGACTTTCATTGGGAGTCATACATCTGAAAAGCTTTTTGCTTTATGCTGTGCTTTTCACATCAGTTATCACACTGATAACAACATACCACAGACCTATAGAATGGGTAGCATTGTCCCCATTTGATAGGTAGGGAAGCTGAGGTTTTAAGAATTCAAGGGGCACAGCCCCAGTCTATGACAAGACTTGGGTGTGAGCTTGGATGTTCTGATGTGAAGACAGTGGATAAAAAGTCCTGGTTGTGGATTAGTAGTGCTCAATTCCAATTCCACATTTGGAGCCTAAACTCCTCTGGGCAATTTCTTCACTGTATCCTGAAGGGATTGGACCTGAAAGCACCTGAGGACCCTCTAAGCTTTTGCATTCTCTTAGTGGCTGTCTGGTCCTCCCTTACCTCCCCCACTCCAGCCCAAAGCAGCTGCCTCCCACCTGGCATCAGCTCCTAGGAGAATAAATGACACTGGGAGCAGAAGCAGGGAGTGGTGAGAGTGCTGGCCAGGCCCCAGTGGATGCTGAGTAGTTAGAGGACTCATTAGATGTTAATGAACTACAATTGAGCATATTGATTACCTTTCAAATCATTTCCTACTAATTCAGTCCTTCAGGGTCAACAGGTCCCTGGCTTCCCTGGGCTTTGTGCCCACCCTCCTAACTCAACAGTTAAGGGCTTCAGGGAAGGGCTGCCAGGCACAGGGGGAACAGGGCAGCAGGAGAGGAAATGCTAAGGTATGCTGCCCCACCTCTGCCTTGCCCAAGCTGTCAGGGATGGCTTCCTGGGAGTGCATAGGGCCCCTCACTTGGCGTAATGCTCTGCTGTTCCCGCTTGGAAAGTCTTAATTCTTGATCAAGAGGTCCCGTATTTTTATTTTGCACTGGGGTTTGAAAATTTATAGCACGTAGTCACAGGCTAGAGTGTGGTCTGTGTAAATCATACCTGCTAGAGCATGCAAAATGGAAACCCTGGCTGTCAGGATGGAGTTTAGTCCCTTGGATTGATGCCTAGAGATGGGAATACACTTGCGCAAGGTCACACAGCCCAGCCAGTCAGTGGCAGTGTGAGGACTGGAACACAGACTGCCTTTCCTTTTTCCCTATAGTAGACTTGTTCCAGATATTAAGCTCTGCTTCCTAAGCTTCCACAGACAGAGCCCTTGAACAGGACCACTGCTGTCACCCTTATTTGACAATTAGTCTTGTAAGTGCTCAGGGCTGGAAATCTTAGAGGTGCTTCAGCCCCCACTGACACTCACCCTGGATGAAACAGTGTCTTTTTCTAGTTTGCCTCCCAGATGTCCACACTTGCTCACCTCCAGTGTCAGAGAGCTCACTTCTTCACACAGTAGACATTCCTACTGGTACACAGCTGTAACTTTTAGGAAAATTCTTGAAGAAAATCATGTAGGGATGGGCCTCCTTACAATATTGGCCTTTGGTGCTAGTTATTTTCTTGAGGAACACCTGGAATTGAGTCAGTCCCATCTCCTGCCAGCACCTCCAAGTTGTAAGCCAGCAGAGCAGCTTTTCTGGAGATCGAAAAGAGTAGAGGTGATCTGTCCACCTTCGCTCCCATCAGCCCAAAGCCAGCAGAGACTCCAGTAGGGAGGCAAAGAAAGGGGCGTTGCAATTGGGAGCTCTTGGTCTGCTGTGCTGCCAGACAGGAGAGCACCCAATAGTGTGGGCAGACATGGCTGGCAGTCAGTGCACTTGGACATGAGGATTGAGGTGAGCTCTGGGGCAATGGGGCTTCCCAGTTTCCCCCTACCTCTCTGTGAAGTCTTCTGGGGCTTGTTACAGGAGTGAGGTCATAGGAAAAGAGACACTGCAGGGCCCTATAGGCCTCAGAAGGTTCTTAGGGAGCAGGGCTTGCTGCTGAAGCCTCTCTCTTTAGACTGACTGAGAGTCTCTGGGCTGGAGTCCCCATGGGAGGCCTGAGCTTAGAGCCCTGTCTCTAATGCTTGGGGGTGCATTTGAATAGGTGCCCATAGAAAGCTTGCTAGCCCAGGGCATCCCATCCCACCTGCGCTGCATTTGGGAATTACCTGGAAGCTATTTACGAACACCTGTGCTCAGGTCTCATTCCCACCTCCCTACCCCCTAGCCCCGGGACTTGAAGTTCAGCAGTTTGGGATGTTGTGTGGCCCTCAGTATCTTTAACCAGCTCCTCAGCAATTCTAACGTGCCCCTGAGATTGAAAACCATTCATCTAGAGCAGAGCTTCTCAAATTTGAATGTGAAGACAAATCACCAGGAGGTCTTGTTCAAATGAAGACTTGGACTCAGTAGGTTGGAAGCAGGGGTAGAATTCTGTGTTCTAACAAGCTGCCAGAGGATGTCCATGCTTCCAACCCCAGATAACACTCTGAGATGTCTTTAAGACAAGTGTGTCCCTGGCCAGGTGGCTCAGTTGCTTGGAGCATCATCCCACACAACAAAAGATTGTGGGTTTGGTCCCTGGTCAGGGCACATACCTAGGTTGCAGAATTCAATCCCTGGTCAGGGCATGTACAGAAGGCAACCAATTGATGTTTCTCTCTCACATTCTCTCTCTCTCTCTCTCTCTCTCTCTCTCTCTCTCTCTCTCTCTCTCTCTCTCTCTCTCTCTCTCTCTCTCTCTCTCTCCCCTCCCTCTCTCTCCCTCTCTCTCTCCCTCTCCCTCTCTCTCTCCCTCTCTCTCTCTCTTTCTCTCCCTCCCTCCCTCTCTCTCCCTCTCTCTTTAAAATCAACAAACATGTCCCTGGATGAGGATTAAAACAAAAACCAAACTACAAGTGTGCCCCTTGAGTTCTCTGGAGTCTGGAACTGCATAGCTGGAGTGGGGCCTGAAGTTTGGAGCTGCACTCACTAGTCCCTGAAGACACCACAGACCTTTCTGGTACAGGCAGCTAAGGCCCAGCTCACCTCAAAGAGCCTTAGCTTTGGTCCCGAGGCAGCAACATCGAAGCAGAGCAGTAAGGAGATCCCCACCACCAGTATAGGAAGTTCTGCAAGCCAGTTACTTGGAGCTCAGAATTAATTCATATGTAGAAGCCAAATCCCACAGCTCACAACATCCTCGCCCACTGATCTCAAGAGTGTAGGCATGCTGTGGCCCACCCGTCCTTCAGAAGATCAGCGGCAGTCGAACCAGACCCCTGCTACCCTCAGGAGTAAGGCGCCTTCAGACTCCTTCAACACCCTCTCCAAACCTGGCCCCCAAGTCAGCCTGCAGCGATGGGTGGCAGAGGGCCCAGATGTATTCTGCTCTGTTCTCTTGGGCTGTCACTGTTCCCAGGGGCCCAATTAAGCCAGCGCTTTGTCCCTGGGCAGCAGAGGCAGGCGTCCCTGGCACTCTTCCGCTCCACACTCCATTTCTTCATCAACTGTCGCCAGACAGCCCACATCATGTTGGCATTTCATGCTCAATATTCTTGATGAAAGTGGAACATCAAAACCTCAGCGGGGTGGACACATGGAGACTAAGTGAGGCTCTCACAGAAGGAGCTATCTTTTCAGCACAAGGAATCAACAAAGCTCCTTTTCCAAGGCTGTCTTGTATTATTATCGTCATTATTCTCATTGTTGTTGTTACTGTTATTTCCTTCCCTTGCATCTAAGTAGGCATAATAAGTCATGCCTTGTTTCCTTATATTTGCATTCTCTCTCACTGGCTGATAGCAATCTTTGTCTCTTGTTATAATAAATATCGATTGGCAGTGTTAGGAGATGGCAGGGCTTTAATCTTCTGGCTGCCTGTGCCCTGGCTCACCGAAGTGGGTGTTAGTGAACAGGATTGTATTATCTGCTCACACACCTGTTTTGCCATTTGCCTCTCTTGCAGCAAAACTTGGCTATTAATGCCATGGGAAATTGGCTTTCCTGTAATGTCGCTTTCTCTGTTCACTTTTCTTGTTGCTCCAGGGAAATGCACTTTTCTGGTCTGCCAGCTTCGGGCTGTTAGCGCCCACTCAGCCCCGAGGGCCCAGGTAAAGAAAAGGGGTGCATGCTGTTACTTACTCATTTGTTCTTAATTCATTCAGTTATTCTGTCATCAAACATTTGTCAAATACCTGCTGTGGGAGCAGCCCAAGGCTCTGTGAATGTGTGTGATATGGGACACAGTTCCTGCCCTCCCATGGCTCCCAGTGTGGGCAGCCACGTGAGAAGCACAGCCCAGGTAAGGGAGATGTCAACTTCCTGGAGGTGCTACTGAGGCTAGATGTTGAAGTTTGAGTAGCACTGAAATGTCATCGTGTCCCTGTTGAGGGTTCCTTCAAGACCAGACAATCCGAGGCCCTCAAGAAATGGATGATCCTTCCCTGGTTGGTGTGGCTTAGTGGATTGAGTGTCAGCCTGCGAATCAAAGGGTCGCTGGTTCAATTCCCAGTCAGGGCACATGCCTGGGTTGCGGGCCAGGTCCCCAGTAGGGGGTGTGTGAAAGGCAACCACACATTGATGTTTCTCTCCCTCTCTTTCTCCTTCCCTTCCTTTCTCTATAATCTTAAAAAAAAAAAAAGAAATGGATAATCCTGAGAAGGGAAGACATGTGCCCAGAGCATTGTCAGCTTGTGGTCTAAAGCCCTTCCCTGCCACTGCCACTGACCCCTTGTGCAATTTGGGACAGCCCAGATACCTCTCTGGCCTCTATCTATCCTAAAGTAAGACAGCAACTCCACCAATTCTCAGAGGTGGGGATGCCCACATCCCACCACCAGGGCAGCCCGCAATGTGTGTTGTCCCCTGGATGGATGGGGGTATCTGTGGCAATAGTTCTGTCCCGGTGTAGAGGTGGGCAGGTCCTTGTGCTCAGAGGGCTCCAGCACTGACAGGAAGAAAGGAATGGGAAGACAGCAAGTCTGACTTCCAAAGGGGGTCCACATGATGGAAGGTACATACACATGTGATGGCATAAAATCCCTGAGGCAACCCGTGAAGCAGGGACAATTATACCCATGTCACCAATGAGGAGCCTGCAGTGCAGTGAGGTACAATGAGAAAGAACTTGGGCTGTGGCTAAGACTGCCTGATTCGAAGTCTAGCTCCACCTCTTCTTGACTGGGGGACCTTAGGCAGCTTATTTAACCTCCAGTTTTCTCAACTCTAAAATGGAGATAATAATAGTACCTACCACGCTGAGGATTCAATGAGATAATATATGTAAACAACTTGGTGGGCACACAGCAAGCACTCACAGGTCATTGCTACCAAACAGCTGGGGTCACAGAGTCACTGCACAGCATGGCTACCTTTGGAACTCTAAAGCCAATGCTCTTTGTGGGGCTCACTGGTAGTGGCACTGAAGCCTTTCTTTCCAGCTGGGCTGAGTGAAGCAGTACCTGAGGGACTCCTTGCTGCCTAGGGCACCTACTAAAGCTAAGTGCTAGAGGTCATTGCAGAGTGGTAAATGCTGGCAGGGAGGGGGAACACAAGGCTACAGGAGCCCAGCTGATGATTAGCACTTCCTGGAGGAGAAGCAAAGCTGTTATGGAGACTGCTCTGTTATGGAGAGTTATCACACACTAGCTACTCTCCCCTCAAATTTATCTATGATAGCAATGCCTAGCCTCTCATAAAACACATGACCAAATTCTAACTGATGAAATATAAAACTAAAGGTCACATGGGATCCTGGAGAGACTGCTTAAAAGGAAGCTGATTTATCTAGGATATGTGTCTTTGTCCTTTTTTCCTTTCCTATTGTCTAGAATGGTGATGTGATGACTGGAGCTCCAGCAGCTATTTTGAACCCTAATGGAACTCTGAAAATTAAGTTGGTGGTAAGATGTTAGAACAGAAAGCCAAATGGAACCAAGGCCCTGATGAGTGTAATGTGCCACTGTGCCATCCCTGGACTGGCTACCTCCAGACTTCTTGCATTTGAGACTATCAACACCTGTGTGTTTAAGCCAGATTTCAGGGAGTTGCAGTTCCTTACACTGAATACAATTCCTAACTGATGCTGAAAACTCCACAGGGGAAGAATAATTTGCATGGGCTCTTGAGATAAATAATTCCAGATGGACTAAATCACAGTCCAAGGCATGGGGTTTGAAATGTGTGACACATGACAGCACTGGCAAGGGTAACGAAGGAGGTGGCACATGCAGTGGACACTCTGGGCTCCAGTCTTCCAGGGCTCCTGGCTAAACAAACACAGCACACACACCCTCCAGGGTGGTCAGCTGGCCTCCTCTTGAATAACTCTGGGACTAGCAACTTCAGCTCTAACTGTTCACAAACTTGTTTTTACCTTATATCAAGTCAAAATTAATGCTATTTTCAGCCCTGGCTGGTGTGGCTCAGTGGATTGAGTGCTGGCCTGCAAACCAAAGGGTCACCAGTTCAATTCCCATCAGGACACATGCCTGGATTGGGGACATAAGAGAGGCAACCACACATTGATGTTTCTCTACCTCTCTTTCTCCTTCCCTTCTCATCTCTCTAAAAATAAATAAATAAAATATTTTAAAAATAAAATCTTAAAAAAAAAAGTTAATGCTACTTTCAGGCAGCCAGGTGCTCTGGTCTCCATTTTGCAGATAAGGAAACTGAAGTTGAAGGAGATGTACTGACCTTACCCAGGTTGCTCAGTTAGTAATGGCAGAGCTAGCATTTGAATACAGGTTGACCTCAGCCCACTGCCTTCTTTTTACTCCTGGTTTTCAAACTGTAGTGTGCAGTGGAATTACAAGGAAGGCTTGTTAAAGTACAGAGAGCTGGGTCCTAACCCAAAGTCCCTTATTTAGTGGGTCTGGGGCCCATCCGAGAGCTTGCATGCCTAATAAGGTCCCAGGGGATGTGCATGCTGCTAGTCAGCAAATTTATTTGGAAAACCACTGGGTTAGAGCATTAGCTGGGGACAGGGGTCTCCTCACAGCAGGTGTGGAGTAGGCACCCGCAGGTTCAAGCTGAGAGCAGCAGGAGTGAGCTGGCACAGAGCAGCAGGAGCAGTGGTCCAGCAGGAGAGCCTGGGCAGACCTGAGACATGAAAAGGAAAGGCTGGATGAAAGGAAGGCCCACACTGGGAACCCCCAGCCACCACAGACAGGCTCTTCAGTGGATATGAGCATGGCCTGGCACGAGAGGGGCTGGGGAGATGTCTGCCCTCTCTTAGGCACTTGGTTAGTGAGAACCTTCTCCTCAACCCCTTCCTTCTCAACAAAAAGAAGATAACTTAAGAACTTGGTTGAGTTCTGCAGATGCTCTTCATGGCCCTTTGGGGGACTTGGGAGAGGCCAGTAAGGCCATCCTGGCTTCTACCCTCCTGCATGTCACAGTCAAGCCTGTCCTGACTTGTCTAGGAATTCCTCTGCCTACAAGGAAGGCAATATGAAGGGAGCCTGACATTTCACCACTGTCACTCGTTGCGGCTTTTCTGTGTTCCAGTTTGCCCATATGTATGCTAGACACCAGGAGTCCTCACCCATTCCCCTACCTCTCACAGTGGTCAGTGAGGCTCCTAAGAGATGAGATGCACAAAATACATGTGCTTCATGAACTGCAAAGTGTTATACAGACTTTGCTCAAAAATCTCCATTCACTTCTTCTCACCTGACAGTGTGTATTGGGCCAGCCCAGGGGCAGCCTCTATCTTAGTGCTGATAAGCTTCTAACCTTAACCCTGACTTTCATGGACACCTGCCATTCTCCTCTGGAAACTCCATCAAGGCACTGTGACTTAGTGAAGGGGTGCTTCATCTGTTGCTCTGAAGCTTCTGAGCCCCATTATCTACTGTCTGCCAGGCCGCAATGGTGGCACCTGAGCTAAGCCCAGGCCTGCAGGAATGCTGAGAATTCCAAAGTAGCCAGTTGACGGCACAGGTTCCAGCTGAAATGCAAACAGACACCACCCTTAGTCCCAGGCCTGGATTTCTTTGACTCCTTGGCTCCCAGCCACCAGAAGGGCTAACACTGACCCACTGGGAGGAGGGACAGGATGAGGAACATTTTTGTAGGCCAGGAACCGATCTGAAACTCATTGCAAAACTCCAGCCAGATGTGAGAGATTCCATAAGCCCCAAGAGGTTGCTTGAACTGAAGACTACAGTGTAAGTACTTGCCTACACATCCATGCAAGGGGGGTTTATTTCTGTGTGTTAGTAGTTGCACCCTGTTGGCTTGTCAGTTTTCAGGCTATAAATTCCTAGTGGGAAGAGGATAGATATTTAGGGATGAGGAACTGAAAATGGTGATAATGGGGGTGACAATGCTGAGCATTATAGTATTGGGGTTGATGCTGGTAGTCACAGTATAAGGAGAGAGGAAGAGGAGGAGGAGCAGGAGAAGTGGTAGGGAAAGGGGGACTGGAGGCTTGTGTAGATGGAAATAGTGATGAAGGTAGTGGTCTGAGTTGTCCATACCCCTGTGAAGGCACCATTTCCTCTTCTCTCTTCATATGTTTGTTTCCCTTTCTCAAACCTCCTTTGGGGCTGGGCCTGTTCCCAGTGCCCTGCACATAGTGGGTGTGAATGGTGCTGACTAATGAATGGAGGACTGAGAGTGGTGTGGGGTAGGAAGGATGACAAGGATGGAAGAATTGGCCATGTTGGAGCACCCCTGTGTGGGGCAGGGGCTCCACAGAATGGATGTCTATGTCCCCAAGATCAGAGGTGGAGCTGTCCCTGGGGGGCACAGCAGACAGTGCTCTGTGCCAGTGGTGAGTGTGGAGTGGGGACTGAGGTCCAGTGGGGCCTAGCAGAGCAGTGGCGGTGGCGACAGCGGCGGCGGCGGTGGCAGCAGCAGCAGCAGCAGCAGCAGCAGCATCAGCAGCAGCTGCTGCTGCAGCAGCAGCGGTGGCTTTGGGCATTTGTTGATTTGCTGAGCCTGCCTGCTGGGTGCAGGCTGTTTTTCCATAATCATCTTTTGTCTGGCTGAACAATAGAGGTGAGGGGGGCAGCCAGGCAGGTGGGACATAGCTTGACAGGACTGAGGAAGAGGAGAGGAGGCTCCCACACAGCCTGCAGCCAGCTGCCCCACTGCAGGCCTCTGTTCCTAGCTCAGGCCCTATGCTATAGCCCCCACAGTGACCCCAGAGGCTGCTGAGAATCATTGGGGCCCCACCCCCACCAGGCTGGCTCACATACCTCCCCACACACCTCCTTCCCTCAGAAGCTTCCAGGCTTTTGATAAATACCGGCCGGTTCAGCCCCTGAGGAAGGCAGGCGGCTCCTGGGAGGAGCCTGTCGACATTCGACACTCCGGGAGAAGGATGGCCCAGTGAGGGAGCAGGGTGGGGGTGGGGGCTGCAGCTCAATTCCCTGCAGAACAAAAAGAGATTTCTCTCTCCCTTGCACCAGCTGCTGAGTCCCCAGCCCTGGCTTGATCATTTTTCAAATTGCAATAAATTAACATTTTCTGGAGCAGGAAAACCACGCAGAGAGGCCTAATTACCAAATTTGGGGATGGCCTCAAACCCCTCTGGGCCAGCTTTCCCTTCCCCCATTCTTACCGGGGACTGGGGAGGACAGAGCCCCAAGGAACAGCTTCTTCCATTTCACTCACACCTTTCCCCGGGCTGACTGGGGTCCCCTCCCCCCTGCTCCTTGCACACAGCGCTGCTTGTCACCTCCTCCTTGCTGACATTCCCTCTTTGGTCTCCTCCACCCCACAGAATGCAGTGCAGGCCTGGTTATTCCCATTTGGTAGAAGGAGAGCCAGAGGACCCAGGCAGGGGAGGGAGGAAGGGTGGGGAAGAGTGCAAGGCTGGGCCTGATATTGAGACCCTGAGTCAGAAGTTGGAAGTCCTGACACCCCAATTTTCCAAACCTGAAATCCATTACTTTTCACTGAGTTGTGAAACTTACAGTATAGACAGCACAAGGAAACCCACAGTCTCCCCATCATTCTCCTGTCTCAGCGGGGGGCTCCCTATTCTAAGCCTCTAAGGGAAGACATTCCAGGAATGTACTGGGGCTCTCAGGAAGTTTCCCCACTCTGTAAAAGCCCTCCTTGTGGAGAGATGCAAGTGTTCACTTATTCATGATGATGTGGTTGATATTTGCTGAGTGCCGACTATGTGTCAAGCAGCGTGCTGAGTACTTTCCCTGTAGCATCTCACTGAATCCTCACATAATGCCTCCAGGTACATGTCCCTGTGTGACAGACACAGAAAACTGAGCATCATAAAAGTACAGCAACCCTTAAAGTGGGGAGCTGGGACCTTGGCCTCAGCATGGAATGGGGGCTGGCTTGAGTGGGAAGCAGTTCATTAGAAGGCAAACTCTGTGGGAGGAAGTGCAACTTTGCACACACACTAGAGCCAGGTAGCTCTCTGGGCTTTGTCCCATCAGCCCTGGAATGAGTTGAGGTGGACATTGCACAGGGAACTGTTCTCTTTGAACCCTCCCACTCAGGACAGAAAGTAAAATGGAGAGTTCTGCTCTGGCCTAAGCCATGCCTGGGACGCCTTGGCTTCCTCATCTCTGAAGGGTTACAGTTTAGTGGTGTGAAGTCTCTTACAATCTGGCTCCTGTCTCCCTTCTGGAACTTATTTCCCACCCCTTGTCTTTATACACTCTGTGGTTCAACCAAACTCTCCACTGTGCCTTCGCTCATGCTGTTCCTGTTGCCTGGGACAGCCACCCTTCCTACTTTCACCTATGCAAAGCCTGCCCATCAGTTAGGGCCCAACTGCCTCTTCCCCAAAGGGAGCCTTCCTGGTCCTCTGCCCCATGACACCACTGGCTTTACTGCCAACCAAGCTGAAGGGAACTCTTTTCTGTCTTAAGGCACTAGCCACTTTCTCCCTGGAATTGTTGTCTGGATACATATCTTACATACCTTCCAGATCAGGGCCCTCTGGAGGAGGGCCTATATCAGACTCATCTTTGTATTGCCTGACCTCTTGGTTCTGATTTCTCAGAAAGATATTGAGTGTCTACTCCTCACCCCATACACTGAGGAACCATGGGGAGATTGTGGCCTTGGAGTCAAGGACACCTGAGCTTAAAGCCCTGTCTGGTTCTTTTGAGCTGGTGCCCTTGAGCAAGTTACCTTTCCACTCTAAGAACTGATTTTCCTCAGCTTTTGTGGGATGAAATGAGTTACAGTCAAACCTCGTTTCTCCAACATCTTGGTTCTTAAACAATTCAGTTTTCCACCAAGTTGTCCACAGAAAAAATGTCTTGGTTGTCTAAGAGAACTCTGGGTCTTGATTCTCTCCCCTACAACCCTTTCATGTGGATACCTGAATGATCAGTTATGTGTCTCTCAGGAAACAAGGGCAAATCAGTTTTCGAACAAATCCCTTCTCAAACAATTTTCCTGAACAAATTATGTTCAAGAACCAAGGTTCCACTGTACTTGCTACTACTCAGGGTTACGGTAAATAGCAAATGCAGGATGAAAAGGTCAATCCCCCCTTGAAATATGTACCCATGGTCAGTGTCCAGTAAATGTTTGCTCATCCGTCACTCCTCCCTTTGACAGGGCCTGATGAACAAATGAATGAATGAAGCCATGAATTACACTGGACCTTGCGGGTGGCTCTGGCCTGAGGCGCCGGGCCTTCACTGAACCGGCTGCCCTTTCCTCCAGGCACAGCTGCCCGCCAGCCCACACCCACACCCCTCTGTTCTGTTCCATCCACCCCAGGCCTATAGTTTACACGCTGAAATTCCCAGAAGCTGAGACTTCCAAACAAACCCCCCAAGTTTGGATTTATCAGCCATGCTATTAAAACAGTAATTTTCAGCTGCCTAATGTTTCCAACTTCTGCTCTAATCCAGTGGGTAAATATTTACGGAGCCTGACACCACTCCTAGGCCACTTGCTCGGCTGCCAAACATTCATTTCCCTTGCAGCTCCACTGGTTTGATATTTTTAGGAGCAGGGGAGGATGGAGAGGGGTGTGTGTGTGTGTGTGTGTGTGTGTGTGTGTGCGCCTGTGGGTAAGAGTGTGGGTGAGAGGCTCAGCCTTCCTTATGTTGAGTTCTTGGGTGGGGAGAGACACAGGATAAAGTAGCCTTGCTACTTCCTTCTGCCCAAATATCCCCACACCAGGGCAGGAACTCACAGGCTCAGTGCAGTGTGCCCAAACCCTCGGGCATCCACCTCTCCAGCCCCACCACCCTCTACACATAGCAGTCCAGCTGATTTGCTATGTACTGATAGCAGAGAAGTGTTGAGAGAACCAGACAGACTTGGGGGCCTACCTCAATCCTGCCATTTGCTAGGTGGGTGGCCTGGAGTGTGTTCCTTTGCCATTCTGAGTCTGTTTCCTCATGTGTGAAAGGCAGGTAAATATCACCACCTCCATGGTGAGAGAACATGCAGAGAGCATCAGGCATAGCCCCTGGCACAGCCCCTGGCTCTGGGTAGGTGCACTGTGAACAGTGCCTTGGAGAGAAGCTATGAAGCATGCCCTCCATCTTCACTGATGCCATAGCTGCACCACACTAGTGGCTGTGTCTCTAAGCACCTCTGTGCCTCTAAGCACCTCTGTGCTGTGGCTCATGCCCTCCCTTCTGTCTATAGTGTTCTGGGCATAACTCAGAACACATGGGTCCCTCCCCTGAGAAGTCTGCCCTCATGACCCCAAGAAGAACACTCTCTGCCTCCCTTTCTCTCTTCCTCTCTCTCCACCCCTCCTTCCCTATTTCTTTCCACCCCTTCTTCCCTATTTCTCTCCTTCCCTCCTTCTCTCTTCCTCTCCTTCTCTTTCTCCATCTATCCCTTCCTCTCTCTTGTTTTCCCTCCCCCTCTCCCTTCCACCCTCCCTCTCTATTTCTCTCTCTCCCTCCCTCTCCCCCTCCACCAAGCACTTGTGAATGAAGGCTGAGTCATATTCATCTCCACAGCTTTGGCATCTAGCACAGAGCTAGACAACATGCTCAATGACTCTGTGCTGCACGTGTGAATGTTTGTTGAATTTTTGGGGGTTAGTTGAAAGGAGGGGAGGAGCAAAGTATGATTTTTAGCTTGAGCTATCCAAGACACTTCTTTATCCTCCTCACAGGGGAGAACAATGGAAAGACAGAAAAGAACCAACAATTATTGACCAACAAGCAAGCAGAGAACCCAGCTGAACCCCAGAATTTAGAATGGTGTCATAATGTTTAGTGAGCTCTTACTGTGTGCTGAGCAGTAAATGATTTATATGAATTAACTAACTTAATCCCAACAACAGTCCTACCCAGTTTAGAGATAACCAACTGGAACACAGAGAGATTAAGTCATTTGATCAGGGTCACACAGGTAATAAAAGGCAGAACTGGGTTTTGAACCCAGGTAGTCTGGCTCCAGGGCCTGAAATTTATTATCATCATCATCATCATCATTATCATCATCTTCACCCAAGGACATGTTTATTGATTTTAGACAGAGGGGAAGGAGGGAGAGGGAGAAATACTGACGTAAGAGAGAAACATCAATCACTTGCCTCCCACATACACCCCAACTGGAATAGAACTGGGAACCCAGGCATGTGCCCTGACCAGGAATCAAATCCATGACCTTCTAGTTTATGGAATAACACTCCAACCAACTGAGCCACACTAGCCAGGGCAGAGCTTGAACTTTTACCACACTATTGTATTTCCCTTAGTAAATACTCAAGGAATATTTGTTGAGTGAATGCATGCCATGCCCACTGAGTGAATTCCTGTACAGCTCACAGTTACCTACATTATGTTATTAACTCCTCACAGCAGCCTTTCCTTGGAGGAGGAGTGTGTGCAATCATCTTCATTGTTCAGTTGAAGAAACTAAAGCTCAGAGATGAGAAGTAATCTGCCCACATCACAGCTAGGAAGCAGCAAATCCAGGACTTGCTTTCCATCCCCCTAGCTGTTTTTTGGTGTGCTGTCCTGGCCAGAAGCCCCAGAGAGACCCAAGAGGTAGTCTATTATTCTTATCACTTGGTGCATAGAGAGAAGCAGGACTTCTGGACTCAGAGATCCCAGTACCTCAAGAGATCAAGCTGGAAAGGACCATGAATATCATCCACGCTTCTCCTTTAGATTGGAGCTAGTCCCAGAGAGATGAGCAGTTTGCTTAAGGCCACACAGCAACTAAACCAGCATACTTGAATCCTTGCTCCCTACCTCTCTTAGAGGTCATGGCCAGCTGGCCAGCCCACAAACATGTTTCCCCAGGGGATGGGCTTCTTCACATGAGCTGGAAACTGGGAGGAGTGTAATGAGGAGGAAAGAGTCCAGCAGGGAGAAAATGGGTTGCTTCAGGGGAAGAATTCCAAACAGATTGAGCTGCCATGGAGCTCCTGTTATTAGTAATTGTAGTATCATGAGGATGCCTGGGAAGATGGTGGGGATGGTGATAACATTCAGGGCAAGGGGGAGAAGGAGAAGGCAGATGGCATCATGTGTGCTGTGGCCAAGCCTCTTAGGCCACAGTCACTTCTCCTCTCAGACCAGAGTTTGCTTGGCCCATTCAAAAGAAAGAACAGCCTGAGCTAAGTACTGCTGGGGTATGGGAGGCTGGTGTATGGAAACAGTGGGGCTCAAATTCAGTTCTGCTTCTTGCACTAGGCCATGTGGCCTGCCCTTGGGCTATTTCATACCCAAAAGAAGGGGTGTCTTTTTCTAATTCCACGAAGACTCCACATGGGTTAGCAGTGGCCTTGAGCTGAAACACACAGAAGCATGTTTTGGGGGTGGGGTAGGGACCAGATGCCACAGCTCATCTCCTTCCTGGTTGCTCCAGCATTCACATACCTCACTTCTCTCCTCTGCCTTCTCTTTGGAGCCAAACAGCTGTGACCTTGAATCTGGATCCCATTACTTACTCCCTTGTGATCTGACCTTGAATCAACCCCCTTACTTCTCTGAGCCTTAGTTTCCTTATCTGGACAATGGGCCAGTGTTGGGAGGGTTAAATGGCATAGATAACATGCTGGACAGTGTTTGGCACAGAGTAGGTGATAAAAACAAGATGAATTCCCTTGGTTATCCCTCTTCCTCTTTCCCTGGGTACTAAATCTTTGCTCCACTTTTGTTTGGGGACCAGGCCATTCCAGACCCCTCATTCCCATCCATCCCCCAGGCAGCAGGCATTGGAAAACAAAAACAAGCCACAGGACCCCACACTCCAGAGCACCAATGGAGGAACCCCTAGGCAGTTTCTCCTGAGCATTCATGGCCAAGATCTAAATGTCTGGGCCACTAATGCCCTGCCTGGCTGTCTGAGAGGTTCCCTTTGGGAATGAAGGAGGCTACAAGATCCTTGGGCCTTTCCTCTCTCCTCCCCCTCCCCAAGGCTGCTGAGAGGCTGGGGTGATGGATGGGGCCCTGCCTTCCCCTCACCACTTCTTTGATGAGAAGAAAGAAAAGTCCACCTGAGTCTCAAATCAAAAACAGGTGAATTGCCTCTAAGTCAGGCTGGGCCCACTCTGGGGTCTGCAAGAGGGTTGGGGGCCGAGGGGAAACAGGGAGAATGTGATAAATCACACTGTCAGGTGGGGGTGCTACCCTCCAGCTGTGGCAGGGATCTGCCTCACTCTGAGACTGGCGTGTGCCCAATCGTCCCTACCTCTGCCATGCACACCCACCTCCCTCCATGTCCCAAGCCACCCAGTGCATGTCCAGGTGGTGACCCCTCCCTCACCCACAGCCTCACAGCCCCAGCATGCTCTAGGCTGGGAGGTAGGAGTAGGAGCCTGGGGGCCTAGCTTCAGCTTGCAACCCCCTTGCTGCATGTACCTGGGAAACTATTGCCCCTCTTTGAACTTTGGCTTACTTATTTCTACCACAGGGGGGTAGATTCTTTTTGAAATGAGACATAGAAGGCAGACTATGGGCAGAAGGCCTTGGGCTTGTATCTCAGGATGAGAGTTCAGGGTGGAGTGGGGACTATGCAGGGCCCATAATTTGTGTTTGACTTACTCTATCCCAAACGTCTTCCAGCACTGACATTCTACAATCATTTGCTCCAAAAGCTGTGCAGGCCTCACAAAGTCAGCGAGCAAATAGGCAGATAGATTCCTCTGCACGCTGAGAGTATGGCCCCCCCAACCCCAGTCCCTCTCCCAATGCAACAAGGATACACTGTTCCACCAAAGGTCCCCAAACATACTAGTGGGGGTGGGGTGGGTGGTAAGAACAGAGAGCAAATCTGGGAGAAGCAGTGCTTGGGCATCCTGAGATTGACAGTCACTGCTGAAAAATGAAAAATAAAATAAAACAAGAACTGGGCAAATCCTCAGAGATATTGCTCTCCATCCCATCAGGGCAAATGGAAGCCCAGGGGGGCGATGGCAAAGGCCACACAGCCAGTCAGAGCCAGGGTTGAGACCAGGCGCCAGTCTCTGGATTCTCAATCTCCCCCACCCCCAATCCCAGACGCTGCATTTGCTAAGTGAACTGAAGAGAGTTTCTGACCCGGAGCCTCTTTCACTCCCAGATTCCAGCAGCAGTTGATGTTCCCTGTCCCCTAGCAGACTCCCCTTCTCAGCCCACAAAGGCCAGGAACCAAGGCCCCATCCACCCAGTCACCAGCTTTAGACACTGCAGCAGAGCAGAGGAAGAAGGGAGACAAGGGACAATGACGGTGGGGTGGGGAGGCCAGGGGAGAGGAGAAGGAGGGGAAGGAGATGAAGAGAGAGTGAAAGCTGAAAGTTTACAAGGGAGAAAGGAGAGGGAAGACCCTGGAAGAGGAGATTGGAACAAGAGTTCTGAGAAGGGAAAGTCAGTCCAGGGAAGGAATGGAGGGCAGGCAGGTGAGCCAGAGACACCCTAAAAGGAGACAAACAAGGAAACTGGATCTGCAGAGGGGAGAGAAGAGGGCTGCGGCCCAGGGGTTCCCCTCCCCAATTCATGGAGCTCCCCCAGGGGCAGCGGGGGCAAATTGAAAATGAAACACCTCGTCCTCGAGCCCAGGGATGTGACCCTCAGCAAAAGAGGACTAGGGAGGCTTCCAAGAGGAAATGGGAGGGTGCCAGGAGTGGGGGAGCCTAACAAACTCCTGCTGCCTAGCCCCCCAAGCCAGCCAGAGCGCGCAGCCTGGAAGACCCCAGAAGCCATGGAGCGCCAGTGCCCCCTTGTGGTCATGGTGGCAGCAGTGGTCTGGAAAATCGGGTGGGAGGGGGCACCAGATTGGGCTTTCAACATGAAGAGAGACAGGTGCGATGAAGAACCCCTGCGATGGGCTGGTGACTTTGCTGGAGACCTCCAAGACCTTCAAGCATCAGCACAGACAAAAACAGTGAACCTAAGGGTTCCCCTCAGCCTCCGTCATTCCTTCACCAGGGCTAGGCGTGAGGATCTAAGGCAGGAGAAAACCAGGGCACATTCATGTTTCAGAATACCCTCTTTGTACCTCAGTGGCACCATGTCACTTCTTGCCATCTGGGCTTCTGCCTTTCATCTGGGACTCTGGGTACCTCCCACTTCACTCCAGGGACTGCATCTCTAGGGCATTGGCACGTGTGTGTGTGTGTGTGTGTGTGTGTGTGTGTGTGTGTGTGTTGGTGGGGGAGAATCTTGCACATGGCAAAGGGTAGGGCATTAAGCAGGGCCACCTCAAAGAGGGTGGCACACAGATGATCCTGGCGGACCAGCAGGGAGCTGAGATGGAAAAGGCAGTCACCTGGAAGAGTCGAACTCTAGGTTCCACATTGCCTCCATGGCTGTCTTGCTGTGCAATTTTGAGCATATCCTTGTCTTCTCTGGTCCTCAGGCTCCCCAGCTGGAACCAAAAGCTCTTGGCCTCAATTACTTCTAAGAGCCTATCTGTCAGTAACACTCTGCAATTTTATGATTTCTATAGACAGAGCTTGAAGAAGGAATGAGTTCAATGGTAGGCAAAATTAGCACACCATTCTGATTTCTAACATTTCATTATTTTATATTTTATTTTACAGAGAAGAGAAGGGAGGGAGAAAGAGGGGAAGAGAAACATTGATGTCAGAGAGAAACATTGACCAGCTGCCTCTTTCACGTGCCCCAAACCCTCAGCCCAGGCATGCGCCCCAACCTGGAATCAAACTAGCAACCTTTTGCTTTGTGGGACAACGCCCACCCCACTGAGCCACATTGGCCAGGGCCACTGTGATTTCTGAGAAGTGCTTAGTACATACAACCCCAAGGGCATCCCACCTAGCCCTCATCCTGACTCTTCCAATGTCCTCAGCAATACTCCTACCCCAGATCTGCCCATAGAGACCCATGGGAGCAAAATCAAGCAAGCTCAGTGGAGCTGGGATACTTTCTCTTGCACAGGGGCAGGGGGCAGGATGAGAAGCCAGCCTTTCCTCAGTCCCCCACCATGGCAAGGCATGCAGACACCCTCACATGCCCATTCAGAGACCAGGACCCTGGGGTGGATGGAAAGTGCAAGGTCAGCAAGATGTCATCATGAGCCCAGCCCAAGGCAGGAGTCTGAGGCTGGAAATGGAGAAACCTGAGCCTGGCTCAGCTCCCCTAGAGAGGAGGGGAGGGAGGGAGGGAGCACAAGGAGGTAAAGGGCACCTCAAGGAGGCTGGCTGGCTCAGGCAGGGGAGCCCAGGCCCAGTGTGTGAAGAACTGAGTCCTAGAAGGGGAATAAGCAAGATAGGACAGTGGGAGAAATGAACCATAAAGGTCAAGTGAGTGTTTTTAGTTTTAGAATCAGTTTAGCTCTGAGTCTGCCCATTAACCTCTCTGTGCCTCAGTTTCCTCATCTGCAAAATGGAGGTGTTAGTTGTCATCCTGCAGAGCTCTTGGGAGGATTATATGAATTAGTATTTGTAAAAAAAAAAAAAAAAAGCAACAACAACAACAACAACAACACAACATATTCCCTGGCATCTAGTGAGTTTTTTCTTTCTTTCTATCTCTATTTTTAACCCCAAGAAATCCTGTCCCAGTAAGCACAGGCTGAGAATGCTGCAAAGATCTAGCGGGCAAGATCCTTATATTCCAACAGTGAAAGAAACTGATGACATTCAAGTCCCACTCCCTGCCTCCCCTCCCCACTACCCACCGTGATACAAATGGGTACATTTCTGCTCAGAAATGGGAAGAGACTTGTCTAACATCACACAGCAAATCATGCCTCAGCTGAGGTCTCTTCATTGCCAGCCATGAGCCTCCCTTTTTGCCTTTTCCCAGATGGTTATGTTCTAGTGCACATGCTTACAAGCCCCAGCCCTGAATCTTCTCACATGGGATCTTGGCAAGTGTCTCAATGGCTGGAGCATGGCTCTGAAACCTGAATTGAGGGGGCTTACCCTGGCTTTGTTGGAGGTCTGTCTGATAGTCAGTTCACCTCCTCTATTTCATGGCCCTTGGAGCCAAAGAGTTTTTCAAGGTGGAAGAAGGAGTCTTGTAGATCACTTGGTCCCCCAGCCTCCTCTGTCATGTGCCATCTGCCATCATGAGTCTCCATTTCTGTGTCCTCCATTCCCTCCACAACCTCCCTGTCTCCGACTCTGCTTTCCCCTCAAGGTATTTAACCCCAGACAGCCTCCAGGGGTGCCCAACCTTTTGGCGTTTCTGGGACACACTGGAAGAAGAAGAGTTGTCTTAGGCCACGTATTAAATACATTGCTCCATGTAATCACAAAAAAATTCATAATGTGCCCTGGCTGGTGTGGCTCAGTGGATTGAGTGCCAGCCTGTGAACCAAAGGGTTGCTGGTTCGATTCCCAGTCAGGGCCCATGCCTGGGTTTCGGGCCAGGTCCCTGCTCCAGTAGGGGGCATGCAAGAGGCAACCACATATTGATGTTTCTCTCCCTCTTTCTCCCTTCTTTTTCCCCTCTCTCTAAAGGTAAATAAATAAAATGGTTTTTTAATCTTATAATGTTTTAAGTAAATTTATGATTTCGTGCTGGGCCACATTCGCTGCCATCTTGGGCCACATGCAACCCAAGTGTTGAACACCCCTGCTAGACCGTCTCTTGTCCCGTTTCCCTGGCCTCAGGCCATATCTGCTTGAAAACTAAGACAACCAGGGAAACAGAGGCATCCATCCTGTCTGGCTCAGCACACAGCTGGCCCTCCTGCCTCGCCGTGGCCCGCCAGGCCCACTGCTACACCAGGTGTTGTCTTATTCCTGTTCCTGCTTGGAGCGGCCAACCCAGAAGAGGGCAGGGTTCCAGACTCAGGCAGGACTCTAGGGCCCTGGGAAGGGAGACTAGAGGATGTCACCCTCAGGACCTGAGGAACTAGAGGCACCCACTGGCCCTTCTGACACTGCCCCCTCCCTCCCCATAGCCCAACTTGGGCTGGGCTATTCCCTAGTGCCTGGGCTAGACCTGTTTCCAATGATTCACGTCTATGCATTCCCACCTCACCCCTGGGAGCCAGCTCTGCACTCTTAATAGATCTTACGGTTAAGAAGTTTTTTCCTGCTACTCAGCGTTAGTGCTTAAAGTGCAGTTACACTCTGAAAATTGACCATAAAATGACACCATGGGGTCCACATTTATCCTCCAGCCACAATTCCAGACCAGCTTGGTTCAGTTTTCAGGTTGAAAAATGGCTTTTGGGGGCTTCGAACTCCACCCAAGTCCTAAATCTGCCTCAGTACTTCCCCCTTGGTGGCGCCTCCCTCCCTCAGGCTGGGGGAGGGGCAGGGCCTTGGGCTGCTGAGGTGGCAAGCCAGGCTCAACTTGGCCATTTCCTGCTAGAGGTAGGGGTGGGGTGGGCCACTGTAGGAGTGTGAGGGACCAGGTGTGGATGTGGGTAGAAATGGGCCAGCCTAGCAGGGCTTAGAGGCCTCCAGAGCTTCCCCCATGCTCTGATGGACCCTGGAATGTATCCTACAGGCCCAGGGTACAACTAGGGACAAAGTGGAGAGAAGGAGCCTCACAGCCCCAAAATCTCTGCAGGGTTGCTGGGAAACAGGATAAGGAAGGAGGAACTCTTGGGGCCTCAGCAAGACTCAGCAGTCCTGTGACCTCAGGTGTGCCACTCCTCCAGTGTGAAGCCAAGGACAGAGTCACTTTCCTGACCAGTTTACGGTCAAGTAAGGATTAGACTCAGACTCCTCCAGTCTACAGGTTGCAAGTCAGGTTAAGGAGGCTCCTAACAGTATGGCTGCAGGTCTACAGGCTTTGGGGCCGAACACTGAGGGCCACTCCTCAGGTTGCTGACTGCCGACACATTGAAGCTCAGGCCTGTTCCCTGCAGGAGGACCCTCCATTGAGTTTCTCCTCCTGTTTACTCTAACAAGCTTGGTTATCTGGTTCCCAAGCCCACAGCAAATTAGAAGCAGTAAATCAAAAGAGGGCAGAGGGGCTGCTGGAAGCAGGCACACTAAAAGTGTCAAGAAGTGAGAGCTGACGGCCTGACAGCAGGGGAGTAGGCAGCAAAACTAGTAAAACACAAAACAACCCCAACCAGGTACAAGAGCTCAAAGATCGCAAACAAGCTGGGGCCATTTTGTGCTGGAGAAACGGGCCCAAGGAGATCGCTGTGGCGCAGTGCTAATAATGATGGGGGATTAATGGGGGGCGGCCCCCAAGCTTCAGAAAGAGCTCGATTATGCCCTGTTCAAGGAGGCAGAGCAGATAAGGAATGTTTCCTTTACAATTCCATCAAAATGAGTAATTTTTAAAGTGCACACCCAGGGGAATAAACCCTTACCTCTGAGGCAAGTCCTGAAGTCCCGAGCGGCTTATTCCTCAAGCCCAGCAGAGCTGAAGTTGGCAGGGTTCCCCATCCCGCCAAGAACCAATGCTCTGTGAGACGTGCCTGCTGGCCTGGGAGCCAGTCCTGAGTCCAGCACCAGTTCCACCACTTACTGTCCCCGGGGACCCTCAGCCAATCCCTGGCCGCTGCAAACCCAGCTGTTTGCTCTGTGAAATATTGATAACCATACTGCCTTGCAGGGCTCTGAGAATTAAATCAGACAATCTGAGGCCCACGTGTTTGGCCCTCAGTGTACAGTTGGGACTCACTGGATGTCTTCTCTTCCCTGAGAAGGTCTCCTTTCAGAAGTCTGGAAACTGTAGCCCAGCCTATGTGTCCCAGCTGTCCCTTGTGGAAGGATGATGGACCTTAGAGACGAGACTGGTTCTGGGCAGGGCTGGTGTATGCCAAGAGAGAGATTGGGGCAGGTAGAGGAAGCCAGGATTGTGGGAATAAGCGTTCGGGGCCAAGAAGCCCCCTTTTCTTCTTCCTCTTCCTCTGGGTTCCCTAGCCTTCCCCTTAAAGAGCAGGCTCCCAGCCTTTGTGTTACTAGCCAAGGGCACCTTGTACTTAAGCCAGGGATGGTGACTAGGGGCCTATGTCCTGTGGGTCAGGTGACAAAATATACCACGGGAAAAGCACCTGTGGTGCAGACAAGGCAGGCCAGTGGTGGTGTGGACCAGACATAACCAGCACCTGTAGGTGGGCCTCACTGGTCCTGGCCTCTACTGGCTCGGGCACTTGTATTTCTGGGACACATGGGACAAGGTCACTCTGCTCAGAGCTCAGCTTCAAACTTTCCCCCAATATCTTAGAACACCTCCCCCACCCCGTGCCATTTGGCTGGGACAGAAAAGGACAGGAGTCTCATGCTGGAGGGGGGAGTGGGGAGGGGATGGGAGACATCTGAATCTGTCTCATCAGGAAACAAAGGCAATGTTGGAGGCACTATGCAAAGATGTGGAGTTTAGCTAGCCTAGTTCCGAACCAAGACAAATGCCATCTTCTGAGTTTCAGTTTCCTCCAAGAGCATGGGCTTTGATGATAGACATGTTGTTTGAATCCCAACTTGACCACTTCTTCTGTGACTCTGGGCAGGTCACTTGCTCATAAGCCTTAGTTTTCTCTTCTACTTTATGTTGTTGTTGAAAAGACAATGTGAACAAAAGAAGTTAGCACCAAGTCTGGCATGTAGCACAAATTCACTAAATGGTATGTCTGCCTAGTAGTTACTGCTCTGAGTGCAACACACAACTGGCTCATTTACTCCCCACAGCTATCCTATGAGATAGGCATTAGTATTGTCCTCCAGGTTGTGAGGGTATCAGTGAATCTCCCTATGTTTCACAGTTAGGAAGCAGCAGAAGCAGGATTAAAACCCAGGCACTGTGACTCCAAATTTTTTATCTACTATGTTAAATGTGGATTGATTAGGCAAATAGGTGCAAAAGTGCTTTGTCCCCTCCAGATTGTTACACTGATAAGAGGGGTGGGTGGTGCTACTCTTCATGAATTGTGTTAGCAGCTAGTCCCTGGAGATACCCTGGATGTGGGGCTGCTGAACTGAGAGTCTCCTGGAGCCTGAGGATCTGGTGATGCCTCGTTTGCCACCCAGCAGGCTGGCCACTGCTCATAGGCGTCCTGTTTGCTGGGTTTTTCATGACCCATGTTCCTCTTGGCTTGAGCCTTTGTGTGTGGGGCTTCTCAACCAGCACCCGCCCTCTGGGACTCAAGCCTGTGAAGGGTGTCTTGGTGCCCCACAGCTGCCAGGAAGGGGACATCAAAGGCACAGCACATGGGTGAGACAGCTCCTGCTTTGTTTTCTTTGGGTTCTACGGTGCACATGCAAGCATGCACACATGCAGGAAGACGGGGGCTTAGGCAAGCAGGCAGACCAAGGAGCTGGTAGACTGGGGAGTGGCTGGGTAGGGGCAGTGGGGAAAGAGGAGGGTGATGGGAAAATGTGGCAAAGGCCTGGGGCTGGAGGGAGGGAGGAAAGGGGTGGTGGTGTGGGCAGCTGGCAGGGCAAGTTCCCTGTGTTACACTGCTTCTGGAGGAAGGCCCTGGTGCAGCTGTATGCTTAGCATCAGGCTGATGAAAGGTTGTGCGGTACCATCATGGGTGTTTTTTTTAAGTTCATTCATTCATGCGTGCATGCATACACTCAGCCAACAACTATCCATCAAACCACCAAGCAGGAACTAGTGGTTTAGAGAGTGAGCTCTGGAGTCCCATTGCCTGTGTTGAATCCTGGCTGTACTTTTTTATTCTTTTTTAAGTATTATAATTTTATTTTATTTTTTAATTGTTGTTCAAGTACAATTTTCTATCTTTTACTCTGATCCCAGCCCACCCACCCAGCCCTCCCCACCTCCTCCCATCTCCACCCACCCCTAGTTTTTGTCCATGTGTCCTTTATAGTTGTTCCTGTAAACCCTTCCCCTTTCCCCCCTGAAATTCCCTCCTCTCCCCCCTCTGGACACTGTCAGCCTGTCCTCTATTTCAGTGTCTTTGGTTATATTTTGCTTGTTTCTTTGTTTTGTTGTTTAGGTTCCTGTTAAAGGTGAGATCATATGGTATTTGTCTTTCACCACCTGGCTTATTTCGCGTAGCATAATGCTTTCCAGTTCTATCCATGCTGTCGCAAAGAGTAGGAGCTCCTTCTTTCTTTCTGCTGCATAGAAGTTCATTGTGTGAATGTACCTTAGTTTTTTGATCCATTCATTTACTGATGGGCTCCTAGGTTGCTTCCAGCACTTGGCTATTGTAAATTGTGCTGCTATGAACATTGGGGTGCATAGGTTCTCTTGGATTGATGTTTCAGGGCTCTTAGGATATAATCCCAGCAGTGGAATTGCTGGGTCAAAAAGCAGATCCATTTTTAGTTTTCTGAGAAAATTCCATACTGTTTTCCATAGTGGTTGTACCAGTCTGCAGTCCCACCAACAGTGCACCAGGGTCCCTTTTTCTCCACAACCTCTCCAACACATGTTGTTTGTTGCTTTGTTTATGATGGCCATTCTGACTGGCGTGAAGTGGTATCTCATTGTGGTTTTAATTTGCATCTCTCTGATAGCTAGCTATATTGAGCATCTTTTCATGTGTCTCTGGATCCTCTGTATATCCTCCTTGGAGAAGTGTCTGTTCAAGTCCTTTGCCCATTTTTTAATTGGGTTGTTAGTCTTCTTAGAATGGAGTCGTGTAAGTTCTTTATATATTTTGGAGATTAAACCCTTGTCTGAGGTATCATTGGCAAACATGTTTTCCCATACAGTTGGTTCTCTTTTTATTTTAATACTGTTTTCTTTAGCCATGGAGAAGCTTTTTATTTTGATGAGATCCCATTTGTTTATTCTTTCCTTTATGTCCCTTGCTCTGGGGGACATATCAGTAAAAATGTTTCTACGAGAAATATCTGAGATTTTCCTGCCTATGTTCTCCTCTAGGACTTTAATAGTGTCATGGTTTATATTTAAATCTTTTATCCACCTTGAATTTATTTTTGTGTATGGTGTAAGTTTGTGCTGGAGTTTCATTTTTTTGCACGTAGCTGTCCAGTTCTCCCAACACCATTTGTTGAAGAGGCTATTGTTACCCCATTTTATGTTGCTTCCTCCTTTGTCAAATATTAATTGAATGTAGAGACTGGCTGTACTTTTTATTGACTGCATGACCCAGGTGGTGCCTCAATGTCTGCATCTCTGAAACGGGTTTAACAGGACTTATCTCAGAACATGGGTGTGAAGACTCAATCAATTATTCCATACAAAGTTTCTAAGACAATGCCTAGCACACAGTAAATGCCCAATAAACCCTTGTTACACGTGTGCATGCTTGTGTGCACACATGAGCTCATACACTGGGCCTTGTGTTAGAAACACAGGGATAACAAGATAGATGTAGTCCTTGTCCTCATGGGACCACATTCAGTCCTGAACCGACCCTGTGGTTGAGGCCTTGCTTCCATTTCTCAAATCCTCCCAAATAGCTGGAGGTGGAATGAAGGTTCAAACTGGCACTGCTGGGCCCAAAATGCAGCCTCCACTCGGCTCTGCTCTGCTTTTGTCAGTGGGTACAGGCGAGGCCCAACAGCTCTGCAAGTACTAAAGGGAACCAGCGCATAGGCTTGAGCAGATGGGGTGACCAGTGTGGACTTTGTCATTAGCTGACTTCTGGAATATTTCTTGGTGGCTAAAATAGTGGAAGAAGAAATTAGAGTTACCCAAAAAGGTAGAACAGGAAGGAAACTCTATCAAACCTTTTTTTTCTCTCTCTCTCATGTTATTAGGCTCTCATAATTAGCCCACCCTGGCAGGCATGCCACTGGTATCCCTAATGCACACATGCAGACAGATACATAGGGACATGAGCACATAGACATGCATTGTCATGGGCACAGATAGAGTCTGACAAAAGTGGTTCATGTGAAATGAAAGAAGGGAGGGGGCACAGTGATGACCTGGGCCCTGGGCACTGGGCCAGGGTGATGGGATCCAGCCTCCAGGCCCCAGAGAAACTGGCCACTCCCTAGCAGACACTGCCCCGACAGATACCCATAGGTCACCTTGCACTAAAGTGTATTATAGAGAACTTGAGTGCCTGGGAAGGGTAAGAGATATGATTAAAAAAGGTTCAATGTCAAATAAATATGGGAAATGCCAAGTCAAACCAATGTGAATAGGTTTGTGTTGTTTGTTTGACTGCAGGACTTCTCAGAGCCTCCAATAAGCTAACAGAGAAGCAACCCCTGAGGGTGTGCCTGTTTGTATGTGTCGATCTGTTGTGTTTCGAAAACAGATTGGACCACAGAGGCCATTCTGCACAGAATATCTCAGAGTCAGGTTCACTTTGAGAAATGTGGCCTTGAGTTTTCTCTAGACCCTGGGCTCAGCCTTCTTTTGTTGCCCTCACATACAAGAACCTTGCCTAGTGTCCTAAGTCCCAATGTAGAAGCTTGAGACCTTACCACCCAGCTTCTTACCTGGGTCAGCATCCTGCTGTATGTCCCCACAACCTCCACACCCTCCCCATGTTTGCTCAATTCATCAGAGAGGGCTTAGGAGGGAGGCTGCCAAATCCCCATTCAGATCTGTCCCCTGAGATGCAGGGTCTCCCTTCAGAGCTGCTCACTGCCATAGGCCTGATGGTGAGGTAGGCAGCTGAGGTGCCAGCAAAGGGCCTACCCAGTGCCCATGGGCCTGCACTGTTCCACATGAAGGGGTTCCTGTTCATTACCAGCTTCAACTCATTAGAGCAGCACCAGGCCCAGGAGGACGGAGGGAGAGGGCTGTGCAAATTAATGAGCGACCAAATTAAACATGTTCTCTCAGCCTGCAATCTGTTCCAGCTGATCAGCTGAGGCTCGGGGATTTGAAAGTGGGAAGTTCCTGCCCCATGGGCCAGAGACCTTAAGGCAGCCGTCTCCTCCTGTTCCATAAGGCGGCCTGGCAGAAGTACAGTCGCCCAATTCTGCAAATAAAAACACAGGACACCCAATTAAAAGCCCAACCTGAGATAAACAATACTTTTTTTTTTAGTACAAGTATGTTCTGTACATTATTCAGGAGGTGCTTATAATGAAAAAATTTCATGTTTATCTCAAATTCAAATCTAACTGGGTATACTGTATTTTGTCTGGCAACTTGAGTCTGGAGGGTTCCAAGGTTGTAGGAGCTAGAGGTCGAGGCCTGGGCTAGGACGGGGACAAGCACCATAAGCTCAAACTCTGAGAACCTCCACCTTACACCCATGCAGACAGCCAGTTCTCCTTCATGTATGAGGACCCCAGTCCCTGGTGCTCTTCCAAGGGTGCCCAACCTGAAGCCCAGAATGGTTGTGAATGAGGCCCAACACAAAATCGTAAATTTACTTACAATGTTATGAGATTTCTTTGTGATTTTGTGTCACAATGTATTTAATGTGTGGCCCAAGATAATGCTGCTTCTTCCAGTATGGCCCAGAGACACCAAAAGTTTGGACACCCTGATAGATCCTGAGGTGTTTGCAAAAGGGCTCTATCTGGATTGGGAGACAGGAGACCTGAGAGCAAAGCCTGCCACTGCTCCTGTCTCACCTGGTAACCCTGGCCAGTCACTTCCCCTGTAGGGCCAGGTGTGAGGGTCCCGCTGGTGCACATTCTGCCAGTTTATGTTGGAAGTACCTCTGAATGACTAAAGGAAACACGAAAGGACTATACACCACTGGTCCTCTGGGGGCAGCAGCAGTGACACTAATGCTGGGCATACCAAGGTGCTCCAAGGTCCTGCATGTGTGTGTGCTGCCCACCTTTCCCTGCAGAGAATTAACCACAATATCACTCTGCACGTGAAGGAGCAGCATGGGCCCCATTCTGTAGCTGGGGAGAACGTGACCCTAAGAGGTTCCCAGCTGAGTCAAAGCAGGAACTGCTGCTTCCTTTAGAAGCCCCATCCCTTCTTCCTTGTTCTGGGTGGATCCAGATGGGGGTGGGCAGCTCTGCCCCACGTGGGGGCCTCTGTTGTCAGTGATGTCACCGGAAAGGCACTTGGAGGGAGCAAGCAGCTGTTCTCCTGCTTCCCCCAGCCCCCATGCCTCAGTGGGCAGAGAGCTTAGGGTTAGACATATTGTCAGGCCAGATGTGGATTTGGGTTCTAATTCTCTTCTCTTCTTTCCCTGAGGTCTAAATCCTTTAAGTCTTTCTTTTTGCTTCCTGAGGAAGGGAAACACATGGGCTGGAGCGGGTGGGGCTTCTCTGCTTCCCAGCTTCTGTAGCCAAGCTCCCTAGTCCCAGCCCCAAATCTGCCTCTAGCCTTACCCCACCAATGTCTCCAGCAGGGGTACCCAGGCTCTGGTCAGGGTCTGCCCAGCCCTGGGCTATAACAACGCCCTCCAGGGACAGAAAGCACACTTTCAGCCTTCCGTCTGAGGGCCAGGGCCCCAGGGCCTCCGTTCTGTTATTCCTGGAACACCCTCCTTCCCCATCCTCCAGCACCTGAGAGAGCACCCACCCAATCAAGTTCTAGCTGGTAACTGAGTCACTGAACACAATCACAAACCACAAATGATAATCATGGCCTGTTTCTGCACATTAGGGCTGAATGGGATCTTATAGATTATTTACTCCAATCTCCTTTCTGTGAAAATGAGGAAACTGAAGCCTACTTAAGGTGATAAGGGACTTGAAAACTCTGCCAGGAGCCATGCAAACCTGATAAGCAAGCTGTGATGAGCCTGATTTACAGATGGAGAAATTGAGGTTCTCTGAGGATAACTGAATCATCCAGGGCCACATGGCTAGAAGGGACTGAACCAAGATGTGAGCCCTGGGCCCTATGATTCAAAAGCACTTGCTCTTGCCACCCCCAGCACACTTCCTCTGCCTCCACTGAGGTGTGTCGGGCAGGACCCCAAAATGAACATTTGGCCCCAGCCTGCAGGACTGGGTGCCCCCTGACAGCCAGTAGGCAACACTAGCTTTCCTTATGTTACTGCCCACACAGACCCTCCCACACTTCACTCTTCCCTTCTCAGTCCTCACCCTTTCCTCTGCAGTTCTACCTTCCCTGGGCCAGGGTGACTCTCCTGAAGTCAGACCCCATTTCCCAGTTGTGGGGCCAGCTGGCCAATCCCTCTCATTTCAAAAGCCCCCTCATTTAGGTCCCACTGTGGGTGACAGGCATTATCTCTTTGACGCTTGAAGAAACCGAGGCTCAACAAGGTTACTCACATGGGGCCTTGAACCCAGGTCATCTGACTAACTCCATGCACAGGGCTCTCTTGCAATCTCATCTCAGTCACTTCAACTCCAGTCCCCATCAGAATTCCAGGCATAAAAATGACAAGTGGCATGTATCCAAAAGCTCCTTCTCTGGTCCCAGTCCCCCACTCTCTGCTCCTCAGCCTTCCCCAGGGGATCTGTTGTCCCTGCTGTAGCCCTACTCTACTTTCTTCCCAGGGCCAGTCTCCCAGTGACTGAAGCCTGTGCCCATAGGTGCCCCTGCTTTGCAACTGCCCTTCCCCTTGACCCTGGGCCAGACCAGGGCTTGGCCAACAGTCTTATCTAATATAGTCCCCTCTTGATTTCCAAATGACCCCATCCAAGCTGGCAGGGGAGCTCAAGTGGGAATATGCACCCCTCAGATCCCCAGCCCTTACTCCCATTACCAGTAGGACTCAAGGAAGGGGAAGACAGACAGAGGTACCAATAGAGAAGGGGAAGACAGGGAGAAAGGGGGAGAGGCAAAACTCAAGGGAATGGGAGAGGGAGGAGGGCAGGCATAGTGTTTGTCACTCCATTGCTCCCCAAGGCAATGAGATTATGTGACAGGCAGTAGGGTTCCTTGAGAAAAGGTGCTCCCTGTTGCATCAACAGCATCCAGCAAGTACCTGGCTGGCATAAACAAGTGCTCAGCACACGTTTTTGCTAGTTCAAAGGAATGAATGAAAGTGCCATTTCTCCTCAGCAGTGCCCCCCAATGATAACCTCTCTCCCCTTGAGCTCTGACTTCACACTGAGGAACTGGAGCACTCTTCATCTGGTGCTTGGTGTGGCTCACCTGAGACTCTCAGTTCCCTCTCCATAAGCTTGTGTTATAGATTCCCCAACTGGCAGAGCTGGCAGAGCCGGCAGACAATCTAGGCCCACTCCTCATGGTGCAGATGGGGACACTGAGGCCCAGAGCAGGGAAGGGACATGTGTACTGCCTCACTCAGCAGAGCTGGAAGTAGAAGGCTGGACTTGGGCCACCCAGAGTTTAGTGCACTACTTACCATATTGCTGGCCCTTCTCACAGAGCCTGCTACAGCTGTGCTTTGGGGAAGTCAGAAACCTTTGTTTTGGAGGAGAAGTAATGACAGCTCCCTGTCCTCATGGTCTGGTGGACAGCTCTGGCCAGTGGCGGACTCTCCTTCTGGGAGACGACAGTTCCCACACTATCTTCCCTGATGGGCCAAGAGGTAGGGACTCTGGAATGAAAGCAGCACTGATGAGGACACTGGCCCAATCTACCTGCCCATGCATCCATCCTGCTACCCTCTCTGGCCACCATGGGGTTCTGGTACCCACTACAGCTGAAGCCCTGAACTCGGGCTCTGACAAACCTGGATCTTAAACTTATTACCTATGAGGACCTTCATCTCTCTGAGCATTAGTTTTCTCAGCACTAAAAACAGAGCTAACCCCAATTCCTTCCTGGGATGTGTATGAGACTTCAAAGGGACAACGCACAACCTGAGAATTGCACGGCACATGTCTGTCACACAGTAAACGCTCAATAAATGTGGGTGATTCCAGCACCCTTCTGCACTATCCTGCTGGCCCCACCTCCTCTCATCTCAGTGGCTTCTTGCTTGGTCCTGGAGCTCCCTGCTCCCTCCAGCCACAGGAGAGGAAGGTTCTGGCCACAGGTCCCCACCCCCTCGCACTTGTGGTATTACCTTGGGCAGCCCCTTTGCCTCACTTCCTTTACCCATCAAGGGCCTTCATTGTGCCTCCATATAAGCCAAGGACTCTCTGGCTCCTTCTAGGTGTGATACTGCATTTCTAGGAACCATCCTATGCTGAGCGAGATCAGTCTACAGTCTAGTGAAGATCCTCATGTTGGAGTGTGTGCATGTGTGTGTTCATGTGCACTCCTGGGGGGAACACTGTGCAGTCCCAACCCTCCCCGTTTTCTTGGGCTATTGCTCTCCCACAGGGCAAGGAGCCTGTGGGTAACTGGGATCCTTCCCTGGTGCAGACTGGCTGCCACCTGCCCCTACCAGGCCCATGTGTGGTCCTCCAAAAACAGTGCTGTCCCAGCCCCCTTCAACCAGCATTGGACATGCCTCTTTTCTACCAGCTCTTTTCAGGATCTCCCCCCATCTCTTCTCCCTCTGTTTCTGGGTGTGGGGGCCCTTCCTGAGCCCCCAGTACCCCACCATACAGACACACACCCTACAGCTGGCTCACCCTCTCCTCTCCTTCTTTCCCAGGACAAATTCCTGATTACTCCTTCCTCCCCCCAATGTCCTGGTTCCTGCGCCTGACTTGCTGTGTGATCCTGAACAGCCCACTTCCTCTCTCTGCCTCCCTTAAACCATTTGTGAAATGAGGGTGATCACACACAGCCTACCTGCCAGCATTGCTGAAGGCTCTGCTTCAGGTCACAGTTAGGAGGAGAAATAGGATGGACCAGTAGTTTGGAGCAGTCCTGGCCCTGCTGGCAAGTGTCATGGGGCAGGAACTCAGAGTCAAGAAAAGTAATCTACCCTTAGAACTACATCCCCTCCACAGAATGCCCACCAAGGGGCTCTCAAGGGACATTGAGTTCCCTCTGCTTTTCTGAACTGTTCACACAGGGATAAAATGGGGACATCCCAGTGTGGGTGCTCTGTGGAGGGAGGCTGGAGTTATTGTCCCAGGAAGGTACTACTTGGTATCGTGGAGGACAAGCACACCCCTCCTGGTCCCTGGCTTCAGTGTTGCTCCCCATTTGTAAATTTGAAAACAGAATAATTTCTGAGGGAGCCCCTCAGGCTCAGGGCAGGGGCAGGGTCAGGGCCTGCAACCAGCCAGGTGGCTTCCATTAGTTGCTGGCTAGCCCAGGACAGCAGAGCCCCTAATCCCAAGGTTTATTGGGCAGCTGCCTCCACCAGGGCACAAGGGCGCAAAAAACAAAACTGGAGTTTCCAAAACCTGCAGTTTTCCCTTGCTTTTGTATTGTTTCCCACTCCTGGGCTCTCTCTTTCATTCCTTATATCTGCCTCTCCATCCTGTGAATCTCCCATGGTCTGGGCTCTCTATCTCTTGTTTCCTTACTCTCCATCTTTCTCAGTCTCAGGCCTTCTTTCCCATCCCTGGGCCTGTCTCACAGAGGTATCTTTTGGGTTGGGAGCTTTGGTTGCTGCAATGTCAATCCTACCCTTGCTCTGTGCTCTTGCCCTGGGCCCTTTCTGCACCCCAGCTTTCCCGCCATCACTGATTCCCCTCTCCTTTCTTGTATCTCTGGGCTGGGCTGCATCTTCCTCCTGGGCAGCAGAAGGGGCGGAGATGAGCAATGTGGGGAGCAGATGTGGGACACCCTGCCCCCCTACCCCCCACCGGCCAGATGCGACTCTTCCGGTGGATGAGGGCGGCCTGAGCCCTCCCAGGCTGGGCCTGCCAAGCACACGGGTTCTTAGCCTGCCCAGCTACACGTGGGTTCAGCAGGGGTTTTGATTGACAACAGGAAAGAAAGTAAAACACATAAAAGAGAAAAAACACAGCCATCCAGTGACTGAATGGAAGCAGAGTAGTTGGAAGCAAGCTGCCTGCAGCTACCTGGGTTTGGAGGGTGCTGTGTGAATGGGCTGGGCAGGGAAAGGGAAGACCCTTAATATCAAGAACCTGTCTCGGTAACCTGCCTCATGCTCTATGCTGCTGTGGGCCAGACAGTGCCAGGCTGGATCTTGGCAAGCAGCTCTGACACCCAGATAGGTGGTCCAGGCCCAAAGAGCCTAAGTCAGGAGTGTCAAGCTCATTTTCGCCAGGGGCCACATCAGCCTCACGGTTGCCTTCCAAGGGCCAAGTGTAATTTCAACTCCTTAACAGTTAAGGAGTAGTTACATTTATACAGCCTTAAAATTACTTTGGCCCTTTGAAGGCAACCATGGGGCTGATGTGGCCCCTGGTGAAAATGAGCTTCACACCCCTTGGCTAAGTGATTCCCTGCAGGCATCTCCCCTGCAACATCCACCACTCCCTGTCCTAAAGGACTCTCCTGTTACAGTGTTCCATGTTCTTCTCTTGTCATCCCTCTGTCCTCTGTGTGCTGCTCCACTGGCAGGGCAAACTGCCCAGAGAGGCCAGTTCCTAGTGCTGCCTGTGTCTTGACAACTGCTAAAGCATCACTTTCCTTCAGGGGTTTCCTTGTTGTACTACTATCAGTTGGCTCCACTCTAGGCCAGACCCTTTGGAGTCCAGGGAGGGGGTGGGGGACAGGGCACCTGCTCTAGTCCCAGAGCAAAGCTGGGTACCATCTTGGCTCTGTTTGTTCCTGGATCCTTGAGCAACCTGGGCTCCAGGCCCACAGCTCAGCATCTGTTCAATTTTCTGAACCTGTCTCAGCAGCCATCCTGAGCTGCACCCAGCATACCTGCCCTGCAGCAGCCTCTTCTCTGCAGCTCTCCCCCGCTCCTTCCTAGCTCTCCACCCATATTCCACACCCCATGCTGGCCCAATCTGGGCCTCTTCTCCCCTTTGATCCCTTTGCCTAGTCAGCCTTCCCCAGCAGGCACCTCTTCCCTATTTTTCAGATGGAGAAACAGACCTGGAGAAGGGAAGACAATGGTCGCAGCCTCTGTCCCTCCAGAGGCAGGGAACAGCCATCATAGAAAAATGAAGCTACTGTATACCCCCAAAATCCTAAGATCAAACTTCACCCCAAGACCCATCTTGAGCCCAGGCAGGACCTATGACAGCCATCCCTGCTATGCAGGTAACAGACTTTGACCCCCAAAGTAACTGGTACTTGGCAAAAAAAAAAATGAAATCTCTTTCTTCATAGCAACATATCAGGCATCTGTCCAGGGTCACCCAGAAAGACAGAACACCTTTCTCCTGCCTTACGCCCCTCCCTCCAAAAGCAGCATGTCCTTACATAGCATCTTTGCTCCAGAGTATTTGTAGGCTGCTGTCTCCTTTTCTCATGATGCCACTTTATAGGAAAGGAAAAGGTTAGGATCGGAGAGGGGCAGTAACTTGCTTAAGATCACACAGCTCCACAGGCCCCCTCCGATCCCCATGAGCTTCTCTCTTCACTCAGGCAGCTTGCTCAGAAGAGAGACCCTCTGAGGGACAGAGGGAAGAACAGAGAAAAGGCCAGCAACCTGTCTAAGGAAGGAAGAGCAGCAAAGAGAGCCAGGAGATAAACACTTTCTCTTGATCGGTCCACTGCAGGGAAGGTAGAAGTGGTGGGCAAGGTGGGAGTTTTGGGTTTTGGTTACATGCTGTGAGAGGGAATCACTGCCCTCTCCACTTAATGCCCCAGAGAGTCTATGTGAGTGACACTTCAGGAGTATAGAGAAAGCACTGAGAATGGCTTATGCTGAATGTGGCCAGCTTGCCATCTCCCTCCCTACACCATTCCCACCTGTGGAGAGCAGGACTAATAAAATGACATTGGTCTGATGAACACAGCATAAAGTATATAAAACAAAGTAGAGTCCCTCATGGCAACCAAGATGGCTGCCAATCAGTCATGACACTTTGGTTCAAGAGGGAAACTACCTAAGTCAGAGCAGACACATTTGACAAGGAGACATACCTAAGATATCTACACACATGATCAGAATAGCTGTGTCTACAGAGTGGGACCACCCATAGATAGGCTTCTGGGGAAATTCCACACTTGGCATTAGGGGTGCCAAGACACTTAAGAGTCCCAGAAGGGTGGAGTGTACACGCTTAAGGTATAACCGAGGCAGATTCTAGACCACTGCTGAGACAGCTGAGCTCCACACACTATACTGGTGCTCCCTGCCCCACTGATGTCCCTTGGCATCGGCTGCTAGAGGCTCTGCCCTGATGGACTGAGGACTTCACCTGCCCTGCTGCCCACCTGGGTCCAGAGATCCTTCCTTGCAAGACTGTGACAACTCCCTTGCCCACCGTGCTGTCTCCTGGACCTGTAGGCTCAGACTCTAGAACTCGGGTTCATTGCTCCCCAGTTCTGTGTGATGTTGTTACTGATTGTTTCTGAGTGATTAGTATTGTTATTAGGTTAGTATAGATTTGGATTACATCTGTATTAAGAAAAGCTGAGTGAACCTGCATTAGTAAAGTCCAAGGGAATAGCATAGTCACCTGTGTTGGCTTCCTGTTATTTCTCCATGCCGTTGTCACCTATAGGACTGGTGGTCATGCAGACAGCTCAGTGCCTTCAGTTTTTAAGGCCTGGATCAGACAATCTGAGGGCAGGGACTAAAAGCTGGCTTATAGGGAAGACTATATTGCAAACATACACTCTCTACATTACCTCCGTCACTGTGGGACACCATTGCCTGTTGCCTGCCAGGGCAGTAGTTCATCCCAGGTTTCCCTGCTCCCACTTCTGCCCCCCTCCAATTAATTCTGCCAGACTGGTAGTACAAACATGTAAATTGGATTGTGGCATAGTCCTGCTCAACACCCACTGCTGGCTTGCTTCACTTGTCTTTAGAATAAACCTAGGGCCCTTGCACATCCTTCAAGGTGCTCCAGGATCAGGGCCTCCAGCTTCCATTCCCTCAGCCATCTATCCACTGTCACCCCAAGCACCTCCTGCTTCCCTCACACGGATTCTGCCACCCTTCCCCCAAATAACTACCCTTCTTCACACTGCCTTCACTGATTGATCCCTCCTCCTGAACCCCTTGCCTTCTACTTCCCTCTGGGCCAGTCAGCGAGGCTTGGGAGGGAGGATAGCCCTAATGCCCCACCAATCAGCAACCTTTCTTTCAAGTCCAGGAGGGAACTGGGGAGTCTTTTGAGGCTGGCGATGGCAGGGAGCTTAGAGGGTAGTGGAGAACTGAATGAAGAAAAATGAGGAAAGTTCGTGAGGAGCCTTGATCAAGCAACAGGAACAGCCAGATGGACTTCTGAAGGAAAGGAGGATGCTAACTCACCTCAGCATCTGTGGGGCCAGGCAATTCAGACCCAATTTCTCCTTCCAGCTTCAACATCATGGAGTGTCTTCTACTCATTCCATTTCACAGACAGCGATACTGAGGCGCTCAGAAAAATGAAGTGAATCACCCTGGGTCACAAGGCTGAGGCTAGCTGCCACCCAAGTCTGTGGAACTCTTCACACCTGGGGATCCAGGGCCCCCAACAGCTGGAGATCCATCAATTATTGAGTGGAAGCAACTGAGGGAGACAGCCTGGCATCGCCTCTAGCCAGCTGCTGTGGCTCTGCCCCTCCACTCCAGCAGGCAGTGGCATTTAGTTGTTTACACTTTGAAGGCTGCCTATTCTCACCAGTGGCTTCCCTGCCCGTACATTTACATCTGGAGCCTCTCATCTGATCTCTCAGAATTAAAGGCTTTGTCTCCTATTAAAAGAATTTCAGACTCTAGGAGCCCCGAGGGGGAGGGGAGGCGGTTAGGGCCAAAAGCCTTCCTTCCCACTGCATAGGGCTTTGAACTCACTCCGAGGGTTTTAGCAGTTCAGGCGATGGGGCAAGGGGTGGCAGCGGGAAGGCCTGGGTTGGGTAGATAAAGTGAGGACCATCTCAAGGACCAGTTCCAGACTTTAACCTGAATGCCTTCCCTGCCTATCCTATTGGGAAAGCCTAGGACACACTCTGGCCAAAGGTAGGAGCAGGCACAGGGTAGGGAGCCAACCAAGACAGCCTTGGAGTTCTGGATCTGATGCTTATTAGCTGCGTGCTCTTGGGCAGCTGGCCCACCCCTATGAGCCTCAGTTTTCTCACCTACAAAATGGGTGGAAAGAGATCTGTAAAGGGTGGGTCCCATCTTTTCTGGGCAGCAGAAAGTGTTCTGTCTTAAGAACCAGGGAGAGAATGAAATTCTAGATGTGTCCCTCTGTCCCCCTGGCTACAAGCTTTCTCCTATATGGGCCTCAGGGTCCACCTTATAAAACAGGCTGTTTGGTTTCAAAGGCTTTCCTCCAACTCTGGCATACTATGGAATGCTGACCGTCCAAGCCCATTCAGCCCACTACCTCCCCTTTGCCCTGACCCCAGCCTAGATTTTGGTCTTTTACACCATCACTAGTAATACTTGTATCCTTGTACCTTAGGCCACCCTGGCTGTGCATTAGACTTACTTAGGGAGATTTATAAAAATCCCAGTGTCCATCCCCAGAGATTCTGATTGAATTGTTTGGAGGTAGGGCCAGGACCAAGTTCTTAAAAACTCCCCGGTTGATTCTAATGGACAGATGGGGCTGGGAACCAGCACCTCAGGCTGTCCAGTATATTAGAAGCATGACACTTTAGGGGAGAGACTGGGAGCCTCAGCTCCACCCTTCTCCATGGTGACCATGGTAAAGTTACTTATCTTCTTTGTGCCTTAGTTATCACAGGTTTAGAAGGGGTGAGAAGATTAAATGATATAACACAAGTAAAGCACTAACGCCTTTAGAGCAACTCTGGGTCCAGAGGCAGTGCTCAGCAAATCTGTCTCTAGCTCCAGTGTTCACTTTGTGCTTAGCCATGTAGCTAGCAGTGAGCTCCTCACCACAACACTGTGAAGTAAGAAGGTTAATGAAGCAGACCTTGCACATAGGTAGACTGAGGCTAAGATCATATAGCTAGAAAGTTCTTTAAAGATCATTCTAGCAGAGTGGGAGGTGGTATAGTCCTTAAGTGGGCAGCCTCTGGAGCCAGATTTCCTTGGTTTCAAATTCTATTACTTCAGCTGTGTGAAGTAGAGTAACTTACTTTTCTATGTCTCAGTTTCCTCATCCTTAAAATGGGGACACTAACAGTACAATAGGACTCACCTCACAGGCCCTCATGGAGCTCATTCCCCATTCCCCAGCCTCAGCAACCTTCCATATTCTAAGCCAGGAAATCGAGGCCCAAAGGGGGTGGGAAGAGACTCACCCAAGGTCGCACAATGAGTTCAAGGCAAAACTTGGCCAAAACCCAGGCCTCCTGGGCAGCCTCTCAAAGGCCCCAGTGTGGCACTTATTCCTGTAGCTCTTGTCATCCTCTCTACTCACAAAGAACATTAAAAACTTGTATGGCCAGGTCACTGGCAATTTTCTGTCTCACAGTGTTCTTGGGGAAAAGCAGAAAAGGATGTCTCATTCTCTCTTAATTCTTGATTTTTTATTCTCTGTGCACTCTCTCAAGCTGGCTCTCACTGGCTCAGTTGTCTTTCTCCCTTTCCATTTTCTCCCTCTTCAGTTCCCTCTGGTAACTCAAAACCATCTGAATGGGTTTAAATAAACTCTCCTCAAATAGTCTCCTTCAAGAGGGAGAGGATGGAAAGTTTTCATCCTGAAGGGAGAATTTCTCTGATGATTGTAGTGAGAGCTGAAGGGGGGATGAAGATAGGGCTGGTGGCGTGGTGGGGGTACAAGGGTGAAGGGCTTGGAGACCAAGGGCATGAGCTGAGGAGAGGGGATGCTGTAGGCCAGGAATGAACAGGGTGATCCCTGAATGAGGACTCAGAGGACACACAGACAGCGAAGCCTAAGAGACCCAGAAGGCCCATCAAATCCACACCAACTCCTGTCCCTCTCCCCAATACACACACACACACACACACACACACACACACACATCAGATGGGGACAGAATTTCTAGGGGGTTGTGGAAGCACTAAGTAGTGAAGACCCTATCAGTGGCCAAAGTGTCACCTGGAGAAGGAATTTCATGACACATTAGCTTGTCAGTAACATCACATATGTGAGATTATCATTTGCCTCAAAAATTGCATATTACACATCTCTAGTCCCCAAGCACTGTGATTGGCCAAATAAGGTAAAGTCCTAGTAGAAATAGGCAGGCTACTATCTCTTACTACATGCGTACATGAGTACTTACTACATGCCAGGCACTGTTTTGTGTGTTTCCCATGGAAGAACTCATTAAAGCTTGCAACAACCTAAGGGAGTTAGTACTATTAATGTCCCCATTTTCCAGGTGAGAAAAGTGAGGCCCAAACTGGTTAAACAACTTGCCCAAGAACATAGAGTAAGTAACAGAGATGGGTTTAAACTTGGCAGCTTGGCTCCAGAGCCCATGAATTTAAACACTGTGCTATGCAGAGATAAACAAAATGGACCCTTCCCTCAGAGAGTGGACAGACTGGGAGGAGAGGCCCTCTGACAGTAAGAAGCTACCTTTCAGACTAGCAAATGATGTCAAGTAAACAACTCTGTGAGTCAGGCAACTGCATTCCAGTTTTCAGCTGTATGACCTTGGGCAGGTTACCTGACCTCAGACAAAGCCAGAACCCTAAATTACAGGCCTGTGAAAGTACCTAATAATCCCTACAAAGCTGGGGGAGGGGGCCTTTTATACCCACCTGCTCACGACCCCCATGTTCAGTTCCCTATCCTCTGATATATACACCTCTCTGTGTGCTTACCCCACTGTGAACTTGTGTCCCCCAAGCCCACAGTACTCAGCCCCCAGCAACTCCACTGCACCCTGAGAAAGAACACTGTTTGTAGACATTCAAACACCTCTCCCTGCACATACACACTCCTGTGCACACGCATAGTCCTATCCTTGAGTACATGTATACCCACATCCTTATGTATACAACCACCGCCTTAAAATATTGTCTGCAGGAGCCTTGTGCATAGGACTCAGAAATGCGGCTCTCATACAGCCCAGCTAATATTCTGTCACATGGGGGCTGCAGGCAGGAGGGCATGAGCAGGGCATGGGGGCCCAGAGACGGGTGGAGTGGGGTGCACAGTGCAGTGTGGAAGAGGCTGGTCAGGCCCAGCCTTTTAAGCAATCTGTTTAGCCCTGCAGCTAAGGAGCCCATTAGCAGCGGCTTCTCATTTCAGATTTCCCAGCATGCCATGGCCCGCAGACTGCGCACTGTTTATTTGGAGAAGCCGAGAAAAATTGTTTGTATAATTAGAGCAGGGACAAGGGCTGCTGTTGAAGGGCTTCTCCGCAGGAGCCCTGGGCTTGCAGCAGTCACCAGTTCCAAAGCCCCACCATCCACCCAAGGAGCACCCGGCTTGGGGCCCGAGAACAACAGAGCTCAGCATCTGGGCTGCAGGAGCTACCTCCACCTACCTCTCTGACCACTTCTCTTGGGAATAACTGACTGGACAGACTACCATTGTTCCACCAGGACCAGGCAGGGAGGAGAGAGGACCAAGGTGCCATGAAGTAAACATGGGGTGCAAAAAGCCCAGGCTTTGAATTTAGATCTTTTGCTTCATGGGGCCTCTCTGGGCTTCAGTTTCCTCATCTGGAGAATGGGTATGGTAAAAATACTACTGGAGCTTAGTGGCTGGGAGGAGAACCAAGCTTTTTTTGGTGTCTAGCAGAATGCCACAGTGTCCCATACAGGCTTTCTTTCTTGCTCTATTCTGGGGTGGACCATGATTCCTTGTTTCTTTACATCCAGATAATTGCCTTCTGAATAATCAGCTTTCATTTTGTCTACCTCAGAGTTTTCAACACATTCTGACAATCATAGTGTCACTGAGTCTCAGGGTAGAAGAGGCCAGATGGTTTGCTTCCTTCTCTCTCAAGGCAGCCTGTCCTTTCTATTGTGTCCTTTGTCAGAAAATCTGATTAAATCTAAATCTAAATTGTCCTCATGAAACAACTCCTCTATACTTCCTCATCTTCACACACAGATCTCTGTTCTGCTCCTCATCTCAGAGCAGACCACTCTTTTTTTTTCTTTTTCTTGTGTTTTAGAGAGGAAGGGAAGGAGAAAGAGAGGGAGGGAAACATGGATCTGTTGCCTCTCCTGTGTCCCAGCTGGGGACCAGACCCCAGCCTAGGCACATGCCCTGACTGGGAATCGAACCAGTGATCTTTTGCTTTGTGAGACGACATCCAACCCACTGAGTCACACCGATCAGGGCAGGGCAGGCCACTCTTGACACAAGTAATAGAGGTTGATCCAGGGATCCTTCCTGATCAGAACAGATCTCCACCTAACAGAGGTTCTAAGTAGGGCCTGAGCCTTTAGGCAAGGCCCAGTCTCAGTACTGCACTGCCTCTCCCTCCCTCACCAGAGCTGTCCTCTTGAAGTCCTGACCACCATCTGAGTTGCGTCCTTCCCTGGCCCTATCTGATCCATGGTGGGGTAAGAAGCAATTATCTCCTTAGCTCCCATGGTAGGGGCTGAAGTTTCCATTTGGGCCTCACTCTTGCCACTTGTAAAGTGGGAGGTTGGGCTAGATAAACTCTAAAAGATCTCATCATCTTAGTGAATGCTCACAAATAGCTTCCTGAGGTGGGTAGGGCAGGGAAGTAATAGCTTCCCCAGGTCACAAGGCAGCAAGGGGCAGAGCCAAGAATCCAGCCAGGGTTAGCTGGCCTCCAAAGCTCACATGAGTCCTAGAGAAAGCCACACACACAAAACAAAGGAAAAGCAGGAGAATCAGCCCTCTGGCTGAGGGAAAGCAGCATCCATCCATTCATTCATCTATCCATCTATTTCTTCTGTTCGTTGGTTGGTTTTGTAATGAAATATTTCAGATGTACAAAAAGGTCTCAAGGATAGCGCAATGAGCCCATTACCCATCATTCAGCTTCAGACATAAGACATCACAGATATAGTTGGCACTTTCTGTGTACACTCAGATCCTAATCTCCTTCTTAACCTGTCCCAAGGTTGCCACTCTCCTGATTTTGATGAGTGCAAAGCTTTGCACTAATGGTACACTCTGTGCATACTCAATGACTTGCTGTATCATTCTTTATCATGTCTGAGATGTGTCTGCACTAACCCATGTAGTCACAGCTCATTCATTTTCATTGCTACAGGGTATTCCATTGTCTAAATATGTTACGACTTATTTATCTGTTCTCCTAATCATGAACATTTAGGTAGTTTTGCACATCTTATCCTAACAGAGCTGTTATGAACATCTATCTTTGCACATGTCTCCCAGTGAACACGTGTGTGCATGTCTCTGGAGTTTTGTTGGGTCTGAGCGTGTGTACTCATCTTCACCCTTACAGGATGTTGCCAAGTTGCCCTATTTATCTGTATATTCATAGGATGAATGCTTACTGAGCATTTACTATGTACCGAGCCCTGGTATGACGGCAGAGCAGGAGGAGCCTTTGCCTTTAAAGAGAGAAGCAGAGGGAAAGGGGTGAGTTAGAAAGAACTTGAGGTGTAAGTAGTCAAGTCAATTTCCGTGAACTTGTGGAGGGCTCTCTGGGAAGAGCACTCAGGCTGCCTAGACATGGTGGATCGGGGGAGACCTTGCTTCCCAGGCAACTTCTGAAGGGATGCAATTGTGAGAGGTGGCAATTAGCAGACCCAGGTTTTGGTCCTGGTTCTGCTTCATATTCACTGTGCAACCTTGGCCAGGTGCCTTGCTGTCTCTGGGCCTAAATTTCTTCCCAATAGGTGGGCAGGCAGGCAAGATGAAGCTTCAGTCTTTACTGTCTGTAGTCAAAATATTTGAGTTGGAAGAATCCCTGTATCAAATAACCCCCAGAGCCTTAATTTTTCTCCTCTTTAACATGGGCTTTGCTAAGCCCTTGGTGGGCCCATCTTCCAAGGTTTCCAGGAATACTCTAGAGGGTTCAAGTTATCCTTCTTAGTGGTATTCTCCTCTAGGTACAGGTCTGTCAGCAGGTAGACAAATGGCAAAGATGACTCCTGAATTTCCTCCCAGCTTCTAGCTTTTGGCTTTTACACTCCTCCCATTTCTGCTGGACCCCTTCTCTAGTCTCTGCTCCCACTCTAAGTCAGCCATCTCTGCACACAAGGTATAAATATAAAAAATAAATAAACCCAGAACTGGAGAAAATTGCTGGCAAGCGCTGGCCACTGATTAGCATGCATAGTGGACGTGCAGCTGGGCATATCGAAGAGAAGTGCATTTTTCTGCAGGACAGAGCTATCAGCATGGTATGGGCCAGGGAGGGCGGCAGAAGGACAAAGACCCAGAGGCAGTGCTCTGCTTAGATTTGAGGAACCCCTCAGCCAGGAGGGCCCCAGGCCTCCTGTCTCAGGCTGCTCTGTTCCCTGCACATGCTCCCCAAACCTCAGCAGGGATTTCCCTTCAGTAAGCTCGAACCTGGGGCCTGGATGAGAGGAATGCAGGAGGTGGGGAAAACAGAGCCAGGCTATGAGGGTCAGATGAGCCTGGATTAGCTGGGCCAACTGGGGCAAATGCATTCACCATCCTCAACCACCATTTCCCCATCTGAAAAAGGAGAAGAACAATAGTGAACATCTTGCAGGTTTGTGGTGGTCCAGTGTGTGAAGGAGAAGGCCTAGTGGTGATAAGCACATTGTAAGAAGGTAATGGGCCATCTTCCTCCTCCTCCTCTGCAATCTGAACCCCACCCCCTAGTGTATGGCCTGGGGGAGCCACATATTAGGAAAGTAAGGAGCCAGAGGAGAATCTGTGGGGGAACCCAAGGGGGAAATTTGTAGAGAAATAAGAAGAAAAAAAGTAAAAACAGCTGTGGCGTGCTTTGCAGTCTTTATCACTTCATTTAAACACCTCGGCAATCCTTTACAGATGAGGAAATTGAGGCACTGACAGGTTACTAACTTGCCCAAGGTCACACAGCTAGGTACTTAGCAGACCTGGTATTGAAGCTCAGGCGACTTGACTGCAGTTAGCTTTGCCAGATAAAATACAGGCCGCTTGAGTTAGATTTGAATTTCAGATGAACAACGAATACTTTCTCAGTATATACGGAAACTAAAAAATGACATACCTATGCTAAAAAGTATTCGTTGTCTGAAATTCAAACTCAGTTGGGCATTTTTTTTCCTTTTTGTAGAATCAGCCACCCTACCTGTGGCAGCCGCATTTTTAACAGTACCTGAGACACCCCACCAGCCATACTCTAAGGCCTGTGACAAAGTGCTTGAGTCTCTACCCTTGCCCACCAACCCAAACTCTCACTCCCACCCACCTGCAACTCCACACCTGGTAACTGCACTTTCAGAAGCCCATAACAGGCCCCTCGGGAGTTACCTTTAATGGAGGGTTGGATCTCAGACTTCGGTGGGATTCTCAGCAGCCAGGGAGTCACTGCAAAGGGACTGCCAGAGGAGCAGGTTGTCCCCCGTTGTCCCAAATCTCAGAGGCCCAAATCCCAAGGTTGAGGAGAACAGGCAAAAGGTATGCTCACTCTGGAGCGTGCAAACCTGGAGTTAAATCCTGAAATGGCAGTTTATTTGTGATGTGATCTGTCTTAGTTAGTTCAGGCTGTTATTTTAAAAATACCATAGACTGGATGGCTTAAAGCATAGACATATATTTTTCCCCAGTTCTGGAGGCTGGGAAACCCAAGATCAAGGCACTGGCAGATTCAGTGTCTGCTGAGAGCCTGCTTCCTGGCTTACAGGAGACCACCTTCTTACTGTGTCCTTACATGGTGGGGGCAGCGGGGGGTAGGGGCAGAGGGAAGTGTTGAGTGAGCAAGAGTGTGGAGAAAACAGGCTCTCTGGTCTCTTTTCCTAAGGATACCAATGCCATCATGAACAGCCCTGCCTCATGAGCTCATCTAAACCTAATTACTCCCCAAAGGCCCCACCTCCTAGCACCATCACATTCAGGGGCTAAGACTTCCACATGTGAGTTCTGCGGGGACACAAATGTTCAGCCCATTATAAACTCTAGGCAAGTTACTTGAGCTCTCTCTTTCCCCATCCACACAGTAACAATAACAGCAGAGGTATTGTAAGGAGTAAAGGAGCCAAGGTGTTGCACACTGGAAGTTCTTGGGAACTGTGACCTATTGTTACTAATCGCCCTCAGCTGTTCTCTCCTCCACATGCCCTTACCCAGCGTCCTCTCCCCAGCACTATACCACCAGTCTGTGATTTCTCCATTTCTCCATCTCTCTCACAGTATGGAGAGAGAGGGAGACCAGGCAGCTGATTGAGAGTCCGGCCTCTGGGGTCACTTCCTGTGCAGCTGACATCCTTGGCATGTGGGAATACCTGCTCCCAGCCTCCTCCCAGCTCCCATCCTGCCAGCCACAGCTCCTGAACTATTCAAGAAAATACCCATACTCCAGTCATCCTGTGATTGAATGGGGGCTCCAGGCAAGTGGTTTCTCACCCAGACTCTGCTCTAGCCATGGTGAGATCAGCCTGGGGAAGGGGTTGGCAGTGGCATGGAGTTGGGAAGACACTAGGGATGCCCAAGAGTGGAAGGGAGGCTCAGGAATATGGCTTCTAAGTGGTATTCTCTTATTGTCTTATGGCACCACCTCCCTCAGAGCCCCCTGTGTCTCCAAATGCTGATTTCCAACTTCAGAAACTTGGGGAAAGCTGAGCACTTGTCTCTCTAGCCACCTCCCTTCTCTTAGCCCATTCCCCCATCTGCGAAATTCAGAGAAAGTTCCTACCTCATAGGGTTAGCAGAAAAATGTGGGGGGTGGTGTGGATGAGAAACCATTTTTTCAAACTAACATTGTCCTGCAAGCAAAGTATTTGGATCATGCCTAGGCCTTTGTTTTACCATCTATAAAATGGAAACTAGAATACCAGCCTTCTAGGGTTGTTTTGAGGATTAAGGTGTCCCCTGGGCTTGTCAGGCTGTGTGTGCCCTGTGCACAAGACACACCTTTCCCACCCTCACTCTCCCTTGCCTGCCTAATCCTTGCTCTTTCTTCAGGATGGCTCAAAGTTTTCTCTTCTGAGCAACCTTCCCCCAACTCCCACCACACTCCCAAATTGGCTTGGGCACCTCATCCTCTGGCTTATTGCACCCCCTGTCATACCAACTATGGGGTACCATCATGGCCTTGTTCTGGGTCTGTCTCCCCACTGGCCAGTGAGCTCACCATCTTGTTCCTCATTTGCCCCCTGGCCAGCATGGACCTGGCACTGAGTTTATGCTTCAGTAAACGTTTGCAGAATGAGTGAAAGTGCCTCATAAACACCAACATGTTGTCCAGATATGAGAGGTTATTAGCAGGACATCCCTTTGAAACCCAAGATTCTTCCTGTCATCATCGGCATCATCATGGAGCTGGATTTTTCACAAGCAGCTCTCCTTCATCTTAAACCTTTGCCCCCAGGATCCAGGCAGTGGGGCCTAGGATGCCACCAGGGCTCGTGGGCACGGTGGGGGCACCTGGTGGATTCCAGGGCCAGCTGGGGCAGCCTCTGCCCTTGCTCCAGCCTGTCTCCCGTGCCTCTGGCCTGCTGTTTTGCCCCACTGAGCCCACTGCATTCAGTCGCAGACACCTCATTATCGCAGCGATGCAGCCAAGCTGGAGGCAGTTCAGAGAAGAGCAGCGAGAGCTCTGTGGGGAGGAGGGGGCCTGGTGCTGGCGCTGGCGGCAGGGGGGAGGGGTGCAGTCCAGGCCTAGGCTCAGGCGCTTGGCTCAGCCAGGCCCAGCAGGGAACCTGAGAAGCACAGCATCTGTGCGCCAGCGTCTGGAGAAGGGCCTCCCTAGCAAGGGGAGAAATGAGCAAGATGGGAAGACAGAGGGAAGGGGGCTCCTCCCCACCACGGGCCAGGGGACCGAGAGGCCCAAGCCAACACAGGACCAAGTCATCACCCTCTCCTCCCTTCAATGCCACCCCAACAGTTCCCACCTCTGCCACTACCTCTGTGAGTCAGGAGATGCCACTTCCTTGGGGTAGGAGAAGCAAGTGCAAGAGGCTGACAGAAAGACAAGAAAGCCCACCTCACCCCTTCTTGTCTTATAGATGGCAACACTGGCCTAGGGAGGTAAAGGGACTTGGCCAAAATTACAGATGCAATTTACATTAGATACGAGCCAGTGGTGCAGCCTGAAATGGAACCTAGGCCCTCTGGACTCCAAGTTTTGTGCTCTTTTCACTATACCCTTCTCTCCCCAGGAACCGAGTGAGCTGCTGGCTACACTGTACCCTTCCAGCTGCCCAGGGACACACACTACCTGTTCTACAGTCACTCCTCCCCCGATACACACCCACACACCACATGAGTACAGGCAACAGACACACATATGTTTCCAGGTGGGATGTTACTTTAGCTTTTCAAGACACCTTCCAAAGGGTGGCACACAAATGCAGACCAGGCCTAGACCCTTCCCTCATGATTGGCACTCTGATCTCTGAGTCTTTGCCCTTCCTGGCTCCTCCCCTTAGAATGCTCCACTCCCCAGAAGATGGCCTAGCTGGCTTCATCTTTTCATGAGGGTATCAGTTCCTCTGTTGCTTTTCTGAGAAGTGTTCCTGACTACACAGTCAATCTAGCCCATCACACCATAGTCTGTTGTTCATAGCACCGAGTGTGCTTTAAAATCAGCTTGCCTGTTTATTGTCTTCTCTACCCCTCAAAGTCTAAGTTCATTAAGGGCAGGGACCGTGTCTGCCTGGTTTTCTGCTGTAACCCTAGCACCTAGAGCAGTGCATGAAACACACACACACACACACACACACGCACACACACATCCTGAATGAATCAATGGACAACCAAACCTAGAGCAAGATCTTTTTTCCAGAAAAGATGTCCAGTGTGTGCAGAGAGAATGCAAGTTCAGACTTTAACTGGAAGAGCCCCTGAACTATTTCACTCATTCAATAAATATTGATTTATTACCAGGCACTGATTCAGGCACTGGAGACACAGCAGTGAACAAATGAAAGAACCCTGCCTTTGTGGGGCTCACATTCCAGTGAGAGGTGATAGACCATGACCAAGACATATAAGTCAATTATAGGCCATGTTAGAAGGTGATAAATGATGAGAAAAATAAAAAGCTAAGGGGGATGGGAGTGGGGTAGGTAGGAGAGTTATGTGTAGAAATTGAAATAGGGTGGTCATTGCAACAGAAACCTAAAGGCACTGAGAGCCAGCCTAAGGATATGGGGCAAAGGAAACAGTAAACTCAAATGCCCTGAGGTTGGAGTGTCTCTGGCATGACTGAGGGACCTCAGAGAGATCTAGGTACCCCAGGCAGAGCATCAGCAAGGGGGTATCAATCACCAGGCAGGCATCCCTACTGTCTGTCACTTTCCCCTGCTTGGAGAGCCAAGAACCAAGGACTTGTGAGCACTGAGAACTGCCTTTCAAGAAATATCTCAAACCCCTATCTCTTCCTCCTTTGCTGAGTGTATGACCCCAGTCGTGGCCAGCTTCCCGGGTGTCTTGCTGGCCCTGTCTGAGACACACAGGACACTTTTGCCAGCTCTGCTAAGGACAAAGTGGGCTACTGGCTATGACCTTCACAGTGGGTGGATCTCTGTTGTTTGCACCTTGTCCTTACCCTGCCACAGCCCTCCATGCCCACCGAAGCCATTAGGGTAGGCCACGTTAGCTGCATTTGACAGATGAAAAAAGCCAAGATGTAGGGTATAGTGCTAGTGGTTGGTGTCTACCGAGTACAATACTTACTGACTCTTCTCAAGGACCTTGGAGTCCCAGCCTCTTTTGACAGATGAGAAAACAGAACTCAGAGATTAAGTGACATTTTCCAAGGTCACACAGCTAGGTCATGGCAGAGCTGGAATTGAAATTCAGACATTTGTATCTCTACCATCTCTTATTTTCCATCACACCATTCAGCCTCTGGGGAACAAATAGGAGGCTGGGGTATAAAACCCAAGACAGAGTAAGGTCATTAATCCATAGGGCATAAAGGAAAGCAGGTAGGCTTTAGAATCAGACAAGCTGGGACTGGAATTCCACAGTTGCTGTGTGACCTTCCAAAAGTTGCCTCCCTTCTCTGAGCCTCGTTTTCTCAGGTCTAAGCAGACTGAAGGCAGACATCTACTTGGTGAGGTCGTTTTATGGACTCAGTAAGACCCCATGTGGGGAGATGTTCTATGTGGTGCCTGGCACACAGTAGATGCCCATTCAATGTGGATCTTCCTTTGCAGATGTTCACCTAACTGAATTGACAAGGCAGAGGCTGGTGGCAGTGTGGACAGCCTTGGCCACCTGCAGCCTGCTAGGATTAATGCTGAGGCTGGGCCTAGAGGAGGGTCCCAGCTGGTGTGGTGGGTGTGTCACTAGCAGATCCCAGACCTCTTTGCCCTGATGACCCTTCTGGGCCGAGGACGACAGCAATGCCATCACTCTTCCAGGCCAACTTTTAACTGGGAACCCAGAAATAAATGGGGAGCAGGAGGCTGGGGATCTGAGCCCAACTCCTCTACCTGGGGCTCTCTTCCACCTTCCCTCTTGCCAGGCCAGCAGAGAAAACAGTTCTCCCAGCCTCTCCGCCCCTCCCCCCACTGGAGGAGCCCCCTGGGAGGGTTCAGAGCTGTTTAATGGGGTGGAGCTGTCTTTAATCTGCTCCATAAATGTTTTCTGGATCCTCATTAGAAACCATAATGTCCTATTAATATGCTGATGAGATTTCATTTGGGGCCAAGGAAGGAGGAGTAGCTGGGAGGATATGGTGTGGGGGTGGGGTGCCCAGCTTCACCATGGGGGTCCTGGTGGGGAGGAACAGAGCTGAGTTCCTGGTATCTCCCCTAGTCCTTGGGAAATCCAAATAGATTTGGTTCCAGGCCCCACTGTTCCCTCACCACAGGCCCCCAGGGGACTGAATCAGCTGACACACACACACCTCTGCACGCCCCACCCCTGAATATCACCCTGGGGACCCACCCTGTGCCCAACATTAGTCACCGAAGCCTACGCTCATGCCTAACTTTTTCCTACCACTGGCATCTGCACTGAACACACTGGGGCCTAGCACCAAGTGAGGTCCCCAGGTCTGCAGATTTCAGTGAGATACAACCGGGCAGCATTGGACAATGGACAGAAGCAAGGTAAGGAAAGTGGTCAACATGGAGCAGGCCCTCAAAACACTGTGGCCACGAGGACAGGTCCTGCCCTTGCTCCTCATTTGGATGGAGGCAGATGGGTAAACAATCACAATAACATCCAGTGCTGTGATGCCAGAGGAGTTTGGGCACAACAAAGGAGGGAGGGGCTATCTATGTTCAAGCTGCTGGAGGTATGGATAAGACTCAGTATGTCCACACAGAACAATATAAACGAACAAACAAAACAGGAACAGACTCATAGACACAGAGATGGGACTGGTGGTTGCCAGTAGGGAGGGATTTTGGGGGACTGGGTGAAAAGGGAAGGGATTAAGAAGTACAGATTAGTAATTATAAAACAGTCACAGGAATGTGAAGGACAGTATAGGGAATATAGTCAAGAATATTGTGATGACTATGTATGGTGTCCGGGGGCTACTACAATTATCAGAGTGATCACTTTGTAAAATATGTAATTATCTGACCACTATGTTATACACCTGAAAGTGATACAAAATTATATTGGATGTAAACTGTAATTGATTTTTTTTTTTAATTTTACAAGTACGTACTTGCAGATGAGATCTCTGTGCCAGGCCTTTGTACCTGCTGGTCCCCAGCCAGGAATGACTCCCCACATTTTCAGATGCCCAAGTTGTGTCACCCTTCAGGGCCAGCTCCCTGGTTCTCCTGGCTGACCCCAGCTCCGGTCTACCCCTGCAGTCTCTCCCAGTGGGCCTAGATTCAGAGGTGTTGACATCTGTGTGCTATTCCCTACAACGAGGCTGGGAGGTCCTGTTGGTGGCCTGAATGGCATTCACTGATGCAGGTGCACCCTTACCTGTACCTCCTCTCTGACCTCCATGGGCCAGTGAATCCTTGACTCCCTTTGTCGCAAGGGCCCTGTCCCCTCAACTTCCTTCAACGTGCTTTGGCTGCTGTTGGCTGCTGGCTCCTGGCTCAGACCCTCAAGTCCTGGCTTCTCAAAGTCATTCCAATTAGGGCCCCCTGCTTTGGCCTGCTCTGAGCACCTGCATTGACCAGCTGGTCCCATTTTGCAGGGCTCCCTGGCTAACCCTTCTTTGGCTTCACCTGGGAGTATCTCACTATGACCTTCTATTCCCTTTTGCCTTTTCCAACAAAAGTCACCTTCCTGGTTCCTTGACCTCTGTCTCCAGCTGGAACACATGTGCATGGCCCTTCACAGTTTGCAGGCTGCTCCCTCAACCCAATGTTCTGTCATCTAGGCTTTGAGCTCCTCAGGGACAATCAGTCACCCATTCCTGTGTGTAAGAAGCAGGAAGAGCAAGTGCAATGTGTGGCATTCAGATCTCCACTTATTTGCTGGGTGGCCTTAGGTAAATGCTTCAGCTCTCGGTGCCTTAAAAAATGAGAACATTAATATTATCCATAGCATAGAGTCTCTGTGTTGTATGGATTCAAGGAGACAATGCATATAACGCATTTAGCACAGTGCCTAGCACACAGTAAGTGCTCGATAAATGCCAGCTATTATTCTCCAGCCTTCTTGGAGGTCCACCCAGGATATCTCTAGCCCATGATGTTGCTGCTGCATCTCCAGGCTTTCCCCTGGCCCCAATTCATCTTATTCTTACTGCCCCAATTCTGTCTTTGGACTCCAACAGACCTGGTTTCACTTCATGTTCCACCATTTAACTCAGAATTATTTCTCTGAGCCTCCCTTCCTTAAACTGTGAATGTCCACCTCAACAGGTTGATGTGAGGATCACATAAGGTGGTGGCTGGCCATCCAAGTGCCTATCACAATGCTTGTCACATGGTCAGGATTTTTCTTTCCACACCCATGTAGCTCAAGTATGAGGCCAGTTTGGCTTGAGCCTGGGGGTGGGGTGGGTACAAAGGGAAGAGTATGGCTGGGAAAAGTGACTGAGATGCCAAGGAGGCTCTGGCAAGGGAAGCCAGACTCACCAAGGCAGTTCCTGAAGAGCAGAGCAAGCATAGGCATGGCACAGGCAGTGGGCATTAACAGGAGTGCTGATCAGACTCTGGGCCAGGCAGAAGCCATGATGCAAGGTCTGAAGACCTGGTCATTTTCAGCAGGCCCTGGACCCATTTACTGAAGGGCTCGAGCCTGCAAGTAGGAATATGGAGAGAGGCTGTTTGGGGAGGGATTCCTTTGGTTGGCACTGGGGAGACGGGTTGAGGACACTGATGACACTGTAATTACCCAGAAAGATATGAGGTCGTGGTCTGGGGACCAAGGGTTAAAGGGATTTCAAAGGCCAGCCCCTCTCAGTGACCAAGACTTGCCTAAGAGTCTTCTGGTGCTTGATGTGTCTGTCCTTGGATCAACTCACGGGACATGGCAGGGTCTGAGACTAGAACTGGGTAAAGCAGGGAACCACAGCCTGTTTGATGTGAAATATCCCCAGGACAAGGAAAGACTGTGGACATTTCGGGGCAGGAGCTGAGGGAGGCTTGAAGCCAGGGGTCAACCTACCTTAATCCAGTCATGGGGTTCTCCGAAACTCCAGTAGTCTCTAAGGAGCTGCTCAGATCAGGAAGTCGTCTATTGGAAGACATTTATTAATCCCTTAATAAATACTAGTCACCAGGACTGGGGAAACAGAGGAGAATGTTTCAGGCCTGGCCTTCTGACAAGTTAGTATCTGCAAGCTGAGATAGTAGGGCATGGGCAAGGTGAGAGGTCAGGGGGAGAGATGCGGACACCTTCACCTCAGTGCTGCCACCACTTTGCATATTACAGTCCTCTCCTTCCTGAGCCTCAGTTTCTTCATCAGAACAATGGGAAGATGTGGGGGAATAGATGCTTTCTGAGGGCCTATGAGTCTGAGTTGGTGAAGGGGACTCAGCGATCATGTAAGGGCAGGAGCAGTCAGAGCTCACCCAGGGTGTCCAAGGAAGCAGGGCTACGAAGCTCTGTCTGAGCCGAGAGGGTGCCTGGTGCCCCTTTGGCTCCCTGGCCATCCCACAGCTCCTACGGAAGCCCTCTGTGCTGGATTGTGTGGGGCTGAGGCCGTGTGCAAACCCCCTTTCTCGCCTTCCCTGACCTGGAGTGTGGGGTGTCCTGATGGTTGCTTGCCCACCAAGCCCCAAGTGCTTAGGGTAAGGACCAACAGAGGGGCAGCCATGGGGAACTGATGTGGCTGTTTCCCTTATAAGCCCCAGACACTCTCTGGTGACCATAGGACGCCAATTACCAGAGAACAAAATGCTTCCTGCCCTGGGCCCTTGCCTACCACTGCCTGCATCTGCTCACAGCTTAATGGTCATTTGAGATGTCTCTGGGGACAGAGGATGGGGCTTCCATGGACTGCCTGGCTCCAGGCAGCAGCTTGGGTCCTGAAGGAGGCCAGCAGAGGAGGAGCAAGATGTGTGTGGCTGCTGGAGACATCCTCACCAGCAGGGATACAGTACACAGGGGGCCAAGGGCCAACATCTGGGGCAGCTCCTGCCACCCACCTGGGAACAGGTGCTCCCCAGGGTCCTCTTGGCACCTCTGTAAGGCCTCAACTTGGCCCAAGCTGGGGGTAGTCATAGTGGGGAAGAGCAGTGGGGCCTCAGGGCATCTTCTTATTTTAGGAAGGTGCTGGGACTCAGACTACTGACTGGACCCTGGGCCCTTGCTGGGAGTACGTGATTCAAAGCCTTCATCACAAACTTGCCAGGTTGGCCTGGAAAACTGATGTGTGTGCCTGTGTGCCTATGTGCTGTGGGGGAAAAGGAGAGGAACCAGGTTCTGGTCAGGGCTCAGCCCTTGTTGTGATGCTTTGTAGTCTCTGCCTTCCCAGGCCTCAGTTTCCTCATCTGTCAAGTGAGAATGTCTGCCCTCTCTACTGAGTCAGATGGCATCACTCTGAAGAGTGTCCCTCGAAGAGCTCATTCAGGCAGCTGGGAAGGCTGGAGTGGAGGTGTAGGGGGTGGAAGGGAGAGAAGCTTAGTCTGAAAAAGTGATATCACTTCCTTAGAGGGCTCTCCACTAACACCCCTCTCACACCCTCATTTGAAACTCATCCCAACCACTGGTTAGCTGTGTGACCTTGGGCCAGTCTCAACCCTTCTGCACCTTGGTAAACCAGGCATTAGATCAGTCTTACCTCCTCTTGAGATCATGGGGATGAATGACGTGAACATTTTGTCAAGCATCCATTAGTGCTGGGACAGAGCTAGGGTGAGGGAGGGTGGGTAGCCCTGTCCTATGGAGGAAATGCCTGCAGGAGTCTTTAAGTACAGCTGCCACTGGCTGCTAGCCCCAGACTACCCGCCCCTCCCTGCATCATGAATAATGAACTGGTATTGATCCCCTGGTCGGGAAATTCCCTGTGACCTGTGATAAAAATACAGCTAGTCTGTGAGCCTTGAGCTCAGAACAGGCTTTCACCAGCCAGGGATGAGCTCATCTGCACTCCCCAACCCCAGCCTACAGTCCCAAGAGTGAGAACCCAGTTGGACATGGCACCAGAGACAGAGGCTCAACCGGTGCCCACCATCTTCTCCACTCTGTCACCAGGCAGAAAGGGATCAAAGGAGCAGGATCACCTATAGGGAGCCCCCATAGCCAGGCCCCAGGAAAGAAGATGGAGCACACACCTGGGTTTAAATCCTGCCTCTGCCACTTCCTGCAAGTGCCTCAGTTTGGCCAGCTGTCAAATGGAGATGATAATTCCCCACTCTTTGAAAGTGCCCAATCAGTGGATTTTAATATATTCACAGAGTTGTGCAGCCACCACCATTAACTAATTTTAGAACATCTTCATTAATCCAAAACGAAACCCCATACCCATTAGCAGTCACTCCCCATTCCCACCTCCCCCATGCTATGCCTCTGACAACCACTAATTTATTTTCCTTCTCTATGGATTTGCCTTTTCTGGAAATTTCATATAAATGATATTATACAGTATGTGACATTTTGCACCTGGTTTCTTCCATGTAGCATGATGTCTTCAAAATTCATTCATGTCATAGCATGTAACAGTACTTTATTCCTGTTCATGGCTGAGTAATGTTCTACCATATAGATAAACCACACATTGTTTATCCATTCATTACTTGAGAGGCACTTGGGTTGTTTCTACTTTTTGACTATTATGAATAAGCTGCTACAAACATTCATGTACAAGTTTTTATGTGGACATATGTTTTCATTTTCCTTGGGTATATACATAAGAGTGGAATTGTTAAATTATAGAGTAACTCCATGTTTAACTTTTTGAGAAACTGCCAGTTTATTTTCTAAAGCAGCTGTACCATTTTACATTTCCACCAGCAGTGGATGATGGTTCCAATTTCTCCACATCCTTGCCAACACTTGTTGTTAATTGTCTTTTTGATTATAACAATCCTAGTGTGTGTGAACTGGTATCTCATTGTGGTTTTGATGTACATTTTCCTGATGGGTAATAATGTTGAGCATCTTTTCACGTGTTATTGGCCAATTGTATATCTGCCTTGGTGAAACATCTATTCAGATCATTTGCCAATTTTTAAATTGGATTGTTTGTCTTTTTATTGTTGAGTTATAAGAGTTCTTTATTCCAAGTACAAGTCCTTTATCAGATATATGACTGATAAATATTTTCTCCCATCTTGTGATGTGTATTTGTCTTCATTTTATTGATGGTGTCCTTTGAAGCACAAAAGTTTTTAATTTTGATGAGGTCCAATTCATCTATTGTTGTTTTTTTTTTTTTGGTCACTTGTGTTTTTGGTGTTGTGTCTAAGAAACCATAACAACCTAATCCAAAGTCACCGTTTTCTTCTAAGGGTTTTATAGTTTTAGCTCTTACATTTAATATCATTTAATTTTTAAATGTGGTATGAGGTAACAGTCCAACTTTATTCTTTTACGTGTGGATATCCAGTTTTCGTACCACTTCTTGTTGAAAAGCCTGTTTCTCCACCACCACTGACTTGTCTTGGCATTCTTACTTTAAATTAATTGACTGTGTATGCAAGGGTTTATTTCTGGACTCTGAATTCTGTTCCATTGATCTCCACATCTATCCTTATGCTAGTACCATACTTTCTTGATTACTGTAGGGTTGGTGTGAGTTTTAAAATTAGGAAAAATGAGTTCCAATTTAGTTCTTTTCCTTTAAGATTGTTTTGACTGTTCTGAATTCCTTGTAATTCTACATGAATTTTAGGATCATTTTATCCATTTCTGCAACCCCACCACCACCACAAAACCTAGCTGAATATTTTATAGGAACTGCATTGAATCTGTAGATTGATTTGTGGCTTATTGCTATCTTAACAGTATTAAGCCTTCAGATACATGAACATGGGATGCCTTCCCAGTTATTTAGGTCTTTAATTTATTTAAGCAATATTTCACAGTTTTCAATGTACAGTCTTATACTTCACTCATTAAATATATTCCTAGGTATTTTATCCTTTTTGGTGCTATTGTATAGAGAATTGTTTTCTTAATTTCTTCCTCAGATTGTACACTGCTAGTGTATAGAAATGCAATTGATTTTTATATATTGATTTTGTATTCTGCAACCTTGCTGAACTTGGTTATTAGTTCTAATACTATGTGCATTACTTAGAATTTTCTTTTTTAATTTAATCTTTGTTGTATTTTTTCCATTACCATTTAGTCCCCTTATACCCCCCTGCCCCCAGCAATCACCACACTGTTGTCCATGTCTGTGAGTCCTATTTCCTTTTACTCAGGCCCTCTACGCCCTCCCCCCACCACTAGCTGTCATTCTGCTCTCCATCTATGAGACTGTCCCCATTTTCCTTATTAGTTATTGTTCATTAGATTCCACATACGAGTGAAATCATATGGTATTTGTCTTTCTCTGACTGGCTTATTTCACTTAGCATGATGTTCTATATATAAGGTTATATATAGAAATTACCTCTTCCTTTACAAGCTGAATGCATATGTATATATTATATATAATATATGTATATGAGTATATGTCTTGCCTAATTGCCCTGGCTATAACCTTCAGTAAAATGTTGAATAGAAGTGGTGAGAGCAGACATTCTTGTCTTCTTCCTGATCACAGGGGGAAAGCATCCAGTCATGTATTATGAAATATGATGTTGGCTATGGATTTTTGGTAGATGCCCTTGATCAGGTTGAGGAAGTTTCCTTCTATTCCTAGTTTATTTATTGTTTCATCATGAAAGCTTGTTGAATTTTGTCACCAGCGATTGCTGTGTCCATTGAAATTATTTCATTTTATTTGTACTTTATTTTATTAAAATAGTATATATTCATTGATTTTTAGATGTTAAGGCAACTTTGAATTCCTGAGATAAATTCCACTTGGCCACATTGCTGGAGTCTGTTCCTTATGATGTTTTTGGTTTTCATATGAAGGTAACACTGGCCTCATAGAATGAGCTGGGAAATGTTCCCTACTATTCCATTTTTAGAGGAACAGAATGCAATAAATTGATATTAGTATTAGTATTATTATATGTTTGGTAGAATTCACTACTCATCTGAATCTGGGCTTTTCTTTGTGGGATTTGTTTTCATTGCTAGTTTAATTTCTTAAAATTTACTTATAATCTATTTTACTCATAGTCTATTTACTTAGAGTCTACTCAAATTTTTAATTTTTCTTGCATAATTTTCAGTTGTTTCTCTCTTCCTAGAAATTTATCAATTACATTTATTTTATTTAGCTTATTGACATGCAGTTGTTCATAGTATCCCCTTATAATCCTTTTTATTTCTGTAAGGATGATAGTCATATCCTGCTTTTATTTCTTATTTTAGCAATTTGGGTTCTCTGTCCTGTGTCATCAGCCTGTCAACCTAGTTAATGGTTTCTCAATTCTGTTGGTAATTTCAAAGAACCAACTCTTGATTTTGTTGATTCTCTCTATTGTTATTCTATTATTTATTGGTTAGTTTAGTTTTTTAAGGTGGAAGGTTAGGTTTTTGTTTGAAATCTTTCTTCTTTTTTTAATATTCCTCCAAGTATTGCTTTAGTTGGATCCCATAAGTTTTGGTATGTTGTGTTTCTGTTTCATCTGAAAGTATTTTCTTATTTTGCTTGTTATTTCTTATTAGGCCCACTGATTATTTAGAAGTATGCTGTTTAATTTTCACATATTTGTGAATTCCCCAAATTTCCTTGTTTTATTGACTTTTAATTTATTTCCATTTTAAATGGAGAACATACTTGGTATTATTTCAGTCCTTTTAAATTTGCTGAGGCTTGTTTTATGATCTAACATATGGTCTACCCTGAAGAATGTTCCATATACACTTGAAAAGAGTGTGTATACAGCTGTTACTGGATGAAGTATCTATAGATGTTTATTAGGTCTGTTCATAGTGTTGTTCTAATCTTCTATATCCTTGTTGCTCTTCTGCCTAGTTGTTCTATCCATTATTGAATGTGGTGTATTGAAGTCTTCAAGAATTATTGTTGAATTGCTTATTTCTTTCATCAGTTTTGCCAGTGTGTGCTCCACGTATTTTGGGGCTTTCAGTTAGGTGTATATACATTTATATTTTGTCTTCCTGATGCATTGACTATTTTTTTCATCATAAAACATTATTATTTTTTCTAGTAACAATTTTTGTCTTAAAATCTATTTTGTTGATATTAGCATAGCTACTGTAGCTCTCCTTTGGTTATTCTTTACATGATATAACTTCTCCCATCCATTTATTTCCAACCCACTTGTGCCTTTAAATCTAATATATGTCTCTCATAGAAAATGTATAATATAGTTGATCATGGTTTTTTAAATATATTCTGCCAACTTCTGCCTTTTTTCTCATCTTCTTAAAATTCAATTTATAGGGGTGACATTGGTTAATAAAATTATATAGGTTTCAAGCATACAATTCTATAATACATCATCTATATATCGTACTGTGTGTTCATCACCCAAAGTCAAGTCTCCTTCTCTTACTATTTATCCCCCATTTACCCTCTTCTACCTTCTGCTACCCCCTTTCCCTCTGGTAACCACCATACTGTTGTCTGTCTATAAGTTGCTTTTTTTTTCTTAATCCCTTTACCTTTATACCCTCACCCCCAACCTCCCTCCCCTCTGACAGCTGTCAGTCTTTTATCTGTATCTAGGAGTCTGTTTCTATTTTGCTTGTTTATTTTGTCCATAAGTTTCCACATGTAAGTGAAATCACATGGTATTTGTTTTCCTCTTACTGGCTTATTTTATTTAGCATAACAATCTCCAGGTCCATCCATGCTGTCATAAAAGGTAAGATTTCCTCCTTTTTAATAGCCAAGTAGTATTCCATTGTGTAAACGTAGCACAACATTTTTTAAAATATTTCATTTATTTATTTTTAGAGAGAGGGGAATAGGAGAAAGAGAGGGAAACATCAGTGTGTGGTGGCCTCTCACACACCCCCATCTGGGGGCCTGGCCTGCAACCCAGGCATGTGCCCTGACTGGGAATTGAACAGGTGACCCTTTGGTTAGTAGGCCCGCACTCAATCCACTGAGCTACACCAGCCAGGTTTGTACCACAATATTTTTATCTGCTCATCTATTGATGGGCACTTGGGCTGCTTCCAAATCTTGGCTATTGTAAATAACACTACTATGAACATAGGGGCGCATATATTCTGTTGGATCAGTGTTTCAGGTTTCTTCAGATATATTCCCAGAAATGGAATCACTGGGTCATAAAGCAGTTCCATTTTTAATTTTTTGAGGAAACTCCGTAGTGTTTTCCACAGTGGCTGTGCCAGTCTGCATTCCCACCAACAGTGCACTAGGGTTCCCCTTTCTCCACATCCTCATCAGCACTAGTTTGTTGATTTATTAATGATGGCCATTCTGACAGGTGTGAGGCAATACCTCATTGTGGTTTTAATTTGCATTTCTCTGATGATTAGTGACATTGAGCATTTTTTTCATATTTCCATTGGCCATTTGTATGTCCACTTTGGAAAAGTATCTGTTCAGGTCCTTTGGCCAATCTCTGCCTTTTGATTGAGGTGTTTAATTAATTTACATTTAATGCAATTATGAGTAAGATTGGATATATACTTGCCATTTTGCTATTAGTTTTCTATATGTCTTATGTATTTTTCCTTCTATTCCTCCATTATTGTCTTCTTTTGTGTTAATTAGATATTTTAAGGTACATTTATAATTCTCTTGTCATTTATTTTACCATATATTTTTGAGGGCTTTTTTTAGTGGTTGTCCTAGAGATTACAACTAATTTAAAGCAATCTAGTCTGGGTTAATACTAATATAGTATCAATAGCATACAAGAAAATGTACTACCATATAGCTTTATTTCCTCCCCCTCTTTTGTGTTGTCATTGCTACACAAATTTCATCTTTATACATTATAAGCACATTAATAGTTTTATTATAATTGCTTTATGCTATCATCTTTTAGGTCAGATAGAAAGAAAGCATTACAAACAAAAAATACAGTGGCACTGTCATTAATATACTTATGTACTTACCTTTATCAATGCTCTTGATTTCTTTCTGTAGACTCAAGGTACCATCTAGAGTCCTTTCAGTTCAGCCTCAAGAATTCCCATTAGTATTTTTTGTAGTACAGGTCTGTTAACAATGCAATTTTTGGGTTTAAAAAAATCTTAGAATGCTTCTGTTTGTCCTTCATTTTTGAAAGACAGTTTTGCTGAGCATAGAATTCTTGCTTGACCATTGTTTTCTTTCAGCACTTTGATTATGTCTTCTCACTGTCTGTTGGCCTTCATGGTTTCTGATAAGAAGCTAACTTTTTGATATCTTATTAAAATTATTGGTGATCACTTGTATGTGGTTTTTCTCTTACTGTTTTCAAGCTCTTCTGTCATTGACTTTTATCAACCGACTATGACATGTCTATGTATGTGTTGCATTGCATTTATCCTATTTGGAATTTGTTGAGCTTCTTGAAAATGTGGGTAGGTATTACTGTTTTTTAAAAATCACATTTGGGGCTTTTTGGTCATTTTTTGGTCCAAGTGTCCTTTCTGCCTCTTTCTCTCTCTCCTCCTTCTGGAACTACCATTATGCAAATGTTGGTACACTTGATGGTGTCCCATGTGTCTCCAAGGTTCTGTTCATTTTTCTTCATTGTCTTTCTTTTTATTCTTCTTACTGGAAAATCTCAGTTCAATTTCAGATCTGTTGATATTTTCTTTTGCAAACTCAAATTTGCTGTTGAGTCTCTTTAGTGATTTTTTCATTTGAGTTATACTTTTCAACTCTAGAATTTCTATTTGGATGTGCATGTGTATGTGTGTGTGTCTGTGTGTGTTAAAATACATATAACATAAAACATCATTTTAACCATTTTTGTGGTAGCAACTGTAAGTTTATTATACATATTTTAAAATAAAATTTTGTTTTGATCTCACTTATGTGTGGAATCTAAAACAAAACCCAAAACCAAAAAACCACCAAACTCGTAGAAAAAGATATAAGATTTGGAGTTACCAGAGGCAGGGGCTAGGGAGGGGTAAGGGCACTTGTAGGAAGGTGGTCAAAGGTACAAACTTCCAGTTACAAAATAAATAAGTACTCTGGATATAATGTACAACATAATGACTATAGTTAACACTGTTGTTTGATATGTATGAAAGTTGTTAAGAGAGTAGATCCTAAGAGTTCTCATCACAAGGAGAACATTTTTTTCTTTTTATTGTTTCTATATGAGATGATGGATGTTAACTAATCATTTCACAATATATGTAAATCAAACCATTATACTGTGCACATTAAATTTATACCATGGTGTGTGTCAATTATTTCTCAATAAAACTGGAAAAGTTTCAAATAAATATATTTGATCCACATGTTAACATTTTTGTTTTTATTGTGGTAAAATATACATAACAAAATTTACTATTTTAACCATTTTAAATGTAAATATTATTGGCATTAAGTATGCTCACATTGTTGTGCAATGATTACTGTCTATCTTCAGAAATTTTCCATCTTCTGAACTAAGATTCTGCCCATTAAACAATAACTCTCCCTTTCTCTCTCTTCAGTCCCTGGAAACCACCATTCTACTTTCTGTATCTATGGGTTTGACTACTCTAGGTATCTCATACAAGTGGAATCATTTGTCCTTTTGTGTCTGGCATACTTCATTTACTAATGTCTTTAAGGTTTATCCATGTTATAGCATGTGCCAGTATTTCCTTCCTTTTGAAAGCTGAATAAAATTTCATTGTATGTACATTCTGTTTATGTATTCATTCATCTTTGGACATTTGAGTTGTTTCTACCTTTGGCTCTTGGGAATAATGCTGCTATAAACATTGTATAAGTATCTGTTTGAGTCTCTGCTTTCAATTCTTTGGGGTATGTACCCAGAAATGGAATTACTAGGTCATATAGTAATTCTATTTTCAATTTTTTGCCATACTTGTTTTCCACAGTGATTGTGCCATTTTATATTCCCACCAGCAGTGCACAAGAGTTCTAATTTTCTCCTCATCCTGGTCAACACATTCTTTTCTTTCTTTCTTTTTTAAATAATAGCCATCCTAATGAATGTGAAGTGGTATCTCATTGTGGTTTTGATTTGTGTTCCATAATTATTAATGATGTTGAGTATCTTTTCATGTACTAATTGGCCATTTATATATCTTCTTTAGAGAAATGTCAATTTGAATCCTTTGCCCATTTTTTTCTTAGAAACAGCAAACATTTATTATAGTTCTAGAGGCTGGTAAGTTTAGTGAGGTTGTGGTCAGTAGGGCCATTCTTCTTGCATGGTGAGAGCCCACTTCCTGGTTCATAGCTAGAGACCCTCACTCTGCTCCTCACTTGGTGAAAGGAGCTAAGGAGTTCTTTGTGGCCTTTTTGATAAGGACACTAATCCCATCCATAAAGTTCCACTCTCAGGACCTATTCACCTCCCAAAGGCCCCACCTCCCAATACTTTAGGGCTTAGGCTTTTAACACTTGAATCTGGGCAAGGTAGGATGGTTAGACATAACTACTCAGTTTGTGACACTAGGTAATCAGGATAATAATAATAATAATAATAATAATAATAATAATAATAATAATAATAATAATAATAGACAATAGTACCATGCATAATGATACCTGACATTTATTCAGTGATTTCTTAGGTATCATCCTAGGATTTTTATATACATTAACTCATTTAATAAAGATGACCTTTCATCATGCTTACCTCTGCAAGGCTAATAAGACCTCCTATAATCTAAGGTCATCTGACTGCTTGAGAAGCACTCATTCTTCCCTGAGATAACTATGTGCTTTTCCATCTCTGAGCCTTAGCCTGTGGTTTGCCCTTCTGTAATGTGCAAAAATCTCTCTCTTTTTTTTTTTTGAGGTACTAGAAATAACTTTTATTTTTTTATTTCTAGGGTTCTTTTAAAATTATTGTTTGAGTATAGTTTTCTGCCTTTCCCCCCGACCCCTCCACACAACCCCAGCCCTCCCCACTTCCCTCCCCTGTTTCCACCCCCCTTGCTATTGTCCATATGTCTTTGATAATTGTTCCTGTAAACCCTTCACCCTTTTTCCCCATTACCCCCTCCCCTCTCCCCTCTGGTCACTGTCAGCCTATTCTCTACATCAGTGTCTTTCCTTTGCCTGTTTCTGAGTTGGGTTATTTTTTTGAGCCTTAGGAACTCATTTTATACTCTGAACATTGGTCCCTTTTCAGATATATGATTTTCAAATATTTTTCTAATTCCCTGGGTTGACATTTTATTCTGTTGATAGTGTCCTTTGGTGCACAAAATTTTTAAATTTTGATGAAGTCCAACTTGTCTGTTTTTTTCTTTTGTTGCCTGGCTTTTGGTGTCATATGTAGGAAATCATTGCCAAATATAATCTCATGAAGATTTCCTCCTATATTTTCTTCTAAGAATCTTGTAAGTTTTAGCTCTTATGTTTAGGCCTTGGATCAATTTTTAGTTGATTTTTATGTATTATGTTAGGTAATGGTCCAACTTTATTCCTTTGCATGTAGATATCCAGTTTTCCCAGCACTGTTTGTTGAAAAGGCTGTCCTTTCCTCAATGAATGGTTTTGACACCCTTGTCAAAAATCATTTGGCCTGCCCTGGCTGGAGTAGCTCAGTGGATTGAACACAGTCTGTGAATAAAAGGGTCACCAGTTTAATTCCCAGTCAGGCACAGGCCTCGGTAGTTGGCCAGGTCTCCAGTGGGGGCCATGGGAGAAGCAACCACACACTGATATTTCTCTCCCTCTCTTTCTCCCTCCCTCCCCCTCTCTCTAAAAGTAAATGAATAAAATCTTTTAAAAAATCATTTGGCCTTATACATGAATGTTTATATCTATTCTACATCATTGGTCAATGTGTCTGTCCTTACTCCCACCATTTTGCTCAGTGAAGATTTATAGTAAATTATGAAATCAGGTAGGTACTCCAATTTTTTTCAAGAGTGTATTAGCCTCCTTGAGATTTGTATGAATTTTAAGATGGTTTTCCTATTTCTGTAAAAAAGCACTATTGGTATTTTGATAAGAATTATATTGAACATGTATGTCTCTTAAAGTAATATTATCTAATATTATCATCTTTTAAAAATGTAGTCTTTCCCATGGCTGGCGTAGCTCAATGGATTTAGTGCAGGCTGCGAACCAAAGTGTCACAGGTTCAATTCCCAGTCAGGGCACATGCCTGGGTTGCAGGCCACGGCCCCCAGCAACCGCACATTGATATCTCTGAGAGATATCTCTCTCCCTCTCTCTCCCTCTTTCTCTCTCTCTCTCTCTCTCTCTCTCTCTCTCTCCCCCCCCTTCCCTCTCTAAAAAATAAATAAATAAAATCTTTTTTAAAAAATGTAGTCTTTCAAGTCATAAAAATTTAATCTTTCAAGTCTTTCCACTTCATGTGCCTTCTTTTATTTCTTTCAGCAACATTTGGTAATTTTCAGTGTCTTTTGCCTCATTGATTAAGGTTATTTCTAAGTATTTTATCCTTTTTGATGCTAGTGTAAATGGGATAGTCCTCTTAATTTCATTTTCAGATTGTTTATTATTAGTGTATAGATACACAGTTGATTTCTGTTTGTTGATTTTGTATCCTGCAACTTTGTTAAATTTATTTATTGATTCTAACAGCTTTTTGTGGAATCTTTAGGGTTTTCTATATACAAGATAATCTCATCTGTGATCTGAGATAATTGACTTCTTCATTTCAATTTGGATGTGCTATTTAATATGTTTATTGATTTTAGAGAGGGGAAGGAAAAGAGAGAGAGAGAGACATCAATCAGTTGCCTCCCATACACACCCCGACCACGGATTGAACCTGCAACCTAGGTATTTGCCCTCACTGGGAATTGAACCAGTGACCTTTCATTTACAAGATGATGCTCCAACCAACTGAGCCACACTGGCCAGGGCCAGATGCCCTTTAATTCTTTAGACATGGTTTCCTACATTTAAAAAAAAAATTCATATGTTAACCTTGTATTCTGCAACCTTTTTGTTATTTTTTTTGTTGATTCTTTAGAATTTTCTACATAAATAATAACATTTGTAAACAAAGACATTTTTAGTTCTTTCCCAATATTTATACTTTTTATTTCCTTTTTTGTCTTATTGCATTAGCTAGGCTTTCCCAAACAATTTGAATACAGGTGATGAGAACACACATCTTTCCTGCTCATAATGTTAGCAGGAAAACATCTAGTTCTCACCATTAATTATGATGTTAGCTGTAAGTTGTTTTCTTTTTTAATCAAGGGAGTTTTTATCATGAACTGGTCAAGTGCTTTTTCTACATATAGGAATATAATTATATAATTTATCTTCTTTAGCCTGTTGATATGATGGAGTCCATTAATTGAGTTTTGATGAACATATTTGTAATAGCTGATTGAAAGTCTTTGTCTAGTAAGTTCAACTTCTTTGCTTCCTTTGGTATGCTCTATATTGATACTGTTTTCCCTGTGTATGGGCCATACTTTGCTTCTTTGCATGTATCAAAACTTTTTGTCACAAACTGAACATTTCAAATAACATAATGTAGCAACTCTAGAAAGCAGTTTCTCTCCCCTCTTCAACATTTGTTTTTATTACTGCTTATTTCAGTTGTTGTTGTTGTTGTTTGTCTGTTAGTGACTTTTCCTAACTGTGTAAAGTGCATTCCCTGTCATATGTGGCTACTGAAGTGTATACTTGTTTAGCTTAGTGATCAACTAATGATTGGACAGAGATTCTTTAAATGCATTGAACCAATAATTATCCACTTTTTGCTAAGCAGTTGTGTGTGTGTGTGTGTGCGCGTGTGTGTGTGCGTGTGTGTGTGTTTAGGCAACCCTTCAATCCTCTAGCAGTTTAAAACTCTGCCTTAGCCATCACTTTCTACTTCCACCAAGCCCAATGTCAACCAGAAATGAAAGCCTAAGGCCTTCTCAGTTGTAGTTGGTGCAATGCACACAGCCCTACATATGCAAGTGACCTTTTAGATCATCAGGAATATGATGTCAGAGCATTTCAAAGCCCCCTATGAACTTCTCATTCCTCAGATCTTCCTTTCAAGATTCTTGACCAGATAGCCTCTCATTTACCTCAGTTGGTACTTGCTGCTGTGATAGTAAAGAATTGTACTGATTGTTCTCAACAAATGCTCTGGGGATAGGGCTTTTCTCATTGAGTGAATGCTGAGATAGGTAAAATAAAAGTTCTATAAATGGTATTCTTCTAAGGAGCTGCTAGGCAGGTCAAATAGTGACAGTTCTCTGGGAATTGGGCTTTTTGAGGATTTCCAAACCTTGTCTACCCTCTGATTGCTGCTAGGTTGCTGGTTTTCAAGGCTATTGTGGAGATGAAAAAAAGAACTGGGAATAGAGAAAGTCCAAACCTCACAAAGTCGCTGTTCTTACCAAGAATCAGTAGGGTTTTTTCAATGCTCCTTGGATTGTTGCAAACTTTTAGTTAGTTTCCAGAGTTCTGGAAAAGCTGATTTTGATCATTTGTGCTGAAGTTCTTATTACTTTTAAGGAGAAGCAGATTTTTGGAGATCCTTGTCCTACCATTCCAGACATCCTACTCTGAGTGATGCTTATAGGCTTGACAGACATCTATGAACAAAGTGGGGCAGGGAGAGAATTTCATACAGAAACAACAGCATGTACAAAAGATAGATATATAAAAGATAGAGACAGAGATATCTTTGGTTTTCCCTGGCTGGTGTGACTCAGTGGACTGAGTGCCAGCCTGTGAACCAAAGGGTTGCTAATTTGATTCCCAGTCAGGGCACATGCCTGGGTTTCAGGCCAGGCCAGGTCCCCAGTAGGGGGTTCACAAGAGGCAACTACACATTGATATTTCTCTCCTCTTTCTCTCTCCTTTCCCCTCCCTCTAAAAATAAATGAATGAATGAATGAATGAATGAATAAATAAATAAATAAAGTCTTTGGTTTATTAAAGACTGGTAAGTGGCTTTGAGTGACTGGATCATACAGAAGGTGAAAAGAGTGTCTATATTACTCAGGATTTTTCCTTTTGCAAGTACCTAAATCTCAAGTCAATCAGGCTTCAGGGTTTTTTAAAAATATTAACTGGTTCACAAAGTTGATAAGGTCATGGGTAGGTCTAGCTTTCATCGCAGATAGATCTAGAGCCTCATGCAATCATTAGGACTCAGTCTTGTGCTCTCTTTCTCAGTTCTGCCCTTTTATGCATTGATGCCATTCTTTGGTAGATTCTCCCCTTATGGTTACAATATGGCAGACAGCAGGTCCCAATTAGTATCCTCAAAGCTCCAGATTCAATGTAAAGAGAAATGATCTCTTCCCAATAATCCTGTCAAAATTCCCAGAACTATGTCTCATTGTGCTCATCTTTAAATTAATCACTGTGACCATGGGAGATGGAGCCAGGCAAGAATCATGTGCTCTTCCCTTGAGCCAGGAGTAGAGTCAGCTCCTAACTGAACCACAGAGACTGAGCATGGGGAGAGAGTTAGTTCCTTAAGGAATATATATATATTATGTTACTAGAAGTTGAAAAATAAGTGCTAATCAAGCAAATAACAATAAATATACCCCCTAAGAAGAGTGGTAGAAGCTGAGACTAGAAAGTGCCAGCTCTGGAGAGATCTTGTCATATCAGGCATCACTCCATAGCCCTGAAAAACCACTCAGCAAACATTGGTTGAGAACTTGCTCTCTGCTAGGGTCTGTGCTGAGTACTGGGATACCAATCCTCAAGAAAGCTCCAGTCTAGTTTTAGACACTCTCAGCCTAGAACTTCCTTGCTGAGACTTCCCCAACAGCTCATTTCATCCAAATCTTTAATTGCCCAGACTAGAAAATTGGTGCTCAGGGAGGCTTAGGAACTTCACTACTGTCACACAGCAAATCAGTGGCAGAGCTGGGACAAGGACCAAATTGGCCTCTCTATGCTATATACATAGGCCACATCCATTCTTCAAGTTGTCTTTCCAGCCGACCTATGGGAAGCCTTCCAAGAGTCCCCCTACCCTTGCTGTTATCTCTCAATAGAATGCTAATTGCCCCTGGGTTAACTGTAATTAACCCTTTCTTTGGGCTCCATGTTGAATTCATTCCCCTGTTGCCTGCCTCCTATCCCACACTTTCAGGTGTCCTGTCTCACCTTCTCTTGCTAACCATTAAAACACATTTGCAAGTAGTCACTTTTACATGGGACCTTCTGTGGGCAGCCCATAGAGGCAGCACACAGATATAGGTAATATGAGCTATGGGATGTTGGTCACACCTCACTGTGGGGAGCATGGAAGTCCTTCTGATCCCTATTCCCAGAGGGGCTACCGGATGGGCAGAGCTGCCATTCTTACCATCCCTGCCTTAACCAAGGAAAAGAGAGGCACAGAATATGTCACAGAAACAGCCTGGGAATCACCTGAGTAAACTCGCTCTGTCTTGCTCAGAATCTGGATGTCTCCAGTCCCATCCATCAGTGAGGTCATTTGCACATGCTCTGAGGCAGGGCAGGAGAGCCCTGGCCCTTTCTTAGCCTTCCTCCTTGACCCACGGCCCCATGATAACTTCCCCTTCCTAGAAATTACTCCACTGGCTTCTCTGCTGATCTCTCTCTCTAGGTTTCACTCTATCCTCTCTACTCCACCATCCCTTCTTGCCTGGACTGCCGCATTTGCCTGTTGACTGACCTCTCTGCTTATACCTAGTCTACTAAGACTGTCCTCCCACCACCAGTGTATTCTGTAAACTGAAGCCAGGGGGATCTTGTTAAAACAGAATTTGAACCATATCTCTCCTCTTCTAAAAAGCCCCTCCCACAAGCTCCCATTTCATTCAGAATAAAATCTGAAATCTTTATAATGGCCTACAAAACTCTTCACAAGATAACCCATGTCAAATCTTCAACCTCATCTACCACTCTCTCCCTCCCTCATCCCTCCCCAGTACACTAATCTGGCAGCTGTTCATCAAAGAGACAGTGAGGCTCTTTGCCAGGCTGTTTACACTGCCTGTAATATTTGTCTCCCAGACACCTGCATGGTGTGCTCCTGTATGCATTTCAGATCTGCAATCCAATGTTACTTTCCTGGGGAGGTCTTCCTTGACTATGTGTTTTAAAAACTTTTAACCCTTGCCCTTCCCAAACATTCCCAATCCCTCTTCCCTATTTTGTTTTTCTCCTTGGAACTACCATCTTATGGCATAAAACACACTGTATTTGTTCATTTCATTGAGCTCTATGAAGTAGCAGTTTTTGTCTGTTTTTCCAAATGCTTTCTTTTCAGTACTTAGAACAATGCCTGGTTAAGTAGTAGGTGCTCAATAAATATTTGTTGAATGAATAAATGAATAAATACTATAGAATAATCAGAATTCTGAACAGTCTTTCAGTAATGAAAAATTAGAGCCAGGAATTTACTTAGACCCCTTCATCCAACTGCCCAGTCTCATTTGGGATGAGAGGTGGGATGACAGACTCAGGGGAAAGAAAATGACTTTCCAAAGTCACAGAAGGAGTCAGTTTAGTCAGAAATCAGCAATTTAACCTATAGAATGAGGGATCATTCCATAGGCTGTTTTCTACAGTCCTATCATCTCCTACAAGGAAGTACACAGCTGACAGTCCCCACCCTGCCACTGCCCATGTGTCTGGAGATCTTTTCCAACCCACATCTCTGGGGCTGGAGGAGGGCTCTAACCCTGAGGCAGTTGCTCCAGCTCCATGGGGATTTGTTTGTTGGGAGTGGCCTGCCTTGCAGTTCTTTCTTGGGGATTTGGGAGCACCTATGGTTGAGGGAGAATCTGAGCAACTCTGGTCATGTGGAGAAGAGAAGGGGTGGCTGGGGGAGGTGGTAAAAAGTGGTGAGGAATACCATGTATTGACTGCCTCATTTGTGCCAGGCTTCACACTAGGCATTTTACATAAGATGTTTCATATTCTCTCTTCATCATTAATACTTTGAATAAATGTTATTTCCCCATTTTACAGGTAAGGAAGCTGAAGCTCAGAGAAGAGAAATGACTTGCCTAAAATCATATAGCCATGTAAGTGGAGGAACAAAGATTCAGATCCGGGTGTGTAGGCAATAGTATGGTGTCTTTCCCTGATGTTCTGCCTCCAGCTAGGACTTTGAGGACTCCAACCAGCTCTAGCCTGGGTCCCAGTCAGTGGCTTGGAGCTGAAGACACCTCTTACAGGGCTTTTCATAGCTTTCAGGAACAGCAGGTTTAGAACGGGGCATGACAAGCCCAGAGCTCTGGGAGGACTGTCAACGCACTCTTGTTCTGCCTGGCCCCCGTCCTCCTTTCTTTTTGTCCCAGGCCTGCAGAGCTGGGCTTATATTCAAGGCTGGACAAACATTTCCCCCACGGAGTGCAGATAGTCCACAGTTGAGCCAAAGGGAGGCCCCTCCCTCCTGCCCATGGGAGGGAAGGGAAAGGGGGGCAGGGAAACAGAGCAGCCTTCCAGAAAGGATAGCTTTGCTGAGTTTCAGCCTAATATCCTGGAGCTATTCCTAGGTAGATTGTGGTCAGTGGAATTATGCTTTTATCAGGCTGCTGGGAGTTTCAATAAAATCTTTATGGCCGGGAAAGTTCTCTTTATGGAAATCAGATTATTGAAGTGCCTGCTAGGGGGAGGGCTTCACCAGCCTGCCTTGCTCCCCACTGCCTCCCTCCTCCCCTCAGAACAGCTTCCCCACTCAGCTCCTTTCCTCCACTTCCCATAGGCCCCCAGCTCCTAGGAAAATTTGAGCTCCTCATGCCTAAACGTAGAGCGGGTCTTGGCAGGTAGAGGGGTACTGAGAAGGCACATTGCAGGTGTTCATGGGACTGCAAAACTCATGTTCCACAGTGAGTGGCTCATTCCAGGTCCCCCACCACCACCCCCACTGAGAAGCCCCGGTTTTGCCATGTCTGGGTCAATCTTTCTCTGGCCCTGGTTCACTCTGTTGGCAGGTCCCAAATTCAGATCCTTAGCATGCAGCTGAGCCCTTCCCCCCACCTCCCACCACCCAGTCCTGCCCATTTGTCTGGAGAGCCTTCCTACCTGACATCCCACAGGGCTGGTGCTGGAGGCTTACCCCCAAAGTGGTGTTGCCCCAACTCTATGGGGAGTTGCTTGGGAGTGTCCTTCCCTGTGGCTCTGTGGGGGGCGGGTTGGGGAGGAACAATGGTGGTTGTGCCCTCACACTCTGCCTCATAAACTGCTTGTGTGGGGAGGGTCTGCTCTAGGAGGTTTTCCTTGTGGCTTTCTGGGAGGTTTTAATTTAGCAAAAGGAAAGTGGTTTGGACCCAATGGTCTCTTCCAGAACTTCAGTCTTCAAAAAGCCTCCTGAAATTTAGTGCTTTTGCCTACCCATGTCCTCCCACTGCCTACCTCCCAACATCATCTTCTAATATCTTCTTCCAGTTTGAGAGATGACATGTCCCCTGAGGAATGTCAGAAGGAACTGGAAAAGAGAAGAGTGAAGAAACCAGAGTCTTTGTGTTCAGCCCTTTGAAGGGCCATCATGGGGCAGAGGAAGGGGGTGCATGCTATGTGGTCCCAGCAGTAAAGATAAACCAGGTCCCTGCTGGTATTTTCACTCTGTTATCATAAAAAAATCACCCCAACAATAATTTGAGGTGAGGAATATCATCCCTGTTTTACAGATGAGGAAACTAAGGCCCAGGTCCACACATCTTGGAATTGAAGGGACTATTTTTCAAAGTCAAGTCATTCAGCCCTGGCCGTTGTAGCTCAGTGGATTGAATGCTGGCCTGTAAACCACAAGGTCGCTGGTTTGATTCCCAGTCTAGGGCACATGGCTGGGATGCAGGCCAGGTCCACAGTTGGGGGTATATAACCTCACATTGACGTTTCTCTCCCTCTCTCTCTCCCTTCCTCCATCTAAAAATAAATAAATAAAATCTTTTAAAAAACAACAACAATAACAATATCAGGTCATCTGGCATCAAATCTACATCCTCCATATCCTGCCACTCAGGACTGACCAATGGACAAAGGCAACAAGTAGGTAGCATTGGGTTCAGTATAGGCAGAGCTTCAAAACCACCCCAACCAGCACCCCAGCCCCACTTATGCACTATGGTAGTGGCTGAGCTGTGCACACCCCCAGGCTGTTCTGAGCCCAAAGCCCCCTCCCTGCTTAATTCCATTCTTGACCCAACTCTAGACCTCTGGCTTATACCTTAGCTGTATCTCTGCCACCTCTGGCCTTCCTCTTGGCTTGGGAGCAACACTCATTCTCCCAAATGGACTTGTCCCTAGACTGTCCTCCTTTTGGATCTCTCAGAATTGAACTCAGCCTGGGTAGTTTGCCCTGTGCTCCCATCCTGTCCACCCCTGCCTTCCTGATTTGACAAGAAGAAAGAACTTTCTAATATAGCTGTCCAGGAATGGATGGGCAAGGCCAACTACTTGGTCCTCAGCATTGGGAGTACAGGGGCTGTCCAAGCTGGGAATCTTTTCAGTTATTTCCATTGACTTAGGTATTCATTTTCCTATGAGATCCATTCTATTGTTGTTCACAGGTTTTGCACTTGGTCTCTTTATTTCCTATCCTTTGTCTCTCTCTCCCTCAGTCTGTCTTTTTTTTTTTTTTGGCATCTTTCTGTTTATTTTCTTCTTTTATTCTCCATTTATATTTCTCTGTGTATTTTTACCTCTTCCTCCTTCTCTCCACCTTGGTTTCTGCTTTTCTGTTTCTGTCTTCCTTCCTGTGATCCCAATCTTTCCCAACCCCACTTGACTTTCTCATTCTTCTCCCTCTGTCTCTTTTGCTTGGTCCTCCATCTGTTCTACTTTTACTGAGACCCACTTTGTTTGTCCCTCTCCCTCCCTCTCTGTCTCTCTCTTCCATCTTTCCCCATTTATCTATCTCTGACTCTCTGAGTCTCATGCCTCAACCACCCCCCACTTCAGAGCCTGCCTTCCTCAGTTCTCTACACAGGAACCACCTGTGTTTTGTGTTTCTGCAGTCTAAGGCTTCAACCTCTATGGCAGCTGATACTGGGTGGCTGGATTTAAGCAAGATCATCTTGGCCCCTGGGAAACTGAAGGAAACCCTGTGTCCTGCAATTTCTCTCCCAAAAGGAGGAAGTGACATCCTCAGCTTCCTTTAGGCCTCATCTGGAGCTCCTGGTCCACCCAGAGCACCAAGGCCTCAAGAATGAGCCAATAACACTTAAAAAGCCTTGTCTTTGAGTCCAGCTCCAACATGGCCACTCTGTGTCTGTGTTTACAAGTCATTCCTCCCCTCTGGCACTCACTTCAGGTCTGGACTCACTCTCATTGTGGAAGAGCTTTACGCCTGCTCCTGAAGGAGCAGAAAGATGCTTAGTGTTGCTAGACTTGAGAGTGTGGGGTGGCTACTTGGGAGGAGTGTGGTGGAAGATATGTCCGCAGATGAGACTGCAGAGGCAGGTTGGAGCCAGACCAGGTAGGAAGTTTGGACTTTATCTTAAGGCTGACAGCGAGAGAGTGAAGGTTGTGGATCAGAGGAATGGGGATAATATATCTGTAATTCACAACACTACTCTGGACACTGGGTAGACACTGGATGGTAGAGAAACAAGAGTGGAAGCCAGGAAACCATTGAGAAGGCAGTTGATGTAGTCCAGGTGAGAGATGATGGATGCTTAAACCAGGGTAGTGGGAATGGCTGTGGAGAAACATGGACATTTTCTGGTCTATTTTAGATATAGGAGCAATGGAGCTTGGTGGCTAATTAGTTGTAGATATGGTGGTGAGGGAGGTATAAAAACAGATTCTGGATTGCACAATTGGGTGGCCAGTGGTACTTGTTACCAGCACAGAAGTCACAGAAGGACAAGTTTGGAGACTAGTTGAGTTCTGAATTGGCCCTGTAGAATCTGATGTGTTCATGGGCCATCCAGATTGAGACAGTGGTCGGGCAGTGGCAGATCCTGGAGCTCAGAAGGCAGCTGTAAAATGGAGCTAGAGATGAGAGATATGAGCAAAGAGACAGTCACTGAAGCCATGGGAGTAGGTGAGCTGGTCCACAGCAAGAGCAGAGCATGAGAAGAGTACAGTGCTACAGTTGGGGTCTGGGGAGACACTGAAGAATGAGTAGAGCAAGACAAGGAGACTAAGCAGGATTACATCAGAGGAGTAAGACATCTAGAAAGTAGAGGAACAGAGAAGCCAAGAACAGAGAGTATTGCCAAACGGACAGGGTGATCAACAGTGTGAAATGTGAAGTCAAATATGAAGCAGGAAAAGCATCCAACAGATTGGTGATTAGAAGGTCCCTGGTGACTTTCATAAGAGCATTTTTCTGCAGGGATGGGCATGGTAGCTGGACTGCAGTATTAAAAAGGTAGGGGCAGCCGAGTGTTTTTGTCCTAAATTCTACCACATTCTACTCCCTTTAACTGTGTTCCTCTATTTAGGAGTAAGGAGGAGCCAGCAAGCTTCTATTGCTTTCCACTATACCAAAGTCTGGTTTTCCCTACCCCCACTCCTCTACACACACACACACACACTGACACACGCTTCCTCACTTCTTTTTGCTTCCCCCCCTTCCCCACTTCAGACTCAGAAATAAATTGCTCACTGCCCCAATGGTGAAACCTTATCTGGTCTGGTAAAAACGTGTGTCTGGAGCAGCTGAGCTCCACGTTTCAGCCAAGGGGGTGAGCTGGCCGACGGCTGGCCTGCATGCAGCCTGGGGTGGGGGCAGGGGTACAAGATGGAGGAAGGACACAAAGCAGAGACTGGGATGGGCGTGAGGGGCAGGGAAAGGGAGGGGAAAGAAGAAAGAAGATGGAAAAGTGAGAAGGGGAAAAGCAGAATTGTGAATGCAGAGAAGCTGGAAGTGCTGGAACTGGACCCACTTTCTGGAGTTAGAGACGTGTGTTTAAATGTTATGTTCTCTACTTCCTAGCCCTGTGGCAAGTAATGGTCCTCTCTGGGCCTCAGTTTGCTTATCTGTACAATGGATTTAATAATAATGCCTACCTTATAGGTACTCTTCATTAAGCAGCATATCTTATTATTATTATCATCATTCTTTTAAAAATATTTCATTTATTTATTGTTAGAGAGAGGGGAAACATCAATGCATGGTTGCCTCTTGCATGCCCCCAACTGGGGACCTGGCTTGCAGCCCAGGCATATGCCCTGACTGGGAATCAAACCCTTTGGTTTGCAGACTGATATTCAGCCCACTGAGACGCATCAGCCAGGGCTCATTCTTATTCTCATTTCAGGACAGAGTGGTATTAGGAGAAAGCCAGAAAGCTTTCTGGGGACCTTGCCTGGGCTACGGAAGCAACCACCCAGGGCCCTGTACTGTCTGCTGGCTTTCCAGGGAGGTCTCAAAGGAGTCTAACACTGGTAGCAAGAGACAGCAGAGATGTACTGAATAAGAACCAAAGAATGGTCATTGGGTCCCAAGCTCAACAGTTCCTCCAGTCCCTTCAGCTTTGACCCAGAGACAGCCTACAGAAGGAAGGCAGTCCAGCCTCTGGGGCTAGTACTCTACATACAAGGGCTACCTCCCCCAGCTGCATGCCAAGGCTCATCCATTTTCAGGCCTGATTCTGGTGAGCCATAACCATAGTTTTGCACAGACACCTCCAGCCAGCTGCTTGCCACATGCTACCTGGGATTTGGGGTAGGGGGAGCGTCTGATGCCATACGAGAGGCCAGAAGAGCTCACTAAGAGCCTGACCCCTGATACCCTATCTTTACGGGCCAGATGTAGAAGCCAGTCCTGGTCTCAGGCCTAGTGCTGACTGTCCTTAGCTTCTCCTGCCTCTGGATCTGCAGAGTCCTGAGGAAACTGCAACCCACACAGGTCCTCTGTGCCAATGCTCCACTCCTGCCCCTACCCTTGTCCTGTTGCCCTGTCAGGGGGTTTCAGTAAAAGGAGATCCACCGCTAAGGGGATCACAGCTGATGGAAAAGAATCCATCACAGCCCTGGGGTGCAGGATGTAGAAAAATGAGACATACTTTTCATGTTGGGGGGTGCCACCTCCTCCTGATTGGCAGGGCAGGAAATTGGGGCCTGGACAAGCACAGAAGCCAAGCCAAGAGGGTGCCGGGGCTCCTCCAGGGGCCATGGGCCGGGAAACAGCAGTGGCAGACTGTCTGGATGCAATCAGGCTTGCTATGACCTCATGGGGAGAAGGGGGAGCACCCAGAAGGGAGGGCTTTGGGCCACGCTCTCACCAGTGGGGGAGGAAAGGAGCTGTGTATGGATGAGACACGGAGCATTTAGTAGGGTGAGTGAAAAGTACGAAGATGGATGAGTCACAAGAGAAGGGAGAAGGTAGAAGACCAGCGTCAGGAAAGCAGTCATCCTTGATTGACTTGGCCTCAAAGCTTTTGGAGAACCAGTCTGAGAAGCAGGTGCTGGGGAAGAGCTCCCAGCCCCCAAATCCATGTGTTCCAAGTGCAGCACTTGCTTGGAAAGGCAGGGAGAGCAGCAGCAAGTGTCAGGGCAGGTTTTAGATGGTTCTGGTCCCTGCTTATAGGGAGAGGTTGGTAGGCTGGAAAGCTGGCAAGATCCAATGTGGGAAGAGCCAGTTCTTAGGGATGATCTCCTAAGGTCTGCGGTGCAGAGCAGGAGAGACAGAGAGTGCATGACACAGTGGTAGGGCACCAGCGAGGGGCTGAAGCTCAGGCCCATGAGGAGCTGAAGGGGCTGGAGCTTCATGGCCTGGAGCAAAAAAGACACAGGAATGTGATCTCTGTTCTTGGATCTCTGAAGGGCTGTCATGGGCAAAGGGAGCAAAGGGACCAAACAGTGTCTGTGTGGCCTTAAGGGGCAGAGACTCCTGGGGGAAAGCTGCACAAAGACAGAGTTTTTCAATTTAGTCCAAGAAGGAATTTTCTCAACAGCTGTCCATGCTCATAACTGAGAAGGGGGTAGGTAGTGAGTGCCCCATCAATGGGGGCATGTGAACAAGGGCTAGACGACTACTTTGTGGAGAGTCAAAGAGTAGATGGGGTTGTCCCTTGGCATCTTCTGGCCATCTTCTGTCATGAGAATCTCTGGCTTCATGAACTAGATGGGTTATCTCTGTGAGACTGAAGTGAACCAAGATTCCAGCAGTCACTCCTTCAGTTTTCCAAGGGACTGTAACTTGAGTCTGCACCTCCCAGATACCTAGCTTGGTGGAGTAGCAGCATAAGGCCATTTATTATGCGATTTCTTCATGATCTGCCCCATAGCTCTGCAGCCTCTCCAGAAATCGACCTCTCATCACACTGAGTATAGTGGGCATGTTTAATGAGACGTTTTTTTTCATACCACATGGCTTCATAGGGGACTCAATTCATGAGGCAGTGGTTGGTTCCAACTTCATGGGCAATTGAAGGGACTGTCAAGGATAATTTTGACTATCTGCAGGTGTGCCTTACAGGCTGACTTGAGACTCTGTGCCCATGTAGGGTGCTGCTTCACTGACTGCTTAATAATACTGCCAGGCACAAAGCAGTGTGTTGGGGGAAGGTGTGGCTGGAGGTCTGGGCAGAAAGGATCTCTCTGTGGAAGCCTGGTGCCTCCATTCCTATCTCTCACTCTCTTTTTATTTATTTATTTTTAAAGAGAAGGGAAGGGAGGGAGATAGAGAGACAAACATTGATGTGAGAAACATTGATTGTCTCTCATGTGCACCCTTATTAGTTGCCTCTTGCAAGAGCCCTCAACCGAGGACCTGGCCCACAACCCAGGCATGTGCCCTGACCAAGAATCAAATGGGTGACCTTTCAGTCTGCAGGGTGACACACTGAGCCACACCAGTGAAGGCAAGCCTTTTGAACAGGAGCCCTGCATTGTAATTTGGTGCTGGTGTCCTAAGACTGGGAGTCCTAAGTCTTGTAACAATGTTCCCCTCCATGCCTCCTGATGTCTACTCTTTTCCCCAAGGTCTGTCCTGTATATAGTTCCTCAGTAGCCCCCCTAAAGCACAGTTCTGGTGCTGCCATTCCTCTGCTCAACAACCTCCCTGTTTCTCTATGGCTTATTGTTTCACTCCAAACAGCTCAGTTTTCAGAGCCTCAAAGCCCCCACTTGGTCTGTTTTCTCAGGACTCCTTCACATAGACCCTCTGCTTCCAGCCTCCCATGTGCCCACAGTCCTCCAGGGCCTACAAGGGTCCTCCCTCTGGACCTTACTGTGCTTCCAGCCTTCAGTGCCTATAGGCTGGGGAAAGTGTCCAGGCTCTGGTTAGGAATTCTTCCTTTCCACTAGCTCCCCAGCTCCCCAAGGGCAGGTGTTTGGTCTGTTCTGTGCACTGCTATGCTCACAGCACTAAGGAAAGGGCTCAGTGCATAGTAGGTACTTAACAAAAAATGACAATGAATGATTAAATAAATAGATTCAAGGTTCTCCATGATCTGACTTCAACACAATCCAGGCCTGTCGCCTACATGCTTCAACCTGGAACATGGGCTTATTCCCCATGTACATGCTATGCTGTCTCCACAGCCTGTCCCCACAGCCTAGATGTCCTTCTTCTGATAATCATATGTTTAAATTCAAGCCAATTTCAAATACTCAGCTCAAAATGCTGTTTCCTCTATGAAGGTTTCCCTACACACCTCAGCTGGCAGTGACCTTGCTTCTGGACCCTCTGTAGTTATTGAAGGTTCCCTAGGGCATCTCTAACTTTTTTGCGATGTTGCAGAAGGCGTCAATAGACTCAGAAATGTATCTTTCTGCTACTTACTAACTGTGATCTTGACTATTCACTCACCTCTGAGTCTCAGTGACTTCAACCGTAAATTACACCCATCTGGTAAAGCTGTACCATCCATGAAATGAATTAGGTTAGTGCTAAGTATATTTCATAATGACACTGTTATTATTAACAACAATAATTGTACTAGCAAAAAGTGTCAGAAGGTGTTCTATTTATCTGAACAATCACTTGGTAAGGCAGACACTATTACTGTTACTCCCACTTTCCAGGTGGATAAACAGACCCAGAGGTTTAGGAACCTACCTTCTGAAGGGTATATCATGAGCAAGTAGTGAGGCCAACATTGAGAAGCCATCAGTCTGCCCCAGGCCTGGCCACAGAGCTTCTGTCTACTCCTGCCCTCCCTCCAAGGCTTCCTCAGGACTGAGGCCCCCAGTCCAAAAAGCTGCAATGTCAGCTCCAGACCTTCCCAGAGCCCAGCACCTCCAGCAGGGACTGCATTTGTTCTGAATTACAGATGGTTTGTTTGGAGATGCAAATCATGTGTAATCAGAGGGGCAAGGTAGACATAGATGCTTCTCTTTCTCTAAACGAAGCCCTCAGCCAGCTGGCCCAAGGGATATTATTTTCCTCTTTCTTTTGCTTGGCCCCAGGGAGGTCATGGTTATAGTTTGGTCTCAATGAGGTCTAAATAAAACCAAACAAGAGCTAATTCAAAACTGGGGCCTGCCACCCGCATCCTCCCATTTGCCGCTGATCTGTCTTCCTTTCCACTGTACTAACCTTGGATTAGTGATGGTCCAGTGGTACCCCAGTGGGAACATTAAGGGATGCTATGCAACTCTCCTCTAACTCTCCAAACCAAATGAATTTGAACCTGATTTTCACTGAAAAATTACTGGAAACCATATCATCCTTTACTGAGGGGTCTGGGGGACAGGTGCCCAGTAAGTGCCCAGAGAACCAGGAATGATGAAATTACACACAGGTAACATGGAGAATTGAGGTGATTATATGAATTATGAACCCCCAAAGCAGCACAGTCTCAGGTGGGTGGGGCACCAGTCACCAAGACATACTTCCTCAGCTTCTGCTTTCCATGGCCACGCCTTTAACCCCACCACCTACCCAGTACTGACAAGGTCTCTTTCACAGATGCCATCAGGGAGCAGAGCTCTCTTGTCTCTGTGGGTCAGAAAAAGGTAAGGGAGACCCAAAATCCCATTTCCTTTAGCTCAGCAGTGCCCCCTCCACAGAATTCCCTTCTCTACATGGTACCAGAGTAGGGATGAGTACAAGATGACTCCACACAAGATTTGGAAGGCAGAAATGCAGCAGCAGCCACTACACTCAGCAGGTTCATGTAGAATGACCACTGAAGTTGGCTTTTGTCGTTACCACTCTGCTAGCTTGCCTTGCTGGCATGGGGCAGCAGTCGGTACTGCAGCCCTTCCACCTCCCCAGATCTTTTTGAGCCTCAGTGAGTCCTGGGCCAGGAGTGCCTGAAACTCTGTGCTGAAGGACATTGGCTTCTGCAAGTCACCCACAGAGTCAAGGCTACAGGTGGTATCTCTCAGGTGGTGTTGGCCCTGCTCATCTACAGTAACATCAGTCCTACCACCAGATGTAGGGCCTACAGCCTTCCATAGGCTTCTTCATCCACTCTCAAGGTGGTAGAAATTCTGATCCCCATATAAATGCCTTATTCCATATCACTCACTATGGTTCTGTTTCTCTGATCAAACATCAACAGACACAGTACTCAATAAATGTTATTGTATTAGTATTATTAGATTGGGGGTTTCACAGACCAGCACCAGGTATTTGTCATTTGTGTATGTACTACATACAAAGAAGCTGTGAGTTCAGCAGCCCTGGGTTCAACAGAGAAGCTGTGAGTTGCTTCTGTGGTGTTTCCTGAATGGAAGGGAATTGAGCAAGTCTCTGGACAATTGGCTGGTTCTTGCTATGATCCATTGTGAACTAAGTCCTGGAGAGGGCAGGATGGATAAGCAAATGTAATTGGATGCAGTTAATGCACTCCAGCCCAAGTGGATATAGAACATTAACAAGCAACAGTGACTTAATAGCCAATCATAGTAAGAACAGCTAGCATTTATTGAGTGCATTGCATGTGTTACCCCATTTAATGCTCACAGTAGCATCTGAAGCAGGTAGGAAATGTGAACCTCAGAGAGCATAAGTAGCTTGCCTAAGTTCACACAGAAGACAGAGATGGGATTCCAGCTGAAGGGCTCAAGCTGCAGAACCCATGTAGGGCTGTACATGTGCCAGGCAGGGGTTCCCTAGTGAGGGTACCCCTTAGAGTTGCAAACAAACTGTTCCTTAGATCTTGGCAGGGCTGAGGAAGCTGATTGGGAAGAGTCCTAGGCAGGGAACAAAAGCCACAGGAAGCTACCTGGTGGGATCATGGGCCCTGAAATTGGACTTGAAAACTAAAGAGCATTGAGACAATTCCCTTTCACCTTCTCTATCCCATCTGTCATCCATTTCTATGAATGCTTCATTGGCAATGTCTTGAATCATCCCCCCACCCCACTTCCATTCCAAACCTCCTGTCTCTGCCAGACTTCAAATTTCCCCCTGTCTCTGGCATGGACCCTTTGCCCATCCTCTTTCTCCCTGGCCTCCTGACCCCCAGCCTTACCTATTCAAATACATACAGACTTCAAGAGCTATCTTTTCCAAACTCATCTCTGATCATGACATGATATCACTCAAGATCCCACCATGCCCCCATCACCTATTATGGTCCCATGGGATAAAATAATAACATTCAGATGCAACCATATGAACTTAGTGACAGTCAACTATTTTGACCAATCAACATGGTGAATTTCTCTTGTTCTTCTAAAACTGATAACACTAATAGCCATAGTTTAAGCCTTTGTATTGTGTTAAGGCTAGACACATGCCTCCAAACACATCATTCCCACAAGTTTCCCCACTCTCTTCCCTGATGTCTCTCTGACTCTTTGAGATTTTTTCTGTCTTACACTGTCTGCTTCAGCAAGTTCCCTCTGTACCTTGGTTTCACTCCTTCTGTTATTGCCTCTCTGTTTCCCATGTTATCTCTGTCCATCTTCCTCCCAAAGTTCTCTCTCTAGCTGTCTTTCTTATATGTCTGTCTCATTATTTCTTTCCACTGTCATTCTTGCCTTCTCTGTATCTGTATTTTTTCTTTGCTCTGTCTGTATCTGTTTGTTTGCCTCTCTCCCTTTCTTCATGAGTGTGTGTGTGTGTGTGTGTGTGTGTGTGTGTGTGTGTGTCTGCAGATGTTTTTCCTGACCTCCCAGGATGCTGGTACCCATTAGACCAATCTGGGGCTTCAGGCCCAGGGTGTCCTGATCGGGAGCTAGGAGGACAGAACAGACTGGAACCGGCATCTGCTCAGAGAGCCAGGTCCATCCTGGAGCCCAGTGCACCCTCACAAAAGCAGTTCCAGGAGCCTGTGGCCTGCCCCAGGGGCTGCAGTCTCATCCTGCCTGCAGCCAGCAAGGCAATTGGTGCCGATGGCAATCTTCCAGATGTAAAACCCAGCTGTGCAAATTAGCCCAAGGCCTGTAAGAAATTAGACTGGATCTAAAAGAGATCAGGCTGTGAAAAAGGAAAAATGTTAGTTAAAAGAGAAAATTCCCACTCCCACCTCCAGGTCACAGATCACAGAAGAGAATCCTCAAGCCACAAGGGACTTCAAGGGGCCATCTGGCTTGGCTGCACCTCAGAACAGGTCAGGCCCCAAGCAGCCAAGACAATTTCTGTCTTTCCATGTTTCAAGAACACAGGCCAGAGATTTGTCAGCATCTTTCCCCAGTACCTTGTTCTGGGAATGAATCCTCACACTGTGAAAAAGTTTAAGGGAAAACCCAGACCACCAAAGTTACTCATACTGGGACCCAAATTTTCACCTTAACCCCAAATTGCACCCTCCATCAGTCTTCCACATCTCTGCCTGGTACCATCATTCACCCAGATGCACAGGCCAAAGCCTGGGCATTCTCCTCTTACCCCCATCCAATCCATCAATAATCCTGACATTTCCAACTTTCTTCTTCATTCCCAATCTGACTCCTTGCACAACAGCCACAGTTACCACCATATGCCAAAAGCCCCCATCATATCTATCTGGATGACTACACTCCTCCTCGCTGATCTCCATGTCTCCATTTTTGTCCTTGCACTCCATTCTCCACAGAGGCCGGCAAGATACTTTAAAAGGTCATGTCATTCAGATCATGTCATTCATGCCTCTGCTCAGAACCCTCCTTTGGCATCTCATGACACCAAACCCCAAGTATTCACTGTGACCTAAGTCATCTAACTGCCTGGCCCCCGTCACTCACTGCATTCTAGCCACACGGTCCCCTTGCTATTCCTTAAACATATTGAGCTCATTCTCTCTTCAGGGACTTTGCCCTTGCAATGCCCTCTGCTTACGATGTTCTTCCCTGAGATCTGCACATGGTTACCTCCCTCCCTTCATTCCAATCTCTACTCAAAGGTCACTTCCTCTAAGAGGCCTCCTATGACCATCTGAGCTAAAATAACTCTGTTTCCGCACTACCCCACAGCACTCTCTAGCCTACAACTCTCATTTATTTTTTAAATTTTGTTTGTTTATTTATTTATTTATTTTAAAAGATTTTATTTATGTATTTTTAGAGAGAGGGGAAGGGAGGGAGGAAAAGAGAGAGAGAGAGAGACATCAATATGTGGTTGCCTCTCACATGCCCCCTACTGAGGACCTGACCCACAACTCAGGCATGTGCCCTGACTGGGAATTGAACCAGCGACCCTTTGGTTCGCAGGTCTGTGCTCAATCCACTGAGTCATACCAACCAGGGCTATTTTTAAAATTTATACATTTTCCAATTACAGCTGACATTCAATATTATTTTATATTAGTTTCAGGTGTACAGAATAGTGGTTAGACATTTATATAATTCATAAAGGTAAAAAGCACCTATCAATACTTGGTATTATATTTTATATTTATTTGATTATTGGTTGCCTCCATCGCTGTTTGCCCAGTTCCTAGAACAGTGTTCAACACATGGTATGTACCCAATGGTAGTTGAATGCATGAATGAAATCCTGTTACTTTTAGGTTGTGTGACTTTGGGCAATTTAATGAACTGTCCTGAGTTTCAGTTTCCTCATCTCTAAGATGGTAAGAATTAAATCTACCTTATCAGCTGTTGTGAGGAGTAAGTGAGTTAACAGATGTAATGATCACAGTGCCTGACTATAGAAATTACTGATTATTAAAACATTCAGGATACTTTCTACCTGATTTTTCTAGTTTTGTCCTCATTAGAAACAGAGAACAGCTACACACCCTCTCCAAGTTGAATAACCCCAGTCCTCTTCAGTTTTGTGATGTTAAACATGGTGGTACAAGAGGCAGGAGATGAAAGAGAATGACGGTAAAGGAACATGACACTAAGCTGCTAACTTCTTGAAATCTACCAATAGCAGGAGGGAGCTACAGAGAGTCTAAATCAACTCTTAGATATGCTAAGTGAGCTAAAGAAAATTATGGACAAAGAATTAAAGTAAACGAAGGAAATGATGTATGAATGAGCATATCAATAAAGAGATAGGAGTTATAAAAGTAGAAATTCCAGAACTGAAAATTACCATAACTGAAGTGAGTGTGAGCCATTGCTGTCCCCTTTCCTGTACTGAGGGGCCATTGGACAGGTGACCAGGGTCTCTGAGTTTGAGGTCCAAATTATATGAGGTTATAAGGAGGCATTTCATTGCCATTAACAGGCTTTAGAGTCAGACAGACCTAGAGTAAAATCCCAGCTCTACTGCGTAATTTTGGGCAGTGGCTAACCCTCCCTGGCCTCAGTGATAGTGATCCTAATAGTCTGTAAGAAGGAAGAAATGAGATAGTGCATGCAAAGTACTTAAACCAGTGCCTGGCATGTGGTCAGCACTCCCTAAATGGTAGCTATTATTACAAGTGTTATCATGATCTCATCCATCCCTGTCTCTAGGCAGCTCTGCATTCCAACAATTCTCTATAGGTCTGGCTCAAATCCTTTAAACGCTCCCTGCCAGGGAATCCATCCCAGCTTGAGACTAACTCCAGCACATGGATGTTTTGCCCTTACAGAGCAAAAGGTCACCAGCTTTCCCTATGGCCAAGGACATCCAGGCTAGAGACAACACCCCCACTGTATGGTACCTATGGGCAAGAAGTAAAGAACAAAGTGACATAAAAAATGGCAGAGTAGGCAGCTCCAAATGTAGGCAGCTCTACATTGAAATAGCACATAGAAACTGTCAGTATCAACTTTGTCAGAACTCTGGAAAAGAGTCAAAGGTATATAGCAACCAAATGAACATTGAATCACGAAAAAGGCAACTTTAAAATGATCCTGGCTTTTAAAGAATTGTCTGTCAAAACACTAGTTGAAGACAAGGGAAAGGTACAGAGACTTCAGGGACCACACATGACAATAAATCTGATCTTTGAAAAAATGGTTTGAAAAATTACCAAATGAAAGAATGACTGCAACATTCAACAAGCAAAACCAGCAAATCCAGGGGCAGGGGGAGAATCTGATTCCCAGGCTTTCAACATTATATTATTCAAATGTCCACTTTTCAATAAAAATCACAAATGCATACAAAGAAAAGGAAAATATGGCCCATTCCAAAAAGAAGAAAACTCACTTTGGACTTACTAGATAAAGACTTTAAAGTAACTTTCTCAAATATGCTCAAAATGCTAATGAAAACCATGAGCTAATAACTAAAGGAAGCCCAGAATTATTAAAAAAAAAAAGAAAGAAATTCAGCACCTGAAAAATATAACCACTGAAATTAAAAATTCACTGTGGGGTGTGTCAATAACAGATTTAAGCAGGCAGAAGAAAGAATTAGTGAATTCGAAGACAGGACAATTGAAATTATCCAGTTTGTGGAGCAAAAAGAGAAATACTGAAAAAAGTGAACAGAGTTTAAAAGACCCGTGGGATACCATTGAACAGAGCAGCATGCACACTAGGGGAGTCCCAGAAAGCAAAGAGAGAGAAAAGGGGACAGGCAGAATATTTGAAAAAATAATGGCTGGAAACCATCCAAAACTTGAAAGATTCATGTCTACACATCCAAGAAGCCCAGTGAATGCCAAACTGTTGAAAACCTAAGACAAACATCTTGAAAGCAAAAAGAGAGATTTGAATCATAATGTACAAGAGAGCCTCAGTAAGATTATCAGCTAATTTCTCATCAGAAACCATGGAGACTAGAGTCAGTGGGATTACATATTTAAAGAGAATACTATGAATAGTTGCATGTCAACAAATTAGATAATGTAGAGGAAATGGACAACTTTCTGAAAACATATAAATTACCAAAACTGACTTAAGAAGTAAAAAATACCCCAACAGACCTATAACAAAAGATAGAATCAGTAATTTGTTTTTTAAAAATCCCTCTCCACACAAAAATGTATAGGACCACAAAGTTTCACTGGCAAATTCTACCAAAGGTTTTAAGAATATTTAACACCAATACTTCTAAAATTCTTCCAAAAAAATCAAAGAGAAAGAAACTCATTCTATGAGGCCAGCATTACTCTGATACCAAAACCCAGATAAAGATATCATAAGTAAATTACAGATCAATATTCCTTATGTATATGCCATGGCACATACAGCAATGAGCAATCTGGAAAGGAAATTAAGAAAACAATTCCATTTACAACAGCACCCAAAAGAAAAAATACCTAGGAATAATTTAAGCAAGGAAGTGAAAGAATTTTACACTGAAAATTACATACAAATCATTGCTGAGAGAAATTAAGGTAGACACAGATAAATGAGAAACCATCCTGTTCTCATGAAACACAAGACTTAATATTGTTAAGATGGTGATACTACCCAAAACAGTCTACAAATTCAATGCACTCTATCAAATTCTAATGACTTTTTTTTTGTAAAAATAGAAAAGCCAATCCTCAAAAAATGTACATGGAATTGCAAGGGACCCCATATAGCCAAACAATCTTGAAAAAGAAGAACAAAGTTGAGAGACTCACCCTTCTCAACTTCAAAACTTAACTGCAAAGCAATAGTAATCTCTGAGCTGGGGAGGCAGAAGCTCAGACTGGGAAAGTCCACACAGGTTGATTCCCTTCCTCATAGGGTTCTGCCAGTCCTCTTCATTTCCTCGCCTTTTTAGGCTGACACCAGCAGCTGCTTAGCCTCCAACTAGGAACATTTACTGCTCTACACTTCTACGGGAGAAAGAATGAGATGGCCACAGAGAAACGTAGAAAAGTAGGTTGGAGTCAGGGCTTGGCAAGGTGATAGAGAAGGTCAGGGGTCTCTGCTCTGTGAACCTTTCCCCTCCTGCACTCCAAAGCAGTGGCCCTTAACCTCTTTGGTACCAGGGACGGGTTTCATGGAAAACAATTTTTCCACAGACCAGGAGATAGCTTCAGCATGATTCAAGCACATTACATTCAAACTCACCTCCTGCTGTGTAGCCTGCTTCCTAACAGGCCAGGACCAGTACTGGTCCATGGCTCAGAGGTTGGGGATCCCTGCTCCAAAGGTGACAGTCATGGAGTAGGGGAATGCTACAACCAGAAAGGCCTTTGGAGACCAAAGTCCATCCAACTCCATTTTATAGATGGGAAGACTGATCCCTAGAAATGCAAAGGGAGTCACCCAAAGTCACATAACAGTGGAACTCAGTGAAAAATAGGACTATGGAGCTGAAAAGAGATCTTAGGTGTACTCTAGAGTTCCCACGCCCCCTATTTATTTATTTATTTATTTATTTATTTATTTATTTATTTTAAAATAAATTTTCTGATCCTGGCTGGTGTGGCTCAGTGTATTGAACCTGGAAACCAAAGGGTTTCAGGTTTGATTCGCAATCACATCACATGCCTGGGTTGTGGGCCAGGTCCCCAGTAGGGGGCGCACGAGAGGCAACCACACATGGATGTTTCTCTCCTTTCTCTCTCCCTTCCCCTCTCTCTAAATATAAATAAATAAAATCTTTTAAAAAATAAATTTCCTTTTCAAAGAAAAATAAATTAACTTCAAAGAGAAGAAACAGAACAAGGAAAAAACTATTTTCTATTGGTTTTAGACAAAGCACAATACTTATTATTTTTGCAATGAAATTTACAATCTGAAAGAGGCCGTTCAGAGCCAAGCAGTTATGTTGAGTTGATGGCCAGCCATGCATTGAAATCCTGTTACGTATACAAGAACAGCCCAGGCCAACCCTGCCCCCCTCCACCAATTTAATGAAGATGTGCTCTCAACAGCCTTCCCAATGACAGGTGATTGTCAGGCTGTGGCTTAAACACCTTCAAAGATTGGGCGCTCACTCCCTCCCAAGGCTGACCTGGGTTTCTGGCCTCCTGAGGACAAGTGGGCTGATTGAGAAAGTTCCCTCCTGTTCAACAAGCCCTAAATGACTGTGGTAAGTCCCATGTCATGGTATTCCTCCAGGGAGAACTGGGGAAGTCTTGCCTCCCACCAAACCTCACCTTACTTCCTCCTCTCTGTCCTCTGAGCACCTCTTCATTTTGTCTGTGACTGAAATTTGGGTCCAGTAAAGAAGCAAAGGGTCTCCTTTTACAGGAGCTGGCTCAACACATACTTTTTGAGCATCACTAACTTCTAAATGCAGCCGAATGGCTTTCCTCCCAAATCCCCCTTTGGGTTGAGACCAGAAATGGTAAGTTTTCAGGGTCCTTTGGGATATTTGAAGGGTCTGCAGCCAGGGTGGCCTAAATGCAGCCTAAACTTGTAGTGCCCCATCTGGACTGGTAGCAAAAGGTGATCCAGAACCCCTGAGGTTTTGGAAATCATCAGCACCCCCCAGGGCCCCCCTTTGCTTGGGGAAAGGCCCCTCTCTATTCTTCTCCTAACCCATCTCTGGCAGGCTAATATCCCACTTTCCCTGCTCCACCACCTCTTCCTTACCAGCACTTCAATAATAAGGCCCACTGTCTATAATAGTCTAACCCACTCCACCATTTTACAAGTGGGAAAATTGAGGCCTCCAGAGGGGTTGGGATGCTGCAGATGTGTGGGCTTAGGAATCCCACAAGCCTACAGGGACACCATCCTCACTCACCCCCAATCTCCTGAGCCCCGCCTACTTGCACCTCCTGCGCATACCTTGTTTCACCTGACTGACATGCCTGAGGTTGGGGAGGGCCTGGGGAAGTTTCAATGCCTGGAACCCAGGAAGGCCCTGCTGATGGTGGGCCAAGTGATTATCACCATCATTATCAGTTGGCCTTTCCTGTTCAAGCATGTTTGTCTGTAGCTCCACATGCCTGTCTCCACCCATCTGCCAGCCCACCATGAGGATGACAGCAGTGCCAAGGAGCACACCGGAATCACCCCAGCACAGCTCAGCCTACCTGGGTCACCACTGTCCCTGTAGCACCCCACTGATGCCAGATCTGCCTCCGTGCCCGGTGGGAGGTGGGGGGAGCAGCTGGCCTTTGTGCTCAGCCCATTCCTCTCACCCTGTCCTGCTCTCTACTCCATCTCCCTTTTCTACTCATGGAACTTACTTATAAATCCTGAAAACCCAAACCCCATAAATTCTCAATTCATTCTGCAGATATTTCCTGTGTTGGGGTTTTCGGCAGCATCTGCTGGTTTGAAGTTCCCTCTTTATTTGTCCTGGGGGCACCATTACTCTCAACTTTAGCAGTTTTCCTGCTCTGTAGTCCTTGCCAGACTCCATCCGAGGAAGAGAAAATTGGTGAAAGAATAATTATTATTATTGTTATAAATATATATTTCATTTTGGTTTCATTTTTTCCCCCTCTAGACCTTGATGAGAATCCCAGACAGAGGCTGGCAAGGGGATGGTGTCTTTGTGGACCTCAGGGCAGCGGGCTTGCCCTGCCAGAGCCTGGCACTTTGCCCTCCTGATAAAGGTATCTGCCAAAAAGCCATTCTCTGCTATTCTGCCCAACTATACCCAATTCTCCAGCAACTTTTTTCCCACCAAAAACTCCTGGCTCAAGATCCCAAGTCTCTGGGAAGCCTCCTTAAGCAAGACGCACAGCATCTACTGTGTAGGAGACACTTTCCAATGCATGGGCTTGATTATATCTCACTGTAGCCTTAGAAGGCATGCATCTTTAGCCCTTTTACAGAGGAAGGACTGAAGGTCAGAAAGCAGAAGTTAGGGGATCAAGGTGATAAAACCAGAGAATGGAAGAGCTGGGATTTAAATCCAGATCTGCCTAGCCTCAAGGCCAGTACTCATTCCACTGGACTACACTCCCCTCCTCTGAGCACCAGAAGGACATCATCTATGAACTCCAGTGCCTCACCCTTGGAACCAAGTTGCCTTGGCTTGCTCTATACTTATTCCAGGAGTTCATCTGACTATACAGATTCTCAGAATTCAAGAATCTTAGAGATCAATTGGTTTAAGGACTTAATACTACAGAAGGGAAAACTGAAGCCCAGAGAGGACATGTAGCTGTCACACAACACATGAGTGGCTTTCTTCATGAAAGCTAAGACCCTTGCTAGGACTTACACCTCCCCTTACATTTCTTACACATGTCCCTCCTCCCCACACACCAATATATTCTTGCACACAGTGCTGGACAAAATATTCAACACAGATAAAAACTATTACTTATTAAGTAACAGTGACTATTGAGTGTCAGTCATCTTAACTGCCATAGCAACCCTATGTGGTCCAATTCCTAGATGAGATCACTGAGGCCCAGGAAGAGGAACTGACTTGTCCCAGGTCACACAATAAGAAAATGGCCAAACCAGGATTAGAACTCTGGGTCTGGCTGACTCTGGAGCCCATGTTCTTGGAGTCATTTCCTATGGCCACTTTAACAACAACAGCTAATGTTTCTTGAATGAGCACTATATGTGAAGGACTAAGGTAAGTGTTTTATATGAATAGCATCATTTAATCTTTACAGTAACCCTATGAGTCTTCCTCATTTTACAGAAGAGAAACCTAGGGCTTAGAAAACCTGAGAAACTTGCCCAATGCCAAAAATCTTGAGACTGGCTGAACCAGATTGATTTGATTCCAGGGTGATCTTAACATTTTCTGTAGGAGATCCTCTTTATCTGCAGATAATTGATACTAAGGAGGAAAATTCTACTTAAAGTGAATGTTTTAACTGTCATGGTAAATAGTACTAAGTTTATTTGAATTTATCACAAAAAATGGAACCAAATATGACAAGTACTTTATCTTATATCTCACAGATTTAGGCTGGTATTTCAATTCTCTTCCAGTCCTTAGAGCAAGCAGGGAATGACTCAACCAATGGTTGCTTTGTGGTATGATTTTTATGACAAAACTGAATGATAGCATGGAAGAACCTTTTTACTTTGCTTTTTAAAAAAGATTTTATTTATTTACTTTTAGAGGAAGAGAGAAAGAGAGGGAGAGAAACATCAATGGGTGAGAGAAACATGGATCAGTTGCCTCTCGCACCTCCCCAACTGGGGATCCGGCCTGCAACCCGGGCATGTACCCTGATTGGGAATCAAACCAGCAACTTTTTGGGACCTTTCAGTTCACAGGCCAGCACTAAAACCACTGAGCCACATCAGCCAGGGCTACTTTGCTTTTCATAGCCTGATCATAAAGAAGAGGAATAAAGAGCAATCTGAGGATTCCAGCTTTTCCTAAGAATATCTCTTAATAATTTGAGTGCCAAATCGGTATTCTCTGAAGCCTGTATCTTGTTGCCATCCTGTTGACCTGCTCTCCTTCAGTGTTAACTGATCTCATTCTGCCAGGCTCTCATGTGTCCATGGCTTCTGAGGTTCTGGAAGTTTTCCAAAATCACTTTTGTTGATTTCACAAACTCCTGAATCTTTTCTCATATTTGCAATGTCACTTTAAAAAAATTTTTATTAAATGTATTGGGGTGACATTGGTTAATAATATTATACAGGTTTTAGGTGTACAATTCTATAATACATCACCTGTATATTGTATAATGTGTTCATCATCCCAAGTCAAGTCTCCTTCCATCACCATTTATCCCCCTTTACCCTCCTCTAACCCCCCTTTCCCTCTGGTAATCACCCTACTGTTGTCTATGTGTAAGGGTTTTTTTTTTCTTAATTCCTTCACCTTTTTCATCCAGATCCCCTTCTTTTTTTTCTTGTATAAAAGATGTGTTTTACAGGCAGAAGCAATTTCACTTTGCAAACTGATTGGCATTGTATTTGTTCTTTATTCTCTGATATTTACACATGCAACAATTAGAAAGGACTGCTCTCAATGCTAGTGTTAATCTGAGAGTGATATCAGAATAATTTTATGATTGGCCAGTTCACTAGTGAATATCTTAATGGTCTCGTCCTTTGCTACCCAACCTTCTGACTTCAGGGACTTGGAAAATGAATACTTGGATAGTAAGTGCCCCTTCTACTACCTCAGTAAGCTCTTAGCAATGAACAAGCATTGAGTAATCAATAAGTTCAGTGAATACAGAGTAGTGGATTTATATCTCAGCTCTGTCATTTACTGGATGTGTTTGTTACTTTGGACAAGTTACTCTGTTACTCAGTCTATAGAATGAGAGGACAGTAGTATTTTAGTGTCCTTCCTTTTACCCCAAATAAGTAAGCTAATCCAATCATGTCTTTCCTTATTATTAAATTAAGTTTATTGGGTTGACATTGGCTAATAGGATCATGTAGGTTTCAAGTATACATTTCTATGATACAGGATCTATATATTGCATTGTGTGCCCACCATCTAAAGTCAGATCATCTTCCCTCACCATATATTTGGCCAATTATGTTCTTTCCATTCCCCTTGTTAGTGATTGGTTCAGGAAAGAACATGTGGCCCAATCTCTTGGCCAATGAATGTTATATGAGGGGAAGTCTATCTGGGGACCTCTGGGAAAATTTCCTTCCTCCTAAGGAGGCATAGAGAGACATTTTCTTTTCCATCAGGTGATGTTATCCCTGGAAGTGATGTTTTGAACTACCTTAAGCAGAAGATTTTCTGAGGACAGCAGAACCAAGAGATGAAAAGACTCTAGTTCCCGAGAACACTGCTAAGCCATTGATTTTGCCATGCCTGAAGCCTGATCTGCATCTAGACATGCTTTTATTTGAGAAGATAAATTTCCTAATGGTTAAAGCCAGTTTGAATCATGGTTTCTTTTACTTGCAGCTAAAAGGATTCTAATGGGCACAAATACCTATTTCACAGATCTTTGAATTAAATAAAATAATCCATGTATAAAGGGCTTATCTTAGCACTCAATACATATTTCCTTTAAGTACTTAGAAATTAAAAAGTGCTTGCTTGGCCCTGGCCAGCGTGGCTTAGTTGGTTGGAACATCATCCTGTAACTAAAAGGTTGTGAGTTCAATTCTGGGTCAGGGCATGTGCACAGGTTGTAGGTTTGATCCTGGTCCAGGCACATACAAGAGGCAACCAATTGATGCTTCTCTCTTACATCGATATATCTCTCACTCCCTTCCCCTCTTCTTTCCTCTCTCTCTAAAAACAATGAAAAAAATGTCCTCAGGTGAGGATTTTAAAAAGTTCTTACTTGTTTATTTGCTGCCCCAAATGGGTTTTTCTTGTCATTCTTTCTCAGGGAAGGGACAAGGTAGCAAATGTACATCTTCCTACACATGCTCTTTGTTGGACTTTTCCTGGGGCTGGGATAGAGAGGCAGAGCCTTGGTTCAGTCCTAGAACAATCAAGGGTTGATATCCATCTGCAGAATCATATGGAGTACATGCAACTTAGTTGTTTTGACACACCAGCTATGTCCATGAAGAGGGACTAAAGAAATAAAGAGATGCACAAGTCTTCTATGATCTTGAAACTTCCCAGTCAGGACCTAGTGCATCTCTAAGAAGTTCTAGAGTTTTAAAAACAGACTTCACAAGGAAACATATACAGAAACTGGAATTTTTCAGCCTAAAGAAGAGAGAGCTGAGGCCAGAGAAGAGTTCTTCCTCCAGTGTTCATCTCAGATAATGGCACCTCCATGAGTTATCTTCGACACTGGCTTCTCTCACCACCCTCCCCCATATACAGTACAGTCCAAGTCCTATTAAAAGAACTCAATGAGATAATAATGCCTGAAAGTGAGTGCTCAGTGGGTTCTTGGTATGTATTAAGTGCTCAATAGGTGGTAGCTGCTGTCATTCTTAGGCAACATACCAGCCCCAGGATGGGTGCCAAGCTATTCCCATACTTCCCTTGAGCATATTGGTACTGGCTGACATTTTCATAAGGAAGATTAACAAGGAGAAAAAAAATATAATGTAATTTTTTAAAACTACATGCAGCATGAAAACAATCCATCTGGATTAATTCTACTTTAATCCCAGTATATCAGCTTGGTAGATCTCACCCAAGCCCTGTCTGTTGAGATGACAGCACCACACTGCTGATGACCTGACACAACCCCGGAGTCACCTTTGTATGGGAGGTTATACCTGCCACCCATAGGGTTGAAAGAGAAGAATAAGTGAACTGCTACAAGAATACAAAAATCTCGTCCCTCTCCTCGAGATGGTACAACTCTTTGGTGGTTTGTGCTCTGAAGCCCCCACATCAACTCTAGATCGGGTAGAGGCTAGACTTTATCAGAGACCAAATCCTTTCTGGCTACCTCTTCCCTATCTTGTTTTTTATACCTGACTTTCGGGTTTTCCCATAAGGGCATGACCTCAGTTATTCAAATGTCCCAATCCCTGCTTCAGTCTCCATACTCCCCCACAGCCAGAATTTGTAGAAACATTCACTAGAGAAAACCCCCTTTTCTTCCTCTAAAAGAGGACTATCTCTTAGAGAGACCTACAGGTTCAGATCTAAACTCAAACCTGGCCTTTATCACTCAGTTAACCAGGCATGCACACAATGTGCAGGAAGAAGGGCAGCCTTTCTTCACATCATTCCCCAGGCCCCGGGTTTCTCATGGTTGAATAAACTGTTCCAAGCAAAGGTGCCAAAGCCAGGGCACTCTCTGAGGACAGCTGATCACATGGATGGAGAAAGCAGGTTTCTAAGGTGATAGAGGAAGAAAAATGTTAAGAGCTCATCAGAAGGATAATAGCTCCTTAGGCCAGTATCATGGGGGTGCTGCACACATCTCTGGTAAATCGATGTCCACCTAAGTAGTGAAGAGCTGAGAAAATGGAGAGATTTGATTAATCAGAGATGGATCATGGTCATTCCTCCAAACTTTCCTAACCCAGGACATCCTGTGGTCTCTTCAGGACAAACCTGGACCATGACTAGTCTCTTGCCCCTCCCAGCCACTTGACACATTTTAATGTTTAACCGTGGATTGGAGGTACTGTAACTGACATCTAGATTAGCCCTAAGAATGATTTCCTAATATTAGCAGCATTGCCTAGACTGGTCAGTTAATGTCATATTCCAAATAATGACGTGAGCACCTTACCACCCCCACCACTTTTCAAGTATTAGGAACTTGAATCACAAAATCCATCAGAAAAGATAATCATTAAAGGAAAGGTACCTTTACATCCCAACTGTAATGTCTTCTCAATGCTCCCTCCCCCATTTGTCATTGGCCATCTGTCTGCCTAAACTTTGCCCCTTCCGAATGATTCTCTTGTAGGTCTCTGGTGGCCTCACTTTAGCACTTTCTCTGGCCCTCCCTTCTCAGCAGCCAGTCCTGCATGGAACTAAGACTGATTCCAGTAAAAGGAATCTAGGTGAGACCTAATGAATGACATTCTGGCTTTTAAAGATGTGAGGCACTGGTAAAAAAACAGTGAAAAGTTGTGAAATCTCCATGGGGATGGCCTTAGACACTTGACCCTCACAGAATCAGATTCATGGAGCCTCAGAGCTTCCATGAACCTAGAAGGCACCTAGTCTAACCTCTGATCCATGACTTGAGGCTTCTCAGCAGCATTTCTACCAAGTGTTTAGTTCAACCAGGTTTTCACACCACAAGTAAAGAGGAACTCACTCTCCCTCAAGGCAGCCACTTTTATGACAGGGTATCTAGGACTCTGAGAAAGTCCTTCCTGTGCTGAGTCCACATCTGCCTCCCTATCTGTCTGAGTCCCCTGGGGCCACACAGAGTATGCCTCCTAGTTATGTGGTCTGGAATCTCTGAAATTACACTTCCAGGCCTAATAGCCCCAGGTCCTCCAACTGCTCCTCAGGAACATGGGTTCCATAGCCCTCCCCAAACTGGAGAGGTTACACAAGCAGGGCCTCAATGTATGGGGCCCAGAACAGGATGCATATTCTAGAGGGCAGGGAAGAGCAAGACTGTGACCTACTTCCTTTGGCATTTCTGCTTGGTGCTTTTCCTCACTCCTTAGAAGGGCTGAGGAAGTCAGCTTATCACACTGGGGGCATGGAGCCTGATCCGTGCCTAGCTAGCTATACTTGTGTGACCTTGGGTGAAATGAGGCCAGCTGTCTGAACTTGTTTCCTCATCTGTGAAATGCGGATTATGAGTCCCTACCTCATACAGTTATCATGGGAAGTAAATGAGATAATGGACAGAAAATGCCTGACACATGGCAAGAGCTCAGTAAATGTTAGCTCTCTTTCTCCTTCCTCATTTCTCAGCCCCAGGGCCTGGCTAACAGCTGGGGGCATCTCCAGGCCTGTGTGCAAAGGGGAAGCTAATGGGTGGAGTAACAGGACAGTAACCAGATGGCCCAGATTTCCGGGGACAAGCTTAATTTTAAATATTCTGTTCTGTGATCAGCTGATACATTAGACAATCTGGCCTGACTTTTTAGTTTGAAAAATATGGTCACTCAAGTTGATGATGACATTGCACAGATGTCCTATGCTGGGTCAGCAGGTCTGAGATGGCAGAGCTCAGGTCCTGGTCAGGAAACAACAGGCCCAAGTTTGTGGTGAAATCAGGAGGTGAGCTCACGGCGAGCAGGTGGCAGAGGTAGAAGAAAACCAAGGCCTTCTCTCCAGCTCTACAATCCACTGGGTCCCTTTTTCATGTACCTGGTCCCTGCTCGAAGGTGGGCTTAGGCCAGTGCTGAAAGGGTGAGAAGCTTGCATGCCCCTAACAATCAGCTAGTTTCCTGGCCTCAGGAGGAACCCTGGAGGGCAGGCCAGTGGGGAAGCCCCCCCCCCCCATGCCAGGACAACCTTGCCTTTGAGGACTCTGCTCCCCCTCCCTTTTTCTTCTTGCACCACTTCCCTCTGCCTCTGAGCATTTGTCTTGGTTTCTATATCCCCCCCACTTTATGGCAGATATCAAATAGATCCCCAGGCAGTTACCATGTATACTGTCCAAGGTGGCCTTTGGACAAAAGAACTGGAGTCTGGGAATGAGGGGAGGAGCCAGGCTGTGACTAGCCCCTGCTTATCAGAAATATGCTTGGGTGATGTAAGATGGAAGGTTTGGACTAAGTGGCCTCTAAAGGTCCTTCCAGCTGGAAAGTTCTATGGTTTCAGTGTGTGTGTGTGTGTTCCACGGAAGTTTCTGTACATGTTTGTTTTTCTTTGAGTTCTGAGGCTATTTCTCTGTCTCTCTGTCCTTCTCTCCCCACTCTACAGTTCCTTCTCCCTCTTGGGCTCTGTCCAGCTCTCCCACCCCTGCTTCCTCCCTCTCAGATGTTCGGTCCTGCCTTTCACCACTGTGGAGGACTCTGCTCTTCAATAAGCACCCACTTATTCCAGCTCTGGGTGCCCCAGGTCCCTCAACGTGGCTGCTCTGCCTCAGCCTGCACCCCGCCCCACCCTCCACTCACCAATCTAGCCAACTTAAGGCCCTATGAAGGGGGTTGGGCAAGCACTGAAGTCAAGGCCTAGGTTGCCTACCATGGTCCTCTGCTGCCACCTGTCGTTAGTCCAGAGTGACATTGCTCTGGGGGCTGGTTGAACCAATAGTGGGGGGCGGGGGGGCGGGCGGGCAGGAACACTACTCCCGCCAACAGGAATCCATTACATGCAGTGTCCTGCCAGGCCTGATTTAAAGCTCACCCTGTAATCTGTCTTGCACCCCCTCTGGGCCTGTCTCCGGTTTCCTTGCTTGTGAAATGGATGGAAGTTGTCTTCAGCTCTGGCAGAAAGAGGTAAGGAGAGGGGGCTCAGGGGACACCTGGCTTTGTATCCTGTCCCTGATCTTGGCTTGGTGGGTTACCTGGGGGGTGAATCCTTCACCTTCTTTGGAGCCTGTGGGGAGACACAGTTGAGAGAAAAGGGGCAAGATGGCTTCTTATATATTTTAGGCAAGTACTACAAGGCTGAGAAGTTGGACGTGGACTTATCTACTGTGTCCACGAAACTTTGGCCAGGCCACAAGTCCATCTGAGCAGCCAGTCCATTGCATTCACTCATCCACTTGCTTACTTCCTCACCCATTCATTCCACCAAGCAGCCTGGGCTGTGGGAAACAGCACTCAGCTGGGGAATGTAGGAGCCCTGCCTTGTTGGCTCACCTCTGCCACTGGCTTCCTAATCTGGGGCAAGCCTGTGCCTCTCTCTGAGCTTCCACCCTCCCCTCTGGGATACAAAGGGGTTTGGAATAGGCCAGTGTAAGTCTCTCATTCTGCCATTCTAAAGTGATGATTCTCTGAGTGCAGGTGCCCTGCCAGACATGCTGGGTGATGGAGCAATGACAGGTCTCCAATGAGAGACAGAGAATATCCTACCTCATACCCCTCAGACTCCTTCCACCCACCTCCTAGACCTCTGGCTGGCCTTTGCAAAACCAATCAACAAGGAAGCCTTTACTGAGTTCCCCCTTCCTTCTTCCCACCAGGGCACTGTTCTGGTGCCAACTGCCAGGTCACATGCTGGCAAAGAGGACTAGATATTATGTAGCCCTGCCCACTTGGGTCCAGAAAGTCAGCAGTTCCTGGCACCAACAAGTACTTTAGACTTCCTCCTGGCAATGCCAGCCCCAGAGTCCCTGGAAGTTGAATGGGCCAAAGCTGGTCAGACTCAGAACAGGAGTCCCAAATTCCTACCTCCTCAACAGCTGCTGCCCTGCGAGTGGCATCAGAAAACATGGCCTTTTTAGGGTGCAAAGAAGCTCAGACCAGAGGCTGGTTGCCTTCCAGGCCAAGCTCTGCTCTCAGAAACACTTAGCTGAGGCCAGTGTCTCTGGGCCAGCTGTGGCCTCCCAGTCTGGCTACAATGCCAACTGCAAGATGCCATGCACAGAAGTACAGCCAGGTAGCAGCCTCTCAAGAGGACCTGCCTGGTGGTTTCTGGGAGCTGTTCCTCATCTCTCTGCCCCTGCCAGACCGACACCCCCCCTCAGCCGCCCATGAGGGAGGTCCTGCCCGCATCTGCTGCTGGCCATCACATCTGCAATGGATTACAGTGCTGGCCCGGGCTCAGGCTCATCCCAGATGTGGATTCTCCTGGAATGTGCCTTCTCTCTAATTGTCCAGCCCCTGAAGGGTCCCGGCCCCCTCCTCTTTGTCCGCCCCTGCTGTACCCCAGTGAGCATGCTGGGGCCTTCCTCCTTTCCCACAGCTTGTGCCGGAACAGCCACAGTCAGGACTAGGGCCAGCCCAGTGGGAGGCCACGCTCTCCTCCAGCCTGGTCCTAAGGCTGGGGAGCGGGAGGTCGCAGCCTATCCCCCCTCTTTTTCTTTCCTGGGGCCAGGCAATGGGGGCAGAGGGGGAACTCTGGAAAACTCACTAAAGGTGAAAGAATTTGACTCTGCAGTGCAGGATCCCCTAATCCCTGGCCCTTCCTGGGAATGCCATTAACCTCCCCATCCCCACTGATGGAAAGAACAGCTCTTCCCTGGGCCAGGCCAGCTCCACAGAGGCTCCCAAATGACAGCCTGGCTGGGCAAAGTGGCTCCCATGGGTTCCAACCGGCATCATCATGCCCCCAGAGTTGCTACAGCCTCCCAAGTGGTGGCGTGGGGTCCAGTCTTTCTCACTTTACATGATCCCTCATGGGGCCCCTGGAGGTATTTGTAAGGCACAAATTTAAGTGCAGACTTTGGCTTTGAAACCTAGCTCTGCCACAGACTGGCTGTGTGGTCCTGGGCAAGTGACTTCACCTTTCTGAGCCTCAAAAATCTTCCTGCCTAAAATCAAGATACCAGAATCATTAGTTTCAGCTGACATTTGTTGAATGCTTACTGTGGGCCAGGCTCTGTTTTAAGCACTTTACATGTCTTGTCTGAGGGGAAAAAAAACCTATGGGGAAGGTGTTATTATTGCCTCTGTTTTTACAGATGATGAAATTTTGTGGACTTGTGGACACAGACAAGAGTGTGCTGATTGTGGTGGGGGGAGTATAAGGGGGATAAATGGTAATGGAAAAAATAAAAATAAATAAAACTAGAAGAAAAGTTTTGTGGGGGGGGGATGAAAAGAAAATTTGCATAACATGCCCAAGGTCACACAGCTAGGAAGAGGTAGAGCCAAGATTTGAAAAAGGCTGGCTGACATCTAAGTCTTCAGACAAGAATGATTCTCTTAGTGGAAACTAATGTAATCTGTATTATTATTTAAAGTAATAATCAAATGTCTCCTCATTTAAAAATCAATAGGTTCCCAATACTCACAAGATGGAAGTTCAAAGTCCCTATGTGGCGTTGAGAATCTAGCAGCAGCCCAACATTTCACCTTTGCCCTGCCCCCTTTGCTCTAGCTCTTTTCATCCACATCAACCATTTCCTCTCATTTCTTTTGCTGCTCTGTGCCTGTGCACATTGCAGTTCTTTCCACCTGGAATCCCTTCCCTGTATGCCTGCTGCTCTCCTATTCATTGTTCAGAATTGAGGCCAACTGTCAGCACCCCTGTAAGGCCTTTCCAAGCAGCTGATTCCTCTCTGTGCATCCATGGTATTCTGTTCATGTATCTATCAGTGTGCTTTCTTTTCTGTATCCTTAGGGGCAAGTCTTATCCCCTCTCTGGGCTTCAGGGTCTCTGTTGGATAGCTTTAAGGACCCTCCCTGACTTGCCTTCCTATGACCCTGAGGTCAGTGCTTCAGTAAACTCTAGACTAGGTATGACCCCAGCCAACAGCTCAGGAAGGTATATAGAGGCAAAGAGAAGAGATGACTTGGGAAAGAGGGGGCGAGATCCCGAGTCCTTACACCAGTGCTCCCTTTCTCCCTGTCAAGCCTGTTTCCTTTTCCCTCACAACCTCTTGAAAACCTACTTCCTCCAAAACAGTATTTCCTGCCCCTTTACCAGTTCCAGAAATGGTTCACCCATTCTACAACACCCCAACCCGAGAACAACCACCTCCAATAAACCTACCTGCGGACAGACCAACTACTGTAGCTTGTTGTTTAGCCGAGGGGTACTACAGCCAGGGATCTTCACCCATGCATCTGGGTGTCTGTGTGTCTATCCATATTTTTGTTATCGGTTTGGAGGGCCTGTGTTCAGAAAAGTAACCCAAGCCAGAAGCTAGGTCTCAGGATTATAGTGCTTCCTTGTCCCAGACATAAACCAAAGAAAGAACCAGAGTACATCAGTGCTGGGAGAGCCCTTAGGGGCTATCTGGTCCTCCAGTGGTACGGATGGGAGCCGTGGCTCAGAGAGCCGTGGTTCACAGTTCCATCAGAGACAGGGCTGGGAGTAGAGCTCTCTCCACAGCACTACCAAATCCTCATTTCCCAGCCCCTAACCCCTCAGCTGAGGGTCAAATGCTGAGCTGCTTTGTTGGGACTCAGGGATAGGGCTGAAAATCCCAGTCCAGTCAAGGCCCTGTGGGTCCCTTCAAATGCTTTTCCTCTAGAAAGCTTTTCCAAACTGGGCTGACCCTGGTTCTGTGTACCTCTCCACTGGCACTTCCTCAGCATTTGTGCCTTTACAGCACGCTAAGCTAAAGACTGTGGCCCTGCACTCCCTCTGCCATGTGGTGTGGCATGTGTCCTTCCTGTGGTCTGACTCCTATCTCCCATCCTAAAATAACTGACTGACTGACAGCAAGATGGACAGATTGACTGACTGGCTGATTGCCTAGCTGGCCAGGACTGGTTAACAGACAGATGGACTGCCTGGCTCTCTGACTGACAGACAGGCTGTCCTGCTGGCTAATAGAGACTGACAGTTGATAGACAGACTGGCTGACAGACACATGAACTGACAGACTGACTAACTAAGGAAAGACCCCAGAGGATTCAAGAAAATCAGGACACCAAGCAAAGGGACAACACATACTGAGAATCCCTCAGCCAGCTCTTGTCAAGACACCTCTAGCAGCCTGTCACCAATGAGACACAATGAGACACTGGTAAGTAGGGAAGTGGTGGTGGGAGAGAAGGGCTAATGGAAACCAGATGTGCTGCTGACCTGCCTCAGTGAGGAGACACAGGCAGGGGACCTGACCTAGCTCCTGGCACCAGGACTTTCCTGGTGGGCACCTCACAGAAAGGCAGGAAGGAGACAAGAGGGTTGGGCCCATAGGCACCTTCCTCTGAGCACGTGGGACTTCATCTGGGCTTTCAGGAAGAGGAGCCTCATTCTTCTCCCTGTCATATCCTCCATCTAGTTGACATTTAAAAATAATAGACCCCGTCTGGCTTTTTACAAAGAAACAGGGCCCTCAGTAGACTCACAGGATTTTGAGCTGGTTCCTATTAATTTTTTTTTTCAATTGGAAGGCACTCCATTTCCCACTCAAACCCTCATCATTCTGCTGACAAGTGGAAGTACGTCTGGAGGCTGCTCTCTCATGTTTTTCAGGGTTGGTCATTTCATCCCCTCTGTGCCTGTCACTGCTGACTTCCTGCACTCCTGGGAGGGGCAGGGATACATCTTGAAGGAGGGATAGAGCTTTCTTCTCTCCTTCCTTTTAAGCCTTACCTAGAGAGGCCCATTTGCCCACAGGGATGGAAGGCTCAGACCCTGCGGGTGGAGAGAATGGGAACCTCTCTAGTCTTCCCAGTCTTGCTAAGAGAAACAGGCTGTGCCTGCGAGGCCCCTGGAATCTGGGAGAGCAAGGGAGGGAGGAAATCCCGCCCCCAGGCTGCTGGGTCCGTGGTCAGTCACACATAATTGAAGTCATAACAAACACATCTGAAGCTCACAGGCCTGCACAAAACAATGTGATTAATAAGGGAAGACATAAAGCAAATTAGCACATCAGAAAAGCAAATTGCTTTCAGGGCAATGGAGCCAACCAGAGGCCAGGCCGCCCTACTGGCCGCCTTGGTCCCAACCCCACGCCTGCCCTACCAACTTCTGGACTTTTCCACTTACTTCCCCCTGGCAAGGGCTAGCTTTTATAATTTAGGCAGATGGTGGGGCAACAAGGGAGGGGACAAGGCCATGGGCAGTTTGCCATCACGGACAATTGAAAGGGCATGAACAGGGAGTCAAGAGACAAGAGTTCTAATCCTGGCTCAGCTGTAGATCATTTCCCTGGTGTTCAAGGGTTAACAGAACACACAGTTCGGCTCAACATGAGGAAGAGCTTTCTGGAAGTCTGATCTTCCCAACAGGTAAATACTAAGCTCCTGTACTAGAAGTGTGTAAACATTGCGGGCTTAGCCCATCCATTGGGATGTTGTTGAAACAACGTGTTGTAATGCTTACTTTCATCACTGCAGTTCTATGGCTCTGTGACCTTAAACAGATCCCTTGACCAGTCTGAATGTTAAGTTCCTCATGTGGGAAGAGGGAATAATGAAAAGTCTTGTCCGGTCTCTTATGACAGTATTGTAAGGCCTAGAAAAGATACTCTATATACGAAAGCCATGAGAAGGACCAGAAAACAGTAAGGAACAATTCTGAGGGTGACTGCTTCCTGACCATCAGCATGATCCGGGCTTTCAGGGCAGCCAGCAGCCTCTCAGCTTCCCTTCTGATTTTTTATACCTTCCCAACTCCCAAGAGCTGGCTGAGATCCCACCTACCACCTCCATGACCTTACCAGCCTCCTGCCCTTTCTGTCCTGACCTGCTACAGACGGTGGCATTTGTATAATTGACTAGATATTCAGTCATCTGGTGTTTCTGTACTGAGATCTTGAACTGTCCCTAAATCCTTTCATGGTCGCTTGTCTCCGTCCCCATCCAGACCATACTTAGTTCTTGATCACACACTCTGTTCCAACAAATATTCGAAGGAGAAGGCAGACTGCAAACTCCATGAGGGCCAGGACTAGATCTTACTCATCCTGAGCAGACTAAGCATTGTATCAGTGAGAGTTCTGGATTACACACACCAGGGACAGTTCTAGGTAACTTCCTCATATGGGAAGGATATATAGCTCACAGAATCTTCCAGAGAATTGCACTGTCATCAGTAAGGAGGTGAGATCCAGCCACGACCCACCCATAGCAGCAGACTGCTACATGGTGTAAGTAACACTTCCACGTCTGGACCCTTACCTCCATGCCAGGAGATTCTTGGTTCTACTGTAGCCATCACAAATGATCTCTTGCCATCCATGGGAGCATCTAATTGGCTGCATTTAGGTCACATGACAGTGTCTGTAGTTGTCAGGGACCTGGAAGAACAATCTGTCTCCCTTTGACTTCTGGACTGCTTCCCACCTATTTTGAGAGTCTCCTCCAAACAGGCAGAGTGTCCAGGGCCTGATCAGTGTCTCCACCGCCTTCTCCCACCTGGTGCTATAGCAGTCATTCAATAGCTGTGGGCTGAATCTTATGTAGGTGTTCACAGAGGTTCACAGAGTCCTCCCAGGCTCCAGCCTACAGCACTGTTATGCAATACATACCACATGGCTGTGGTCAGACCCCCCAACTTGCTGCACAAAGCATTGCTCCTATCTCTAAGAAGCCCCCAAGTGGAACAATGAAACTAAGAGTCCCTGCTCATCCCTAGTCTAGAATGACCCACCTGCATCCAGGCCTCACACTCCACCTTGTCCTCCTCCAACTCTCCAGGTAAGAGTTTTCATCATTTATCCTCCTCTTTTTGGCTTCATCTTGTCCTCTGGCTCTGACACATTTTCTTCTTTTCCAACCTGTGACCTATTAACAATCAATCCTGACTTTATCCCAGCAACATTGTTGCAGGCCGCCTTTGGTGACATCCCACTCCGTTCACAGCAGGTCTAGGGAGCCTCTGACCCAATAGCACAGTCCTTTGTGAATCAGCCTCTCCCCTTGGGTACCCTTCATACCTCACTTTCACTGCCAGTGCAGCCAGACCCAGGAGGAAGGGCATGTAATGAAGGAGGAGATGTTGGATAAATGGTCATCTCTGCCTAGATCAAATGTTACTTATACAATGGTTATCATGGCTCTGTTTGTATTTACACCTTTATCCTACAGCCCCATTTGCCTTGGGGAAAAGGGCTTGAACTTGCTGGGAATCTATTTCAACAATTTTGGAGAAGCCACTCCAGAATGAGTCCTGTGCTGTCCAGAAGTCAGCGGATTCCAGCCTAGACTTCCTTCAGATAGACTGGAGATTTCTGCCCATCTAAGGAAAGGGATGGGGCTTCCTAGTACCCACTACCCTTGGTATAACTGCCAGCCAATCCATATATTTCTATATAGCTGCTCCTGCATCAACGACCAAAATTCAAATTTGAGCCTAAAATGCAGGCTCAGTTACCTCAGCCTATCTCTAATCACTCATAATAGTCTCAACTTCAATCTCACAACACCAAGTGACTGTAGAATCATTCCAGTGGATTGTGGCAGAGGCAGCCAGCTAGCTGTACACCAAAGATTTGTGCTCCTTTCCAAGAGTATAAAGTTTTTGCCAGGGACCAACTGCCCAGCCAGGAACACATTTCCAAGAGTCCTTGCATCAGAGTTAGGCCATGGGATGGGTTTTGTGGTAATAGGAAGTGAGAGGAAATGACAGGTGTCACTTAGAAGCTGAGATAGTTAATGTGCATTCCTCAAACTCTCTTCCACTCCTCTTGCAACTTTGGGACCTCTGTGGGAGATGGTGGCATGACACAAAGGATGAAGCTGGATCTCTGAATGACAAAAGGGAGAAGATCACCCCCACAGCTGCAGACCACATTGGACTGGTGTGAGCTGGCATGAAAAATTTTATTACAAGCCTTTGGGATTTCAGGGTACGTGGTACAGCAGTCAAATACCTCAAGCCAATCATGAAGCCTGGTGTTGTCTCCAGTAGTCTGGCTCTGAGAGGCTCTACTCAGCAGTTTTGATCCATGCTTGATTCTTTGCAGGGCTTTTAGTCTCCCCTGCTTTATGTGTTTAATCTCATCCAGAAAAAAAACCAACAACAACAAAAGTTGGATCCTCTCTGCCAGGTGGTGAAGAACTTGACACATGCTTCCCCAGCACTTTCACACCTCTGAAGAACAGACACCAAAATCAACCACCAACCATGGCGGAAGGATTTTGGGCTTTCAACCCATGTACCCCTCATGAATAAGATCCTGCAGGCTTTCTAATGTGCCTCATTGACATAGTCTCTGAGACATTTCTTTTTAAAAGGTAGCACTTCTGAGCCACTTCTCAAACCCCTTTCTCAGGAGGTGGTTTGCTGCCCCTGACCCTTACAGAATACTCACCTCCAAACAGTCTGCCCAACTCCAGAGCTTTGGGTACCTAGTAGTACCCATCACAGGCTAAGTCCCTTGTTCTATCACTTGTCTCAGGCCCCTGGGTCCCACAGGCTCCAAAGTCTGCTTGGCTCTTCCAGTCAATTCTATCATAACCCTTGAGTACAGAGGGCTTCATCTCTCTGCAAGCAAAGCAATCACCTCTATAAATCTTGTGTCTATGTCTGATTTCCTGAGGGAAATCTTAGGCCTGAACCAACCTAGAAAATTCCCAGCACAAATACACCCCCGGCTCCTTGGTAAAGCAGCTATTCTCAAATGGGACCCTCCTCCATGGACTTTGGTGCTTAGGTCACATCTGTATCCACCACATTTGCCTCCTACTCAGAGGGACTCCCCAGCACCATTACTACCTGTGCTACATCCACTTTGTCTCCTCAGCCTCAGGACTATTATACTAACAATTCAGGGAACACAGGGGCAACTCCTGGACTCAATTCTTCGGTATGCTTTGTTTCAGATGCAGCTAGAGTGTGAGTCACACTTCAACAACCCTGGTCCATTTCCTGACACCCCCCACCACCACACATACACTATGTAACCTTGTTAGTATGCCCTTTAACATCAGAAGAGTAGGCTAGTGTTGCCCTTTACTGGGGGAAAAAGTCTTACTATAACCAGCTCAATCACATGCACACAGTTCCGGACAATGTGAAGAATAGGTCTTTACTCCCAGCTCTGATTGCCTATTGCGATGTGGAGAGTCCTCCCTCTCCCTCCCCCTCGAGGATTAGCTCCTCAGTCTGAATCAATGGCCTCAGCAGGCCTTTGTTTTCCCTCTTTCAGGACCACCCACAGAGTTGCCCTCTCTTAGTGTTTCAAGGAGCCTCTCTTCTGGGACTCCTTCTGCCCCCTCCTGAACCCAGGCTCCTTGGCCTCTTAAGCTCTCTGTCCCTCAAGATCCCATCATACTGTTGTATCTAGTTTCCCCTGAGTGGAGCTCGAAGGGGCTTCAGACCCTTGCAGGTGGAAAGGGAGATGAAGAAAAGCATTCCTCACTGGTCCAGCTTTCAGGGTCAAACAATTACAAGGCAATCAGGCCTTTCACACTGACAAGAGTGACTGCCTCTTAGCATGTCCCCCTGTGTATAATGCTGTGAAAAGAATCTCATATTGATCTTCTCCTCTCTGGGTTGAATCACTAAAGGTCCCCTTCTGTTATCCCGGCTTGGTATGTTCAGGGCCCAGAAAGGGCACAGGGAAAAATAAAAACTTTCTAGCCACAATTGGCAATTCCACTTATGGGATATTACTATGGGTTTCTTCACAAGTCTGCAGACTTCAACTCTGCCCCATCTCCCTCATTTATTGCATTCAATCATTCATTCACTTATTTATCAAAACTCATCATGCCTGGCCTTATGCAAGATGTTGGGGGTATAGAAACAAATAGTTTATAGTCTCCACTCTCCAGTCCGCTCCCAGAGCTCTGGGAGAAACACACAATGGAAAGAGACAAGTACAGTATGCTGCCATCAGTGCTATGACAGAAAGAAACAAAGGGTATCATGGAAGCCTGGCATAGTTGGAGAGGACTTCCCAGAGAAGAGGGCACCTGAGCTGAGGCTTATAAGGTATAGGATGCAATCCAGGCAGAAGTAACAGCTAAAGACGGGTGTGAGGCAGGGTGAGAGCAGCATGCTGCAGGCAGGCAACTCTGTGATTTAGTGTTGTTGGAACAGACTGCAAGGGCACAGTGTGGCAAAACACGGGGCTGAGAAGACTGGCAGGAAGCACGCTCAGGAACACTTGGGACCAGCCTAAGGAAGCCAGATTTTCACCTAGGTCCTAAAGCACAAGGATGCTGGTCAAGAATGAAGCAATGATCAATCACTGACAACAGAGGCTGGCTGTGAACTGCCTTGTGAACCAATGGCTGGGGAGGGGAGGAGTTTCGCCAAAGCTTTTGCTCCATGTTTGACCTTAGGATTCACCTAACTGTGTGGTGGGAGAAAAGATCTGCTAATAACCGAGATTAAATTTCCCAAGAGGCCAGGAGGTGAGAATGAAAATCAAATTTGTGTTGATTTAATGAAAATAAGGAAATTGGCTATATCTTGCACACCTGTGTTTGTCACAGTAACAGAGTAAGGCAGCTACTAGAAAGAGTTGTCCTGGGCCTGTGGGTGTGTGGATTGAGGGAAGAAAAAGCAGAGTTTCTCTGTGTTTGCATGTCTGGTAAGGCTAGCTTTGATGTGGGCTAAAACGTCTGAGGACTACATCCTCCCTCCCCCAGCTTGGTAGTACATCTGTCAATTAAATAATCAGAGTGCCCTCTGGTGGGCTGCAGGGGCCCCAGGCCCGAGGAAACCTAAAATCGGTAGATTGGTATGTCTGTTGCTAGGTGATACTCTGGGCTAGAGGACTGGCATATGACATCCTTCTGAGTTCTGGCCCACTGCAGCTAGCTTCCCAACAGAGCCGGGTGGGATGGGCTGGCAGCAGGAGCAGATGATTATAATCACAACAGATATGGGCTGTGGGACTGCCGTGACTCCACAAGCTATGGGCAGGTGGGTGGTCCTCTTTGTGGGTGGAGGAATCCCTGAGGTTGCCTTCAGTGTCCTGTTATATGCCTTCTGGCTGGCTTCACACTTGGGCTTGGAGAATAGTACCAAGGGACATTTGCACCTTTTTTGAATTTCCTTTCCAACCTGGGCCACCACATTGGTACCACCTGGTCAGAGAGGCAAATGCTAGAGAATTGGCTGAGAGTCAGTTCTATCCCTTCCTTACCTATGCTAACATGGTCAAGGTACTTAACCTGTCTGTGTCTCAGCTTCCTTGTCTGCAGAATGGTGACACTTCTCTCTGGTGACGTTGTGGAGGATTAGATAATAGGCATAATATCTTAGCACAGTGGCTGGCATATAGGAAGCACCTAATACAATAGTAGCTGTTGTTACGAAGGACCCTAGGCCAAGAGGGGTCCTGTGATGTAGAACAAAAGGGTCATTTTGACAGAAAGATTGTGTGGCAAGTATGGCATAATGGCTTGAGGGGAAGGGATCAAGTTTCTCTACAGCATTTGTCCCTGTGGGAATTTGGGGCCTGGGCCTGTGTATAGTGGTCCTTCCAGATGCCCAGGCACAGCTTTCTCTCTTTCCCTTAGTCTCATGGGGCTGGCCTGCATCTGGTCCTGAGAGGCTCATCAACTGAAGACAAGACTCAGCTCAGTGATGTTTCCCAGGTCCCACAATGGGAAATCACTGGAGAGTTCTGCGTCCCCAGGCTGATGGGTGTCAGTCAGCAGTCTGGCTTCCCCTGGTAGTTAGAATCTGACAGTAGAATCCCTGGGAATACAGGCCTGCATTGGGGCAGCCTGCAATGGCTCCAGGCTGTGGTGGCTGCTGCTCAAGGCCATGAACTTTCAAGCCCTTCCCAGGTGGCCTTCCCAGTCATGAACTCTTCCCCCACCCCCGACTAAGTAATCAGAACAGTAGCCCTAATGACAGCAGTGCATTTATCAAGCACCCCCTGAGAGTTAGCAAGATCTGGATTCAAACTCATCACCGCCAATTTTGTAACATCTTTATTGAGATATAATTCACACACCAGACAATTCACCCATTTAAAGTATTCAATTAAATGATTTTTAGTGTGTGCACACAGTTGTGCAACAATCACCACCATCAATTTTACATTTTTATTACCTCAAAAAGAAACTCCATACCCATTAGCAATCACTCCCCATTCTCACCTCAACCCCTGTTAAAGAAAACCGGAGCCAGACAGCAGTTAAGGAGGTAAAAACAGATTTTATTCAGGAACTATTGCAATAGGGGAAAAGAGACCTCAGTAAAGAACTTGGCTCAATTCCAAATACAGCACGAACAGTGGGGATTTATAGCCAAGGAGCAGGTTGGGAAGGTGGTGGGGGTTGGTGGATGTAAAATTACTAAGAGAAAACATCAGGGGTAGGGGGATTCTTGCTAAACTGACCTAACAGGATTCTTGCTGAAGGCAGTCTAGGGTAACCAGATATCACCTGGAGCAGAGAAGGAGATAAAGAACTTGATATCGAGGCAGCGAGATACTTAGGGTGATCAGATACTGAGGGTAGGGGATTCTCACTGAGCTGACTTAGGATTTTTGCAAAAACTGGGCTAATCAGGCTTGACAACAAGGTCCACGAACAAGGCCTAGGCTAGAAAAGAGCTTAGAGGAGCCTGACTAAATTTTGGTAGAGGAGAGAGTCCTTATAACCCCTCTTGCCCCTGGCAACCCGAATCTGTGTTTTGTTTCTAAAGATTTGCCTATTCTGGAAATTTCATGTATATGTGGCCTTTTAAGTCTGGCTTCTTTCACTTAACATGTTTTCAAGGCTCATCCATGTTGTAACATCTATCAGTACTTCATTTCTTTTCATTGCAAAATAATATCCCATTATATGAATGAATATTGCATGTTTTATGTATCCCTTCATCAGTTATTGGACATTTTGATTGTTTCCACTTTGGGTACTGTGAATACTTCTGTATGAACATTTGTGTACAAGTTTTCATGGACATACACTTTCATTTCTCTTGTGTATATGCCTAGGACTAGAATTGCTGGGTTATGTGGTAACTCTGTTGAACTGTTTGAGAAACCACCAGACTGTTTCCCACAGTTGTGGCACCTTTTACATTCCAACCAGCAGTGGATGAGGATTCCAATTTTTCCACATCCTCAGCATCAATTACTATCTGTCTTTTTTTATTATAGGCATCTTAGTATGAAGTGGTATCTCACTGTAGTTTTGATTTGCATTTCCATGGTAGCCAACACATTGAGCACTTTTTCATGTGCTTATTGACCATTGGTGAATTTTCTTTGGAAAATTTTTAATTCAAATTCTTTGTCAAATTTTAAATTTGGTAATTTTTTTAAATTATTGAGTTTTAAGAGTATATATTCTATATGCAAGCCCCTTATCAGATTTGCAAGTACTTTCTTCCATACTGTGTGTTATCTTTTCATGTCCTTGATGTTATACTTTACAACAAAACAGTCTTTAATTTTCATGGAGTTCAACTTACCTACTTTTTATTTTGTCACTTTTTCTCTTGGTGTCCTATCTAAGAAGACTTTGCCTGACCAAGGCTATGGAGATTAACTCTTAGGTTTATAATTTGTGCTCTTATATTTAGGTCAATGATCCATCTGAAGTTAATTTGTGTATATGTTGTGAGGTAGAGAACCAGCTTCATTCTTCTGTATGTGGATTTCCAGTTAACCCAGAATTATTTGTTGAAATCACTATTTATTCTCCCAATGAATAATCTTGGCACTCTGTTGAAAATCAGTTGACAATAAATGCAAGGGTTTATTTCTGGACTCTCAATTCTATCCCATTGATCTCAATGCCTGTCCTACCACACTACTATAATTATTGTAGCTTTTTAATAAAAAGATATTATTTATTCATTTCTAGAGAGAGGGGAAGTGAAGAAGAACGAGAAGGAGAGAAACATTGATGTGTGAGAGAATTGATACATCGATTGCCTCTCAAACACCCCCAACCAGGGACCTGGCCCACAACTCAGCCATGTGTCCTGACTGGGAATTGAATCAGCAACTTTTTGGTTCACGGGCCAGCACCCAACCACGGAGCCACACCATCTAGGGCTATTGTAGCTTTTTAGTAAGTTTTGAAATCCAGAAGTGTGAGTCCTCCAACCTTTTTCTTTTTATTCAAGATTGTTTTCAGTATTCTGAGTCCCCTACATTCCATATGATTTTAAGGATCAGCTTGTCTAGTTCTGGAACAACAACAACAACAAAAAAAGCCAGTAGGGACCCAGATAGGGATTGTGTGGAATCTGTAGACTAATCAGGGAGTACTCTAATTTTGATATCAAGATCTCCGATTCTTGAACATGGAATGCCATTCTATTTGTTTACATCTTCAATTTTTTCAGCAGTTTTGTAGTTTTCAGTGAACAAGTCTTATACTTCTTTTGTTAAATTTATACTAAGCATTTATAATATTGTGAATAAGTAAAAGCTTTTCTTAATTTCATTTCAGATGGTTTATTACAAGTGTATAGAAATAAAACTATCACCCTGGCCAGTGTGGCCGGTTGGAGCATAGTTGTAACCAAAAGGTTGCAGGTTTGATTCCTGGTCAGGGCACATGCCTAGGTTGTAGATTTGGTCCCTGTTCCAGGCATGTACAAGAGACAACTGATTGATATTTCTCTCTGCCTCTCAATCAATCTCTCTCTCTCTCTCTCTCTCTCTCTCTCTCTCTCTCTCCCCCCACCCCCACTCTCCACTCTCTCTTCCCTTCTCTCTAAAATCAATAAGCATGTCCTTGGGTAAGGATAAAAAAATTATAGGAATACCAGTATTTTTGCTTTCTGAAGCTTTGCTGAGCTTATTTACTAATAGTATTGTGTGTGTATTTCATAGGAATTTTTTTAATTAAAAAAGAAATTTGTTTATGGAGGGTAAGAGAATGCAAGCAATATAAAAATCAAAAGCTTATCTGGCTTTAATTGGCTTTTCTTTCATCAAATGGGAGTGGGATTTTATTTGTACATTTTCTAAAGGTCCAAGTCTGCTCATGAAATCCCTAAGCAGGGGGAAGCTGTGGGGCAGAGATTCCTTAAGCAACCCATAGGAGAACTCTTTATCAGGGAAGAAGTAGCTGCTCAGCTGCCTACTTTTTCCCCTTCTGCTTCATGTGTACTACAAAATAGTCATTGCATGTGATGGTGAGCCCAGCAATTAGTGAGAAGCAGCTCTGGGAGCCCACTCAGCCATCTTGGCATTGATCCAGGTCTTTCATTATTTTGTCTACAGCCAGGGGGTCTTTTTGATTTTCCAAAAATTCAGGGAACTCCTTTTCCATGAGTACTCTCAGGTCCTCCTTTGTTAAATAGCCTTTATCCCCAGTGAATCTGTGAAATGTGAACATCATGGTTTCCATGGAATGTTCCATTTGAGACGGCATTTTGGTGAGGTCTTGGCCGGAGACATGGTATGCTCGAGTTAGGCTGGCTGGGATGTTCAGCCAGTCTATTTCATAAGATTTTCTATATACAAGATCATGTCATCTGCAAATAAAGACAATTATACTGATGTTTTATAATTTGGATACTTTTTATTTATTGTTATTTTTTTGCATAATTTCCCTGGCTTACACTTCCTAGAATTGGTGAGAATAGACATCCTTGTTTTGTTCCTGATCTTAGGAAAAGAGCTTTTGGTCTTTTACTATTAGGTATGATATTAGCTGTAGATTTTTCATATATATCCTTTATTAGGTTGAGAAATTTCCCTCTATCCGTGGTTTGTTTCATGTTTTTATCATGAGTGTTGAGTTTTTGTGAAATATTATTTCTGCATCTATTGAAACAATCATGTGGCTTTTTCCTTTATTCTATTAACATAATGTATAACATCTATTGGTTTTCATATGTTGAACTAACATTGAACTCCTGAGATAGGTCCCATTGGGTCATGGTAGATGATCCTTTTTAAATGTTGCCAGAATACATTAGCTAGTATTTTATTGACATTTTTTGCATTGATATTCATTAAGAGATATTGGTCTATAGTTTTCTTTTGTTGTAATGCCTTATTATCAAGGTAATACTGCTCTCATAGAATGAGTTGGGAAGTGTTCTCTAGTCTTCTACTTTTTGGAAGAGTTTACAAAGGACTGGTGTTATTTGTTTTAACATTTAGTAGAATTCACCAGTGAAGTTATCTGGATCTAAGCTTTTCTTTGTGGGTAGTTTTATTGTTGGTGTTATTAATTATCAACTTCTTCCTAAGTCTGTTTCACCAGATTGTATCTTTCTAGAAATTTGTCCATTTTGTCTGGGCTATCTTATTTGTTGGCATGAAGTTGTCCATAGTATTTCCGCACAATCCTTTTTACATCTATAAGGTCAGTAATGATGTTCCCTCTTTCATTCAGAAGTAATTTGAATCCTCTTTGTTTATTCCTTGTTCACTCTAGCCAAAGGTTTGTCAATTTTGTTGATCTTTTCAAAGAACCAACTTTTGGTTTTATTGCTTTTCTCTATAGTTTTTCTACTCTCTGTTTCATTTATTTCCATTCTAACCTTTATTATTGCCTTCCTTCTCCTTGCTTCAGATTTCGTTTGCTCTTTTTTTTTTCCCCCAGCCAGACACTGCCAATTTTCATGCTGTTTCTTTCTGGCAAAGTCACGTCTCTCTCAGAACTTCAGTTCTTGGTTTGTAAAATGCTAGGGCCTGCCTCACAGTACTGTTGGCAAGATGAAATGAGATAATGCATATAAAGTGCTTAGTACTGAGCCTGGCACAGAGTCAGAGCTTAACAAATTGTAGCTTCTGTGACTTTTGGTGCCAAGCCCTGTACTTGGTACTTTAAGTAATACTGGTCACATGTTCCACAATGTCTTGCAAGAGTAGAATCAGCTATAAGATTTTTAAAAATCTTCTACTCATGACCAACCCAAATGCATGTGAAATCTAGAAAATGGTGTAAACCATGTCTCCATGGTTGCCACCTAACAGTCCTTTAGTCCATAGAGTCTACCCCAGATGGGTACCTGAAAGACTATCATCCCTGGGTCCCCCTCCTTCTTTCCTCTGTCACTCCTTGCCCCCACTGTATCCTGGCCCTATTCTGCAACTACTTCTTGTGAGCAAGGATGGCAAGATCCTTTGGCTCCTTGTGGCTAAGGCCAGCAAGGAAAGGCTGTTGGAGAGGAAAGAGGAACCTCCCATTCTTCAGACAAAGTACCTTCCAGACCAATAAGCCTCTCTATTGTTCCTACCCTTTTCCACTCCTGAAAAAAGTGAATGCATTATTGTGATACATGGCCCATCATCACCTGAGATAAAGATGGGGAGGAATAGCCCTGGCTGGTGTAGCTCAGTGGATTGAGCACCAGCCTGTGAACCAAAGAGTCACTCGTTCAATTCCTAGTCAAGGCACATGCCAGGGTTTGGGCTGGGTCCCTGGTGGGGGGCGCATGGGAGGCAACTACACATTGATGTTTCTCTCCCTCTCTTCGTCCCTTCTCCTCTCTCTAAAAATAAATAAATAAAATCCTTTTTAAAAAAGGATGGGGAGGTACAGTTAGGTGACTTGTGATGCAAAAGACCCCCTCCCTTCTCACCAGATGGAAGGATGGTGAAGAACAAGCATCCTAGAGAAACCCTTTGCACCCTTTCAAAGAAGAGTACTGCCACCTCCCTCAGTGAGTTAGGAGGGCCTGCAGGATAGCAGGGGTCTCAGCACACCAGGAAGCAGTTAGTCACATGAGCTAGCTCTTCCCTGAGCATCCTCAGCTAACTTCAGAATAGTCATTATGTTGGATTTCCCAACATGCTTGGGGGTGGTGCAGGGGACACTGTCCCTGGATCCTCCAGTTGGACTTTAAAGAACCCTAGCTGCATTTCTATCACTGAAATATCTTCCAGTTCCAAAGGTTCAAACTCTGAGGTGTAAACAATGCTTTGTTGGAGGAGGTCTGCTAATTCTTGGTGCTTTGGAAAGAGTGCCACTTTAAAGATTGAGGTAGTCATGAGATTCCCCTCAAAATATGTCATGCACACTTCATTATCTGTCCCCATGTTCTCCTTTCTTCACATGCTTTTAGAACAGACAGCTAATCTGATATCATCATCATTATGTCTTTGAGTTGGGAGTATCCCCTATCCTAATTACTTCCCTGATGAGTAGAGGTTGTTATGATGCATTATGTCAGTGATTCTCAAAGTGTGGTCCGCAGGCCAGCAGCATCAGCAGTCACCTGGGAACTTGCTGCAAATGCACATTCTTGGCCTCACCCCAGACCTACTCAATCAGAAATTCTGGAGTGGGCCTCAGCCATCTGTGTTTTAACAATTCCTCCAGGCCATGCTGATGCTGCTTGAGTTTTGAAAATCATTGCATTATGGGCCCAGCTTCTGTTTCCCCTTCCAGCTGCACTTTGTAAAGTGGCAAGCATTCTAAGCAGTTCACTACCAGATACAGTATTTCTGTCCAACAGTACAGTAGCATTCACATGTTGTAGCAAAACCTGATCTCTGAACAGTCATTTGGGTGCCTTACACAGGTGTCACAGTGTTTTTCCTTTGTGTCAGGGGTACTGTGTTGCCACCATCACCTGCCAATCAACAGATGGGGATGTACTCCTCAGCTTGTCTGCAAACTGGGCCCTTATTTACCCATCTGGACCCTAGCCACTGATCCTAAATAGATGCCAATGGTCACATAAAGCTTCCTTCCACATATCAGGAAGGTAGGTGGGAGACCAGGAGCTTCCCCCTCATTATGTGCATGGACTCAAAAGCTCACTTATCCATTCATTCTACCTGCTTCTGTTATGGTGGGACCACCCTATCTTTATTATTAAAGTTCTTTAAATTTCCATTCAGGGGGTTGTTGGATAATGACAGGAGTACTTCTCACTTTTTGATTCCTGCCAATTGAAACAGTTTCCATAACAACGAACTCTCACACTGTCACTTAGGCGGGATGCATCCGAGCAAAAATGCCTCTCAGCACACCTGTGCCATCACGGATGCTCTCTGATTCCAGGTAAGCCTCACTGGGCACAATACCAATGTGTTGCCCAGGTGATGATGATCTTATCCTAGGGAAAAATTAATTAACTAGGGATTTGGTGGCTGATTTACTTCATCATAGGTTATTTGCGTGGGCAATGATTTTACTGAATACTTGACATGTTACCGTATTTTGCCTGAACTTCTGTGGTTATTTTGGGCCAAAGAAAGTTAATTAACTCTGTATCTATTCCCTCCCCAAATTGTTCAGTATTACACATGGCCCATGTACCACAGGATCATACTTGAGGTCATTCCACCCACTTGTGCAATGTGTTCAAGGGCATTGATTGTGGCACTCGTTAGGGACACTCTGTGCCCCTACTGAAACATAAAACCCATGCTTTTGAGAGCAGCTCCAACAGAAAGGCTTATTCTTATACCTTCTCTATAGCCTGAGGTTCCAAATTAGACCACTGAAATGTCTCACTTCTCCATCAGGGATAGTGGAGCTGATTTAAATAGACAGCATTCATAACTGCTCTGGACAGAGCTTACAGGAGTAGCTTAGGCTTGGAGTCATGCCCTTCCTGTTCAAAGAGAGAGCCCCTTTTCTATCACTGATTACTTGTGGGCTTTATAGGGAAAGAGTCCATGCATCTCTGTTACTTACCCAATTGATATTGAATAATGCTAAGGCAGCCACCGAGCAGCATCCAATTTAGCACTGTCACAGACACATGTTAAATAGTCAATACCTAAACGTAGAAGGGTAAGGATTTATCCATGATATTTCACTCACTTCCAGATAAAATCTCAAGCTTTCCTTGTGGCTTGAGATGTAAGCTTAGTTCATCCATTTTCAAACCTCCTTGTTTTCTAATAAATGTCTTTATGATTGTGACCTTATTTCTGAATACAGTTTTGACTGCTTCCCACAGATCTTGATGCTTTCATTACCACTGACTTCCAAATAATTTGCAATTTTCATTTTTATTTTCTCCTTAACCCATGAATTATTTAGAATGATTTAAAAATATCCTAATGTATAAGTGTATTTTATTATTAATCTTTTTATTTTATTGCATTGTAGTCAGTAAATATGGCCTGTAGAAGATGACTTTTCCAAAAATTTATCAAGACAGTAAAATTCTATAAACATTCCACATGCTTCTGAAAAAGAACGTGTATTTTTTTAACTTCTGGATGCAAAGTTTTATTTCTATACACATTCCTTCATACACACTGTTTACATCCTCAAGCTTGTTAACATAGCCAGCACCTCTTTATTCTTAATTCTTTTTTATCTAGTGATCTTTTCATTTCTGTGAGTGGTGTATTAAAGTCTCCTGCTTTAATTATGGGATTGTCAACTTCTCTTTGTAATTTTTGTTTTATATATTTTAAAACTATATGTCTAGGTACAATTTATTATTTTCTGCCTCTATTATATCTTCCTGGTGAATGGCTCTTTTAATCAATATGAAATTTCCCTCTTTGTCCCCTTCACTTTCATCTGCTAATAACAATGCTTACTTCCTTTCTGTTAGTTATTTGCCTGGCATAGCATTTTCTACCCCTTTATATTGTCAACCTTCCTGTGTCATTTTATTTGAGCTGTTATTTTTTTTTTCAGTATCCATGGTAGAACCTCTGTGATTTAATAGGTGAATGTAATCTCTTCACATGTATTTTTACTACTGATTATGTTTGGACTTAAATCTGCCTTATTTTGTGTTTTGTATTTACCTTTATTTCTCTTTTTTTCTGGACTGATGAATCATTTTCCTTTTTCACTATTTTCTCTATTGATTTGAACTTAAAACTTGAAAAGGAGGAAGGAGACTCGGAGAGGTGAAGTGTTTAGTTCAAAGTCCCATACTTAAGTGTGACAGTTTAGTGGTGTGGTGACTTTAAATGACTTTGCCAGGATTAAAGCCCAGTTCTAATTGACTTCAGTCAACTGTCTCAGATCCTTTCTGGAATGAGGCAGGGTATAAATAAATAAAGTCAAAATTTTCCCTCTTTCTAATTCAGATAATAACCACTAACCTTTATTGAGAGCTGACTATGTGCCAGGCACTATTCAAAGGGCTCCCCATTTTGTACATCTCATTGTCATCAGTTTGAACAGGGAAGAAGCACAGTGTATCTGTGAGTTATGCTGGGCAAGACTGCCCCCTGCCCAGTATTGGAGGCATCCACCTCTTCTACATGGATATAACAGCCAAGGTGAACACTCACTTTCCCAAATGCATGAGGTAGTCCACCAATCTCTGCCTGTGGAATCATTCATTTTCCCATTTAACCAACAATCATTGAACACCTACTATGTACTATGCATTAGTTTCTGCCCTCTTGGAGCTTATAATCTAGTGAGGAAGGCAGATAATAAACAAGAAAACAAAAAAAAAGAAAATTAAGTTTTCAGATAGAAATAAGTTCTCTAAAAAAATGGAGTAGAGTACTTTGAGCAACCACAACATGGCAGCTACTTTAGATAAGATAGATAAAGCTATCTATAGGCAGAGGTCTGTCCATATCTACACAAGGCTATAGTTCATCCATGTATCTCACTGTCTATAGTAAGAGGTATTCAGAGAAGGCCTCTCTGAAGAGAGAATAATGAAAAGGAACAAGCCATGTGGCCATGGGAGTAAGCATTCCAGGCAGAGGAAACAGGACTTGAGGTAGACTTTGGTGTGTTTAAGGTGAAGCAAAAAGGCCAGTGTGGTTGAGGGAAAGTGGATGAGCAGAGGACCTAGTGGGAGATAAACTCAGAAAGGTGGTTAGTGACAAGGTTAAGCATGGCCTCACTGGCCATGGTTATGAGTTGATTTTGCTCTAATTATGATAGGAAGCGATAGGGGGGCTTTGTTTTTGCTGCTGCTTTTTGTTGTTTTTATTTTATAATATTTTATTTTATTTTATTTTATTTTATTTTATTTTATTTTATTTTATTTTATTTTATTTTATTTTATTTTATTTTATTTTATTTTAAATCATAAACATTTTCAAACATAAAACAAATGAAGGGGAATCATATAATGAACCTCCATGTACCTATCACCCAGCTTCACAAATGAACATATGACTAGCCTGGCTGGTTTGGCTCAGCTGGTTGAAAGGTCATCCTGTAACTGAACGGTTGTGGGTTCGATTCCTGGTCAGGGCACACACCTAGATTGCGGGTTTGACCCCTGGTCCAGGTGTATGCAATCCCCAGTACAGGCACAGAAGTCAACCAATCGATGCTTCTCTCTCACATAGATGTTTCTCTCTCTTCCTTACTCTCTCTCACTAAAAGCAATAAAAAGAATGTCCTCAGGTGAAGACTTAAAAATAAAGGATTAACACATGATGAATCTCATTCCCTCTGTACCCTCCAGTCCTCCCATACACACTGAATTTTTAAATATAATCCAGATATCATATCCTTTCATCCATACACTCTTTATATATAGCTCCAAATATGAGGACTCTTAATTTTTTAACATAACCACAAACATTGGAGGAATTTATACATGTGAGTGGTGTGGTCTTATTTGCATTTAAAAGATCACTGTGGCTACTTATGGAGAAGAGATTATAGGCGCTCAAGGGTGGCAGTGAGGAGATTGGTTAGGCTATGGCAGTGGCCCAGGACACAGATGGTGATGGTTGGGACCAGGAGCAGCACTGGAGATGGAGACAAATCAGGATACTCTAGATAGAAGCCCATAAAGCTAAGAAACCTTGTAATTACAAGATTCTAAGGGAGCTCCTACTCCAAGACCACAGTCACCTTTGTCAGCATTATCCAAATACTTTGAAGAGGATGGCCTCAGTGTACTGAACTCTGGGGTGGCTGAGGGTGGCTCCTATGCAGGTCACCCAAACCACCTGCACTGAGGGATAAATAAGCACACTGCCCAAATATATCTCAACTTCATAGTTTTGAAGTACATGCAGGATACTGGTCACGACATAGTAGAACACTCGTAGTACTGCTAGTATATCCAAACCATGATACCTGACCTGGTCATCCAGGGTCCTACTTACTTGTGAGGCTGCTGAAAACCTGCTGAAATCACTGCTCCTGAAACCCTAAGCCAGGATGAAGCACCCCCTCTACCCCTGGATCACCACTTGCCAGACCAGCCCATAGCACTTTAGCCACAGAAAGTCCTAGCTGTGGTCAGAGGGAAAGGACAAGTACAAGTTGGAAAAGTGGAATTGACTGTAAGATTTTTCTTGGGCATTAGACAAGGCCATAAGATGGCATGGGAGACAGGAGGAGGATGTGAAACAAATCACAAGTTGGACGCTAAGAAATCCAATAACAGGTTGGGAAGCAGAGAAGACACTGCATCAGTGAAAATGTTTCAGGGTATAGGCTGAAGATCATTCAGGAGTGTCAGAAGCCAGCTCCAGCTACGTGGTTTTAGGTTTGGGTGAAGGTGGGGTTGGTTGATACTAGGAATCCCATAAGACAGGATAAAACAATGGCAGATATTCCTCCACTTGTCTTCCCCTTTTGGGGTTACAGATGAAGGTGCATCTCTCTTGAGACCTTCAGCTTCCTGAATATGAAGACCCCTCTGAACTTAGTGCCTATAATCTCTTCTCCAGGAGAAAAGATGTGAACAGTTGTGGGGTCAGTGTTGTGCAGTCATGACTTCTAGGTCTTGATTGTCCTAGATGACTGTTAGCTTACTATTTGAAGGGTGGGTAAAGCCTCTCCTATTTTCTCCAGAGATTTCTGTCAATAACAGTTCAGAACATGCATGCCTCTGGACTTGGACATAGAGGATCCCCATTTCTTATAGACCTGGGCCTTGGAAAAGAGGAAATGATCCTGTCCCTCCCATTCCCAGGAAGAGGAAGCTTCCTGAGCTTATGTTCCAAGAATATCTCCCCAGAAGCCACATAGTTGGCTAGCACTTCAGCTACTGGCAGAGTAGGCTGGACAGCTGCCTAAAAGGCCCACACTAAGTGCTGACAACAGTAGATCAAGGTGAAAGCCACTGCCCTACAATGCGGAAGATGGGGAATGAGTGACCACAAAAATCAGCAACTTATCCTGAGCCTACTTGTGGCCTCTGGACAAGTTCACATGTAACAGGCCTCTTAGCAGAATTCATGATGGTGATGGCAGGGATGATGATGATGATGTGTTGCTCACCATTTATTGAGCACTTATCATGTGCCAGACACTACCCTAGGTGCTTTATATCTATTTTCTCACTTAATCATTATTATCCTCATTTTACAACCAAGGAAACCAAAACTCAGAAGGGTTAAGTAATTTGAAGGTTTAAGTAATAGTAGCTGAGCCCAAATTCAAATGCATGTAATCTGACCCCAGAGCCTAAACACTTAACTTCTTTGCTATGTTGCCCATAGAAGATGTCCATTCATAATACAACCAGTTTGGGGCAGGGAATTGGTAAAGTCTGGACTAGATATCTGTAGATAAAACTGCATGACATTCTGTAATATACTATGCCCCACATTGGCAAGCAAGCTCTAAATATGAAAATGGAGCAGTTATGAAGGTAGAATGGAGTTAGAGCAGGCCCACAAATCCAAATCTCCCATAGTACAGATTTGATGAGGCTTCTCCCAACACACATGCTTGGATGTACTTAGTAGATGATATGTTCACCCAAATACAGGAACTCTTTTTAACTGTGCGAAGGGCCCAAATAACAGCCTTAGCCATGCTATAAAATAGTTGTGGCATCTGGTTCATATTCTAGCCATATACACTGGGTACTCGTTTGATGAGATATCTCACTTCCCAACACCTCAGACTGACAGTTCATTGCATAGGAGCCCTGTCATAACCTTCTACAAGTTTTCACCAAGTGAGTGGCATCATTCTAGAGAGAGCTTAGGCAAGACTGTAGGATTGCAAGGCAAAGAGGCCAACTGGCCCCACCTTGGCTCTAAGTGTCAGGTCACTTCAGTTAGGGATTGGTATACCCCCTCTTCAAAGCTTCCAGGAACCCAGCATAACCACCATGCAGGGGAAGCTTTCTTGATGATGCTCATGGAAAAACCCTTTTGTCCTCTCTTGTCAGGCTAGAAATCCTTTAGCTTTATCCCAAACTGTAAAACAGTATATAGCTACATCACAAATCTAGGAGGGACATCACCCATATGACTATTCTCATGGAGGTTAGTGTGGCTGCAGATAAGAATAGCCATTCTAAGTGATTGGTAGTCTTCACTTCTCATTCCACCCTGAAGTTTCCTGAAGATTCTCAAACTAACTTGGTCAGAAGTACACAATCCACCTTCTACTGTTAACCCCAGAATATTATCACATGCTCTTTCACTGACTTTGGCAGGCACATGGGCCAATTTATTTGCCTCTAAAGTATCTGAGATACTGACCAAAGACACAGCCTTCCAGAGCAATAGAACATCTCAGCACAGGACAAGAGATAGAAGAATTATGTTTGCACTGAGATTCTGACACATTGATGTGCCAGGGCCAATATTTCAATAAGACAGCATGTTAATCATAAATGCTGCTTACCAGTTATTTCTGGCTTTCCTCTTTCAGGTACATAGAAGAATTGTGCTTCTCCAACCCCTTTGAGGTAAGGCATGGCCATGTGAGTTACTTTGGCCAATGAAATATTGTAGAATTGACATAGGTCCATTTCTGGGTAGAAATTTTTAAAAACATGTTATTTCTAAATAAATAAACTGCCAGCCTGCAAATCAAAGGGTCCCAGTCTAGGGCACATGCCTGGATTGCAGGCCAGGTCCCCAATAGGGGGCGTGCAAAAGGCAACCACACATTGATGCTTCCTTCCCTCTCTTTCCCCTTCCCTTCCCCTCTCTCAAAACTAAATAAATAAAATCTTAAAAAAAAAAACCTTGAACATCCAACTGACATTTCCTTTCAGACTTAAAACTTACAAAGATTATTTTTTTCTCTCCCAAGAGGTTGAAAACATATTTGAAAAGAAGGCGGTTATGATGATATCATTTCAGGGAATATGTAATTAAATTGACAATCAATTGTGACCATGATCCAAAATTTATTAAGCACCCACATTATCCTGTATGTTACATAAATACACACCCACTACATCATGCATATCTTTTCTTTCTATTGACAAGAACTCTGCATGTGTGTTTCTGTAGGCAAATACAAAAAAGTAGATGCAATCAATACTATTTCTCAAACTATGCACATAGAAAAAAATGATATTTAAATGCTCTCTAGCAAAGGCTACTGTATTTTGAGAAAATGACCATTAATCTCACAATTCACCCAAATCTGTCATCTAGATTAGTAGCCTCCAAAGAGGGTTGAATGAACAAGAGAATATTGACATAACATTTAGTGGAAAGCAGGAAAAATAGTATTTGTAATCATTTTTACCAAAAGAGAGAAATTAAGCTTTGCCAATATTCAACATATGGACCTGAACTTAACTTTTTTATTCCTTATATCAGGTGGCCACACATTATAGCATAGATTATGTAAGCTGAAAAAAACTTTAGTTTCATTCAGATAAGGACTTAGACCCTCACCAATTCACTTTTTAAAAATCTGCTGTACCAACTTTTAAAATTGAGATATAATTTGCATATATTATGTTAGTTTCAGGCATACAACATAATGAGTTGATATTTGTATATATTGTGAAATGATCACCACAATAAATCCAATAGCTATCATCATACATAGAAAAAGGTTTTTTCTCATAATGAGAATTTTTAAGATTTACTCTTAGCAACTTGTAAATGTGCAATACATCAATATTAATAATAGTCACTATGCTGTATATTACATCTCCATGATTCATTTATTTTATAACTGGAAATTTGTAACTTTTAACTCTCTTCACCTATTTTGCCCACTCCCCAACCCTACCTCTGGCAAGCACCAATCTGTTCTTTTTATTTATGAGCTTGATATACAGTGTCCAGCAGAAGTAACATCATTGAGAGTAGTTGGCAGGGTACATGAATGTATCACATGAGATGAATAGCAATTTGAACATTTTACCTAAAATGTCATATGGTGTGCTTGAGTGTGATATTTTATGCTACAGAACTACATGCTTATGATTTTGTAATAAAATATTTTATGTAATAAAAAAGGGGTGTTATTTGTGCCGGACCCTGTATATATATAAATTCCTCATATAAATGAGGTAATATGGTATTTGTCTTTCTCTGATTTATTTCACTTAGCATAATACCCTCAAGATCCATCCATGTTATCACAAATGGCAAGATTTCATTCTTTTATACAGCTGAATAGTATTCCATTATATATATTATATGTAACCTATACTATTATATATTAATATGTAAAAATGTTCTTTATCCATTCATCTATCAGTGGACATTTAGGTTGCTTTCACTTATTGATTATTATAAATAATGCTACAAAAAACATGAGGGTGCATGTATCTTCTTTTGTACATTTTATTCACATTTATTTTTTGCTTTTAGCATGCTCACAGAAAATTAGAAGCCCTTAAGCAGGAATTTAATGGCAATGTTTGTAAGCAAAGTTATATTCCATCTCTAAGTTAACATATAACTTTTTAAGATAGTGTTTTCACCCCTTTACATAAAAACCTAGAAGTGGAATTGCAGGATCACATGGTAGTTCTATTTTTAATATTCTGAGGAACTGTCATTTTATTTTGTATAATGTCAGCACCACTTCATATTCCTAGCAATAGAAAACAAGGATTCTCTTTTTTCCAGATCCTCATCAACACTTGTTATCTCTTGTCTTTTTGATATAACCATTATAACAGATGTGAGGTGATATCTCATTGTGGCTTTGATTTCCATCTTATTAATGATAAATAATAACATCTGTAAAAGAAGACATTTGTATATCTTCTTTGGAAAAAAATGACTCTTCAGATTTTCTGCCCTTTTTTTATTTGGATGGTTTAGGGATTTTTTTTTTTTTTTGCTGTTAAGTTGTATGAGGTTTTAAAAATATATTTTTAAATATAAGCCCCTTATCAGATATATGATTTGCAAATATTTCCTTTCATTCAGTAAGTTGCTTTTCCATTTTGTTAATCATTTCCCTTTCTGTGTAGAAGTTTTTTAGTTTGATATGGTACCACTTGTTTATTTTTGTTTTTGTCGCCTTTGCTTTTAGTGACAGATTTGTAAAAATCATCACCAGGAGCTATGTCAAGGAGCTTTCCAACTGTGTTTACTCCTGGGAGTTTTATTTATGGTTTCAGGTCTTACATTCAAGTATTTAATCCATTTTGAGTTAATTTTTGTGTATATTGTAAAACAGTTTTTTTCAGTTTTTTTCTTTTGCATGTTGCTGCCTAGTTTTTCCAACACCACTTATTGAAAAAAACTATTATTTCTGTATTGGATATTTTTGGCTCTTCTGTCATACATTTACTGACCATATATGCATGAATTTATTTGTAGGCTTTCTGTTTTGTTCCACTAATCTATGTGTCTATTTTTATGCCAATTCCATACTGTTTTAATTACTATAGCTTTGTGATAAAGTTTAAAATCAGGGATTGTGCTACCTCCAACTTTGTTCTTCTTTCTCAAGATAGCTTTTGCTATTCAGGGTCTTTTGTGGTTCCATATAAATGTTAGGACTGTTTATTCTATTTTGTAAAAAAAAAAAAACTTTGAAATTTTAATGGGGTTAATGGGGATTACATTGAATTCGTATATTGCTTTAGGTAGTGTGGACATTATAACAAGATTAATTCCTCCAACCCATCAGCATGGAATAGCTTTTCCTTTAGTTATATCTTCTTCAATTTCTTTCATTAATGTCTTATGGCCTTCCGTGTACCTACAGCTATCAGTTTATTGCTTCTTTGGTTAAATATATTCCTGAGTTCTTTATTTAAAGTTCATCTTCTCACCTCTGAATTAATACTTCTAACTTCAAATAAGATATATTAACTGAAATTTAGGTAACAAGAATAAGACCTAATAATTTATTATGTTACTAACCCTTTGAGATAATGCTGATTGTAGTAAACATATTAACAAAGCCTAGTTAAGGGGCATTTTATTCTTTTTGATGAATTGTAAGTGGGATTGTTTTCTTAATTTTTCTGATAGTTTATAGTTAGTGTATAGAAATACAACAGATTTCTGTATATTGATTTTGTATCCTGCAACTTTATTGAATTTATTTATTAGTTTTAACAGTTTTTTGGTGGAGTCTTTAGGACAGTCTAGATATAGTATCACATCATCTGCAAATAATGACAGTTTTACTTGTTCTTTTCCAATTTGAATGTCCTTTTCTTCTTACCTTATTGCTTGGATAGGACTTACAATAAAAGTGGCAAGAGTGGGCATCCTTATCTTGTTACCGATGTCAAAGAGAAAGCTTTCAACTTTTCACAATTGAGTAATAATGTTGCCTGTGGACTTACCATATATGGCCTTTATTATGCTGAGGTACAGTCTCTCTCTACCCACTGTGTTGATACATTTTATCATAAATGGCCATTGAATTTTTTCAGATGCTTTTTATACATCAATTGAGATGATCACAAGGTTTTTATCCTTCATTTTGTTTATGTGATGTATCACATTGATTGATTCGTGGATGTTGAACTATCCCTGCATGCCTATAATAAATCTCACTTTTTCATGGTATATGATCCTTTTAACATATTGTTGAATTTGGCTTGCTAATATTTTCTTGAGGATTTTTGCATCTATGTTCATCAGTGACATTAGCATGTAATTTTCTTTTCTTGTGGTGCCATGGTATGGGTCTCTTTGGATTCACCATATTTAGAACTCTATCGATTTCCTGGATCTGGATGTCTGTTTCTTTCCCCAGGTAAGGGAAGTTTTCAGGCATTAGTTCTTCAAATAAATTTTACCCCCCCACACACACTTTTTCTGAGAGTCCTATAATGTAAATGTTAGTCCACTTAATGTTATACTATAAGTTCCTTTAGCTATCTTCATTTTTAAAAAAAATCTTTTTATTTGTTTGTTTGTTTGTTTTTACTACTCTGATTGGGTGAGTTTTGATGTCCTGTCTTTGAGCTCACTGATTCTTTCTTCTGCTTCATCTAGTCTGCAGTTGAACCCCTGTAGTATATATTTTTAGCTCACCTACTGTAGTCTTTAGTTCCGTGACTTCTGTTTGGAACTTCCTTATATTTTCTACCTTTTTGTTTAAGTTCTCACTGTGTTCAGTCATTCTCCTCCCAAGTTCAGTGAGCATCCTTATGACTATTACTTTGAACTCTTAATCAGATAAATTACTTATTTCCATTACATTAAGTCTTCTTCTGAGATTTTTATTTTGTTCTTTTATTTGGAACATATTCCTATGTTTCTTCATTTTGCTTGACTTTCTGTGTTGATTTCCATGCATTAGATAAAACAACCACCTCTCCCAGTCTTGGTCTTGTATAGGAGATGAAGCTTTTATTCAAACCTCCCCTAGTTCTTGGTTGTCTCTCAAACATTCATGATTGTCCAAGCAGCTTATTTTATTTTTAACAGCTACCAGTAGTTGAGGGTGTGCCAAGACCAGAAGTGTCCCAAAGGTGAGAATTTCAGACAGATTCTAGGTTCAGGCTCATTGGAAGTCAGACCCTCAGGTAACAGCTTTTAAAGAATGCAAATATATGCAGTTCGATAGGACTGCAAGAATAAAGCCTGCTGGCCCCCAGAGCCAGACAGTTTGGAGCTGTTCCCTGGGAAGCAGCCACAAAAGCTTGAGCTCCAGATGAGAGTACAAGATCCTTTCTGAAGGATACTGGTGTGGCAGAGGGAGAGCACAAAGATAGCACCCACAAGCCTATGTTCCTTGAGATCATGTCGATAGCCTCTAGAGATATACCAAACTGGAAGTTTGCTCCTAAGGCCAAAGTTCCAGAACTAGTAAGTAAGCCTCTTTCACAGAAAAGCTGATGTTGTGTTTAAGTTTGCCATCTGTACAGTGTCCCAAGGGTTGTGGCCTGCCAACAAATGTCTCTCCAACTGTTATAGTACTGTGGGACCCAGGACTGCAAGACTCCTGGCCACCAGAGACAGGTGATCAAGAGGTGTCCCCTGGGTGGCATCTCTAAAAACCAGGGCACCAAATGTAAAAACTGGGGCATGAGACATATATAAGTGTTCCCCTTCTAGAGAATCTGGCACTCTGGAGTGTAGCAGTAGGAGAGCAGAAAAATAGTGCCTGCCCTCCATGTCTCAAGAAAAGATTACAATTAGCCTTGGGTATGTGTTTAATTAGTAGCCTGCCCCTCTAGCTGCAGCTGTGATGATAAATTAATAGGCCTCCATCCAGAAAGACTCATCTCCTAGGCCTGTTTCTTCTTGGTGTGCCCTTGAGGTGGTGGCTGTTTAAGAACTCTTTCTTCATTGGTTATAGTCCTGTAGGAGCTGAAGGCATAAGCCCTGCTGGTCTCCAAAGCCAGGTGATATAGAGGCTTCCCCTGGGAGAAACCTCAAAAGTCAGGGTGCCAGAGAAGGGTATAAGCTCCTTTCTGTAAGATACTGGTGAGCTGGTAGAAGGCCGAGGGAGAGCACAACAATTACACTCACTGACCTCCATCCCTAAGAGACCCTCCATAGAGCCCTCAGGCCAAAGCTCCTGCCCGAGAAAATACGGCTCTTTCTCAGATAGATTGGGAGTGTATTTCAGTCTTCTATCTGGACAGTGTCCTGGGAGTAGCCATATGCCTCAGGAATTGAAGGATACTGAGAAGGATCCTTCTGTATGCAGTTGAAGGATACCCCAACTTCTCACTGACACCTCAGATCTTTGGGTAAAGGAAAAGAATAGGAAAATATGATTTTGGTAGAATTACCTAGCCTCAACATGATGACTGTAAGTAACCTCTGCCTGTTTTCATTAACCTCAACTTTTGGAGCCAGCACAGGGTTAATCATAAAGCTGGACCTAGGAAATATTTGTGAATATAGGAAGATGCTGAGTGGAAAATAACCTTCCAGTTAACTTTGAGGGCCTTGTGCCTTCAAATCAGCTTGAATAACCTATGGAGCATATGGTGGTCCTTAACACTCTAACCCTCATATTCTCCATTTCAACATTACCCAATTTTCTTCTATTCTGACTTTGTCTCCCATTTCCAATCTTGCTTACTCTATGGGCTTGACTTCCCTGATGTTTTACTTTTTGTTTTGCTTGTTTGTTTGTCTTGGGTTTTTTCTTTTTGCATTTACTCCTTTGCTTTTGCCACTCCTGGGCACCAAAACATAACAGCAGCAATAACCATATATTTCATTATTGAGCACCTGTATGTGCTAGGCATTATTTTAATCATCACCCGATTTAATTCTCACAATAACACTGAGAGTAAGTACAGGTATCCTCCACTTTCCAAAAGTTTGCATTACGGACTTTTGCTTTTATGGGGGGGGGGGGAAGCTTTCACTAACTGAAAGGAATCCCAAGAGGATTTTTGCTTTTATGAATAAAGGTATTACCATACTAATGTATGTCTTCCATAAAAGAAATGTGAGTTAATACAAACTTTTGACAAGCAGGAAATACTCTTTGCTTTGCACCATTTCAGCTTACTAAACATTTCACAGGAATACTCTACTTTCGAATGGTGGGGGAAAGCTGTATTGTTTGAGTTTCCATTTTATGGATGATAAAAAATGAGGCTCAGAGAGATCAAGTCAGCTAGTAAATGACAGTTTCAGGATTCCAACCAACTATCTCCCATGTTTACCTAACACATACGGCATGTTTTACTACCTTCATAATCACCTAGCTCTGGCCTTTGGAACTTAAACTATGACAGCTACCCAACCAATGCCTGGCTTGCCAAAGGGACCCATCTCAGCCCTCACTAAAGGATCACAGACCACAGAAACTTTGGACAGTTTGAATAATTAACATTGCCCTTTGCAACAACTTCTAGATTGCTTTCCTCAGCCCTCCTGAACCAAGGGGCAATAGAAAAGCTGGATCATGTTCCCATTTACTCTCCATACCTCACCCTCAAAAAGCCCCCAACCTGGGAAAGCCCAGGCCATCTCCGGCAGCCACACCTCTGAGGCAACCCAATTATATACCTAAAAGGCCAAAGATCCTTTTCCCGTGCTTGGGCTTCTCAGCCAGCTCCCCAAACTGTCCAGGAAGTATTTAGGGAAATTTGGGCTCAGTGATACTGCACGGGCTCACATCCCATCTCTGTTTTTCCAGGCCGTTTCTTTGATTTACACCCTGAGATGGCCTTCACAGTAGTGACAAGAGAAGCATCCTATCACAAGAGACCCTGTACTGGTGTAGAGTACTTTCACTCTGGTGCTTGTTTTACTAGGAAGCTGACTGCAGCCAAGATAAATGCCATAGGATGGGACCAAAAACTGCTCACCAACACAGCTGCTTCAGTTGCCTACAAGCCTTACCTCAAGAGGGCTCTGGACAATCCCTGATCACAGGATCATCAACCCACATCAGTACAGTTAGTCCCCTTCCTTGGATATGTCAGTCACAGATCACCACATGGTAGTGAGCTCCTCCTTCCTGAGATACTGTGGCCCCAAAGACACAGCAGGAGCTATGTGCCAAGATAAAGGATCATAACTAGGCAGATGCATACATTGTCAGGATATGGTCCACAGCCTCCCAGAATATCTTCCAAAGATTAGAATAAAAGGAAAAAGGTGCTGCTCGACCAGAAGACCACAGCCCATCCTACCAAGAGAAGCCTTTAGACATAACCATTATATAGCCCTAGCAGGTCACTGAGGTTCATTCTAGTTGTGCCTCTCAAGACTTCTGGTGGCCATGGATCAGACTTGTACTTTACAGAACACTGATATCCATGGGAGTCTACACATCCAGGAGGCCACTGGGGCTATTTAATTTCCATTGAGACCACTGCAACCCCTTCCAAAATGAGACACTTGCTTTGTGATCTGCATTGAGTCTAACCTCCCTCCCAGGGCCACAGGGCCTTATGATCTAGATCTTCATCTACCCCAGCAACTTCTGCTTTGTGAAGCAGGAATTTTAATTTTGTCTCTCAGGTTTGTAGGTTTGATAGTCTTCAGTGCCCTCTCTGTACACATTAGATTATTCATCACCCACCAGCCACAAACCAGAGTATTTACTGAATCCAAAAGAAGCACCATAGAAGGGTACCTCCTGGTGTAGACATTACAACCACCATGGAGGCTCCACCTACCTCCTTACCACAAAGCCAGTCTTTAAGAATGTCTTGTCCCTTTCCACCCAGAGCATGTCCTGGTCTTCTAATTACAGGCTGCATCACTCTCTACTTCTTCAAACCACAGAGTACCATCATAGCCACAGACCACCCAGGAAAACCTAACAAAAATTCCATGTAATACATCAGGAAACTATACCAGGCTTATGGTAACAAGCATCAAACACCAGCCAAGGCTCTGCTTGTGGGAGACAGCATATCCATTCAAAAACTAAAAAAGAGGCCCTCTATAACACTCTATCAGAACTGGCTTCTTGAAAAGCAGTCACCATGCAAGTCCCACATCTGGGCATGTCTTCTGGCACTACACTGTACCTACTACATTTTTGGAGATAGTCCCTTTAATGATATATGAACAGTCAGGCTGTGGTAGTCCAAGATGGGGGTCAAAGAAAAACTTCCCTAACCACCTGATAGGATTATGCTTCTGTGGAGGCCCCAAGAGTGGCCTTTACTATTCTTAAGAAACCCCAACAAAGAAGGGCAGTTTAGCTGGAAAGCAGTAGCTATAAATTTGTAAGTGTGCTCTGAAACCCCCAATATCCTCACATCATTCAAAGTTGAAATCCATCCATCTACAGTCTCCCTATCCACAGAATAACAACTCAGAATATTCAGAGGAGGCAGTTCAGGCAGTGTAACAAGATGTGAATGTAGCTTATCACCTTTAGTCTAGGAGGCCATTGGAGATACATTTTGCCTTCTGATTGAAATGTTTAATCTATTCATTTAATGTTATAATTAGTATCATAGGATTAATATCTATCATCTTGCTATTTGTTTTCTATGTATTATATCTTTTTTGTTCCCCTGTTCTTCCATTAGTGCCTTCTTTTGTATTAAATATATGTTTTCTAATGTACCATTTAAATTTATTATTGTTATTATTTTATTCTATTTTTAGTCACTTAATGATTGCTCTAGAATTATAATATGCATCTTAATTTAAAACAATCTACTTTTTAAAAGATTTTTTATTTACTTATTTTTAGAGAGAGGGGAAGGGAAGGATAAAAAGAAGGAGAGAAACAATAATGTGTAGTTGCCTCTCATGCACCCCACTACTGGGGACCCAGCCTACCCAAGCATGTGCCCTGACTGGAAATGGAACCAGCAACCCTTTGCTTCACAGGCCCATGCTCACCCACTGAGCTACTCTAGACAGGGCATAAAACAATCTACTTTAAATTAATACTAACTTAATTCCAGTAAATATAAAAACTGTGTATTCCAAAAGAGTTCCCATGTACCACCTATTTTTTGCTATTCTTGTCATTCTTCTTCATTCATAATAATTCCACTAACAGTTTTGTAGTTATTTTATCCATTCACATTTTAATTAGTAAAAAATAAAATTATATATTTTTATACTGGTATTTATATTTATTTATGCAATTACCTTTACTGGAGCTCTTTGATTGGATCCAAGTTACTATATGATGTTTTTTCTTTTCATCTTGAAGGACTCCCTATTTTTTGCAGTGCATACCTATTGGCGATGAACCTTCCCAGTCTTTGTTTATCCCGAAATAGATCTATCTGTCATTTCTGAAGAATAATTCTGCAGAATATATAATTCTTGATTGACAGTCTTTTTCTTTTAAGACTTTAAATATGCCATCACACTGTCTTCTGGCATCCTTTGTTTTTGATGAAAAGTCAGGAATCCCTAGTATGTGATTAGTCATTTTTCTCTTGCTGCTATCAAGGTTTTTTCCTTGGCTTTCATCATGTAATTATGATGTGCTTAGGTGTGGCTCTCTCTGTGTTTTTTATCTTTGGAGATCATTGACTTTCTTGAATATGTAGATTAGCATTTATTATCAAATTTGAGAAGTTTTTGAGATATTATTCTTCAAATATTTTCTGCTATTTTCTCTTTTCCCCTTCCTTCAGAGATTCCCATTATGCACATGTTGGTATCCTTGGTGGTGCCACCCAGGTCCTTTAGGCTTTGTTCATGTTTAGTTGCTCTGTTATCTTTCTGTAGATAACAGAGTAGATAATCTCAACTGACCTATGTTAAAGCTTACCAATTCTTTCTTCTGCCAGTTCAAATCTGTTGTTGAGCCTCTCTGGTGAATTTTTCATTCAAATTAGTGTATTTTTCAGCTCCAGAACTTATATTTGGCTCTTTTTAAATCACTAATGTATCTTTATTGACACTGTATTTGCTGAAACATCATTCTCCCACTTTAATTCTTTAAGCATGTTTCCTTTAATTGTTTGAATATATTTATAATACCTAATTTAAAGTCTGTCTAGTAAGCCCAATGTCAGGGCTCATTCAGAGAGTTTCTAGTGACTGCTGTTTTTCTTGTATACGTGCCATACTTTCCTGCATGTCTGCATACTTTTTTGCATGTCTAATTTTTTTTTTGAAAACTGGGCTTTAAGATAATATATGGTAACAACTTTAATATCAGATTCCCCTTCCCTATACAATTTGTTATTATTGCTCATTTAAAAAAAATTATTATTGTTATTGTTGTAGGTGTTATTGCTACTTATTTGTTTCATGACATTCCTGAGTTATTTCTATAGATTTTGTATTCCCTGTGTTATGGGGACCCTGAGTTCTCTGATAATTTTTTTAAAGTTTTTAAAATTTATTTTAAACCTAGTTTCCTAGAGATCACACACGGATTTATAGTCAGCCAATGATCAGTCAGAAGATTTCCTTAAATGCCTTGAGCAAATAAGTTTTCCACTCTTTACCAAGAAAGCCCATGTCTGAAAGCATGCCTTCAAACTTCAGGCAGTTTACAAGTCAGCCTTACCTTTCACTTTCTAATTGCCAAGACCAGACATTTGTGCAACTTGGGCCTTCTACTTTTCCAATAGTTTTCTGAATATATGCATAGTCTTCTAAATTCCCGAGGATTTTTTTCAAGGTTCCCTATAGTCATCTAGTTTAAAAGATCTTTTTAAATTTTAACCAGGCAGCTGAAAAATTACCAGCAAATTGCTATTGCTTTGTGGTAACACCATGGGGATAGGACTTTGGTCACAGACCTATGCTCAGAGTCAAATCAAATAGCCACAATACCTTATGAATGGAGATTTTTCCAGAGAGCAGGTAATTTGGTCAAAATATTAACTATGCTCTGGGCATGGTGCTTTTAAGGGAGCTGCAAAAGAGATCAGCCCTGTCCATTGGCTGACAGGCTGCTAGCTTTTTATAGCTACCATACCTCAGAGCTGGATACTTATTCTGTCCCACGTTAATCTATTCAGCAATTCCCACACCAATTCTATACAATTTTAATCAACATACCTCTTCAATACACTACAATTTTTCTTTCAAGTAGTGCTTTTAGTCATATATTAAAACATCTGAAATGCAATACTGTAGTTATTTATTTCTAAGTAGTTTACATATTTCTGTCAGTTTGCATCTTTAACTCAAGAGTTACTTAGTTTTCTAACTTCCAGATATATATTTTTTCTGTTTTTTTTGTATTTTTGTTTATTTCAGAACACTGAAGATATTTCTTAACAGTCTTCTCACATCCAGTATCATCAACTAGAAGTCAAGTGTCATTCTTAGTCTCATTTCTTTTTTAAAAATATATTTTATTGATTATGCTATTACAGTTGTCCCATTACCCCCCTTCATTCCCCTCCACCCTGCACACCCTCTCCCACCCACATTCCCTCCCTTTAGTTCATGTCCATGTGTCATAAGTTCTTTGGCTTCTACATTTCCCATACTATTCTTACCCTCCCCCTGTCTATTTTCTACCTACCATCTATGCTACTTATTCTCTGTACCTTCCCCCCCCTCCTCCCACTCCCCTGTTGCTAACCCTCCATGTGATCTCCATTTCTGTGGATCTGTTCCTGTTCTAGTAGTTTGCTTAGTTTGTTTTGTTTTTTTGTTTTAGGTGTGGTTGTTAATAATTATGAGTTTGCTGTCATTTTACTATACATGTTTTTTACCTTCTTTTTCTTAGATAAGTCCCTTTAACATTCCATAAAATAAGGTCTTGATGATGATGAACTCCTTTAACTTGACCTTATCTGAGAAGCACTTTATCTGCCCTTCCATTCTAAATGAGAGCTTTGCTGGGTAGAGCAATCTTGGATGTAGGTCCTTGCCTTTCATGACCTGGAATACTTCTTTCCAGCCCCTTCTTGCCTGCAAGGTCTCTTTTGAGAAGTCAGCTGACAGTTTGATGGAAATTCCTTTGTAGGTGACTGTCTCCTTGTCTCTTGCTGCTTCTAGAATTCTGTCCTTCATTTTAACCTTGGCTAATGTAATTATGATGTGTGTTGGTGTGTTCCTCCTTGGGTCCAACTTCTTTGGGACTCTCTGAGCTTCCTGGACTTCCTGGAAGTCTATTTCCTTTGCCAGATTGGGGAAGTTCTCCTTTATTATTTGTTCAAATAACTTTTCCACTTGTTGCTCTTCTTCTTCTCCTTCTGGTGCCCCTATAATTCAGATGTTGGAATGTTTCAAGATGTCCTAGAGGTTCCTAAGCCTCTCCTCGGTTTTTTTTTTTTTGAATTCTCATTTCTTCATTTTTTTTCTGATTGTATGTTGTTTTCTTCCTTCTGGTCCACTCCATTGATGTGAGACCCAGCTTTCTTCCCATCACTATTGGTTCCGTGTGCATTTTCTGCATTTCACTTAGTGTAGCCTTCATTTTTTTCATCTAATTTGAGACCAAAATCAACCAGTTCTGTGAGCATCCTGATCACCAGTGTATTGAACTGTGCATCTGATAGGTTGGCTATCTCTCAGTCTCTTAAAAGTATTGGTTCTGGGGCTTTCATTTGTTCTTCTGTTTGAGCAATCTTTTTTTTTTTTTTTTGTCTTGTCACACCTGTTACATATGAGGGGCAGAGCCTTAGGTGTTCACCAGGGAACACCTAAGAGACTCCCACTGGGAGTCTCTCCCTGCGCCTCAATCCCCACAGGTGTTTTAAATCAGTGCCCTGAGGCTCTATTTTCTGTGCTAGGACCCTGGTACTGCCTGGTCAGCCAGCCGCCTTGTACGCAGTGCCTCACTTCACAATCGCTGCCTCATTGGGTCTGCCGGTTGCCACCCCTCGGCCGGGGTCTTCCAGCTGCCGTTTGCATGCCCAGGGTTTGCCCGCTTCAGTCTTGGGTACCTGGGATGCTTTATACGTGGGTCCCAATGCTCTTTGTGTTTCGACCCCTCTCCACCCCGCTGCCCAACTCTGCCCCTCCTACCAGTCTGGATGAATGTGTCTATTTTAACTCCTCAATTGTCGGACTTCCATATAGTTAAATTTTCTGTCAGTACTGGTTGTTATTCTGGTTCTAAATTGTTGTTGTCCCTGTCTTGGTTGTGCGAGGAGGCACAGTGTGTCTACCTACACCTCCATCTTGGCCAGAAGTCCTCAGTCTCATTTCTTTGTGGTCAATTTGTTTTGTTCTCTCTGGAACATATTAAGGTAATCTTATTTCTTTAAATTCTAAAAATACCATCATAGTATTTGTTTTAGACAATAACCTACCAGTAACTGGAGAAACATTCAAAAGAATAACTGGAGAGTTTAATGAAAGGTCAATTTGACTGGTTTAAGGGTAACAACAAGGAGTGGTGAAGCTCCTACGGACTAGAAACAGCAGGATAATGCTATCTACCATAGGCCTGAAGGGGCACAGGGAGAACTACAAGTTTTGAAACTGGTAAGAGCTATAGCTATGTCAGAGATGCTTCCTGCCAGGAGCTGTAGCATAACAAAGTCATTGTTAAACCATAGCCCACCTGGGAAAGTGCTAAGGGAATAATCATTCTGATCACCTTGATCCCTCTGCCCTTCAATCTCCTACCACTGCCTCTAACTGGCCAAACTCAAAAAAGAAGCCAGGTGGAAAGAGATCCTTGATGATACAAACACTACTGCTCAGCCTCCAGGTGCAGTTCTAAAGTCCTTTAGAACAATATGGAAAAGGATAATCTAATGGCACAAAGTGTGGGTCATTTTCATTCATCCCAGTCAGCAATCTGTACAACCCTTCAATCTGTATACTTTGTCATTCTTCAGTTAAGACAAGTTTTCCTTTGGCATTTCATTAAATGATCTCTTCACTCCAAGTTCTTTATTCTCTTTTGAAATTTGTATTAGATGTTAATCTAAAGTAATGGATCTATCATTTCCACCTCCTAATACTTCTTTTGAATTTTCCATATCTCTGTCTTTTTGTGATGCACTATATAGGGAAAGATTTTGGCCTTATCTTACAGCCTGCTAATTAACTCTTCACTTATGCCTTTTGTGCCACAAAGTACATTGACTTAGTTTTGGATATTTTTGCAATGATTTCTTCACTTTCCAAAATCTCTAAATTTTCTGTTTCATGAAATCCTATGTATGATTTATAAATGTAGTAACCTCCCTTAACACTCAGAGAATATTAATGATTTTTGTGTTATTCTGTTTGCTCTATGTTTGTTTCAGTGATGCTAATTCTGTTTGTTGAGGTTGGTGTCTCTCTTTCATGGTATTGATGTCCCTCAAATGCTTGATGTTTCCTCACTGCATGCTAAAGTGTCCATGGAATATGCATCTGTTTACTGCCTCCAGTGATTATGGGAGATGTGTGGGACATACTTCCAAGGCAAGATGTATCAGAGACTAAAATAAGACAAAAATGACTGTGATTACTGCTAGTATTGTTGCAGGAGTTCTAGCTAATGCAAAAGACAAGAAAAATGATTGAGATATAAAAAAGAAATTAAAATATACATTATTATTTGCAGAGGATATTATCGACCACATAATACACCTAAATGAAATAGTTCAGACAAGTTCAGGATCAGGATGAAGATTAAAGACATCACTGCATTGCTAAGGCCTGGGGTTCTATTTCCAGAAAGAAAGAAATCAAAATATTCCACCTTGTGTCTGCTTCTCTCCTACTGAAAGCAGCTATAAAACCTATACAGAATATATAGAACACATGTTTAAAAACTGAAAAGTGAATAGTACATGAATTGGGGGAACAAAACTGGAATTCAAAGCATTACTGAGGTGGTAGTAAGTTTACCATTTTTTTCTTTGGTCTCCCCCTACTTGGACTAAAGGTAGCCCCCAAATCAGAAATTGGTTTCAATGCAAACAGAGGTCTCCAGGAAAAGTCCTTTAGATCCAGCTTCAGGACTCATAAAAGGGTCTCCTGGAAGCCACAGTAATGAGAGTGGAAGCCTACAGTCAGTTAAACTGACAGAGAAGGACTTTCCTCCCTAATCAAAGGAACTGTGGCCCCAAAAGGTTGGAGTGAACCCACATTGCTTTTATTTCCCCTCTCTGTGAAGTTACCTTTGGGCTCCTCATACAGAAACAGTCACATGAAGTTTACGGCAGAAAAAGGTAAATAAAGCCATAGTTTTCTAACTAGAGGGCCAACAAGGGAAGCCCCAGTAACTTAAAAGTGCTAGAAAGATTTCATAAAGTTAGAAGCTCAGGAAAGTAATTCCATAATAGTGTCTATGAATTCCTGGGCCCACCCTCAACTGGGCATGTCTGAACACTATTTTAAATGACATGCCAAAGACACCAAAAAATATTAATAAAAATAGGCATGGCTATGTTAATATTAGAAAAAATAGACTTCAGAGCATAGGGATATAGCATGATGATTAGAGAGTCAACTCACCAAGAATACACAATCCTAAATGTGCATGCAGCTAACAACAGAACCTCAAAATATATGAAACAAAAACTGATATTTTAAAAGGCTAAAGGAGAAATAGGCGAATCCACAGTCATATTTTTAGGCCAGCATTCCTCCATCATTAATTGATAGAACTAGTAGACAGAAATTAGCAAGGATATAGCAGGCTGAACACCACCACCAACAAACTAAACCAAATTGATATTAATAAAATGCTCCACTCAGCAACAGCATAACACATTCTTTTCAAGTTCACATGGAATATTCACAGATATATACTGGGTCATAAAAAACCTTGTATCAGATTTCACTTCAGAAACAATGGAAGCAAGAAGAAAATACAGTGAAATATTTTAAATATTGAAAGAAAAAACCCACTGAGCTGGAATTCTATACTCAACGATATTATCCTTCAAAAATGAAGGAGAAATGCTTTCTCAGGCAAACAAAAACCAAGGGAATTTGCCACCTGTAGATCTGCCTTGAAAGAAGTATTAAGAGACTTCCAGTCTAGATGGAAGCATAGGTAGACATGCTTTGCCTCCTTGCTCAACCACAGGAAGAATTACAACTAAAGCTCTAAACAAATAACAACTAGAACTGTCAGAAAATCAAACTGTATGGAAGTCTGACAAGCAATAATTTAAAGAATCTACATTCATCCAGACAGGTAGCAGTGGCAGAGACAGGTAGAGAGGTGAGGAGATGCAATGTGGCACAGAGAGGTGGCAGAGGCAGTGGAAAGGTGGTCCCACATTCATGTGTGGTAGAAAAGAATTGGGAGAGATACCTTGAGAGTAAGTGATCCCAGCCCCAGGCCAGACTGCACAGCCCAGGGTTCTAGCACCAGGAAAATAAATCCCCATAACTTCTGGCTGTAAAAACCAGTGGGAGTTGGAGCAAGGGAAGAAATTGCTGGATTTTCAGGAGACTACTTAAAGGGACACACTGTCTTAGAATCTATGCAAACCCACCCACTCTGGGATCCAGCACCAGGGCAACAGCTGGAAGGGCGCTAGTAACACACCCTTCCAGGGAGTAGGTGAAGTGACTGGAAACAAGGTGAGTGCTAAGAAAACCTCCAGAAGCCAGGCAGTGGCACTCTTCCCTCTCTGAGCCCTCCCTCAACACAAAGCAACAAAGGGGTGAAGTGGGTTGCCCCACCCTGGTGATTACCTAAGGCTTCACCCCACACAATTTACAGGTGCCTTTCCTACAATAGGCCACACCAGTAAGACAGGGAGTCAAAGCAGCTCTACCTAATATACAGAAACAAACACAGGGAGGTTGCCAAATTGAGGAGATAAAGAAATATGGCTCAAATGAAAGAACAGAAAAATAAATAGAAAAAGAAATAAAGAAAATGGAGATAATCGACCTAGCAGATGCAGAGTTCAAAACATTATTGATCAGGATGCCGAAAGAACTCATTGAGTATGGCAACAACAGAAAGGAAGAAATGAAGGTTATACTAAGTGAAATAAAGAAATAATACACAGGGAACCAACAAAGAAGGGAAGGAAGCCAGGATTCAAATCAATAATTTGGAACATAAGGAAGAAATAAGCATTCAACCAAAACAGTAAGAAGAACAAGAATTCAAAAAAAAATGAGGATAGTGTCAGAAGCCTCTGGGACATCTCCAAACATACCAATATCCAAATCATAGGGATGCCAGAGGAGAAGAGGAAGAGCAAGAAATCAAAAACTTATTTGAAAAAATGATGAAAGAAAACTTCCCTCATTTGGCAAAGGAAATAGACATACAAATCCAGGAAGCACAGAGAGTCCCAAACAAATTGGACCCAAAGAGGGCCATACAAAGACATCATAATTAAAATACCAACAGTTAAAGATAAAGAGATAATCTTAGAAGCAGCAAGTCACCTACAAAGGAGTACCCATTAGACTATTAGCTGATTTCTCAAAAGAAACTATGCAAGCAAGGAGGGACTGGCAAGAAGTATACAAAGTGATGAAAAGCAAGAACCTACAACCCAGACTACTCTATCATTTAGAATGGAAGTGCTTACTTACCAGACAAGGTAAGGCTGAAGCAGTTCATCATCACCAAGCCATTATTACATGAAATATTAAAGGGATGTTTTAAGAAAAAAAAAGATAAAACTATGAACATTAAAGTGACAACCAATTTACAACTATCAACAGCTAAATCTAAGAAAACAAACTAAGCAAACAATGAAAACAGGAACCAAATCATGGATATGGAGATCATTTGGAGGGTTATCAGCTGGAAAGGGGAGAATGGGGGAATATGTGCAGTGATTAAGAAACATATTTGGAAGGTACAAACTACACAGTGGGATATTAAGAATAGTATAGGAAATAGAGAAGCCAAACAACTTATATGCATGACCCATGGGCATGAACTAGGGGGGAGGATTGCTGGAAGGAAGGGGGTACCAGGTGGAGGGGGGCAAAGGGGGAAAATTGGGACAACTGTAATAGCATAATCACTAAACTATATGTTTTTAAATATTTTTATTGTTGTTCAGTTACAGTTGTTCCCATTTTCCCCCATTGCTCTCTCCTGCAAACCCCCCATTCAATCCTCCCCACTCCCCATTGTCCTTGTCCATGGGTCCTTCATACATATTACTTAATGACCCTTCCCCTTCTTTCCCCCATTATCTCCCACCCTCCTCCCCTCTGGTCACTGTCAGATTGTAAGTTCTTTGGAGAGAAAGTAAATGACATAGGTCAGAAACCAATATCTACATGAAGAAAGCAAAAGTGTTAGAGAGTAATAAATAATGGTAAAATAAAATATTCAATTTTTCTTCTTAATCAGATGACTGCTTCTTCAAAATAATAAAACCAACAAGTGGGTGAAGGCAGCATTATGATGATGTGACTCATTCACCTTGTCTCTCCCCTTTAAGTTACAACCCATACAACATCCAAAGCCCAACAAAGGATCCTCTGCTCAGCCCACCAGGATGCCTGAGAGATCCATACATTTATACATCTGAGGGTGGATGGATTGAACTTCATAGAAGCAGCAGAACCAGAGGAGTAGCAGCAGCAAAGTCCAAGACTGGAGGTTCCAGAAACTGTGGTGGCACCTGCAACTCAGCCTCTCCCTCCCCCAGCAATAGTAACAGTGCTTGTGACCCTGATTCAGACAGCAGGGACTGTTCCAGAGATCCCAGTGCTCCCAGCCTTGGTGGCAACACCTGTGACTGGAGGCTCCAGAAACCATGCCACTGCCTATGACCCACGTAGCCCTAGCCACAAAGACACCTGCAAACCCAGCTCTCCTATATCCCCTGTACCAACATACGCAACCTCCCCTACTATCAACATCCCTCATCACAGTAGTACATTTGTTCCAATCAATGAATCTATATTGATGCATAACTATCACTGAAAGTCCATAGTTTACATCAGTGTTCACTCATGGTGGTATATGTTCTATGGGTTTTCACAAACCTATAATAACGTATGTCCACCATTATAGTAGCATACAGAATGCTTTCACCACCCTAAAAATCCTTTGTACTCTGCCTATCCATCCCTCACTTCCACTAACTCCTGACAACTAATCATTTTTATTATCTGTATACTTTTTCCTTTTCCAGAATGTCAAATAAAAGTCTATAGTATGTAGACTTTCAAATTGGCTCTTTCCTCTGCACAGCAAAAGAAACCATCAACAAAAAGAAAAGGCAACCTACCAAATGAGAAAAGGTATTTATAAATCATACATCTGATAGGGGTTAATATCCAAAATGTATCAAAACTCATACAACTACACAACAAAAAACAAACAACTTGATTTAAAAACTGAGCAGAGTATCTGAAGACATTTTACCAAAGAAGACATATAGATGGCTAACAGGCACATGAAAAGATGTTCAACATCACTAATTATTAGGGAAATGCAAATCAAAACCACAGTGAGATACCACCCCACATATGTTAGAATGGCTGTCATCAAAAAGACAAGAAATAACAAGTGTTGGAGAGGATGTGGAGGAAAGAACCTTTATTCACTGCTGGTGGGAATATAAATTGGTGCAGCCACTATGAAAAACATATGGAGTTTACTCAAAAAAAAGTTAATAAAACTACCGTATGACCAAGCTATCTGCTTTTGAGTATTTATCCAAATAATACAAAAGACATTAATTTGAAAAGATATATGCACTCCATGTTCATAGCAGCTTTATTTTTAATAGCCAAGACATGGAAACAACCTAAGTGTCCACTGATGGATGAATGGATAAAGAAGATATGGTACAAATATACAATGGACTACTACTCAGCCATAAAAAGATGAAATCTTGCCATTTGCATTATGGATGAACCTTAAAGGTATTGTGCTAAGTGAAATGTCAGATGGAGAAACACAAATAGCACATGATTTTACTCATATGTGGAATATAAAAAAACTCACAAATGTAGACAACAGATTGATGGTTACCAGAGGGAAGGGGGTGGGTGAAATAGATAAAGAGAGTCTATCATATGGTGACAGATGAAAACTAGACCTTTGGTGGTGAGCATGCTGTAGTGTATACAGATGTTGAATTATAATGTTATACACCTGAAACATACAATGCTATAAACTAATATTATCTCTATAAAAAAAGAAGAAAAGTTGGCCTCTTTTACTTATTCATATACATTTGTATTTCCTCTGTTTTTTCATGGCTTGATAAATCATTTCCTTTTAGTGCTAAGTAATATTCTCTTGTCTAGATGTGCCACCACTCATTTATACATTTGCCTACTGAAGGATATCTTGGTTACTTCCAAGTTATGGAAATTACAAATAAAGCTGCTGTAAACATCTATGTGCAAATTTTTACATGGAACATAAGTTTTCACTTACTTTGGGTAAACACATATTTGGTGAATCATATGGTACATGTATGTTTAGTTTTGTAACAAACTTTCAAATTGTCTTTCCAAGTAGCCATGCCATTTCTCACTCCCAACAACAAGAAAAGAGAGTTCCTGTTACTTCACATCTTTACCAGCATTTTGTATTGTCATTGTTTTGGATTCTGACAATTCTCATAGATATTTAGTAATATTTCATTCTTGTTTTCATTTGAAATTCCCTAGTAACACATGAGGGGGTACCCCCAAAAACCAGAATTATCTTCTGGAGATCAGGCTCTTTGCAGTACAGGCTTCCCCCACTAGGTGAGTATTGTAGGAACCCATCTGTATCAGTGAAACAAAAAATGGCATCCAGTTTATCAATTGTTTCTTTTATGAATTGTGCCTTTGGTGTTGTATCTAAAAAGTCATGGCCATACCCAAGGTCATTTAGGTTTTCTCCTATGTCATCTTCTAAGAGTTTTATGGTTTTGCCTTTCATATTTAGGTCTATCATCAATTTTAAGTTAATTTTTGTAAAGGGTGTAAGGTCTGTTTCTAAATTCATTTTTGGGGGGCATGGGGATGTCCAGTTGTTCTATCACAATTTGTTGAAAATTCTATCTCAACTTTATTGTATTCCCCTTTACTCCTTTGACAAAGATCTATTGACTATATTTATGTGGGTCTATTTCTGGACTGCCTATTATGTTTCATTAATCTGTCTATTTTTTCACAGATAACACACTGTCTTGATTACTATAGCTTTATAGTAATTCTTGAAGTTGGATAGTGTCTGTCCTCCAACTTTGTTCTTTAATATCAGGTTAATTATTCTGGTTCTTTTGACTCTCCATATAAATCTTATAATCATTTTGTCAATATCCACAAAATAACTTGCTGAGGTTTTGATTGAGATTACAAGAAACCTACAGATGAAGTTGGGAGAACAGACATATTAACATTATTGAGTCTTTCAGTACACAAACATGCAATACATATATCTTTCTTAGAGTTTTGTAGTGTTCCTCATGTAGCTCATGGACATACGTTTTTTCTTTTAGATTTTATTTGTTAACTTTTTTACAGAGAGGAGAAAAGATGGAGAAAGAGAGGGAGAGAAACATCAATGTGTGGTTGCCTCTCACGCACCCTCCTACTGGGGACCTGACCCGCAACCCAGGCATGTGCTCTGACTAGGAATTGAAGTGATGACCCTTTGGTTCACAGGTCAGCACTCAATCCACTGAGCCACACCAGCCAGGGCAGACATATTTTTTGATTTATAAATCGGTATTTCATTTTCTGTGTTAATAAAAATGTTAATGTTTTTTTAATTTCAAATTCCACTTGTTCATTGTTGGTCTATAGGTGAGTGATGGACTTTTGTGTATTAACTTTGTACACTGTAGCCTTGCTGTGATTGCTTACTAGTTTCAGGAGGTTTCATTTTGTTGATTCTTTCAGATTTTCTATATAGATTAATCATTTCCTCTGCCAACAAAGAGTTTTGTCTTTCTTCCTAATCTGTATACCTTTTATTTCCTTTCCTTGTCTTATTGCATTAGGTACAACGTACAGTACAATGTTAAAACCAGTGGTGAGAGGGATGCCCTTACCTTGTTCCCGGTCTTAGTGGGAAAGCTTAATATTTCTCACAATTATGTAGCATGTTAGATGTAGTTTTTTTTGTAGATCCTCTTTATCAAGTTGCAGAAGTTTCCTTCTATTCCTAGTTTGCTGAGTGTTTATCATGAGTAAATGTTGAATTTTGTCAAATGCTCTTTCTGCATCTATTAATGTGAGCATGTGCCTTTTCTTATTTAGTCTGTTGATGTTATGGGGTACATTAATTAATTTTTGAATGTTGAACAACCTTGCATGCATAGGATAAACCCCACTTAGTCAAGTTACTTTTCTCTTGCTGCTTTCCAAATCCTCTTTGTTTTTAATTTTTGACAATTTGAATATAATGTGTCTCATGATAATTCCTCTGGTTGATTTTGTTTAGGGTCCTTTGAGCTTCAGGTCATGGAGGTCCATATTCAATATGGATGCCCATATGGCTCCCAAGATTTGGGAAGTTTCCCATCAGTATTTCTTTACATGAGCTTTCTGCCCCTTTCTCCCTCTCTGTTCTGTTTCTGGGACTCCCATAATGCACATATTTATTTGAAGGTATCTTATAGGTCTCATGCTTTTTTTTTCATTCTTTTTCCTTTTTGTTCCTCTAACTGGCTAATTTCAAAGTACCTCTCTTTGAATTTTGTGATTCTGTCTTCTGCAAGATTGAGTCTACTGTTGAAGCTCTTTGTTAAAATTTTATTTCTGTCATTGTATTTTTCAGCTCCAGGGCTTATCTTTGGTTCTTTTTTATTATTTCTATTTCTTTCATTAATTTCTCATTTTGATCATGTTCACATTTTCTTGATTTTCTGAGTAGTTGTCTGTGTTCTTTCGCATCTCCTTGAACTCCTTTAATATGATTATTTTGAATTATTTGTATAGCAATTCATAGATCTCCATTTCTTTGGGTCCATTATTGGACCTTTATTAGATTCCTTTGCTGGTATCATGTTTGCCTGATTCTTCATGATCCATGTAGCCTTGTATTGATGTCAGTACATTTGAGGGAATGAACACCTCCTTCAATCTTTACAGAAATGAAAAACCTTCTCCTGTGAAGTACCTGGGCTAATGATATTGTCTCCAAGATTGCAGTCAAGTGAGGTTGGAACTGGGTCATGTGGATGATGCTGGGTCCTCATTAGAGTCCTCAGTTGTCAGGACTACTACCAGAGCCTCAAGCTGATATGGATTCTGACTGGTCCCTGGGTGGACAAGACTCCCACTAAAACTTTGGTCAGTAGGGCTGGCACTGGGAGAAGGGTCTGCTTCTAGGTCCATAGGTGGAGGGTCTGTTTTCAGGTATGCAAATGAGTGCAACTCACATCGAGTCTCTGGGAGAGCTTCTGAGAAGTCATTGGGCATCTCCCAGGGTAAGCAGAATTGGCCCTGGACTACAGCTGAGATGGGCTGGAAATGAGTCACAAAGTACACAGCAGAGACAAAGGTCTGCAAGCCTGTCTCCAGGGCCATAGACAGGCTGCCTCCTGCAAGGTTCCTAGGAACGGGAGTGCCTCTGGACTGCAGCTAAATGGGACTAGATCCTGAAGAAAAATGGTCTCTGAGTAATATGTATTTGTATTTTTTCCATGTCTTTTTGGAGCTTTATATTGTAATATCCTCAAACTCATTGAATTTTTTCCTCAACCAAGTCTAGCCTATTAATGAGCCCATCAAAGGCACTCTTCTATTACAGTGTGTTTGATCTCTAGAATTTCTTTTTATTTTTTCAGAATTTCCATCTATCTGCTTACATTATCCATTTATTCTTGCATGCTGTCTACCTTTCCCATTAAATCCCTTAGCATATTAATCACAGTTTTGAAAAAAATTCTCTGTCTGACAATTCCACCATTCCTGCCATATCTGAATCTACTTCTGATTCTTATTTGGTCTTTTCAGATTATGTTTTTGCCTTTCAGTATGCCTTATATGTGTGTGTGTGCAAATATATATATATTTAAATAATTAATTTTAAAATAATGACATACACACACACACACACACACACACACACACACATACACATTTTTTTTGGTTGAAAGGTGGGCGTGATGTACTGGGTGAAAGGAACTATTGTAAATAGGCCTTTAGTAATATAGTGGTAAGGTGCATGGGGAGAGGAAGTGTTCTGTAGTCCTATAATTAGGTCTCAACCTTTTGGTGAACCTATGCTTCTGGAATGTGAACTTCACTAGTGCTTCTCAGTCCCCCGCCCCACCACCCTTAAGTGGGAAAGGAGGGCTACAAGGGGCTAGAGTTGCATATTTCCCTTCTCCATGTAGGTTAGGCTCTGCTAATATTCTAGCAGGTTAGCCTCTGGTTAATAATGTGTCCTGAAGGCAGACCTTGTTTAGAAGAACAGAATGGTCTAGTATATTTCAAAATGGTTCCTTTCCCCTCCCCCTGTTGGATGCAGAGGGGATTTTCTCCAATATTCACTGTGGGAACCTGTTACAACTCCTGGAACTAATATTCTCCAAAGCATGACTATATCTGGGCCCCTTGGTGTTTTTAACTCCCAGACTTGTCACTCTGAGGCTCCAGAAATTCATCAATTACAGTTCCGTTGTTCCCACAGAGGTTCCTGCTCATAAGTTTCTGTTCTGGTAAAGCTGTGATTCTCTGAATCTGCCTGTCTGCCTGTCCAATTTGAAGGACAGTGAATTGCTCTGTGATCTCACTTCTTTGGCCAAAGTGAAAAGAGTCGTTGAATTTTCAGTTTGTTAGGATGATGTGATGACTTCTAAGCTCCTTACAAACTGGACCAGAAAGAGGAAGTTTTAGGTGTTAATTTAAAAGGTCATAATTTTAAAAGAAAACAACTCTCAGCTTCCCCCATAGTCCAAATGATGCCTGGCTCCCTTAAGCAAATCATGATGAGAGTCATGATTTAGGCTTGAGACATGGGTTAGAAAAGTGCAGTGACAGCCTGTAAGCCCCAAGTTTGTCTGTCTGTCCTTGATCATTTAGGGCTTTGCTCCTCAAGTACTGTGGGCACTTTTTCACTGTCAGCTAAACCAGTGTCTCCCAAAAGTCAGTGACATGAGGACTATTTTTAAAAAAATTAATCCTAGCCCCCATCCCTAGAATTTCTGATATAGGAGGTCTGAGTTAGGTAGGCCTGAGGACATCTTTGTTTGTTTTTGTATTTCCTTTGTTTGGCTATTTGTTTTTTGCTTCTCAGCCATTCTGAAGTGCAGCAAGATTAAGAAACTAGTAGTCTAGATCTCTTAATCAGAATTCTAATTTTCAAATGCAAAGCTATCAATATGCATTTCTTTGTTGTGACCTGCAGGTGGTGCTGCTGTAGTAGTCAAATATAACTCAGATCAAGAACTGAGGGGAGAAAAGAGGAAATTAATATAAATTTAGGACCCTAGATCCAACAGGAATAAAAGGTCCCATTGTTTAACTGACAGAACAATAAAGGTTCACTCATACCAACTGTATTACTAATATCATATCTCATATTACCACCCCCACCAAGTGGTTCTGAAGTGACATTTTTTACCCATCTGACTCAAATGAGGTTATATGTAGTTACCCACCAGATCCAGGTTTATAAATACCCAGGATCCTTTCACAATACCATTGCTTTAACCAGGGGACACTTGCCATCACCTGAAATCTTTTCCCATCTTTTACTAAAAGAGCCAGTGCCCGAGTGGAGGAATTTGAAGATTTAATAAACCTCTACCATGGATTTTATACTTGGAGGCCCTGAGTCTAGACTCCTGAATCAGAGTATGAGTACATTCTCTTTTGAAGATAGGCATCCTGACTGTAAGACCACAAAATAAGTTGAAGTTTTGCTCTAGGACTAGAATTACCATCTCCTCTTCTTAAAATCCCTCTCAAGTAGGTGACAACTTGGCAAGTGGATTTTACGGCCACAAGCCTGGCCCAAAGATTACATTGGCAGAACTTATAGGTGAAGTTTAAGGTTTCCATTGCTTCAGAAAATAGTAAGTCAGTAGACCTCAAGATGGATATGTCCAAGGTGAAGCAGGCACAGGGCCATAAAGTGTTGGTATATATTATTTAACTCAAAGCTTTAAGGGTATTGGTGCCATCAGAAGAAAATGCCCTTCACCCTGGCTGGTGTGGCTTGAGGTGTTGAGCAAAGCCTGCAAACCAAAAGGTCACTGGTTGGATTCCCAATCAGGGCACATGCTTGGGTTGAAGGTTGGAAGCATGTGAGAGGCAGCCAATCAATGGTGTTTCTCACATCAATGTTTCTTTCCCTCTCTTTCTCCCTCCCCTCCCTTGTCTCTAAAAAATAAATTTAAAGATATTTTAAAAATTATTTCATTAAAAAAAGAAAAAGAAAGAAAATGCCCTTCAATAAAGCAGAGTTTCCCAACCTATGTACTGCAATGCAGATATTAATCGCATCAGCCATAGGTGGCTAGGCAGAACCTGAGGCCAGTCACCTCAGACTAGGAGTAGTCTCCATTTACCTCACAGAACTCTACAAATGTCATCATTTTCTATGTGGAGTTTTGCATGAGAAAGATTGGGAAGTTATGTAATAAATTCTGCCAGGACTGGGGCAGGCCTGGGCCAGGTCCTACTAGACCCAGTTCTCCAATATCCCCAAAGACCACCAATACATTCATTCTTAATGGGGTACCACCACCCTCTGTACAGTTTTTCTAATAACTAGGATGTCTCCTGACTCAGTGTGAGGCTCAGATAAAATGAAGGTTTTACCTGAACCTACCCCATTTTCCTGTCACTAGCAGCTACAATGTTTTCCAGTTATGATTTCAGGCCATGATGCAACAGAGTCCTTTCTTGTCAGCTGCCTACTAAGCTACTATCATGTAGGAATAACTCTCCCTCCAACCCACATCTTCATGCACTGGCTCCTCCTCAACTGTCTCCGGCATGGTCTACACTGGTCCCTGTATCAGTGTGACCAAGAGAGAAAGTCAAATCACTAGCAGGCTCTTAAGTCTAGGGTATCTAGGGCTTTGACTGATTCAATAGCCTAGGCTAGTTTGTCTCAAATTAGACTCCCTCTTGGAAGCATGGCCTCAGGGTGAGATTGTCCATCTATGCAGAAGGATTGGGAGAATGTGATAGAATGATAGTTTACTGACCTTTACCCATAGTAGAGTCAGAGAATGGTGGTGTTGGCCTTTTCTGTCAGGACACAGATGTAGTGGGACCAGGAATATCATGGAATCTTTCCTGCAAGGGCTATCAGGATACATGTAAGGAACAAACTATCTTTCTATTACTTATCTGCTTTTCAACACTACCTTCTTGGGAGGTTAGGAGATACTTGAGAAATGCCACTAACCCAGAATTTACATGACAATGTATAGCAACCTAGACAAAACCTGGTGTTGGAAGCCCAAGGACATTAGCCTGAGTCCTGGGATCATTAAGATTGTGAACACAGCCCTGACCAGTATGACTCAGTGGATTGGGCATCATCCCACAAAGCAAACGGTCACTGGTTCGATTCCTGCTCAGGACACGTGCCTGGGTTGTGAGCCAGGTCCCCAGTCAGGCTGCATATGAGAATCAACTGATCAATGTTTCTCTCTCACATCAATGTTTCTCTCCCTCTCTTTCTCCCTCCCTTCCCCTCTCTCTAAAAATAAATAAATAAAATATTTTTTTAAATGACTGTGAACACAGTGAACAGTTCTTCCCTGGCCTCTGTCAGTCAGCTCTTGGGGAACATGCAACTTCCTCCCATAATTTCAAATCTTCAGTAAAGCCTGATATACTCATTCAGCCTTTTGTTGTGAACTGTGTTAAATAAAGGGACAAGGCTTCAATGGGGGTGTCCTGTGCCCTGTTTTCCCATTCACCAAGGCCTGTGCAGAGATATCAAAAGTAAATCGGGGCAACTATTAGTTCAGGACTTATAGTAGGTAACAGGGTAAAGCAAAGGGAAATAGTAGCAGAGATAAGTATGTGGAACATAAAAGTAGTACTCAGTGTACAATTCAGTGGTGAACATAAAACCAGCCTCTTTTCTTCCCCCAAAATGTACCAGAGGGGATGACTCTTAAAGAGAGAACTTTGATACTTGAGAAATAAATAACCATTATAATAATTTTAAGAAAATATTTAATGATCTATAAACTGTTCACAATGTGATAAATGTAAAAACAAATAAAATTATATATATACTACATTTCCCATTTTGCAATTATACATCTATAGCTACATCGATTTACCAATAGATAAATAGGTAGATTGAAGTTACACTAAAATGCAACACATGTTACTTTGAGGTAGCAGGATATTGAGTGATTTTCATTTAAATCTTTGTATATTTATTAAAATTTTTATATATAGCTTTATTAATATATTATTCTCATACCATAAAATTCATCCATTTAAAGTATATAATTCAGTGGTTTCTAGTTTATTCACAAAGTTGTGCAATCATCACCACAGTCAATTTTAGAGCATTTTCATCACCCCCAAAAGTAACCATATACCCATTAGCAATCACTGCCCAACCTACCGCTAATTAACTTTCTGACTCATCTCTATGAATTTGGCTCTTCTGGACAATTCATATAAACAGGTCATACCACATTTGGCCTGTTGTCACTAACTTCTTTCACCTAGCATATTGTCTTCAAGGTTCATGCATATTATAGCATGTGTCAGTACTTCATTGTTTTTTTATAGTTGAATAATACTCCATTTTATGGCTATTCCACATTTTGTTTATCCATTCATCTGTTGATAGATATTTGGGTTGTTTCCAACTATTTGGCAATTCGTGGATAATGCTATTATAAATATTAGTGTACAAGTCTTTGTTGGGACATGTGTTTTTATTTCTCTTGCATAGATTCCTAGGAGTGGAATGGTTGGGTTATACACTAGCTCTATTTTCAACTTTTTGAGAAAATTTCAAAGTGTTACAGTTCTCACTTTTCAAAATTTTTATTATGAATATTATTGCTTTTGTGATCATAAAAACTCAAATCTCACAATAGACAAAAGAAACTACAAAAGCTTCTGTAGCCATCATATGGTATATGACTCAGATAATCACTCCAGGCTCAGCCTTCCAGCTTCTTCTTCATACCTTTCTTTTACCCCTACTTTCTGTCCAACTGATATTGTACCTAAATGAAGGCCATTTTGCCTAGAGCAAAAAAGGCAGTGGCAGAGGTCCTTGGGTGAGAGTATGCTTGCTGAGCACAAGGGACAATACTAAGTGGGCCGGTATGGCCAGAGTAGAGCAAGCAGGACATGAGAGTGGTGCATGAGGTCAGAGACAGATGGTGTCGGTCAAGGAAGGTCTCCCTGATAAGGCAGTATTTGAGCAGATATCTGGAGGAATGCATTCCAGACAAAGGGAGCAGCCAGAACAAAGGCCCTGCAGTGGAAACATGCTTGGCTTGTTTGAAGAAGAGCCAAGGAAGCTGGTATGGCTGCAGGAGAGTAAGTGAGGGTGAGAGTGATAGGTAAGGAGGGCAAAGAGGCATGGGAACGAGCAGATTTTGTAGGGCACTGAGAGAAATTTACTTTCAGAGAAATTTGGAGCAATAGGAGTGTTTTTTTAAAGATTTTATTTATTTACATTTAGTGAGAGGAGATAGGAGAGAGAAAGAAAGGGAGAGAAACATCAATATGTGAGAGAAACATCGATCAGTTGCAGTGTCCCAACTGGGGACCTGGCCTGCAACCCAGGCAAGTGCCCTGACTGGGAAATCGAACTGGCAACATTTCACTTTGCAGGACGATGCCCAAGCAACTGAGCCACACAGATCAGGAGAGTTTTGAGAAGAGGAGGGACATGGTTGGACTAATGTTTTAGATGAATCCGTCTAGCCGCTGTGCAAAGTGAGGCTACAGAGGTGACCAGGAGCTCTCTAACTACCGTCACTTTCTGAGCCACCTCCAAGGAACCCTAGGCTTCACAAAGCCTGATAGCCAGGGTATGTACAATTATATCAGCCAGAGGGGTTTTGTCTGATTTTAGATCACAGCATCCCTCTTAACACATCACACTCAGTAAACTCTAGCATCCTTACCTGCAACTTCTTTGTCCTCATCACCTCTCACTCTCTCCCTTCCTCCCTGTGCTCCAACCACACTAGGTCGACTCCTAGTTGCTTTTCTCCCCCAATCATCAGATTTATTCCTGCCTCAAGGCCTTTGCACTTGTTCCTTCTGCTGGAATATTCTTGTCCAAATTCTGTGACTCGCTCTCAGCTAAAATAGCACCTTTCCAAAGAAGCTTTCCCTGACCTCTCACTATAAAGTAGCCCCTGAGCACCCAACATTCTCCCATTTTAGAACTTATATCCCATTGCAATTATCTTGTCTATATATTTATTGTCTAAATTAATCACTAGAATATGAGCTCCATAAAAATAGAGACCTTATTTTATTCAGTGTTGTATTCTCAAGAACCTAGGACACTATTGGCACATATTAAGCGTTTAATAAATGCTTGCTGAATATGTGAATAAAAGAAAATAAAGCCTTTTCCCCCTTGATTTCTCTACCACTGAGGTTAAAAATTTTTTTGAAAGAAAATGTGCAAAAAGTAAAGGAGGCTAAAATAAAACAAAGAAAACACAACAAGTATAACAGAACTTTAAAGTGTGGGTTCCTGAAAAAGTTAGCAAAAATACACAGATAACATAGTTAATGGTGAAAGACTAAAGCCTTCCTGCTAAGACCAAGAACAAGACAGATGTCTACTCTTGCCAATTCTGTTCAACATTGTACTAGAAGTTCTAGGGCAATTAGGCTAGAAAATGGAATAAAAGACATGTCAATTGGAAAAGAAGAAGTGAAATCACCTCTATTTGTAGGTGACATGATCTTGTCTATTGAAAACCCTAAAGAATCCACTAAAAACTATCAGAACTGATAAACAAGTTCAGTAAAGTAGCAGGCACTTTCAAGCACCAAGGGCTAGTGCATGGGGGTTTCCTGCCCCTCCCAGTGGTAATGGAGTAGAGTAGCCCACACACTTCCTCCAGTACCATTTCCATGGAATGAAACAGGCTAGACACACAAAGATTCTTTCTGTCTTCCTGCAAGCCCCTCCTCCGCCCGATTCCTATCATCCTTTTGTGGAAAGGTTGAAGGATTATATTCTTATATCCTGTGTGCCCTGTTAGCTGTGCCAGCCAAGCTGATCTGCAATCAGACTATAGTTATCTCAGGATAAGAAATCAGGACTCTGTAATGCATCTTTTCCTTAGCTTTTGTGTTCTTTCTCCCTGTCTCCCCTCTGTCTCTGGTTTTGTTTTTCACTTGGTTTCCTAGCAAATTTCCTTTTGAGAAATTCCAATATTGTCTCATCTGAACCAAGGGAAATAGGATTTGTGTGATCTCAGCCACGGCAGGACTAGCCTGGGAGGTCAGAAGTCCCTTGAGGCTAGGTGTGGGGGTGGCCAAAGCCAGCACAGCTGGAGATACAGGGAAGGGTTGGAGCTGTACAGGATTTTTTTTTTGACAATGGTTTAAGATACTTGATATTCTATTAAGGAAAATTAGTCTCCAAATTTTAAGCCGGAAAATCACTGGAATAACATCAGAAAACAATCACAACTACATGACTTTACATTTTTGGTACGTATGTTAAGAATTGGGTACCAATTGAAATGTCTGTGTACTTATTCTCAAAACAACCAATAAAATCTCACTTATGAAAAAAAAAAGATACTGGAATGATAGGGTTTTGGCTAAGGATCCAGTGCATCTCACTTGGGAAGAATGTGGTTGCCTGGAGACTTGCCGATCTGATCAAGATGACTTTAAGTGGAAATGAGGGTGGGGGTGTGAAACATACCCACATCAGACTGTAAGGCCAGATACTATAGACAAACAGCCTGCATGTCTGTGACAGAAGAATAATAGTGAGCCAGACACTCTTGTGATTTGCAGGAAATGACTGGGAAATTGGGAATGGCACTTTCAGCCTCAACTGTCAATATGCCAGTGTGAAGAGTGAGAGCAGAAAACAAAGCAAATTGGGATGCTTAATACAAAGAAGGAAACCCCCCAAAGAGATCACTAAAACTTAGAGGAAAGGAATTCACAACTGAAATATTGGCTTGGCCAACAATTTCGTTCAGTATTTTTCGTGCGGTTCCAATAGCGCTTAGTTGTCTTTAACTTCATTTGAAACAATGTTGTTAGATTATATTGTGACAGCTGTCATATCCGCATGCATTTTTAAAAAACTTATCAAAATTGGTGAATTTTTGTGTAGTCATTTTAACATTGAAGATGAAATGTGCAACATTTTTGGCACATTATATTTTATTTCATGAAAGGTAAAAATGCAACTGAAATGAAAAAAAAAAAGATTTGTGCAGTGTATGGAGAAGGCGCTGTGATTGATTGAATAGGTCGAAAGTGGTTTGCGAAGTTTTGTGCTGGAAATTTCTTGCTGGATGATGCTCCATGGTTGGGTAGACCAGCTGAAGTTCATAGCAATTATATTGAGATATTAATTGAGAACAATCAATGTTCTACCATGTGGGAGATAGCTGGCATACCCAAAATATCCAAATCAATAGAGTTACTGGTTTAAATGAGAAAAATATGTCTTTAATTTTATGGGAAAAAAACCATATGGACTTTTTAGCCAAGAAAATATACTCATGTGTACTTCTAAAGACATCTGGTAGAAGGATTTGGGTTACCCATCAGTAGAAAGGTGGCCCTTCGCTCACCTGCACCAACTTTGTGGCATCCTGGGGGTCAGATTAAGAACAGAGAATCAAGGCAGGGAGTACTAGGGGAAATAAACATCAAGAATTGTGGAAATTCATTATTCACTAATAGATTTAGTGCCTTTCCCTCATGATAGGGCAGGGAATAAGACAAACAGGATTTCTGCTCTCATAGAGCTAATCCTGGGGGTAAATAGACAATAAATGCACATTAAGAAGGAAATTAACAATATAAGTTCAGATAGTGAAAAAGTCATGGAGAAAATAAAATTGATAGTGAAAGAGAGAGAGGAGCTATTAATATCATAGTTTGGGGGGTCTTGGATGGCCTATGTGCAGGAGTGAGTTTTTAAAAAACATTTTATTGATTTATGTTTAGAGGGAGGGGAAGGGTGGGAGAGAGAAAGAGAGGGAGAGAAATATTGATCAGTTGCCTCTCGAGTGCCCCCTACTGGAGACCTTGCCTGTAACCCAGGCATGTGCCCTGACTGAGAATCAAACTAGTGACCACTAATCTGTGGGATGACACCCAACCCACTGAGCCACACCCATCAGGGCTTCAGAGATGACTTTTGAACTGAGATAAAAACAAAGAGGAGAGTGAACCATGCAAACATACAAAGGAAGAACATGAAAGCAGAGGAAACAGCAAGGGCAAGGGACTTGTAGCAGGGACAAGCTTGCCCATGGATAACAGTCATAACACCTCAAGAAAACTCTTGGAAATGGGGAAAAACACACATCTCAAAATCACCCTACTCAAGGAGGAAGAGAGTTGAAGTACTTATCTCCAACTCCCAGAGTCACTGGTTGATGATAGTTCTCCATGAGCAAAGTGACCTTCCTAGTCTTCAGGAAAAGCAGCCAGGCACCAGGATGTAGACACTGACCACTGGAAAGTGGGAGTGAACTGAAATTACTGAGCTAAGGGATATGAGAAAGCATCAACAGTGTCTTCTATAGTAGGAGCCTGGAACAGAATCAGAAAAAGAGTCAAGCAGGGCTCAGACCACTCAGCCCAGGATGGCTATGAATGCGATCCAACACAAAATCATAAATTTACTTAAAACATTATCAGATTTTTTTGTGATTACATGTCACAATATATTTAATGTGTGGCCCAGGACAACTCTTCTTCTTCCAGTGTGACCCAGAGACACCAAAAGGTTAGACATCCCTGATATAACCAAGTTAGTTGCAAAATAGTAGCTGCCAGGGGTGTTGGATTTGACTGGCACAATGTTTCTCTTGTTTCTGTTTTACTTATTTATTTATTTATTTATTTATTGGTTTTTAATCACCAATAACTAAAAATCAGAAACTCTTGTATCTAGACCTAGATTTCTAGCTCTCTTGGGAAAAAAAATCAAAAGATCTGATAATAGTGGATCTCCATTTGGCAAGGTGACAATCTGTTGGAACTGAGTAGCAGATGCCCCATTTATAGAAGGACCATGTGCTGTTTAAGCTGGTGATTGATCCAATCAGTATACTAAATAAGTGTAGAGTCAAGAATGGGAGAAGGTAGACAAGTAAAGAAGCTATGGGAGCCCTAGCTGATATAGCTCAGTGGAGTGAGTGCCATCCTGTGAACCAAAGGGTCGCCAGTTCAATTCCCAGGCAGGGCACATGCCTGGATTGCAAGCCAGGTCCCCAGTATGGGGTATGTGAGAAGCAACCACACATTGTTGTTTCTCTTCCTCTCTTTCTCCCTCCTTTCCCCTCTCTAAAAATAAATAAATAAATAAAATCTTTTAAAAAGAAAGAAAGAAAAGAAAACTATGGGAGTAGCCTGGGCAAGAGATAATGGAATCTTGGAAATGGGTAACAGTAGAGATAAAAAGCAGTGAAAGAATTAAGTACATAATTTGGAGTGGATTTGACAGGATGTACTGATGTAGGGGGAGGGCGCTGAGGGAAAAAGACTGGTAGAATTATACTCAGATTTCTGGCTATAGTATACACATGTGTAGTACCACAATTCATTGACATGAGGAAGACTGGGAGGAACTGGTTTCAGGGGAAAATCGAAAGTTCTGTTTTGAACATAGCACATTTATGATATGATGCTTATTAGACATCCATGTGGAAAACAGGATACAAGGGTGTCCAACCTTTTGGCATCTCTGGGCCACACTGGAAGAAGAGTTGTCTTGGGCCAGACATTAAATACATTGTGATATGTAATCACAAAAAAATCTCACAACGTTTTAAGTAAATTTAGGATTTTGTGTTGGGCCACATTCATAGCCATCCTGTGCCACATGCATCACACAGACTGCAGGTTGAACACCCCTGCTAGATATAAGGGCTGAGGTCAGGGGAAGAGACAGGAGTTTGGAAGTTATCAGAATATAGAAATGAGACTACACCTTCCACTTCTGGCAATATTATATGTGAGGTACCTTGACAATAAGTTCCTCCTACAAAACACCTCAAAATACTGGATAAAAGATAGCAATTTTCCTTTTAAATACATTGCTGAGTTCAAAAGGAATCAAGTGAAATCCCCAAGAGCCAAAACAAAGAGCTGAGCTTAAAAGAAGAGCCCTGGGCTGCTGCTGCTTTATGAATGCCTTGGAGGCAACTATGGATAACTGACCAAGTAGAGGTTGAAAGGTTTTTGGGTTTTGACTTTTTTGTTGTTGTTGTTGGAGTACAAGTTCACCACCAAACATCATGTTTATCATTTAAAAAGCCCTCTGCAGCTTTGTCTTTTGGATTTACTTTTAATATCACCTATATTTAAAGCTATTACACAATTAACCAATTCAAAAGTCAAACATTAACAAAATAAAAAAAAAACAACAAATTATTGAATGCTGAGACACGAATATTTTCCTTACTTATTTTTCCATATCCAAACCTGGAGTACACTCATTTTCTATTTTCCAATACAATTTGTAAAGTAAATTTTTATTGAAACATAGCATAAACAGCAAAGTATATATTTTATATCTTAAGCATATGACTGGATAAATTTTCTTAACGTGAGCACAACCAGCCCTCACCAGTGTGGTTCAGTGTGCTGGACATCATCCTGCAGAGCAAGTGGTCGCCAGTTCAATTCCCTGTCAGGGCACATGCCTAGGTTGTGAGTTAAGTCCTCAGTTGGGGCGCATGTAAGAGGTGGCCTCTCATATTGATGCTTTTCCCCCTCTCTTTTTCTATCCCTTCCCCTCTCTCTAGAAATACATAAATAAAATCTTTTAAATAAAAAAAAATGAACACAACTAGATTAAGAAACATAACATTACCCCAGAATCCCCCCACCTTATACCCTGTTCCCAGTCACTAGCTCCCAAAGGTAACCCATCCTAATTTCTAACATCATACATTAGTTTGCTTCTGTTTTAGAGCTTCATAGAATAAAGTCATAAAGTATGTACTCTTTTGTATCTGGCCTCTTTCACCCAATATTGTGTTCGTGATATGCATCCATCCATGTTGTAGTGTATAGCAATAATTCATTCCTTCTCATTGCTCGTTAGCACTCTTACATCCTCATAATAAAACTTTTGCTTTATCCATTCTGCTGTTGATGTACATTTGGATTGTTTCCAGTCAAGGACTAATACAAACAGTACTACTATAAGCATTGCCTTTTGTTCTATATATGTCTATAGATGAGCATATGAACATATGTATGTAATTTCTATTGAGCATATACCCAGAAGAGGAATTGCTAGATGATATAATAAGGATATATTGAGCTTTAGCAGATACTGCCTGTTTTCCAAAATGTTGGACACTTTGTACAAATTTACCTTCCTACTAGCAGTCTATAAGAGTTATAATTGGCCCTGGATGGTGTGGGCCTGCGAACCAAAGGGTCGCCAGTTTGATTCCCAGTGAGGACACATGACTGTGTTGCGGGCCAGGTCCCCAGTAGGGGATGCCCAAGAGGCAACCACACATTGATGTTTCTCTCCCTCTCTCCCTCCCTCCCTTCCCCTCTCTTTGAAAATAAATAAATAGCGCCCTGGCTGGCGTAGCTCAGTGGATTGAGCGCGGGCTGCGAACCAAAGTGTCACAGGTTCGATTCCCAGCCAGGGCACATGCCTGGATTGCAGGCCACGGCCCCCAGCAACCGCACATTGATGTTTCTCTCCCTCTCTCTCTCTCTCTCTCTCTCTCTCTCTCTCCTTCCCTTACCTCTATAAAAATAAATAAATAAAAATCTTTTAAAAAATTAAAAAAATAAATAAAATCTTATAAAAACGAGTTATAATTGTCATTTGATTTTTTTATTGTTGTTCAAGTGTATTTGTCTACATTTTCACCCCACCATACCCCCCACCCCATCCATCCCCACCTCCCACCCTTGAACCTACCCCCTTTGGCTTTGTCCATGAGTCCTTTATACATGTTCCTTGATGGCCCTCCCACTATTTTCCCCCATTATTCCTTTCCCCCCTCCTCTATTTACTGTCAAATTATTCTTTATTTCAATGTTTCTGGTTGTATTTTGCTTGCTTGTTTGTTTTGTTGATTAGGTTCTACTTACAGGTATCATATTATGGTATTTGTCTTTCACCTCCTGGTTTATTTCACTTAGCATAATGCTCTCTAGTTCCATCCATGCTGTCACACAAGGTAGGTCTTATTTGATATTTTAATTGTCACCACTTAATTTTATTATTCTTTTACATTTTTGCCATTCTAAGAGGTAGGAATAAGTATCACATTGTGGCTTTAATTCACATTTTGCTGATGATTAATAAAGTTGAGCATATGTTTATATGTTTACTGGTTATTTGGATATCTTCATTTTTATTTTAAGTTATCTTCCTTTTTCTTATTGGTTTGAAATATTTAATATATACATTGTGCACACAAATCTTTTTGTTGAATATATATAATACAAATACCTTTACTCACTCAGTGACTTGCCTTTTTACTTGTTAATGGTACCTTGCACTTTAATGGACATACAAGTACAGTAGACAAAGCCTTGGGACTTTGTAAAAAAGAAGAGTAAGAATTAAGATGATCACACACAAAAATAACAACTCCCAAAAGACCACACCCTTAGCAAAGTACAGACTGGAAAAAATCCCACTTGAAAATACAATGAGAAAACAAGCAAGCTTAGCTGTTTTGGCTTTAGCATTAATGTTTATATATTAGTGTGTAAGGTCTCTTTTAAGAATTCATAACCACAAAGAGTTATGGCTCAAATTTATACTATCTCTGTGTCTAGAAAACCTACAACAAAAATAAATTAACAGAAGTGTTCTCAGCTTGGTAGTGCCCTGAGGTGCCTAGCAGAAGCAAAGATAAATTATCTCTGGAAGGATGGAGCTTCAGCCCAAGCCATAGAAAACAAGAGAGCCCTGACTGGTGTGGCTCAGTGGGTTCAGTGCTGTTCTGCAAACTGAAAGGTCACCAGTTTGATTCCTTGTGGGCCATGTCCCCAGGTAGGGGCATACAAGAAGCAACCAGATGTTTCTTCCACACATTGATGTTTCTCTACCTCTCTTTTCCCCTCCCTTTCCCTCTCTCTAAAAATAAATAAACAAAAATACAACAGGAAAAAAAGCCCTTGTAAAACTGAGCTCACAACTCAAATAAATAAAATGGATGAGGCACTATGGCACCATGAGGAAAAGTTGGCAGAAATAATAAACAACAGGATTACACCCCTATGAAATCCATATGGAATTATCAGTTACAGAATAAGTGTGTCTCATATGATTGACAGAATAAAAGTGAAAATGAATGAGAAAAGGAGCAATACATTATTTGGAAAACACCAGATTTTTAATTAAAAATATTTGAAATAACTTTTGATTCACATACAACTATAAGAAATAATAGAAGGAGATCCTGTGTATACTTTACTCAGCTTCCTCCAGTGGTAATATCTTGTGTAATTATTGTACAATATCATACCCAGGGTATTAATATTAAACAATACAGTGATCTTATTCAAATTTCCCCAGTTCTACTCAGACTCATGTGTATGTGTGTTTGAAGGTTTAGCTCTGTGCAAATTTTATCATATGTGTAATTTAATGTATGCATTACCACAGTTAAGATACTATACAGTTTCATCACCATAAGGATTTGTCATGTTGCCCTTTTATAACCACCTCCCTTCAGCCCCTTCCCCCATACCTAATCCCCAGCAACCAATCATCTGTATTCCTTCTCTATAATTTTGTCATTTCAAAAATGTTATATAAATGGAATCATACAGTGTTTAATTTTACAGGGTTAGTTTTTCTCATTCAGCATAATTTCTTGTAGATACACCCAAGTAGTAATGTTTATCAATATTCTGTTCCTTTTTATTGCTGAGTAGTATTACTTTGTGTGGATGTACCACACAGTGGTGTTGAATTTTGTCAAATCTTTTCTGCTCCAGTTGATATAATCATATAACTAGTCTTCTGTAACTTGTTGATGTGGTGGGCCACCTTGACTGATTTTCAAATGGTGGACCAGGCTTGCATATCTAGAATAAACCTCGCTTGGTAATGGTATGTAATTATTTTATAAATTGTTGGATTCTGATTATCAATATTTTGTTGCAGATTTTTGTATCTAAGTTTGTGAAAAATATGGTCTTTAGTTTTCTTTTCTTGTACTATCTTTGTCTAGTTTTAGTATCTAGGCAATACTAGCCTCATGAAAGGAGATGAAAAGTTTTCCTTCCTCTTTTACTTTCTTCAGTGAATTGTGTAAGTTGGTGTTATTTCTCCTTTAAATGTTCAGTAGAACTATCCATTGAAACCAACTGGGCCTGGAGATTTCTATTTATGTATTTGTTTGTGTTTATTAAATTTATTGGGGTAACATTGGTTAATAATATTATATAAATTTCAGGTGTACCACTTTATAATACAACATCACTGTGTGCTCACCATACAAAGTCTAGTCTCCTTCCATCACCTTGTATTTGACTGCCTTTACCTTCCTTGTCTTCCCTGCACCCCCCTTCCTCTCTGATAATCAACAAGGAAGCAAACTCCATAGATATTTTTGGGGGGGAATTTTTAATTTCCTTAATAGTTATAAGGCTATTCAAATTATTTGCTTCCAGTTGGGTGAGTTGTGTCAGTTTGTGATTTTCAAGGGACTAGTTAGTTTCTTCTAAGTTGCCAGATTTCTAAAGTTGTTCATAGTATTCCCGTATTATCCTTATAATAGCTTCAGTATCTGTATCAATATCATGTGTCCCATTCTTGATATTGGTGATTTGAATCTTCTTTTGGTTTTTATCATTCTTGCCAAAGGCTTTTATCACTCTTATTGATCTTTTTAAAGAAGCAACTTTTTCTTTTATTGATTTTTCTCTATTTTTTCCTGTTTCAAATTAATCAATTTCTGTTCTTTATTCTTCCCTTCCTTCTGCTTGCTTTGGATTTATTTTGCTCTTATTTTTCTAGTTTTTTTAAGGTAGGAATTTAGATTATTGATTTGAGACATTTTCTTTTTCTAATGTAAGCATTTAATGCTAAAAATTTTCCTGTCAACACTACTTTACCTGTAGCTCACATATTTTGATATGTTATCTTTTCTTTTTCATTCAGTTCTATGTATTTTTAATTGCCTTTGCAATTTCTTCTTTGGCTATGAATTAGAGATATATTGTTTGTTTTCTACAAGTTCAGAGATTTTACTGTTGTCTTTCTGATATTGATTACTAGTTTGATTCCATTATGGCCAGAGAACATATTCTGTATGATTTAAAGTTTAAAATTCTTTAAAATTTAGGGGATTTGTTTAATGTCCCAGATATGGTGTAAGCTTGTGAATGTTCTATAGACATTTGAAAAAAAAGTGTATTTTGCTATTGTTGAGTGGAGTGCTCAATATATGTCAATCGGACTCTATTGGTTGATGGCACTGTTCACCTCTGTTATATCCCAACTGATTTTCTGTGTAATAGTTCTATCAGTTGCCAAGAAGGTGGTGTTTGGGTCTCCGAATATAATTGTGTATTTTTCCATTTCTCCTTTCAGCTCTATCAGTTTTTGCTGGATGTCTTTCAAGGTTCTGATGGTCAGTGGGTACAAATATGGAATTACTCTGTCTATTTGGTGCATTGATCCTTTTATGATTATGCAGTATCCTTCTTTGGATCTAGTCGTTTATTTGCTATGAAGTCTACTTTATAAAATATTAATATAGCTCCTCTTTCCTTTTTATGTGTGCATGGTTTATATTTTACATTTAACTACTTATATCAATGAATTTAAGTGAGTTTCTTATAAATGGCAAAGAGTCAGGTCATGTTTGTTAGTTTGTTTAATTCACTCTGGCAAGCTCTCTTTAAATTAGTATATTTAGACCATTAACATTTAAGGTAATTATTGATATGTTATACCTCAAGTGTGACATTTTATTATTCATTTTTGTTTCCTCTGTTTCCCATTTCTCTTGTTTCTCTTTTCTTGCTTCCTGTGTGTTACCTGGGCATTTATTTGTCTTTAATGTTTAAGGGTATCAATTTGTGTAATTATCTTATTAGTTCCCATAATTATTATAATATACATATGTAACTTATTGTAGACTTCTTTCATATTAATAAAATATATGGTATCAACTTTCTGTCACTTAAAGTTATTTGAAAATGTACCTGAGCTTTTTATTTATTCAGGTATGTTGAGGTCAACAGATCAGAAGATGATTGCTATTGAAAAGATATCTTATTACTTTCTCACAGTTTCCAAGAGGAGGGGCCATGCTGTGTCATGCAGGGCCACATGGGGGAAGTACCAGGATCAGTCAGGAGGCAGAGAAAGCAAGGGGGAAAACATAGGCAAAATATTTTATTGTGCTTTTAATAGGAAGAAATGGGTGAAGCAAGGTAAGCAAATGATCAGACTTCAGATTGGATAGTTTGAATAATTTGGGTTCTGGGATATAAGGGTGGCCCCTAGTTGTCCAGCACCTGATCCAGGGGTGATTAGGATAGAGGAATATTGTCTCCTTGACTGTAAAAGCCAGATAGAGGAAATGTTTTGGAGTATAGGCTCTGTATTGATTAGTTCACACATGAACTAAAGGTACACTTCCAGTGAGTCTATATATAAGAATTAGCTATCCCTGGGAGGGGCAGTATCTCCTCAGTCAGTGAGACCCCAGGTGCCAGAACATCAAGAATACAGAAAATATACATAGACCAATGAAACAGAATAGAAGGGTCAGAAATGGACCCATATATATGTGGTCAATTAATTAGTGGCAAAGCGCTGAGAATATATGAAGGTCTGTCCAGAAAGTATCTAGCCATGTGCTATGAAACATAGAGACATTTACGGACGAAGATACAAGATACAAGAAACATTGTACATAGGACAATGACACCTCAGTCCCCTTCAAAGTAGGCACCCTGGGACCTCACACAGCTCTCCCAATCGCCATCAGCTGCCCTATCGTATTTTCCTGAATCCCATGGATGGTCTGATATCTCTTCTCTTTCAAAGGTGATTTTAGTTTTGGGAAAAGCCAGAAGTCACACGGTGCCAAATCTGGGCTGTAGTGGGGCAGAGCCACCTGGGTGATTTGATGATTCACCAAAGAACTCTGCTCAAGACATGATGCATGAGCAGGCTTGTTGTTGTCATGAAGCTGCCAATCACCAATGGCCCATAGCTGCAGCCCTCTGAATCATCTGAATAGTTTCTGCAGAGGAATGTTCAAGCTTACGGCAAAATGTGATGCAGATTCATTGTTCTACTCAGTCAGTCATTTTGAATGTGATGGCCACACAGTACACATGCTCACTCAACAGTGTCTACGGCCCCGCCCCCAACTAGTACAGTGAAGTTGTTATTTTTCACACATGCGCATTACAGCCCACTCTCCTTGGCTACCAGGTTACATCAATGATGTGCAAACCATTCTCATTATATTAACAATAGCTGGACTTTTTCTGGACAGATCTCATAGTTTGTCTCCGTTGTCCAGGTTGGGTGAATTCTATTGACCTGTCTTTAGTTTCACTGATTCTATTCTCTGTCATTTTCAACCTACTGTTGAGCCCATTGGGCAAATATTTAATTTCATTATTATTTTTTATTTTTATGATAGCTATTTGGTCCTTTTTAATAACTTCTGTTTCTTTGCTGAGATATTCTGTTTTCATTTGTTTCCAGATTATTTCCAGTTATTCGTGGAAGTATTTTTATGGTGGCTGCTTTAAAAGTCTTGTTAAGTAAGTCCAACATCTGATTCATCTGTTTTGGCATCTGTTGATTGTCTTTTCTCATTAAAATTGTGATTTTCCTGGTTCTTATTATAATGGGTGGAGTTTTTTTGTTCTTAGGCATTTTGTCTATTATTTTTAAAGACTCTGGATCCTATTTAAATCTTTTATTTAGCAGGCAGTTATCTAGGTTTAGCACACAGGTTATGGCCTTCTTTCTGGACTCTGATTCTAATGACAATTTAATTTTGGGATCCTTAAGGTGCTTTTTGGATCTGTTTGGTTCATTTGGTGCTGCTGGGGCTCCCATGGGCTTCTGCTGGTGATGCTGAGTGGGCAAAAGGAGTTTCTCCACACCATCTAGTAAGGATGAAGAGGGCCTCCTGGGCCAGGCCACTTGGGGTGGGATTCCCCCCTCCTCATGCCACCCAGTCTGCCTGATTTTTCTTGGTGGGGACTGTGAGTACTAGTCCTGATGGGGAAAGATAACACTTCTTCTGGCCTCTAGTTGTCAATGGTTCTTTCCACTGATCTCCCCTGTTGATGTTGGCAGCTTCAGCTGGGGTTGCCATTGGAATTTCCATTCTATTTGGGGGAAGAGTGAGTCTACCCAGGCTGCCTTTTGTTGCTGGGTTGGGGGATTGATGCAGATCCTGGCTCCTGGGGTCTGCGGCATTATGGATGAGACAAATTCACACAGACTACCAAGTCTTGTGGAGGAAAAGGAACGATGCAGCTTCCCTCTCAAGGGGAGAGTGTCTCAGAGCACCTCGGCCACTCTCTCAAGAGGAAAGAGCCTTGACTTTTGCCTTGATGGGCTTTTATTGGGTTCAATTTGCACAGAAATACAGGGTATATACGTAAAGCTCATCAATCATTGTCTGGCACAAATGATTAAACAATAGATAACATTCAAAGAACTCTGAGGGCTTATTCTGAGTCAGGGTCAGATAGTTAAAGGGCCATAAAACTTTGGGGAACAAACTCGCTTCCTGCTTGGACCCTTATCATTTAAATTGAGGGTATTAGGAAAGTAGGTTTCATAGGATTTTATGCATTCTTTCTTAGGCCTGATCGCCCTAGGGAACCCACCCTTTCCAGCACAGGGCCACACCCACCTCCAGCAGTGTTTCAGGCTTAAGGCATTGTTTCAGGCTTAAGTCAGGCAGGAGAAGTAGGCAGCCAAGTGATTAGGAGACTTCTTGCAGACAGAATGAGGACTCAGGCTATGTCAAAGTGGAGGGGCGAGGGTCCATCACTCCCTTTTTCTATAACCCCCCAAGTCCTTCCCTGAGGGCCCCTTCATGATTGTGCCTGTCTTAGGTTGTCCCTCTTTTGAGGAATCTTACCCATCATTGGCTAACCAGTCATCAGCCCAGGACCAAGCAGGATGAAGAGAAAGGGGGCAGAGTGGTACCCCTACAAGGAAGAGAAGCTTTGTCTCCTAAGTGGCTTATGGCCCCAAGGTCCTTTACTCAGCCTTAGGCATAGGGAATTACAGCTTCTGAAACCAGGCAAGGCAGTTCCCAACAGGGGATCAGCAGATATTAGGTGTAGGTAGCCTTTTTCCTGTGGGTTGGATCATAAAATGTCCTGTTGAGTTTTCTTCCAATACCAGGATCTCTAACCAGTTAACTCTTCACTTTCCACCTTTCAGAACTCTCTTCTGATGGTCTCTTGTATTATTTTCTAGGTTTATATTATCATTGAGTCTACATCATCTTTTCCAAGAGTAACAAGTGTATGCCATTTTAGTCTTTTATTTTTTTTGGTTGAGATTCTCTATCTGTTCAATAATTGCAGCCCTTTTTTCCCTTTCTTATTTACAAAAACAATCTTAAAGTTCTTGTTTACCTAATACAACATATAGCTTATCTCATGTTGATTAATATGGACTTCTGTTTCTATTGATGTTAGGTCACATTTTCTTGTTTCTTTATTATTTTATCTTTGACCTTATGAATTACATATTATAGAGACTAAAGATTTGATTTTGGCCCTGAAGAGTGTTGATTTTTGTTCTAGTGGACAAATAAATAACTGGTTCATAACATTGAACTTCTGGGGCATGGTTTTGTACTTTTCTAGGGTAGATCTGTTTCAATTTTGCCCTTAGTCTTAGGGTAAGTCCCTTTATTTTTGCATGTAGTCTTTACTCCAAAGTCAAGAACCTTCTGGTATTTCAATGGAAAGTTTGGGATATTTACCAAGAGATGTTTACCCTTTTTACCAGGCAGCACTCAGACTCTAAACTCTGTGTTCCCTGTGATGAGCAACAGCTGAAATCTCTGCTCAAGATTTTTAGCCTATTAGCTGTTGCTTTCTTCCAGGTCCTTGGAGTACTCTTGTCCATGTGAAATTCAGATTCAGCCAAGGGTTTTAGGGGCTTGCTCCACAGTTCCCTTTCTGCCAGACTTCCCTCTGCAATTTTTAGCTGCTCTGATCATTTCAAACTCTGTTCTGGTACTTCGAGCAAAAATAATATGACTTCCTGCTTAAATTTAAGCCATCCTCTGACACAAAAACTGGGCATTGTTCTTAGGAAAACAGACACATAATTTTGAATCTAAACCAGTGAGATTCTCTTCTTTTTAAGGGTCAAATCTCTTCCATTTTCTGCCTGGTTTCATTCAATCAATCTTCAGTGCATCCTAATAGTTGGTGGTTTTTCAAATGGTAGTTTTAAAAAATGATTGTCTATAGTTTATAATTGTTATCTGTGGTTAGGTAATCTGATACAGACCATTCTGCCATCACTGGAACCAGAACTCTTCCCCGCCCTCTCTTTTAACTCAAAGCCTCATTATCGCTAATCTAGGCTATTATAATAGACTCCACACTGGCTTTCTATGCCTCCAGTCACTCTTTTAATCCATGCTATGCACCACTGCCTGAATGATTTTTAAACATAAAAATCTGATCCTAGCATCCTCTGATTACAATTCTTCAGTGCCTTTCACCCTCCAACATGCACAGAATATATTCAAAATTCCTCAGCATGACCAGCTTCCTGCTTATCTCTTCAGCTTTATATTTGGACAACTGCTCATTCCCCCTGACATCTATGCTCTAACCACACTGAATTACTTGCAATTTTTCTATTATGCTCTGCTATCTTGTTTTGGGGCCTTTGTACCCTGCCCTCTCCCTGACATTAAAACAAAAAACTGAAGAAAATATATTGTGATAATAATAATAACAGACAATGTTTACTCAGCATATTCGACATGCCAAATGCTGCACTAGGAGCTTCTGAAATTTCTTTTTCATTTAGTGTTTGCAACAACCTTATGAGTTAAGTGCCTTTGTAATCCTTATTTTACAAATGATAACACTGGCTCAGCATGAAAAGTGGTAGGGCAGGATTAATCTAGAATGAGACTATGATCACTGTCTCCCACTCAGGTGAAGTGTACTTATAAGACTTGGAAATGAGGGAACAAAGAATCACCCTTGAGAGTTAAACTGTTGAATTAACATAAGATGAATATTAACAAAGATATGCAATGACATCTTCATAAGACAAGGTTCCCTTGTCAGCAAGGCTTGACTGTAACCTGATGGAATTTGTTGACATATGTAAAGAAATTATGTGTCAAACAGAAGGGCAGCCAGCCAACTATAGATGCATATACATAAAAAGCCACAGAGACAAACGTGAGAAGCTCCCTCCAGACACTTTCCAAAGACTATAGCATCCTAGCCTGAGAACCCAACCCTGACAATCAGCATACTTAATGTGGGGAAGAAGACTTCCAAGTTTCTTGGCCAAATGTTTGTACATATTTAAAACCTAAGACTAGTTTCCTTCACTTTTATTTCATGCTCACTAGTGGATTAAAATTTTGACTTCTTTTATTCCTTGTCTACAGGTAAGAACTTGGCACAGGTAAGGTTTACATGTATATCTGGCAACCATTCAGGGACCCAGACTATGGGAACATGCTGAGAATGGTATCATGACTAGCATGGCAGACAAAAAGGCAGACTTTTCCTGGGTCCTACATGATATTACAAAGTCACTGAATGAAGCAGCCTTCCTTGTCACTAGAGCTCTTGTTGTGGGTGAGAAAGTACATGTTCTTTATTGTTTATATCAGTTCACTTGGCATCTTCTGTTATATGCTGCCAAGAGCAACACAACTTATAGAGTGAGGCAGATGCCAAAGTCTTTAAAGAGGATGGGGAATTACTGGGATGTTGGCAGATGACACTGGTAAGGAGGGGGAGAGGTGATATTGCTGACAGTGTGAGTCTCATGAGCAGGGATTTTTACACAAAGATTCAGAATAATTGCTTGTACAGGGGAATGGGAAAAAGAAGGATACCTACTTCACATTCCTGGTGTGCACAGTATGAAAGAAAAACCACCCATAGGAGAAGGAGTGTGCAAAGGGACCATCTAGATTATAGCCATGGCAGGAGACTGATGGAACATTTCAAGAAGAAGTTGAAGGGATTTGGCTTTTGACAGGGTGTGAGTTCCAGAGGGTACCACATAAGAGTTTAGGATGGATGAAAAGAGAGGAGGAAATCTGGTTAAGGGTAAGTCCAGAGGAATATAGGGTGAGCAGCCTGGTAATAATGATGTGCTGAGTATATTACCCATTTGCTCTTAGTTTCACATTCCATGCTTCTCCTGTAAATACTATTACTCAATTGTCCTTGCCAACTGGGTTTGGCTAATGGGAAACACTGATCAGAGCCTGGACTATGGAAGAAAGTATAAGCCAAGGTATTTCTCCCTCTCTCTCCTTCAGGGGGCATTTTCTGGAAGGGGTTCCATCTTCCTCCATAGTTTCAGCTCCACATTGAATAGCTCCATCACAGTCCCAGATCCCATGAGCTGGCCTTGGCTTTACCTCCTCCCTTGTGTTTCTCCAGTACTAAGGAAGGTAGAGACTTCCTGCTATGACTAACCTGTATTGCTTTGCTACCCTCTGTTTGGCTTCTCAGCTCTTACATGTACTGTGTTACCAATTCCCTACACTAAATTTGCTCTGTTTTATATACCAAGAGTGCTTTTTTTTTCTTTGATTCATACCAGTGCCTACAGTAGCTTGGCTGTGACTGGTGCTGCACCCTTCCAAAAATCATTCTGGACTTGGCATGCAGTGTTTAGGCCAGGAACTCCTCCCACATGTGTTAGTCCTGACCTCTCCAGTCTCCCTTTCATAAGGAGTATGTCTTAAAAGCAAGACTATCTTCCTGGGATGAGTTAATACTGATGGTGTTGTTTTAGCTATCTGTTTAGAAACCTAGTGTGATACTAGTATGACCTCTTGATACCCTGGCAGCTCCTTTTCTGGATATCTGTTACAGGGGCCACCATGGTATTAAGAAGTTGGAAATGTTCCTAATGTCAAAGAAATCTTTGGCTACTTTGACTTTTGGAGGAGTGGTGTCTTTCATATCACAAGGTACTGTCCAACAAATTTAAATGGTCACAGCCGCCTTTATGTCCCACTACTCAACATCTTCAGTTTGAACTATTTTCTTTATCCCACACTTCTTGATATGTTCCCTATCCTCCTAATCACTGATCTCATCATTGGTCTCCCTCATGGCCTTTAATTAGCCATACTCCAGATTTCTCTGGCTTCAACATTTTTTATTTTTCCATTGACCACAATGTAGACTCTTACTTTAGCTAGGCTATCTTTAGCTGCTTTATTCAACTCCTCAACCCACCCACCCTTTTGGTCCAATCTGTCCAAGTTACTTGGCCACCTTCCCACAAGTTGCCATGCATGGTACACCACTAAGGTTTTTCAAGCTCTAGGAGTTGGATCATAATTAGTGGGAGGAATGCATCTAAGTCACCTGTGGAAAGAGGAAGTTCGATGTTGAATATAATGGTCTTTCAGATCAGATATAGGCAACTCTAAAACATTTAGTCTCTGTGATGTACCCAGGGTCTTTCAGAAATCTGTGAATTGTGGTAAAGAGGGCAGAGAGGGGAAGAATTTTATAATCTGCCTTACCCACTTTTTCATAAGTTCTGTGACTTCACCTAGCATGACCATATCTAAATACCATTGGCCTATGTGTATCAATATGTCCCTAAGTTGAAATGTGAAAAGTAAGAGCTTGAGTACTATAGGCAGGACTCTCTTTGCTGCAAGTGACAGAAACCCACCCTAAAGTGGTATAAGACAAAAGGGGATGTATAAGAATACAAGTGGCTTCAGGTAGAGCTGGACTGAGGCCTCAAGTGATATCACCAAGTATCAATGTCTCTCTATCTCTTGGCTCTGCTTCTTTCTTTTGCTGGCTTTTGTCCTTAGATGTGTGGTGATAAAGATAGCCTCAATCAGCTCCAGGCTCACATAGTCCATTAGTGTCTTTGATCTCTGAGAGCAAGAGTGCATCTTTCCCAATGGTTCCAGCAAAAAATACCAAAGAGGAATTTCATTGGTCTAGGTCATTTTCCCAAACCTGTGATTGTGGCAAACGGGATGGTTTTCCCCATCCAAATCACATGAACTGAGAATTCAGGAGGGATGAGATCCCAAAGAGATGCTGGGTTGTGGCGGGGGGATGGGGAGAGAATGTGACAATTATATTCAAGGTTGAAAAATAAAAAATGATTTGAATTTTAAAAATTTCAAAACTTACTGTGAAAGACACTGTTTAGAGAATCAGAAGATAAGCCACAGAATGGGAGAAAATATTCACAAACCACATGTGTGATAAAGGGCTTATATCCAAAGTATATAAAGAACAATGAAAACTCAACAATAAGAGAACAACCCAATTAAGAAATAGGTAGAAGATCTAAACAGACATCTCACCAAATAAGATTAATACAGATGACAAATAAGCATTATGAAAAAATGCTCAACATACCTCATTAAGTAACTGCAAATTAAAAACAACAATGAGATACCTCTACACACATGTAAAATGGCTGAAATATTTTTCCAATATGAAAATAACCAATCCTGGTGAGAATACAGAGCAACAGGACCTCTCATTCACTGTTGGTGGGAATGCAAAATGGTGCAGCCACGTTAGAAGTCAGTTTGGCAGTTTCTCACAAAGCTAAACATAGTCTTATCATATGATCTAGCAATAGCTCTCTTAGGTATTTACCCAGTTGATTTAAAAACCTATGAAAGAATTAAGTACAAATTGGTAGTTAGCAAACAGTCATGAGATATAAAGTACAGCATAGGGAATATAGTCAATAATATTGTAATAACTATGTATGCTGTCAGATGGTTGCTAGACTGATTGGGAGCATCACATTGTAAAGCATATGATTGTCTAACCATTATGAATGTCAACTGTAATTGAAAAATAAAAAAAAATTAAAAACCTATGCACATCTGGAAAGCACTGTGGTTCTAACGGCATCTAGTGAGCTCTTTCTGGGTCTTGAAAATCCAAGAGAGAAGGTATTAATTTTGTGCCTGGCCAAACCCATATTTGGAGCAGTTCTCCAAAGTGAACAGCCTCTGGCATGTTGGGAAAAAATTAAAATATATTTAAAGTAAAAATATAATTAAAACCTATGCTCCCACAAAAACCTGCATAAATGTTTATAGCAGCATTATTAATAATCACCAAAAACTGGAAGTAACTAAGGTATCCTTCAATGGGTGAATGGTTGAATAAACTGCAGTACATTCATACTATGGAATATCACTTAATGCTAAAAAATAAATGAGCTATCAAGCCACAAAATGTCATGGCAAACTCTGAATGCATGTTGCTTAGTGAAAGAAGCCAGTCTGGAGGAGCTTCCTACTGTATGATTTGAATTACATGGCATTATGTAAAAGGCAAAACTGTAGATACAATGATCAGTGGTCACCAGGGTCTCAGGAGGTGGGGAAATAAAGCACAGGCGATTCTTTATTATACAGGGTAGAAAATTATTCATTATACAGGGCAGAAAATATCTGTATAATAGTGTAATGGCATATACATGGCATTTATCAAAATATATAGACCCTTACAGCACAAAGTGTGAATCAATGTTTGCAGTTTTAAATACAATTTAGGAGGCTGTGAATGCCAGGAAGAAAAACACACTGTGTCAAGAGAATTTAACTGTATCACAAATATATGAGACAACTTTGCTGAAGGGAATGGGTAGCATAGGTCCCGACCAAGGTAACTTTGGAAATGAGTTTTCTGTACATATGCATTGTAATCTAATTGATAGTTTGTTTCCCATGGGGGGATGGGTTAACAGTTCTGATGGGGCTATACATGAATACTGTAACTAAACAAATAAATAGATGGCAGATGGTGGGAAGCAGATTTCTTACTGTTGGCATGGAAATTTACAGATAAGCAAGGAGAAGAGGCTAAAATGATCCATGCAGTAATAGATTTGAGTTAGAGACATCACTGTGAACTCACCTTTAACTTAATATAAGTGCAGATGGTTACCTATATTACATGTAGAAGTGTTTATAATTATGTGTATATGGACAGGTTAATACACACACACACATACTGTTGTTTCTTTGCTCTGTCAGCTAAGAGGGCCTAGAAGCAACGAGACCACAGGAGCAAAGAACATAGCTAGCATACAGATCTTGGTTTCTAATACCATTCTGTAACAAAAGGAATGAGGACTTCTTCGATAAATAGTTGATTCTAGGACTGGAGCAAGAAATACACAAGATGAGCCTGCATCTTATAGTGCCAAAAAGTAAATTAAGTGATTAAACACACACACACACATTGATGAGGATATATCCAAAGGAGAACAGAAGCTAACTGAAAGTGCTTCTAGTGGCCAAAGTTAGAACAATTTGAGCAACAAAATTAATTAGTATTGGATTATAAACCAAAGTATAAAATGAATTTCCCTAAGTCCATACTGATATAAATAAATAAATAAATAAATAAATAAATAAATAAATAAATAAATAAAGAGAAGCAGTAAATCTATCTAGCAGAAAAATTCCAAATAATTTATGTAGACACTCTGCCCTAAAGGGGAGCAAACAAGCTTACAATGAGAGAGATCTGATAAACAAACCGCACCTCAGCAAGGTCAACATCAATAGATATAAATCATATCGATAGTATGTATACTTGATATGCTATGATGAACATGGCACTTAAACTCTGTTTTGTGAGGACTGGTGTGGCTTAGTGGATTGAGCACTGGCTTGTGAACGGAAAGGTCGTTGGTTCATCCCCTGTCAGGGCACATGGCTGGGTTGTGGGCCTGGTCCCCAGTGGAGGGTGTGTGAGAGGCAACCACACATTGATGTTTCTCTCCCTCTCTTTCTCTTTCTCTTCTTGTCTATCTAAAACTAACTAAATAAAATCTTTTTAAAAAATCTGTTCTTCCTCCCAAATGATCCATAATTCCAGTACTATCTTATCACTTCTCTAAGAAAACCATCCGACAAATTCCTAATGGCAGGGCACCCTACAAAACCCCTGACCAGTCCTCCAAATTGTCAAGGGAAGTCTGAGAACCTACCAAAGACAGGAGAAGCCTACAGAGTCATGACAACTATCTGTACTATAGTGTCCTGAATGGGATCCTGGACCAGAAAAAGGACATTAGATTAAACTAAGGGGATATGAAGAAACTATGGACTTTGGTTAATAATAATGTATCACTCTTTGTTCATTAATTGTAAAAAATATATGCCATACTAATGGAATATGTAAATAATAATGGGAACTGGGTGCAAGGTAGATGGAAAATCTCGGTAATATCTTCTGAATTTTTCTGTAAATTTAAACCTAAAGGCTACAAAATAAAGTCTATTTTCCATCACCATTTATCTTGGAGTGGTGAACACACAATACAGTATACAGATAATGTGTTGTAAAATTGTGCACCTGAAGCCTGTATAATTTGGTTAACCAGTGTCACCCCAATAAATTCAATAAAAGGAAAACAAATAAAAATAAATATGTCTATTTTAAAGTATTCGATAAACCAAAAGGTGACAAAGTCCATCTTACCATGATTCTTACTCGCATTTCTTTGATTAAAGGTGACATCAAGCAGCTTTTCATAAGTTTATTGTCCATGTACATTTTCCTTTCGTTGCTTTCCTGTTCTCATTCTCTGTCCATTTTACTGCTGGAGCACTTTCTTTTTGTTAATAGGTTGTTACATGAAGGAAATTAACCTTTGTCTGTCATATGTGCTCTTTTCCAGCTTGTCATGTGTCTTTCAATCTTGTTTATGGTATTTTCTGCTGTACAGAAAATTTTGGTTTTTATATAGTCAAATCTGTCAATCTTTTCTTTATGGTTTGTGCATTTCAGATGATGCTTGAAAAGGCCTCTGCTACTCTGAGATTATAAAAATGTTCATTCATATTTCCTGCTCTGGTTTTCTGGTTTTATTTTTTCACATTTTACATTGTTATACCAAAAATGTGTAGAGTATAAAAAGTAAGGCATTAATCCAGCTCTATTTCTTTTGTCCTAATAGTACCTTTTGAATATTTCTTTCCCTAGTAAATTGCAATGACTCTTTAACAACATAATAAATTCCATATTTGGGTTTATTTCTGGATTTTCTATTTTGATGTTACTGATCTGTCTCTTTACTCCTAGGATAGTTCTGCAGTATTTTAATTATTGTAGCTTTGTAATCAATTTTAATACCTGGTAGGGAAAATCCTGTCTTATTAGTTTTAGTTTTTACAATTCCCTTGCTATTCCTTAATACTTATTCTTCAAGAAAACTTTACAATAATTTTGTAAAGTTCCAAAAAATAAGAACAATCCTTGAAACTCGAAATTTTCACTGGGAATGTTTTTAATTTATAGGTTAATCATGTGAGAATGGACAGCTTTTACAATATTGAGTCTTCCTATTGAAGAAAAAGGTATGTTTCTCTATTTGTCAGAATCTTCTTTTATGTTCTTTAGTACAGTTTTATACTTTTCTTCATATGTGTCTCATACATTTTTTGTTAAATTTATTTTCCTAGGTATTTATAATTTTCTTCACATGAGTCTTGAACTTCTGTAAAATTTATATTCCTAAGTGTTCTATGCCTGCTATTGTTATTGGCAATTAAGCATCTTTTTCACCATTATATTTTTAAATATTGACTAATGATGTATGAAGCTGTCAAGGCAAAAATAAATAAATGAGTTTGCAAAAATATGTACACATACATTAAAACATACACCCATACACACACAGACACACACATACTTCATTGAAACACTTACCTCTAAGAGTTGCAGGGATGCATTTTCCCTGGGATCAAAGCTCCTGTTTCTTTCTCCTCTGAGCATTTTTCTCCAGCTGAGGGCAATTATCTCAAGTAGGAGGGAGAACTATTAGCAAACAGGAGTACCAGTGTAGTGGTTAAGAGACAGGTCTCTGTGGTGAGACTGCCTGGAATCAATGTCAAGCTCCACCACTTCCTAACTGTGTGACATTGGATGAGTAACTTGATATTTCAATGCTACAGTTCTCCCACATATAAAATGACAATGATAATAATAGCACAGTCTTCAGGGGATTGTTCAACATTAGATTAATTGATATGGAGAAAGTATTCAAAACAGTGACTTGGCATAGTAAATACTACCTATTACTAAAATAACCAAGAGCAACCCCTTTCTCAGTCCTCTACCATTCACACCACAAACATTACTGTTGTTTCTCTAATTTATCATATATAAGGTTTTAATATATTGAATACAATCAGTGTGCATTGTAAATTTATATTGAGTCAATCAATTCTACCTAAAATGTTACATGGCCATATAGCATAAGAAAATGGAAAACAAATAGATTTACAGTAGCTTTGGCTGTTTTGTATTCTGAAAGTGTACACCTCCCCTTATAAACCAAAATGCATCTGAAAAAATGTTTCTAGAACATGTAGTTTAGATTTTACATATAATCTCACCATTTTATTACTACAAATACAATATTGAGTTTTTTAAAAAGGGGGGAGATTTCTTTCTTTCTTTCTGCTGCATAGAATTCCATTGTGTAAATGTACCATTGTTTTTTAATCCACTCATATAATGATGGGCACTTAGGCTGTTTCCAACACTTAGCTATTATAAATTGTGCTGCTATGAACATTGGGGTGCATAATTTCTTTTGAATCAGTGTTTCAGGATTCTTAGAATATATTCCCAACAGTGGGATTGCTGGGTCATAAGGCAGTTCCATCTTTAATTTTTTGAGGCAATTCCATACTATTTTCCACAGTAGCTGCACCAGTCTGCATTCCCACCAACAGTGCACTAGGGTTCCCTTTTCTCCACAGCTTCTCCAACACTTGTTGTTTGTTGATCTACCTTTTGCAATAGCATGAATGGAACTGGAGACAATTACACTAAGGGAAATAAACCAGTCAGAGAAAGACAAATAACATATGATCTCACTTATAACTGGAATCTAATGAGAAAAATAGAACCAGAGACTTGGAAACATGGAACAGACTGAGAGCTGCAGGAGGGGAGGAGGGATGGTGGAAGAAAGGAGAAGGGACTAGTTAAAGAACATGTATGAATGACCCATAGACATGGACACCAGAGAAGGGATTGACTGTGGGAGAGAGAGGTGGGCTGGGTGGAGGGGGGCAAAAGGGAAAAAATTGTGACAACTATAATAGAATAAACAATAAAAAAGAAGCTCTAGAACAAGCAAAAGTTAACAGTGGTGTTTCTTGTGGATGAATAAGAATTGACTAGGACAGGAAACTCGAGAAAACGTACTAGGGTGATAAAAATATTCTGCACCCTGTTAGGAGTTTGGGTTATACAGGTCTATGCTTTTGTTGAAGCTCATTGAATGGTACTCTTAAGATGTGTGCATTGTATCTTTTATAAAACTTAACCTAAAGGAAAGAAACATAAACAAATGTTGAGCTTTAGTTAAAAATGTACACTGTAGTGTTTATGGGTGAAGTATACTGATGTTTGTAATTACTTTGAAATGCATCCAAAATGAGATATATTGATCAACAGAGATGTGATAAAGTAAATATAACAAGATGTTTGTTGCATAATATAGGTGATGCATGCGTGTATTCATTGTACTATTCTTTCAAAATTTTGATATTTTTATAATAAAAATATTGGGGGAAATGCTTTAGCCTAAAAAACATCTCTGCACTATGAAATTTTTATTAAAATAAATACTTATTGGGTACTGGAAAAAATAAAATAAAATTTTTAAAAGGGGGAAAGGGAAGAAATAAAATGCATCTAATAAATTATTTAAAAGAGGACTAATGGAATTAAGTGGCCCCCTTTCCAATTTTTATGTTCTAAACAATCATCCCATCAAGACACATCATTAAAGAGTGCTAATCATATAACATAGTTTTTAAATCATGGCAATATAAAATACCTAAGGCAAAAAGAGAAATTGAGCTCATGCCAGATGAAGTATGATGTCTTCCTAGGCAACCAGACAACCAGAACCACTAAGCACAGAGTGAGGGTGTGGAGGAGGAAAGGGCTGGGGAGACATGCCCTCTCTCTCAAACCAGAGTTGTGGAGGCAATGTTATCCATCCACCCTGGTGAATTCTATGACCAGAAACTTTTAAGGCCTTGTTATGCTAGTTGCAGCTCATGCCAACAATCCATCATAGACATTAGGCTGAAGTCTATACCCAATCTTGTTTGGCAGAGGCCTAGGCACAAACTCAGAGGGCTTCAAATTCTTTGTTTGTTTTGTTATTTTTTACATTTTTAAACTGTATTTTATTGCTTGTCTTATTACAGTTGTTCCCACTTTTCCTCCTTTGCCTGCCTCTACCCAGCACCCGCCTCAGTCCATCCCCACACTGTTATCCATGTATATGGGTCATGCATGTATGTTCTTTGGCTAATCCCTTCCCCTTCTTTCATCCAGTCCCCCCACCCATTGCTCCTCTGACAGCTTTCAGTCTGTTCCATGTTTCCAACCCTCTGTTTCTATTTTGCTCATTAGTTTAGTTTGTTCATTAGATTCCACATATAAGCAAAATCATATGGTATTTGTCTTTCTCTGACTGGCTTATTTCACTTAGCATAATACTCTCTAGGTCTATCCATGCTGTCCCAAAAGGTAAGAGTTCCTTCTTTGTTACTGCTGCATAGTATTCCATTGTGTAAATGTGCCTGTTCCACTAAGACATGTTATCTTTTTCCTAACCTAGCAACACAAGGTGGCCCAAGTAGGTTCATTTCTTCCCCCAGATGGAACAAGAGTCCCAATGACAACCCCTGATGACCACAGTAACACTGGCTTGGGGTATCAATGGAAATCACCTCTGATAATAAGTGGCTAGGGCAAGCCTCTTCTTCCACAAGAGGTCCAAAACTCCTGACCCCCAAAGAGAGATAATAAGTGACCAGACAGTATCAGCAGCAGATCCCCCACCAGAACAAGTGACCTGAAAAAAATAACAACTCAAAACCAAGTGACATAGGCTTGGAAACCTTTTACCCCATGGTCCTGAGACTCCTCTGCCCCCACCACAAACATGGGCCATGGTAGCTCAAGGGCACCAACAAGGAAAACCACAGTGCAACAAGCTGTCTGGGCCTGAAAGTACTCTCAGTTTCCCATGGACGGGGGGAATCCTGCCACAAGAAGCATCTGATCAGAAAGTAATCCTCTTTTCCCACAGAGCCAGAGACTTCCCCCAAAAACAGGTGGCAGGAAGCCCCAGTGTCAACAAGTGGCTTGGACTAGGAAGCAGCCTTCATCCCCATGGGTGGAGAATACCTTTATCCACCTATAAATGCACCAGGTAGCCAGGCCTGAGAAAAGTACTTCTGCCCCCTCAGAGGTCAGCAGAAACCCAAGTAGCATCAGATAAACCAAGCAGATGAAAAGAGAGTAGTGAAAGCTATGAAAATTAAATTATCATTGAAAGCAGAGCCTACAAAAGTAGGCTAGGACTTGTGTGCTATACCTAAACAAGATGACTGCCTGCTAAATAAAAGGTTTAAATAGGATTCAGAATCTCTTAACATAATAGCAAAAATATCCAAGATACAATAAAAAAAAATTCTGACTCTTCATAAGGAGAACCAGAGCCAGGAAAATCACATGAATAAGAGAAAACAATCAAATCACACTAATACTGAGATAAACATGATGTTGGAACTATCTGTCACGAATCATAAGATAGCCATCATAAAAGTGCTTCAACAGCGGTTACAATTTCATTAGAAACAAATGAAAAAATAGAAAATCCAACAAAGAAATTGAAGTTATAAAAGAAGAAAAAATGGAAATCACAGAGCTGGGAAAATGCAATTAAGAAATGAAAAACTTGCCACATAGGCTCAATAGTAGAGTGGAGAAGACAGAAGATAAAATCTGCCCCTTTGAGGACTGGTTAGTAGAATTTACTATATCTGAAAAACAGAGATAAAAAGGATTTAAAAAAAATGGAGGGAGTCTCAGATGTCGGAAGGACAATAAACAAAAATCCAACATTCTTTTCAACAGAGTTCCATAATGAGAGTGAAACTAAAAGAGTATTTGAAGAAGTAATGTCTCAACACTTATTAAAATTGGTGAAATACAAAAACTTACTAAAAGACACAAGAAGCTGAAAGAAACCCACAAAGAATAAATTCAAATAAATCCAACCCAAGGCAAATCATAAGTAAACACTGAAGTATAATCCATAAATGAAAATTTTGATATGCTAAACTTCACCACAGTTAAAAAACATTGCTCTGTATAAGACTCTTTTAAGAAGGTAAAGTAAACCAACTAAGAAGGAGAAAATTATTTGCAAATCACATATCTGGCAAAGAATGTGTGTCTAGAATATGTAAAGAACTCTCAAAACTCAATAGGAAAAAAAGAGAACAATCCAGTTAGAAATGTGCAAAAAATACTAATAGACATTTTGCTACAGATTATATGCAAGTGGCAAACAAGCACATCAAAATATGTTCAGCATTATTAGCCATTAGGGAAATCCTAATAAAAACATACCTATCAGAAAGGCTAAAATAAAAAATAATTACAACACCACATACCGACAAGGATGCAGAATAACTGAATCACTCATTGCTGCTGGGAATGTTAAATGGTAAAACCCCTCTGGAGAGCAGATGAACAGTTTCTTTAAAAAACTAACACACAATCTTCTGGTCAAGATGGCAGCATAGATAAAGTTGGCACTCAGAACCACCCACAACCACATCAAAACTACAACTAAACTATAGAACAATCATCATTCAGAATTGCCTAAAATAGCTGAACAGAAGTCCTATAACTAAGGATGTAAGTCAGTCAACTGGATACTAGTAGTAGGGGTGGGGATGTGGTAATCAGCTAGTCCCCCAGCCACATGTGGCAGTTATAAATTGGGAGAGATATCTCAGCTGCAGAGGTCTCCCCTGAGGAGCATGAAGTCCCAACCCCACACCAGGCCCCCTAGCCCACAGTTCCAGAACCAGGAAGAGAAGTCTCCATAACTTCTGTCTATAAAGACAAGTGAGGATTGTGGTTCAGTGAGATAAAGAGTTCCTGTAAGCTCAGGCATTCATCTTAAAGTGCCTGTGCATGGACTTACTCTGACTCACTCCCTCTGAGCTACAGCACTGGGGTAGCAGCTTAAAAGGCACCAGGAACATATAAAGAAGAACTAAATTGTCTGGCTTTAGGATGAGGGCTGAAGGGGCAGCTTTCTCCCAGACAGAAGTGCTGGCAGAGGCCATTGTTCCCTTGCTGAGCTCTCCCCCTGACAGAGCCCAAAGGCTGGCACCATATCTGAGTCTCCATTGACCTGGCTAACACTGTTTGCCCCACCCTGGTGATATCCTTAAACCCCACCCCACCCAATTTGCAGGTCCACCCAAAGCCCTTTACAATGGTTTTTCCATATAAACAGCCTCTTGTGGATCATGCTTCAGACTTTCCTAAAATCTCTCAAACACGCAGCATCTGGCCTCTACATACTCTGTACCCCTTGCTAAGTGGCTCCAGGCCAAGACTAGTGGCAGCTAGTCTCAGTTCATAGCTTGGCCTCTTCCAGGCACCTCCAAGCCCAGAACAAGTAGCAGCCATCTGCAGATCACTCTGTAGCTCATGCTAAATGATCCCAGTTAAGGCACAGGCAGTGACTGACCTTGTTCTTCACCTCCCTGGAGGCCTCAGAGCCAGTGCACTGATGGACAGTTTTAGACCACGCCAGATATACTACCCAACCACCTCCACTGAAGGAGCAGACTCAGCTGGCACCAAAGCCCCACTGAAGTAAGTCCTGCCCCATAGGATTGATCCCTGCACAGCAGCTCCTCCATTATAATCATAGCGAATCTTTGCAGCCAGTTGGCCTGAGGGTCAGTTCCTCCCACTGATGCCAACAACAATCAAGGCTCAACTACAACAGGATGGTGTAGACAGCCCATGTGGTAGGGTGCATGTGAAGACCCCGGCTCAGGTGACTGGGTAGTCTATGCCACTGGGACCTATAGGACACTTAATATATAAGGCTACTCTACCAAGACTGGGAGATGTAGCAGCTCTATTTAATACATAGAAACAATCACAGGCAAGCAGCCAAAACAAGAAGACAAAGAACAGGTCCCAAATAAAAGAACAGGGGAATTCTCCAGGAAAAAACCTAAATGAAATGGAGGCAAGCAATCTACCACATAAAGAATTCAAAGCAATGGTTATAAGGATGTTCAAGGAACTTAACGAGAACTTCAACAACATAAAAAAGGGCATGAAAAACATAAAAAAGAACAAGTGAGAAATTTTTTAAAATACACTACTGAATCCTGGCTGGTATAGCTCAGTGGATTGAGTGCAGGCTGCAAACCAAAGGGTCACCAGTTTGATTCCCAGTCAGGGCACATGCCTGGATTGCAAGCTGGGTCCCCACTGGGGGCCACATGAGAGGCAGCCACACACTGATGTTGCTCTCCCTCCCTTTCTCCCTCCCTTTCCCTCTCTCTAAAAATAAATAAATAAAATCTTTTAAAAATACACTACTGAAATGAATAATATATTACAGGGAATCCACAGTAGAGTAGATGAAGCAGAGGACCAAATCAGTAATTTGGAAACTAAAGAAGCAGAAAACACCCTATCAGAACCCCTCAAAATAAGGATAGTGTAAGGGGCCCCTAGGTCAACCTTAAGTATACCAATATTCAAATCATGGGGATGCCTGAAAAAAAAGAGGGCGAGCAAGGGATAGAGAACCTATTTAAAGAAACAATGACAGAAAACTTCCCATACCTGGTGAAGGAAATAGATACACAAGTCCAGGAAGCACAGAGTTCCAAACAAGATGAACCCAAGGAAGCCCATACCAAGACACATCATAATTCAAATCCCAAAGATTAAAGAGAAAAAGAGAATCTTTAAAAAAATATTTTATTTATTTATTTTTAGAGAGAGGGTAAGGAAGAGAGAAAGAGAGGGAAACATCAATGTGTGGTTGCCTCTCATGTGGCCCCCAGTGGGGACCCAGCCTACAACCCAGACATGTGCCCTAACTAGAAATTGAACCAGTGACCCTTTGGTTTGCAGGTCTGTGCTCAATCCACTGAGCCACACCAGCCAGGGCCAATAGAGAAATACACATTTTTAAAAGAATCAAATGGAAATTCTGTGGTTAAAAAATAGAATAACAGAAATAAAAACAATTCACTAGGGGGGTTCAAGTGTAATTGGAGCTGATAGATAAAAGAATGTGTGAACTTGGAGATAAATCATTACAGATTATACAACATTAAAAATAGGAAAAAAGAAAGAAGAAAAAACGAAGAGCCTCAGAAAAGTGTGGGATATCATTTTTGATACTAAGTGTGCTAACATAAATGTAATGTGAATATCAGGAGGAGAGGACACAGAGAAAGGAGCAGAAAAACACTCAAAAAGAAATGACATGAAACTTCCCAAATTTTATGAAAAACATTAACCTACACATTCAAGAAGTTTGATCAACTCCAAGTAAGATAAAAGCAAAGTGGTCCGTACCTAGACACATTATAATCAAATGTTGAAAGGCAAAGACAAGGAGAAAATCTTGAAAGCAGCTAGAGAAAAACCGATCATCCCATGCAAGGAACCCTAATAAGTTTAACAGCTAACTTCTAATCAATAATAATAAAAACTAGAAGGCCATGGGGTTACATATTCAAAGGGCTGAAAGAAAAAAATTATCAACCTAGAAACAAATCCAGCAAAATTATTTTTCAAAAATGAAGGAAAAATTGAGACATTCCCAGTTTGGCAGTTACTCTAAATGTAAACATGGAGTTACTATATGAGACAGCAATTGCACTCCTAGGTATATACCCAAGAGAAATGAAAATATATTTCCACACTAAGATTTGTACATGAATATTCATAGCAGCACTATTCATATTAACCAAAAGGTGAGAACAACTCCAATGTTAATCAACTGATAAAAAGATAAATAAAATGTTTTATATTCATACAATGAATATTATTTGCCCATAAAAAGGAATGAAATACTGATGCATGCCACTACAGGGATGAGCCTTGAAAACATTATGCTAAGTGAAAGAAGTCAGTCACACACACACAAAAACATATATTTTATTATTCCATTTATGTCTATATCTATAGAGACATAAAATAGAGTAATGGCTTTTTAGGACTGGGACCAGGGGTAGGGGGATCTGGAGGGTGAAGGGTTTCTTTTGGGGCTAATGATGGTTGTATGACTCTGAGCATATACTAAAAACCAGCCCTGGCTGGTGTGGGTCAGTGGATTGAGCACCAGTCTGCAAACCAAAGGCTCGCTGGTTCGATTCCCAGTCAGGGCACATGTGTGGGTTGTGAGCCAGGTCCCCAGTAGGGAGTGTGTGAGAGGCAACTGATTGATCTTTCTCTCCCTCTCTTTCTCCCTCTCTTCCCCTCTCTCTAAAAATAAATAAAATCTTTTTAAAAACCCAGTGAATTAGACATTTATATGGGTAAATTGGATGGTATACAAATTATATCTCAATAAAGCTTGACTAAAAAGAAAGTTTCTGATATACTCAACAACATGTAGAATATAAAAAAAATTATGACCAAAAGAAGTAGAACCTAAAAGAGCATATACTTTGTTATTCCATTTATATGAGATCTTTTTTTAAAGATTTTATTTATTTATTTTTAGAGAGGGAAGGGAGGGAAATAGAGAGAGAGAGAGGGAAACATCAATGTGTGGTTGCTGGGGGTCATGGCCTGCAACCCAGGCATGTACCCTGACTGGGAATCGAACCTGCGACACTTTGGTTCACAGCCCGCGCTCAATCCACTGAGCTACGCCAGCCAGGGCTTTATATGAGATCTTAAAACAGAAAAACTAATGTTTGGTAACAGAAAATACATTCATGGTTGTCTAAGGGGCAAAGGATTAACAGAAAGTGGAAATGAGAGAACTTTCAAGTGTGATAGAAGTGTTTTATATCTTGATTTAGGATTGTAGAAATACAGTGTACACATTCATGAAAACCCATTGAGTTGCACATTTAAGATACATGCATTTCACTATATGTTAAGTTCTATTTCAATTGAGAGAGTGTATAGGAGACAGGAGAAAGAAGAGAAGGAGGGAGAGAAATAGAAAGGGCAGGGCCAGATAGGAGCTACTTATAAGGTAGAATCTATAATTTTGGCATCTGATAGGATACAAATGATCAGACAGAAGAAGGGGCCTAAAACAACACAACATGGTAGAGTGATATTCTGTAAGAATCCTGACTTTAACCCTGGCAGGTGTGGCTTGGTTAGAGCATAGTCCCTGTCATTTCCAGTCAGGGCACATACATAGGACACGATTTTGGACTTTGAGGTGGGTGCTTGGGGTTCTTAGGAGGCTTCAGGCTGGTGATTTAGGGGGTGAGCACACTCAGAGAAATCATCCCATTTCCAGTGTTTTGAATGTTCTTTTTTGTCCGTTCACTTCCCACATCCCTAGAAGAAATCTGAGGTAGGGAATCTGGATACAGGCTAAAGTGGGCAGCAGCACCTCCCAGTCATGGCCTGAACTTCACCAGTCTTGCAACTTGGCTGAGTGTGTCCTGCCACTGTCCCAAGAAAGAGCCATGTTCCTGACAACACTGCAGAGAGGGTGGGGCTAGCTATAAGGAGCTGGGGGTCTGACTGCATTTTATCCAAACATCACCTCAGGTAAGGAAAAGTAACCTTAGTTACCATGGGGGGGCAGCAGAGGCCAATATACAGCACCCTTGGCTTAGACTCAGAACTCCTGGGTTAGAATCCACTTGCATGTGTACAGGAGTCACAGCCCAACTCAGTTCAAAAATCTCAGGCAGGGCAGCAACACCAGCCTGCAGGCCAGTCCAGACCTGACCCAATGAGGGGGTAACCGAGGAGGGGGGACAGTTCAAAGAGCGACTAGAGAAGTCAGAGAAGAGGAAAGCCTCCAGGACAGTGGAGCAGCCTTGAGGAGTGAAAATGCCACAGTCGTGAAGCCCAAAACATGCCAAGGGAAGAAAACAATTATGTGCATATAATTAGCTTCAGTCCTTACTATGTCTGTGCACAGAAAAATCTCCTTGCCCCACTGACTCTCACATAGAACATTCTTCTCCCACTTTTGATATTATAGCCTGAGCTCTCCCACCCTAGAAGAACTCCTGCTCATAACAACTGCCTCAAGTTCTCCCCCAGATAGCTCTAGAGATGGCTTTTCTTTTCAAGTCCACCATGCTGGTTTCTCTGGCCAGGAAGAGACACCTTCTCACTGTTATGTTCCATAAATGTAGGGTACCCAGATTCTGTAAGGATGCATTGCAACTCAAGGATTGTAGAAACAGTTTCACACCTTCCACACACCAAAAGGGTGAGTCATCACTGATTTCTTAGGGAAGAGTGTGACTCCAGTAACCAGTGCTAGCTTGATTAATTACTAAATTCAGAAGATATTGAGCCCTGGCTGGTGTAGCTCAGTAGATTGAGTGCTGGCTGCAAACCAAAGGGTCACTGGTTTGATTCCCAGTCAGAGCACATTCCTCAGTTGCAGGCCAGGTCCCCAGTGGGGGCCACGTGAGAGGCAACCACACATTGATATTTCTCTCCCTCTCTTTCTCTGTCCCTTCCCCTCTCTCAAAAAATAAAGAAATAAAATATTTTTTAAAATAAAAAAAATAATATGCATTTTTTTTTAAAAAAAAAGGAAAAAGAAGAACATACGGGAGCCCTGGCCTGTGTGGCTCAGTTGGTTAAGCATCAGCCTACAAACTGAAAGGTCGCTAGGTCGCTAGGTCGCTGGTTCGATTCCTGGTCAGGCTGGGCAAATGCCTGAGTTAATGGTTTGGTCCCTGGTCAAGGTGCATTTCAGAGGCAACTGATCAATGTTTCTCTCCCTTTCTTTCTCCCTCCCTTTCCTTTTCTCTAAAAATAAGAAAAAGAAGCCCTGGCTGGTGTGGCTCAGTGGATTAAGTGCCGGCCTGTGAACCAAAAGGTCGCTGGTTCGATTCCCTGTCAGGGCACATGCCTGGGTTGCAGACTGGGTCCCTGGTTGGGTGTGTGGTGGGGGGCAGCCAATTGATGTTTCTCTTGGTGTTTCTCTCCCTCCCTACCCCACCCCTTCCATTCTCTCTGAAAATGAATAAGTAAAATCCTTTTGAAGAAGACATTGGACATCCACATCCTGAAAATGAGCCAAAAGCCAAAAGCACTCCTGAAAAATAGGTTCTTACTGGGAGAGTCCGGAAGTGAACTCAGACTTCAGAACAGGAAGAGAAAGCCTGCTAACTGATATATCCAAGCCCAAGATGGCATTTACTCAGGACAGCACATAGCTGATAGAATAAACAAGCCCAGATATGAGTTTAGACCAACCGTGAAGGTGCTGAGCTTCTCTGAGGAAGCCTCACGTGCTTGTACTCCTGAGCTCCTAGACCATGTGTCATGTTCTAGCCAACTCCAAGAGTTCTACTGGCTTCCTTTCTGAAGGCCTAGGGATTCAGCCTCTTTTCCTTTCCTCTCTAATCCCTTTGAGTGGGGCACAACTCTCCTTCAGGCTGGCTACAGAGTGAGATAAAGTCTGTCTGGCACTCCCCTAAAGACGGCCCTCAGGTAAAGCGCTCTACCGATCGCCATCAAGGCGAAACAGAACAGAGGTTACAAAAACAATACATTACACACAGTAGGTTAGGTGAATTATGGCAGTGACATGAACATAAAATGGCAAAGGTTCCATCTTCCTTAGTCCCTAGAGGAGACTGAGATTGAAGAGTTTGAGCTCTGTCTCCTGACTCCCTTCTGAGATGGGAACTGACTCTGTGAGGCTTTTTTCCCTCTGCATTCTTTATCCTGTGTGTGGATCACTTCCCCCAACACCCTCAACATGTTCCTCCTAACTCATTCCTGAGACACAAGTACATGTAGTTTCCCTTTCTCTGCATGGGTGATCAGTACCTCTGAGGATGTTTGCCCCGGTGGGTGAAAACCAGCACCCAGCACACAAGCCTCTGCTATACACAGAAATTGTCCTCTCTGGGAATTTCCTCACAGCAGAGAACCAGACTTAATAATCTGCTGGTGTAGCCCTGGCTGGTGTAGCTCAGCTGTTTGAAGCATTGTAACTGAAAGGTTGTGGGTTCTATTCCCAGTGATGGCACATACCTAGGTGTGGGTTTGATCCCTGGTGGGGTTCAGGTGCTTGTGACACTCAGTCCAGCCACATACAATGGCCATCCCAATGCCGATCCCCATTCTGGTTGCATACAGAGGCAACCAATCAATGCTTCTCTCTTGCATTCATGTTTCTCTCTCTCCCTTCCTCTGTCTCTAAGAAAACAATGGGGAAAAAAGTGTCCTCAGGTGAGGATTTAAAAAAAAATCCACTGGTGTATGTGTCTTAAGCAACAGAACATCATAGAAAGAATTAAAGGGGAAAAACAGGGAATGTGCACTTTGTCATACAAAGAACACTTCACAGTGAACTCATTTACTGAGGGCCCTGTATGAGGCACTTTAAAATCATCATGACATTTTATCTTGACAACAACCTTATGAAGGAGCTATTTTTCCTCTTTTACTGATAGGGAAAGTGGTAGGCTCTGACGGCTTGTGCTTGGAAATGCTGGGCTGGGATATAAACCCAGGCCTGCCTGATTTCAAAGTCTGTACTCTTTCCATTGCCAGTGTGCTGCTTCCTGAACAGGGTGGGAGCCATAGACTAGAGCCTACAAGGCCAGCTGAAAGAGGCAACTTCCAGATCATAGTACCATGTCCCATACTTTAGGAGGGGAACCACAGACTGTCCAGGGGTCAGAACAGCTAAGTGCCAAAGTGCAGGGTATGCACATGCCAGGGTATGCCTCCTTCCCACACATACTACCCAGAAACAGTGCAGGAGCAGGTCATGGGAGAGACTGAGTGAGAAGCTTGAGTATAGGCAACCCTGGCCTTCCTTGGGTTAAAGTCCCAGGTCATGCATGGACCATCATCCATGGTGACTTGGACTCTAGTGCTCAGTCCAATTCTGCTGCTTTAAGATGTCTACTTGGTTCCCTTTTCTATCAGCAGAGGAGGAGGCAGACAATGATTTGGTATTGAGTGGTGGAGAAGGAGACCCTTCCTTACCCCCTGGGCCTACCTTTCACCACTTTGCCACCTTCACTAGGCAGCTCCCTATGGCACAATGAGGCAGGAAGTTTCCTGGGGATGAGAGGGGCTTTCTGGCCTTCATAAGCAATCTGCACCAGGTCTTAGACCAGGAGTCTTTTGACCAAGGCCTTGCCCAGCCAACGGGGCTAGCTCCAGAGAGGATCTGAAGAACTATGCTGGAGGTGCTGCAACTGCCCGTTGCCAGCTGGAAAATCTACCTCTGTCTCTATAGGTAGGTCTCTTTTTCTAACAAGATTTTACTTCTTAATTTTTTTAGAGAGGGGGGAAGGAGAAAGAGAGGGAGAGAAACATCAATGTGTAGTTGCCTCTTGCACCTCCCCTACTGCGGACCTGGCCCACAACCCAGACATGTGTCCTGACTGGGAATCGAACTGGTGACCCTTTGGTTCACAGGTCAGTGTTCAATCCACTAAGCCACACCACCCAGGGTGGTAGGTGTCTTCTTGACCCATAAGAAAGTATTCAGTGAATAAAGAAACTGCTTCCATTCTTAGGAGAAACCCATTACACTGAACAGAGAATCTCCATGGGGGAAGAAGTTGTAGTGGTCTCCCACCCCTGGACCACTGAATATCCCCTCTCCCCTTAGGGCCCTGGCTCCTACTCTGACATCGCCACTAGCACCCCCTTGGTAAAACAGAACACAGAGTCTCCCAGATTGGAGCAAAGAAGACTTTGGGAAAGAGGCATGCAGAAGGTAAGCTCTCAGTCCCAGGACCTCCTTAGAGGGCCCTGTGGCAGAGCTCTGCTGCTTGTCCATTGCCACCTCTGCCACACACTCAGCTTCAGGCATGTGCCACTCTCTTTTTAAAACTCTGGCCTAAGAGGGCCACAGAGCCCATCTTTGGTTTTCCCTGAGTCTAGGGGAGACAGCAGGAAGCATTTGCACAAAAAACTTCCTGAAGCACTCAGGAAAGCACAAGGCAATGGCAGAAATCCAATTAGCCCAGTTCCACAGCCCACATCTCTGAGTCAGCCACAGGTAACTGTCCTCTGGGATGCCCAGGCTCTGTCTAGACTTCATCCAGGCTCCGGAGTGGCAGGGGCTTTGCTCCTTCCTTCTTTGCCCCTGGCCTGTTCACAGGGCAGGCACCTCTTACCTCAAACCTCAGTGAGCTGGTATTTGAGGACTGGGTTGCCTCCACAGCCAATGCTAAAAGATTAAAAAATTAAACAAACCTGAGTTCCAGACTTCCTAGAGGCATCCTCCCTGGCCCTGGTTTCCTCTCTGACAAACACATTTCTTTCTCAGGTGATCCTCAGGACTCTGTTGGGGTTGATGGCATTTATTATCCCACAGTGCAGGTTGAGAGTCAACCCCTGACTTTGAGAGGCATGGCTTTGACCTGTACAGGCCCCACATTCTGACAACACTTCAGCCTTACAAGACCCTGAATATCCAAATAGCAAGAATAATCCTTAGGGCCCTGAGTGATGTGGCTCAGTGGGTTGGGTGTCATCCTGCAAATGGAAGGGTTGCTATTTCTATTCCTGGTCAGGGCACATGCCTGGTTCCAGATCAGGTCCCCAGTAGGGGGTGTGTGAGAGGCAACCAATTGATGTTTGTCTCTCATATCAATGTTTGTGTCCCTCTGTTTCTCCCTCCCCCCCTAGAAATAAGTGAATAAAATCTTTAAAAAAGAGTAATCCATAGATAGTGTAATAAATGGCATCCCAATTTTCTGTACTTTGAAATGTGAGGACTTTTACTCAGCCCAAAACAATACCCTTTATTTAAAAAACTTTTTGCATACAGCTGGGGCAGTGTACTTCCAACCTTCCTATGGGGAGCATGAAGAAATAGCTTTAAATGTACATGGGAAAGCCCTGGCTAGTGTGGCTCAGTGGATTGAGCACTGGCCTGAAAACCAAAGGGTCACCAGTTCAATCCCCAGTCAGGGCACATGTCTGGGTTGCAGGCCAGATCCCCAGTAGGGGGCACGTGAGAGGCACCCACACATTGATATTTCTTTCCCTCCCTTTCTCCCTCCCTTCCCCTCTAAAAATAAATAAATGAAATCTTTTTAAAAATGTACATGGGAAAGATAAAAATTGGAAGCCAGATTGACAGTAAATGCTGGAACCAAGAGATTTAGAAGTTGAAGAGCCTCCACCCTACAACCATCTTCAATGTCAGAAAAATAGTGAACCTCCCAAATATGGACTAGCAGACAGCTCTTTGGAGGATGGAAGGAAACAAATGAGGTGATCTCAGTGAGGCTAGGATCTTAGAGTAATTTCTTCCATGCCTTTTCCATTTTCCGTCCCAGAGGATGTCTGAATCCTCTTTGCTCAAGCCACACTTTCATTACGTATCAAACCTGAGACTTGCAAAGCCTTGGATGGCAAAAACTTTAGATATCATCTATTCCTCTTGTGACTGTTTAGCCATGAGCAGCCATTCAACTTCTGCTTAGATACCTGTTTGAAGATATCATCACTGCAGGGAATCCACTGCCCCTAAAAGCAACTATGAGAGAAAGTCCCTCTGTTTCTACATGTTGTGGCTCATAGTTTTTATTAAAATAGTCATACTAACAAATCTGTTAGAGTAAAGCCACACTTCTGTGATGGGGTGAGGATGGTCTCATTGAAGTGTCTATTCACCCACTCACTCACTCATTCATCCATTTATTCGACAAATACTGAGCATTTATGTGTTAAGTGCTATACTTGCTGCTTAAGGAACAGGGAAAAACAAAAACAGACATGAATCCTGCTCTGATAGACTTTGGAGTGTAGTGGTTGAGACAGTAATAAACCAAAGAATTACACAAATAAAGGTGAAATGCAACTGAGATAATAGCCATGAAGAAGGGAAGAAGTTCTTTGAGAGATATGACAAAGGAAACTGACCTAGCCTGGGGGGACTGGTCTAGAAAACCTTCCCTGAGAAAGTGATACTGGAACTGACATTTGAGTATTAAGTAGGGTTAGCCAAACAAAGCATATGGAGGTAGGATATGGAGAGAATGTTACAGAAGAAGAGAACACATGTGCAAAGGCCCTGTGGCCACAAAGGAATGGCGGATTTGGAACTGGAAGAGAGTCCATGTGGATGGAGCACAGAGCATGAGGAAGAAAGTAGTGTGAGCTGAAGCTGGAGATGTAAGTTTGGGCAAGACCTTACAGAACCTTGTAGGCCCCATTAACAATTCTTTCTTTTATGAGCTACAGGAGATTATTGGAGGGTTTTTATACAAGATAATAACACAATCATATTTAACTTTTGAAAATGTCAGTCTGGATGTTGCATAGAAGATGAGTTGGAGAGAAGCCAGTGCAGATGTGTAGAGACCAGTCTGTTGTACTGGATAAAATGAAAGATGATTGTAATGTGGACAAGAGTGGTGGCTGGCTGTGTCATTGACAAAATGTGAATGGACTAAGCAAGTTTTAAGAAGTAAAATAGATAGAACTTGATGATGATTGCACATGAGGGAGAGGTGTTGCCAGAATGAATCCTAGGTGATCCAATGCAATCCAGCAAATTGCATAACTGGATAGTTGAGGGTATCATGCCTTGAAAAGGTGGGAAGTGGTAGAGTTTGATCTTCATTGTACTGAATTTGAGTCATTTTTCAGTCACCTCAGTAGAGATATATGTGGGGAGACCCAAAAAACCCCTGGAACTATCTTCAGGAGGGTGGGCCTCACGTAGTACTGGCTTCCCCCACTAGGTGAGTATTCTAGGAACCCATCTGTATCAGTTCATCAGCTGGCCTTGTTCTGAAAGGCTGTGTTTGGCTTCAGTGAATTTTTTTTAAGAATCTTTCAACACATTTACCCATTTTATGATGGGTGATTTGCCAGCACAACTGCCCACACCAGGCTGAGTGTTGAGCAGTTTTTGATCAAAAATGGCATGACCCCCATGCCCCACCCTCCCTATTCACCTGATCTCACCCCCAGCAACTTTTTTGTTGTTGTTTTCCAGTATGAAAAAAAGTCCTCAAAGGAAAACATTTTGCTGATGTGGAAGAGATGAAACAAAAAATGGCAGAAGCCCTAAAAGGAATCAAAACTGATTAGTTCAAAAACTGTTTTTTTTAAAGATTGTATTTATTTATTTTTAGAAAGGGAAGGGAGAAAGAGAGAGAGAAACATCAATGTGTGGTTGCTGGGAGTCATGGCCTGCAACCTAGGCATGTACCCTGACTGGGAATCAAACCTGCAACACTGTGGTTCACAGCCCGTGCTCAATCCACTGAGCTATGCCAGCCAGGGCCAAAAACTGTTTTAAGAAGTGGAAAAAACATCTCATTAGGTGTATCACATCGAATGGAAAATACTTTGAAGGCAACTAAAGTTTAAACATGTAAGAATAAATACACAATTTCTTATGAATAGATTCGGGGTTTTTTGCCCCCCCCCCTTGTAAATATGAGATCCATACCATGCACATGGATGAGATTTCCTAGTGAGAGAGTATACAGTGAGAACATAAGGCAGCTTTGAGGAACTCCAACATTTACAAGCTAGTTAGAGAAAACTGAGCCCCAAAAGAAACCAAGGAATCTTTCAGGGAAGTAGGAGAAAAACAAAAACAAAAACAAAAGGGAGGCCAACAGAAGAAAGTGTCCTAATACAGAGGAAGTGGTCAATTATGCCAAATACCACTGAGAAATCAAGTGGATTATGGCTTGAAAGCATATTTTGGATTTAATGGCATGAAGGTCATCAGTGACTAGAGTGGAAGCACTTTTAAGGTAGTGACAAGGCAGAAGCATGATTGAAGTTGGCTGAGGAGTGAATGTAGATAACTGTCTTGAGCATTTTATTGGGAAGGGCAGAAGAATGAATGATAACTGGAGAGGGGTGTGGAAGTGAGGGGAGCATTATTTTAAGATGGAAAAGACTCTTTTACCTGCTACTGAAAAGGGTCCAGTTGAGAGGAAGAGGTTGATTACATAGGAGAGAAAAGGGATTGTCAATAGTGTGAGAAGGTGAGCAGGGATAAACTACAAAAAATCAGTGCAGGGAATGGTCCTCTGAGAAGAAAAGACACATCTTCTGTGACAGAAGGAAAGTCCTACAGAGGGATAAGGTAATGTGGGAAGCCAAGGCCCTGCCTGATGTTTCATTCTTCCCAGTGAAGTCAACGATGAGGTTATCTGTTATGAGACAGAGTGAGAGGGTAGACATGGAGGCTTGAGATTTAAGAGCAAAGAAGATTTGAAATAGTCATCCTGGAAAGTGAAAAGTCTTAAAACAATTTAATACCTAGTAGGATTGTGAAGCAGCATTGAGGGTTCATTTGGGATTGGTGATTTATAATGAAGCAGGTCCAGTTCGGGACAATGTAGATATTGTGTTGACCAAAAAGTCCATTTAGTTTTTGCCATAAAATAAAGGATACATTTTTCATTTTCACCAATAACTTTATTGTTTTGGCTATTTTGAGTATGTCGGCTATCTCCCACATGGTATAACATTGATTGTTCTCAATAAATGTCTCAATTTCACCACTATCAACTTCAACTGGTCTACCCAACCATGGAGCATCATCCAGTGAGAAATCTCCACTTTTGATGCATTTGATCAGTTACAGCACCTTCTCTATACACTTCACAAATCTGTTTTTACGTTTCAGTTGTGTTTTTACCTTTCTTGGAAAAATAAAGTATAATACGCCAAAAATATTGTGTATTGTCTTCCATCTTCAATATTAAAATGGCTACACAAATACAAATTTTGATAAGTTTTTTAAAATGAATGCTGATATGACAGTTGTCACAATACAATCTAACAAAATTGTTTGGAATGAAGTTAAAGACAACTAAGTGCTACTAGAACCAAATTACAGAAAAAAGTTGTATGCACTTTTCAGCCAACCCAATAGTTGGCTAAGGTGAAGTACAAGAGATGAAGATGTTTAGGAACCACAAGGTCCAAGTGATGGCTGAATAATCAACATGGACATTGAAGTCCCCTAGAATGATGGCAGGACTTGCAGTGAGCAGGTGAGGGAGTCACCAGTGAGACAGAAACCAAAATCTTCATTGAGAAAGAGAGTTCTTTTCCTAGAACTACTGTTAACAAATCACTACAAACAAGGTTGCTGAAAGCAACAGAAGTGTATTCTCTAACAGTTCTGGAGTCCAGAAGTCCCAAAGCAAGGTGTTGGAAAGGGCAGTTCATTCCAGGGGCTCTGAGGGACATCTATTTCACGCATTTCTACAAGTTTCTGGTGGTTGCCAACAAACCTTGACATTCCTTGGCTTGGCTTGTGGACCCATTTCTCCAGTCTCTTCCGCTGTCATCACACGGCCATCTTCCCTCTGTGTGTGTCTCTGTGTACAAATTTCTCTCTTTTTGTAAGGACACCAGTCAGGAGCCCACCCTAATCCAGTATGATCTCATTTTCACTTGATTACATCTATGAAGGCTCTATTTTCAAATAAGGTCATCCTCAAAGGTACTAGGGATTGGGACTTCAACATATATTTTTGGGAGATACAATTAAACCCACTACAGAGGATATGACTAGGAGGTCTGTACTTGACAACTGTATGTGAAGGGGTGAGTGTTGTATCAAAATGCTGTGAGTTTCAAAAGAGCTGTAGTTTTGGCAAGAGGGAGAAAAACAAATGGCCTGAAAGTAATGAGGAGCAAAGAAAACACCTATCCCACTTCCTGAATCTATGGTACTAGAAAAGACAAATATCCTCACATAAGAAGGCAGCAGAGGGCGCCCCGACCAGTGTGGCTCAGTTGGCTGGATGCTGCCCCACAAAGAGAAAGGCTTGATGTTTGATTCCAGGTCAGGGTATCTGCCAGGGTTGTGGGTTCAGTCACAGTTGGGGCCTGTATGAGAGGCAACTAATCAGTGTATACACGTGAATGAGAGGCAACCAATCGATTTTTTCTCCCTCTCTTTCTCTCTCCCCTCCCCTCTCTCTAAAAAGAAATAAATAAAATATATTTTTTTAAAAAACTGAAGGGATTGATTGGGTCAAGAAAAAAGCAGAGCAGTATGAGAATCAATGTGAAGATAGACGTGAGGCTTCCAGTTGGGGGTGGAATAATGACTTTGGGAGATGTGGGGCAGGGTGAATTTGGTCCTAGTATCTTTGAGAAGTTATCAGTCTCTGAGCCTTGTGGTCCGAAAACCTCTGTCAGCCTGAGTTTGTGACAGCTGCCAGAAATGCAGACTCTGCTGACTACAAGCTCTAGGGTAATGGTGGCCCCAGAGGGGTCACCACTATATCTTTGTGACCTAGAGTCAGATGGAGTCTAGGGTGAGGTCACTGTGTCAGTTACCCAGGGATGAGGCTGGATTCCTCATACTAGAAGTTGGAAAGGAGAGGGAAAGCCCAAGACAGACTCCATTATGAACATTCACTTCTCTTGATTTTGACTACACAGGTATTGAAATATCTAAGATGAATCCTCTAGGTTGTAGGTCTTAAAATGAGGTCCTCTATCTCTCTGCCCTATCTGTGCCAACTCACCCACCACAGCCAAACAATCAAGAAAGATGCAAATGCTCTCTGCTATAAATCCAGGCAATTATCCAGAATCACTAACCTATCTGAGTGGATGTAAGGTAAGCATGAATTCTTGTGTTCAAATTCTGCCTCAGCCAACTGCTAACTTTGGAACCTTAGACAAGTGACTTTACCTGTCTGTACCTTACTTTCTTCATCTGGAAAATGGAAACAATAACTGTTCCTACCTTCCAGAATTGTTGTCATGGAGGATTAAGTGACTTAATGTATATAAATGCTTAGAACAGTACCTGGTACATACTAACAACCATATTAGTGCTTGTTTTTAGTGTTATTAATTCACCATCCTTCCACTTAACCACTGGAAATCTCCTGGGCTCTGAACCCTAACTTAAATAACTGCTTCTGATCCTTCCCCTGTGAGGGCTCTTGCCTGGGTCTGCTCACATCTAGACCAAATCAGCTCAGGTCCTTCAACTGTTCCTGATATGATGTGGCTGCTCGTGTACCAACCTAGTGACTCACATCTGGACACTGTGCACTTGGTCATTGTATCCTTGTTTACATGGGCTGTCCAGGATAGAGCACAGTGCTCTCTGGGTGGGATGCAACAATTGTAGAGAAGGGCAGAACCATCTTTTCTCTTGTTCTGGTTCTATACTCCTATTAATGCAGCCTAAAATCTAATTACCTCTTTTGGCAGCATCATTACTCTGTTGGCTTGTACTGACTTTCCAGTCAAATCAAGGTCTTTTTCACATGTGCTATTGTTAAACCAGGCAGGTCTCTCTATCCTGTGCTATAAGAACAAACCAGCTACTTGCTAGGAGAAAGTCAGTCCAGCAGTCAAAGCACAGTATCTGAGGGGTTTAGTAATAAAAGAAAGGTGGTCTAGGCAAGCAGTTCATGGTTGGAGTTCATGGCAGTTGCTACCGGTTGCTTGCCCAATGAGGATTTCCCTCTTCTTCCTTACTTACCGAATCCCACCTTTGTTCAGAGCCAAAAAGTGCCCGGCTAAAAGCACTAGATTTCCCAGCTTCCTTTGCATCTAGGAGTATCCATATGACACAATTCTCGTCAGAGAGGTGTAAGTGAATGACAATGGGGAGAGTGTTCCATTATGAATAAAGAAGCAAAGCCTCTCTAGAAGGTCTTTTGTCCTTAGCCTTCTTGCCCTGTCTGTAGCTGTTTCCCCTTCTTATCTATAATACAGACGTGAGGTCTGGAGCAGCAGCAGCTGTCTTGCAACCATGAGACAAAAAGCAAATAGATAAAAGCCTGCCCTAAGCATGGTGGAGATGAAAAGCCAGGGTCTTATGGCATTGTTGAACAGCCTTATCAGGTCTGGACCATCCCAGGAAATTTTTGGTACAAAAGACAAATAAACCTTTATTTAAGTCACTATTTTAGAGTTGTCTATTATTTGTGGCCAAAAGTATACATAACTGAAATAGGGTTACAACATAGGAAAACTGGGGATCCAATTGGAGGGTAAACATGACTACAGGGATTTAGACATTAAGAGATAAAAGTTGGGGGGAGCAAAGCCAACGCCTGGCTGGGTATAGCAGCAGCACCAGCCCCACCATGCCATCCCTGAGGGTTTCCTTAGCCAGTTTCTCTTCCTCCCATCTACAGCATAGGTAATATCTTTGTGAGCCTCTTCAAGAGCCTTTTGTGGCAAAAGAGAAATGCACATTCTCATGATCTCACAGTGGGCCTGGATGCTGTGGGGAAGAAGACCACCATCCTGTACAAACTGAAGCTGAGTGAGATTGTGACCACCATCTGCACCATAAGTTTCAACATGGAGACTTGGGAGTATAAGAACATCAGCTTCACCATGTGGCACATGGGTGGCCAAGACAAGATCCAGACTCTATGGTGCCTCTACTTCCAGAACACACAAGGTCTCATCTTTATGGTTGACAGCAGTGACCGAAAGTGCATGAACGAGGCCTGAGGGGAGCTCGTGTGGTTGCTGGCAGAGGACAAGCTTGGGGATGCTGTCCTCCGACTCCTGTTCACAAACAAGCAGGACCTCCCCAATGCCAAGAATGCAGTAGAGATCACAGACAAGCTGGGCCTGCACTACTGTGCCACAGGAACTGGTACATTCAGGTCACTTGTCCCACTAGTGGGGACAGGCTATATAAGGGACTAAACTGGCTGTCCAACTAGCTCTGGAACCCAAAGTGAGCCATTCTACTCTCTTCCCCCTCACTCCCTCCTTCACCCTCGCTTTCCTCTCATGTGGCAGCCGTGCCCCTGTGGTGTGAGTGCCAGAAGCTGTCCCCCTGGCTGTTCCCAGTGTGCTTCACCATGTTGTACATGTGCAGATGCAGCATGCAACTGGGTTTTTATTTAATGTAAATACAGGGTCCAGCAGAAGTAACACTTGCTTGAGTGTGGTTGGTAGGGTAGTAATATGGGTGTAATAATGTATAGTTTAAATTTGAACATTTCACCTAAAATGTTATATGATGTGCCTGAGTGTGATAGTGTTATGTTACAGAATTCCATGCCTATGATTTTGTAATATAAAAGGGCTGTTATTTGTGCTGGACCCTGTAGTTCTTGTTTCCAATGAGGCAATTTCTGGTACTCCTATGTAATATTACGTAGTTGTTTTTTGTTTGTTTGTTTGTTTTGTAAAGTGAGAATCAACTCACAATTTAGTACTGAAAGATACCCTCAGATCTTTAGTACAGAGAGTTCCCTGGATGTTAGGAACCCAGGGCCCCTAGGAGTTGATGTCAGATTAGCCCAACACTCCTCCCTTTGGGCTTTAGATCTGTGTTTAAATCCATTGGGATGGTTGGTTTTTAACCCAACTCAGTTCATTTTTTAAAAAAAGAATGCATTTATTTATTTTCAGAGAGGGGGAAGGGAGAGAGAAAGAGAGAAAGAAACATTGATGGGTTGCCTCTCACTGCACCCTGACCAGGGACCAGACCCACAACCCAGGCATGTGCCGTGAATGGGAATCAAACCAGCGACTTTTTTGTTTTGCAGAACAATGACCAACCAACTGAGCCACACCAGTCAAGGCCAAACTCAGTGTATGTTTAAAACAGTTACAAATACAAGATAAGAAGACAATGAACACAGAAGGGAGAAATTTGCCTGGTGTAGGTTCTGCCACAACAACTTTAGTCCAGTATACCTTTGGTCTGTCTCCCATCTGAAGCATGCAGTGGGCAGACCCAACCACAGTTCATTCTGCATGGTCACTCAGTCCCTGATTGGCTGTCTCACTGGGTCATCTGCATCCCATAGCGTTTGTGCTTGTACCTGTGCTTACACCACTGCCCAGGGGATGGGCTGCAGCCACCACTCAGGGATCCATTGGAGGGACCTCAGCTTTCCTTTGGGTGCTCTGATGGAACCACTCTGGCCAGAGTGGAGGCTCCCCCATGATTCCCATGCACACTCACTGGTTCCAGGTTGTCTGGGTGTCACCAGTAGGAATGTGAACAGGTGGCTGTTCATCTCACAGCCCCCATGCAAGTGTGCTTTCACTCCCTCAGCCTGCAAGAGCCAAATTTGATGTCAAAAACAACAACCTCTACTTTTTTCTTTTGTATTTTGACAAACACTGAAGAAGCTGGAGCTATTAAACTTTACTGTGGAACCTCTTATTGCTTTCAATACACAATGTTTTGTATACTTGTTTTCAGTTTTCATTTTGACCAATGAGCACTGTAATTATAACTATTAGAATTTTTTTTAAAAGAAATACAAGCGGGCAGTTGAGATCAGAGGAATCCATCACTAGGCCATCAGGCCTCAGGCACTGGGTGGAGCTCAGGGTCAGGACTGTCACCTTAGAAGGTAAACTAAAAGACCATGGCTCGGCCTAAGCCTTGACAGGGGACTGGTGGTCAGGCAGGGTCTCTGACTGCAGGACTGAGACATAGAACATGACACAGATGGCTAGGGATCAGAACTGAGCAATATGGTAGAGGCTAAGTGGAAACTTGAGGTCAGACAGACTGGTGGCAAAAAAATACTACTTGATGCTGAGTTCCAACATGTAGGGAGGGGCTATTTCAAACCTTCCTATCTTAGGACAGGTGTAGTAGCCTGCAGGTGAAGGGAAATTACCCCAACTATGCAGGGAGGGGGGAACCAGAAGGTGTGATCCAGGCAGAGTTTGAACAGCTTCAGCTGAAGCTGTGCATTAAGCATCCTGACACTGTTCTCACAAGTTCTTAGATTCACCCTTAACTTCTTGCTTCCATCTTTTGCCCATGACCTTTTAAAATCTGAGTTTAACAGAAAGTTAACAAGTGTGTAACCACACTGATCTCTTTAAATGGCTCCCGCTTTTTCTTCTCCCTAATTGTCAGAATTTCACCACGGGAAATCCTTCCCCTCATCCCTCTACTCCAAGGGGTCTGTTCCCTCCCCAGTTTGACAGCACCCTATCACTCTTCCTGGACACTCTGGGGCCCTCAGAAGTAACCCACCTTTATCCTGTCTTTGGCCTCTTCAGACCTGCAAGTAGGTGGGGAGAAAGGGCTTGGAAGAAGGCAGGCAGGGATGCACCATTTCTGGGAAGCAATAACCCCCTTCCCACAGGGGTATTTTGCTCCAGGGGCTTGATTAGATGGCAATGTCTTCCCTCTCCTGATCCCAATTTCTTGTGTCATCTACAGCAAGAGAATGAGAGCTTCTTCTGAACGCTGGGGTGCTACCTCTTCTCTTTTGTGTTCAGTGGGTACTGTGTGGGTAAGCTACTGTTATGTTGTGCTCCTGGGATAAATGGACCTTTGTGAGACACTTTTCACCCTGTGCGTGCTGGAGGAGAGGGAGGGGTCTTGCCTGAGTGACTTCTCCCAGAAAGCTTCAGAGGTGCTTAGCGCTGATAGCCTAGGCATGGCAGCCTGCTCATTCATTGGAACTCGGGTGTGTCAATCACTGCAGCCATGCCAATCAGCTCTGAACTAGGTATCTGTAAGCGATTAGCCTTCTTTGTTAAACAGAACACTGAACCCTCCAAGGACTGAACAAAGAATGGCTCTGGGAAGAAAACAATTTCTAGGTAGGCAGGAGCAATCATGCCAGTGCCACTAAGTCAAACCCTTTGGTTTCATCCTCTTTCTTCAGGCCCTGTCCCTAGTTTATTCTTTCCATTTAGGCTTATCCTGGGTCCTTTCAGCTTTACCTCTGTTATTTCCCTCCCTTCTCCCTAGCGGAATGCTGCATTCTTTGTTCAGCCCTTAACATCTTTCACCTGGACTACTAACTAGTCTCCCAACCAGTTTCCCTGCCTCAAGTCTCCTCCCAACCACTACTCCAATCCAGCCTCCATCCTGCAGCGAAATGAATCTTCTAAAAATATAAATCTGCTGAAAATCTCTCAACCTCTTCTGTGGCTCTTAGTACCCTTGGGATAAAGTCCAAACTACTTAGTATGGCACCCAGGGCCTTTCGTGATTTGATTCCTGCCAAATCCTCAGCCTCATTTTTGGAAGTGCTCCCATTTCACACCTAGTCACAATGAACTACTTTGCGGGTTTCTGAACATGCCATTCTTGGCTTTGCTTCTGGGCCTTAACACATGACATTCCCTCTGCCTGGGACATCCTTCACACACCACCTTCTCTGCTGTCTGTCCAATTCTTACTCATCCCTTAAGACTTCAGCTAAATTCCTTCAGCACCAGGCATGTATTTTACTCATTTCTTTATCTTGGACACCTAGTACAGGGTCTGTAACATAATAAATCCTCAATACACATTTGCTGAATAAATAAATTGAACAAATGGCCCCCAGCTCAAATGGCTCTGTGCAAAATCATCTCTGAGGAGAGCTGACAGTCATCAGTGTCCCCATCTATAAGAGGGAGCCCTCTCCTCCCTCCCACTCATATTATTCTTATTCCACCAGGTTGCAATGCCTCCTTTAAAATGTCTGCCTCCCTAATTCACCTGTGAGCATGTCGGGGCAGAGCCATGTCTGATCCACCTGAGTCTCCTACCTAGTCCCCAGCATAGTGCTTGAAACATAATGAATGAACAGGCCTCCCAAATGCCTGATATTTTTGTTCCTTGTCTCATATCCCTCTACTCCCTTTCCCATGAATTCTCACCACCTATACAGCCAAACTGTCACACTCGTGGCTTCACCACTATGCAAAGCTCCTTATCCCTGAAATTTTTCACTTGCATTCCTTTCACCTGGACTGCCCTTCCCAACCACCCACTCAATCATGCTGCTTCTTTAGGAACCAGCTCAAACTCTCCCTCTTCCAGAAACTCTTCCCTGTTACCATCCCAGCCCACCCTGGCCAACCTGTTAGTAGTGCCAATGATTCCCATCTATCTTATTTAGCCCTTGGCATCCCCTCATGATACTCAGGGGAAGACCAAGACTCAGAGAGAGAAAGGACTCTCTCAAGGACACAAGACATGTTCAGTGGTAGAACTATTTATTACCTGAACCCAAGTCTCCAGTCCATAAATCCTCCTGCTAGCCAACATATGCACCCTGTTTCCTCATGTACACTGTAATTTCCTGTAAGGCAGGAAGGACTGTGTCTTCCATGCATTCATTTCCCGGGGCTTTACTGGAGTGTTAAAAGAGCTCTAGGGTCCTGAGTGCTGTGTCTCAGTGGGTTGAGCGCTGGCTTGGGAACGGAAAGGTCACTGGTTCAATTCTTCAGGCATGGACTGTGGGCCAGGTCCCTGCTTGGGGGCAGGTTGGGGGCGAGCTAGAGGCCCAACATGCAGCTCGATATTTCACTCACTCTTTTTCTCCCCGCCTTCTCCTCTATTTAAAATAAATAAATACATAGATAAATAAATAAATAAATAAATAAATAAATAAATAAAATCTTGGCTTCATTGGTTACAAGCTGTGTGACCTTAGGCATCTTAACCACTCTAAACCCCAGCCTCCTCATTTGTAAATAAAGACAACAGTACTGCCTGCTTCATAAGATTGTTGTGAAGATTAAATGAAGTCATGCTTGTAAATTGCCTAGAGCAGTAACTGAACACCTAGAATACATTCAATACAGAGTTTTTTTATTATTATTCTTAATATTAACAAATCCTTAAGGTAATGGTTGATTAAAAATCACAATGTGGGAGTTACTGGGAGTGGGACGAGGTGAGTAAAGGAAGTAGCCAACCGGGACACTTAGAAATTTGGTAGAATCCAAACAAGGTTAGTGGCGTGGCAGAGCGTTTGTTCGTTTGAGTTCCTAGTGCCATGTGATTGTGTGAGGGCCCAAGCACATGGTTCCATCCGGGCGGCGCAGCTTCCCTAACTCTTGCTCGTCTATTCTCATCAGCCCTATAGGGGGAGCCAGGAAGCTAGGACCTGGAAGAGGCTGCTGGAAATCTTACTAAGGGCAGAAATGACACCCCATCACTACTAAATATCTTAGCCCACTGTCTTGCCCCCTCCAGGACGCTCTCCAAACTGTGTCCTGCACAGCTGCTAAGCTGGGAGCTGTCCTTCAGCACCAGGGGCCGCCTTGGCCTCGGGCAGGACGGTGAGGGCGAAAGCGGAGTTAGGGACTCTGGACTGGTCCGATCCGCAGCCGGCTGTAGCGTCGCCTAGTCACGGGGATGGGGGAGGCGACCCAGGGAGGCAGCGAGACGCTATGGAGATGCCTTCTGCTTCCAAGAACTACCCTCAGAAAGCCCCTAGTCCTCGTGGGGAGTGAGCGGCCGCCCTGGGCAAGCAGGCGGGCTACCGGGTTGGCGGGGGAGGGGGAGCACCAGGGCCTGGGACTCGGCGTGTGGCGTGTGCACGCGGGGAGCGGGCGGACGAACGGAGGCGCTGAAGTGAATGGAGTTGGGGGTGGACTGGAAACATCCCCAAACAGCACAGGCTGCGGCCGGCGGGGGCTGAGGTGGGGGGGTAGGGGGGGTAGGGGGGGTGGAAAGAGTCCTGAGGCGCAGGCGCAGTCGGGGCCCCAGTCCCGCTCCCTCCTCCTCTTGGTGCCTCTTTCTCCGCCCCGCTCCCCCCCCAACACACTCGCTCACGGGCTCTCAAGGTGTTCTCCGCACAGCGGAAGATGGCGACAGACTGAGGGGGCATGGCCAGCGGGAAACACGGGGCCGTGCCGCTCGGCAGCCGCCACAGCGGTGCGGGCGAGAGGCGGAAGCGAGAAGCGCACTAAGTAAAGCCCGGCGTACGCGTCCGGCGCCTGTGGCGCCGCCTGGAGCCAGGTGGCCCGCGCGAGCCGGAACTCCGGGAGCAGCAGGCTAGCAGCCGGAGCGCAGCCGGCCCGGGACCGGCCCCAGCCAACAGCCAGAGCGCGAGCGAAGCCCGAAGGGCCGGGCAGCGGGCCGGCCGGCGGGCCTAGGAGGGCGCGAGTGAGGCAGGGATCGGCACGGAGCGGGCAGCGGGCGGACGGGCGGGAGCGGCGCGGGGCGAGGGAGCGGAGCGGAGCGCGGCGGCGGGGCCCGCACGGCGGCGCTGAGGGGCGCAGAGCTGCGCCGAGCCGAGACGGTCGGAACGGAGTGCTAGGAGGGCGGCCGCCGGCGCCGAGTGGAGTGTCGCGGAGCAGAGGGCAGCTGAGGGGCCCGACACTATGAGGAGCGCGGCGCTGCCGCCGCAGCCGCCACCGCCCCAGTGCCCCGCACCGCCCCCCGCCGGGACGCCGGGCAGCGCCTAGCGGGCCGGGCGGCCGCGCCCGGACTGCCAGCCAGGGAACGCGGGAGGGGCGCGAGGACGGCACGAGAGCGCCCCACGACTCCGGCCTGAGTGGGGCCCCGGGCCGTCCGGCCTGCCTCACCATGCAGCCCCCGAGGTAGAGCCTGGACGGCGCCGAGGAGCGCGGAGGAGTGGCGCGCAGCCCGCTAGCCCGCCCGAGACTGCCGTCCGGCCTCGCGCCCGCCTGCTCCCGCCAGCCCGGACCCCCCTGAAATATGTTCAGGGGCGCTTGGATGTGGCCCGGGAAAGACGCCGCCGCGCTGACTATCTGCTGCTGCTGCTGCTGCTGGGCTCCCAGGCCAAGCGACAAACCTTGCGCCGACTCCGAGCGGGCGCAGCGATGGCGACTGTCCCTGGCGTCCCTGCTCTTCTTCACCGTGCTGCTCGCTGACCATCTGTGGCTGTGCGCGGGGGCCCGGCCCCGGGCCAGGGAGCTTAGCAGCGCCATGCGGCCGCCCTGGGGGACCGACCGTGAGCGGCAGCCGGTTCCTCCTCGTGCGGTGCTGCCACTGCCGCCGCCACCGCCCGGCGATCCCAGCGCGTCCCCGGGCACCTGCGGTCCCCGATACAGCAACCTGACCAAAGCCGCCCCCGCCGTGGGTCCCGGGCCGGACTGCGGCGGCGTCCCAGAGCCCACGGGGCTGGACGCAGCTTGCACCAAATTGCAATCTTTGCAGAGACTTTTCGAACCGACTACCCCAGCCCCCCCTCTGCGGCCCCCTGACTCTACTTCCCGTGCCCCGGCCGAGTTCTCCTCCGCCAAAAAAAACTTGCTCAAAGGCCACTTTCGGAACTTCACTCTCTCCTTTTGCGACACCTACACGGTCTGGGACTTGCTGCTGGGCATGGACCGCCCCGACAGCCTGGACTGCAGCCTGGACACCCTGCTGGGGGACCTGCTGGCCGTGGTGGCCAGCCCGGGCTCCGGGGCCTGGGAGGTGTGTAGCAACTGTATCGAGGCGTACCAGCGGCTAGACCGACATGCTCAGGAAAAATATGACGAGTTCGACCTCGTGCTGCATAAATACTTACAGGCGGAAGAGTATTCAATCCGGTCCTGCACGAAAGGCTGTAAGGTAGGTTCTGGCGTCCGCAGCCACGCGGCGGTAGTGGTGGCGATGGGACCGGGGGAAAAAAGGAGGTCTAGCTCTCTGGCCACCACACCTCCTCCTATCACCCCCACTGTTCGCGGTGCTGCACTACCGTGCTACTTTGGGACCGCCCCAGAGAAGGGGCTTCAGGGATTCAGGTCAGGTCACTCCCTGGCCAACTTCCATTAATTCCCGGGTTGGGAATGGTCTGACTGGGGCCTCCTGGCGCGACGCTCCGCCCCGCCTGAGCAGGGAGGGGTCACGGGTCCCAGGCTGGCAAAGGGGTGAAAAGAGGGATCTGGCTCTTGCAGCCTCCATCTTCAGCCAGCGGTGCCCTCTTCCTTTCCTGGGCTGGAACTGAAAGTCTTGGAACTGGCTGGTGCAGGGGGAAGGCCAATGGCAGAAGGAAGAATATTGGCAACCTAGCCCTCACCCTTTAGTCCCTGAGAATGGACTGGAAGAGGGGCACCCTGCTGGTGGGGAACACCATGGCGTTGACCTTATATGACCTGAGGTGGCCGGTCAGAGCCTAGGCAGGTGGAGCCCAGGGGTACCTGCCTGTCTTCTCCCAAGGAGAAGCTGCTTGCCAGCTCCTCTTCCTGTGACAAAAGAAGGAGCTGGGAACAGACCACAACGACTTGTGGGAGGGCCACTGAAGGTTGGTGCATTACCCAACTCCCAGTGCCTTCCCAGCGCCCAGGGGTGGCAGTGGGAGGACAGCTGACTTTCTGGCTGCTGGAAACAGGAATCCAGAAGAGAGACGAGGCCACTGCAGAACAGGCCTGCCTAGGGCAGTGCTGAGTTGAGAAACTTCCTGACCCTCAGCAGGGTCGCTCTGGACAGTAGGTGTATGGGGGCTGTAAACAATTGGGACACGGTGCTACTGCCCTGTTGGCTCAGCCCGGCCAGGTGGCCTGGCTTTGGGAACAAAGAGAACAGCAAGGTCAAAGGGTCAAGTGACAAGGAGACAGAGTGGGGTGGTGGCCTCACCCATGCTCAAGTTGAGGGGCTGAGAGCTGGAGAGGGAGACAGTTGTCCCCTAGTCTAGCTTGTCTCTCACCAAGGCTTCGGGTAGGGTCAGAAAGTGCCCCTTTCCGTCCGACACGGCTCCTGTAGACTTCTGCAGGATTCCATGTTCTTGGTGGGCTCCTTAGGGATTTAGGCGCGGGGGTTGGGGAGGAAAGGGGTAGCTCCTTGCTCCTGACTTCACTTTCTCCTTCTCCTTTTTCCTGTTCTCGTAACCTAGCTGTCTCCCTCCCGCCTCTCTGAGCCTCAGCTGACTCACTGCCTCACTCACACTACCAAATGAGATATTCCATTTCTTAAAGGTGTATACAGACAGATATACACACAGACACACTGCCATACACCACCACCACTGCTCAGGGCAAAGTCACAGAGAGATACAGAGGTACTGTTACACCAAGCAATGACATAGAAGCAGACACCCTGTCACACGTGTACATATTACCACAATGTTAGAGACCCAAAAGCAGAAGTCCTGTCACATGAAGAAGGACACATTTTGTCATATAGCTAGAGACACACAGCCTTGGTGTCAGCCACAGATCCACACATTCGGTAGGAACAGAAAGACATGGTCCACTAGCAGAAGGAATAAAGAATGTGGGTCTTTTATGGCCCTCAATTCAACCCCACAGTCCCAACTTTCCTTTTCTTCAATAATTACCAGAATGAATGAGAGACCACACCACAACTTTCCCATGAGTTTTTCCCCATGTTATAGTTGACTTCAAGCTGTGTCCGATCCCACACTAAATAATAATCACTTGTGCTGATGCTTTTTACCAAGCAGTTTGGTGTAGAAGACCACTGATCTCCAGGATTTAGGCCTTATCAGCCTCTGCCACTTGTTAACAGTGTGACCTTGGGCACATCACTTCACTTCTCTAAGTTTTCACTTGGTTGATTGTAAAACAGGAATAATAACCCTTGCTCTGCCCACATTCTGAGTCTTTCATGTGAGAGATTCAAATGGAAAGAGGTAGCTGACAGTATTTTGAAATAATAATATAACACCTGACATTGGTGTCATGGCTAGGGTTTTAACCTCTCTCCCATATATTATTCCATCACATCTGCCCAAGGAGACTGGTCATGCTGGCATCATTATCCCCACTTTACTGATGAGGAAACTGAGATACAAGGGGATCAAGCAGTTTGCCCTAAGATCACTCAGCTAATGAGCAGGAGTCCCAGGCCTCCAACCCACAGGCTCTGGTGCTAAGTCTATGTTTTTTTGCCAGGGCCTCCCATCAAGTTCCCAGTGGCCAGGGTCCTCCCTCCTCTCCTTTGTCTCCCTGTCACTGTTGCTCTCCCTCTCCCTCTCAGGTGAACTCTGCCTGCTCTCTTGCTGCCTGCTGTGCCAGGAGACAGGCAGTGCCAGCTCCATAGCTTTCCTCGTGTCTTTCCCACCCTTCTCCAATGCTCTGTCACTCCAGGGAGGCCTAGACCTAAAGGGCTCTCGATTCCAGCTGTACTGTGGGCACTAAGGGAAAAGACAACTCTGCCCTCCTCTTTCCGGCAACCCCCTCTCTTCACTCCATCGTCCCACTTACATCCCAGGCCTTCTCTGCCAATCTCTGATCCTGCCCCCCTACTCTGAGCCTGCCTGTTCAGCTCCAACCCCAAATGGGATCCCTTGGAGTGGATAAGCATCCTCAAAGCTTTTCCTGGATGTAGAACCCACAGCCCCAGGCCAGAATGAGGGGGCTTCCTCTACTTCTGGGATCCACGCCTAGATCAGCTTCAGGGCCAAGTGACCCCCATCCTTAGGACCCTGTCCTGAATGTCTCAGTCAGATCCTTCCTGGGCAGCCCCAGAAACCCTGTTCTCTCCCTCTGTGATATCTGCCCCTGTTTTGGGCCACACAGGGCCCCATGAAGCATACCTATCCTCACTGCTGCCTGCGACACCTCCCAATTTAGTACCAATTGCAACATTTGCTTAATGTGCGACTGACTTCCTCTCACACAGCAGGGCGCTGTTAACTTAGGCCATGCCCATCCCCATCCTGGCCTCTCCCAACCCCAAGACCACGCTCCACTTCCTGTTATCTCCCTGTGCATATACCCCAAAACCCTTTCCATGCCCTCCCATGGCCCTCCTGGCCCTGTCTAGGGTTACTGGACAACCACCTGATTCCCCACAGCTCTCCATCCTCCCAGCCCCACCATGTTCCTCCCTGGTTCAAATTGCCTCTTCCCTCACCTCTGCCCTTCCCCCTTCTAACTCTGGGCATTGTGATTGAGGGGAGTGGTGGAGGTGGGAGCAGATCCCTGGCCTCTTCTCTCATAGCTCTGATCCAATAGGAGCTAGAAGCCCAAGAGAAGGATAGGTTTCATCTCTCTTACCAGCCATTGGGTCACAACAGTAAAGGTCAGTGCCAAGGATGGATGTGATAGTTCTGCCCTATTCTGAACTGGCCCAAACCCACAGGGAAGGCTGTGTGTTTGGTTCTGGGTCTCACACTGAGCAGGTCAGGAGAAGGCTGGTACCCAGGTTCTCCTGGACAGAGTTGAAGGAGCTCTTTCACCTGGAGAAGAGGCTTTGGTCTCTGCTTTCTGACCTTGGAGGAATTGTCATGGTGCAAAAGAAGAGGCATATCCTGCTTAGCCCCAGGGGACTTTGTAGTTACAAAGTCCTGGGTTCAAACCCAACTCTTTCATTTACTATCTATGTGACCTTGAGCTATGGACGTTTTTGCCTCAAAGCCTCATTTTTCTCATCTATAAAATGACCCTCAGCCCTGTGAGGTCATTATTAATGAGAAGTCTGCAAATTACCTAGTTCTGGCCCAGCAGAGTCACTCAATTAACAGTTGGGTTTTTGTTTTCTTCCAAAGAGGGACCAGACTGCCTTAGGAGGAGGGCAGCTCCTATTCCCGGCAACTGTCTGGCCTGATTCAGGCAGACCCCTGGAGGAAATGCTGTGGAGAAAACTCTAATTCCAGATGGGCAGAGTTGGATCAGATGACCTCTGAGGTCTCTTTCAGCCCAGAGTTTCAGCCCTGAGCAGAGCCTGCTCCCCAAACAGCAGCACTGAACAGGAAGGGCTGGGAAAGGAGACCTAATACCCACACAAGGGCGGCGGGGGGGGGGTGGGGGGGGGGGGGGGGGGGGGTGGGGGGGGGGGGGGGGCAGTGCGGTGCGGGTGGCTGCCCGAGACAGTGCCTTGCCTTCTGCCCATATCCATTGGGTCCCTGCTCTTCCTCCACGCTGGCTGGCAACTGTTTCTGCCTTGCTGCCTTCCTCTCTCCTCCCACCTGCCACAGCTTTCCTGCCAAATAAGACTCCTGGGCTAACGCTGGGGCTGAGAGCAAGGAGCTCAGGGCACTGGGCAAAAGGCAGGAACCCCAAGTTGGCCAGTGGTCCCTGTTGTCATCCAAGCTCACAGGCCCACAGTCAGCCTCCCTGACCCAGGGTTGGTGCGAGCAGAGAAGGTGCTCTGGTCCCTGTTTTGGGGTGGAGGAAGGGAGTGGCAATCAAGAAGCCGCCTTCTGGGAATCAGGACAAAGCCTCCTCTGTAGGAGGGGCTACAAAAGCTCACTGCCCAGGAATTTGAATGTGGAGTTTCCTAGAAGGGACTGGGACAGAGAAGAGGCCACATTTCTAGCTCAAATGACGATATAGTGGGTTAAACGTGGGCCAGAGAAGTGTCCTTACATGGCCCACATTTCTCCAGACCCCTGACCCATCCCCACTATTACCCCACATATTCCTGCCAAATTGTTGCCCACACTCAACACCCTCCATCCACATACCGATGATGGCACAGCCTCCCCAGCCTTCTATTCAAAGATCACCCTAGACCCTTTCCAAACCACAGTCCATACCTCACTGTCTAGTCCATTACCTATACCTTCTACACCTCCACTCCGACCTCCACTCCTCCCAATAGTTGCCTCCACCCCATCCCACCCTTCCTTCCCCTCCCCCTCACTCCCTGCCCTGCTCCTCTCTTAACAATTGACCTATCTGGTCTTCCATCCCTCTCCACTCTTTTCATCTCCCCTCTTCCTCACACCCCTCCCAACCTTTACTTCCAGTCCTTACCCCCAACTCTCCTGGCACTGCACCTCTTGCCCTTGACACCTCCATACCTTCTCACCCCTCATACCCCTCCCACCCTCACACTTCACCCCACTTTTCCCTATGCCTCCTCTGATCCCCTCTTTTCCTGTCCCCTTTATCTCTCCCCTTCCCTGTCTGCTCTTTTTCTCTTCCCTCCCTTCTCTCCTCCACACTCAGGGTAGACATGTGCATGTGTACCCATGCACACACTTAGACACACAGACTCACACAGACACACAACCGTCTTCATGGCTGGTTCCTGACTAGTATAGTCACCATAGCAACGGGAACCTCCAAGAGGCATACACTGGTATCTCCTGGAGGTGAGGGGTAAGGGGAGTTAAATGGAGGAAGGGAACCTAGCAGTCTCCCACACAATCTCATGGACTGGCTGAAAGAGTCTGCTGAACACAGTGGAGGTGTAGGGGCTGAGGAAAGGGAAAAAACAGTAGATGGGTCTGAGATTAAAGGAGGTTCAAGGGTCTCCAAACACATCACAAGCATGAGAGGGTGCTTCTGAGCCATGTAGGTACATGTTGGTTTCCTCCCCAGGTATCAGGACCTCAGGGAAAGGGCACCCGCCCTTCTGGGTATGTGGTTGGGTGTGGAGGACAGCACAGCAGGCTCAAGGGTGAGAGTCTGTGCCAGAACAACTTCTCCCTTGGGGCAGTTCCTTTGTGTTCCCACCATCTGAGGCTGTTTACCTGCTGTGTGCCCATGCACACTGGGCATCAGACCTGCCTGTTCTCAGCTCATGCCTGAGGCACATGCGGATTCCAGCTGCAGGCGTTTGCTAGACATCCAGGGGCAGCCTGTGAGGTGTTTAGACAAATACAGGCTTTCAGAAGCACCATGCTCCAGCTCTGATGCTGCTGGCCTGGGCTCCGGGAGACATGCGAGTTGTGTTCCTGTGGTCATGCAGAGCAGAAACGCTGGACTAGACTTTTTTCTATGAGCATAAGAGGAGATTCAGAAAAACCTGAATTTTGACACCTTGAGCCAGGCAGGTGCTTAGAAGAAAGAGCATGGGCACCAGGTGAGTTGCAGCTGGCCCTAGAAAGGGAAGAAGTTAATATGGAGTAATGTGCTGCCAGGGCCAAAGCACCTGTTCAAATGGATTCTAGAGAGAGGAATTGGAATCTAAACCACAAGCCCTGGGGCCAGAAGGCTGGGCAGGCTGGTGCCAAAGGCGAAAGGGCTAAGAAAGGAAAAGGAGAAAAGGAAACGGTGAGCTTTGGAATGTTTGGGAGATGCCAAGGTCTTTGTATGTGTCCACAAACTCATTTTATTCTGACAGTCATCCTAGCAGGCAGGTACTATAGTCATCCCCATTTTACAAGTGAGAAAACTGAGGCTCAATGAGGAAAAGTGCCCTACCCAGACTGCATAGCTAAAATGTGGGAGGATTGTAATATAAACTTAGGAATGTCTGTTCTTTCCCTAGTGCATGCATGTATAAAAATGTTAATAATCTCCAGCTGCCTGAGGCAATCCATGCCCAGCTGGCTGCTGAGAGACTGGTGTGGGAAACTGGACTGGTGGCAGGTGAAGTCCAGCAGAGCCTTAGGCAGCTTGTAGGGGCCCCTAGAGCATCTCAGACCCAGAGCGGAGACCTACCAACATCCTCTTTGTTCAATACCCTAGTCTCATGTCCTTGAGACCCAGTGCCAATCACCAGTATCCTCTTGGGACAGTGATGGAAGAAGGCATGAGGAAGGGAGGTATGTACTCCCTCCTTTTTTCTGCAGGCTCTGCAAATGAGATGGGAGGAGCCAGGCTCCTCTTGCCTGGAGAGAAGGTATCTGTTATAGTCTCAGCTTCCATCTGCTGGAAGTATCAGCTGGGGCAGGAGAGAAGGTCCCCTAGGCAAGCCTAGTACAGGCCCAAGCCTGGTCTAGCACCTGCTGGGAGAGCTAAAAGGGGAAACAGTGACACCTTGTAACCCCTGAGTGTGCTTAGGCCTGGCCTGGGCTTTGCTGTATTTTGCTGTGTATAATGAGCATTTTTTTGCCCAAATTTTTTAGGGAAAAATAAGGATGCACATTATACAAGGGTATAATGATTGGCACAATAATCCCATGTATAATGAGCACAAAGACATGGGTGTGCATTATACATGGCAAAATATGGTAGTTCGCATGTGGGGGGCAGGGGGTTAGGTGAGCTCTGTCCTGGGATGGCTAGGCTTTTCTTGGGGGTAGAACTCACCAAGTGTCAACCCACCAAGTTTTGCCTAGAGAGAAACACTTGGTAGTGGTGGGGGTAGCATTTCCTGTCTTTTTGTTTGATTTTCAGTAGATAGTATGGCTGATTGTGAAAGGTGAGCCTATCTGCTTAGTATTGCACTCAACTAAAGCTTCCAAACATCCTACTCCTTCAGAATTATTACAGACTCAGAATCTTTTAAAAATACCTTTATTTCCAATTACAAAAAAAGGGTCTTTGAGAAACTTGGCAACATAAAAGTATAACAGGAAGAAGTTCTCAGAAACACTCTTAATGTTATAGTGTATTTTCTGATATGGCTTTTTGTGGTAGATGGATGGATGGATATAGAAATAGATATATAATCTTTTTAGTTTTTATTGTGGTAAAATATACATATAAAATTTACCATTTTATCCACTTCTAAGTGTGCAAATCCAGTGGCATTAAGTACATTTGCAGTGTAGTACAACCATCACCATTATCCATTTCTAAAACATTTTTATTCTCCTAAACAGAAACTCTATACCCATTAAGCAGTAACTCCCCTCCCTCCTCCCAGCCATTGGTAACCTCTATGCTACTTTCCATCTCTATAAAGTTGACTATTCTAGGTACCCCATACAAGTGATATCACACACTATTTGTCCTTTTGTGTCTGGCTTCTTTCACTTAACATAATGTTTTCAAGGTGCATGCATGCTATAGCGTGGATCAGTATTTGATCAGGACTTCATTCCTTTTTATGGTTGATTAACATCACATTATCTGGATATACCGCATTTTCCTTATCTGTTCATCTGTATGGACACTTGGGTTGTTTCCTCTTTTGGGCAATTATGAATAAGCTACTATGAACATTCATGAACAAGTTTTTATGTGGGCATATGTTTCATTTCCTTCCACCTTTTGTCTCTTGTGAATGATGTTGTTATGAACATTGGTATACAAGTATTTGTTTGAATCCCTGCTTTCACATTCTTCTATGTATCTAGATGTGGACTTGCTGGATCACATGGTAATTCTGTGTTTCACTCTTTGAGAATCCGCCATACTGTTTTCCACAGTGGCTACACCATTGTACTGGTACATTCTTACCAGCAATGCATGAGGGTTCCAATGTGTCCACATCCTCAGCAGCACTTGTTATTTTTCATTTTTTATAATAGCCATCCTAATAGGTGTGACTATATAGTTTTACATAGTTGAAAACATATAGTTTTTTACCCTACTTTTTAACATTTTATTAAAAGTTATACTGAGCATATTTCCATGTAATTAAATATTTGTAAACATCATTCTTAATGAGTGTGCAATATTTCATCACATGAGTATAGTGCTATTTTTACATAGCGCAATACAGTCCTCTGTTAAGGTATTTTTACTGTCAATTTGTACTATTATAAATAATGCTGTGATTAATATCTTTGTTCATGAATCTTTGTCAGACCCATGTTTCCTTTCTTTTGAATAAAAACTATCTCAATTTTTTTCTTATTTCTCTACTTGTCTGAGTTTCTTAAATCACAAAATAATGCATACTCATTGTACCAAATCTAACAATACAGACGCTTGTAAAGAAAACATTAGTAACCTTCCCAGTCCCACTGCCCTGAGGTCACTAATGTTAACCATTTGCAGAGCCCCTCTCTCAGAGCTACAGAAGCATCTGCATGCGTTTTTCTTCCCTTGGTTTTGCATACAAATAGGAGTGTAAACATGAATTCTGCATTGTGAACATTTGAGATTAGTTTTACAGGATCAGAGCATTAACCTTTTTAAGGCTTTTGGTATGCAGGTTTCTTTCTTACCAAATTTCTTTCCAGAAGAATTATTCTAATTTATACACTTGCCAGAAATGTGGTACTAATTTACCACTCCTTTTCAGTATTATCATATTTTTGAAGCTTTACTAATTTGGAGTTGAAAACGGTATAGCGTTGTTTTTTAATTCACAGTCCTTAGGTCAAACATTCATTTTTCTTGTTTATAGTCAATTTGTATAGTGTGTTTTGTGAATTATCTGTTCATGTCTTGTGTTTCTCTTATTGATTTGTATGTACTCTATAATATGTATTAATGGTTTTAACCTTTTCTGATCACATTTGTGGCAGTTTATTTTCATTTGTTATTTGAATCTTAGAGATGAAAGAGGAAATGGGAAAAAGGGAACTATGCCAGCCACTTTTTATATACTTTATCTCACTTAATTCTTACGTCTGCCTTGTGAGGTGCATATGTATTTATCTCCACCTGACATAGGAGAAGACAGGCTCAGAGAGGTTAAGTAACTAGCTCAAGGTCATTCCGCTAGTAAGACTTGGAGCTGGGATTTGAATCCAGGTCAAATCCAGGGATTTGACTGCCAGAAGGCAATGAATGGTGCTTCCCAATCTGTGTCAGTGTAATTATACTATAGGCAAAGCCTTGTGCTTTTACTGACACCACTTATAGAAAGGTAAGGATAGGAAGGTGCTTTCTTATCTCCATTTTGGCAGATGAGGAAAGCATAGATCAGGATGTTTAAGTAACTCGCTTGAGGTTTCGTAACTGGTAAGAGCAGATCTGAGATTTGCCTGCAGGACTGTTTGAGTTTTAAAATGTTTGACACTGTCTTCTCCCCCATACATGCTGCCATTCTAGGGACCTTCGTTTAGGATCCAAATTGAGTCCCAGAGAGGGAAAGTACTTTGCTCACAGTCACACAGCAAATTAGTGGCTGATATGCTGCCTCTTTATAGGTGATTTGTCCAAAACCACACAGCCAGTTAGTGGCAGGCCCAGAGTCTGAGCCTAGCTCTGGCTAACTCTCCATCTTAACTGGAGCAAAGGATTTGCAATGAAGAACATTTATGGGGCAAGCTGAGCAGAAGGAGCTATTAGGTAGAGTGTGCAGCTGCCCCGAGATCTTTCTGAATGAACAGACTCTGGCATTGGAGTCTTTCAGAAAAAGGCAGTTCCAAAGGCCCCTACTTGCTGGGACAGAACTCATGTCCAAAGGCAAGAAAACCTTTCCCCAAGGAAACAGCTGCTCTCCCTTCAACAGTTGCCAAAGATTATAGCAGGAATAGTGAGCCTGGGGCTCTGAGTAGGAAGCTGGTGGGTTTGAAAGAAACAAAACAACAGTTACCTCTTTTCAACACCTCTATCTCCCAGGGGTGTGTATGTGTGTGTGTTTGGAGAATGGAAGGAAGGGAGTGCTTTGATGGGGGAAATGATCCTCTTTAGCCCCTAGTACCCAAATGTTCTCCCCACCCCACACACACCACACCCTTACGAAGAAAACTTTACTCATAGAGTGAATGGGCTGCATACACAGATTTTAGAAAAGTACCCTCCCATCCAGTCCTAGAAATTTCTCCCCACTTGACCTGAAATTCCATCAGAAAGATTTGTTGAAGTAACAAGTTCATTATTTCCATTGTGATAGTGAAATTTGAGGAACCACCCAAGGACCAATGTGGCCCCTAAGAGTTTGGGCACTGAAGTCCAGGTAAACCTGGCTTCCAATTTCAGTTTGAAACCTGCCTTCTCCATACAATAGTGGTTGAGACCTGGAATATATTCTTTCGTCTCTCTTGAAACCTCCCTTTCTTTGTGTTTGAATCTAAGAAATAGAGTCCTTAGGAGGCTTAAATGACATACAATATGCTAATCTCTTAAGACCACAGTGTCTGAAATCAAAGTGTTCAAGAAATGATAGCCACCATTATTATTATCGGTTGTGTGGCCTTTGGCAAGTTTATTTAAACTCTCTTGTCCCTCCTGTCCTCACTTGTAAATATGTTTCCACCTCAGGGGGTAGTTGTGAGGACTAAATGAGTTAATAAATGTCAGTTGCTTTGAACAAAGTCTAGCATATAGTACGTACTTAATAAATGGCACCTATTCTCACCTTAATTAGATCTGTTTAATCCAAATAACAGCTTAATACCCAATTGAGATTGACAACACTGGGGTGGTGTTGCTTTGGAAAAAGGAAAGGTAATTTGGGAGCAGAAGGTGAAGTGTCTGATGCGGGGGTCAGAGGTCAGGAGCGAAAAGGCAACTGACAAGGTTTACATGCTGAGGTGGACCAATGCCTTGACTTATCTAACCCCCAGCAACTAAGCACAACCAGGCACAACAAAAGCTATTGACTTTTTATTTTATTGAAGGATTTAGCTGTCTTACTACAAGCAGCACCATGTGAGCTTATCAGGTCTCTGTTTTCCCCAGCCTCTCATCTGACTAGCAAGGCACTGCATTTGGGGAAAGAGGTAAGGCAGGGGCAGGAAGCTGGTTTCACAATGATCTCTGCAGAAGACTAGAGATTGCTTCCAGGAATTTGGCTCCAGACTAGCAACACCAGGTAGATAGGTGTGCCTTGGAGGGGCGGTGGGATTTTATGCCACACATATGGATGTGCAGCTCAAAGGGAGCAATGGTTATCACTGTCACACTAGCACCATTCCTGTGGTGACCTGGACAGCCACTGGGCACAAAGGCCCTCAAAGCTCACCTCCTATCATATTAATTCCTCTCTTTGGCTGTGGAACCACTCATTCATTCTCATGGTGTGTTAAGCTGACCTGACCCATGCCTGTGGCCAGGACAGTGGTGATTGAGTAGTGATCCAGGACCGGGCAGTGCAGGGCTTTGGCACTTCAGGGCTTTGGAACTGAGTCTGGTGAGGTTGGTCAGGTCAAGTCTTAGCAATTTTGCTTTATTGTTTTTGAGGTTCATGGCTATAAATCAGTTTATATTTTTATCTTATTTTATCAGAGTAACATACTTCCCTAATTTTAAAAGATATGTATAAATATACCCACTCTTCAGAGTTAGCTATTTCTTTTGATATTTATCTCTACATTATTTTAAAAATGTTTATTGGTTTGAGAGAGAGAGGAAGAGGGGGGAGAGAGATTAACATCGATTGGTTGCCTCCCATATAGGCCCCATCCAGGGATCAAACCCGCGACCTAGGTATGCACCCTGACCAGCATCAAACCCCCAACCTTTTTGTGCATGGGACGATGCTCCCACCAACTGAGCCACCCAGGCAGGGCTATCTCCATATTTCTAATGGTATACCAATACTGCTATTTCTTGACTTTTCTGTTTTAAATATCTGTGTGTATATGTGCGGGTGTATACACACATATACATACATATACATGTGTATATCTTATATATATTCTTGTTAGCATATGTACATGCTAATATATGTGACATATATGCTATAGCTAGTACTTGTCTTTTATGTAATAAATATAGATTTCAACGCTTATAATTAAAACAAAAGCCCTCTGCTCCAACCCCCTGAGCCTCACTCTTCAGAGTTAAATACTTGCAAATAGCTTAGCTGTTTCTTCTGATATTTACCTCCACATCTCTAAATGGCATGTCAATACTGCTATTTTTAATTTTTTTCTGCTTTAAAAGCTATTGACTTTTTATTTTATTGAAGGATTTAGCTGTCTTACTACAAGCAGCACCATGTAAGCACACATACTTCCCCTCCCTTCAGACATCCAATGTGGACATATCACAAGTTAGGGTTTTAACAGTAGTCCACGTTCATGTAATTAAGGTTATGACTATGTTCGTTCACAGCTGAGTCATGTAGAGTACTGTGATTACATTTTCTTTCTTGGTCAACTTGTTTTCCTGGAGTTAATACTTGCTTTTCTGTTTGTTTTCTATGGCTTTTTGCTAGTGCATCTCCAATTTCTCCATCAGAGCTCTAAAAACCCAGCAAACACATTAAACAACCCATTATTTCCACCATTCTCTGGAGCTCTTCACCTTGCTCCAATGTGGGCTAGATGCTGGGCTAGAGGCTTAGTTTTCAAGTACTTAGCAAATACCTCTTCGTTATATCCAGCTCCATGTGAAACCCTGAAGACAACGCACAGATAAATAAGGTACAATTTCTGTCTTCAGGGAGCCTACGGTCTCAAGGATGTTTAATTTATACAGATATCTCACCAGAATGCTTGTGCTCCTTGCAGGGACTTTTACCTAAGTTGTCTTTGTTCCCACACTGTAGGGAGGCCTTCTCCTCTCCATCTCCAGTGAATCCAAGAAGCATACGGTACTGTCCCCCAGAGAGCAAATGTGGTCTTGGGCTTCACTAACAGAAGCAAAGCTTCTAAGACAGGAGGGTTGATACTGCTACTTGACCCTTTTTGTGTCGATAAAGTCTCTCTGGAGATTGTGTTCAGTTGCAAGGGACCCAGAGAAATAGGAACTCATCTGACTATGAACAACCAGGAGAAAAGACAGAACTGGAAACCACATTCCATGAAATAGTTGAAAAAACTGGGAATCTGGCTTCCTGAAAGAGTAGTCTATACATAGGTATCTCCATGTTTCTTTCCTCATGCTCCCTTTTAAATTGGCCACAGTCTGGTTTCTTACCCCACTGCTCCACTGAAACTGCTCTCCTCATGGTGAGAGTCCTTATCTGCAGAACACCCCTATTCTTTGAAAGTCTCTCCTCCCCTAATTTACAGAATGCCACTCTCTTCTGGTTCTCTTCCAGTCTCTTAAACCATTCCTTCATCTTCATCAGACTCCCTTCCTTCATCTGCTCCTTAAATGTTAAGTGTTTCCCAGGGATCCACTGTTGATCCTTTTTCTCTCTGCTCACTCTCCTTAGGCAATATCGCCCACTTCCTTGGCTTCTACTATTGCTTCATCAGTCAGGGGGAGCTAGTTTATGCTCTGGTGACAAACAACTCCCAAATAGCAGAAGCTTAACATACAACAAATGGTTATTGCTTGCTCACATGTCCAAAACAGGTCAGCAGGGATCAGGTGCTCATGATAGACACCCAGAGACCCAGGCTAGTAAAGGATTCATTTCAACTCAACACTGCTTCCTTCCACAGTCAGCAGCAGAGGGAGTAGAAGGTGGCAAATCATATACCAGCTCTTAAAGCTTGTCCCAGGAGAGATCCATGTCACTTCAATTCACATTTCATTGCCCATGCCTAACTTCAAAGAGTGTGGAAAAGTATAGTCCTGTTGTGTTCCTGATGATTAACCCCTTAACTCTTTCTTTGAAAGATTTTATTTATTTTTAGTGGGAGAGGGAGAGAAACTTCAATATGTGAGAGATACATCAATTGTTTGCCTCTTGCACACCCCCAGTTGGAGACCTGGCCCATAACCCAGGTATGTACCCCAACTGGGACTCGAATTGGCAAACCAGTGACCCTTTGGCTCACAGGCCAGTGCTTAATCCACTGAGCCACACCAGCCAGACCTAACCCCTTAACTCTTGATGACTCCCAAACGTTGATGAGAGTTTGCCCAGACCCTCCCTCTGAACTCACATCATTGTGTCAAACTGCCCCTTTGACATTTCTACCTCACTGACCCACATTACTTCAAAGTCAACATGACCAAACTGAATTCATCTTCTTCACTATCAATATCTCTTCCTCCTCCTGGCTTCCTTTCCTTAGCCCTGCAGAAGTTGCAGCTGATCTGAGAGATACAAACAAACTCTTTTCTCTTTTATTAAATATTGTTACATATATCGGGTGCATAGGTTCAAGGTCATGACTAGCTGTCTGTTTGTATGTGACTAATGTTAAGCCATAACAACACAGATATGACTCCCTTGACAAGCAGAAAAATTAAAAGATGTGTTAGGTGCTGTGCATCCAAAATGAATTGCTTATCAAAATATTTTTACAAGTGTTGTGAAAAGTATTTATGCCTTGAGCATAGCAATATTGTTTGCAATGACTGTTACAAATGTTTTACAAAGCCAACTATTGATGATTCTGATTAATTAAGTTCAAGATGTTTCTTGGTTGTATTTTTTTAGCAATATCCATGTTTCCATTACTTGAAAAGAAAAAAATTGTATTCTTCATGATTTTATATTTCTTTGTTTAATAATTACTAGATTGTAACTGAAAATAAAAATCATGTATTTTATTACATAAATATAATAAGTGCAAATTTGTAGTGTTTTTAATTTTTTTCACATTTCAGCACACACTAGTAATGAATGTATCTCTTGGATACACACAACCTACACTGTAATTTTTTTTTACTGCAACCTCCGCAGGGTTAATGGATAAAACTACTATTCATCCTGCCACTCAAGCCAGAAGCCTGATAGTCATCCTGGACCCCTCCTCCTCCCTCCTTCCTCACATTCATAAGTTATCCTATTGATTCTACTTCCTTGACATCTCTTTTTCCCATCCACCCCCTTCTCTCTGTTTCTTAATTCTGCTGCTACTGCCTTTGTTGAGGTCCCCATTATCTCTCCCTCAGATTGTCACAGTTGTCTTCTAACTGGTCTCTTACCTCCAGTCTTGATGCCTACACTCCCCACATAGTCTGAAAAGTTAGTCACAGAAGTGATAAGCAATCTTTAAAAATCACAATTATTTAAAACTTGTTAAAGGCTCCCCCTTGCCTATAGGGGAGGACCCCAGCTCCTTCTCAGTATCCAGAGCATATGATCATATGGGCATGGCCTTCCTCTGCTTATCACTGTGACTTACAATGATTGCTTCACAGGGTTATATCTCCTCCTTGAAGATGTGACAGTCTTGTCTTATGCATCTCTGTGATCAGTAGCTCCCCGGCACAGTGCCAGGTACTTGGAAGGTGTTCAGGAAGTGATTGTTGCACAGACAAATGGGTGGGGAAACCTGATTCAGGGAAGTTTACAAATACCTGCAGGGCTTCTACGGGAACAGGAAGCTGACTATTCTGCATGGGCCCAGAAGACCTAGTAGGAACCATGAATAAAGCCGCAGAGGCATTCTGTCAGCCCAGAAGCAGAAAGAATTTCTTTAACTGCTACCATTGTCTGAAGGTACGAGCTGCCCAAGGAGATAGTGAGTGTCCTGTGACAAGAGGGTCACCATTATTAGTAGCTGCATAGAAGTTGGTAGTGATGTTGGGCGTGGAAATTCCAGCAGCAGATAGGAAAGTCCCCATCACAGCCCCTTCCATTCTGAAGTGGTCATCAAGCTGCCTTCTCTGCTCACCTGATCGATATGGATTACCTAGGCCCCATAATAGCTGCCCCTGCATTCAGGATACTGCTTCTCCACTCACCAGGCTGACCCTGGCCAGGCCAGGGCCATCCATCCCTTGCTCTATGAGCAGATGTTCTAAGAGGCTTGGAGGCACCAGGACCCTCTGGAACTGCACGTGCTCTAGGTTGTCATTCACCTGCCCAGCCATCTCCCACACATTTCCTCTAAGCCAGGCCAGGTCACTTTTGACTCATGACTGTTCATTCTCAGAAGCAGGAAAGTTGTTGCTGATTTTTATAGCCACTTAAGTAAAGCCATGCCGTCCACCTGGATTTGCTCCATAAGGCCTGTAATCCCAGGATGACTCGGCCTATCCCAGTGAACTACTGCTGTCACCAGAGTTATGTCCATGGTCTCCTTCCCCCAGGCTAGAGACACTAACTTTGACCTTACCCTGTTCTGATCCAACTTTTTGAAAGGCCAGAATCAGGAATTGGAGCCTAATTCTATGTCTCCTGAGGGATGCAGTGCAAAGAGGCATCAGACTATTCATCAGAGCACCTCCCTTCTCATCTTGGCTTTTCTGGACCTCAGTTTCCCCCTAGGTAAAATCTGAGGGTGCAGTGGCTATTTCTGTGCTGTGGATAGTAGCTTTCATTCCCAAGCCCAGCCCAGATTGCCACTCTGCCTCCACAGGCTCAGCAGCTGCAGCTCCTGGCCAAGGGTCCCAGGGGTACATTAAGAAAACAAGCAGCCGTGAAGAGAAGGTCTGTAGGGAGGATTTGGATGGGAAAGCACATCCTAAGGAGGGGAGCCCCGTTGGAATTCAAGAAGGAAACTGCCGACTTCCTGGTTGGCAAGAACTGAAGCTCTCCTCTCTCAAGGGTTCTCCAACCCCCAAACGAAGGAGTCCAGAACAGCCTCCTCTTCCTAAACCCTCTAGCCCAGACTCTTGGCTTTGGGCTGTGTGTGTATGCATGCACTTGTGTGGCACTTGAGTGCAGTCAGGCAGCAGCCTGGGGGCCAGAAGTCAGGTGCTTCTTTCCAGAGGAGCACAGGGATGAGGATGCCCTGGCCAGGGCTTCCAGCCAGGGAGCAGGAAGGTGAGGCTCTTCATGTCCTCCCTCTCTGCCCTGAATTGGCAGCTGCAGAGTGCCCAGGACGGGTGGGGATCCCCTTCATCTTGCCTGCTGGCATTTCAAGAGTGGCTTAGCAGCCCAGCTGGGAGGAGGGGTGGGACAGCCTTTCCAGCTTCCTTTTTGGGTTAATTGGTGTTCCCTCTAGTTACTCCCTGCTTCCTTCCCCTCCCAGTTCCCATAGCAACTTGGCTGTAGCAGCTAGAACTTGATTGAGCCCAGCGGTGGCCTGACTGAAGTAGGAAAGGGGGTTCTATGGGAAAAGGATGGCACTGCCAGGCCAAGGCTTCCCACCCCACCTGTCCTCTACCACTACCTCGGGGGCCCAGGACAGGTAAGCTCAGAGGACAGGGCATGATGAAGAAGTCTTTTCTACTACAGCTGGAGCTGGAAGAACCTGAAAGCCCAGAACAGGCCTGGTTCTTTGCTCTCCTCCCCTACTGACACCCTTGTGTCCTGCCTGCCCCCTGAATTTGGACTTCAAAGTTAGTGGTAGGATTACCTAGTTAGAAGAAGCCTGGAGTTGGAGTCAAGAAACCAGGTTTTAACTTCCTGCCTCTGCCACTATTTTATGTGACTGTAGACAAGTCCACTCCCTTTCCTAGGCTTCAGTTTCCTCACCTGTAAAATGATGGTGGTACAGCTAAGCTGATAGTTCTCTACATATTAAAATTACCTGAGCTGTTTTGAGAAACTACAGATGTATGGGCTCTACCCACAAAGATTCTGACTTTGTTGGTCTGGAGAGTGGTGTGAACCAGGCAGGAACTTTTTTTTTTTTTAGATTTGTTATTTATTTATTTTTAGAGAGAGAGGAAGGGAGGGAGAAAGAGAGGGAGAGAAACATCAGTGTGAGAGAGAAACATCAATTGGTTGCCTCCCGTATGTGGCCTGGCTGGGAATCAAACCGGCAACCTTTCACTTTGTGGGACAATGCCCAACCAACTGAGCCACACTGGTCAGGACAAGTAGGAGCATTTTTAAAAGACTCTCTGCCCTGGCCAGGTGGTTCAGTTGGTTGGAGCATTGTCCCATACACCAAAAGGTTGTGGGTTTGATTTCCAGTCAGGGCATAGGTTGTAGGTTTGATCTCCAGTCGGGGTGTGTATGGGAGGCAAGCAATTGATGCTTCTCTCCCACATCCATGTTTCTCTCTCTCCCCTGCCCCTTCCTCTCTCTCTAAAATCAATAAACATATCCTCAGCTGAGGATTAAAATAATAATAATAAAAATAAAAGACTCTCTGAGTGATTCTAATATGCAGCCAGAGTCAAGAAACTAGAGCAAAAGATTACCAATCCTCTGGCCCTGCCTGAGTCTTGAGTCTTGGAAAGTCTTGGCTCAGTGGGTCTTTCAACTGACTATTGTCTGGTTTGAAGACATTTCCTTTTCCCTGCATTCCCCAGCTCCAGAGAGCACCACTGCTTTCCTAACCTGGCTCTTGCTGTCCTTGTGGACGAGTGCCCAGGGCCCCCGTGCCTACACAAACAAGCCAGCGGCCTTTGGCTCACTTGTAACATTGATGAGACAGGGCAAGCTACTTAGGCCCGGCCAGGGAAGAGGGCCTCAGAGACTGAAGTGGGCTCACTGCCCAGGTGGTAGCACTGAGAGCCAGACTTTTCACCTGAGAAGGACCCCAGGCCATACCTGAAGCAGGTGGGCCAGCAATGGCCTCAGCTGGCAGTCTGTGGGACCTAGGAATTAAATTACCTCTTGGCCCCTGGTTGCTCTTCTTCCTCCATTTCCCCTTATTAGCTGCTTGCCTGTTCTGCCTCACCACCCACAAGCCTGGTGTCCTCCTCAGGCAATCTGCTCACCCACTTGTTGCCATGGTGACTCTGGCTGGTGGGGGCTTGAGAGAGGGTCGTAGCTCTCCCACTGTCGAGCCACTCCTCTCACCCTCTGCCGCCCTCTCTCCCTCCTTGGATCTCCTCCCTCTTTTTCCTTGAGCAGACTTTTCCTGAGCAGACAAGGGGAGTGCACAGCCACCACAGCTTGTCATTAGACTAATTGCAGTTGCCTGAAGGGAGGTCTGGAACTCCAATGGAGCCTCCTCACCTAGGTGCAGAAATGTTGACCTGGAAGCACTCAGGAAGAATCTCTTAGGGGCCTCTGAACCCCTACGGTGGAAGAGGGAGTGATTCCACACAGTTTGGGGTGAAGCCTGAGGTGGACTCTAGGTCCAGGGTGCAGAGATTGCATTGAGGCTGCGGACAGTCTCATCCTGGCACTCTGGGGTCTCTAAGGTACCAGGGCCCTCCGCTGTAGGGATTTCCTTTTCTTTCCTGCCTTACTTTTATTTCTTTCGCCTACCCTCCTCCTGCCCTCATATCTCTTTCTCACCCCTACTTTCTTATACTACTCCCATCCTCCTCACTGCCCTTTCTCTCCTTGCTCATTCTTACCCTCATCTTTCTTATTCCCTCTTTCTTGGCCCTTATCTTCACAGTCCCCTCTTACCCCCACCCCTCACCCCCTGCTCTTTCTTACATTTGTCTCCTTTCACCTGTACTTCACCTCTTCACTTCCCTTACACCCTCCTTCTCGTGTTCCCCCTCTTTCTCCTTAACCCTCTTTTTTCTACCCCTGTTATCAGCACCCTTTCCTACCCTCTGACCCCCTACTCTTTCTTATACACCTCCTCCCTTCTACCCCCTTACCCCACAGCCACTCTCTTCTACCCTTGGCCCCATCTCTGACCCCTCCAGCTGTCTTCTACCCTGCCTGTTACCTTCATGTGTCCTTTTCCACTCTCCTTTCACTCCCTTCTCATTCTTTTGCACATGCCTTTTATCCCAGTAATTTCATTTTTAGTTCACATAAATAAAATGTAATGCAGGCATCCAAGAGACATGTGTACAAAAGATATTTCCTGAAGCATTGTTTGTAATAGTGAAAACTTGGCAATAACTTAAATGTCTATCCACAGGAGATCAGTACCATTTCCAGTCCATTCATACAAAATCGTTCTCTGTTCTCTTAGCACACCATGAGTTCACTCACCTCCATAGCTTTGTTGAAGCTATTGCCTCAGCCTGGAATGCTGTTTTGTCTCATCTCTACCCAACCATCTAAAATCCTACTGTGAGTCCTTGCTCATCTATTATTCCCTCACTGAAATCTCCCCCAACCTTTGTATTTGCTCCCTTCCAATGGCCAGTGGTTTAACCTGTCCTATGGTATGGATCATATGGCACATATGGCAGAGATTCAAGTTCAATGTGTCTACCCATGAATCTGGAATTTCTCTGACAGTAGGGTCCTGTCCTCATTTATTCATCCTATTCATTCAATCAGCACAGTTTTCACGTATATTGTGCTGAGTACACGGTCCATTAGACAAGCCCATGTCTGTTTTCATGCAGAGAAACATAAAGCAAAGATGCAGCCAAAGTCATCCTTGTGGTGAACAGTTAAAAAAAGAATAATGAGGTGCAGCCTCTGGCTAGAGTGGTCAGGGAAGACCCTCTCTGAGGAGGTGATATTTGAACTGAGGCATGAGAACTAAGAAGGCCAAAAGCAGCGGGAAGAGCATTCCTGGCCAAGAGAACACTATGTGCCAAGTCCCCAAGGTGGGAAGAAGTAGGTCATCCTCAAGGAAAAGAAAGAAAACTCCACGTGTGGACATAGCGTGATGAGATTGAAGTGAGAGGTAGAAAATGAGGCTGGAGAGACAGAGGAGCCCAGTTATGTAGGGGCTTGAAGTCTGTGGTCAAAAGTTGGGGTTTTATCTTAAATGCTTTGAAGAGTTTGAAGGAAGGTAATAACATGACACAAGGCATGCCTTGAGGTTGCTCTTACTCCTGTGTGAACAGTGAGTTGGAAAGACCAAGGGGTAGAGGCAGGAAGGCCAGATAGGAAAGTGTCATCCACGTGACAGATGTCAGTGGCCTGCACAGAGCTGTGGCAGTGGAACAAGAATTGGTATACCTTGTGGATGGACTATGTGTGGGGATGCAGGGAAAACGAAGACTGAAGGCTAATACCTAGGATTCCAGCTTGGACACCTGAGTTGGTGGGCATGGCCTGAAATGGTCAAGACTTGGAGATGAGAACAATGATTTAGAGTAAAAAAAAAAAAAAAAAACAATCAAGAGCTTCATTTTAAGATTTAGAGCATGTTAATTTTCAGTTGCCAGTGAGATATCAAAGTCCCAAGCAATGCTTTGTTCCTTTCAGGGTTGATTTGCACCACAGCCCATTACCACCCATCACCAATGGCTCTGCAAAAGGCCAATATGGAATTACATTGCTAGACTTCATGTTCACAGTGGAATTACTTGTATTTTAGTGTAAATGTTTGAAGTCAGTGTGAGATGCTCTGACCATGTTGCTCAGAGTGTGGTTGAAAGGCCTTTGGCAGCAGAATGACCTGGACCCTTGTTCAAAATACAGATGTCTGAGCCCACCTCAATCCTCTTAAAGCTGAATTGGGGGCCTGCTACATATTCAACAGGTGCCCCAGGGGATTCTGAGGCACTTGGAAGTCTGAGAACCATTGCTGTGAGGAGCAACTATGAGAAGGTGCCCCTGAAGAGATGGTGACTGGGTGTCAGCAGGGCTCTAACCCCAATTGTGAGAGTTGCCTGGGCATCCTGTTAAAATGCAGGTGCTGCCCTAGCTGGTGTGGCTCAGTGGACTGAACGCTGGCCTGCAAACCAAAAGGTCACCTGTTCCATTCCCAGTCAGGGCACACGCCTGGGTTTTGGGCTAGGTCCCAGGTTGGGGACGTGCTGGAGGCAACCCAGTCGATGTTTCTCTTGCATATTGATGCTTTCCTCCCTCTCTTTCTCCCTCCCTGCCCCTCTCTCTAAAAATAAATAAATGAAATATATTTTTTAAATAATGCAGGTGCTGTCTCTGACCACTGTGGCTCAGTAGGTTGAGCATCATCATACAAACTGAAAAGTCACGGTTTGATTCCCAGTCAGGGGCACATGCCTGGGTTGTGGGTTCAGTCCCCCATCAGGGCTGTACAAGAGGCAACCAATCGATGTTTTTCTCATACATTGACGTTTATCTCCCTCTCCTCCCTCCCTTCCCCTCTCTCTAAAAATAAATAAATAAAATATTTTTTAAAATGCAGGTGCTGACTTGGGTCTGGGGCAGGGCCTAGGATTGATTCTATACTTCTCATGAGCTTCTAGGTAGGTGGTTATTGCTGCTGGCCCAGGTCCACCTTTCAGTAGCAAGGAGCTAAGTCAGTGGTTTTCAGTAGGAGATAACTTTGTCTCCCCAGGAGACATTCAACAATGGCTAGAGATGTTTTTGAGACAATCAGGGTGTGGGGTTGCAACTGGCAGCTACTAGGTAGAGGCAAGGGATGCTACTCAATATCCTACAGAGCACAGGGCAGTCCCTACTACAAAGAGTTAGCCAGTCTAAAATGTCAGTAGTGTTGCTGTTGAGAAACTCAAGGCTTGATGATAGCCAAAGGGTATAGAGCAGAGAACCTTTCTTAAATAGAACCCAGCACCTGACAGCAGTGGGCTAGATAAGGGACAGGAAGTACACCTATGAGGTACAGCAAAGGTTCCAAGTGAAACATGGCATGTGCCCTACCCTGCCAGGGATGAGCATGGATTAAGTAGAGCTTAAAGGTATATGTGGTGCCCAGTAAGGCAGATTCCTGTTTTTATTAAAAATAACCTCTCATATTTGTATTGCATTTTGGAGTTTACCAAACATTTCCCTATGCATCATAGTATTTGATCCACACAACACCCTAATGAGGTAGAGCAAGGATTATTTGATCTCATTCTTGAATTACCATCATCAGCCAAAGAAATGTTTGTTGAATTGAATAGAACTAAAATTGGCCACATTATAGGTGACCTCGGACAAGTTAGGACACCTCTTTGGGCCAATTGTAAAATGGTAGGGTTGCATGGGATAATTGGTAAGGCGACTTCCAGCTCAGGCATAGGAATAATTTTGTGATTTTTACCAGTGAACAAATTCTAAGTCTTGGATGATTGAAGCCTCGGGGACTGAGGAGTCCTGGCTATGAGATGAGGGATCTTAAGGTAGGATGGAGCAGTTGTGACTCAAACCCTTCTTCTCTCCTCCTGGATCCTGGGGTTGGGTTGGTGAGCCCATCCCCACCTTCATAGACTACAAGTTCACCCCTCCTCATCCCTTCCCTCTGAGGTGGGAAGGGGCTGACACCTCGGCTGACACTCTTTCCTTTTCCCACAGGCTGTCTACAAGGCCTGGCTGTGCTCAGAATACTTCAGCGTGACCCAGCAGGAATGTGAGCGCTGGGTGCCCTGCAAGCAGTACTGCCTGGAGGTGCAGACCCGGTGCCCCTTTATACTCCCCGACAATGAGGAAATGGTGTATGGAGGGCTCCCAGGCTTTATCTGTACAGGTAAAGGCAGGGCCCTGGGGAGGTGGGAGGAGGCCGGGGCCCAGGGCAGGCAGCAGGTCTGGGGCGTGATAGCAGGGAGGACAACAGGGAAGTCAGGTTTGAAAAAGGTTAGTGTTTGGAGGAGGAGTGGGCAGTGAGGTCCCCGGGTTGGGATAACAGCAAATGGAACAGGGGCAGTGAGCGAATGGCCCTCTCTCTATCTAAAACATGGCTGTCTGGGGAGTCATCCCAGAGCAACCATCTGTGGCCCTGATAGAGAAGAGTCCAGTGAGGGGTAGGGGGAAGGGAGTCTGGACATGGCTCCCACAGCAGTTGGTGCCAGTGTTGAAAACCTAGAAGAGGCACAGGCCTCAGCCCCCTGAGCTCCCCACCACACCTTCCTTATCCCTTGGCAGGGTTGCTGGATACTTCGCCCAAGCGGCCGGAAAGCAAGTGCTGTGACGTGCAGTGGGTGTCCTGTGAGTCGGAGAAGAAGAAGTTCAAGGAGTCTGAGGCCCCCAAAACCCACCACCAGCAGTTCCACCACTCCTATTTCCACCACTACCACCAACAGTACCGCCACTACCACCCCCGCCACGATCCCCCAGGCCGCATTGGCCACAAGCCCTCCCTGCTGCCGGTCTCTGGGGGTTCCCGCCTCAGCCCCAGCAGGATCCGGTTCTATGTTCTTGTTCTCATGCTCCTCCATACCATGGTGTCCTTCTCCAGCAGCCAGAGTGGTGGAGGACTGGGGCTGGAGGCACTGCCTGCCCTAGATGAGGGCCTGACTCGGGAAGAGTGATGGCAGGGAGGGAGGACAGACCTCCACCACACACCAACATCAGCTCCAGCTCCCCCAGGGGGATAGGGAGGGGGCACCTCCCATGGGAGATACAGGACCAGATGGGGGGCTGGGGAAATGGGGGACTACACATTGTCCCCAACCTATCCCCACCCCAAAAGCAGCTCCAACAGAAGGGCCAGAGGGCCCCAGGGAGCTGAAAAACTCATCCAGGAGAAAAAGGCCAGAGCAGCAGGCACCCCCTCCTAGGCCCCCATCCACGGGGCTTAGCAAATGAAAAGGGGGAGAGTAGGGGCTGGACATGCCTACCCCTGCTAAGAGCCCTGACCCCAGGGAAGGAGGCTGCTCACCCAGCCTTGGCCCTGCAGGAAATGTTAGGGGGCCCAGAGGGGAGAAGCTTTTCCCCCCCTCTGCATTCCTTTCGTTGCCAAGATCCTTAATTCCCTTCTGCCCACACCCCTACAGGCGACGGCAGACGGTGCAGTGGCCCTCCTCCAGTGGGAAGTGCCAGACTGGGAGGTGAGGTACGCACAGGCGCAGCTGGGTCAGGACCCCAGTTCAACTGTGCACCACCAGCCCAGGCAGTGAGGGGTAGGAATGGGGGACAGACTGAGTGCTGAGAGTGGGATAGGGAAAGGGGAGAAGAGAGCTATGGACAGAGGGCTCAGAGAGATAGCTAAACAGGTTATTGCTACCTGGCTTTGGGGAGGTGGCTGATCAGCATTGAGGCAGGCTCCAGGACTGCTCCCAAAATCCAAAAGGGTGGGATAAGGAGCCCTCTAGGGAAAGAGTGCGGCCTCAACACAGACGGCTGAGGGCACATGTCAGACTGCCACTGTCCGAAGGGCCATATCTTACAGAAGGTGCACACACTCCCAAGGGCCACTCTTGCCCTGGAGATCTTGGCCTTGGGGCCAAAGACATTTCCATTTCTGATCTCCATGGGGAGGAGGGACTTAAGCCCAAGTGGGTCAGGCCTGGCCTGGGTCCCCGTATTCCCCTGTCTCGTCCTAGCCCAGGCCTCCATGAAGGAGAACCTGGTGGCACTGCCCCAGGGCTTTCCAGAGATGAGCCTCCCCTATCCGCACCCTGTCCCCATCCCCAGCCTACCAAAGAGTATTCGTTCCTTCCCACCCCTGACCCCATGGGTTACTATCCCAATTGTGGAACAGCCAGACCCCCTTTTCACCCTGTAGTGGGTCCCCTGATCCAGTCACCCCTGCTCCTTGCTGGAGAACATCTAGAAACTGGCAAAAGGACCCACTGAATACAAAGAATGTGCTGTTGTCATCATTGCCTGACAGACTTGAACTCTTTAGACAGGTTAGCGGGTTGATCAAGAAAAGAGGCATCAAGAGCCCTCTGGGGACCATTAGCCTTGTGCTGATCTCTTGAGAGTGGGAGGATACATTGCCTGGAATGTCTCAAAGGCAATAGGAAGCCAGAATGGTGTTCCTGGCACAGACCAAGGGGCTTCGGTGCCAGAAGAGCCTCTGCTCTAGGATGTGAAGGGGAAGGGTGGGCCCAGAGCCACATTAGTAAAACCAAGAAGGGCATCAGGAGGGAACAGCTGGAATCAATTGGCTTGGGGGACAAAGGTGAGACTTCCCTTATAGAGAGCAAATCATTCAAGGGCCTCAGCTGGGTTCCAAGCAGACTTCATGAGACTGTGGAGTCCTCCCCTGCCAGTTTCCTCATTTCTCACAGTGTGCCCCTTCCCCTGACCCATGTGCCCTGCGCACACACTCCTGTTTGGCCCTCAGCACTTTGGGCCTAGCCACATACCCACTCCCTAGAGTGCTCTTTTCAGCTGGGGAAGGAAAGAGGTGCTGGCTCCTTTCCAGAGATGCTTATGTAGATGTGAAAGACCCTAGGTACTGCCTTCTAACTCCTGCATCCTCAGGAGGGGAAAAGGGGACTGGGAAGGAAAGGGGGACCTTAGGGCCCTAGAGGGAATGGACCCTTGGAGACTCCCATCCCTTCTTCCCCCTCACCAAGTGCCCAGGAGACCCCTGGCTCAGACCAGCCCAGGCCCTTGCCCAGTGGCAGGGGAAAAGGGGCACCTCACTCCACCTCGAAGTCATTTGACTGTCCCTGTCCACCCCACCACCCAGATCTTACACCACCCCTCAAGCTGCCCTGCCTTCCACCATAGGTAGCAGAGCCGGGCAGCTTTCTTACGCCATTTTCTACACTGTGCTTCATGCGTAGGACTTTCTTGCACTAGTTTCTATGACTGAGTCTCCAAGCTGGATTCCTAGTAGTCCCCTGTCCCTTCCTCCCTCACCCAGCTATGATTCAGTTGTCCCTCTTCCCCTGCCTCTGTGTTTCGGTGAGAGTCTTTGTATGTGTACTGCTTTCTGTTTTGTTGCATTGTGGGGCAGAGGCCTCTCTGCTCTTGTTTAACCCCATAAAGAAATAAATGGTAAGACTTGATGATAACCCTCCCTTCGTGGTTGTGTTCTGTAGCGTCAAGCACTGCTGCCAAGGAAATAGTCTATGGCTGATGGCAGGGGTGGGGAGGGGGGCAGGGAAGGAGGGACCAGAGGATGCTGACCCTGTGCCTGACCCCCTTGATGGCTCAAGTGTTCAAAACATAAATGGGGGTGGGGACTCTGTAGTAGGCCATTCTAGACAGGGAATCACAAACTCAACCTCCTGCAGGGATCAGGTGGTAGTAAAGTTGCCCAGGTAGGGGTCAAGTGCAGACTCTGGCATTGCATGTGGTGAGGAGTACAGGGTGCATGCAGGGTACAGGGGGACCACTCAAGCCCCAGGTTGTCTTTGGGAATGTGGGCCCAGCATTGCCAGATCTTTTCATTTTTCGGGGGATGTCAGGACACAGGGTTTTTACACAAAGCCCTCTGATTTCTAAATGTTGGCTCGAGTCAAACTAAACAGACCTCTGTGTGGACTAAACACATCAGCAGGCCCCACGTAGCCTGGGGATGAGCAGTTTTGCATGTTTGTCACAGCTTTTGGTTCTAGTGTACCAGCCTCACCTCCTACCCCAGGCCCGCCTTCCCACCCTGGGAGGGAAAGGCATTCAGGAAGAACTGCTGGGGGTGGGGCGGCAGGCAGAGCCCTCCTTATAAACAAAAGAGAGAGCAGGAGTTAGAAGGGGACCTGTCCTCACTGAACTGCTGAGTTTCTTTGCCAAGAAAACACAAGTCCCCAAACTCCTCAGAAGTCAGCATAGTACAGAGGTTAGGGAGTGGTGTCCAGAACCAGAATGTATGAGTTCAAAGCCTAGTACCATCATCTGCCACTTGTCTGACTTTGCACAAGTTCCTTGACTTCTTGAAGCCTTTGTATCCTCATCTATCAAAAGGGTTATTGTGAGAATTAGATGATGTGCACAAAGCACTTTGCAGAACAGTGGCACAAAGGAGTGTTCAAATGCTGATGTTTATTATTGCTATAATAATGTGTCTTCTCTTTCCTTCACTTCCACCTAATTGGTCACCAAGGTCTGTCAATTCCATCTCTGTAATATATGTCAAGTTCTTCCCCTTTCCACCCCCACTGCCACTTGGCCAGTTCAGGCCCTCAGTAGCTCTTGCCCGGACTATTGAGATGGTTTACCAAGTAATCTCTTACTCATTCCCCCCAGTTCCAATCCAACGTCCCCTAGCACAGTGTGCTCAGGTGCTTAGGAGACCCTCCAGAAATACTTTGTTGAAAGAACTGCTGCCATAATGTGTACATCTCATCCTCGTAAAGCAAACACGTTACACCCATGATCAAGAACATCAGATGGCTCCATGTGGCCTGTAAAATCAAGTCTCAACTTCTTAGCATGACTTTCAAGGCTCTTTCTATTCTGACCCTATCCTTCTAGTCTGCTCTTCCACCACAGGCTATCATATCACATGTGTGTCCCAGCCCCATTTCACTGCTGCTCAGTCATGAAATGAGTCCTGCACCTTTTCATCTGCCCTTCGCTTACATTGTTTCTTCTGCCTGAAATGCCCTCTCTGCATTGCTGCCTACCACTGCCTTACCCAGCTGTCAAAGTCCAACTCAGATGCTCCCTCTTCTATAAAGACTTTCACATTCTCCCTCTCCCAAGCTGAAAAGAATCTCATCATCTTCTGTATTCCTATGGCACTTTGTACCTTAATTGTGGTACTTACTACATGCTATCTGTATTGAATTCATTCATTCATTCATGCATTCATTTAAAACATACCTATTGAGCCCTGGCCGGTGTGCTTCAGTTGGTTGGATTGTTGTCTCATAAACTGAAAGGTCACTGGTTCGATTCCCAGTCAGGGCACATGCCTAGGTTGTGGGTTTGATCCCCAGTCAGAGTGCCTACACATGTAAAGGAGGCAAGCAATCCATGTTTCTCACATTGATGTCTCTCTCTCACATGGATGTCTTTTTCTCTCTGTTACTCTCTCACTCTTCTCCCCCTAACCCTCTTGCTAAAAAAAAATTATAATGATAAATAAAACTGTACCTATTGAATAGTCACTATATGTGAAGTACTGTGCTGGGGGGTTAGAATATGGCAGTGATCCATACATTATGCATGCACAAGATGATATGATGTCATACACTAAAAAAACATAATATACTTACTATAACATTCAAGTTTGTATTTCACCAACATGCCTATGAGGAGAGTCAGGAACTCTTGGTCTTGGGCATAGAAAAGAATCATAGGGGACTGGAGAAAGCTACATACTCATAGTACTGCAGCGGTAAAGGGCCCAATGGCTGTGCCAGGGAAGTAGTCGTACCTGCCATACATTGTCCTTTGACCATTGCAGTCATCCCTCTGAATGACCCGTTCGACCTGGGACCAGGCTCTGGTGTTCTCTCTTCAGTTCAGTCCAACGGCAGACAGCCTCAGTCTATTCCAGCCTCAGTATTGCAAGGCAGGGGACAAGAAGGGGAGGGGTGGTGGTGGCAGTGGCAATGGCTCACAACCCTGGAAGTGCAACAGAGTCACCTGGAGAGTTTTCACTCTGGTTCCACCAGCAGAGATTTGGGTTTAATTAATCTGCGTTGGAGTCACAGCTTCAGCATTGTTTAACAAACTCCACAGTGATTCTAATGTGCAGCCAGGCTTGGCAATCATGCGATGAAGAGAAGGCTGGAACTACATGAAGTTCTTGTTATTTGAGGATAAGTGGTGCTAGAAAAAGGCCACTTACCCTGAATCCACTTGAAGCAGAGACCAACATTTCACAGCAGAGAAGGGGAAAAAGGAGGAAAGGGTTTGACTGAGATTTTGCCTTGAGAAATAAAATCGAAAATGTGGAAAATATTTTTGTTTCAATTTAAAATGTATAAATAGCCTTAGCCTTGCAGCTCAGTCAGCTAGAACATCATCCCGATACACCAAGGTTGTGGGTTCAATCCTCAGTCAGGACACATACAAGAATCAACCAATGCATGCACAATTAAGTGAAACAACAAATCAATGTCTCTCTCTCTCCCCCTTCCTCTCTAAAATCAATAAATAAAATACTTTAAAAATCTTAAAAAAATAAAATGTGTAAATAATTGCAACTATGCACTAATTCTTAGAATGAACCAAAAATGAATCAAGCACTGTGGAAATAACATAATTTTCCTGACCAGAGTGCATGAGAGCACAACATCGACTTTTGCCACACAATCATAATCACATAATCAGTATTTTTTATTACTGCTTCCATTTCATTGCTAATAATCCATCTCTTTAGATTTTTCTGTTTCTTCCTGGTTCCTTGGTAGGTTTTCTGCCTCTAGAAGTTTGTCCATTTCTTTTAGATTGTCAAATTTGTTGGCATATAATTATTCATAGTATTCTTTAATGATTCCTTGTATTTCTGTGCTGTCGGTTATAACTCAATAATAAACAGTCTTGTTTTGTGTTTCCAAAATTAGAGAGTTTCTTCCATTATTGCAAGGACCTCTTGTTATCCTTTAAGAGTTGAATTATGCTCTTTGAAGCCCTGATCCTGCCATTACACAGGTCAATTTTCTCTTCTGCCAGTGGTAACTGGTCTATCTCTGCCAAATCCCCATTCATCAAGGACATTACATGACATTAGAGCTGGTCTTCAACATCACTTGCATTGACTTCATGAAACTCTAAATCTTTCTCAAGACCTGAGGTTTCATTCTGAAATTTGCTGCATTGTACAATGTTAACAATTAACAAGACTCTGAAAAAGACCTTAGTAGTGGGCATAGGTAAATGGTATCAGGGTGTGAAGTGAAGGGAGGGACTTGTGTAGGACTCCAAATAGTGAATATTTTGTGCTATGGCCACTTTGCTTTTCATAAAGTCCCCTTTCCTTTTTGGGTTTTAATCTACTTATCTCTACAATGAAGGGATGGGATTAAATGTTCTTATAAAGGTTAAATTAACTTCAATGAAATAATGTATGTGAAAGCGTTATGCACAGTTCCTAACACAGAATGGGAACTCACAATTCCTGCTCTTCTCTCCCAAAACATTTTTAGATTCTTTTAGAAGACACTAAGGACAAAGAAGGAAAAGGAGAGAGGTACATCAGAGTTACTAGAAAGAAGACCCAGAACTTCTGCCCCAGGCTAAAGTTTCAGTCTCATTGCCATTTCCTCTTGTCATATTCTCTGTGGAGGGGCACTAAGCACTGAGCACCTATTAGACTAACTGCATATGGGTGTAGAATCCAAAGATCAGACAGGCCATCTGCCCTCACAAAGGTCCTGGGTTGGTTGGGGAAAAAAAAAACAGATGAACAGAAATTGTTCAAAATACCTCTAGCATCTGACGATTTTTTCCAACTTCATTGTCCATAGACCAGGCCACCATCAACTCGCTCCTGGTCCACTGCAATGGCCTCCTGACTGGTCTTCCTGCTTCCAAGCTTGCCATCAGCACTCCCTGCCACCCCCACTACATTCCACCCAGACTGATCTTCTAAAAATGCAAATCAGATCATGTCTCTCCCCTGCTAACATTCTCCAATAGCTTTCCATCTCAACTGGAATAAAATTCATGGCCCACACAGCCCTGCACAACCTGTCACTTGCCTACCTCTCCTATCTCAGTCAGTATACTCTTTTCACTATCCACCGTGCCTTATTACTCTTCCTCTGATGTAGGAGGTTTATTGCTGTCTCAAGACCTGTGTATGTGACCTTCCTCAATCTGAAATGTTTCCCCAGGTTTTTACAAACATGGCTCCTTCTCATGATAAGATCTCAGCTCACATGTCATTTTCACAGAAAGGGCTTTCCTGACTACTCTAGTTATGGTAGTGCCCTTCTTGCCCCAGACAGTCTATCACATTGCTCAGCTTTTTATACAACCTGGTGCTGGTAACTATTTGAAATGATTTGGTTTACACATGGGCTTTCTGGTCATTGCCTTTCTCTTTATTTGAATGGAAGCTCTGAGTGGAAAAGGATCTGTGTGTCCCCTGTCTCCCAGTGCCTTAGTAAATGTTCGCCCAGTAAATGGATGGGGATGCAGGGCGGTCATGGTTTATACAGGCAGAGTGATAGGTGGTAGGATGTGTGGAGTGGATGGTGAGAGATGAAGCTTGGAAGATGGCTTTGGGAAGCTCTTTAAAATCAAACTAGAGAATTTGAGCTTTATGCAGAGACCCATTGGGAGCCATGGAAGATTGTTGAGCTTACGAGGAATATTCTCAGTTGACCTGGGGTAAGATTCACCTAATGTCATGTGCCGGGTGGATTGGTGGGTGAAATGAATGGCCGGTCTGGTTTAAGAGTTCCTCAACCACTAGGAGCCCCACCTGTGCATTCACTTGCCTCCAGGGCTTCCCCTGAGGCTCCGTGCCCTTAGCTCCACCACTCTGGGGCCACACAAGCCCCCTTACTGCCTTACCCACCCACCGGACGCTGGGTGGCGCTGTGGCTCCTCTTACCCGGGCAGAAGGCGTCAGGCAGGCGGAGGCGCTGGCCGCCGAACCGGGCCTGGCGCGGAGGTCCGGCGCCGCCAGCCGAGCGGGCTCTTTTTGTCCGCCTCTTTCTCCCCCTTCCTCACTGCCCGGCGTCCAGACCCGTTCCCGCCCCCACCCACATCCTAGACCTCCTTTGCCTGTTTTCCTCTCTCTGGCGTTCCTTGGCTTTCCGACCTTGCAGGCCAAAGTGGTGCCAGAGGCGCGGGGGCCTGGCGGGATGCTGGAGCAGCTGGGGCCGCGTGGCTCCCTCTCTTTGCAGCCCTTCCAGGCCTCAGCCCTTCCAGGGTCCTAAGAACCATACAGAGCTCCCTCTGCCGCCACCCTGAGCAACCAGCCAGCGGGTCCAGCCAGGCCTGAACTAAAGGGAGGTCAGGGCTGCAGGGGCAGCCTTTTGAGGAAAAGGGGCCAGAGCCATTAAGGGCCAACTCACCGTTTATGTTAATAGCCCTGCCTTTCTTCTTGGCTTCTGGAGCAAGAAGCCAGTCATTTAGGACTCCTCTGGTCCCTTCCACTCTCCTACGCTATGACCCAAATATCCTATGTCTCTCTCTATGCATATTCTGTATCCTAAAGGAATCCCTCCAGCCTCACTGCTGTTGTCTGCCCAGAGCCTCATTATGCCCCAACTGGTCTCCCCATCTCCAGCCTCCAGCCTCCAGCCCCCAGCCCCAGACTTCAGCTTGCAGTGCCAGTGCCAGGAGCCTCCCAGAGCATGGGCCTGGCATCCTACCCCAATAATGGCTCCAACTGCTTGGAAAAATCAAAAGCTGGCCTTTAGAACTATTCACACCCTGACCTCCCCATTTTGGCTTCACCTCTACCCCCTCATAAGTTGCCCTGAATAAAAGAGGATCTAGAATAGGCACTGAATACAGTGAGAGGCTCAATGGGGCATCTACTGGGACAGCTCTCACTCATGATGGCACTGTCACAAGACTGAAGAGATGCAGAGAACACACGGCCCGCCTCTCCTGGGGTCCAGGAGCTCAGCCATACTTAGTCCTTTGCCCCCTCCCTTTGTCTCCTGTCCCACCCGGGATCTGGATCTGTTCTGCTCTCCTGTGATCTCTCTGTTCTCTTTCCCATCTGTGTTTCCCACTCTCCTCTGACCCTCCTGCTGGTACAGGAGGCTCTTTCTCAACACCAGTATTGCACTAAGTGGTTGATGACATGCATGACCAGGTTTCTCCATAACACGGAGTCTCGGTTTCAGCAGTTTCATGTTTTTGTTTTTTGTTTTTTCTCTCGAGGAGCCTAATACTCACTGATGCTAAGACTACAGATCTAAGACTATTCATGAGGAAAGGTTGGAGGCACTTGTATTGAATTTAGCCCTGTTGAAACCCAGCATACGACTGTGTCAATGAACATGGAAAAGCACACAAGTGAACAGGAAAATTGATAAAGACAGATTTATCAGCAAACAAAGCACCAGTGGTTGATTTTGGGCTGCCCTGTGCCCTTGGACTCCAGGAATCCGTGCCCAGAGTTAGATATGGCTCATTCATGGTAATAGAAGCAGCCTGGTGTAAGAAAGAGCTTGGGATAAAAAACATAACCATGAGAAAGGTGGACTAAGATGAGACAGTTCACCTTCCCTGGCTCCCTCTCAGGGGAGCTTCTCCTGGGAAATGACAGCTTCCTGTCCCCCAAACAACCTCTATTGCTAATACTATCCTCTTCTACGTGCACTACACATGGGATACAGTGTCACCCTGCTCCTCACAATAACCCTGTGCAGTGTGGATAATGAATTTGGGTTGCCAGATGAAGAAACTGAGGCTCAGTGAAGCCAAAAGACTCACCCTTCTTCCCTCCCCCCCAGCCCCACCAAAAAAGAAAACCATTTAAAAAAAACCCTCAACAAAAGGCCAGGGCTAGAAGCCAAGAATTCCAACTCCAAGACCACTGCCAGCATCTTCTCTCCCACAGTTTCATGACCTGTTGAGGACTCAAAACGAGGCCAACTGGCCCCAGCACTATACCCTCACTCTGTGCTCAAGAGCAGATATAAACACAAGCAGTGTGGCTGAGGCGGCAGAAAGGGCTTTCTCCTGGCTGCCACCTGGCCTGGGGCAGTATGAGAGCAGGGCGAGACTCAGATGAGGTTTGTAGGCCCAGCAGAGCAACAGCCAGCCTCAAGCCAGACTCCTGCTAGAGCTGAGGTCTCCAATGAGAGGGCTTTGGAAGCCTGTTGTTTGGATTGGCAGTGTTGGTCAGTGCAATGCTTAAATTTGACTGACGTTTCCTCAATGAGGCAGTTAGGGTTTTTTTTTTTTTTGTAATTTATTGATTTGAGAGAAAGAGAAAAACATCAATTTGCTGTTCCGCTAATTGATGCATGGATTGGTTGCTTCTTGTATGTGCCCTGACCGGGGATTAAACCTAAACTTTAGTGTATCAGGATGACACTGTAACCAACTGACCTACCTAGCCAGGGCTGAGACATTTAAGTTTAATAAAAGTTCAATAAGAATATAGTTATTAAGAGCATGGCCTGGATTTGCATTCTGACTCAGCTATTTGTTCTGTGTGATTCCGGGAAGGTTACTTAAACTTTCTGTGCCTTGCTTTGCTCATCTGTAAAATGGAGATAAACAATAATACTCTACCTCATAGAGTACAATGAATATTAAGTTATGAGATCTAAACCACTTAGAATGGTGCCTGACACATAGTAAGTGCTGTATGGGTATTTGCTATTATTATTATTATTATTATTATTATTATTATTATTATTATATAAATTGAGGAGTGTTCACATATAATCCATATTTCTAGCTTTTAACAATTCAGAAGACCTGACAGTACTGGGCCCCCATGGTCAGCTGGAACCAAATCTGCCCTCTGAGGATGGAGCATGCTCTCTCTTAGTCAGCCCCAGCCCCACAACTCCCCATTTGCTCCCTGACACTGAAGGTAGGTGTCAGGTGCCTTTTATCGTATTACATGTAGCTTGCTTTATAGGTTTCCATTGTCCATCTGGTTTTTAAAACCAGTCTGTCATCCAGCGGCTGCCTAAATGGTTCAAGGGACAAAAAATGTGACTGAGTAGAAATTGATAGCCAATGGGGATATTGTTAGCCAATGTGGGTTAAACCCCTACCAGGCTTTTGCTCCACTTCTTCTAATGTCCCAGAATGGCACTTAGTTGCATCAGCTTGAAGATCAAGGAAAGAAGCAAAGTGGTAAAGGGAGGCAAAATTAACCTGTGATGTTCTAGAGCATTCCCTCCTACAGCCTCACAGTTGGGTTTAAAATCTGGTTCAAGGGTAGTAAGATATACCCACACACATGCCAAATTATGTATGCTCAAGAATAGTTTTTGCATCATTGTGAATAATAGAGCTGATTAGAAGGAACCCAAATGTCATCAATAAAAGACTAGTTAAATAAAATTCGATGCATTCATACAATGGAATATTGTGCTACTATTAAAAAGAACAGGAGCAGTGTGTACGGAGTTCTTCCATTTCTGTGGGAGGGGAAATGGGAAATAGAAATATAGAGGGTCCAGCAGAAGAAGGCCTGCTTGAGTGTGGTTGGTAGAGTAATAATATGGGTGTAATAACTTATAGTTTTAATTTGCCCATTTCACCTAAAATGTCATATGGTGTGCTTGAGTATGATATTGTTATGTTACAGAATTCTGTGCTTATGATTTTATAATAAAAAAATTTATAATAAAATGGGATGTTACTTGTGCCGGACCAAGTGTGTGTGTGTGTGTGTGTGTGTGTGTGTGTATTTCTTTGAATATATATATATATATATATATATATATATATATATTTCCTTGTAGTTGAATAGAATATCTCCAGAAGGATATACACACATGTTATAAGTGTAAAGTATCTGTGGAAGGTTATATCAGGAAAGTGATGACCATGGTTGTCTCTGGGGAAAGGAATTGTGTGACTTGGGAAGGAAGGAGACATACTTTTTTCTTTTTCTTTTTTCTTTTTAAGATTTTATTTTTAGAGACAGGAGGAGAGAGGGAGAGAAACATCAATGTACAAGCAAAATGTTGATTGGTTGCCTCTTGGAAGAGACCCCAACCAGCCACCTGGCCCACAACCCAGGCATGTGCCCTCACCAGAAACTGAACCGGTCTTTGCAAGACAATGCCCAACTCATTGAGCCATATCAATCAGGCCAAGACATACTTGGTTTCAAGATACATCTTTTTATTCTTTTTAAATTTTGTACCAGGAAGCTAATTAAAAACCTCAGGTTTTAATATTGCTTTATATAGTTTATTATTTTTTATTGTTGTTCAAGTACAGTTGTCTCCATTTTCCCCCCACCACACCCCCCCAGCCATCCCCACTCCACATCCTTGATTTAAAAAATCTCATTTTAAGAAATTCTGCAGGAGCTTTGGCTGGTGTAGCTCTGTGGAGTGAGTGCCAGCCTAAAAACCAAAGGCTTGCCAGTTCAATTCCCAGTCAGGGCACATGCCTGGGTTGTGGGCCAGGTCGCCAGGAGCGGGTGTGCAAAAGGCAAGCACACATTGATGTTTCTCTCCCTTCTTTTCTCCCTCCCTTCCCCTGTCTAAAAATGAATAAACAAATTTTTAAAAGAAATTCTGCTGCAGATACAAAAGGAAAATTACAATGAACAAACAAAACTGACTCCCAAGTCTCTCAAGAGACAACCTGAAATCACCTGTCAGCCAACGATGTCTGCATAGGAGACAGCCCAGCACCTGTAGCATACCAACCCTTTCTTAGTAAACTGTGTTACCAAGTCATTTCCACAGTCATCATTCCACATCCAAGTGTACTTAAAGCAGTGTCACTTTGGTCCTTCTTGCCCAGGCCACCTCCTCTGCTCTGGTCAGCTTGGCTTTACTCAACCTCTAAAAAATCCTGGTTTGGACTGCCTCCTGGGCACTGGAAACTGAAGCCTTCTGGGAATGGCAGCTGAAATGGAAAGGGGTTTGGCAAGAGTGATACACCCAGCCCTGACTGGGTAGGTCAGTTGATTCAAGTGTCATCCCAACACACCAAGGTCATGGGTTCTATTCCAGCCAGGGCACATACAGGAATCAAACAATGAATGACCAAATAAGTGGAACAACAAATCAATGTCTCTCTCTCTCTCTCTCATCAACGAATAAAAAATTTTTTAAGAGATACTGGATTTAAAAAAAAAAAGAGTGACATACCCAAATACTGGGACTTAAATTCTGTTTCTCTGAAAGTACTTCTCCCAGGCATCTGGAAGGGAGCTCCAAAGGGGGCAGAGGTCTTGTGTCTGGGTAGGGCACCCTCCCAAACATGGCCCACCTCCTTTACCTGACCAAAGGTCCCCAATTCATTCCATCAGACTTCATAAATCTTTTTTATAGAATACTGCAAACTACCCTGACCAGTGTGGCTCATTTGGTTGGGCGTTGTCCCACAAAGCAAAAAGTTTCTAGTTTGATTCCCGGTCAGGGCACATGCCTGGGTTGTGGGTTCAGTTCCCTATCAGGGTGCTTATGAGAGGCAACTGATCAATATTTGTCTCACATATTGATTTTCTCTCCCTCTCTTTCTCCACCCCTTCCCCTCTCTCTAAAAACAAATAAGCAAAATCTTTAAAACAAATAAAACTCTGCAAAGCCATGGGCCAGATACAAAGGTCCCAAGATGCTGGGAGTGCAAGATAAAGGACACAGTGTGCCTGTTTTCTAGGGACACAGAGTCTAGATTCTGAAAAACGTCTGAGTTGGAAGGAATCTGGGGAGATAACTGAGGTGATGGTTTTCACCCAGAATTCTGTGGGAACCCTTAGGCTATGTGGAGGAGCTTCAGGAGTTCTGCAAACATCAGATGTGTGGGCAGACTTCAGCAACCAAGACCTGTAACCCTTCATTTCAAACCATTGATTTGATCAAAATTGTCTCATAATTCTGATTGATTTACTTGACAGTAAAGTAAGGGACATACATTTGAACTTAATAAACACATTTTCATTAACAAATAACTGTTTTCATCTGTTCTATATAGTAGGGTTCTGTGTAAGATTTCATTAAAGTGGGGGAGGATTCCACTGCTTTAAAAGGTTCTCCTTGTTTGACAGAGCAAGAAACAGACTCAGAGAAAAGAAAGGACTTGCCCAAGGTCACACAGCCTACCAGTTGGGCCTGGACCAGCAGGGTCCCTGCCAACCAGTACTAGGCTATGTATGTCCTAGTATTGAATCAAGAATATGGTTTCAGTATTCAATATAAAATCCAAATTAACAATTGAGTTCACTTAGGGGCATCCTACCCTGTGGGATCTTAGCAAGGCTGAAACAGATGTCCCAGGACACTTTGGAAATCAGGCAGCCCTGCAAACCACCATTTTTTCCATCACATGAATTTCTTACAGGGCCGAAGCTTTCAACAGGTCCCAGGTCTAGGTTTTTTTCTGTCAAAGTCACCCCCACCCTCCTGATCACTATGTTCTCTGGAGCTTTCAGGGATTCCCTCAAGCCAGGCCCTGGGCTAAGACAGCCAGAATTTATTACTTGCTCAACATGGCTTGACTCCCAGGGTCTGGGTCTGAGTTCTGAGTTTCTTGCCTGCCCGTCCTGGGGGCTCACCTCTCTTGCCTTGTTCCAGCTCATCCTGCCCCCTCCCTCCCAGGTGTTTGCCCCCTTCCACACCCGCTTGCTGGCAGACATTCCTATGGCCTCCCCCCTTAGCCACCACTCCCCCTGAAACCACTACTGTGGCCTTTTATCTTTGCCCCAGAAGCTGAGCCCTCCGGTCCCTTAATTGTTCAGGTTGCTCTTTTCTGAACTCACTCCAATTGAGCTCCATAAATTGAAGATAATTGGACTGTCTCACTCAAGTTATGAGGCCCTGGGGCAGTGTCTTCTTGGTATGGTACAGCCCTGCCCAGGAAGGGGGTGGTGAGGGGAGGGGCACAGAGCAGGCCAGCCTAGGGGTCTGGCTCGGGGTCACAGTCCAGACATTCCACCACCAGCTAAGCTTTGTAGCCCTGACCCCTGCCATCTGAGCTAGTGTTCACAGGTCAATAACCCCAAGGAGAGAGGAGCCAACTCTTTCCCACCAACAATGTGGAAAGCAATGGTCTAGTGTATAAGGTGGTTTTTTCAAATAGTGTCTGAGAAGTGCCAGGGCTCTGGATGAAAGGCCTTCTTTGGGGGATCACCTGAGTGGGTCAACAGGGAAGAGCTAGAAGCTCATAAAGGGAAACTCAGACTAAGGAAAATCCAGGGCAACTTGTGAACACGTGTCACTCTACACAATAACATCTCCCCAGAGAAGCTTATGTTGCCAGTCATCCTGGGCATTGCTAGGAGGGTTGACTTGGCCACATCCAAGGTATTCAGGGAGACGGGGATAACTATTGCTCTAAGGAGCAGCTGGAGCAAGGAGAGAGGGGCTAAAGAAATAAAGTTTTGCACCAGACTTAGGCCTCCCTCTCTGCCTGCCATCTCGTGACATCCCATTGCACAGGTACTACAGTGGGCCAGGACATGCATATCCTAGAGCAGTTTTTTGGCCATTCTCCCTGGAGATGCTCTCTCTCCACCACAACCAAGGCCATGCTCCACAGGCTTATTCCTTTCTACTTTCCATTTTGTCAGAAGTTCCCATCACTCTCTGTCAATACCCCTGAAGGCAGTGGAGCCCACCATCATACCCTCAAGGTCTGTTACGGATCCTGGCACAAAGTAAATGTCTGTTGGGGAAAATAAGTGAATTAGCAAATGCAGTAAATATGGTCTGAATTCTTCCATGCCTCAGACCTTTACAAAATCTACCTCCTTTCTCCCCTTGTGAGTCTAACATCATAGCATCCCCTCATGGGAAGTGACAAGAGGAGGTCATGTTGTCCATCCTCTTGCCTCCAGTTGCGACTGCATCCAAATGTCCCCAGTCAGAAGGTTTCTAAGACTTTCATAAAAGCAGGTGGGAAGGGAAGCAGCTGGGCTGTTGTTGAAAGAGTACTCAAACTTAGAATCAGAAGACCTGCTATGAGATCTGCTCTTGTACTCACTAGCCAGAACCTAAAGTACAAGAGAGGAAACGAGGCTGGAAAATAGGAACAGGCTTTGTATGTCACCCCAGAGAGCATTTGGACACCCATTCATTCAAGAACACTTGACTAAATACCTACTATGTCCTGGGTACTGTTCTAAAGGCTTTGTATCACTCTGGCTGCTGGGTGAAGCAGTCTTTGAGGAGCGAGAGTGCAGACAGGGAGACAAGTTAGGAGATTGCATCACCAGTCATGTTGAGAGATAAAAACCTGAATGAAGGCAGTAGCACTGGAGCAAAGCAGACACACTGGGGAACTATTTAGGAAGTAGAATTGCTAGGACTCGATGATTAATCAGATGTGGGGGTTGAGGGAGAGAGAGGACACACCAGATAACTACACCCAGGTTTCTGTTGTGAGAGACTTGAGTGAATAATGGTGTCACCAATAAAGATGAAAAACACCTGGCTCTGGATTCATAGTTTGATGAAAGGATTTAGGAAGATAATGAGCTTGGTTTGGAACACATAAAATTGGATGAGGAGGAGGAGGAGGCGGCGGCGGCGGCGGCGGCGGCTAGATAGCCTCCTTAGGATGAGGCTATCTAGGGAGAAACAATGAGGGCTAATGACAGAACCTTGAAATCTGCCAACTTTTAAAATACATAGAAAAGATTATGTGTGGTGCAGCAATGAAGACTGAGAAAAAGCAGCCAGTCAGAGGGGAGCCATGTAGGAGAATATCACGAGGGACAAGGTCAGTTCTGAAAAGGCAGACATGGTTAGCACAGATGGTGTGGAGAACAGGTCCAATAAAAGGAAGTGGGCAAATGTCCCTATGGATTCTGCTCTGACCACTGCCCATGCAGTTAGTCGAGCAGTGGGAGCCTGGTGGCTGTGGATTGAGGAGTAACTAAGAGGTAAAGAATGGAGACACTGAACTAGGCTGCTCTTTCTAGAAGCTTGACTGATGAAAAACAAATGAAGGTGGTAACTGATGGAAAATACAAACAAAAGAGAGAGGTTTATAAGGTGAGCTGTGTGCACACGCACACTCGAAATCTCAGGGGAACAAGCCAGCAGAGTTTGAAGATTCAATAAAGAAGGAGTCATGATGATAGTATCCAGAACATAATTAGCCTTGTGAAAACAGCAGAACAGTCATCTCAGAGCAAAAAGAAAGAGGAAAGAACACTAGGAGATGGAAATAGGCTTATACTTGTGAAAGAGGAGCTCATACCATGGCCTATATTCAAAAAGGGGCAGTGCTGGCTGGTGTGGCTCACTTGGTTGGAGCATCATCCTGTAACCAAAAGGTTGCAGTTCAATTTCAGGTCAGAGCACATACCTACGTTACGGGTTTGAACCCCCGTCTGGGCACATATGGAAGGCAACCAATCGATGTTTCTCTCTCACATTGATGTTTCTCCCTCTGCCTTCCTCTCTCTCTCTAAAAATCAATGAAAAAAAATGTTCTCAGGTGAGGAAAGAAGGGGGGATGTCCAAAGTTTTACAATAGTGGTTAAGGGAAATGGGAGAGAGTGTTGAGTAGAAATGAAAGGATCAACAGTGTTCAGAAAAGAAATAAAGTTAGAAATCATACACTCGTAGTGGTACCCATCTGACTGATGTTCAAGTTTTCCTCCAGAAGTTCCAGCAGAACAGAAGAGGTAGATTTGCCAGTCGATTTAGGGTATGGGATTTGTAAGGTAAGTATGATAGATAAGCAATAGGGCTTGCATGGTGAAGCTATACTAGTGAGAATGATCCACCACAGGAGCCAGGATGTATGGGGAAACAAGTGAGAATGGGGGATTGCTAATAAATTAGGAGGAGATGGTGGGTTCAAGGTCTGAAGTGGTAATTTAGACAGAAAAGGTACCAGAGTAGGGAAGTATAAGATTGTAGTGGGACTGTTGGAATGGGAGAATTCAGGGGTAGCAAGATTCTAGGTGATGTCAAGGTCAGAATAGGACCATGAGAGTGATATTCCTAAGTGTAGTAGAAGTGGAAGTGAAAGTCATTTGAATTAAGGATGTCAAGAACCTTCAAGGCCAGAGCAGTAGTCCTCAATCCTGGCTTGCAATGGAAATATAAAAAACCGTCATTGCAATACTGGTACACTAGAATCACCTGTAAGATTTTTTTAAAGACTTTATTTATTTTTAGGGAGAGCAGAAGGGACGGAGAAAAAGAGGGAGAGAAACATCAATGTGTGGTTGCCTCTTGTGCAACTGCTACTGGGGACCTGGCCCACAACCCAGGCATGTGCCCTGACTGGGAATCTAACCATAACCCCTTCGTTTGCAGGCTGGCACTCAATCCACTGAGTTATACCAGTCAGGGCTCACCTGTAAGATTTTAAAAATATCTATGCTAAAGCCACATCCCTAAACATTCAGATCCAATTGGTTTGAGTTGGTTCTAGGCATCAACAATTTTTAAGTTTTACAAGTTGTTACCCAACAGGGGGCCTGGCTCCAAATGAGTTTGCCTCGGGCCAGCTGGTAGTGTGTGGGTTCTTGACTTCGTGCAGGAAAGATTTGACAACAGGAGTCCAGGTGATTTTTAGAGAACGTTTATTAAAGCTGGGGACAGTGAAACAGAGAAGGGCCTAGGATACTAGGCGGGGAAATGAGCCTATGCTGGGCAGCTTTGGCTCACTACATCACAGAAAAGGGGGCCTTTGGGACAGGTTCAGGGGGTTAGCCTGAGATGAACTGTCACTGCCCATTGCTCCCCTGGTTGCAAGTCTCGTGGGGACCCTGGCAGTTTAGGAGCAGATGTGCACCTGTAGGGGAAGATGGAGGGAGGGAAAGGCATGGGTGTGCTCCTGGGAGGGAGAGCATATGAAGGGACCTTCATTTTGAGGGGTTTTAAAGGCTGCACATTTAGGAGAGGTCTTAGGGGAGGATCTCAATAGAATATTCATCAGTTTTATGTTGATGCACCAAAATGAGATTCATTCCCTTAACTTCATCTGTCCTTGAGTGTGGTTGGCAAATGGCACTAATTGGATTTCTGCTATCTCCCTGAGTAGGGTGGTTTAAGCTATTTACCCTTTGGTTGGGGAGAAGTGCAAACCATTTACTTTTTTTAAAAAATATTTTACTTCTTCATTTTTAGAGAGAGGGGAAGGGAGGGAGAAAGGGAGAGAAACATCAATGTATGGTTTCCTCTTGCACACCCCTTACTGGGGACCTGGCCCACAACCCAGGCATGTACTCTGACTAGGAATCAAACCCACAACCCTTTGGTTTACAGGCCAGTGCTCAATCCACTGAGCCACAGCAGCCAGGGCGCAAACCATTTACTCTTAAGTGCCCTTGGTTTAGGGAAGATAGAATTTACTAGATGGCTGCAAACTGCTTGTTTAACTATCTGTCTCACTTTCCCCACTCCGCTTGTCCTGGCTTACTGGCTTGTCTCAAAGTGATTGCAGGTCGGGAACCACTGTGCTAGAGAAATAGGTGGAATTATTCACATGGGTGTTGAAATCAGCCAGTATGATGATGACAGGAGTTGAAGTGGAGAAGGAATATAAACCGGAGGGATCAAAATCCTCTAAGAATATGCTTCTGACTGGTGTGACTCAGTGGGTTGGGCATCATCCTGCAAAACGAAAGAAAGGTCACTGATTCTATTCCCAGTCAGGGCACATGCCTGGGTTGTGGGTCTGGTCCCCAGACGGCTTACTTATGAGAGACAAATGATCAATATTTCTCTCTCACATCAGTGTTTCTCTCCCCCTCTTTCTGCCTCCATTCTCCTCTCTTTCTAAAAAAAAATTTCCTAAGAATGTGGGAGAATGGATGAAAGTGATTGGTGGTGGGGGGAGGCTAGAGGGTGATAATGTCAAATGGAGAGTGTTACAAGAGGAAGGAGTTTCACCTGATAATGAGCAGCGGTCTGGAAGCAGCTTCAGGGATTCAGGTGTTGCTGAGCCTGCTTTGAGGCAATGTGCGGGGGTGGGGGGATGTAGGAGGTGTCGGTGGGTTGTAGAGGAAGTACTGTGCCCAAGAAAAGCCTGAGTTAGTGCAGGTACAGGATGCACTCAGAGAAGAGGTTTAGAGTGTAGAGGAGTTTGCTTGCCTTAGAGTGGCGTTTCCAGAGCACATGTTGGAATCAGGGGTGCCATACTGCTCAGCTCCAGATGCGCCATTCACATTGGGATTGATGGGGCTAGCAATGTGGCAACTCCAGAACAGTGTGAGAGAGTGAGAGAATGTGATCATGTGAGAATTCAGTGCTTCTCCCCATACTTCCTGCTTCAGGGTTCCCTTTGGCTTCATGAAGGATTGATTCACAGTTTTGAGATCCCATTCAATTTGGGTGGGTCTCTTCTAATGGCCTTCCCCTTATACTTCTCAATTCACTTTTTCTCTGAAATTTTCTCAATCTTCTCAGCCACTTCTTACAATGTTCCTGGTGGGTCCCAGCTTGAAAGCATACTATTGCAGCTTGGTTTCACTGTGTCATCTTCCATTTAAAAGTCAGAGTCAAGCCAGGTTCTCTAAGGGAGTGGCTGGTCTGTGGTTTCAGAGAGGCTGCGGGGGTATTTTGGGGTCTTTTACCACAAGGCTCCCCTCAAGCATTGTCTCGTGCAAACCTGATTCTTTCAGAGAGAAGAGATGCGGTAGAACTCTTTGAGGGAAGTAGAGGGACAAAAGGAGTCCCTTGGCTAAAAGAAGTCACTGCTAAAAGAAGTTTCACCTTTGGGCCCCCAAAACTCCTTATTAGCTGAATACCAGTGACAGAACACTGAGTCCGGTGAAGGTTAGACAATAGATTGCAAGGGAATGGGCATTTCTTATATTAATTAGGACTAGGGCAAGCTACTGCTCTGACTTGGTCAATTCAAGCTCTATTTTCAAAGAAAAGGCTCGTGAAACAGTGCCCACCCCATGCTTCACCTTACCATCAGAGCTGTTTAGTCCAGAGTGAAACCACCCACTCCCAACTCTAGGAATGAACAGCCAAATCATATTTTGCTTCAGGCTTGGCATGCAAGCATGTACCCATACCTACTCTTAGCTCCCTATAGAAGTTTCCAAAACAGCCAATCCTCACTGGGATAAGACTCTAGGGCTAGGAGATTTTTCTCAAACCCAGGAAGGAAAAGATGGGTATGAATGGATATTCCCAGCATGTGATAGAATTCTAGGATGACCATGCCACCCAATGATCCACTCACCCTTATATATCCTCTCCCCTTCAGTGTGGGTAGGGTGGTTAAATATGATGGGCTATCAGCCCAATGATTATGCTGCTATATGGAAAAAATGGATGCTTCTGGTATAATTAAGGTCCATAATCAGTTGCCTTTGGGTTCATCAAAAGGAAGATTATCCTGGGTGCTCCTGACTTAATTGGGTGAGTCCTTAAAAGACACAAGAACTATTTTCAACAAATGATGCTATTGCACTTGGATATCCGTAGGCATAAACAAACAAACAAACAAACAAACTTGACCTGCACTTTGCACCTTACATAAAAATGAACTCAAAGCAGATCCTATAAATGTTAAAACCATAAAACTTTTAGAGGAAAACATAGGAGAGAATCTCTGAGGCCTAGGAATTGGTGAAGAGTTCTTAGATTTGATATGGAAACCATGATCCATAAAAGAAAATAATAAATTTAACTTCATCAAAATTAAAAACTTTTTCTCAGTGACATACCTTTTAAGAAGGAAAGAAAGGGGGAAAATGGGGGACATCTGTAATAGTGTCAATGATTTTAAAAAACATTTTTACAAACTTGAAAAAAATGAAGGAAACATGAGCTACAAACTGGGAGAAAATATTTGCAACCATACATTGGATGATGGAAAGTTGTCTAGAATGTAGGAAGAATTCTCAAAACTCAACAACTAAAAACAAACAATCCAATTAGAAAGAAAGCAAAAGGTATAAAGAAACATTTCATTGAAGATAATATGCAGATGGTATATAAGTACTTGAAAAGAGGTTCAACATCATTAGCCATCAGGGAATTGCTAATTAAAACCATCAATCCAAAAGGCTAAAATGGGCCCAAAAGAAAAAATATGAACAATACCAAATTCTGGTGAGGATGTGAGAAACTGGAGCACATTGCTGGTGGGCATGTCAGATACTACAGCCACTCTAGGAAAGAGTGTGGTAGTGTCTTTAAAAACTATAATTTTTCTTCCCTGGCTGGTGGAGCTTAGTGAATTGGGTGTTGGCCTACAAATCAGAGCATTGCCAGTTTCATTCCCAGTCAGGGCACATGCCAGTTGGGGACACATGAGAGGCAACCACACACTGATGTTTCTCTCTGTCTTGTTCTCTCTCTCTTCCCCTCTGTCTAAAAAAAAATCATATGTATTTTTTAAAAAACTACTGCTTTTCCATGTAAAATGTGTACTTTTTTTGCCAACATTTTTGAGGGAAAAATAAGGATGCACATTATACATGGGTAGTGCCTGAAATATCTTATATCTGTTCTTGTCTTTTGTAATTATTTGTTATATAAAATGTCTTGTACCATAATATGTTCAAAAGTAAATGCTAAAATTCCTTTATAACATGAAAAAAGGAAGTTTTTAAATATAAATAAATAAAATTTTGAATTAAAAAATTTAAACAAAAGATTTTTTCCTGAAAGTTCAGGCCAAAAATGTGGGTGCACAATATGCATAGCAAAATACAGGTACATATATATATATATACTTGTATAGTTAACCATATAACTTACCAACTGCACTCATACATTTATCCCAGAAAAATGAAAACCTATGTTGACAAAAAAATCTACACACAATTGTTCATAACAACTTTATTTGTAACAGACAAAACTGAAAACAACCAAAATGTCTCTCACAAGGTGAATGCTTAAACAAATCTGGTACATCTATACCATGGAATATTGCTAAGCAACAAAAAAGGAATAAACTATTGATACATTCAAAAGCTTGGATGGATCTCAAGGGCATTATTCTGAGTGAAAAAAGTCAGTTTCAAAAGGTCACATATTGCATGTTATAAAACATTCTGAAAATGACAAAATTATAGAGTTGGGGAGCAGATTATTAGTTGCCAGGGGTTAGAGACAGTGGGTGAGAATGAGGTGGGGGTGACTATAAAGGGGGCTTTTTAAGTGATGAAACAGTTCTAAATCTTGACTGCAGTAGTGGTTACATGAATTTATACATGTGGCCCTGGCTGGTGTGGCTCAGTTGGTTGGACATCATCACAAATAGTGAAAGGGTTCCAGTTCGATTCCCAGTTAAGGCCCATGCCTGGGTTATGGGTTTGGTCCCCGGTCAGGGCATGTGCAAGAGACAACCAATGGATGCTTCTCTCTCACATCAATGTTTCTCTGCTTCTCTTTAGCCCTCCCTTTCTCTTTAAAAATAATAAAAAAAAACACCTTAATCTACACATGTGATAAAATGGCATGGCACTATATGCACACATGTACCAAGTCAATTGGCTGGATTGGATATTGTACTATAATTATATAAGGTGTAGCCTTTGGGGAACACTGGACAAAGGATGAATGGGACCTCTCTGTACACTTTTTACAACTTCCTGTGATTCTATAATTATTTCAAAATTAAAAGTTAAAAATTGGTGGTGAAGCAGGAGAAGAACCACTGCAGCTGCATGGAAAGGTCCATATGGCCAGGACCTGAGGGTGGCTTCTTTAGGAGCTAAAAGTAATCACTGGCCAACAGCCAGCAAGCAAATGGGGACTTAAGTTCTATAATTACAAAGAACTGAATTCGGCCAACAACCAATTAGCTTGATAGAGAAATGTAAGCTTCAGGTGAGATCACAGCCCTGCGACACCTTGATTTGAATCTAGTGAGGCCCTGAGCGGAGGACCAAGTTAAACAGCCCAGACTTCCAATGTGTGGAGACCAGGAGATAATGCATTTGTGTGGTTTTACACCACTAAGTTTCTGGTACTTTGTTACACAGCAATAGATAACTAAGGCAAAACCCCTTTGAACAACTGGCAGTTTTGCTTCCAGGGGCCACCTTTGGGGCCTACATGTTCTGACAAAAGAAACCAGCAACATCAGTGGGGAGGAGGCAGTCTCAGAGTTGAAACAGATGCTCATGGTCTTTGCCCTAAAATAAGATTTTTCAGTTCAGAGGCTTGAACTGCCTCCAAACCAACACAGCTCTGTTGGCTGCTTGACCCTGCAGTCGGCTGTCACATCCCAAATCTGCTGTTCACAGTCACAAATCAATTGCACATGGAGGGCACTCTGCACTTGCCCTGCTTCCTGCTGCAGATTTCCAGCTGCAGCTAATTCCCATTGCAGCCTTCCTGGACCTGCCTGGGACGGTGGCCTCACCCCCAGGGTCCCAGCTGCATGAGCAGCCCTATCCAGTTCACAGGCAGCTGCATCAAGCTAGCCTAAACCTCAAAAAATGGGCCCTTTCCCCCTTCTTCTAGGCCCCAAGACTGGGGATGATTGGACATACAGACTGGTTCTCAGCGGGTGCCAAAAAGGTCAGACAGATAGTAGGATTGCACAAGGGGGCTGGGAGCTTTCTTTCCATTTTGCTTTATGCTGTCATGTATCATGGTCACTGTCTTAGACTACTTGGGCCGCCACAACAAAATACTACAGATCAAGTGGCTTAAACAACAGAAAATTATTTTTCACATAGGTCTGGAGGCTGGGAACTCCAAGATCAGGGTGCCAGGTGATTTGTTTTCTGGTAAGAGCTCTCTTCCTCACTTGTAGATGGCTGCCTTCTTACTGTGTGCGCGTGTGTGCGTGTGTGTGTATGTGTGTGTGTGAGAGAGAAAGAGCACTGTGAACGGGCATAATCTAATTAAATAAGACCTTAAAATCAGAGAATTTTCTCCTGCTGGTGGCAGAAGAGGAAGGCAGATGGCAAAGTCAAATTTGAAACACTGTGCTTAGTTTGAAGATGGAAAGGATGCATTAAAAAAATCACAGGTGATCTCTGTCAAAGCAGTGAGCAGGCCCCCAACTGGCAGCCAGGAAGGAAATGGGCCCTTAGGCCCACCTCCACAAGGAAGTAGATTCTGTCAACAACCCAAATCAATGTGGAAGTGAGTTCTGACTCAGCCTCCAGGTAAGAGTCCAGCCGAAGCCTTGACCTTGGTCTTATGAGACCCTGAGCAGAGAAACCTGTGGAGCCCACCTATCTGACCTTCCAACCAACAGAACTGTGAGCTAATAAATAGATATTCTTTTAAGCTGTGCGTTGGTGTTTATGTGTTATGGAAGCCATAGAAAACAAATGTAGTGCAGAGATCTTGGGATTTTAGTCATATGAGGAGGCGCCATCCTAGGCCCTAGAAGTTTGTTGCTGTAGCTTTATTTCTTTAGATATTTATGCACACACAATTACAGAGGGGAAGGGAAGGAGAAAGAGAGGGAGAGAAACATCCATGTGTGAGAGAAACATTGATCAGTTTCCTTTCGTAAGCTCCCTAACTGGGGAGTGAACCCACAACTCAGGCATATGCCCTGATTGGGAATCGAACCAGTGACCTTGCAGTTTGTGGGATGATGCCCAACCCACTGAGCCACACTGGCCAGGGCTATGCATGCACTTTTCTACATATTTGTTGAGTGCTTCCTCTGTGTCAGACATTGTGCTAGGCCTTGAGGATACAGTAATAAGCATAGACATAGCTATGGAACTTCCAACCTAGACCAAGGGGCAAGTGTCTCTCCCTCTGGCCAAATCTGGAGGCATGCATTCTGACCTGTCACAGAATCCCCTGGGGCCCTCCCAGCAGCAGAATGTTTGGTGCCATTCCCTAATCATTGTGATGGGAGTGGCAGAAAAGGGCAATGACAGAAAGGTACAGGCTGGGAAAATCTCTCTGAGGCCCAGAGCCTGGGCACTTGGATTCTGCGTCACAGCATAAGGACATCCCTCAGGGAGGCCTATTGGGGTTGGGCAGGGCTCTCAGCATCTTGCGATAGACTGAGGCCCTAACAACTGAAATCACAGTTTCTGCCCGGGCTTCCAAAAAAGAGTGGGAGAGGGGTGAAGTGAGAGTTATTATCTAGGACCATTTTCAAGGTTCATGGTGGGTATTTGGGAAGGAGGCCCAGAGAAGGAGGCACATGGTAGTAAATGTGCTTGAAGGGTGTTGGGAAAGTGAAAAACTGGCAAAAGATGTCAGTAGTGCCCAAGGGAGATGGACAAGAGCCCAGGCTTGAGAAGCAAAAAGAATTAGAGGGGGGTTCTAGGTGGAGAAGCCAGGGAGAAAGGGGCAACAAGGAAGAGGGGCCCAGGCCTAGCCAAGCTCAGGACTTCCCTCAGCAGCTGAGAGACTGGGTGAGGCCTAGGCTTTGGAGACCCAATCCCTCTTGGGCAAAGATGGGGCCTAAGCTTGCAGGAAGTGCCAGGGGTGGGGCTGGGGATAGCTCAGCTCTCCAGCCCCTTAGCAGCCCTTCCTGACTCACTGGTAATCTGTTTATGTGTTTATTTGCAAGATCAGTTTCTGCTTCAGTGAGGGGGAGCCTGGCTCCCTGCCCTCAAGGACCCTAGTTCTGAGTTATACTTCCCTACAGGGTGAGCTGCCTGCTCCCTGCCCAATTTGGCTGACTTTTCCCTGCCCTCTCTGCTCCTTTGGCCCTTTCCTGGTGGATGAAGACAATTCTTCTGGGACCAGCAGGGCTCTGGTTGCCTACAGGCCCAGACATCTGGGGGTGGGGGAGGGTGCATCTGGGCAGCAAATCAGGCTCCATAGGAACCCTGAGAAACTAAAACTGAAGTCCTGCCCAGGGAAATCCGCAGTTGTCCAACAAGAATTTCCCTTTAATACATGTGGTGATTTTTTTTGTTGTTGTGCTTATTCAGACTGCAACAGCTGCAGAGGGAGAGGCCCTCTGAGGGGCGAGGAGACTGGAGCGAGGTGGCAGGGTGGGGAGAAGGGAAAGGCTGGGTTGCCACTGGAGGCCAAACTTCCTTTGGTGAAAGGGAAAGAGGTACAGGCAGTGGGGGGGCGGGTCTCAGAATGCAAATGCTCAGGAATGCAGGACTGTCTGAAGAGTGAGAGAGGAAGGGGTGGAGTGAGGGCCTGATGAGGATGGCACATGGTGGGGATGATGGGGGGCAGAGAAGGGAGGGCATGAGAGAGCAACACTTTTAACTGTCGATGACTATTGTCTATTGTTATAACTCAGCATGTGAAGTATTTTCCTAGTGCAAAACTGAAGAGATAAAATTCTGGAAGGTCATTCCCAAGGATAAGAGAGGAGCACCTGAATGAATCATCAGAGAAACCTGGGGAAGTGAGTGGAGTTTGTAACCTGAACTGGAAAAGGCCTAATGATTCATTGGGCTTAAGATCTGTCAATCCTCTCTCCTCTGCCAATAGACTGACAACAGGAGGCACTCCACAGACAAGACACTGGAACTCAGTGAGTGCTGTGATAGAGGAGGGGAGAGTGACTTCTGAAACAGTAAGAGACTGAGTCTCCTACCGACCACTGAAGGAGCATGTCCTTCAAAAAACTAGAAATGACCTGCTGACCATTTCATCCAACTCTTTATTTTACACTTAAGGAACTAGAGCTCAGAGAGGAAAGTGATTTCTCCAAAGTCACAAAGTTGTGTGTTTTTTTAAGTATATTTAATTTTTATGCTATTACAGTTGTCCCAGTTTCCCACCTTTGCCCTCTCTCCCTCTGCCCATGCTCCATTCTCACAGTCCATCCCCCCACTATTGTCCATGTCTATGGGTGATGCATGTGTTCTTTGACTAATCCCTTAACCTTCTCTCATCCAGTTCCCCCTCCATCTCCTCTCTGACAGCTGTCAGTCTGTTCCATGTATCTATGCCTCTGATTCTATTTTGCTCATTATTTTATTTTGTTCATTAGACTCCACATATAAGTGAGATCGTATGGTACTTATCTTTCTCTGACTGGCTTATTTTACTTAGCATCATACTTTCCAGGTCCACTCATGGTGTTGAAAATGGTAAGAATTTCTTCTTCTTTTTACTGCTGTGTAGTATTCCATTGTGTAAATTTACCACAGCTTTTTTATCCACTCATTTAGTGATGGGCACTTAGGCCATTTCCAAATCTTGGCTACCATAAATAATGCCGCTATGAACATAGGGGTGCATATATCTTTTGGGATTGGTGGTTGAGGATTCTTAGGATATATCTCCAGAACTGGAATTACTAGGTCAAAAGGCAGTTCCATTTTTAATTCTCTGAGGAAATCCCATACCGTTTTCCACAGTGTCTGCACCAGTCTGCATTCCCACCAACAGTGCCCTAGGGTTCCCTTTTCTCTACAACCTCGCCAGCACTTGTTCATTGATTTGTTTATAATGGCCATTCTGATCGGTATGAAGTGCTGTGTCACTGTGGTTTTAGCTTGCATTTCTCTGATTATTACTGATGTTTAGTATCTTTTCATATGTCTATGGGCCCTCTGTATGTCCTCCTTGGAGAAGTGTCTATTCAGGTCCTTTAACCATTTTTTAATTGGATTGTTTGTCTTCCTGATGTTGAATCATATGAGTTCTTTATATATTTTGGAGTTTAAACCCTTGTGTGATGTACCATTAGCAAATATGTTCTCCTGTACCATGGGTTCCCTTTTCATGTTGATGATGGTTTCATTTTGATCATGAGCTAGGCAGATGAACAGGCTATAGAAAGAGACCATATAGGCTACTAGAGAGAACAGCCCCAAGTGTTAGCCTAGACAGAGTCTGTAAATACGTAGTGCCACTTAACCACTCATGTGTCTGTGGTGGACATTGCTAAGTGGTCACTGCACCCCAACTTCAGTACTTACTCTACATCAAAGTTCTTAACTGAGTACTCTAGGCAGCTACTACCAATGGACCTGCATTGACATAGAAATCAAAGCAGTGTCAGGCCCAGGATAAACAGCTGTGTGTCCCAAAAGAGTACAAGTAGTGCTGATGTCTAGTTGGTTAGATGTCATTATCTAAATTCTTTTGGTTGAAAGCAACAGAAGGAAGAGTTGCCCTCAGGAAAGGCAGGAGGCTAGGCCAGTAGTTTAATTCTTCTTACCGTATTCTGTCATGTATACTGTGCACTCATGTTTTTGGCCCAAACTTTCAGGAAAACAAATCTTTTGTTTTAATTTTTTGATTCAATTATTTATTTATTTACACTTAGAAACAAAACTGATTATCATATTCCAGGTATTATTTTATATACAGATATTGTTATTGCTTTGTAAAGTTACACTTTTAATGCATAAGCAGAAATAGAAAAATTCAAAATATGTATATAGATATGGAATTAGTACTACCCATGTATAATGTGCATCCTTATTTTTTTCCCTAAAAATTTTGGACAAAAAAAGTGTGCATTACACACAGCAATATATGGTAACTCATTGGTAAGTAGCCTACTTAACTCCTTGACCTTGCTATTGGAGCACTGCCACCTGTGAGAGCAGGCGCCAATGACTGGCCCCCGTGCTTTGTGTCTCCTATCAGCTGTTTCAAATTCCCCAGAGAGTGAGATTGATTGAATAAACCTGAAACAGATTTTGAAACCCTGGACAAGTGAGTGACAGAGGGAGGATAGGGTAATGTAGCACAGGGCAGACTTGGCCATTGGGTCTGTCCATTGGGGTGTTCCCAGAGCTGCTTTCAGCTGTAGTTAATAGGAAACACATCAAAAAGGGACTTAAGCTGTGGGGGAAATTCATTGTCTTGTTAATATGATGTCCAGGGATATGGAGTTCTGGGATTGCTTAATTCATCATCAAGGACCCAGTGTATTTCCATCTGTTAGCAAAAAAAAGTGGGGAAATTGTTCATGGACAATCAGCAGCAGCTGTCACAGGGGTGTTATAATGAGCCAAACCACCACCCCAAAAAGTGTCCACCCAGATAAGCTTCAGGACGATCAGAGGAGACTCAGAGAAACAGGCTGGGGTGAAGATAGGCTTTTTTGAGACCACAGCCATATAGAAGCATGTAAGAGGATTTATAGAAACACCTGCAAGGCCTCCTGAAGTGCAAGAAAAGTCTTTCCAGAGCTGGCAGAGGAAGTTCCTGCCTCACTGATGGGACCAGGAACCAAGGTAGTTCTCTCAGGGCAAGTACAGAGTTTCCCAAGACCAGGAGGCAATCTGCAAATGTTCCTCACCTCATCTCCCTGAACCCCCCCATACCCACCACCTCTAATTGATGGCACCAAACCAAACTTTCCAGGCAATGAGTCTGAGTAGCAGTGGTGGAGCGTCCAACTGAAACAGGATTGGGGCCAAGAATAGGAATGCAGATTGAGTGCCCTGTGAGCTGTGCCAGCCAAGTGCATCAGTAGAAAGATCTGAGTTCCATAATGCAGAGGAATGAGTCTTCTGTAAACTCATTTATTTCTAGGGTTTGTCATTTAAAAAAATTTGTCATGTTCCCCTTAGCTTCTGAGAAAAGCTCCTTCTGAAAAAAACTCCCATCTTGTCTCAAATCAGTTCAAGCAAAAAAGCATTTGGCCACAGATGGGTCAAGACATCCAGGAATATTTTCAAGCTCCCACAAGGGAGGAATGAAAGTGGCTGTGATGGGCCACTTGAAGGCTCGGGCTGAGAAGATGAAACCGAGGTAGAGAGAGAGGTAGCATTTCTATGAGTCTTAAAGGGTCCTCCCTGGACTTGTTTCCTCAGGAAGAAAGGGTACAGATGCCTGTGATCTGTAGATAGAACACTGTTTGAGGGATTTGGGTCTGGAGGCAAGATGGACCTGGTAAGGATTCGGGTGGGAACCCTCTTGAGGAAAGGCTGCCCCTTTCAAGCTTCGATTCTTTGCTCTCATCTTGGCCCCTGCCAAGATGTGAAATTGCACATGGTACCAAATCTCAGAGAGCCCAATTTCCTCAATCTCAAATAGAGATACCAGGTGGGGATGCTGTGAGGGTTAAATGAAATAATACACAAAGTGTTTAACATTCTTGGCCCAAAGCAGGTGGTGAAAGATACAATAAAGTGAATGAAACATACTTTCTCTTTTTCTTACGTCAGTGTGTGCATGTGTGTATGTGTATAAACACAACATAAGCTCATTTAGATGAAGGCAGGGGCCAAATGAGAGGAAGGGGCAAGATCCTCACTAATGAGAGATCTTAGGATAATCATCCAGTTTCTTCCAAATGACCAGTTTGTTCCCAGATGGAATATGAATTTTCAAAAACATGTTATTTATTTATTTTTAGAGAGAGGGGAAGGGAGGGAGAAAGATGATGAGAGACATCGATGTGAGAGAGAAATATTGATTGATTGCCTCTCATACACATCCCAACTGGGGACCTGAACCTACAACTCAGGCATGTGCCCTGACCACAAATCAAACTGGCAATCTTCAGCTTTGCATAAGGACAGCCAAGCTGCTCAGCTTCCCTGGTTAGCACAGAATATGGATTTTTGTCGGGTAGGGGTCCTGCAAAGCTAAACATCAGTGGGGCATGGTATGATGAAGTATTAATAGAATGGTCATTGAATAGCTTTTACTTTGTTAAGGCCTTCATCAAAGAGTACTGAATAACCTGTTTTTTATGTAAGACCCTACATAAAGTGTTTTAACCAACTCCTTCTTTTGCCTTCAATTCTTCCTTAAAAGGAGTTTACAATCCTAATCCATGAAGGAGACATTTGCACTGGACCATGAGTACTGCCCATGCAAAATCACTTGTCATTCTTTTCTTAAAAAAAAAAAAGAAGCCCTGGCTGGCGTAGCTCAGTGGATTGAGCGTGGGCTGCAAACCAAAGTGTCGCAGGATCGATTCCCAGTCAGGGCACATGCCTGGGTTGTAGGCCATGACCCCCAGCAACCGCACATTGATGTCTCTCTCTCTCTCTCTGTCTCCCTCCCTTCCCTCTCTAAAAATAAAAATGAATAAAATCTTTAAAAAAAGAAAAGATTTTATTTATTTTTAGAGATGGGGAGGGAGTAAGAGAGGGAGACAAACATTGATATGTGAGACATTCCTTGACTGTCCCTAAATGGGGGCCTGGCCCACAGCCTAGGCATGTGCCCTGACCAGGAATTGAACCAATGACTTTTTGGATCACAGGCTGGCACTTACAACACCATCCACTGAGCCACACCAGCCAGGGCTCTTTTTTTTTTAAATTAAGATTGTACTAATTTAGTTAGTTTTAGAGAATGCAAGTGAGGGGGAAGGACAAGGAAAGAAACATTGATGTGGGACAGAAAGATCAATTGTTTGCCTTTAATATGTACCCCAAATGTAGATCAAACCAACCCAGGCATGTGCCCTGACTGTGAATTAAACCAGTGACCTTTCACTTTGTGGGGTGACACTCAACCCACTGAGCCACACTGGTCAGAGCTGTCATTCTTTTCTGTATACCCAGCATCCGACAGGGGACCTGACACAATACAGGCGCTCAGGAAGGAGTCCTTCACTGACCAATTGATTGCCTGAATGAATGAATAAAGCAAATGGACATGGATTAACCAAATAACAACATGTCTAAAGGTTGGAAGATAGGAGAAATGAAATTCCTACTGTAGAGGGTTAAGAAAATGAGACAGGACAATGAACTTCTGGTTTAGTGGAGGGTAACCTAGTTTGCCTTGCCAGTTCAGACCAGGCTGGGTAAATTCCTCAGTGGAGGTGACCTAACCTGAGATGGCAGGGAATGAGGGACCTGAGGGGAAGCCAACAGGTATGCAACAGGCACCCTAGTTCCAAACTTTGAAAACACAGTGCTCAACAAATAAAACTGCTGGCCCACCCTGGCTAGTTGGCTCACTAGGTTGGACATCAAACCGAAGGGTCACAGGTTCCATTCCCAGTCAGGGTACATGCCTGGGCTGTGGGCCAGTTCTCCACTTGGGGACACGCAAGAGGCAACTTACAGATATTTCACATTGATGTTTATCTCCCTCTCTTTCTCCCTCTTTCCTCCTCTTTCTAAAAATAAATAAATGAAATCTTAAAAAAAAAACTACAGGCCAAATTTGGCCTAAGAGCCTACTTTATTACCTTTCTGAAGATTTCTTAAGAGGAGGTGTCAGTCAGAGGTATTTGAATGAAGGAAGAAAGCAGGCTTGTAAGTTGTAGGGAGTGTGCATCCCAGGGTCAAGTTGGGGCAGGTTGCTCAGAGGAAGGGGACTTTAGGGACACTAAAACACCAGCCAAGAAAGAAAAGACTGGAGAAATGAAGTCAGCTGCAGCTGTCAGGTAGGAGGCAAAGTCCAAGTAAGAGGACAATGAGAAGTCACCCCAGGAGAAAGAGACAGAATTTGTCACTCCCTCCACTGGTCTCTGATAGCACTTACAGCATAATATCATAACTGTTTGCTGAGGCGCTTGTCTTACCACCAGCCTGAGCACATGGTCCTCAATGGATTGTTCTGAGTATGTGCCTGATGCCCTGGCAATGCTGAAGACTGAATGATGAGTGGGTGAATGAATAACTGAATGAGAAGAAGAGGTGTATTTAAGGTGATAGATGGCTTAGGAAACCATCCAAAAGAAAAAAAAGTGCTATGTATGAGGATGGTTATTGCAGCTTTATCTATAATAGTGAAAAATTGGAAACACTTAAGTAAATGACAGTGTATCCACTCAGTAGAATATTATGTGGCCATTAAAATGATAATTTAAGAAGATGCTGCAGCAACACAGCAAATGATTATGATATAATGCTAAGTGACACAAGCAGAATGTGCAATTGCATCTATGCTAAAGTTACAAGTATGTAAAAATGATGTATGCACATGGCCAAGCTCTGGAGAGAAGAACATGAAAAATGAAAACACACAACTCATCGGTGTGGCAGAATTAACAGTACTTTTTTTCTTTCTATTTATATTTCTTTTCTTTCTATTCATTTACATCATTACAAAGGAAAAATGAAGTTTATAGGTGGGAGAAAAACTGAACCACGACCCTGAAAATGTGCCAGCCCTAACCAGTGTTGCTCAGTTGGTTCAGCATTGTCCCACAAAGCAAAAAGTCGCTGCTTTGATTCCTGGTCAGGGCACATGCCTGGGTTGCAGGCCAGGCCCCTGGCTGGGGCAGGCAAGAGGCAACCACACACTGATGTTTCTCTCCATCTCTTTCCCCCTCCCTCTCCCTCTCTAAAAATAAATAAATAAAATCTATAAAAAAAGAAAATGTACCAGAGATAGGAATTCCCACAAAATGATGGTGTCAAGATAAAAGAAGGCTGAGGCTGCTGGCATGGGAAAGAAGGGGTGAGTTTAAGAGATATATGTGGTTATCATCTGCCTACTTCCACATCTACAGGTCTGTGACCTGGGCAGGTTGTACCTGTGCTGGAATCAAGAGAGTAGAGAATATGAAATCAGAAGACTGAAGTTCTGCTGTTTACTAACTCTGTGATCCTTTGGGCAAGTTTGTTAATCTCTCTGAGCCTCAGTTTGATAATCTGTAAAATGGTGCTTACAATCATTAATTTAGAGGGTTGTTGTGAGGATTAAGTGGAAGAGAATGTGTATGAAAGCATTTTGTAAATGACAAAGCCTACAGAGTTACAGAGTTATTTACTATTATCATCATCATTATAGTTATTACTATGTCTCCAGCTTGGCTAGAAATTCTATCCATGAGAGATTTATTTCAATAACAAGCAAACACTTCTGGAAGAAGGAGGAAATAGCAGTCATTCAAGAGTCCATGTAGCCTAGTCCAGTGGTTCTGAACTCTGAATTTTAGAATCACCTGTGGAGATTTTAAAACAATTGATGCCCAGGCCCCACCTCTAACCAATTAAGGCAGAATCTCTGGCAATGGAACCCAGTCAGGAGATTTTTTAAAAATTATTTATTTATTTATTTATTTTTAGAGAGGGGAAGGGACAGAGAAAGAGAGGGAGAAAAACATCAGTGTCTGGTTGCCTCTTGCATGTCCCCTCCTGGTGACCTGGCCCGCAACCCAGGTATATGCCCTGACTGGGAATCGAACCAGCGACTCTTTGGTTCACAGGCCTGCACTCAGTCACTGAACCACACCAGCCAGGTAGGAGACATTTTTAAAACTCAAAATTTGTAGCTGGGATTGAGATTCACTGGCACATGGGCTTTGAAGTCAAGCAGCCCTGATTTCAAATTCCAGATTGAATTTTGTCTCCTCCACATACTAAGTGGAGTATGTTATACAATGTTGAAGTAGTTATACAATTTCTCTAGGCCTCACTTCCCTTATCTTTGGAATAGAAACAAGAATGGTACCTATCTCCTATGGTTGTGCTGAGGATGAAGTGAATTGATACATGTGGACCACTTTAGCACAATGCCTGGCACACAGTGTCAATGCTATGAGTGCTTATTTTGTTCTTTGTAGCTTGTGCTCCAACCTCATTCTGAGGGACAAACCTTGACCTTATTAGGGAAAGAGAAGGTGCAGCATGGAATCTGCTTCATTACCAGTCTTGCTCTGACTTTCTAACACCAGACTCCCGTGGCTGGCCTCTTTACTCAGATGCTGTTGAGTTTGCATTCCTGACATGTGACTTTTATAGCTGGCCCTCCTTCGTGAAAAACAGCTTCCTTTAGAGATCTCACATGCCCATTTCTCTTTTCAACATCCAGGCCTCCTTTGTGCTATGGACTAGTTTTGGTTGTTGCTTGAATAACAAGCAACAGAGTTTCTCAATTAGGTCGGATCCCATTCCATCTGCCCACTTTCAGCTAACCCTTCCCCAACCAAGTCCCACTAGACCTAAATCTGGCTTCCACAGCATTTCGGAAAGAAATGCTGCCATATCTTTACAGTCACTCCTTTCTGGAACAAAGGACACAGATAAGACAAGTGACCCCAGATTTCTCATCTAATGAATGGGGTGGTGAGAAGGTAGCAAAAACAGACTGGGCATCTGTCTTCACTGTGTATACTCTACATTGGTGACAGAGCATCTGCAATGACTAAAGATGCCTGAAAGTTTTTTACTCTGTATTAGTTCCCTGTGTCTGCTGTAACAAATTACCACAAGCTTGGTGACTTCAAATACCACACATTTATTGTTTCACAGTTCTGTAGGTAAGAAGTCCAAAATCATTCTCCCTAGGCTAAAATCAAGGTGTCAATAGAGCCACGCTCCCTCTGGAGGCTCTAGAGGAGAGTCCAGTCCTTTCTTCTTTCAGTTTCTGGTGGCTTCCAGCATTCCTTGGGTTGTGGTTGTATCACTCCAATCTCTGCCTTTGTGATCACATTGCTTTGTTAATATTCTCTCTGACTCCCTCTTTTTTTAAAAGATTTTATTCTTTATTTTCAGGGAGGGGAAGGGAGGAAGGAGGAGAGGGAGAGAAACATCAATATGTGGTTGCCTCTTACAGGGCCCCTACTGGGGACCTGGACTGCAACCCAGGCACATGCCCTGACTGGGAATTGAACAGGCAACCTTTTGGGTCACAGGCCAGTGCTCCATGCACTGAGCCGCAACAGCCAGGGCTCTGGCTTCCTCTTATAAGGATACATGTGAGGGCACTTAAGACCCACCCAGATAATCCTGGATAATCTGCTCATCTCAAGATCCTTAAACTAGTCTCATCTGCAATGTCCTTCTTTACCATATAAAATAGAGTTCACAGGTTCAGGGGATTCAGATGTAGATGTTTTTTAGGGGCCATTCATTATTCAGCCCACTGCATACTCCAAGGTGTTTTCTCCTTTAATTCCCTGAAGCACTCTGCCTTGTTACCTTCTGTCTGAGAAAATGAGGTCATTCAAGCTTCACGGATTTTGTCTGTGTCTCTTCTGTATGTGTTTGTGGTCTTTTTGTTAGCTGTTACTCATTTGAATTGCCATTGCAGGGCCATAAGCACCAGCAGTCTGGGAATTCTAGCATTATTATGAAAGATTCCCTTTCCTTGGCTATATGGATCTGGGCCTCACTGGAGCAGGCCTTTGAAGAGACTGAGTGGTTTGTTTCCCTGGAGACTAGATCATTATTAGTTCAGAGCTTCCTGCCCCTGTCTGAGTCCCATCCCCTGCCTTTCCAATTCAACTCCTTCCTGTTAGGACCCACTCCGTAGGTATAACCCAATAGCCCACTCTGTGGCATACATTAAGGCTGCTGTGCTGGGGATTGAGAAATACAATGAGGTCTGTCCAGAAAAAGTCCAGCCATTGTTAATACAATGAGAACAGTTTGTGAAACATCGATGTAACCTGGCATCCAAGGAGAGTGGATTGGAATGTGTGTGCATAAATAGTAACACTTCCACTGTACTACTCAGTGGGGCCAGTAGACACCGTTGAGTGAGCATGTGTACTGTGTGGCCATCACATTCAAAATGACTGAGCAAGTAGAGCAACAAATCTCCATCAAATTTTGCATTAAGCTTGAACATTCCTGCACAGAAACTATTCATATGAATCAGAAGGCCACAGCTATGGGCAACTGGTGACTGGCAGCATCATCATGACAGCGCGCCCACTCATACATCACATCTCATGCAAAGTTTTTTTGTGAAACATCAAAGTACCCAGGTGACCCAGCCCAAATTTGGTGCCCTGCGACTTCTGGCTTTTTTCAAAACTAAAATAATCTTTGAAAGGGAAGAGATTTCAGACCATTAATGACATTCAGGAAAATATAACAGGTTGGCTGGGAGAACTGTGTGAGGTCCCAAGGTGCTGACTTTGAAGGGGACTGAGGCATTATTGTCCTGTGTATAGTGTTTCTTGTATCTTTTTTAATAAATGCCTCCATTTTTCATATTACATGGCTGGATGCCTTCTGGACCAGTCTGGGCAGCCTGGATGGATGGATAGATAGATAGATAGATAGATAGATAGATGATAGATAGAGATAGAGATGATAGAGATAGAGATAGATATACTTGGGGCCCCTCCAAAACAAGAATTATCTTGTGGAGGGTGGACTTCTTGTAGTATAGGCTTCTCCCACTAGGTGAGTGTGCTAGGAACCCATCTGTATCAGTGCAGCAGCTGGCATTGTAAAAGGCGGTGGTCGGCTTCAGCAAATTTTTTTAAAGATTCTTTCAGCATGTTTGCCCATTTCATGATGGGTGATTTATGAGCACACCTGCCCACACTGTGCTGAGTTTTCAGTAACTTTTGACCAAAAATGGCATGACCTCTGTGCCCTACCCTTCCTATTTACCTGATCTAGCCTTGAGTGACTTCTTTTCATTTCCCTGGATGAAAAAAAGTTCTCAAAGGGTAACATCTTGCTGATGTGAAAGAGGTGGAACAAAAAATGACAGAAGCACTAAAAGGCATCAAAATCAATGAGTTCAAGAACTGTTTTGAGCAGTGGAAAAAACATCTTGGTAAGTGTAGTGCATCAAATGGAGACTACTTTGAAGGTGACTGAAGTTTAAACATGTGAGAATAAATACACAATTTTTTATAAATAAATTCCATGTTGGGGATACCTTCCCTCATAGATATAGATATATAGATACAGAGATAGATAGAGATAGAGATAGAGATAGAGATAGACATAGAGATAGAGATAGAGATAGAGATAGAGATAGAACTAATATCAGGGGAGAATCATAAGCATGATTCCAATGCAGCACTCTGAGTGGGCTACTGGGACTCTTATGGTGTTATGGCCTGGCAGAGGAGGGGCCCCTGACCCAGATAGGAGGTGTGTTCAGGAGGTCAGGAAGGCCTGAGCAGTGTCAGATAGAATCACTCTCTCACCTGCCCTGATTCTCCTGCCCATAGGATGCTCTAGGGCATAGCACATGCATAGCACTTAATGCACATGGGTTGGAGCCCTGGCTTTCTCATTACATTGCTGCATAACTTTGCCAGGTGACTCTATCCTCTGAGCCTCAGTTTCCTCTCCCACTAAAATTCAGAAGGGAGCATTTAATCATAATAGTTGTATTAGCAGGCCATTGTAAGGATTCAGTGAACAGTGTATGTGAAGGGCTTTATAAAATATAAAGTGCCATAACCTGTTATAGTTGTTAATCTTAGCTAACCACTCACTCAGTCTTTTCCTTCCTTGTCCACTCTCCAGCTTCCTGCAGGCTATTTCACACTAATCTTTTGTTTTTAGCTAATTCCATCCTGATTCTTTCATTGTTTCCCTGACTCATTCCTTGCTCTACACACATCAGGGAACAATTTGTTTCTCACCTATTGTTCAGCTTCCAGTCAATCCCTTGTCAGTCACACATTAACATTTGCAAACAACCACATTAATAGAGAAGCATTACTTCAAAGGGGGTTATCAGCCATCCAAATTCATGCCCAGTCTGGATAAAATTTCTCTACTGAGTTCCAGCCACTCATGCAATCTGCCACTATTTATTGAGCACTGACTGAATACCAGATACTGTGTTAAACACTGGGGGTTCAGGAGGGTCATATCTAAGATGAGGTCTAAAGGATGAATAGAAATCAAGTGAGGTGGGGAAAGAAGTTTCATGTGGCATGAGTGTGGTGTGTAGGAGGGAGCTGGTGGGGAGCAATGGGGGATGAGACAGAAGAGACAGTAGCCTGACTATATTGGTCCATATTTAAAGCCATGCTTTTACTTTAATTCCAGGGAAATGAGAAGCCACTGAAGAGTTGTCAAGGGTTATATATCATATTTGCATTTGAAAAAAATTCTTCTCACTGTTTTATAGGGAACAGATTGGATGGAAGCAAGAAATGGATACAAGGAGACCAGTTGGGAGGCACGTGCAAGGATCCAGATGAGAGAATACGTGACTCAGGTTGTTGGCAATGGGGATGGAGGAAGTTAGAGCAATGTAACAGAGATTAAGGTGGTAGAATCCATAGGATTAGTGATTGATCAGATGTGGGGGCTAAGGAGAAGGAAAGAGTCAGAGTTCCCAAATTTCTAGTCACCTGGGTAGACAGCAATGCCCTACACTGGGATAGGGAGCACTAGAGGAGGGACAGGACATCAGAACTTAGTTAAGTTTTGACATGTTGATTTTATTTTTTAAAGATTTTAAATTTTTATTTATTTTTAGAGAGTTGGAAAGGGAAGGAGAAAAAGAGGGAGAGAAACATCAATGTGTGGTTGCCTCTCATATGCCCCCTACTGGGGAACCAGCCTACAACCCAGGCATGTGCCCTGACTGGGAATCGAACCGGCAACCCTTTGATTCACAGGCCAGCACTCAGTCCACTGAGCCACACCAGCCAGGGCTGACAGGTTGATTTTAAAGTGTCCACAAAACATTCAAACAGATATGTGGATGTGCATAACTGAACATCAGAAGAGAGACAAAGAGAGAGAGAGGCAGAGAGAGGTAGAGTCACCTGAGTAGGGCTAATCATTGAAGCCATACAGGTAAATGAGAGTGCCCAAGGACAGTGTATGAGAAAAATGGAAATGAGAAAAGAGGCTGAGGATAGAGTCTTGAGGAATCACAATGTTTAGTTTATGAGGTAAGCAGTACGAACACAGAATTTGCCTCATAGTAAATACGTAAGTGTTGCTGAATGAGTGAAAGGAGACTGAGAATAGACTAGAGATAATTAACCCTCGTTGGAATGGGGAAAAAGAGAGACAAGGGCCTCAGAAAGGAGGTCAGGCTGAGGGAAAACATGAAGGATGACTAGGAGTTCATCAGGAAGATAAGGGAGGAAAATTTCATTTCAAGAATAAAAAAAGCCTGTTCAAACATTTAAAAACAAAAAGAAATTATGGTCTTTGTACATGGATTCCTCCAGATTCCATCTATGTCTTTTCTCCTTATGATCTGACTGTGTACCTTTAATAAATCCCTGCAATAAATCTTAACCACAATGCCCTGACTGCTGTGGCTCATTGGGTTGGGTGTCATCCCACAGACCAAAAGGTCACCAGTTTGATCCCCAGTCAGGGCACATCCCTGGGTTGTGGGCCAGGTCCCTGGTCAGGGCATGTACAAGAGGCAATGGCCTGATGTTTTTCTCCCTCTCTTTCTCCCTTTTTTCCCCTCTCTCTAAGAGCAAATAAATAAAATCTTTTTAAAAAATCTTAGCCATAGGTATGAAAAAACAAAAGTCATAGTGCACTAAGTGCAGATTTTCTGATTTACTGTACAAGTGTCTTTGTTTCCTGTGAGACCTGTATTCATGGCTCTCTCCATAAGTAAGGGGCCTAGATTTAGCATGGTAAATATACTTCATGCCTCAATCCACTGGAATGGTAGAAATTGATTCAAGTGACATGTTGAGAAGGAGTCTGAGTCTGCATGTGGACTCAGTGGTAGAGTACTATGATTAATTAACAATGTCTGCCATGGATGAAGGAGAAGAGAATTGTAGTACATGTGCCTTATGTTTGTCATCCTGACCTAGACTATTCCTTTTTGCTTTCACCTGTCCCACACCATCTGAACCCCTAGGCGTGAGGGTAGGATCTCTTTAATCATGAACTGGCAACTAATCATGAATTGGCACTCTCTGCTCCTAAAGGATATGGTCTTAATGAGAAAATGAATATTTACTGAGAATTCAACCACTGATCAAACATTGACTGAATATGTGCTATATGCTAAGAACTAAAACTAGCTTAGGGGTTCCATATAGAATACATGATTGTTCACTCAGCCACAGACTTCTTTGATCTGAACCAAAGGAGTGGATCCCAGATTTTGGGCTCCATGTTGAAAGAAATCATGGCTGTCTTTATCCCCAGAGCATGGGCAATAGCCAGATTTAACTCTAAGACACTAGCATGCAGTAAGGGTCTGTTTATTGTGATCTGGTTCCGTTTTTTTAACCTTACCTTATGCTCTGTTTACTGGGCCAATGAACACAGAAAAAAGCTGTTTGCTCACTCTGGCAAGATGGCTCAGTTGGTTGGAGCATCATCCTATACACCAAAAGTTTGTGGGTTTCATTCCTGGTCAGGGCACATACCTGAGTTGTGAGTTGGATTCCCAGTTGGGGGGCATACAAGAGACAACTGATCAATGTTTCTCTCTCACAGTGATGTTTCTCTACCTCTCTCTTTCCCCTCCTCTCTCTCTAAAATCAATAAACACATCCTTGGGTGAGGAATAAGAAAACAAGCTGCTTGCTCTTACAAAAACTTGTAAATCATATCAGCATGATCAGCACAGTCTAGCATCTTTTTTCTCACATGTCAACTGTCCAAGTCTTGGTTTGTGTCCACCTCTTATTTCCACTGCACCCCTCATCTTTGTAATCTCTGTAGATTCTAATACTCACTGCATGACTGTTCTGGGTATTGTGTGGTGAAGGTCTTGAGGTCTTGTTATATTACAGACCTGAAGCAAGTGGTAAGGAGCACTCACCTAAACCCTTATAGAAAGCCCCAGGGCCAGTTCTGGGGACTCAAGGTTGGTAATCATTTCTCTCCAGAAAACTGGCTATGAAACAGGTAATCACTGCAGGCCAGATGCCAGAATTAAAAGTGATCCCTTTCAAGGCCTGGGAAATTGGAAATGGCAGAGTGAGGATTTTAGCAGCTGATAGCTGAAAGTGGGGAGGCGGAGGTGAGCAAGTTACAGGGGCTGAGACATCCAGAGGACCTCATGACCAAGCAACAGGCAAGATGTGGGTGGAGGGAAAGGAAAACCAGGGGAAGCTCCCTGCCAAATCACGTCAACTCCTCAGTACATCTCAGTTACCTGGGTGTGAAGAGAGATGTATTTCACGGGAGCATGTTGTACATGGGGAAGGTGTGGAGGCAGGATAAAGACTTTGAGAACCACTGGCCTAAACAGTCAATCTGTCTCAAGGGAGAGTGACTCAGTAAAGAAAGCTTTTCACTGCTTTTACTGGGATTGTGGAATTCAAAACTTGTAGTGCAGAAACCTGACTCTGTGCTGTTACTACTTTCTATAATTGCTTTCTGTTTTCTCTTAAGATTTCATAAGAATTCCTTTGCAGGGGTGTCCAACCTACAGCCAGTGGGCCACATGCAGCCCAGGATGGCTGTGAATGTGGCCCAAGACAAAATCATAAATTTACTTAAAACACTATAAAAATTTTTTGTGATTACATGTTTCAGTGTATTTAATGTGTGGCCCAAGACAACTCTTCTTCCAGTGTGGCCAGAGATACCAAAAGATTGGACACCCCTGCTTTAGAGAATGTAAGCTACACTAAGGAAAACCAGAAAATGGGAATTCTTTTTTTAATTTTAATTTTTGTACATTTTTTAAAAATTTTATTTTAATCATTATTCAAATACAGTTCTCTGTCTTTTACTCCCATCCCAGCCTACTTTTTTACTGTGGGCCTGATTTTTAAAAGGAGAGTGGATTGCCTCACAGGTGTGGGCATCATGCACTCATTTATTCATTTATTCATCAAATAGTTAAGTACTCATATGTGCTAGGAGCTGAAGATTCAAAAAGACTGAGACACATCAAGGAAATTAGACTCTAATAGATGAGGCATTCATGTAAACAAACAGGTATATTAAATGATTAAAACTGGTACAGAGATATAAATATAATCAGGGTAGAGAATGGTGTAATACTTAAGGCAAGTAAAGCTAGTTGCTGTCACATATGAACTCCTGAATGTAAGGGACTTAACAAAAATCTATTTCTTGCTCACATCAAAGTGTATTCTGGGTCAGCTTGGGAATGGAGGCTGTACTCCACAAAGTCATTTGGAGATCCAGGCACATTACATCTTCCATTAAAGATTATTAAGTAGCCCTGACTGGTATGGCTCAGTGGGCTGGACATCATCCCACAAACTGAAAGGTTGCTGGTTCAATTCCTGGTCAGGGCACATGCCTAAGTTGTGGGTTCAGTCCCCAGTCAGGGTACATACAAGAGGCAACTGATCGATGTTTCTCTTGCACAACAATGTTTTTCCCTCTCTTTCTCCTTCCCTTTTCTTATCTCTAAAAATAAATAAAGTCTTTAAAAAAAGATTACTAAGCATCACCTAGCTGGCATATGGAGAGAGCCAGACTAGAGAAGATATGCCTTCTCATAGCCATTGTGTCCTAGAAGTGACACAGCATATGGTCATATGGCTCCATATAGATGCAAGAGGGCTAAAAGATACAGTCCAATGATATGCTGAAGAGAATATTTGAAAACAGGTTTGGTGAATATGTAGCTAGACTTCCCCAGACAGAGTGGTCATTTCTACTTAGAAGAGGCAGGGAAGCCTTCATAGTGGAGATGATTGTTGAGGACTATCCTAAAGAGAAGTAGCTATTTGGAATTAGAGTGAAATAATGCTGTGGGGAAAATGAAACCCCAAAGGATGAAGTTGGAGTTGCTATTATAGCCATATCTTTCCCTCTGGAAAGTCCAGAACTCATTTGATCATTCATTCTCCCATACCACACACCCTCTTCTTTCCCACTCATCCAGAATCTCTCTGTTTAAATGTCATTTCCTCTCGAGAATTTTACCTGATCAATAGACTAGGGGTGGATCTCCTGCTCTGTGGTGTTATAGTATCCACTGTTTTCATTGTAACTGTCTAAATGTATATCTTTCTTCTTATACTGTGAGTACCCTAAGGGCAGGGACCATGTGTGGTTTTGCTCATCATTGTATCTCTGGTGGTTAGCACTGTGCTTGTCACATGGTAGGCCCTTCATAAGTATTTGTTGAATGAATAAACCTGTCTTCCCAAAGCATCCTCACTTGTAGTACTTTCCTTAGTCATTCATGTTGTTGATTAGTCAGCAAATATTCAGTCCTCCTTAAGTGCTAGATATTCTTTTGTATACTTGGGTTAGTGATAAATGAAACACTGTCCTTTTGGTGTGGTCATAATTGCATGTATACCAGTTCCCTCAAGAGAAGGGTGAGGTGGCCACCCTGTCCCACATTACTTAGGGCTTTCTGAATTTAGTACTGAAAGTATCATGTCCCAGAAGTACCCCCAACACACCTAGTCCTAGTGATCACTCTAGAGTAGTGTCTGTTTCCTTTTTAAAATTTATTTATTAATTTATTTTTAAAGAGGGGGACAGGAGGGAGAGAAACATCCATTGGTTGTCTCTCACACCCCCCCTCCCCCAACTGGGGACCTGTCCTGCAACCCAGGCACACGCCCTGACTGGGGATCGAGCCAGTGACTTTTCAGTTTGCAGGATGACATGCAACCCACTGAGCCACACCAGTCAGGGCTGTTTCTTAACTCTTTCCAACATACACAGCATTATACCTAGAATATGATAGGTTTTCAATGACTGTTGAGTGTAGGTGGGTGGGTTGGTAGGATATGGATGTGAATGTGGATGAGTGAATGGATAGCTGGGTGGGAAAATGGGCATGCTTGCTTTGGAAACTTCAGAATCTGGAAGAAAAGAAAACAAACACCTACACAGCTCAAAACATTCTGGAAAGGTTTACATTAAAAGACTGGGGGAGAGGGGGAGGCCTTCTAGGAGTTTAAGGTAGTAACACTCTCATTGGCCACTTGTCTGAATAAGATCAATCTGGAGTTTTCTATAGACCCAGAAGTGGAAAATGTTTGGCCACTGAATGAAACTCCCGGCTAGGATGATGGGCGTTAGAATGAATTGGCACAAAAAGTCCTTGTTCTGCTTTGCCAGTCACTGGAATTAATATCCTCTGGCTATGTCCTCTTGGGAAGTCAAGGTATAAATTAATATTTTCGAGACCTTACTTTGGGGAAAAGATGTGACAAGCTATGAAGCTATTGCATGGAGGAGAAATATATAGAGATGAGAAAATAGCCAGAACTTTAAAATAATTATAGCTAATTGTGTTTTAAATTGATTTAATGGAAAGAATATAGCTAATAAAATCACATTGATTTTTTTCTTGCTCACATTCCTGATGGAGAGAAGTCAAAATTTTCAAATCATTATTTTAAGGACATTATTGTCGTTATATGTTCTGAGACATCCCTTCTCTTCTGTCATCTAGAATGCCCCTCAGCGACAGCTCCACCCTTCTTCCTCAAAGATGAGACACTTTGGGGAAGTCTTTCTGAATTTGTCTAAGCACTCAGAGTACTGGGTTCATCCCCTTTTATGGCAGGTGCTCTTGAATACCAAGGTGAGTTATAAACACCTGCTCTTCCCCAGAGACGGGTACTTCCCTGAGTACAGATATAGATTCAAATATCTACCATTGCCCTGGCTGGTGTGGCTCAGTGGATTGAGCACTGGCCTGTGAACCAAAAGGTCGCTAGTTTGATTTCTGGTCAGGGCACATGCCTGGGTTGCAGGCCAGGTCCCAGTTGGGGGGGGTGTGTGTGAGAGGCAACCCCACATGGATGTTTCTCTCACTTCCTTCCCCTCTCTAAAAATAAATAAATAAATAAATAAATAAATAAATAAATAAATAAATAAATAAATAAAATCTTTAAAACAAATAAATATCTACCATGCTACTTATTGCCTGCATGACTTCCAACTAGTTACTTGTCTGTACATTAATGTCACCTTCTGTAAAAGTATAACATTATTTATCTCATAGGGTTGTGAAAAGACCACATGAGATAAGGCTCAATTACACTGACATGATGTAAAACATGGAAAACAAAGTCAAATATGAGCCATGTCCAATTCATCAATTTCTGTCTATGCTGATTCAGTACTATGTCTTTTCTTCACTTTTTTGTTCACATTGCACCACTGGCATATTTATATCCCAGAATTATCCCATTATAATAAAATTCCATATGTATACTTTGTCTCTCCAACTGGATTATAAATTCCTTGAATGCAGAGAATATGTCTTATGCATTTGTTTCTTCTATGCCTATAATAATTCTTGGCATGTAAGTACCCACTTGAGGTTTAAAAAAATAGTTGAGCTGTTTTCACTTACTTTGACATATCTACCTTTGGTGAAGAACTCCTCCCTAACACAAATCTTTATTTCCAATGGAACTGAAATTTCTTTCAAGAGTGGAAGTCATGTGTCTCCCATGGGAGGGTCTAGCACAGGGTTGAACCCACAGTGGGCACTGACTGCATATTTAATTGACTGATGCATATTTGCCCACAATAGGCAGATGTCATCCCACATCATAAAGAACACTTCTATATGAACCAAAGATATATGAGGTTTTGATATGGTCCATTAATACCATGCCCTATCAGATAAAATTTGATTCCAGTAAAATCAAAAGGCAAGTATAGTTTTCTTTCTTCTGAAAAAAAAAGAGAAAATGATGTTACTGTTTTTATTAAAATAAAAAAGCTAGACATCACCCCAAATCCTACCATCCAGAAATAATCAGTGTTAATATTTAGTGAACAGCATTTCAGACAACTCTCTATGCACTTATTCAGAAAGGGGATGGATGAATGTCTAGATAAAAATGATTTTATGAAAATAGGATCACAATGTGCAAGCCAGTTTTATTAAAAAGTATTCGATGTAATTTTACTTGAATTTAATAGAAGACTGAAAAGAAACCAAAGGAATTTCTAACTTTTAGATAAATATTATTTTACCTCAAAATATACCGACTCTACACTATGAGAGATAAGATTACATTGATATATTTCCTCTCATCTGCTCTCCCCCAACCTCCAGGTTTTTATTAGTTATATCATTACTCTCTCAATGTTGCTGTTACATGCTGTTTTGCCACCAGTATCACCCCAGTTATTTAGGGATATATGTGTAGTTTTAATATTTATTTACTTAAGTGAATTCAGTGTTCTACCTCTATTTTTTTATCATGCTTTATCTATTCTTATATTTTTAAATTTGATTTTTATTTTGGTTGGTTGCATTTTGTAGATTTTATGAATGCTGTATTCCCTGAGTTCTCACTGTAGCCTTTTTATTTAAAATAGTAGTTGGCTGGGTGTGATATCTTTGAGTCTCACTTAAACATTGTCTTAACATTTTATAGACCTGTTCCATTGTCTTCTGGTATTGAATATTGCCATGAAGTCTGGAGCCAAGGTGGTTTTTTGCTCATATATACAGTTTGCTTTTTTCTGTCTATACACCTGAAGAATCATTTCTTTATCCTTCATGTTCAAAAACTTATGAACAATAGGTCTCAATATTGGTTGTACTTTTTAATTTTTTGTGGAGTACAGTATGTCCTTCCTGTCTACAGATTGGGTTCTTTCATTTCAGGGATAATTTTCTCTATTATATTGCTAAACACCTTTTCTGAACAATTTGTTGAATTTGCTATAGACTTTAGGAACCTTAGCCAGCCTAAGTAGATTGTCTTCATTTTCCATGACTATTACACACTGTCTATGATTGAATTAATAGCTTTGTCCTTTAGCTTTGATTCACCGTGATTATCACAATATTTTCTTTCATGTCAGTGATTCTATTTTCAGTTGTGGCTATTTTGAGTCACACTGTTTCTAATTAATTTATTAGTTCTGAAACAGTATTGTTTTGGTTTTTACTTTGTTTCTTTAGTTCTGCCATACCCTCATTATATTGTTTATTACCTTGCCTTTGCATTTTTGTTCATTGAATTCATGTTGAGTTCTAACATATAATTCACTCAGAATTTTCTTGTATTTCTTAGGTTATGCATTCTTCCATATGTTCTTCTTTTTAAAAAAAATGTTATTTATTTATTTATTTATTTATAGAAAGGGGAAGGGAAGGAGAAAGAGAGAGAAACATCCATGTGTGGTTGCCTCTCACACGTCCCCTACTGGGGACCTGGCCTGCAACCCAAGCATGTGTCCTGGGTGGGAATCAAACTGGTAATCCTTTGGTTCACAGGCTGGCGCTCAATCCACTGAGCTGTACCAGCCAGGGCCATATGTTCTTCTTATATTTTAATTGAACTTTTTATTAAGATCACTGTAGTTTCACATGCAGTTGTAAAAGTCAATATAGGAAGGCCCTGTGTTTTCATTACCCAGTTTACACCAAAGGTGACATCTTGTAAAACTACAGTCATGCATCCCATAAATGTTGTTCTGGTCAATGACAGGCCACATATACAATAGTGGTCCCATAAAGTTCCAACAGAGCTGAAATATTCCTATTGCTTAGTCACGGTGTAGTCATCTTAACACCACAGTACAATGTGTTTGTGGTAATGCAGGTGTAAACAAACCTACTGAGCTTATCTTTTATGTTGTACCTTTTCTATGTTTCAATACACAAGTACTTATCAGCATGTTACAATTGCCTTCTGTATTCAGTGTAATATGCTATACAGGTTTGTAGTCTAGCAATAGGTTGTACCATAGAGGCTAGGTGTGTAGTAGGACACCATCTAGGTTTGTGCAAGTGCACTGTGATGTTTGTGCAACAATGAAACTGCCTGACAATGCATTTCTCAGAACATAGCCCTGTTAGTAAGGGACATATGAATGTATAGTACAAATCAAAACCAGGATGTTGACATTTAAATGATTCATCCATTTTATTTAGATTTTCCCATTTATACTTATTTGTGTTTGTGGGTTTACTTTCATGCACTTTATTACACATACAGGTTTGTGTATCCACCACTATAGTAGGATAGAGAACAGTCCCAACACCACAAGGATCCCTTGTGTTGCCATATTATAACACATCCCCCTGCTCCATCTCACTGTCCCTAACTCCTGGCAATCAGTAATTTGTTCTCCATCTCTATAACTGTCATTTTTAGAATGTTATATAAATTGAATTATATGGTATGTGACCTTTAGGAATTAACTGGCTCTTTTCACTCAGCATAATTTCTTGGAGCTCTGTCCAAGTTATTGTGTGTGTCAACACTTTGTTCCTTTTATTGCTAAATAGTATTCCTTGGTATGGATGTACCATAATTTGTTTAACCATTCACACCCACTGAAGGACGTCTGGGTTGTTTCTAGTTTGGGGCTATTTTGAGGAAAACTGCCATGGAACATTTGTGCACAGGTTTTCATGTAAATATAAGTTTTCATTTCTCTGGGATAAATGCCCAGGACTGCAATTGCTGCTCCATATGGATTTAATCTCTTGCTTGCATGCTATGTTTCTTCCCTTTTCTCCTTTGATCGTGGTTGTATGTTGGCATCATAGACATGCTATTTCTTTTCCCGTTGCTTGTGCTTAATATGGGCAGGTCTGGCCAGAGATTGTATTTGCTTTGATATAATTTGGTTGAATTCTCCATGACACCTTTCCCAGCATATCTATGACCTTTTCATAGACCACCTCCAAGGTCTTGTTTGCAAGCAGAATGTTGTTCTGTTTGATCCTTTATTCTGTAGTCTTCAGGTGAATTGTGGGAAGGGGAAAACTCAACTAAAGCTGTACCTCTCTTGCTGAGGGACCTGGATTATGATTTCTATTTTATTAAATGACCATACATGGCTCATTTCCACCTGCCAGGGGTAGATTCCACTCCAAAAGCTCTGGATCAATACTCCTAAGAGATATGGAAGTAGTGAACCTCCAGAAAACAGCAAGCAAGCCCTGACAGCTCCAGCTGCCTTGGTAGAAATCCCACAGTAATATGTTGTGGCTTCTCCTTTTTGAAGGTATTTTGTAGACTCTTCCCCAAATGCTCTTTCCTCAACCCCTCCTCCTGCCCATTCGATACCCCTGTTGATTACTCTCCAAATTAGTGGGGTTTCATGATAACATGTAATTTTGTTGCCTTTTTCTCTAGGTGCTGATTTTGGGGATGGGCACAGAGTTACACACCTTGTAGCATTGTCCCAAGGCCTTCTATTTCCTTCCTTGGCTACTACTTCTTGAAGTGTATATTTTGGAGTTTTAGTCTGTTGTTTGTTTGTTTGCTTGCTTGCTGCTGATAAAATTGGTGGGTTTTTTAAATCATGATTTCTCTTTGTTTACTTTCTTAGGTATTTGGCAGCAGTGGTAAAGGATTGAGTAAGAGTCTACAGGTCAGCTTTATTCCATCAGCTTTCCCAGGAAATCTCAGATGGTGTTTAGTTATGTTTTTTAAAAGATTTTATTTATTTTTTAAATTTATTTTTAGAAACAGGGGAACAGAGGGAGAAGGAGAGGGAGAGATACATCGAGTGCTTGTCTCTCACATGTGCCCCAATTGGGGACCTGGCCCACAACCCAGGCATGTGCCCTGACCGGGAATCAAACTGACGACCTTTTGGCTTGTGGGATGACACCCAACCCACTGAGCCACACCAACCAGAGCTTTAAAAAAAAAACAACAAAAAAGTCCTCTTTTGTGGTGAAGGGCCTATGGCCAAAGAAAGATAGCACTTTTAGGAAAGCAAGGAAGTACAACAGAGGTGAGCAGTCAATGTATCCAGGACCAGGAAGGAAGGACATGAGTTGGGAAAAGTCTGCATGGCACTCTCACACATAGAACTGACTTGGGACCCCTAACACAAAATGAACCTGCCCTTCTTTTATTTTCTGCCCAACCCTTTCCAAGTTCTGTCAATGCGCCTCCAAATTCTCTCATGTGGGTCCTTTCCTTTCTACCTTACTGTCACTGCCTTTAGTCTGGGGCTCCATGTCTCTAGTTTTTTTCCCATTCTGGACATCCTCCCTACTGCCACTGAGTCAGTTTTCTGAAAACACCACTTTGTGCATTCCCTCTCTATTCAAAGGTCATTAGGGCCTTAACTGGTGAGGCTGAGTGGCTCAGTTCCCATTCAGAATGTGTAGAAGAGGCAACCGGTCAGTGTGTGTGTCTCTCTTTTCCTCCCTCCCCACTCTCTAAAAATAAATAAATAAAATCTTAAAAAAAAACAAAGGCCATCAGGGACCTACCACTTGCAACAACAAAACATTAAGTTCAAACTCTTAACATGGTGTACAATATTAATAGCAGCTAACATTTAAATGTTACTTACTAAATACTGAAGACATTCTAATTTATTTTTACATATTGAATAATTTCATCTTCAAACCTTTCAGGTAGTTATTGTAAATCATCTGTATTTTACATATGAGGAAACTTAGGCAAGGGAGGTCTGATAATTTTCCTAAGGCCATGCAGCTAGTAAACTAAAAAAATGGAATTCAAATGTCGGTTGTGTGCTTTCGGTGCCATGATCTTAAATCAATTCATGGCATTGTCTCCCTCCAATGCTCTTCATCATCTGCCATTCTAATGACCTTTGTAGGCTCATTATTCTCTTATTTCTATCCAAACATGGACACTTTGGCCACATCAAGCTACTTGCTGTTCCTTAAACACACCATAATCATTCATACTTCTGTCCCTTTTCACATGCTGTGCTTTCAAATGGACCACTCTCACTACCCTTACCCAACCTTCTTGGTAAATTCCTGTTCATTATTTTTTCTCCTGCTGTGTTTTTTTTTTATCTTTTTGCTAAAGTACAAGTCTAATTTTGCAATTTCTGGTTTGCCCTGCAGTGAGGTCCCATTGTCTGTATACACACCTAGCTTTCTTGGCACAGTAGCTAAGGCCCCGCAAAGTCCAGCCTCTGTCCACCCTGCTAGTATCTTTTCATTTTCCCTTCAGACCTCACATGCCAACCCTACCACATAACTGGAAGTTTCCTAAACACACTATTCTATAACACACCATTCTGTTCCATGTGGCTACATTTTTACTTATTTATTTTTTCAGATTTTACTTATTTGTTTGTAGAGAGAGGGGAAGAGAGAGACAAGGAGAGAGAGAAACATTGATCAGTTGCCCCTCACATGCCCTCAACTGGAGACCTGGCCCACACCCAGGCATGTTCCCTGAGCAGGAATCAAACTGGTGACCTTTCAGCATGCAGGATGATGTCCAACCCACTGAGCCATGCTGGTCAGGATCATGTTCCTACATTTTTGGCCATATTCTTCCTTCTGAGTGGAATCCTCTGTTCACCTGAAAGACTCCTACATATGCTTCAGTACTCAGTACAATCATCTTCTCTGTGGTGAAGACTTCCTTCCCCCCCTCCCCTCCTCTCCCTTCCTTTCCTTTCCCTACCATGCCTTGCTCTTCTCTGCCCTGCTTTACTCTCTTTAAGCAAAATTGGCTATTCTCATTTGTGTTACCTATGGACTTTGTATACTACTTCCATTGTAGCAGTTACCACACCATTGCACATTTTTTTTTACACAGCTGTATCCTTCATTAACCAACTTGAGGGCAACAACAGTATTTATATTTCTTTAAAGTTTACTCTAGCCCTGGCTGGCGTAGCTTAGTGGATTGAGTGTGGACTGCAAACCAAAGTGTCGCAGGTTCAATTCCCAGTGAGGCCACATACCTGGGTTCCAGGCCACGGCCCCCAGCAACTGCACATTGATATCTCTCTCCCTCTCTCTCTCTCTCTCTCTCTCTCTCTCTTCCCCCCTCTCTCTTTCTCCCTCCCTTACCTCTCTAAAAATAAATAAATAAAATCTTTAAAAAAAAGGCTTACTCTAACTTGTACCTAGCACCTAACAAGCACTTCCAAAATACTTGCTGAATGAATGAATTTGAATAGCCCCAGTGCAGAGCACAGTGGTGGGACACAGTAGGTGTTCCGTACATATTTGTTTAATTAACAAATACTTAAGCCCTTTTCTCACTGTTATGTGCTATCTTTCTAGGTACTTTCCTACCTCTTCAAACAGATCTTTTAGTGGGAGTCCCTAGTGCCTCTGAGCCAGCTTATGCATCCATTTTATGAAGCAAAGGCTTACCTTGAAGGAAATAGCATTATCTAAGGAAATGTAGCTAGGGAAGAAAGGCTGGATCAAGTTGGGAAGAGCAGAGAAGGGTAGAGCATTTGCCACTACCTAACAGGCTTGAGGATGTAAAGGTCAATCTATAGATATGACCAAGTCTTTCTGGGGCAGTGATTCCCAAACTGCAGTGGACATCAAGATTTTTAGGGAAAGTTCTCCACGGGTCTCTGCCTATCTTGTGAGCAGAGGATGCAACTGCCTATTGGTCAAGGCTATTTTTTCAAGGGTGTTTGCACAGTGAGCAGACTTAGAATATAGAGATAATATCTCCCTCCAGAAAAGGGGGCAGGTTTGTTTCTCTCTCATATAATAAAGATACTCTTTCCTTATAAAGATCAGGCATGCTGACTGCCCATTATCAAAGATTCAGCTTCCCTAAGCTTGATGTTCTTCTGTAACCCAACGCACTGCATGTTCTTGCATCACTGAGCCCTCTTCATGGTGTCCTGTGAGAATTAGGACATGAGAAACCTACCACTGGTGTTGCTAAGTAATAGTAATAATAACTATAATAAAATAACAATAATACCCCCTGTCTCTGACCCAGGAATTTCATGTGTTCTGCCAGTATCCATGAAACTATGTCAGGCTAACTTGGTAACTTGCAAGCTGAGTAAAATCTCAAACCCTTTACAGTTCTGTACAAGAGTCACATACAAAACTTATTTAAAATGGAGATTCCTGGGGTTTCCCTTAGATTATGATTTGCTGGTTCTAGAATGAGACCCAGTAATATGCATTGTTAAAGGTTTTTTAAAAAGATTTTATTTACTTATTTTTAGAAAGATGGAAAGGGAGAGAGAACAAGGGGGAGAGATACACTGATGGGCAGAGATACATCAACTGGTTGCCTCTCTCACACCCCCATCTGGGGACCTGGACCATAATCTAAGCATGTGTCCTGACTAGGAATCAAGTCAGCAACCCTTCAGTTCTCAGGCAGGCGCTCAATCTACTGAGCCACACCAGCCAGGGCTAATATGCATTTTTGACAAGTGATTTTGATGTTGGAGGTTCTTAGAACTTCCTTGAGAAATACTGTCTTCAGGATTATGCTCACTTAGGTTTGACTATGGACAGGAGACAACCCTTTCGTCTTTTATGAATACAGGTAATCATAGATTGGCATGTGAGTTCCATTGGCAGTTTTTCTGGTTCAAAAGAAATCATTAGCCCTGGCTGGTGTGACTTAGTGGATTGAGCGCCAGCCTGTGAACTGAAAGGTCACAAGTTCAATTCCCAGTTGGGGCATATGCCTGGGTTATAGTCCGGGTTCCCAGTTGGGGGTGTGAGAGAGGCAAACAATGGATTCTCTCGCACACTGATGTTTCTCTCCCTCTCTTTCTCCCTCTCCCCTCCCTCTAAAAAATAAATAAATAAAATAAATATTTTTAAAAGAAACCATTAAAATAGAAAATACCTGCTCACTCTAAGCAATATATAAGATAAAGTTATATACTGGCTAGAGTAAAATTGAAAGAAAAAGATACATAAGAATAAACTCAGCCCTGGTCAGGTGGCTCAATTGGTTGAAGCATCATCCTGTACACCCAAAAGTTGTGGGTTCAATCCCCTGTCAGGGCACATACTGGAGGTGACCAATCAATGTTTCTCTCGCATATCAATGTCTCTCTCTGTCTTCCTTCTTCTCTCTCTAGAAATCAATGAAAACATACCTTCAGATGAGGATTTAAAAACATTTTTAAAACAAACTATGTTTGTTACTAAATTCAATTGTTTAATCACTGTGTAAATTAAACTCAAGCTTTTTTTTCCGCTAAGAAAAAGTGGAAAATGGTTCTTACATTCACATTTAACTCTGTTAAACTGGTTCCTCCAACCTGAGGTTTGCCAAATATTTATTGAATACCTATTATGTGTTGAGCACTTTGGTAGATTTCAGAAATACAATGATGAATGAAACAAAGTCCTTGCTTTTATGGAGGTTATATTCTTCTAGTGGAAGGCCACAGACACTGAACCCATAGACAAATACCTCACATAGTTTCAGATCATGAGGAAACTAGAACAAAGTAATGCGATAGAAAATTACTTGCTAAGTGTTGAGGGACATTTTAGCTATTGTGGTTAGAGGAGGCCTTTTTGAGGAAGTAACATTTGAGTTGAGATAGGATTAAAGGAGACTTCATAGCTCAAGCTGTCAGTCTGCCTAATGGACACTGGTCCATTTGTAGGAACTGAAGAAACAGGAAGGCTCTTTAACCTTTGTGGTCAGCCTCACGCAGCTCCTGACAAGCCTGAAAACATAGAAGGAACTCAAGTTCAGAATTAGCCAGCTGCTCTAAAGATATGATGTGGTGTATGTGAGGGAATCCCTAGAGTAAAGAAGTGGGTTTCATTGATTTGGCACAGGTTTATGGAATAAATAGCTGTGTCAAGAATTATTCTAGGCCTGAATGCAATGGCACAGTGGATTGAGCATCATTCCATGAAAGGAAAGGCTGCAGGTTCAATTTCTAGTCAGGGCATATGCCTGGGTTGCAGTCCAGGCCCCTGGTTGGAGGTGTGCAAGAGGTGGCTGGTCAACATGTCCCTCACATGTAGGTCTTTCTCTCCTCTTTCTCCCTCCATTCACCTATTTCTAAAAATAAATACATACAAATAAATTTTTAAAAAAGAATATTCTAGGCACTGGGGATAAAGCAGTGAATAAGAGAGACCCCAGTTCTCATGGAAGTTCTAGTAGCTTCCATTGCATTTGCTAATTTGAACTCTCCCCGACATCCCCACACACCAACTTAGACTTTTCCTAGTCTCTCTCCCTAAGTTAAAAAGGGAATTGGATCATGTCATGATTTTCCAGCTGTGGGCTTGAATCTTCTTCAAGCTAGATCAACCCTGTAATCCAGAAACTTCCACCCAAATCTCTATGATTATTGCCACTATGTAAATAGTGTTCCTGGTTCCCAGGCTCCAAAATGGCTCTCTAAAACAGTGCAAATAAGATTGGAATTAGCCCCATCCCCTTGGACCCTGTAACTTGGGCTTTTGGTCACCTCCCTTCTTCAGATTGGGCCCTATACCTGAGAGATTCCCTTCTCCCATCACTGCCAGCCAATCTACTCTGTCTTCTCTCCCTGTCATGGTTCTAATGTGCCTGTTACTGTGGTTATGACCCTGACTCCCAGAACTGTTGAGAGCTTGCTTGCTCATTGCCTGATGATCAAAGCTAAGTGAAAACAAAGAGGATGGAGGCAACAGTGCCCACATCAGCAGCTCCTCTCAAGTGTAGGGTTCCTTCCAATCAGAAAGAGGTTGCTCTGGCAACCAGACTTCCCAATTCTAACTTACTCTAATCCCTTTCTGATCAATTTCAATTACAATTGAATGAGTTTTCTTTCCTGAGACAAGTTTCTCAACCCTGATTAAGACCTGCTTTATAGCACCGATTGGCCCTTTCTTAAAGGGGACAAATCCTTTTTTCAAAAAATGCTTTTCAATGATTATTTCAGTGCTTATTATACACAAGGCAAAATATTAGACCTTGGTGATGGATACAAAGATGGAAATATATTTATGATGTATGAGAAAGAGCACTGGATTTGGAGTCAGAATACCTGGTATTGTTAAATAACTTTTAAAACTTACCAGAGTCAGACTCATGACCAAAACTGAAAACAACACAGAGAAGCATAAAGTAAAAAATATAATTACTTTCTTCTCAGTCCCATTTCTCACACATCAGTAATATTTTTGTACAAGTCATTTTCTGTGCATATATAGGCATACATGTTTTTCTTGTTTTCCCTCACAAATGGGGTCATTACTGTACATATCACCCTGCTTTTGATTTTTTTACTTACTATTTATTGAGCATTTTTCTATCACATTATTTTTAATGGTTGCATAATATTTCATTGTATGCATATACAATCCCTTACTGGTGACCATTTATTTGTTGGAATTGTTTTTATTCCATTGAATATATGATAAGCACATTGGTACATATATTTTGCTAGAAGTCATATTATTTGCATTGGATAAATCCCTAGTTGTGAAACTGCAGGGTTATAGGTGTGTACATTTAAAAATGTTAACCTGTACTGCCAAATTGCTCTCCAAAAACAATTGTACAAATCTACTACTCTGACAACAATAAATGACAATGACTTTTTGAACTTCCAGCCAAGATGGAGGTGTAGGTAGATATACTTCGCTTTTTCACACAACCAAAAGAAGGACAACAACAAATTTTAAACCAAAAACCAACCAGAACTGCCAGGAAATTGAACTGTATGGAACTCTGACAACTAAGAAGTTAAAGAAGAAACATTCATCCAGACTGAGGAGGGGTGGAGACCAGCAACTGGAGCAGAGGACACACAGCAAGGCGGAGGCTGGTGGACTAGGCAATCGCACATTTGTGTGTGGATAAACCAGGAGGAGCAACTGGGGAGCAAGACAGACCATGCAACCCAGGGTTTCAGCACAGGGAAATAAAGTCTCAAAACCTCTGGCTGTAAAAATCTATGGGGGTTGTGGTGACCAGAGAAACTCCTAGTTTCACAGGACAGTCCATTGGAGGGGCCCTTTGGGTTCTAGAACATACTCATACCCATTTACCTGGGAATCAACACCAGAAGGGTGCAATTTGCTTGTGGGTAGTGGGGGTAGTAACTGAAATCAGGGTAAGAGCTTAGTAAGCAGCATTGTTCCCTCTAGGAAACCTCCCCCACATTCAGCACCACAATGCAGCAAATTGGGTTGTCCTTCCCTGGTGAATACCTAACACTCCACCCCTTACAACATAACAGGAGTACAGACACAAATAAATATGGCCCAAATGAAAGAAACGATCAAAACTACAGAAAAAGAACTAAGCAATGTGGAGATAGCCAACCTATCAGATGCAGAGTTCAAAACACTGGTAATCAGGATGCTCACAGAAAAAAAATTGAGTATAAACATAAAATAAAGGAAGAAGTGAATACTATATGAAGTGAAATAAAGGGAAATGTACAGGGACCAACAATAACGGGAAGGACACTGGGACTCAAATCAATAATTTGGAACAGAAAAAAGAAATAAACATTCAATGAGAACAGAATGAAGAAACAGGAATTCAAAAAAATAAGGAGAGACTTAGGAACCTTCAGGACAACTTTAAACATTCCAACATCTGAATCATAGGGGTGCCAGAAGAAGAAGAGGAAGAGCAAGAAATTGAAAACTTATTTGGAAAAAATAATGAAGGAAAACTTCCCTAATCTGGTGAAGGAAATAGATATGCAAGTCTAGGAAGCTCAGAGAGTCCCAAAGAAGTTGAACCCAAGGAAACACACACCAAGGCACATCATAATTGCATTGACCAAGATGAAAGTGAAAGAGAGAATCTTAAAAGCAGCAAGAGAAAAGGAGACAGTTACCTACAAAGGAGTTCCCATCAGACTGTCAGCTGATTTCTCAAACAAAACCTTGCAGGCAAGAAGGGGCTTGAAAGAAGTATTCAAAGTCATGAAAAGCAAGGACCTACATCCAAGACTATTCTATCCAGGAAAGCTATCATTTAGAATGGATGGGCAGATAAAATGATTCCCAGATAAAGTCAAGTTAAAGGAGTTCATCATCACCAAGCCATTATTACATGAAATGTTAAAGGAGCTTATCTAAGAAAAGAAGATCAAAATTATAAATAGTAAAATGACAATAAACTCACAACTATCAACAACTGAACCTAGAATACAGAAACAAACTAAGCAAACAACCAGAACAGGAACAGAATCACAGAAATGGAGATCACATGGAGGGTTATCAGCAGGGAAGGGGAGGGGGGAGAATGGCGGAAAAAGTGTAGGGAATAAGAAACATAATTGGTAAGCACAAAATAGACAGGAGGACATTAAGAATAGTATAAGAAATGTTGAAGCCAAAGAACTTATATGTACAATACATGGTCATGAACTAAGTGGGAGGGGAGGTAAGTGATGGAGGGAGGGGGGTGCAGGATGGAGGGGTATAAAGGGGAGAAAAAATGGGACAACTGTAATAGCATAATCAATAAGATATACTTAAAAAAAGGAAAGTGACTTTTCCCCAACAAAACCTGGTTTTGAATTTTATTACTTTCTGCTGGTGTGACTTTTGACAAATTACCTAACCTGGTTGAATTGTTTCCCCAATTCAACCTCCATATCTCCATGTCTCCCCTGTAGAATGGAGATGATAATACTCTCCTTACAAAATTTTGAGGATTAAAATTAAGTAAGATAGTCTCAAAGGTTAGCATAGAGTTACAATGTGACTCAGTAATTCTACTTCCAGTTATATACTCGAGAGGAATGAAAGCATAAGACCACACAAAAAATTTGTACATGAATATTCATAGAAACACTATTCATAATAGCCAAAAGTAAAGCAACTGAAATGTCAGTCAGTTGATAAATTGATAAGGGTATATCCTTGCAATGAAATATTATTTGGCCATAAAAATAATGAAATATTGATATATGCTATGACAAAGATGAATCTTCAAAATATTATACCATGTAAAGTAGTATTAAAGAGCACATATATGCAATGGCACCATAAATACATCTATATAAACAGAAAGTAGATGAATGATTGGGGAAGAGGGAGTGGGGCAAAATGCAGTGTGTTTGCTAATGGGTAAGAGATTTCTGTTTGGGGTGATAAAAATGTTGTAAATCTGATGATGGTAATGGTTGTATAACACTGTGATATACTAAAAACCAGTGACTTGTACACTCTAAATAGACAGATTGTATGTTAAGGAAATTGTATCTCAATAGAGCTCTTGTATAAAAATACTGAATAAGAGAATATTTCTGCTTCCAGCCAAGATAAAATCAAAGGTACCAAATTTATGCTCCCATTGGAGACATCCCTGTCCCTAAAAAATCCAGACAAAATAAATGAGGATTTTCAAGACACTATCTAATAGGTAACAACAACAAAAATAATCCCTGAGAAATGACAAATAAAATGAATTCTATTGGGTTGGCCAGAAAGTCCATTTAGTTTTTTTCTGTAAAATAAAAAACACATTTTTCATTTTCACCAATAACTTTATTGATTTGGATAGTTCGAGTATGTTGGCTATCTCCTGCTATTGGCTTCTAGTGGGTAGGGGCCAGGGGTGCTGCTAAACATCTTCCAATGCATAAGGCAGCCCCACAGCAAAGAATTATTTGGCCAAAATGTCAATAGTACCAAGAAATTTCACAAACCACTCTTGACTTGTTTGATCAGTCACAGCACCTTCTCCATATACTGCACAAATCTTTTTTTTGCATTGAAGTTGCATTTTTACCTTTCTTGAAATAATAAAGCATAATATGCCAAAAATACTACCTATTTTCTTCCATCTTCAATATTAAAAATGACTGCACAAAAATCCACCAACTTTGATGTTTTTATTTTTTTATTTTTTAAAGATTTTATTTATTTATTTATTTTACAGAGAGGGGAAGGGGGGGAGAGAAAGGGAGAGAAACATCAATGTGTGGTTGACTCTCACATGCCCCCTTACTGGGGATCTGGCCCACAACCCAGTCATGTGCCCTGACTGGGAATTGAATCAGTGACCTTTGGTTCACAGGCTGACACTCAATTCACTGAGCCACACCAGCCAGGGCTTGATAAGTTTTTTTTTTTAAATGCACACTTATATGACAGCTGTCACAGTACAATGTAACAAAATTGTTTTGAAATAAGTTGAAGACAACTAAGCCCCAGTAGAGCTATCGTACAGAAAAAGAATGAGCAAATGTTTTGGTAAACCCCATATCATTGCCCAGGTTACTGCTATGAAAGAATGTTCAGGTCATGACACAATGAGGGGAAGTCCAGCATGCTCCAAGTTGAGGAGGTAAAGCTAAGAGTACGGGGCACTGAGGTGGCTGGAGTTCATAGGTCAGAGTACTGAAGAGGAAAGATTTGAACAACAACAACAAAAAAGGCCCCTAGAGGCCTGCTGATGTTCTCCCTTGAGTATTCAGCAGGGTACTGAACAGCACATGCATGTGAAAAAAACTACCCAAAGCCATGGAAAAGGCCATATGAAGGGTTTAAATGTAATGGAATGTTCACATGAGGTATGTGAATATTGCCTGTTTACATCAGCCAGAATGGAAACATTCATAATTCACAAGACTTTGGGTATAGTACTCAGGAAGGTCTTAGCTCAGTAATGGGAAATAATTAGCCCTAGATTGAATACTATTCCAGACTTACATATTAAATCATAAAAGCAAGTCCTCTAAGGGTCAAACTTTCCCCCAAGTAACATAACTGCATCCCAGAGCAAACTTCAAGAAGATTTATAGGAATACAAATATATCCAGCACACAACGAGGTGAAATTCACAATATCTGGCATCCAATCAAAGCTAACTGGGCATGCAAAGAAGCAGGAAAACACTACCCATAATGAGAAAAATAATCAGTCAGTTGAAAGCAACTCAGAACTGACACAGATGTTATGATTAGCAGAGGACATATGAAAACATTTATTATAACTGTATAACATATGTTCAAAGAATTAAGTAGAGATATAAAAAATATAAAAAGATCCTAATCTAACTTCTCAAAATAAAAACTACAATTGTTAGATGAAAAATACACTGCATGGGTTATCAAAAAATTAAACATTGCAGAAAAAAAGATTAGTGAACTTGAAGGCGCACTAGTAGAAACTACCCAAAATTAAACACATAGAAAAAAGAGAATTCTAAAAATTTAATAGAGCATCAGCGAGCCATGGGACAACGTTAAGCAATATAATACACTTGTAAGCCTCCAAATTCAGAAGCTCAAGGAACTTAAAGAAATATGAAGAAAATCGAGCCAAGACACGTTGTAGTCGACTTGCCCAAAACAATAAAGAAAAAATATTAAAAGCAGCCAGAGAAGGAAAACTTACTACAGTAAATGCAGAAAAAAAATGTTAGCAGCAAAGAAAACAGACACATTACATTCAAAAGACAAAGTGTGAGGATAGATATGTTATCATAAATATGCAAGCAAATAGACAAGGGAGCAACATCTTTAAAGGACTGAAAGAAATAAAAGATCTGTCAATCTAGAAATCTTTGTCCAGTGAAAATATCTTTCAAAAATGAAGATAAAGACTTTTCAGCCAGCCCTGACTGGCATGGCTCAGCGGATTGAGTGCTGGCCTGTGAACTAAAGGGTCACCAGTTTGATTCCCAGTCAGGACACATGCCTGGGTTGTGGGCCAGGTCCCCAGAGGGGGGCGTGCAAGAGGCAACCACACATTGATATTTCTCTCCGTCTCTTTCTCCATCTCTTCCCCTCTCTATAAAAATCAATAAATAAAATCTTAAAAAAAAGACTTTTCAGACATACAAAAGCCAAACTAATTCATCACCAATAGACCTGCACTACAATGATACCAAATAGAAATATGGAATGAACTAAATGAAATGAACCAGAAGGGATGAATAGCACCAAAAATGGTGATTTTTTCCCTTTAGATATATACCCAGAAGTAATATTGCTGGAGTATATGCTAGTTCTGTTTTTAATTTCTTGAGGAACCTCCATGCTCTTTTTCCATAATGGCTGCACCAATTTACATTTCCCTGAACAGCATACAAAGTTTTCCTTTTTTCCACACCCTTGCCAACACTTGTTATGTTTTGTCTTTTTGATAATAGCTGTCTTAACAGGCATGAGATGGTCTCTCATTGTGTATTTGATTTGCATTTCCCTCATGATTAGGGTTGTTGATCATCGTTTCATACGTGTGTTGGCAATCTGTATTTCCTTTTCTGAGAAATGTCTATTCAAGTCCTCTAACAACATTTTAACAAGATGTGGGTTTTTGTGTGTGTTAAGTTGTAGGAATTTCTTATATATTTTGTATATTAACCCCTTATCAGGTATATGGTTTGCAAATACTTTTTCCTATTCTGTAGGTTTTATTTCTTTGCTAGGCAGAAGCTTTTGAGTTTGATGTAGTTCACTTATTTATTTTAGCTTTTTCCCCCCTTTACTTTTGATGTCATTACCAAAAATCATTGCCAAAATCAGTATCAAGGAGCTTCTCTTCCTACGTTTTCCTCTAGGGGGTTATGGTTTGAAGTATTATATTTAAGTCTTTATCCATTTTCTAGTTAATTTTTTTATATAGTTTAAGATAAACATCCAATTTCATTATATGGATTATGGCTACCCAGTTTTCCCAACACTTTTTATTGAAGAGACAATCTTTCCCCACTGAATGTTCTTGGCACCTTTATCAACGTGTAGTTGAGCATGATGTTTAGATTTATTTATGGGCTCTCTATTTTGTTCCATTGGTCTATGTGTCTGTTTTTATGGTAGTACCATACTGTTTCAATTACTATTGCTTTGTAACATAATTTGAAATCAGACATGAGATGTGTTCATCTTTGTTCTTTTTCAAGATTGCTTTAGCTATCCATGGTTTTTTGTAGTCTCATCCAAATTTTTTAATGTTTTTCTCTTTTTCAGTGAAAAATGCCATTGGAATTTTGATAGGAATTGCATGGAATTTGAAGGCATCAAAATCAGAAAGGGAGAAGTTAAATTGTCAATGTTTGTAGATGATGCTATTTTATATATGGAAAACCCGAAAGACTCCACCCAAAAACTGTTAGAACTAACAAATGAATTCAGTAAAGTTACAGGATACAAATCAATATTTAAAATTCCGTTCCATTTCTATATGCTAGCAAAGAACTATTAGAAAATGAAATTAAGAAAACAATCCCATTTACAATAGCATCAAAAAGAATAAAATACTTAAGGCTGAATTTAACCAAAGAGGTAAAAGATCTACACTGAAAATTGTAAGATATTGGTGAAAGAAATAAAGAAGATATGAATTAATGGAAAGATTTTCCATGTTCATGGATTAGAAAAGTTAATATTGTGATGATTTTAAAACATATTTTATTTATTTATTTTTAGAGAGGGGAAGGGAGGGAGGAAAGAGAAACATCAATGTGTGGTTGCCTCTTACATGCCCCCTACTGGGAGCCTGGTCTGCAACCCAGGCATGTGCACCGACTAGGAATGGAACCAGCAACCCTTTGGTTTCCAGGCCAGCACTCAATCCACTGAGCCACACCACCCAGGGCTGTGATGTTTTTTTTGATGTGTCAACTTGACTAGGCTACACTTTACAGTTATTTAGTCAAACACTAATACAAATGTTGCCATGAAGATATTTTGCAGGTGAAACTAAAATCCCTAATCAGTTGACTTTAAGTAAGGGCATTTTGCCTGGGTTATCTGAGTGGACCTAACTGAATTTAATGAAAAACCATAAAAGCAGAACTGAGATTTCCCTGGGATCGAGAACAATTTCCAATTGTGGATCACAGCTTTGGCTGGTGTGACTATAGAGTTTTATCATGCTCATGATCTTTTTGACTGCTTGAAGACAACAGTTTCAGTCTGTGCCATGAGTTCTAATCTGCCTGCAATCTTCCTGTCCTGAGGGCCTACCCTATGGGTTTTGTATCTGCTTAGCCACTCTTCAGATAACTTCACAATTGTGTGAGCCAACTCCTGTGTTCTCTTTCTCCTCACACCCATAGACACACATGCATGCATTCTACTAGTTCTGCTTTCTTATATCAGTCAAAGGCTTCCAATCATCCTTCAATATGAGTCTACTCAGTAAGCTCTTTCTATTCCTTTTATTTTCTAACTTTCCCCAACTTCTGAAATCCTCCAATATGTTCCCTGGAATTTGTGGACAATCACTGTCAAATTCCCCTATATGCGTAACTGCTTCTCTGTATATTCTCTTCATTTCCGCTCTTAACTGAAATAAAACTCTTCTCTAAGATCTTTACAGTCCCCGAAACCCTCTTCAATGGTGCTGTCTTCTCTCTCGTACTTCTATCACCACAAGACCTGGAGGTGGAAGAGATGTCCTCCTCAGTGTCACTTCCAGGACATTCTCCTCCTTTCTCCATAACAACACCCAGCTTTGAATTTCATGTTGTCAGACTATAACACCTACTATCTGTCTTCAGGTCTGTCAGCCACTGACCTCTGGATCATTCACATTTACTCCTTGAAAATTTTAGCGCCTGGCTCACTGTCACTCCCTCTAACACTATTCCTGTAAAGATTCTTTGTTAGTTTAATATCCACATAGATTATCTTAATAGTCTATGCTCTCAGTTCCTTGACCTCTTCTTTAATTGTCATTAACCCCACTGCATCGACTAACCCACATGGCCATACCATTGACCTTATAATTACTAAAAAGCTTCTATTGTTCTCTTTCTCAATCTTAAGCACTTCACTCTTCAACTATCACCTCCTGTTCTCTGACACATGCCTTATTATTTTCTACTTTAACAATACTTCAGCCCCACTCATTGAATCTACTACTCACTCTCCTTCCTGTTTTCACTTCCCTCCCTAACCAGCATAAATTCCATGGTCAATTATTATATTAATTCCTCTACATATGCTGTCAATTCCTTGACTCCTCTCACACTTATTATTCAAATGGCTAAACCTCAAGTCTGGTGAAATCCAACTCTCTACCTATTATGCAACTGCATAATTGAATTTGGAAAAACACACAGTCATGATGACTAGTTTCATTTCATGTTCATGAGGAATAAATAATCTGTAGTTTCCCTTCTATGTAGTTTCTTTGCTTGGCTTTGGTATTAGGGTAACACTGGCCTCATAAGTTTGGAAATTCTCACTTCTCTTTAATTTTTTGGAAGAGATTGTGTGTGATCAATATTATTTGCTCCTTAAAAGTTTAGTAGAATTTGAGTGGAACCATCTGGGATTGGAAGGTTTTTAACTACAAATTAAATTTTCTCGACAAATATTAAACTACTCAGGTTACCTATTTCTTTTTAAGTGAGTTGGGTAATTTCTATCCATCAAAAATTGGTTCAATTCATCTAAGGTATAAAATTTATGGGCATAAGTTTGTTTTTAATATTTACTTATTATGTTTATAATGTCTAAACAGTCAGCCACCATTAAAATAGCACAACAAAGAGTTATTGCCAATAGTCTTAAAAAGAAGGCAAAATGGAATAATAAAAATTATTTTAATAGTCCAAAGGAAAGCAGAAAAAAAAGATCGAGAAAACAAAAATCAGATGGGACAAATAGAAAACAAATAGCAAAATGACAGATTTAAATCTAAGCATATATAAAATTACATGAAATGAAAATGACCTCAACACTCAAGTGAAAAGGCAGAGATTGTCTAGTTGGATTAAAAAGAAAAGCAATACTCAACTATATTTGATGACTGCTAAAAACACTTTAAGTATAAAGATACAAATAGATTAAAAACAAAATGATGGCCCTGGCTGGTGTGGCTCAGTGGATTGAACACCAGCCTGTGAAGCAAAGGGTTGCAGGTTCGATTCCTAGTCAGGGCACATGCCTGGGTTGTGGGTCAGGTCCTCAGTAGGGGGTGTGTGAGAGGCAACCACACACTGATGTTTCTCTTCCTCTCTTTCTTTCTCTCTAAACATAAGTAAACAAAATATTTTCAAAAATGATGGATAAAAGTATACCATGGTAACCCTGGTCAAACGGAATCTGGTATAACTACCAATATCAGATAAAATAGACTTTTTCTTTTTCTTTTTCTAAAGATTTCATTTATTTATTTTTAGAGAGAGGGGAAAGAAGGGGGAGAAAAAGAGGGAGAGAAACATCAATGTGTGGTTGCCACTCGTGCGCCCCCTACTGGGGACCTAGCCCACAACCCAGGCGTGTACCCTGACTGGGAATCAAACTGGCAACACTTTGGTTCTCAGGCCAGTACTGAATCCACTGAGCTGCACCAACCAGGGCTTAGATAAAATAGGTCTTAGAGCAAAAGGTATTACTAAGAATAGAAAACATTGTTTCATAATGACGAAATGTTAAAGTCATCAGGAAGAAATAACATTCCTAAATGTTTATGCATGTAATAAAAGAGCTTCAAAACATATGAAGCAAAAACTGATGGAATTACAAGGAAAAATAGACAAATTCATCATTTTGTTTAGAGTTTAAATACCCCTTTCTCAACATTTAGACAAGAAGAAAATCAGTAAGGATATGGAAGATTTGAACATTTATGGAACACTCCACCCAATGACAGAAGAACACTCATTCTTTTCAAGTACACAGTTAACATTCATCAAGATAGACCGTATTTAAGGCAACAAAAGAAAACTTAAGGAAATTTAAAAGGTAAGATTTCCTTGTCTTTTATGGCAGAGTAGTATTCCACTGTGTAAATGTACCACAGCTTTTTTATCCAATCATCTACTGATGGGCACTTGGGCTGTTCCCAGATCTTGGCTGTTGTAAATAATGCTGCAATTAACACAGGGGTGAATATATTGTTTCTAATTAGTGTTTAGGGCTTCTCTGGATATATTCCCAAAATTGGAATCACTGAGTCATAAGGCAGTTGCATTTTTAAGTTTTTGAGGAAATTCCATACCATTTTCCACCGTGGCTGTACCAGTTTGCATTCCCACCAACAGTGCATGAGGGTTCCCTTTTCTCCACATTCTCGCCAACACTTCTTGTTTGTTGATTTATTAATGGTAGCCATTCTGGCAGGTATGAAGTGATATCTCTTTGTGGTTTTATTTTGTATTTCTCTGATGATTAGTGATATGGGGCATCTTTTCATATGAATCAATTCATATAAGATATGTATTCTTATCACAACAGAGTTAAATTAGAAATCAATAACAAAAAAGATACCTGGAAAACCTCCAAATACTTGACAACAAAATAACAGCTTTTTAAATAAGTCATAAGTCAAAGAATAAATTTAAAAGGTAATAATTAGAACATACATTAATCTTAATGAAAATGAAAACAGAACATATGAGAATTTGTGGGAAGCTGCTAAATCAGTGAGAAGGAAGAAGCTCTACACTCTTTAATACTCTAGTACTAAAACAGCTATATTAGAAAAGAACAAAATGTCAATAGTCAATGACCTCTGCTTCAACCTTAAGAAACTAGAAAAAGGAGAACAAATGAAACCCAAAATAAGCAGAAGAAAGGAAATAATCATAAATACCAGAGTAAAAATCAATGATAAGAAACAGGGAAGTAATAGAGAAAAATCAATGAAACTAAAAGATGACTCTTTTAAAAGATCAATAAGATTGACAAATGTCTAGGCAGACTGACAAAGAAACCAGAGAGAAGACATGCATTTGCTAATACCAGAAATGAGAAAGATGATGTCACTACAAATTCCACAAACTATTAACACAATAATGGGATATTATGAACAACTACATGTCCATAAATTGGACAATTTAGATAAAATAGATAAATTTTTTGAAAGAAATGAAAAACCAAAGCTCAATTTAAAGAAAAATCAGCTAGCCCTACATGGCTATCCTGGATAGCCCTACATCAATAACATTGAATAGGTAGTTAAAAACATTCCCACAAAATAATTTTAACAAGAAATTTAATTAATAAAAAAGAAGAAAAGACTCCAAGGAAAAATCCTTCCCACAAAAAATAATGCCAGGTTCCAAATGATTTCACTGGCGAATTCTACCAAAAATTTCAGGAAGAAACAATAGCAATTCTGCACTCTTACTGAAAGTTGAAGAGGGGAGATTATTTCCCAACTCAATGCAACTGATAACAAAATATTTTGTAAGAGGCAAGCACTACCTTGATACAAAAGTTTTCCAAAAAAAATTTCAGCAAATTGAATCTAACCATATATATATATATAATAACTCTGGGTCCCACTGGAAGGAGAAAAGTTGTCTTGGGCCACACATTAAATACACAAACACTAATGAAAACTGGTGAGCAAAAAAAAAGGTTTTATGTAAATTTACGATTTTGTGTTGGGCCGCATTCACAGCCATCCTGTTTGCAGGTTGGACACCCCTGACTACTACAGTTTATCCCAGGATGTGGAGATGGTTTAACATTTCAAAAGCAATCCATGGATTTCACTATATTAACAAACTTAAAAGGAAAAACCATATGATCATCTTAACAGATACAGAAAAAGCACTTGACAAAATTCAATAACCATTTCTGATACAAATTCTCAGCAAAACAGGGAAAAAAGGCAACTTCCCTCAATCTGATGAAAAGTATCTACAAAAAATCTATGGCTAATATTGTACTTATTCATGAAAGATCAAGAAGAGAAAAAGGAATGTCCATTTCAACATTTCAACCCTTCTCTTCAACATTGTATTGGACATTCTAGCTAGTGCAACCAGTCAGGACAAAGAAATAAAAGGCATCAGATTGAAATGGCAGAAGTGAGATTGTCTTTGTTCAGACATCATCATCTAAGTGGAAAATCTGATGGGATTTTGGGAACATCTTAAAACATTAAGTGTGTTTATCAAGACTATAGGATACAAGATCAATGTGTTAAAATTACGGTTCTCTATACTAGCAATAAAAAATTTTGATAATCCAAATTAAGAAAAGAATACTATTTGCAATAGCAACAAAATACTTACTGATAACTAATCCAATGAGTAATTCAAAATACTTAGGAATGAACTGACAAAAGATGTAAAAGATCTGAACCCTGAAAACTACAGAACATTGCTGGGAGAAACTGAAGATAATTGGAGAGATATATCATGTTTATGGGGCAGAAAACTCAATATTAAGATGTCAACTCTCTCTAAATTAATCTATAAATTCAAATGCAATCCCAATAAAAATCCCTGAAGGCTCTTCTAAAAAGTGACAACTGATTCTAAACCATATAGAAATACACAGGACACAGAATACCTAGAACAACTTTGAATAATAATAAAGTTTGAGGGCCAATATTACCTGATTTCAAGACTTCTTTTTTTAAGATTTTATTTATTTATTAACAGAAGGAAAGGGGGAAAGAGAGAGAGAGAGAAATATCGATGTGTGGTTGCCTCTTGCTTGCCCCCAGCTGGGGACCTGGCCCACAACCCAGGCATGTGCCCTGACTGGGAATCGAACCGGTAACCCTTTGGTTCACAGGTCAGCATTCAGTACACTGAGCCACACCAGCCAGGGCTCAAGACTTCTTTTAAAGCTACAGTAACATACATACACAGCATGATATTGGTGCAAAATAAGTAAATAGATCAACAGAACAAAATAGAAAGTCCAGGTGCACACTTAGACATATATAGAGAACTGATTTTTGACAAAGGTCAATAAGTATTCAGTGGAGAAAGAATAATCTTTCAATAAATCATGTTAGAACAGTTGGGTTGATATCAGTATGTGAAAAAAGAAAAAACTTCCATCCATGCCTTTTACCTATAAAAAATTGACTCAAAATAAGCCTAATTGTAATCTTTCTAAGATAGAAGATCATAGACCTAAAATAGAAAATAGAGAAAAACTTTTGTGAACTTGGGTTAGGCAAACATTTCTTAGATATGACACCAAAAACACAATCCATAAAAAATTGACAAATTAGATTTCATAAAAAGGAAAAATGTCTGTTTTTCAAAATACATGGTGAGGAAAATGGGAAGACAAACCACAGAATGAGAGAACATATGTGTAAAGCATATATCTGAAAAGGATTTGTGCCCAGAATATATAAAAAAAACTGTTGAAATTTATCACTAAGAAAATGAACAACCCAATTAAAAATGTGCAAAATATATGAACAGACATTTTACCAAAGAAGTTTTCTGGATTGCAAGTAAACACGTGAAAAGATGCTCAACATTATTAGTCATGTGGCAAAATGTAAAAAAAAAAAAAACAAAACCCACAGAACTGCAATGAGATATGCACTATAAGAATGTTAGAAGTTAAAATTTTTACCATACCAAAAATTGGCAAGAATGTGGAGGAATTGGAACTCATACATTGCTGATGGGAATGAATGTAAATGATACAAGCATTTTGGTAAACAGTTTGGCAGGTTCTTAAAAAGTTAGACATAGATTTACCGCATTATCTGGCCATACTACTCATAGGTTTTTACCCCAGAGAAATTAAGGCATGTGTTAAAATAAATACTTATATATAAATATCCATAGCAGCTTTATTTGTACTGGCCCAAAACTGAAAGCAACTCAAATGTCCCTCAATTAGGAAATGGGTAAACAAATTGTAATATATCTATAGGATAGAATACTTCTTTGCTTTAACAAGGAATTAATTATTCCTTATGATTCCAGATGTATATTATGTATTATGTAAAACTCTAAGAAATACAAGCTAATGTATAATGACAGAAATTAGATTAGTAGTTGTCTTGAGATAAGTCTGAATGGAAAGGGAGTATGAGGAATCTTTGGAGGAGGATGTATATGTTCTCTCAATTGTGATGGTGTGTATGTATGTCAAATCTCACTGTATGATATACTTTAAATACAGGGGTGGGCAAAAGTAGGTTTACAGTTGTTCATATGGAAAATAATGCAATAATTAATAAGTAATAATGCAAGAATAAACCATGTTCCATGTACTGACAAATGTAAACCTACTTTTGCCCGACCCTGTATGTATACTTTTATTATATACCAATTATATATCTCAACAAATTTGTTAAATTAAATTATCTCAGCTAGGTTTTTTTTTTCTACACATAGACAAGCTTATTCTAAAATTTATATAGAACCCTGACCAGTGTGGCTCAGTAGGTTGTATAGCATCCTGAAAAGCAGAAGGTTACCAGTTAAATTCCTGGTCAGGACATATGCCTGGGTTGTTGGTTCCATCCTCGGTCAGTATGTGTATTAGAGGCAACCAATCCATGTTTCTCACACCAATTTTTTTCTTCCTCTGTTTCTCCCTTCCTTCCTATCTCTCAAAAAATAAAATAAATAATATCTTTTTTAAAATTTATATAGAAAGGCACAGAATCCAGATTAACTAAAGCAATCTTAAAAAAGAAGAAAGTGTATGGAATCATTCTACTCAATATTAAGACCCACTAAATGCCACAAAAATCAAAACAGTTGTTATATTGGAAAAAGGATAGACACATACATCAATAGAACAGAATACAGAACCTAGAAATAGAGCCACACAAATATACCCAGCTGATTTTTCACAGAGGTACAGAACCAATTCAATTGAGGAAGCAAAAATTTTTAAATAAATGATGCTAGAACAATTGAACATCCATAGGCAGAAAAAATAACCTCTATCTAACCTTCATACCTTATAAAATATTAACTCAAGAAAGATAACAAGATTTAAATGTAAAACTAAATTTTACTAATTTAAATAATTAAACTAATTTCTACAAAATTTAGAAAAAAATAGAGACAACCTCCAGGATAAAGGACTAGTCAGATTCCTATGACTTTACACTGAAAATGTGATCTATAAAAGGAAATATTTATAAATTAGACTTTATAAATGCTGAAAATAAACTTTTGTTCTGTGAAAACCTGTGTTAAAAAGATGAAAAGACAAGCTATAGACTGGGAGAAAATATTTGTAAATCACATATTTGAAAAAAGGACTTGTATTTAGAACAAATAAAGAGCTCTGAAAACTTGACAGTAAAAAAAAATGAACCCAATTAGAAAATGGTTAAAATACATGAAGAGATCAAGAGGATATGCAGATGGGTCTTGACCAGTGTGGCTCAATGGATTGGGCATCATCCCCCAAACCAAAATGTCGCCAGGTCAATTCCCAGTCAGGGCATATGCATGACTTGCAGGCCAGGTCCCCGATTGGGGGTGTACAAGCAGCAACTGATTGATGTTTCTCTCACACATCGATATTTCTCTCTTTCTCTCTAAAATAAATAAAATCTTAAAAAGAACATGTTTTTAAAACCCTATACACGAATGTTCCTAGGAGCTTTATTTATAACAGTTCAAAACTGGAAACAACCCAAGTAGCCTTCAGTGAGCCCGATAGCATTCACATGAATGATAAAACAAACTGGGGTAATTCATATGATGGAATACCACTCAGTAATATATAGGAGTGAACTATTGATGTACACAACAAATTGGATAAATCTCCAGGTAATTATCGTGAGTGAAAAGCTAACCTCATAAGATTATCTGCTCTCTGATTCTGTTTATCTAATATTCTTGAAATAATAAAACTACAGAATTGGAGAACAGATATGTGGTTGCCAGGGAATTGGCCTGGGATGAGGGAGAGGGTATGTGGGAAAAACAGTGTGTGTCATTTTAATGGGGTATTGTGAGAGATCCTTGCAGTGAGGGAACTCTTTTGTATCCTGACTTTGTTGGAAGATACAAGGATCTACTACACATGTGATAAAAATGCATAAAAATAGCCCTGGCTGGTGTGGCTTAGTGGATTGGGCACTGGCCTATGACCTGAAAGCTCTCTGGTTGAATCCCTGGTCAGGGCACATGCCTGGGTTGCAGGCCAGGTCCCTCATCTCTGTCACATTGATGTTTCTCTTCCTCTCTTTCTCCCTCCCTTCCCCTCTCTCTAGAAATAAATAAGTAGAATCTTTAAAAATATAGACCACTGCTTTAAAAATTGCATAAAAATAGACATGCACACACACAACTGAGTCCATGTAAAACAGCAATATCTGAATAAATTTGGTGGATTGTGTCCGTGCCAATATCTAGGTTATGATAGTGTGCTATAGCTTTGAAAGATGTTGCACTGGGGGAAACTACATGAAGGGTAAATGGGATCTCTGTGTATTATATTTACAATTGCATGTGAGTCTACAATTGTTTAAAAATAAAAATTCAATATAAAAATTTCTACTTAAAATACCTCTGAAAGAGGTAAGTAATACAATTATGTAAAAGTACCTGACACGTTTTATATCCTTAGCAAACATTCAGGAAAAAATCACAATCATAACAAGTCATTTATTCAGTCAATTATGTGACATGTATTTATTGAGGGTCTACTGTATGTCAAGCACTGTTCGACGTTCTGAACTATACAGGGATGGGCAAAATAAAAATGGTCTTCACCCTCATAGAACTTATAGTCCAGAGAAGGACACTGGCAGGAAATCAAAAAGCAAACAAATCACTGAAATTACAAATTTTGAGAAGTGCCATGAATGAAATGGACAGGGTGTTGTAATAGAGAACAACATGGGTGGACCTTCTTTTTATAGGGTGATCTAGGGATGCCTCTATTAGGAGATGATGTTGAGGCTGAGTGCTGAAGGTTGAGAAGGAAAAAATTATACTCTCCCATGAAGAAAGATAAGGGTGGAGGGACTAAAGGGCAGACCAGGCAGAGAGAACAGCAGGTGCAACACCCCTGAAGCAAGAGAGAAGCTGCATTGGAAGAGGGGAGGAGGCACAGAAAAAAGACAGTTGAAGCAGAGGATATCACCACAAGGAAGAGGTGAGCTCAGAGATGCAGCTATGGTCAACATTATGTAGTGCTCTATAGACAATGATAAGGACTTTGGATTTCATTCTGATTGAAATGGAAATGATGAGATACTTTTCTTAAGGAAACTGGTACCATGCTCTGCTTTTTATTTTAAGCAGATCATACACACTGATATATGAATACAATGAAGAGATAAGTGAAAAGGCCAACTAGAAAGTTGTTGTAGTTACCCAGCTTAAACATGGTGTCTAGCTTGTTAACTCTGGGTAGTGAAGAAATGGCCAATATTATGGATATGTTAAGTTCTCTTAGTAATGTCTCAGATATAACAGATGGCATTGAATGTACTTGCAAGCAGGGAGCTAGAAATCCAAGAGGTCAGAAGGGACTAAAGATCTAGATATGGAAGTCATTGTCATTGAGGGTATGATTGCATTCATGGGAGTAGATGACATTACCAAGGGGGAAAGAGATGAATAAGGAACAGAGAGGACCAAAGGTAGAATTGGATATAGTATGCATATTAATTTTATTTTTCTGTTACAAACTATTTTTTAATCACAGAAGTAATATAACCATATTACAGGAAATTCAGAAAGTAGGGGGAAAATCTGTAAAAATCTAATGATCTAAATTAACCATTTTATCCCTTGGAAATATTTTTTCCTTCTAGGCTTTTCATATACATCATTTTTTAAAAAAATATTTTATTTATTCATTTTTAGAGAGAGGGGAAGGGAGGGAGAAAGAGAAGGAGAGAAATATCAATGTGTGGTTGCCTCTCTCATACCCCAACTCAGGGCCTGGCCTGAAACCCAGGCATGTGCCCTGACAGGGAATCAGACTGGCAACCCTTTGGTTCACAGACCCACACTCAATCCACTGAGCTACACCAGTGAAGGATCATATATATCTTTTAAGTATCATGCATGTTATCTTATATCCTACTTCCTCATGTAACCTAGTTTTACTAGTCTTACTAGAATAACCTAGTTTCATTTTTAATTACTTTATTGTTGTTCAATTACAGTTGTCTATATTTTCTCCTCATCCCCCCACCCCAGCCAAACCCAGCTCCCTTCCTTGCTTCCACCCTACCCCTTGATTTTGTCCATGTGTCCTTTATAGTAGTTTCTGAAAACTCTCCTCCCCACTTTTAGAAGTGGGAGAAGAGGCACCAACAAAGCCAACAAAAGAAGTACCATATTTTGCAGTGTATAATGCACATCCATGGCTTTTTTGTGCACATTATACACAGCAAAATATGGCAATTAGTGGAGAGGAATGATTTGAGGGAATAAGTGACATTAGACTGTTATTGTTGACCTTGTAATGGAAATAGACACCTGTACCAATGACCAGTTTTTAGCTTGGTGACAAAAAGAAGGGGAAGAACAAAATCTTGAAGTAGTTACTAGATCCAGAGTGGGTTTTAGAATGAAAAATATCTGAGTATGTTTATAGACAGAGGACAGAAGCAGAAGAGAGGGAGAAATTGAAAATATTGTTGACAGGATATAATTAATGGAGCAGTCTTTACAGAAGTAGGATGGGCTGGGATTAAAAGCTGGGAGTGAGAATTTTTTTCTCTGACGTAAAGGAGAAAGAGAAGAGACTGGGTAAGGAAGGAAGTTGAAGTAAATCCTGCTGGAGATGACTAGAACTTGACTTCATCTGCCAAGTAGAAAATGAAGTCAAGATTATTTCCTGAGCATGAAGAAGACAAAAGTGATTCAAGGACTTTGGGAAGTGAATATTTGTATTGATTAAGGCAGAATGTTAACCAGATTGTAGAACAGACTAATGGATAACTAGAATCATAGCACATCAGAATTATACAGTGCCTCTAACACCATCTAGTTTGGTTCCTCATTTACAGATGAGGAGATGAGGCTCAGTTTAAGACAGGTGTGCCAATCACACAGCTAGTAAGCACTGGGATGTGAACCTAGGTCTACCCAAAGCCATGGCCAGCACAGGAAAACAAGTTTAATGCTTTACTTTTGATCTGTTCAATGTAAGGGACATTCCCATGTCTAGCCAGAAACAGAACAGGGCAAAACCCAGCAGCAGCTTCATTCCAGCTGCCCGCACCCTCCAAAATTTGCATGATGGCTGAAGTCTCCCTGAGAGTCATCTTAATAGACAATCTCTGGTCTAATATATTGGAAAGCCAAGTATAGGATTTCAAATAAGCATTGGAAGTTTTTTACCTTAATCAGCTAGACAACACTGAAAAGAGCTTCTTTCATCCTGGCCAGGTGTCTCAGTTGGTTGGAGTGTTGTCCTGTACACCAAAAGGTTGTGGGTTTGATTGATTGCCAGTCAGGATGCATACGGAAGGTAACTGATATATGTTTCTTTCTCACATCAACATCTCTCCCTCTCTCTCTCTCTCTCTCTCTCTCTCTCTCTCTCTCTCTCTCTCTCTCTCTCTCTCTCTCTCTCTCTCTCTCTGCAATAAGGACATATCCTTGGCTAAGGATTTTTTTTAAAAAAACAGAGCTTCTTTCCTTTTCATCAAAATGAACTGAAGGCTAGCTAAAAAATTGTAAACAGCCTAGGATGACAAATACTAGGGACATGGTTTAACAGGTGATGATCCATCAACAGTAGGGAATACTATGCAGTCATTAAAATGATAACTATGAAGACTATAGGAATAAAATATGATTATGAAATGATGCTAAGATAAAACATGGAATTCAAAATGGCATTATAAAAAAACAAAATGGCATTATACCATAATTGTAATATGTAAAAATTATTTATGCTCATTGATGATAAATTCAGAAAGTAAAAACTGTTCATGTGATGGAATTATAAAAGTTATTATTTTAAAGTATTCTTTATTATTGTTATAACATCTATTCAAATAAACATTTAATAAATAAATATAAATAAAATATATGCTCTGGAAAAGAAATACTTATTTTTATACTTCCTGAGATCAAATGTTTTCCATTGTTACATAAATTTATATGGAGTTATGGAAGGGAACCTAGTCCATTGGAATGCTCAACTTCTTTAGCATAGTAAGCAGAGGCATTCATCAGAAATATGTCTTCTGGTTCTCACAGGCCCATTTTCTTGGGTACCTTTCCTTTTTCAATACCCCTTTTTGCTCCCTTTCCCTCCTTTAGGATTAGAAGCAGATGGCAGGAGCTGGTCGATTTAGAAGGGCAGCCCAGGGAGAGAAGATACTCTGATGTTAGGCTCCTTGGTATTAGACTAGCACTTTTTTCATTTATTTATTGCTTTAAACTTATTTTCAACTTATTTTACAAACTATACTCCATAAAAGAAAAAAAATCATTTTTATCTATCATCTCACCATCCCCCACAATTGTTTCTGGAGATATTTTTATAGCATTACAATGAAAATGTCTATACAATTGTATGGTCTATTTTTACCCTCTAATCTCTTAATTTTATTGTGTCTAGGCTTTTCTATGTTTATTGCAGCCCTCAGAATTATGATGTTTAAAAGATTTTTAAAATTTATTTTTAAAGAGTGGCGAAGGAAGGAAGAAATAGAGGGAGACAAATATCAATGTGAGAGTGAAACACTGATTGGTTGCCTCTTGTACATGCCCCATCCTGGGACCGAGCCCACAACCCAGGCATATACCACAACTGGGAATTGAACCAGAGGCTTTTTGCTTTGCAGGGCCATACCTAACCAACTGAGCCACATCAGTTAGGGAAGAATTATGATTTTTATTGTTTGCACAATATTCCATTCAATCCATGTGTCTTATTTTACTTAACTACTCTGGCTATATTTGGCTACTAACAGTTACAATGTATTTATATATAGGTATATCTAGTTTTTTCCTTCTTTTGAATGATTACTCTAATGACAAAAATTCAAGACTGGAATGGGAAAGGGTATGAACATTTTTTTTTATGATTTCTGATATGTATTGCCAAATTGCCCTTCAAAAGAATTGTTCTAATTTATCCTGCTGCTGGAACAGTATGAGGATATTCTTCTATCCCTTCACACCTCTGCTAGCCATGGGGCTGATGGAACTGAGCAAGGAAATGATAGGCACACTGTAGACCTTTACTGAGTATTGGGCTTGCGTCAGGAGGCCTTGGATGGCAAAGTCCAATGTGGTAACCACAAAGCATCTCTGCAAGTGCACTCAGACCAGGTGGGCAAGGGCAACAAGAAGGAGGCCACCTGGGCTTTCAGATTCTGGAGAAAGTCTATTCTGTTTTGAGTGACAAGGAGCAGATGAGCAAGAAACAGTGGACAAGGACTGATGTGTTCACCTGAGATTGGGACTGGGACATGTATTGGAGATTACTCTTTAAAAATACATCTCTAGCCCTGGATGGTGTGGCTCACTGGATTGAGCACTGGCCTGTGAACTGAAAAATCACTTTTTCAATTTCCAGTCAGGGTACATGCCTGGGTTGCTGCCGAGTCCCCAGTTGGGAGCATGTGAGAGGCAGCTGATCTATGTTTCTCTCCCTCCTTTCCCCTCTCTCTAAACATAAAATATAAATAATTAAAAAATAAAAATACATCTCTAGAAGATATTAAAGCTTTTAAAAAGGCATGCAAAGGTTCTGAAGAAGAATTGGCTGGGCTGTCTGGACTTCATCAGGGACATGGATAAGATCATGGAGTCTTCACTGTGTGTGCAGTACACAGAAGAGTCCAGGATAAGGAATATTCTTCAACAAGCCACTGATGCTTGAAAGGTCCCATATTATGATGTCTTCACCAAAGAATTGAGGCAAAAGATGAATGAAGGGAAAAGGAGAGCTCAGGAAGAGGCTAAAGAAAAAGAAATAAGCAGGAAAGAGTTGGAACTTGATGAAGAAGTAGATAATTGATGGCAGTCATTCAGAGCAAACAAAAGTATCAGCAAAAGGAAATGGACAGAACTGACACATATCCTTCTCAAATGACCAAAATGTTCAACAGGAAGAAAAATTCCCAAGTTTATTTTAAGAAGCTAGCATTATCTTAATTCCAAAACCAGATAAAGACACTACAAAGAAAGAAAATCATAGGCCAATATCCTTAGTGAAAATAGATGCTAAAATGCTCAATAAAATATTAGCAAACTGCATCTAGCAATACATTAAAAAATCATACACTATGATCAAGTGGGATTTATTCTAGGGATGCAAGGTTCATACAATATTAACAAATCAATAAGTGTGATACACCACATAAACAAAATGAAAGATAAAAACCACATGATCAGCCCTGGCTGCTGTGGCTCAGTGGATTGAGTGCTGGCCTGTGAACCAAAGGGTCATTGGTTTGATTCCCAGTCAGGACACATGCCTGCATTTGATAAAATCCAGCACCCATTTATGATTTAAAAAAAAAAAACTCAGCAAATTGGGAATACAGGGAATAGAGGGAACATATCTGAACATAATAAAGGCCATATATGAAAAACCCACAGCCAACATCATATTCAATGAACAAAAACTAAAAGCATTTCCCTTAAGATCAGGAAAAAGACAGGGATGCTTGATTTCACCACTATTATTCAACACGGTACTGGAAATTCTAGCCAAAGCACTCAGACAAGAAGAAGAAATAAAAGGCATCCAAATTAGAAAAGAGGAAGTAAAACTGTTATTTCTAGATGACCTGATAGTGTACATAGAAAACCTTAAAGACTCTACCAGAAAACCTACTAGATCTAATAAGTGAATTTGGCAAACTAACAGGATACAAAATTAATATCCAGAAATCAATGGCATTTATACACACCAACAATGACCTATCAGAAAGAGAACTAAGAAAACAATCCCACTTACTATAGCAAAAACAAGGTGCCTAGGAATAAATTTACCCAAGGAAGTAAAAGACCTGTACTTGGAAAATTATAATACATTGAAGAAAGAAATTGAGGAAGATACAAATAAGTGGAAGCATAAAAATGTTCATGAATTGGAAGAATTAACATAACTAAAATGGCCATACTATCCAAAGCAATCTATAGATTCAATGTAATTCCTATTGAAATAGCAATGGCATATTTCACAGATCCAGAACAAATATTCCAGAAATTTATATGGAACAACAAAAGACCCCAAATAGCCTCAGCAATCTTGACAAAGCAGAACAAAGTTGGGGATATCACAATACTTGATATCAAGCTACACTCCAAGGCCATTGTAATCAAAACAGCTTGGTACTAGCATAAGAAGAGGTATATATATAGATCAATGAAAGAAAATAGAGACCCAAGAAATAAACCCATGCCTATATGGTCAATTAATATTTGACAAAGGAGGCAAGAGCATATAATGGTGTAAATACAGTCTCTTCAATAAATGGTATTGGCAGAATGGTACAGGTACATGCAAAAAAGTGAAACTAGATCATCTTCTTACACTACACACAGGAATAAACTCAAAATGGATAAAAAACTTAAACGTAAGTCACAAAATCATAAAAATCTTAGAAGACAACATAGGCAGTAAAATCCCAGGTATCTCTTGTAACAATATTTTTGCTGATATGTCTCTTAGGGCAAGGGAAAAAGGAAAAAATAAATAAATGGGACTACATTAAACTGAAAGTTTCTGCACAGCAAAACAAACCATCAAAACATAAAAAGGGAACTCACTGATGGGAGAACATATTTGCCAATGATATATCTGATGAGGGGTTAATTTCCAAAATATACGAACAACTTATATAACTCAACACCAGGAATTCAAACAACCCAATTTAAAAAAAAAATGGGCAAAGGACTTGAACAGATACTTCTCCAAAGAGGACATACAGATGGCCAATAGACATTTTTTTAAAATGCTCACTGTCACTAATTGTTAGATGCAAATTAAAACCACAATAAGATATCACCCCCTGCCTGCCAGAATGACTTCTATCAATAAATCAACAAACACCAAGTGTTGGTAAGGCTGTGGAGAAAAGGGAACCCTAGTGCACTGTTGGTGGGAATGTAGATGGGTGCAGCCACTATGGAAAACAGTACAGAGTTTCCTCAAAAAGTTAAACATGGAACCACCTTTTGATTAATTCCACTTCTAGAAATATATCTTAAGAATCCCCAAACACCAATGTGAAAGAATATATTCACCCCTATATTTATAGCAGTGTTATTTACAATAGCCAAGATCTGGAAACAGCCTATGTGTCCATCAATATATGAGCGGATAAAAAAGCTGTGGTACACTTACACAATGGAATACTACTTGGCCATAAAAAGAAGGAAACCTTACCTTTTTCAACAGCATGGGTAGACCTGGAGATTATTATGCTAAGTGAAATAAGCCAGTCAGAGAAAGACCAATACCATCTGATCTCATTTTTTATTTGGAATCTAATGAACAAAATAAACTGACAAACAAAAAAATAGGAGATGGACAATTTTCTGGCCCAGATGTAAGCAAAGTCCTGCAAACCTTCCAAACAAGGAGGGGAAAAACAGCCCTCAAGAAAGAAAATAAATAATGGAATTTTCTCTTCAAAAGTCCTTATGTATTCATTGGTGCCCTTGTAGGCAATGTACAGTCAGAATTTGAAGAAAAGTAAATCCAACCCTTGAGAAAAGTTCTCTTTCCCACCTAATTATTCAGACTGACTATGTAAACTAGAATCTCTCAACCCAATCTTAGTATATCCTAGAAATCTCCTGACATTCTGTGCAGTCCTCCTATGAAGGAATTTGGTGGTGATTATTATGAAAAGAGGGAGAGGTTAGTATACCTCTGATAGCACTTGTTTCTGTGGATTGTCTGTACAAGGAGCTCTATCTAGAATGCTTGTCTGTCCATACTTCCTTTACCAGCTGTCATTTAGCTACACAGGAGTGAGCTGCAGAGTATTGAGTGATGTGCATGTTTATTAGAACAGGTACTCTACCCAGCAAGAATGCCTTCAGAACACTTGCTGGACATCTGTCTTCCAAATACTTGACAGTTTGCCTTCAATCTTAATATTCTTGAATAGAACCTCTCTCCTTTTTGTTTTACTTAACCAGATTGTACTGTTTGCTTGAAGTATACAGGAAACAGGTGTTCACATTACTTCAAACATCTTTATAAGACTTATATATGATTAAATAAGTAAAAATGACTGTTATATTTAAATGATCACTGGGATTTATTTTTTTATCCACACCCAAGGACTTTTTTCCCATTGCTTTTAGAGAGAGAGGAAGGGAGAGAAACATCAATGTGAGGAAGAAACATTAATCAGTATGTGCCCAAACTAGGGATCCTAGGAGTCCAGACTGGGGGTCACACACACCTGCATCTGGATGGGGAGCATATCTGCAACCTAGGTGTGTGCCCTGACCATGAATCGAACCTGAAACCTTTTTTTAAATTTTATTTAAATTGTTGTTGCAGTACAATTTTCTATCTTTTACTCCCATCCCAACCCACCCACCCAACCCTCCCCTCCTCCCTCCCATTTCCACCCGCCCCTAGTTTTTATCCATGTGTCCTTATACTCGTTCCTGTAAACCCTTCCCCTTTTCCCCTGAAATTCCCCTGGAATTCCTTCTCCTCTCCCCTCTGAACTCTGTCAGTCTGTTCTTTATTTCAGTGTCTTTGGTTGAATCTGAAACCTTTTGATTATGGGATGCTGCTTCAACCAACTGAGCCACACCAGCCAGGGCAATCATTGGGATATTTTTAATTAGTAAAAATTTAATAATAAAGTATCCCAGCAATAATTTAAAATATGATCTAGAAAAAATATGAATGGTGTTTAGGATAGAGAAGAGAGGAGAAAGGTAATCCTAGTTAGCATTATAGTAGATGGCCCAATTTAAGTGGCATGAATGGATACAGTCCTGCCTGTAACTGCCGAATGTCTTTAGGCAGGTCACAGGGCTTGTCTGAACCGTTTTCTCATCTATAAGAGGGTGAGGGAGTTTGAGTAAATGACTTCTTAGAGGCCCCTTCTGACTCTTCACTCTAACTTTGAAAGGCTAATCATCTTGATCCAAGGGTTTGTTATCATACACTCATGTTATATATTTGTGTGAATCATACAGAGATTTTCACTTAAATTTAATAGAATTGCTATATATTCATTAGAATATATGGAAGTTTAGGGACTGTTCAACTTTAAAAACTTCAATTTGTAGACTAATATATTCAATACTATATGCATAAAAATAAGCCTTCTGTTACTGAGCTTATGTAACAATTTATCTGAGGTAAACACAGGACATGTTTTCAGTTTGTGATTACCAACAGGTGAAAAATACTCTTTAATTGCATTAAAATATAATTTAATGCAGGTTTTTTTGAAGCATTTGTCTTCATAAGATAACATTAGAACACTTTGATATAATAAAAAAAAGTTATCCCCTCCCCCCAAAAAAGACACTGGCTTGCTTTTTATTTCTGGACCTCTACTGGTTCTCAGGCACACATAAAAACCAAAGCTGTACAGGCACTTAATAGAAAATCAGTTACACAATATGGTAAGTGCTAGAAAAATTGGCAGAATTCTTCACAATTCTTCTAAATATGTTCTTGAGGTTTCTCAGTGGACCTGCTCATGGGGATTGTAATTACTTGTATTCAGTTGACCAAAAAGTTCATTTAGTTTTTTCAGTAACATGGCTCTAGTAGTGCTTAGTTGTCTTTAACTTCATTCGAAACAATTGTGTTACACTGTATTGTGACAATTGTCATATCAGCATGCCTTTTTTTAAAAAACTTATCAAAATTGGTGAATTTTTGTGTAGCCATTTTAATATTGAAGAGGGAAAAATATAGGGAACATTTTTGGCATAGTCTTCTTTATTATCTCAAAAAAGGTAAAAACACAACTGAAACTCAAAAAAAAAAAGATTTGTGCCAAACGTGGTTTGCGAAGTAATTTCATGCTGAAGATTTCTTCCTGGACAATGAATGCTCCATGGTCAGGTAGACAAGTTGAAGTTGATAGTGATCAAGACATCAGTTGAGAACACCAACATTCTACCACAGGGGAGATAGCCAACATAATCAAAATATCCAATAAAGTTATTGGTGAAAATAAAAAAATATCTTTTATTTTACAGAAAAAAATTATACAGACTTTTTGGCCAACTCAGTAGTTTGTAGCTAGGCAAGAATCAAGGTGTTGTATTTCAAACAGGTGTCCTGGGGTGGGATCTGAAAGATACAGTAACAAAAGGAGACTTGTGGTTTTCTTTACAAAGACCCCCTCATACCATCACCAGCTGCTTTCGGCCTCATGGGTGGATCTCTTGACTTCTCAGATTTTCTATCTTCTGAGGCTTTGAAAAAGCCAACTTGGTCCATTCCTTCCTTCCTCCTGTCCTTCCTCCCTCTCTTCCTTCCTTCCTTCCTTCCTTCCTTCCTTCCTTCCTTCCTTCCTTCCTTCCGTCCTCCCTCCCTCCTTCCCTCCCTCCCTCCCTTCATCTCCCTGGCTACCTCATGACCAGAGCCCCAAGGGTTATGGCGCCTGCAGACCTTAAAGCAGTCTGATTGCAACAGTTCTTTCTAGTGTCAAGGAAATTTGTAAAAGACTTTGAATGGACAAAAAAGATTATTGTACATCCTGACTTGTGCACTCTTCTGTGTCATGTGCCTTTCATTGGCTTCGAGCTGTTTAACAACTCTATAAATTGTAGAAAACCAAGAGTAATGCAAAATATTCTTATCCATAGAAATGCAAATGAATTTTTTCTGATGTAATGCAACTTGTTATTGTCCCCTGGATGTTGACCAGTTTTGCAAAATCACTAGTTTGAAAATTCATTCTGGCATTCTTAATTGCCTATGGGAATCTGTGTCCTTTGAATTTTCCTTTGAACTGGTTATAACATCTTACTGCTTCCCTCATTAATTAATTAATAAGTTAAAATTGTTTGACACATGTTGCTTCTATATTTGCATAAGAGTCAAGATTTTACCTTTAAAAATTATCTGTTAACACTAGCTTGCCTTTTCACAGAGGCTTACAAACCCAAGTGGGCCTCTCTTTTGGCCTTTTTGTCTGAACTGGAAGCATTCAGCTCTGTTTACCATGAAATTTTTTATTTAACTTTTTTTAAGGAGAAGAATTCAAAACAAAAACTATATTAGCTATAACTTCAACCAATTATTCCTCTGGCCAGCTCTTCTCAGAATTCTGTTCTCCAGCTTCCCCAAAAAAACATTTTTGGAAGAAGCAATTTGCTTTGACAGCAAGTTTTTGGCCCCCACCAGAATCTGCAGAAAGAAAGCTCTAACTTGTCTAGAATAGGTCCCATCACCCCCTCAGAGTTTGGGGGCAGTCCTCATAAGCTAGTGAGTGTTGACCTTTGCAAAAAGGCAGCTTTATATAGAAATAATTTGTTCTAGAAACTATTTCTTCCTCAAATTTCAAAATTTTAAAGTCCATTAAAGGGACAGCTTGGCAGCTGCGTCTTCAGAAATAAATGTTACTAATTAAAGAATTAAGATCAGTTATAATGAGTCTTTTGCTGGTGGGATTCTGAAACAGTCAAGGTAAGATGAGGATTTTTAATCAGCTGGTTGACTACAGGAATGAAACTGGGTAAGATGGAGGAGTACCTCAAGACAGAGTACAAACTAAGAAAATATTCAGGGGGTTGGTTGAAAATTGAACTAGGTGTCAGAAGCCAGGCCAGTGATTTCTAATCAATTTCGTTTCATGCTTTTGGCCCAGGAGAAGTAAAAAGAAACTCATATGCTTTGAAAATGCTTTAAGGTTGCCAAGTATAGATATAAAAGCTAGTGACTTGTGAGAGGAGGAGAGAGCAGAAATTGGTTTTAGTCTAGTTTCTCCACTCTTATTCAACATAGTACTGGAAGTCCTAGCCAAGCAATAAGACAAGAAGAGCAAATAAAAGGTACCTGAATTGGAAAGGAAGAGGTAGAACTATCATGATTCACAGAAGACATGATAGTATATATAGAGAACCCTAAAGATTATACCAAACACCTATTAGAACTGATCAGTGAATTCAGTAAAATAGCAGAATGCAAAATCAATATCCAGAAATCATTTGCATTCTATATACTAATAATGAACTATCAGAAAACTAAGGAAAAAATACCATTTACAATTGCATAAAAATACTTGGGAATAAATTTAACAAAGGATTTAAAAGACCTGTACTCAAAAAATTATAAGACAGCGAAGAAATTGAAGAAGATACAAATAAGTGGAAACATTTGTCATGTTCATGGATAGGAAGAAATAACATCATTAAAATGTCCACACCATTCAAAGCAACCTATAGATTCAATGCAATTGAAGACACCAGTGATATATTTCACAGAACTAAAACAAATATTCCAAAAATTTACAGAGAATCACAAAAGACCCCAAATAGACACAGCAATCTTGAGAAAGAAGAACAAAGTTGGAGGGATCATGCTACCTGACATTAAACTATACTACAAGGCCATAGTAATCACACCAGTATAGTACTGACACAAAACCAGACATATAGATAAATGGAACAGAATGGAGAGCCCTGAAATAAACTTATGCCTTTATGGTCTATCGATATTTGACAAAGGAGGCAAGAGCATACAATGGAGCAAAGACAGTCTCTTCAATAAATGGTGATAGGAAAATTGGATAGATACATGCAAAAAATGAAACTAGATCACCTTCATACACCATACACAAGAATAAACTCAAAATGAATTAAATACTTAAATGTGCCCTGGCTGGCACTGTTCAATTGGTTGGGCATCATCCTACAAAGCAGAAGGTTGACAGTTCAGTTCCTGGTCAGGGTACATGCCTGGGTTGTAGCCCTGGTCCCCAGTTGGGGCACGTGCAAGAGGCAACCAATTGATGTATATCTCTCACATTGATGTTTCTCTCCCTCTCTTTCTCCTTACCTTCTCCCTCTCTAAATAAATAAGTAAAATATTTTTAAAAATATATGCTTAATTGTAAGACTGAAAACCATAAAATTTCTAGAAAAAAACATAGGCAGTAAAATCTTGGACAATTCTCTTAGCAACATTTTTTATGATATATGTCCTCAGGCAATTGAAACAAACAAAAATAAACTAATGAGACTATATCAAACTAAAAAGTTTTTGCACAGAAAAGGAAACCATTAACAAAATGAAAAGACAGCCCAGTAAATAGGAGAACATGTTCACCAATGATACCTCTGATAAAGGGTTAATATCCAAAATTTATAAAGACTTCATACAACTCAACTGCCCCCCCCCCCGAAAAACATGAACAATCCAATTAAAAAATGGGAAAAGGACCTGAATAGACACTTCTCCAAAGATGACATACAGATGGCCAATAAACATATGAAAAGATGCTCAACATTACTAATCTTCAGAGAGATGCAAAATAAACCCACAATGAGATGTCACCTCATACCTGTCAGAATGGCCATCATCAATAAATCAACAAACAAGTGTTTCGAGGATATGGAGACAGGGGAACCCTAGTACACTGTTGGTGGGAATACAGGCTGGTGCAGCTAATGTGGAAAGCAATATGGAGTTACCTCAAAAAAATTTAAAAATGGAACTGCCTTGTAATCCAGTGATTCCACTTCTGGGAATTTATCCAAAGAAACCTGAAACACTAATATGCACCCCTGTATTCATTGCAGCATTATTTACAATAGCCAAGATATGAAAGCAACCCAAGCATCTAAGTAAATGAGTGAATAAATAAGCTGTGGTACTTTTACACAATGGAATACTAATTAGCCATAAAAAAAGGAAATCTTACCTTTTGCAATAGCATGGATAGACCTGTAGATTATTATGCTAAGTGAAATAAGCCAGTCAGAGAAAGACAAGTACCATATGATTTCACTCACATGGGGAATTTAATGAACAAAACTAACCATAAAAATAGAGACAGCCTAATAGATAGAGAACACACTGATTGCTGTTAGAGGGTGGGTTTAGGAGGCTGGGTGGAGGAGTGGTGGGATTGAACAAAAAAGAAAAGATAGAAGAAATTCATGGACACAAAAAACAGTGTGGTGATTGCCCTAGTGAGGGGGCATAGGGCAGGAGTGAAGTGGAGATTGTATAGGGGGGATAAATGGTGATGGAAAGAGAGTTGACTTGGGGTAGTAAACACACAACTCAGTGTAGAGATGGACTGTGCACCTTAAACCTGTATACTTTTGTTAAGCAGTGTCACCCCAATAAATTCAATAAAAAGGAAAAAAATTAAAACAATGGGAATGCCTTATAACCCAGTAATTCCACTCCTGGGAATATATCCAAAGAAACCCAAAACACTAAATCAAAAGAATATATGCACCTCTGTGTACCCTGCAGCATTACTTACAATAGCCAAGATTTGGAGGCAGCCCAAGTGTCCAGTAATAGATGAGTGGATAAAAAGGCTGTGGAACATTTACACTGTGGAATACTACTCAACCATGAAAAAGAAGGAAATCTTACCATTTTCAATAGCATGAATGGACCTGAAGAGTATTATGCTGAGTGAAATAAGCCATTCACAGAAAGACAAAAGATGATTTCACTTATATGTAGACTCTAGTGAACAAAACAGACTGACAAACAAAATAGGAACAGACTCATAAATACAGAGAACTGGCTACTGTTACGGAGAGAGTTTGAGGGGCTAGGTGAAAAAGGTGAAGGGATTAAGCAAAGAAAAAAACATATAGATATAGACAGCAGGATGGTAAAGTAAAAGGGGTGTGGGGCAGGTTGAAGAGGGTAAAGGAGGGATAAATGGTAACAGAAGGAGATGACTTTGAGTGGTGAACACATGTTACAATATATAGATGATGTAGAATTTTACCCTTGAGACCTATATAATTGTATTAACCAATGTCCCCCCACCCAATGAATTCAATGAACAAATGAGCCTTCAGTGAGTCATAATCTTTTTGTTGGTGGAGTGTGTTGCCTCAGTGTTGGTGGTGACTGATCAGGACGATGTTTGCTGAAGTTTGAGGTGGCTGTGGTAATTTCATGAAATAGGACAATAGTGAAGTTTGCTGCATCAATTGACTCTTCCTTTCATGAATGATTTCTCTGTAGCAATGCTGTTTGATAGCATTTTACCCATAGTAGAAAGAACATCTTTCAAAATTGGAATAAGTTCTCTCAAATCCTGCCACTACATTGACAACTAAGTTTATATAATATTCAAAATCCTTTGCTGTCCTTTCAACAGTGTGCAGATCTTTGCTGGGAGTAGATTCCATCTCAAAAACCCATTTTCTGGCCTCACCTATAAGAAGTAGCTTCCCATCCATTACAGGTTTATCATGAGATTGCAACGATTCACTCACATCTTCAGGCTCCACTTCTAATTATAGTTCTCTTGCTATTTCCATCACGCCTGCAGTTACTTCCTCCACTGAAAGTTTGAACCCCTCAAAGTCATCCATGAGGGTTGGCATAAACTTCTTCCAAATTCTTGTTAATGCTGATATTTTGACCTCTTCTCGTGAATCATGAATGTTTTTAATAGCATCAAGAATGGTGAATTCTTTCCAGAAGGTTTTCAATGGACTTTGCCCAGGTCCATCAGAGGAACTACTATCTATGGCAGCCAAAGCCTTGTGAAGTGTATTTCTTAAATAATAAGATGTGAAAGTCAGTTACTCCTTGATCTATGAGCAGCAGAATGGATGTTGTGTTGGCAGGCATGAAAACAATATTAATCTTATTGTGTAACTCCCTTAGAGCTCTTGGGTGACCAGGTACATGTTCAATAAACAGTAATATTTTGAAAGATATCTTTTTACCTAATCAGTAGGTCTCAACAGTAAGCTTACAACATTCAATAAACCATGTTGTAAGAATATTTGCTGTTTGCCAGACTTTGTTTATAGAGCACAGGCAGAGTAGATTTAGCATAATTCTTAAGGGCCCAGGGATTTTCAGGATGGTAAAGGAGCACTGGCCTCAACTTAAAGTCACCAGCTGCATTAGCCCCTAACAGGAGAGCCACCCTGTCCATTGAAGCTTTGAAGCCAGGCATTGACTTCTCCTCTCTGGCTGTGAAAGCCCTAGATGGCATCTTCTTCCAATACAAGGAGGGCTGTTTTGTCTGCATTACAAATGTGTTGTTTAGTGTAGCCCCCTTCGTTAATTACCTTAGCAAGGTCTTCTGGATAAGTTGCCACAGCTTCTACACCAGCACTTGCTGATCACCTTGCGTTTTTATGTTATGGAGACTGGCTCTTTCCTTAAACCTCATGAACCAACCTCTGCTAGTTTAAAACTTTCCTTCCTCCCCTCTCTCAGCCTTCACAGAATTGAAGAGAGTTAGGGCCTTGCTCTGGATGAGGCTTTGACTTAAGGGAATGTTGTAGCTGGTTTGACCTATCAAGATAAAAATGGCAACAACTTTAACTAAACAATAATTTTTAAAAAAAAATATCACCAATCTGCATATCAGTAATAAGGCAGTTTCACTTTCCTATCACTGGAGTGTATTCACTGGCATGACATTTTTAACTTCCTTAAAGAATGTTTCCTTTGCATTTATGTCTTACCTAACTGGTACAAGAGGCCTAGAGTTTGGCCTATCTTGACTTTCAGCATGGCTTCATCACTAAGCTTAATCATTTTTAGATTTTAATTTAAAGTGAGTGATGTGTGACTCTCCTTTCACTTGAACACTTAGAGAACACTGTTGTGTTATTAATTGGACTAATTTTAATATTGTCGTGTCTCAGAGAATAGGGAGACCCGAGGAGAAGGAGAGAGATGGGAAGGGACAGTTAGTGGAGCAGTCAGAATACACAAAACATTTTATCAAGTTTGTTGTTTTGTGTGGATGCAGTTCGTGGTTCCCAAAACAACTACAATAGTAACATCAAGGATCACTGATCACAGATCACCAAAACAAAGATAATAATAATGAAAAAGTTTGAAACATTGTGATAATTACCAAAATGTGACACAGATACATGAAGAGAGCAAATACTGTTGGGAAAAAATAACACTGAGAGCCCTGGCTGGTGTGGCTCAGTGGATTGAGCACCAGACTGCAAAGCAAAGGGTCACTTGTTTGATTCCCAGTCAGGGCACATACCTGGGTTGTGGGCCAGGTCCCCAGTAGGGAGTGTGCAAAAGGCAATGACACATTGATATTTCTCTCCCTCTCTTTCTCTCTCCCTTCCCCTCTCTCTAAAAATAAATAAAATCTGTTTTAAAAATATTTTTAAAAGAGTTTATTTATTTATTTTTAGAGAGGGAAGGGAAGGAGAAAGAGAGAGAGAGAGAGAGAGAGAGAGAGAGAGAAACATCAATGTGCGGTTGCTGGGGGCTGTAGCCTGCAACCCAGGCATGTGCCCTGACTGGGAATCGAACCTGCGGCACTTTGGTTCGCAGCCCGCGCTCAATCCCCTGAGCTACGCCAGCCAGGGCAAATAAAATCTTTTCAAAAAATAGCACTGAGATACTTGTTCCATGCAGGTTTGCCACGAACCTTCATTTTGTGAAAAAAGAAAACTAAAAAACTCAAAACTTGTAAAGTGCAATAAAATAAGATATGCCTATAATCTCCTGTGTGTCTATATTCTACTGCTAGACTTGTCTTATTTAGTTTTGTTGTTTTCAAGATCTATTTTGGCTTGGCTACATACAGTATCATACCTTTCCATTAGCCTATGAGATTATATTGGGATAAGGGAAGGGTACCAACCATCTAACATCTAATAGATTCCAGCTTGAAAATTATAGAAAACTTCTTATTTAGGACTCTTCTTAGTGTGCAAAATAAGTCATTCATTGTAGCCTAATGGAAAGAATGTGGACCTTTCAATAAGGACAGCTCTGGACTTGAATCCTAGCACTATCATTTACTAGCTAGGGGACATTAGGCATGTCACTTCACTTTTCTTTGGGCTTTTTCACATGTAAGAAAATGAGCCATTTACCTCAAAAAGTGATTTCTGAATGTTAAATGAGATAAACATCTGTAACTTTGTCTCACATAGTGCCTGGCACATCGTGGGTGCTCAAAGCAAAGTAGCATCCTAATATCTTACATTTGCATACCATTTCTCATTTTATTTTATTTTATTTATTTATTATTTTTCATTTAATCTTTATTGTATTTTTACCATTACCATTTAATCCCTTTATACCCACCTTCCCCCAGCAATCACAACACTGTTTTCCATGTCCATGAGTCCTTCTTCTATTTTGCTCAATCCTTCTACTCTCTAACCTACCTGCCCCCACTAGCTGTCATCTGTGCTCAATCTATAAGTCTATCTCTATTTTTCTTATTAGTTCAGTTTGTTCATTAGATTCCACATATGAGTGAAATCATATGGTATTTGTCTTTCTCTGACTGGCTTATTTCACTTAGCATAATGTTCTCCAGCTGTGTCCATACTCTTGCCAAGGGTAAAATTTTCTTCTTTTTTATAGTCAAGTAGTATTCCATTGTGTAAATGTCCCATAGTTGTTATATCCACTCATCTACTGATGGACACTTGGGCTACTTCCATATCTTGATGATGGTAAAAAAAAAAAAACAGTGTAGTGAACATAAGGGTGCTTATGTTGTTTGGAATTAGTATAACACTTCTCATTTTAAAAAGCCTCCTCCTATACCTTCTCTCTCTGTCTCTCTCTGGCTCTGTTTCTCTCTCACTCTCTCTCTATATATATGTATATGTATACATTCTTCTGAACATGTATATATTCACACACATTATATATATGCAACTCTATACTAGACATTAATGTCCTAAGACTTACGTTCAACTGTTCCACTTGGTGATTATCTTTACGCACTAACTGTTCACCTTGTACCTAGCCTTGCTTCCAGGCTTCCTATCCTTCCAGGAGCCAGACTGTGACCTTGTGGATTTCTTCCTGGGTTTTTACTTAGCAAGTGGTAAGCGGATAAGAGAGGTGCTTTAATTCTAACAATAAGCTGTTTACGTTTCATTTCTTAGCCCAGGGCTAGTACTCCTGTGTTATTTAGAGGAAAGCCTTTGAATTGGGATAATTTATACTTTTGCTCAATATTTGGAGACCATGAAACTGTTAGGATATGACACTACCCAATCCCTAGGAGTATGCTTGTGAGTCCAGCCCAACTCAGAGGTGGAAGGATAAGGCCACTTAAAGGCACTTTGCTGCTACACTATATTTTTGAAAAGCAGAAATTTTATTTTTCAAAAATAGTATTCTAACTGTAAATTGCATTAATTCTTGGTTTTGTCAACTGTTGTATCCCCAGCACTTAGAATGGTACCTGGCACATATCAGGAACTCTATGAATATTTGTTGAATGGAAGTGATACTTAAATCACCCAAAGTTGCCCTGGATAATGTGGTTCAGTTGGTTGGAGCATCATTCCATATACCAGAAGGTTGGGGGTTTGATTCCCAGTCAGGTCACATACCTAGGTTGCAGGTTCCATCCCCAGTCAGGTGCATATGGATGCAACCAATCAATGTCAATATTTCTCTCTCTCTCTCTCCCTTCCTCTCCCTCTAAAATCAATAAATATATTTTTAAGATGATTTATTTACTTATTTTTAGACAGAGGAGAAGAGAGGGAGGGAGAGAAACATCAATATGTAGTTGCCTCTCATACACCCCTAACTGGGGACCTGGCCTGCAACCCAGGCATGTGCCCTGACTGAGAATCAAACTGGCAACCTTTTGGTTCACAGGCTGGTGCTCAATCCACTGAGCCACACCAGCCAGGGCTCAATAAACACATTTTTAAAAACCCCCACAAAGCCAATAGTATTCCTTCAATATAATCTAGTGAGGTGGGGTGTGGAGGTAGCTGGAGCTAGTTTGAGAAAGTTATTATAACTCTAGAGTCTTCCAAGTCCTCTTCTCAAGTTGCTTTTCCAAGAGCCAAGGTTGGATCCCAAAAGTGCCTGATTCTCCCTGGCTCAGATCCTTAAAATTTCTTCCCTAATTCTGGCCAGGAAATGCATATATCGTAACAGTCAATAAACCATTTTGCTAGATCAAATGGAAAATATAAATGTAGTGGATAAATAGGGCAGTTTACTAAGAAAACATAACCCTAGGCCAAGAGTCATGCACCCTGACTGTGTGACCTTGGATAAGTCATTCTATCACTCTGGGTTTAAGTTTCCTCCCCTGTTTAATAAAGGAAAATAGCCACTCTATGTACCACACATAATTGTTTGGAGGATATAAATCTGTAAAGACACTGACTGCCAAAGATTCCCTTAAAGCTCTACTCTGCCCCAAACTGCATGTGCCATCTCACTGTGGTCCTGATGTGACCTGGAGCAATGTTTCTAGGCTACTTGGTGGCCTGAGCAGTGGGGCTGACATCATTGCAAGGGAGAGAAGCAAATGACATTCTGAAAGCAACAAGGTTTTCTATTTTTGAATGAAAAATTCCTCTCATGAAGTGAGAGCCTCTCCATATGCTCAGCCACCCGCAAGTAGCCAAAGACTTTATTGCAAAAATGAATATTCCATGTTAATGTTGTGCCATCTTGCTCCCTTACAGCAAGAAGAATTTTTATCTCCTTATTATTGCTTCATGGACTTCTGCAAATATTTCTATGCCAGCCATCAAACACAGACCCCTTCTGCTTTCAAAAGCCTGCTTAAAAATTCATCGCTGGCCCTGACTGGTGTAGATCACTGGGTTGGGCATCAGCCTGCAAATCAAGAGGTCTCTGGTTCGATTCCTGGTCAGGGCACATGTCTGGGTTGTGGGCCAGGTCCCTAGTTGGGGCATGTGAGAGGCACCCAATCAGGAAATCGATCAATGTTTCTCTTCCTCACTTCTCCCCTCTCTTCCCCTTTCTACAAAAACAAATGCATAAAATCTTTTCAAAAATTCATCTCTGCAGAGACTTGAATCCATAAACAAAGATTTGCTAAGGGCCCTGAGGAGGCTAAGACAGGTCCCTCCCTCCTTTGAAGAGCATTGCCTATAATCTAGGGGAAGTGAGACCCTCACACAGAATCGTGGAGTGATTAGCAATTGTAAGTTCCACACACTTTGTGCCAGAGGACTTGTGTAGGCAGTGTCCTGGTGCAGAGAATTGTGGGCAGGCTGGGTCTGGAGAAGGAACTTGAGCTGGGCCTTGAAGAGTGTACTGATTTTAAACAGGGAAAGGGTATGGGAAAGAGGAAGGGAAGTAGTGCCAGCATAAAGGCAAAGAAGCAGGAATGTAGATATTTGTTCTGAACAATGAGAGCTGCAGTTATGCAGAGGCAGAATTTTGCCATGGCCTTGCAATAAGCATGGCTGAAATAATAGTTTAGGGCCAGATTGGAGGGCCTTGGATGTCAGGCTAAGGAGTTAGGTTACTGTTCTCTGTTCAATGGGAAATTATTAAGGGTTACTAGACAGAAGAATGACCTAACAGGACCCAGATTTAAGCACATTTAAGTAATCATAGTATGCATAGCAGCCTTGGATTTGGGACAAAAAGGTATGCGCCAGCAGCCAGGTTGGTGGGAGAAGGAATTGGACTTTCAGCTGCCACTCCAGCAATTTCCCACTCTCCATGTGTCTAGTTCTATGAAACTGAATTGTGGATCTATCTATTAGTAGCTGGAAAGGTTGAAGAGAGAGTATGGAATTTTTGAGCTGGTCAAACTTGGATTTGAATTTCAACTCTACCACTTAGTTACTATGTGGATTTGGGACAGTCATTCAACCTCTCTGGTAAATGCCTTCGTTGTTTTCATCTCTGAAACATTCATAATGCTAACCTCATACAGAAGTTAATGAGAAAGTGTGGCACATAGAAGATAAATGTTCATCCAGTGTTCCTTTCCTTTCTTGTTCCCTCCTCTGGTTAGCTGTGTGGCCCTTTTGCATATCTTTCTCTAGCGGAGTTGCCCCATGTAAACTGAGAGAAATGTCTTTTCTGCTTTACTATGCTGGAAGAAAACTCCTTGTCTATCCAGTAACACATCTGACCAGTTTTCCTTTTTCCCCCTCTTACTGTACTAAGGGAGGAATTCAATCATTCTAGCAACAAGTCTCTATTGAGTCTATTATGTGTCAGGTACTGTTCTTGGTCTGGAAGGTGAAACAGTGACCAAAAGTAGACAAAAATCTCTGCCTTCATAGAGCTGATATTCTAGTTGTGTCTATAAGGGAATTACACAATAAAACAAACATACAAAATGCCAGATGGTGAAAAGTGCTAAGAAGAAAAACTCAGCAAAGGGGACAGAGAGTGATGGGATATTGGTCAACAAAATATTCTTTGATAAGGTGATGTCTAAGAAGAGACTTAAAAAAAGTAAATGAGAAATGCTGTATTTGGGAGAATAGCATTTCAGGTGGAAGGAAATACAAGTAAAAAGACTCCTTCTTGGGAACATGATTCACAAGTTCAATTAACAGCAAAGAGGTCAGCATGTCTGGAGCAGAACGCAAGAACTGCAGTAGGAGAGGAGCCCAGGAGGTGGCCTGGGATCAGATCACACAGGGCCTGTGGGCCAAGGTAAGACTCAGAGAGAGACCAGGAAGCACTGGAGGATTTGGAGCAGAGGAGTGCTAGGCTCTGATGTACCATGTTAACAGATTACCTCTGGATACACAGTAGGGAAGAGACTGTAGCGTAGCAGGGGCAAAAGCAAAGAGCATGGAGACGTGGAGAAGGTAAAGTGGTAATCCAGTGAGAGAGCAAGGAGACCTGCGCTAGGATGGTGACAGGGAGGAGGTGAGAAGTCACCGGGTATGGGGTAGATTTCAAAGGCAGAACTGACAACATTCACAAACAGACTGGGTGTGCAGTGTTCAAAAGAGGGAATTCAAGGGTGACGTCAAAGCTTTTGGCTTGAGCAATCAATGGGAGGATGAACTTGCACTGGCTGAGATGCAGAAGACCAAGGGATGAATAAGCACATTTTAGGGAGAAGAGCTTTGCTTTTGGTCACGTTTAGTTGAAGCTGTCTGTTAGACATCCCAGTAGAAACACAGAGGAGGAAGTTGGATAGACAAGTCAAGAGTTCAGGAGAAGGTGATGGGGACACAAGGGTTTTATCTCAAACTTTAAGAATATAACAGAAGCCCTGACTAGTGTAGCTCAGGGGGTTGGGTGCCATTGTTCTGTAAACCCAAAAGGCGCTGGTTCAATTCCTGGTCAGGGCACATGCCTGGGTTACAGGCTAGGTCCCTGCTTGGGAGTTTTACATCACTGTTTCTCTCCCTCTCTTTCTCCCTCCCTCCCCCTCCCTTGAAAAATAAATAAATACAATCTTTTTGTAAAAAAATATGACACTCCTTAAAAAAAGAATACAACAAAATTTGGCAAGGGCAAAGTACGTAGATGCTTTTCTGCATTTCTGTCATGTGTTTGAATACTGTTACATGTTTTTCCTCTCATCTCCTGTTGATGGAAGTCTCTTAGACAGCAGGGGCTAACATTTACTGTGCATTTATTATGTGCCAGACACTGTGACAATGAGCATCCCATGTAAGCACAGCTATCTGACAAAGCATGTGTTGTCATCTCTGTTTTACAGATGAGAAAATTGAGGATCTGTAACATGGGCAAACATGACTTGTCCTGAGTCACACAGCTCATAAGTGAACACACTGGAATTTAAACCAGAATCCAAGTCCTAAGCTCATGTTCCTCAGGACTATCTATCTGTGTATCCCTAGCTGGGTCAGAGTTGTCACTATGATGTCTGCGTCAATGAGTTGTTCTGTGCATTAACTAGAGCTAAGAGGTACTGTATTTTGCTGCGTATAATGCGCATCCATGTTTTTGGCCCAAATTTTCAGGAAAAAAAATCTTTCATTTTAATTCTTTTTTAAAAAAGATTTTATTTATTTATTTATTTTTAGCGAGAAGGGAAGGAGGGCAGAAAGAGAGGGAGAGAAATGCCAATGTGTGGTTGCCTCTCACATGCCCCCTACTGGGGACCTGGCCTGCAACCCAGGTATGTGCCCTGACTGGGAATTGAACTGGCAGCCCTTTGGTTCACAGGCTGGCACTCAATCCACTGAGCCACATCAGTCAGGGCTCATTTTAATTTTTTAATTCCATTGTTTATTTATTTATATTTAGATACTTGTTTTTGTATCATAAAGAAATTTCAGCATTTATTTTTTAACATATTATGATACAAGAAATTTTATGTAACAAATAATTACAAAACACAAGAACAAATATAAAATATTTCAGGTACTCCCCATGTATAATGTGCATCCTTATTTTTCCCTCAAAAATTTGAGCAATAATGTGCACATTATAAGTGGCAAAATACAGTATTTAAAAGCAGTTCTGCCTAACTCCTTATCATATTCCACCAGAGGTTGTCAGCTCATTTTGAATATTTATTATTCAGGTATTGTCAACTGATATGGTTTTAATTTTAGGCCCAGACAAACAAACTTAGGAAGGGAAACTTGATGTGACAGAAATCCAACGAAGCACAACAAAGCAAAGATATTTGAGTGGCTGGATTATTTACTTTTCAGAATTGCCCACAACTCTAACACTAGCACAAATAAGATGGTAATTGCACAACTGTCATATGACTCAATTTCCTTTATATCTTTCCTTAATGTGTTCTACAGCTCTGCACACAGTAGGTACTTCCTAAGTGGTCCTGACAGGCAGCCTTTGACCCAGTTTTTTTTAAGGTTTTATTTATTTATGTATTTTTAGAGAGGGGGAGGGCAGGAGAAAGAGAGGGAGAGAAACATCAGTGTGTGGTTGCCTCTTGCACGCCCCCCACTAGGGACCTGGCTGGCAACCCAGGCACGGACCTTGACTGGGAATCAAAGTGGTGACCGTTTGGTTCACAGGCCAGCAGTCAATTCACTGAGCTGCACCAGCCAGGGCTGCTTTTTTTGGTGCTCTACATAGGCCAGATTATAGTAATACTACGTGTCATGTCTCATTCATTTGACAAACGCTACTGGTACCTACTATGCGGTAGGTGCTATGCTAGGTACTGGGAATACTGAATTGGAAAAGCTGTTGTCTTTATCATCAAGGAGCTTACATTTTAGTGGTGAGAAAGCATGGGAAAAATCAACAAAACAACAATGTGGTAAGGGCTATCGTTGAGATCTCTTCAGGATGCAGCAAAAGCATAAAGGAAAATCAGTTTGAAGTGAGTTGTGGGGTCATGCCAGAGGGAACACCTGATTTGATTCTTAAAGAATATATCAGGTTTTCAAGGTAGGGGGATTCCTGGACAAAAAAAAAAGTTTGTGCTAAGACACAGAAGTTCGAGAAGTGTCAACAAATTTACTTTGTGAGAGTATAAGTTCCTTGTAGGGTGATCGAAGGTGAGGTTGGAGAGGCAGATTATAGGTCATGCTGAGGAGCTAATTTTTTTTTAAGATTTCACTTATTTATTTTTAGAGAGGGAGGGGAGGGGCAGAGAGAGAGAGAGAAACATCAATGTGCGGTTGCTGGGGGTTATGGCCTGCAACCCAGGCATGTACCCTGGCTGGGAATCGAACCTGTGACACTTTGGTTCGCAGCCCACACTCAATCCACTGAGCTATGCCAGACAGGGCTAGGAGCTAATATTTTTAATGTATGTTTTTTTCTAGAGTAAATGGGGCCAGAAAGGTAAGATAATTGAGTTACAACAACAGTAATAAAGACCAGAAGAAGGAGGTGGGAATGACAGTGTGGAACTTGGTTGCTCACACTTGTCTCAAGGGGAGCAGTTGTCTAGCTGACTGAAGCCATATGAAGTATGGATCCACTCTTAGCAGGCGTTCTGATTTTTTAAAAGAAAGATTGTATTTATTTATTTTTAAAGAGAGGAGGAAGAAGGGAGAAAGAAAAGGAGAGAAACATCAATGTGTGGTTGACTCTCATGCGCCCCTTACTGAGGACCTGACCTGCAACCCAGGTAGTACCCTGACCAGGAATCAAACCTGTGACCTTCAAGTTCGCAGACTGGTGCTCACATTGAGCCACACCAGCTAGGGCTTAAGTAACACTTTTAAAAATAACCATGCCCATCCCTCACTGGATTGTATATTCCATCATTTCTACTGTATATGGAGCCATGTGTTTTTTCTCTGGAAGCCCTGGTGAGGTCTCAGGTCAAATGCAACTTGTCGGGCCTTCTCAGGGCAATGGTGTAACCCAGTGTCTCAGTTAAGCTGTTAAAAGCCTGGAACAAAGAACATGGAAAGGTGAATCCAGTAAGGCCCCTGAACACCACTACCTGAAGATGGCTGTTATTTCTTCCTCTTCACTTTAGGGAAAGAAGGGGCAGTCTCTTTGAACTGTGTATGTGACCAAGTCAGCACAGTCAGTGATGAAACAGATAAAAGACAATGTTACAGCTGTTAAAGTTCAAACTACTCATTTTACAATTGGAGAAGCAAAGGTCCCAGAAGGCATAGCGACTTGCTCAGAGTGACCCAGCAAACCAGTGGCAGGGGCAAGTCTGCTGACTCCTAGTCTAGCATTCTTTCTAATAGTCCTGGGATGTGATAATTAAGGTAAATCACCTTGGCAGTTCTGGTCAGTATGTTCCCATACTGAACAAGCAGCACTTGAGATTAGCTGTTAAATGCACCTTTTAATGTTTTTATCTGCATGATGATGGTATTCTTTGCAAACTTGGTATTTCATGGGTAAGGGTCAATGAGGGGACACAAAGATGTTTCTAAAGCACCAAGACCATTCACAAAGTGTCTGAAGAAAAGTTGTCTGTGGCTGATATGTTTAAGGATTTTGACCTCTGTGCTCTCTGGACTTACCTCCCCACTATATGTTTTGTTTCTGTTTTTTTTGTTTGTTTGTTTCTCATTTTTTGTATTCCTCCTATTTTTCCCCCATCCAGCCTAGCACATAGGCCTACCCTCTTCAAGTCAATAAAACTGCTAATTGTTCATAACATGGGAATGGGAGTGCATAGTGGCCAAGAAGCATACATATTTCCTCTGCTATGGTCATTTAGCTATCTATAATCTCAGACAAGTATGTCTTGTCAATAGCAACTGAACTAATCCTTTCCATCCTTCACTTCAGGGTCTGTCGTTCTGACATTTGCCACTCTTTCTTTTCTTTTTTTCTTTTTCTTTTTGGTTATGAACCCTTTGCTGATTGGTGCAGCTGTCAAAGATGCTGTAGTCGCAGCAGTGTACATCTGGAACATTTGGCTGACTTGTTGAACCTTCCCCAGGGACTACTCCAGGGAGAGGAGGGAGGGGTGGAGAGGCCAGAACAGTTGCCTGCAAATAGAGATGCCAATACTGTCTGGCCATTCTGCAGACCACCCTTGTAAAAATACACCTCATCCTGGCCATCATTTTGATGTTTCCTCATTTGATCAAATGAGTTTCCTCATTTGCTCACTAGGGACACATGTTCTCCACTCAGAACTGCTGTGGTGGAAGGAGAGAAATTATACTAGTTGTGGATTCTCTCATACAGCACTGTCTACATTGTAAAGAGATCGATATCTATAGATAGATAGATGATAGATAGATAGATAGATAGATAGATAGATAGATAGATAGATAGATAGATAGATAATAGATAGATAATGTATCAAAAGATCCTAGGGGACTGTTTCACCCTGCGTGCGGCAACAGCAGTTCTGTTCCACCTGGCACAGGTGGGCTTCTTCATCACTTAGATTGAAGCCCCAGACTCACTCTAGGAGTGGGGTAGCCTCCATTCCACCCCATTCTCCCTCCCTTTGGCTCCATGGCTCCTGAGTCTCCTTTTCTTTTGGCGCGCTATGGGATTGCAAACACAGCAGGCATGGTTTCATTCCAAACCCAGAACTGTTTTAATTAGTTTAACGTCTGTTAAACGCTTTGAAGATTGAAAGCAACAGATAAGTACTGGATGATGTTATTAGCAACTGCAGTTAATTGCAAACATTTCTATTAATACTAGTTCCTGCCTCCTTTTCCTTGCTCTACTTTCTAAGGTTCCCAAATTCTTCTCAGCCTCCCCCTTCTACCCTCCCCTTCCCCATACTGGCGCTAAAGGGTTAAATTGGGGCGGAGTCCAGTGATGAACGACAGCGGCAATTACCAACTGGAATGGGGCGAGCGGGAAGAGCTGGGTGGGGTCACCAGACTGAGGCGAACCCACACACCCCCAGGCTCCGCCCTGCGGCTGGAGGCCCGGGGTGTAACGCCAAGGGGCGGGGCTCTCAGGCTTGGCGGGCCGGTGGTTGGCCGTCCCGGCAGCAGTTTGAGGGATGGGGCGGTGTTGGCCCGGGCCTCCACCCTGATTCCCTCGGCGGGCCGAGCTACCCCTCTCTCCCGCCCCTCCTCCTCCCTTTCCCACCCCTCGGAGTGGAGCTGCACATGCGGCTTCTCCCTGCTCCGTCCCGCCCAGCCTCCTTCGCGCAGGAACCGGTCCCTGCAGCCCCCAGCCCATGGCAGGACAGTAGCCGCCTGTCAGGGGTTGTGAACGGCTGAGGCGGACGCGGCGTCTCCCGGGCCTCAGAGAGTGGGCGTCTCCGGAGGCCATGGGCTACCCCGAGGTAGAGCGCAGGGATCCCCTGCCCGCGGCAGCGCCGCGGGAGCGGGAGAGCCAGGGCTGCGGCTGTCGCGGGGCCCCTGCCCGGGCGGGCGAAGGGAACAGCTGCCGGCTCTTTCTGGGCTTCTTTGGCCTCTCGCTGGCCCTCCACCTGCTGACATTGTGCTGCTACCTAGAGTTGCGCTCCGAGTTGCGGCGGGAACGGGGAGCTGAGTCCCGCCTCGGCGTCCCCGGCACCCCTGGCACCTCTGGCACCCTGAGCAGCCCCGGTGGCCTCGACCCTGACGGCCCCATCACCCGCCACTTCAGGCAGCCGTCACTTCAGCAGCAGCCGCTAGAACCCGGAGAAACCACTCTCCCACCAGACTCCCAGGACGGGCACCAGGTGAGTCACTTAGTTGGGGCGGCGGCGGCGGCAGAGGCCCCCTCCCCTTATGGTTAGGGCGGGGGCCCTCCCCCACCGGCCCTGGAACGACTCTGACACCTTGAGCCAAGTTGGAGGGCAGGACCAGGGAGGGAGTGGACGTGCAGGAGAGAAGTTGCCCCGGGGCAGGTTGTCCCTGGTCCCCGGCCCAGCTCACCCAGACTGTCCCAGGACCCCTAGACTTGGGTGCTCCCGCCCACCCCTGCCGCCCCCAGCTACAGGCTGCCTCCGGGAAAGTTGGCTGCGCTCCCAACCCGGCCGCAACGCGGAGGTGCGGGCGCTGCCCCTCTGGCGACTAACGGCAGCAGCTTGGCCCTTCTGCTCCTGGGTGAGCTTCTCTGCCCGCGGTGCTTGTTTTTTCGTGTCCAGAGCTGATGCCAGCACTAGCAGGCTCTCATTTGGAGTTGGAGCTGTAAACAGCTGTAATAACTGTTCCACGCCCGTTGAAACAACTTTTAATCGCATTTTAAGCGCGGGTCCTTGTGCGCTGACCAGAACGTGGGTTTGTTCACACTTACCTGCAATTTGAGATTGCTTGTCCTGGCTGTTGTAGTGAGGATCAGCGCCCCTAAGGAATTCTGGTAGAAATATGCTGTCTTGATAGACAACTTCTGAAGAGCAATTTTAAAAATCTATGGAAATAAAACTCACCCTTTGCATGCTGGTTCGAACTGTTTCGGGGGAGTGGGATGGAGAGGGCGGGTGTGAAGTGCCTTGCTGTTGCTGGCTGGAGAACAGTAATCTTCTGATGGAATAATTAATTACTCAAAAGTAATCTCTCAAGAGTTTTTTGGGTTTTGAGTGGGTTTTTTTTTTCAGTCTTTATGGTGTTTGTGCCCTTGTTAGCAAACTATTGGCTTTCGTGTTTGTTTTCTATTCTTTCTAGCTCTTTATTCAAGTAAGTTTAGTGCACTTAAAGTATCTATTCTCTTGAGTTCTGATTTTTGTTTTATGTGAAATTAAAGAGAAGCATCCAAGAATCCTTTTGAGGTGCTTGAGGAGTAATAGTGAATTCGTTCCTCTTGGGGAAGAGGGCAAGTTGTGCTAACAAATTCTTTGGGGTGAGGGACCCAGACCTATATTTACTACCACACCCAGGTCATTGTCATACTCTGTAAACATTATTTATGCTACTTTGACCACCCGTCCAGAGCTGGTGTCACATTCATGATGATACTGTAATGTTAGGGCTGACACATTTTTCTATGATGTGTATTGCACAGTTGACCTGAGCCTTAAAATATCTTGCTAGCAAACTCCAACTTATACAACAGCTTATCAAATAAGAGAATCAGTAGACATGCTTCTCATACTTGAAATTTAAACACTGTAGCTAAATGATAATTAACTAGGATTCTGGCTCCCTTTATCCACCACCCCCTCTAATGCCCAGTAGAATACCTAGCAGCTGAACATTAATATTATGTGAAAAAATGAAGGAATTGAACTTCTTTAGTCAAGTGGTGGCCAAGGCTCTTTGGCATTCAGAGTGAGCAGAACCATGTTTACAGACTAAGGATTAGCAGGACAGCTGAACTGGAGGGCTTCTGTGATGGGGTGGAATTCTCACAGGTCTATAATGGCATTTAGTTGCCTATTCTTTGTAGGGCACAGCAAATACTTCTGTCTGGGTTTAAATACAGCTCCCAGTCTTCTGTCTTTTATTCTTTCTATTCTAATGTTTTTGAGCAATAGAAGCATGCATACTGTCTCCTCACATTTGCTGACATCAATTGCAGTCAGAGTTTCTTTTAGAGTTGTGAGTGGCCACGTGAGTCCACTTTGTTTGATCCTCTTGGAAAACACATAGGCTCTGAGGGAGGAGTGACTTGGCCAAGGTCATACAACTATGTCAAAATTAGAATGGAAATTGATCTCTTGACTCCCAGTTAAATGCCCATTCCCCTATAACATACTACCTCCTGAAGCCTTTTCAGAAACAGTAGGGTAGATCTCCACAGTAGAATTTTTCCAAAGCACAAGACACAGATCTGCATCACTTTCTTCTACTCCACATATATTTTGGCCAGACTAAGTTTAACCACCTATTCCATATTCTTCCTGAACTTCACTTTTAGGAGAATTGGAGCATGCTTTGAAGGAATTTCAGCCCAGATTGAGCTTAAGTTTATCTTGAGAATATTAGCTTTAGTGTACCAAAAAGAAAAAAAAAAGAAAAAGTTGATTGGCTATGAGAGTTAAATTGATACAGCTACATTTTGGGTAAAATTTCTAGTGCCCTGGTGCACCCTCTGCTGGCTTTGCAGGGACATTTAATTGCAGTATCTGCTGACAGTCAAGATTTTAAGTTGTGCTGACAGATTCTGATTCATAAATAAGGAAGTAAACAGCTTTGTGGAATTTGGCACATAGGTCATATTTTTATATTTTAGTTTTCCAACACAGACAGTTGCTGTTACAGTAACTCTTACATGGAGAAGAAGAAAGATAAAATCAATACACCCTTCAATGGGCAGAACATTGAGGTTTTTCGACAGTTATCTTCAAGGAGCAAAGACGAACTGATGAGAATAAATTACAGGATGATCCCATGAGATCAAATGGGCAAAACAGTCAGATATATGTCATTGTAAAAGGCTGTTCAAACCTCTCTGTGCTTATGATATGATGGGCTCAGTTATGACCCAAGAAAGGGATCTAGAAATCACTGAGGATGTATGGAAATCACTGAAGATGTACATCTGTCATCCCTCAATTTAAAAACTTTTTTAAAACAGAGTACACAAGGATATTACAGCAGTCAGGATACACAGAGAGATCAACAAAGTTCTCCAAGGAAATTGTTATAGGAAAGCCTCCCCAGTGGGGACACAGTTGCTATGATAAAAAGTGATACAATCACTCAGACCTGGAGTTATAATTCTTCTTCAGCTGCAGTAGCGGAGTACCTACACATTTATCTGGGTAGTTGAGATGATCTCAAGAGAAACACCTATCTCTGAGTTAGACAATACACAGTATGATTGTTAGAGTGAAAAAAAATCACTGTTGATCATTCTGCGAAGTTGGCCCGGTTCTGATTGTTGTCCTGAAAGCCAAGAATATGGTGTGCGTCATAAGGAAGGGTGTTGAAAACCATGACAAAACAAAACCTTTTATCTTTTTCATGTAAAATACCAAAAGTGGATTTACATCCACAGTCATATAGGAAATTCTGGTGGCTGCTCTTCAAGAAAAACCTAACAACTGATAAAAGTCCCCAGAAACCCAATTAAATTAATCAAAAGTATGAAGGGAGTTTCTAATTGTATTTTTTCTTCAGTTTAGAGAGAGAAAAGTTGAGGGGAGAATATAATCAAAGTCTACTAAACTATGAGAGAGATGACTAAGGTTAATATATTGGTGTAATTTAACCATTTAGGTCAATAAATAAGAAGCCTGCTATGAGCTAGAATCTATGTTAGGTATTAGATATCTTTTAATGCCTCAAAAATTATTTTGGGGAGGAGGCAAATAAGAGTAGGATCTCTTTCAAATGATTGTCCCAAGAGATAATCTAAACTGAAACTCTGAGGTTTAAGAAGTATTTTGAAAAATAAGTATGGGTAGTTTATTTTATTTTATTTTTCAAGATTTTAAATTTTTATTTATTTACTTTTAGACAGAGGGGAAGGGAGGGGAAAAGATAGGGAGAGAAACATCAATGTGAGAGAGATTCAGTTGCCTCTCATACAGCCCCAAAAGGGAATTGGCCAGAAATCCAGGCATGTGCCCTAGACTGGGAATCGAACCAGTGACCTTTTGGTTCTCAGGCTGGTGCTCAATCCACTGAGTCACATCAGCCAGGGCTGTATGGGTAGCTTAATAAGGGTTTATTAGGGACTGTTGGGGATATTTGGAACATGTTCATAATTACTTGGGGTGATATTACAGAAGTCAAATTTCACTTTTCACAGAACATCTCTTGGTTTAACTAGATAGAACATTAGTTATCCAGATTTGACATTATTTATTAAGGTTAGTTGATCAAGAAAATAACTAGGAATCATTAAATCCAAGAAAAATTTTTAAAGGAGTGGATCCAGGTAAAATAGTTTTCTATAGATTTAAATCTAGAATTTTCAGTGTGGCATTCAAAGCTTTTGACTAACTGCTCCATTATACCTATCTCATTTTCTTTCTCAGTAACTCTACTCTTGCAACCCACCCAGCATATCCTGTCTTGGGATCATTCTGTAGTTGTTATGGCTGTTATTTTGTTTAATAAACCTGTGTCTTACCCTGGCCTGCAACTCAGTTGGTTGGAGTATCATCCCATACACCAAAAGGTAGCAAGTTTGATTCTGGGTCACAGTACATATCTAGGTTGTGGGTTCAATCCCCAGTTGGAGTGCATACAGTAAGTGACCAATTGATGTTTCTCTCTCACATCAATGTTTCTCTCTCTCTTTCCCTCTGCCTCCTTCCCTTTCTCTAAAATCAATAAATATATCCTCAGTTGAGGATTAAGTAAATCAATAAATCTTGTGTTTTTATACTAGAACTCCTCAGAGATCTGCCTTCTTTTTTTTTGTCTTTTTCCATAATACCTGACATATTACTTGTTATATTTAGAGTCCTTAAATAGTTGATAAGTTGAATATTCTTTTGGGCCTTTGGAGATGTTTATGTAAAACCAAGACACTTTCTCTTTATGTAACAGGTCTGTTTTCTTCAGGTCTTGCTAACTCTAAATAGTCAGGTATGCATAGGTAAATAGTTCCATTGGCATGTTTCACTGGTTTCTAGAATTATTCAAAAGTGAAATGGAGCTCTGACTTGTGTGGCTCAGTGGGTTGGGTGTCATAATGCAAACCAGGGTCACTTTTGTTTTTTTTTATGTTACAAACCCTTCCCAAATCTCTATAGTATACTTTAATGAACAGAAGTGTTTTATTTTAATGTGTCTAGTCTTTTAGTATTTCCTTTTATAGCTAGTATTTTTCATATTCCATTTAAGAAATATTTAGCCCTGCCTGGTGTGGCTCAGTGGATTGAGCTCTGGCCTGCTAACTGAAGGGTTGTTGGTTCAATTCCCAGTCAGGGCACATGCCTGGGTTGTAAGCCAGGTCCCTTGTTGAGGGTGTGTGAGAGGCAATTGATCATGTATCTCTTACACACTGATGTTTCTCTCCCTCTCTTTCTCCCTCCTTTCTTCTCTCTCCAAAGTAAATAAATAAAATCTTTTTTTAAAGAAACATTTCCCTACCTTGAAGTCATGTATGTGTTCTCCCATATTATCTTCTAGAAGTTTTATGCTTTTGCCATTCACATTTACATCTACAATCCATCTGGAATTGATTTTTGTGTGTGGCAAGATATAGGGGTCAAGCCTTATCTTTTCCATATATATATTTAATTGCCCAGTGCCATTTATTATAATGAATGTCTTTTGTCTCCACTTCTCTACAGTGTCACCTTTGTCATAAATCAGGTGTTTGTATATGTGTGGAATTGTTTCTGAACATTTTGTTCTGTTCTATTAGTCTGTTTCTCATTACACCAATACCATAGTCATTTTAAAATTTTTATGTATTGATTTTAGAGAGAGAGATGGGAGAGAAAGAATCATCGACTTGTTGTTCCGCTCATTTATGCATTCATTGGTTGCTTCTTGTATGTGCCCTGACCAGGGGTTAAACCTGCAACCTTAGTGTATCAGGACAGTGCTCTAACCAATTGAGCCACCCAGCCAGGGCAATATCATAATCTTAATTACTGGACTTTATAACAAGCTCTTTATATCTGATAAAGCAAGTCCTTCTTACTTTTTCCTTTTCTTTAAAAGTATCTTGTAAGGTGTTGGCCCTTTGCATTTTTCTCTATATTTTAGAATCCACTAGTCACATTCCACAAAAAGAAGAGTAGCTTTGGAAAATGATGTCAGCAAGATGATGGATTAGGAAGTCCTGAACTCCACCCAACCCCCAACAAAAACACTGATTAGCAACAATATATGGACAGATTCCCTTTGTGAGAAATTAAGAAACTATTTGGAAGGCTCCTGTACCTGGGGCAAACATGAAAGCAGACTCACTGAAGCTTGTACGGAGATTTGGGACACCCTCTCACCAGAGTCCCTGCCACCAGCATGGTACCATATAATATGGCAGAGGCCCCTCTAGCTTCCAACTTCTCCTAGTTGAGGGAAGGAGCTGATTCACATGTCTGGCACTGTAACTATTCTGAGGACTGGCTTCTATCTTGCCAGTTTTGGAACTTTGTGAGGTCTACCTAGTGGATAACAGAGATGGTGTCTTGGGCTGGTAAATACCATAGATCCTCCCTCTTTCTGAGCAAAGAATAAAATAAAATATCACAGCTATCAACATTCCCCTAGGGAAGAAAAGAGTTTATCTCTGCATTCTGTGCTCCAACGTATTAGGAATGCCCAAAGAATTGGCATATGGCTTATCAGTCTAGGAGCTCTGAGGGTGTCTAGCACAGTCTAGGTTCCTGGGGGAAGACAGAGATGATGGGAAGGACTGGTAGATGCCATAGATCCTTCCATCTGCTCACACAGTGAATGGATAAAACATCCCAGCTTTCAGCTTACTCCTAGAGATGGAAGAATTGATCTGTGCATTTAGTGCCATAACTTTCCTGGAACTGTCCAAAGAATTGGCATTTTTCTCCTAGTCTTGGAGCTCTGATGGGTCTGGCAGTGAAACCACCTGGGGAGAATGGAGATGGCAGTTTGGACTGGTAAATGCCATAGTTTGCTCCCCTATACACACTCAGCACAGAGTGAGTAGACAAAAACTGCAGCAGCTTGCTTCTCCCTTGTGTTGGAGAGTTGGTAGAAGTCCCCAGAATCTCTGACCTGGCTGATTGGTGGAGGGCTTCTCCTGTACAAGGCCAGTCTGTGAAGACTGGGAGCAATGCTGGCTTTGTGTCATGTGCAGAAACCAACACAAACAGTCAAGGAAAATGATGTTCAGAAAAAAACAAAAACAAAAACAAAAACAAAGATATTCCAAAAAAAAGGAGCACAGTAAATCTCCAGAAGCTGACCCTAATGAAACAGAATTATAAGATTCTGCTGAGAATTCAAAATAACTGATATAAAGATGCTCACCAAGATTAATAAAAAAATATATGAACAAAGTGAGAATTTCAACAGAGATAGAAAATATTATAAAATACCAATCAGAAATCATAGAGCTAAATGCACAATAACTGAAAAATCCATGAGAAGGCTTCAACATCAGACTAGATAAAACAGAAGAAAAGTATCAGTGAAATATGAGAGGTCATTAGAAATAATTTAGCCAGAGTAACAAAAAGAAAAAAGAGTGAAAATGCTTAAGGCACTTATGATATATCACCAAGTGGACCAGTGTAGGCATTAGGAGAGTTTCAGATGAATAAGAGAGGAAGGATGAGAAAGTTTATTCTCAAAAAGAATGACTGAGAACTATCCGAATCTGGGGAAGGAAAAGGACAACCAAATTCAAAAAGCCTCAAAAACACTAACTAAATGAACTCAGAGAAATCCACACCATGAAATATAATCACATTATCAAAGTGAAAGCTAAAGAGAGTTTTGAAAACATCAAGAGATAAGTGACTTGTCATATACAAGGGAACCCCCAAAAGACTATCAGAAAAAAATTATAGCAGAAACCTTGTAGGCCACAGCAAGTCGGATGAGATATTCAAACTGCTAAAACAAAAAAGAAACACTGTCAATCAAGACTACATTACTTGTCAAAACTGTCCTTAAAATAGGGACAGATAAAGACATTCCTAGACAAATAAAAGCTGAGGAACTTCACTAGTAGACCTGCCATATGTGAAATGTTAAAGGGAGTTCATCAACTTTAAAGAACACTAAATCAGCTACATGATAACAAAAGAAAGTATGAAACTCTGTAAAAGTAAATATATAGACATGTACAGAATGCTGTATTCCTATAATCATAGTGGATAAATAACTTTTATTTCTAGTATAAAAAGTTAAATTACAAATGTATTAAAAATAACTATGACTAAAATAAGTTAAAAGATGCATAATATGAATAGATGTAAAATGTGACAAAAATAACAAAGTGGGACGACTTCCGGCAAGATGGAGGCATAGGTGGACGCACCGTACCTCCATGCACAACCAAGATTAGAACAACAACAATTTAGAGGCAGAATAACACCCAGAACTGATAGAGAATCTATCTGAATGGAAGTCGGACAGCCAAGAAGTTGAAGTAGACCCATTCATCCAGACCAGTAGGAGGGGCAGAGGCAAGCGTGGGTTGCGTGGAATGTGGGGAGAACTGGGTGCCTAAGGCAACCAGGAGAGCATAAGCCATCCGTGGCACACAGCGGGTGGACCCTGAGTACGCAAGCGGCAAATGGCGGACCCAGTGAGGCTGTGATTGCGGACCAGGGCAGAGCACGCAGCCCAGGATCCCAGGGAAGGGACTGAGATCCCAGGAGAGTGGGGCTGCCACCATTGTTCGCCCCCGCCCCCACATACAACGTCACAATCTAGTGACTGGGGTGCCCAGCCCCGGTGAACACCTAAGGCTCCACCCCTCACCATAACAAGAGCGACCAGACCAAAAAAAAAAAAAAAAGAGAGAGAGAGAGCGATGGCTCAAATAGAAGAACAAATCAGTGCCCCAGAACTCATCCTTTGGAGCGACCAAGAAATAGCTAACCTATCAGATACACAGTTCAAAACACTGGTGATCAGGAAGCTCACAGAATTGGTTGATTTTGGGCGCAAATTAGATGAAAAAATGCAGGTTACCATAAAAGAGATGAAGGAGGATGCACAGAGAACCAACAGTGATGGGAAGGAAACTGGGACTCAAAACAACAGAGTGGACCAGAAGGAAGAAAAAAAAAACAAAAAGGAAATAATGAAGAAATAAGAATTCAAAAAAATGAGGAGAAGCTTAGGAACCTCCAGGACATCTTTAAATGTTCCAACATCCGAATTATAGGGGTACCAGAAGGAGAAGAGGAAAAGCAATAGATTGAGCACGTATTTGAACAAATAATAAAGGAGAACTTCCCCACTCTGGCAAAGGAAATAGACTTCCAGGAAATCCAGGAAGCTCAGAGAGCCCCAAAGAAGTTGGACCCAAGAAGAAACACACCAAGGCACATCATAATTACATTAGCCAAGGTAAAAATGAAGGAGAGAATCCTAGAAGCAGCAAGAGATAAGGGGACAGTAACCTACAAAGGAGTTCCCATCAGACTGTCAGCTGATTTCTCAAAAGGGACCTTACAGGCAAGAAGGGGCTGGAAAGAAATATTCCAAGTCATGAAAGACAAGGACCTACATCCCAGATTACTCTATCCAGCAAAGCTTTCATTTAGAATGGAAGGTCAGATAAAGTGCTTCTCAGATAAGGTCAAGTTAAAGGAGTTCATCATCACCAAGCCCTTATTTTATGAAATGTTAAAGGGACTTATCTGAGAAGAGAAGATAAAGAAAAAATATGTATAGTGAAAGGACAACAAACTCACAATTATTAACAACCACACCTAAAGCAAAACCAAAAGAAACTAAGCAAACAACTAGAACAGGAACAGAACCACAGAAATGGAGATAACATGGAGGGTTAGCAACAGGGGAGTGGGAGGAGGAGAGAGAGGGGAGAGGTACAGAGAATAAGTAACATAGATTGTAGGTTGAAAATAGATAGGGGGAGGGTAAGAATAGTATGGGAAATGTAGAAGCCAAAGAACTTATAAGTATGACACATGGACATGACTAAAGAGGGGGATATGGGTGGGAGAGGGTGTACAGGGTGGAGGGGAGTGAAGGGGGAAAATGGGACAACTGTAATAGCATAATCAATAAAATAAAAAATAAAGTGTATTTGGGAAAGAAGTTACAATGTGAAGTTTTAGTTTGCAATTGAATTTGAGTTGTTATTAACTTAAGATAGACTGTTACAAAGTATTTTATGTAAGCATCAAGGTAGCCACAAAAAATACCTATAGAAGTTACACAAAAGAAAAAAGAGAAAGGAATAGAAGGATATCAATACAAAAAATCACGAAGCACAAAGTTGGACAGTGAGAGGAAATACACACATAATAATCTCAAGGCTAACAGGAAACAACTAACAAGATGGTAATAGTGGATTCTTCCCTATCAATAATTACTTTAAATGTAAATAGATAAAACTTCCTCAATCAGAGAAGTGTTGTGGCTGAATTGATAAAAGCAAGATCCAATCATATGCTTTCTAAAAGAAACTCACTTTAGATTTAAGAAAGCATTGGCTGAATGTGAAAGAATGGAAAAAGATAGTCCATGCAAATGGTAATCAAAAGAGAGCAGGGATGCCTCTATTTATATCAGACAAAATAGACTTTTAAGTCAAAACTGTCACAAGGGACAAAGAAGGACATTGTATAGAGATAAAAGAGGCAATCCAACAGGAATATGTGACAATTATATATGTACCAGCATCAGGGAACCTATGTATATATGTAAAACCAATATACAGAACTGAAGGAATAAATAGCAATAGAATAATAGTGAGTGACTCTAATACTTTACTTTCAATAATGGATAATCACCTAGACAGAACAATAAGGAAATAGAGGACTTCAACAACTGTACATAACAAATGAGCCTCAAAAACATATACAGAACATTCCATCCAAAAACAGCAAAATGCACATTCTTCACAAACATATCTTTCTTCAGGAATGATAACATGTGAGGTCACAAAATAAACTCTTAACAAATTTAAGAAAATTGGAAACATACCTGTTATTTTTTTAACACAGTGGAATGAAACTAGAATCAATAGCAGAAGGAAAACTGGAAAATTCACAGGTATGTGGAAATTAAATAACACACTCTTGAACAACCGTTGGGTCAAAGATATAAAAAATGAAATTAGAAAATACCTCAAGACAAACAAACCAACGCACAAAAACTTACAGGATGTGGCAAAAGGAATACTAAGAGGGAAATTAATAGTAATAAATACTTACATTAAAAAAAAAGAAAATCCAAAATAAGCTAACTCTACACCACTAGTAGCTAGAAAAAGAAGAACAAAGCAAATCCAAAGTTAGAAGAAGGAAGAAAATAAAAAACTTTAGAGCAGAAATGAACAAAATAAAACATAGAAAAATAAATGAGACTAAGAGTTGGATTTTTGAAAAGATAAACCAAAGTGGCAAATCATTAACTAGACTAAATATGAAAAAAGTGATGCCCTGGCTGGTGTGGCTCAGTGGATTGAGTGCCAGCCAGCATGCCAGGGGGTCGCTGGTTCAATTCCCAGTCTAGGGCACATGCCTGGATTGCGGGCCAGGTCCCTGGTGGGGCTGTGCAAGAGGAAACCACACATTGATGTTTCTCTCCCCCTCTCTCTCCCTCCCTTCTCCTCTCTCTAAAAATAAGTAAATAAAATCTTTTTTAAAAAAACTGAAAGCTTATCTTCTAAGAGAGGGAAAAGGCAAGGATGCCCACTCTCACCACTTCTATTCAACAAAGTATTGGAAGTTCTATATAGAGGAATGAAGCAAGACAAATAAAAGATGTCAAATCAGAAGGGAAGAATTAAAACTTTTTCTGTTTGTATATGGCATAAACTAATAAATTTTGTAAAGCTGCAGGAATACAAGTCAACATATAAAAATCAGTTGCATTTCTGTACACTTAGTATGAACTATCTGAAAAGGATTTAGGAAAACAAGCCCATTTATAATAACACCTAAAAGAATATGACACTTAGGAATAAACTTAACTAAGGAAGCAAAGGACTTATGTACTAAAAACTACAAAACATTGATGAAAAATTAAAGACACAAACAAATGAAAGATATCAAATGTTCATGGACTGTTAGACTAAATATTGTTAAAATATCCATTTCACCCAAAGCAAATCACAGATTCAGTGAAATTCTGATCAAAATATCAGTGGCATTTTTCACAGAAATAGAATGAACAATCTTAAAATGTGCTCAGAACCACAAAAAACTGAATATCCAGAGCAGCCTTGAAAAATAAAGAACAAAGCTGTAGGCATTACACTTTCTGATTTCAAATTATATTACAGAGCTACAGTAATCAAGCCATATGGTATTGGCATAAAAACAGATATACAGACCAATCAAATAGAATAACCCCCAAATAAGTCCACATATATACATTCAACTGATCTTCAAAAAGGGTGCCAAGAATACACAATGGGGAAAGAATAGCCTCTTCAACAAATAGTGTTGGGAAAATTGGATTTTCACATGCAAAAAAATGAAATTGTAACCTTATTCACAAAAATCAACAAAATAGGTTAGAAACTCAAGGCCTAAGACCTGAAGCTGTAACATTCCAAAAAGGAAACATAGAAGAAAGCTTCATAACATTGGCCTTGGCAAGTGTAGGCAACAAAAACAAAAATTAAGCAGTTGGGGCTATATCAAACTATGAAGCTTCTGTACGGCAAAGGAAACAAGAGAATGAAAATACAACCTACAGAATGAGAAAATACTTGCAAACCATGTATCTGATAAGAGGCTAATATCCAAAATATGTAAAGAGCTATACAAGTCAGTAGCAAAATCTAAAAACTTGATTTAAAAAATGAGCTAAAATAGACATCAAAATTACAGCTAAACTACAGAAAAACCGTCGTTCAGAACTGCCTGATATCTAGCTGAATGGAAGTCCTACAACTAGGAATTTAAAGAAGAAACCACATTGATACTGGTAGGAGTGGTAGAGACATGGAATGACAGAACAGGCTGGTCCTACACCCACACATGGTGGATAAAAATCGGGAGAGATATCACAGCTTTAGAGGTTCCCCCTGAGGAACAAGGGGTCCCAGCCTCACACTACACCTCCCAGCCCAGGTTTCCAGAGCCAGAAAGAGAAGTTCCCATAAATTCTGGCTTTAAAAACCAACAGGGATTGTGGCTGAGTGAGATGGAGGGCTTCTGGAGTCTCAGGCAGTTCCTCTTTAAGGGCTTGCACACGTACTTGCTTGGACTCACTCTCCAAGAGTTCCAGTGCTGAGGCAGCAGCTTGAAAGTAACTAGAGACATGTGGAGAGAAACTGAATTGTCTGGCATCAGGATGAGAACTGAGGGGCAGCTTTCTACCAGAAAAAAGTGCTGGCAGAAGCCATTGTACCTTTTCTGAGATGTGCCCCCACCCCATAGCCATCAGGTGAGTGTCATATCTGAGTCTCCATCAACCTGGCTATTACTGTTTGCTCAGCTCTGATGATTCCTTGAGATACCACCCCACCCAACTTGTGGGCCTACCCAAGCCATTTGCAGTGGCTTTTCTATATAAATGGCCTCTCTTGCCTCATGCTTTGGACTGTCCTAAAAATTTCTGAAACAAGCAGCATCTGGTTTCTGCATACCCCATACTTTTTGCTAAGTGGTCCGTGGCCCACCACTAACAACAGCCAGCCTTGGTTACCAGCTTGGCCTCTCCTGTGAGTCTCCAAGCCCAGCACAATTAGCAGCCATCTGAAGATTGCTCTGTAACTTGTACCCAGTGGCACCAGGTAGCGTATAGGTGGTGGCTGACCTTGCATCTCCAGGGAGGCCTCAGAAATGAAGGATACATTAAATGAAATGAAGAATAACTTACAGGGAATCAATAGTAGACTAGATGAAGCTGAGAATCAAATTAGTGATTCAGAATAAAGGAAATAATAAACACCTAAACACAACAGTAAAAATAGAAAAGAATAAAAAAAATTAAGCAAATGTGAGGAGCCTCTGGGACAACTTCAAGTGTACCAACATTCACTTCATAAGCATGTCAGAAGGAGAAGGGAGAGAGCAAAGTGTTCCAAACAAGATGAACCCAAAGAGGCCCACACCAAGACACATCATAAGTAAAATGCCAAAGGTTAAAGACAAAGTGAGAATCTTAAAACCAGCAAGAGAAAAGCAGTTAGTTACCTATAACAGAGCTCCCATAAGACTGTCAGCTGATTTCTCAACAGAAACTTTTGCAGGCCAGAAGGGACTGGCAAGAAATATTCAAAGTCATGAAAAGCAAGGACTTACAACCAAGATTACTCTACCCAGCAAAGCCATCATTTAGAATCAAAGAGCAGATAAAGAGCTTCCCAGACAAGAAAAAGCTAAAGGAGCTCATCACCACCAAACCAGTATTACAGGAAATGTTAAAGGGTCTTTAAAAAGAAGGAAAAAAGATAACAAATATGAAGAATAAAATGGTGCTAAATACATTTTATCAACAATTGACTCTAAAATAACAAAATAAGCCAACAAGCATTACAAAAACAGACTCATAGATACAGAGAATATTTTGATAGTTGCCAGATGGGATGAGGATTTGGGGGATGGGTGAAAAAGGTAAAGGGATTAAGAAGTAGAAATTTGTTACAGAACAGTCATGGGGATGTAAAGTACAGCATAGGGAATATAGTCAATAATATTCTAATAACTATGTATGGTGTCAGATGGGTACTAGATTTATTGGAATGACCACCTTGTAAGTTAAATAAATGTCTAATCACTGGAGTGTACTCCTGAGACTAATATAACATAATATGTGAACTATAGCTGAAAAAGTAAAAGTTAACACAATTAAAATGAGCTAAAACAGATATGTGAAAAAATGTTCACCTTCACTAGCCATTAGGTAAATACAAATCAAACCTACAATGAGGTACCACCTTATACCTGTAAGAATGGGTGCTATCAACAAGACAAGTAATGACAGTGTTAGAGAGATTGTAGAGAAAAAGGAACCCTTCTTTACTGCTGGTGGGAATGTAAATTGGTACAGCCACTATGTAAAACAGTATGGAGGGTCCTCAAAAAATTAAAAATAAAATTACTATATGACCCAGCAACTCCTCTTCTGGATATCTACCTGAAAAACTTGAAAACATTTATTTGCAGAGTTGTATGCTCCCCTATGTTCATTGCAGCACTATTCAAGGTGGCCAAGACATGGAAACAACAAAAGTGTCCTTCAATAGATGATTGGAGGAGACTTCCAGTCAAGACGGAGGCATAGGTGGATACACTTCACCTCCTTGCACAACCATAGGAAGGATCAAAACTCATTTTAAAATGAAAAACACCCAGAACTGCCGGAAAATTGAACTTTAGGGAACTCTGACAACCAAGGATTTAAAGAAGCTAAATTCATCTAGTTGGGTACCAGGGGTGGAAACAGGAGGTAGGGTAGAGAGGATGCAGTGTGGCCATGGTAATCCAATGGCAGCAAGGCAGCAGCAGTGGTCGGTGGAACAGGCAGTCCCACATTCATGTGTGGGGATAAAATTCAGTGGGACACCTTTTGAGCACATGATTCCAGCCACAGGCCACACTGCGCAGCCCACGGTTTCAGCCTTGGGAAAAATAAAGCCTCATAACTTCTGGTTGTAAAAACCAGTGGGGGTTGGGGCAGTGGAAGAAACTACTGGTATGTTGTTTTTTTTGAAGATGTCATTTATTTATATTTAGAGAGAGAGAGGGAGAGGGAGAGACAAAGAAGTACTTAAGGGTTGAGGGGGTCAAATATATGGTGACAGAAGGAGATTTGTCTTTGGTTGGTGAACACACAATGCAATATACAGATGATGCATTATACAGTTGTATGCCTGAAACCTGTATAATTTCATTAACCAATGTAACCCCACTAAATTTAATAAAATTTTAAAATCTGGGCTAAGGACTTGAATAAACAGTTCTCCAAAGAGGACATGTAAATGGTCAACATGTTTATGAATAAGTGTTCAACACCACTAATCATCATGGAAATGCAAATCAATCAAGTCTACAATGAGATCCTACCTCACCCCTGTCAGGATGGCTACTATTTAAAAAAAAAAAGACAACATGTATTGGTGAGGACATGGAAAAATTGGAATGCTTGTACACTGTTGGTGGGAAAGTTAAGTGGTACAGCTGCTGTGGAAAACAATATGGATGTTTTATAAAAAAATAAAAACAGAACTCCCATATGATTCAGTAATGCTACTTTTTGGGCATTTATTTAAAAGAATTAAAATCAGGATCCCAAAGAGATATTTGCACTTTCATGTTTTTTGCAGCATTATTCACGATAGCCAAGACGTGGAAACAATCTAAAAAATCCATTGATACATAAATAGATAAAGAAAATGTGGTAATACCATTCAGCCTTAAAAAAGTAAATTCTGCAGTATGTGAGCATGGATGAACCTTGAGAACATTATGCTAAGTGAAAAAAGCCAGCCATGGAAAGACAAATACTGCCTGATTCCACTTACATGAGGTATCTAAAGTGTCCATTTCATAGAATCAAAGGATGGAATGTTGATTATCTAGTGCAGGGGAAGGGAAATGTGGAGTTACTAATAAAAGGGCATTAAGTTTAACCTAAATAAGATAAGTTCTAAAGATCTGTTGTATAACATTGTACCCACAGTCAACAATAATGTATTATACATTTAAAAATTTGAGAGGGTAGTTCTCATGTTAAATATTCTTACCACAATAATATACAATTAAGGGGGAAAAACCTTATGGGATTTTAATTTTGATTGCATTAAACCTAAAAATATAAGGAAAACTTAAATCTTTATAATTTTGAGTCTTACAATCTATGAATATGGTATATACCTCCATTTATTGAGGTTTTCTGTGGAAAACTCGTATGTACCTGTCATGAGATGTATTTCAGGGTATTTGATATTTTTGAAGCCATTTTAAATGTCTGCAGTTAATGTTGTCATCCATCACCCAGTCCCCATTCAATTCCCTCAACTGCTGGGAGTGCTGCCAGGAGACAGATCTCAGTTTGACAGGCTTTGTTTGAATTTGTCTGGTTTGAGGAAAACTGTCTCACTTAAGAATATCCTTCCTTCTAGGGCATCCCACATCCAATAACTGATCAATGAGGGAGTTATAAATTTAGGCTAGCCCCCTTTTCCCCAGTCCAGAAACCTCTGAAGGGCCATACCAACTCCAGATCTCCCTATGAATTTGCCTAGGGCTTTGAGGGAAAGATTTTTTTTTTCCTGTTGCACGTATGTTGATCCCCAAAGTACTTTCTTATAAAAGTCCTACATGGCCCTGGCTGATATGATTCAGTGGATTGAGTGCCAGTTGTGAACCAAAAGGTCAGTGGTTTGATTCCCAGTCAGGGCACATGCCTGGCTTGCAGGCCAGGTACCCAGTTGAGGGCACATGAGAGGCAACTGATCCAAGTGTCTCTTGCACATCAATGTTTCTCTCCCTCTTTTTCTCCATCCCTTACCTTTTTCTATAAATAAATAAATAAAATCTTTTTTAAAAAACTGGGAGTGGTTGGGTTGAGTGTGGGAAGTGGGGATGGGTGGAGTGGGGTTGGGGAGAGTGGTAGGTGGTATGGGGACAACTGTACTTGAACAACAATAAAAAAAAGTCCTACATGATAAACTATGTCTCCCAGTCTGCATCACAGGAAAACAAACCTGGGCCTGTATCATTCTTTTTCTTACATTATTGTACTGGCTGGAATGGTCAAGACAATATTGAATAAAAGTAGTAATAGCATGCATCCTTGTCCTATTCCTAATCTTAGAGGGGAAAATCTTTTAACATTTCAATTTTAAGTATGTTTGTTGTAGATATTTTTGTTTTTGAAAAAACTACCTTTGTTAATTTAAAAATTATTTTCTAGTCTAGTTACTAAAAGTTTTATTTTAGTCATGAATGGATATACCATTATATCAGGTGGTTTTCCTGCATCTGTTGAGATAATCATTTGATTTTGCTCCCTTTATTCTTTCAATGTGGTGTTAAACTAACCTTGCCCTTGTAAAATAAATCACACATAGACTTCATGGCAGCTACAGCCTTATGAAAAATATATATTTTTAAAATTCATTTAAAAATAATGTATAAGTTTTTCAATTACAGTTGATATATAATATTATATGAGGTGGACAAAAAAAAAAACCAACCCAGAATTATCTGCTGGAGGGTGGGCCACTTGTAGTACAAGCTTCCCCAGCTAGGTGAGTGTTCTAGAACTGATCTATATGAATGTACTAGCTGGCATTGTTGTGAGAGGCTGCATTCGGCTTCGGGGATTTTTTTTTTTTTTGAAGACTCTTTCAGCGAGTTTGCCCATTTCATGATGGGTGATTTATGAGCACACTTGTCCACACTGCACTGAGTGTTCAGCAGTTTTTGACCAAAAACCGGCATGACCCCCATGCCCCACGTCCCTATTCACCTGATTTCACCCTAAGCAATGTGTTTTTGTTCCCCTGATGAAAAAAGTCCTCAAAGAGAAATGTTTTGCCAATGTGGAAGAGGTAAAATAAAAAGCAGCAGAAGCACTAAAAGACATCAATATCAATGAGTTCAAAAAGAGTTTTTAGCAGTGGAAAAAACATCTCAATAGATGTATTACATCAAATGGAGAGTACTTTGAAGGTGACTGTTTAAGCATGTAAAAATAAATACACAATTTTTTATAAACAAATTCCAGTGTATTTTGGGTCCCCCTTTGTATTAATTCTAGGTGTACAACCCTGTGATTAGACATATAACTTATGAAGTTATCACCCCAATAAATCTAGTACACATTTGACACCATACATAGTTATTACAATTTTATTGACAATATTCCCTATGATGTACTTTACATCCTCATAACTATTCTGTAACTACCAATTTGTACTTCTTAATCCCTTCAATTTTTTAACGCAGTCCCCACACCCTTTCCTCTCGCAATCATCAGTCTGCTCTCTATGTCTGTGAGTCTGTTTCTGTTTTGTTTTTTTCATTGATTTTGTTCTTTAGACCTCATGTATAACTGAAATTATATCATATTTGTCTTTCTCTGACTTACTGCACTTAGCATAATATACTCTAGCCTTGTCCATACTGTTGCAAATGATAAGATTTTATTCTTTTTATGGCCAAGTGATATTCTATTGTATATATGTACCACAACTTTATTATCTTCTTGCCTATTGATGGACGCTGGGTTGCTTTAATATCTCAGCTATTATAAATGATACTGCACTGAACATAGGGGTGCATATATATTTTTGAATTAGTGTTTTGGATTTCATTGAATATGTAGCGAGAAGTGGAAATGCTGGGTCATAAGGTAATTCTCTTTTTAATTTTTTGAGAAACCTCCATAATGTTTTTCTATTTTTATTTTTCTAATACTCACCCAAGGATGTATTTATTGATTTTAGAGAGAGAAGAAGGGAAGAGGGTAGAGAAAGAGAGGGAGAGAAACATCAATGTGTGATAGAAACATCCATTGCTTACCTTTTGTATGCCTCCAAATGGGGCATGTGCCCTGACTGAGAATCGAAATGGCCACTTTTCAGTTTGCAGGTCAACACTCAATCCACTGAGCCACACCAGCCAGGGATAATTTTAGTTTTTTAAAAAATTATGATGTACCCTGGTTGGTGTGGCTCAGTGGATTGTGCACCGGCCTGCGAACAAAAGGGCTGCTGGTTTGATTCCCAGTCAGGACACATGCCTGGGTTGCAGGCCAGGTCCCCAGTAGGGGGCATGTGAGAGGCAACCACACATTGATGTTTCTCTCCCTCTCTTTCTCCCTCCCTTCCCTTCTCTCTAAAAAAATAAGTAAATAAAATATTTTTTAAAAATTATGATATTTTCCATAGTGACTACACCAACGCACAATCCCACCAACAGTGCATGAGGGTTTTCTTTTCTTTACATCCTCACCAGTAGTTGTTGTTTGTTGATTTATTGTTGATAATCATTGTGACAGGTGTGAAGAGACATCTCACTGTAGTTTTAATTTTCCTTTCTCTGATTAGTGACTTTGGGCATCTTTTCATATGTCTATTGGCCATCTCTATGTCCTCTTTGGAGAAGTGTCTATTCAGGTCCTGTGCCCTTTTTTTCATTGGATTTTCTTTTTGGTGTTGAGTTTATAAATTTTGTATATTAATCCATTATTGGCTATGTCTTTGACAAATATCTGTTTTCATTCAGTAGGTTGCCTTTTCATCTTGTTGATGGTTTCTTTTGCTGTGCAAAATGTCTTTAGTTTGATGTAGTCCCATTTGTTTATTTATTTCTTTCATTTCTCTTGCCCAAGGAGATCAATCAGAAGAAAATATTACTAAGACCAATGCCAGAATATTTGCGCCTATGTTTTCTTCTAGGAGTTTTATGGTTTCAAGTTGTACATTTAAATCTTTAATCCATTTTGAATTTCTTCTTTTTTTTTTTTACTGTGTTCTTGTACATAGTGTAAGAAGGTGGTCAGTTTTAATTTTTTGCATGTACCTGTCCAATTTTCGCCACACCATTTATTGAATAAGTTGTCTTTACCCTGTTGTATATTTTTTCCTCCTATGTCAGATATCAATTGACCATAAAAGGTGTGGGTTTATTTCTGGGCTCTCTATTCTGTTCCACTGGTCATTGTACATAGGACAATGACACCTCAGTTCCCTTCAAAGTAGGCACCTAGGGACCTCACACAGTTCTCCTAATCACCATCAGTTCCCCTGTCTTATTTTCCTGAATCTCATTGAGCATCTAAAATCTCTCCCCTTTCAAAGGTGATTTTAGTTTTAGGAAAAGCCATAAATTGCAGGGCACCAAATCTGGGCTGTAGAGTGGACAAGCCACCTGGGTGATTTGATGTTTCATCAAAAAACTGCATAAGATATGAAACATGAGGAGGTAAATTTTCATGATGAAGCTGCCAATCACCAGTTGCCCATTGTTGCAGCCTTCTGAATCGTTTGAATAGTTTCCATGGAGGAATGTTCAAACTTAACTCAAAATCTGATGCAGATTTGTTGCTGTACTGGCTCAGTCATTTTGAATGCGACAGCCACACAGTACATATGCTCACTCAATGGCATCTACCACCCCCACTGACTGGCACAGTGAAGTTGTCATTGTTCACACATGTTCATTCCAGTCCACTCTCCTTGGCTGCCAGGTTACATCAATGTCATGCAAACTCTTCTCATTATATTTACATTGGCTGGACATTTTCTGGACAGACCTTGTATGTACTATAGTGTAAAGTCATTTATCAAACAGGTCAAGTTGTGTTTTTAAAATATTTTTGCCCTCTCCGATTTTTTTGTTTGTCTACTGGTTCTATCAGTTGCTGAGATATTTGTGTTAAAAATCTTCCATGGTGATTATGTATTTATTTATGTCTTCTTTTAGTTCTGAGGATCTCTTATTTGTATATTTTGAAAACATATTATTAGGTGCATGCAGATTTGGAACTAATATATCTTCCTCTTGAAGTGAACCTTTTATTATTATGAAATGTTCCTCTTTATCTCTAGCAATGCTTTTTACCTTAAAGTCTACATTGTTTGACATTAATACTGCTACTTTCTTTCTTTTTTAAGTCAGAATTTGGAGTGAAGGAAGGTTTATCCCCCCCAAATATTTTTTATTTATTAATCTTCAGAGAGAGGGGAAGGGAGGGAGAGAAACATTGATGTATGAGAGATACATCATCAGTTGCCTCTCGAATGCCCCGAACTGGGGACTGCGACCCAGGCATGTGCCCTGACTGGAGATTGAACCATCAACCCTTCAGTTCCTAGGCCAGCACTCACTCCACTGAGCCACACCAGCCAGGGCTAATACTGCTACTTTCTTTTGGATGCTATTTACATAATAAATCTTTCATCTGTAAAATTTTTACCCTTCATTCATTTATTTATTCATTCATTCATTCTAGTTAACAGACTTTGCTTTATTTTTTAATACAGCAGAGCTTTTTTTAACTGGCAGGCACATTTAAGCAGTTGTCATTAAATTTAATTAATTATATATTTGGCTTTAAATATATCATCATACTTTTCCATTCTACTTGTCCTGCCTGTTTTGAACCTTTTCTCTCTTTATGACCTTCTTTTGGGTTTTGGGGTTTTTTTGTTCTCATTTATTTTTTACCCTTTGTTAACTTTGTATTTGTACATTATTTTACTATTGTTTAAGTATATATTGTAAAGATTAAAACATTCATTCTTGACTATAGTTTAATAAAATTAGTTCTTTGACCTCTTTCCATACAGTGCAAAAGCTTTAGAATACTTTAACTTCATGTTCCTCTAGCAAACTATATGCTATTGTTTTATAATTTAATTATCTATATAATGTAAACCACACAAGACATCATGATTGTTGTTTTATTGTGAATATTTATGCAGATTACCTGATGTTTATGCTTTTCTTTTCTTTTCATTCCCTTTTTTGTATCCAAGCCTATGTCTTGGAAAATTTCCTTCTGTTTCACTAGCACCCTTTAACATTCCCTTTAGTTTATGATTGCTATAGATAATTTTTTTCAGTTTTTGTTCTGAAAATATGTGTTTATTACAACTTCATTTTTGAAGAATGTTTTTACTAGCTCTAGAACAGTAGATTATTAATTATTCTTCTTAAAACATGTTGAAGATACCGTGTCACTGCCTGTTGGCTTTCATTATTTCTGATGAGAAATCACTGAAAGATTTATGTTTGCTTCTTTGGTATGTAATGTGCTTCTTCCTCTTGCTTCTTTAGATGTTAGTCTTTATCTTTGGGTTTTAGTAATTTTACCATGATATCCTTAGGTGTGATTTTCTTTATATTTATCTTTATTGGGGCTCACAGTACTTGAATTTGTGGCTAGATGGTTGTTTTGTCAGTTTTTAAAGATTCTCAGCTATTATTTCTTTAAATGTTGTCCCTGTCTTATTCTTGCTCTACTCTTTTAAAGAATTAGTTACAACCTCTTTTAGACATTTTCTCTGTATCCCTTATGCCTCTGGCACACTTTTTTCTATATTCCATCCTTTTTTTTCTTTGTATTTCATTCTGTATATTTTCTTCTGACCTATCTTCCAATTCACTCTCTTTAGCTTTGCCATATCTTCTGTTAAACTCACCCAATGTTTTTTTCTTTATTTCACTTCTCACACATATTTTTTATTTCTAGACTTTTCACTCGGTTCTTTTTAAAAATAGTATTCACTTCTTTGCCAAAATTTATTATTTAGCCATTTCTTTCTTCCTTTCTTTCCTTTATTTTAGCATATAAAGTGCAGTTATTTGAAATTAATCTGGTATCTCCATTATCTCAATCTTTTAGGGTATGTTTCTTATTGTCTATTGTCTCTCTTGGTTTTTTAATTAATTTTGCCTTGTTTGCTCATATGCCTGGTAGTTTTGGTTGACTGGCAGACATTGTATATGAAAAACTATAATAGAGATGATTTGAGGCCTCAGCTTCTTAAATCTTTATCCAGAAAACATTTATGCTCACTTCAGGCAAGTGATTAAGAACATTAGCAATCCCTTATCACTTTAATTCATTCTGAGGTTGAGATAATTTGAAGCTGACCATGTGAAAGCTGATTTAACTCTCTTTTTGGTGTGTATCCTTTTTCAGTTGGAACCCAGTGTCTGTGGGTTTACCTAGGGTTCCCCTCAAAGGTAGGTCCTGAATTCAAATGTTTGTTATTTTAGTCTCTCAGTGACTCTTCTGTAATCAGCCAATGACCTGAAGAGAAAAACAGCCTCTCTTAGTTTTCTTTTTATCCTGCATCTTGGCTCCATAACACTTTATTGTCTTATTAGATCTTAGATGTCTTCAAATATATATAATATATTATATATATAATTTATATTTTGTCATAATTTTCTTGTTTTCAGCATAAATTTGGTTTCAACTAGTCTTTTATAACTAGAAGTAGAATCAGGTCCTCATTTCTTCAACAAGTGTTTATTGACCATCTGCTATGCATCAGACACTTTACAAAGGAATGGAGCTGAAACTGTTGAGCTGGGTAGCAAGGATCATTGCCATCATGGAGCTTACAGTCAAGTGAACAGGGAGATGTGATGTGATGTGATAATGCAATGACACAGATAATTACAGGATGATCTGGAGCACTAAGTTGGAATATCTGACCCAGACTTTTGAAACCAAGGAACAGTTTCTGGACAAAGAAATTTTTTAGCTTAGACCTGAAATATAAGTATGAGTTGTCTAGAGAGGACTGTTTTAGGAAGAAGAAATAGCATGTACTAAGAACTGGAAGAGGTAAGAGAGAACATGGTGTATTCACAGAACAGCCAACTCTATAATGCTATAGTTATCAAGACAGTGTGGTACTGGCATAGGATAGGCATATACATCAATGGAACAGAATTGATTGTTTAGAAACATCCCTGGCATTTATGGTCAATTGATTGTTGACAAATGTACCAAGACAATTCATTGGGCAAAAAGACTCTATTAAACAAATGGTGCTGGGACATTTGTATATCCACATGTAAAAAGATAAACTTAGTCAACATCTGGTCAAGATAGTAGCATAGGCAGACATGGCTCACCTCTTCACACAACCACATCTAAATTACACCTAAAATATAGAACAACCATCACTGAGAACTGTCAGTAATGGAGTTGAATGGAAATCTGATAACTTCAGAATTAAATAAACTACATCCATCCAGACTGGTAGGAGGGGCGCAGACACAGAACAGCCTGGTCCTCACCCACCTGTGGTGGATAAAAGTTCAGGAGGGATATCTCAGGACTGAATACTCTCAGCTTCACACTAGGCCCTCACCCCAGGGTTCCAATGCCAGGAAGATAAGTCCCCACAACTTCTGGCTACAATAACCAGCAAGGATTGAGTTGGTGGAAGAAACTTCTGGAGCACCAAGCAGTTCCTCTTAAAGAACCCACACATGGACTCATGGACTCAGACTCACTCTCTCTGAGCTCTAGAACTGGGGTAGCATCTTGAAAGACACCAGCAGCATAAAGAGAGGAACTGAAGTGTCTGGAATCAAGGTGATCAGAGGCCATTGTTCCTTTTTGAAACCCTCCCCCCACAGAGCTGGCAAGCTGGTGCCCTATCTGAGACTCCATCAATTTGACTACCACTGTTTGGCCCACCTTGGAGATCCCCTGAGACTCCACCCCACCCAACTTACAGACCCACCCAAGCTGTTTTTCCATATGAATGACTGGTCTTGGCTTATGCTTCACAACTTCCTAAATCCTCCCAAACAAGCAACAGCTATCTTGAGTGAGCCCTAGGCCCAGCACTAGCAGCAGCCAGCCTAGATTCACAGCTTGGCTTTGCTTGGGAATCTCCAAGCCCAGCATAAGTATTAGCCATCTCAGATTGCCTTATAGCTCAGGCAGGGTAGCCCTGGACAAAACACAGGTCGGGGCTGACCTTGGCCTGCCCCACCCAGGAAACTGCAGGGCCAGTGCACCCAATGGACAGCTATAGAACACATCTAAGTACCACCACTCTGCCCCTGCACATCTATTCCTCCATGAAGGGTTGGGGCTGGTGGTAAGTGGTCACAGCCAATCCTTGCAGCTTTCTGGCCTGGGTAAATCCCTCCCATTGATCTGCCAACAGCAACCAAGGCTACTGCAAGAGGAGGGTGTACTCAGCCCACATGAAGGGCACATCTCAAGTACCCAGCTTGGGTGATGGGGGAGGCTGTGCCACTGGACTCTAAAGGATACCTACTACATTAGGCCACACTACCAAGACATAGAGTCAAAGAAGCTCTACCTAATACATAGAAACAAATGCAGGGAGGCTGCCAAAATGAGGAGACAATGAAACATGGCCCAAATGAAAGAACAGATCAAAACTCCACAAAAAGAGCTAAACCAAATGGAGATAATCAGATCAGATGCAGAACTCAAAACACTGGTTATAAGGATGCTCAAGGAACTTAATGAGGACCTCAACAGCATAAAAAAGATCCAGTGAGAAACAAAGGATTCACTAATTGAAACAAAGAACAATTTACAGGGAAACAGTAGGGTGGATAAAGCCAAGAGTCACATCAATGATTTGGAACATATCCAAAGGCAATCACCCCACAATTGTTCATGTCCATCACAACAAATCATTGGATATGTTCCTTCCTTTTGGAAGGAAGCAAAAAACAACCAATCAGAATAACAAGAAAAAAGAATCCAAAAAAATGATGGTAGTATAAGCAGCCTCTGAGACAACTTCAAGAGATCCAATATGCGCTCATGGGGTGCCAGAAGGAGAAGAGAAAGAGAAAGAAATTGCAAATCTATTTGAAAAAACAATGAAAGAAAACTTCTCTATTTTGATGAAGGAAATAGACATGCAAGTCCAGGAAGCACAGAGAACCCCAAACAAGATGGATGCATAAAGGCCCACTCCAAGACACATCTTAATTAAAATCCGAAGTTTAAATATAGAGAATCTTAAAAGAAGTAAGAGAAAAGAAGTTATTTACCTACAGGGGAGTTCCCATAAGACAGCTGATTTCTATAACTTTGCAGACTAGAAGGGATTGACAAGAAATATTCAAAGTCCTGAAAAGCAGGGTCCTACAGCCAGGATTGCTCTGTCCAGCAAAGCTATCATGTAGAATCAAAGGGCAGATCAAGAGCTTCCCAGACAAGGAAAAACTAAAGGAGTACATCATTACCAAACCATTATCACATGAAATGTTAAAGGGACTTATTTTAAGGAAAATAAGATAAAAACTATGAACAATAAAATGGGAATAAATATTTATCTATTCCTAATTGAATCTTAAAAACAAACTAAGCAAGTGAGAAGAACAGGGACAGAATCATGGATATGGAGAGCATTTAGATGGTTGCCAGATGGGAGGGGGTGGGGGGAATAGGTGAAGAGGTGAGGAGATTAAGAAATACAAATAGGTAGTTACAGAATAGCCATGGGGATATAAAGTACAGTATAGGAAATGGAGTTACCAAAGAACTCATACCTATGGCCCATGGACATGAACAATTGTGGGGTGATTGCCCAAGGAAGTGAGGGAGTACTGGGTGGAGGGAAGCAAAGGGTGAAGAAAATTGGGACAACTGTAATTTCACAATTTATAAAATATAATTTTAAATAATAAAAATAAAATTAAAAGACCAATTTAGATTCTCACTATACATCATGTTCAAATATTAACTTAATGGGAGGAAACTAGAATTTTGGTGGGAAGCACACAGTAGAGTACACAGATATTGAATTATATCATTGTATCCTGAAATTTATGTAATGTTATTGACCCTGTTACCTCAATAAATTTAATCTAAAAAGATATAATAGGATTAAATGTAAGTGCCAAAACAATAGAGCTTCTGGATGAAAACATAGGGGAACCTTTTCAAGGCTTTGGACTGAACAGAATTTCTTAGATATGACACCAAAACTTGTCCATAAAAAGATTGAATTGATAAACTGGCCCTACTCATAATACAAAAAAAATGTGTTTTTCCAAAGAAATATTAAAAGATGGAATAAATGTGACAGACTAGGGGAAAATATTTACAACTACAAATTAAATAACGTATTTATATCAAGAATTTATAAAGGACTCTTGGAACACAATAATAAGAAAACCTGAATAAAAATGGGCAAAAGATATAAGCAAAAAGCTTAGCACAGAAGATATTCAAATGGCTAAATAAATACATGAAAGGATGCTTAACATCATTATCCATCAGGGAAATGCAAATTAAAACCACAATGGAGACAAATACTGTGTGATCTCACTTATATGTGGAATCTAAAGAAAAGCAAAAAAAGTAAACTCATAGAACAGATTGTTGGTTGACAGAGGTGGAGGGTGGGAGGTGGGTGCAGTGGGTGAAGGGAGTCAAAAGGTACAATTTTGCAGTTATAAATGTCATGGGAATGTAGTGTACTGCATGGTGACTGTAATTAATAATACTGTGTTGCATATTTAAAAGTTGCTAAGAGAATAGATCTTAAAAGTTCTCATCATAAGAAAAAAATCTCTGTAACTGTATGGTGACAGATGTTAACTAGACTTATTGTGGTGATTATTTTGCAATATGTACAAATATTGAATCATTATGTTGTACATCTGAAACCAATATAATGTTGTGTGTCAATTATACCTCAATAAAAATAATAACATTTAAAAAAACAATGGAGATACCACTTCACATTTAGTAGACTGGCTATAATGAAAAAGACAATAAGAGGTGGGGATGTAGAGAAATGGAAAACTTCATATGTTGCTGGTGGAAATGTAAAATGATACAGCTGTTTTGGAGAACAATTTGGTAATTCCTCAATAAGTTAACACAGACTTACCACATGATCCAGCAATTCTACTCCTAGATATATACCCAAGATAAATGAAAGCATATGTTCACACTAAAACTTCTACATAAATATTCATAATAGCATTATACATGATAGCCAAAAAGTGGAATCAACCCAAATGTCTGATAGGTAAACAAAATGTAGTATAATATTCTATTCTATAGAATTTACTCAATCATAAAAAGAATAAAGAGACATGCTATAACATGGATGAACCTCAAAAATATTATACTAAGTGAAAGAAGCCATAGTGTATGATTCCATTAATTTGAAGGATCCAAAATAGGCAAATATGTAGGGAAAAATTAGATTAGTGAATTCCTGGAACAGATGGAAGGAATGGGGATTAAGTGTCTACAGGCATCAGACAGCTTATTGAGGGAGCTTATTAGAGGGAAGAAAATATTCTAGAATGGATTTACCACAGCCAGGGTAGTAGTAGTAGAATGAAAAGGAAAGGAAATGATGTAAGAGATATCATGGTTAGACTTGGCTGGTGTGGCTCAGTGGATCTAGTGCTGGCCTGCAAACCTAAAGGTCGCTGTTTCTATTTCTGGTCAGGTCACATGCCTGGGTTGTGGGCCAGACCCCCAGTTGGAGGCATGTGAGAGGCAACTGATCGATGTATCTCTCACATATTGGTGTTTCTCTGCATGTCTTTGCCCCTCCCTTCCCCTCTCTCTTAATAAATAAATAAAACATTTTTAAAAGATATCATGGTTATACAATTTTTGTAGTTACTAAAAATCATTGAATTGTACATATAAAATGGGTAAATTCTATGGTATGTGAATTATACCTAAATGAAGCTTATTTTACAGTGTTTGAAACATAGAATATGATCAATAAATATGTAGGTGGTGTTGGTTGTTCCTGAGTGATATCTATCTTTAAAGAAAGAGAATCTTCAAGGCTGTTCATCTCAATTACCCTCATAGCTATCTCCCTCTAGTTAGTGTATCCAGAACTCCAACCCAAAATCAATTTACTCAGGCCCTGGCCACATGGTCAGTTGGAGTGTGGTGCCATACACCAAAAAGTTGCAGGTTCCATTCCCTAGGGCACATACCTAGGTTGTGGGTTTGATTCCCAGTTGGAGCACGTACAGGAGGGAACCAATTGATGTTTCTCACATGTTTCTCTCTCTCTTGCTCACTCTCACTCTCACTCTTACTCTCTCCATTCCTCTCTCTTTAAAATCAATAAACATATCCTTGGGTGAGGATTAAAAATATATATGTGTGTGAAAGGAAAAACATCAACTCACTCAGAAGTTCCAGGGATGGGGTTTAGTCATGTATAATTTTAAACTCTATGGGTGATTCTGGTGTACACTCTAGGTGAGAGTCTGTGATTTATGTAGTGGTTGCAGAGGTGTACAACCTGCAGCCCGCAGGCTGCTGTGGCACAGGATGGCTATGGATGCAACCCAACACAAAATCATAAACTCACTTAAAACATTATTTTACTCATCAGTTTTCATTAGTGTTTGTGTATTTAATGTGTGGCCCAAGACAATTATTCTTCTTCCAATGTGGCCCAGAGATGCCAAAAGTTTGGACACCACTATGGCTTGGTATGGTTAGAACCCAGAGTACATGTGGGGCCCAGTGGCTACTTGTCCTAGCGTGGGCATACAATAATCGGGGATCTTGGCCCAAAATTATCTCTGTCCTTGTCTTTCTCTCTCTTGCACTTACTCTTATTCTCTCTGAAGAAAATAGCTGGCTATTCCAGCTATTAGAATATTCCCAGACCCTATTAGAATATTTTTAGAATCTTAGGGTTAAAATATATAATACAGATAATCTATTACATTGGTTTTTAATTAAGGGTGCATGTTAATCTTACCTAGGGAACTTATTTCAAATGCACATATCTCTGGCCATATTCAGGCATATACCATTAGAGTCTTCAGAGTGGGACAATGAGCATATATTGTTTGGAAAAAAATGGCTTCTTGGGTGATGCTGATGCCCATTCCATCTGAGATGGAAAGGAGGGAGAAAGAGTGATCAATGTGTGGTTGCCTCTCGCACACCCCTTACTGGGGACCTGGCCCACAACCCAAGCACGTGCCCTGAGTGGGAATCGAAGCAGTGACCCTTTGGTTCTCAGATCGGCACTCAATCCACTAAGCCACACCAACCAAGGCAGATTATTTTGTCTTTATCATCTGTGATTCTAGGTGTAACTTTCAAGACCAGTAGACCATGAGCTTGAGTGGTAATGAACATGTAATGAACATCTCTGTGGAACACTAACTGGGAAATGAATTTATAAACTCTGTGTCTTTGGAGGAGACAGGGATGTTAGTGCACAGTTCTTCAGCCAGATTTTAGTCCTGTGTGCTTTGAATAGACAAGGGAGGAGGGTGATTTCCTGTCTCTTGTGGCTTTGTGGGGACTTCCCTGCTATTAGCTGCTGAAACCACTTTAAAATAATAGGCTGCTGAGTAATTTTCTCCTTACACATCCACCTGTCAGTGGGCCTGCAATTCAGAGATGAAGAGTAATTTTTATTGGAGTGATGGCATACAACAAGGGTTGAAGCTGAACAGCCACAATGAAATAGATTTTCAAAAGGAGATTGCATCTGAATTTTTTTAAAGATTTTATTTATTTATTTTTAGAGAGGGAAGGAGGGAGATAGAGATAGAGATAGAGAGAGAGAGAGAGAGAGAGAGAAACATCAATGTGTGGTTGCTGGGGGTTCTTTCCTGCAACCCAGGAATGTACCCTGGCTGGGAATCGAACCTGGGACACTTTGGTTCCCAGCCCGCGCTCAATCCACTGAGCTACGCCAGTCAGGGCTGAATTTTTTTTTGTGGTTGTGGATCATTATTCTTGTTTCATCTTGCCACACCGCTGGCCTTACAGGGGCAAGAAAAACTTGAACATTACTAAGGTTTTGGATTAATCGACAAGGCTCTGTGCCTAGAAGCATTACGTGCCTCTAAAGCACTTTGGCAATATAGTTTAAATGCTTAGGTTGGGAGAATTCTGAGAGTTTATTATGGAAGGAAGGATCTTAATACCTGTCACAGTTAGTCAGACTGAGGGAAAGAGGGAAGTATTCAGGAGTTCCCTCAACTCAGCCATCACTTCATGGAGTCCCTGTCATGTACAAGATACATTGCTAGTGAGGGTTCTATTCCTTGAAGCTCATTTAGCTAACAAAGATCAACCAAGGAATACCAACCTACTTAGTTCTTAATGACATTAGACAAATCCTTTTGGTACAGTTTCTTTCTGCTTGTGTTTCCCGCTAACATCTCCAATTAAATAAATTAAACTGAATGCATCTCCATTCATCTCCATCTCCTACCACATACACACTGAATTTTACAAAATTCCTAGTTTCATTCTCTCAATCACTCAGACATAAAATGTTGGAGGCTCCCTGCCTTTTCTCCCTTTCTCTTGATACTCATATTTAGCAATCAATTGCTAAGTTGATTAATACTTTGTGAAGTTCATTTATATACTCATGACATCTCTTGCATCACTCCATTTCTCTCCAGTCCCATTGCTACCACTCCAGTTGTGTTGGGCTCACATGATCTGCAAGTTCTATCACAACCAAGAAAATCTGTGATTCTACCTCAGTCCCTTATTACCAGGCTCTTTCAGTGGTTATACAGTTGAAAGTTGTTTTCTTCTCTGCTCACTTCAGCTAGATTATTTTTCTTCAAGTGCCACTTTGTCATGTTAGTTCCTCATCAGGAATCTTTTACGTCTCCCTATTGCTGCTCTTCAATCATCTTAAACCCCTCAGCAATAGGCTTGAGCTGCTTTTCCATTCTTCTTGCTACTTCCCATCTGAATCCCATTTCATCCAGACTGGTCCACTCAGAAAGCCTCTCACATTCTTGCCTTTGTTCACACATTTCTCAAAGCAGAATGACCTTCCCCCCAACCTGCCTCTTGGGTCCCTTCAGGTGCTTCACAGCTCAACTTAAATTTTACCACTTTAGTGAATTCTTTCTTACCCACCCATCAACACCTCCTCAGTCCTCTCATTTGGCGCTGTGTTCAGTTGTATTGATTTGGCCAAAAAGTCCGTTACATTTTTTTCCGTAAAATAAAGGACACATTTTTAATTTTCACCAGTAACTTTATTGATTTGGATATTTTGAGTATGTCAGCTATCTCTCACTAGTGGCTTCTATTAGTAGAGGCCAGGGGTGCTGCTAAATATCTTCCGATGCATAAGACAGCCCCACAGCAAAGAATTATTTGACCAAAATGTCAATAGTATAAGAAATTTCACAAACTACTTTTGACTTGTTTGATCAGTCACAGGACCTTCTTCATACACTGCACAAATCTTTTTTTTTTTTGCATTTCAGTTGCATTTTTACTTTTCTTGAAATAATAATGTATAATACACCAAAAATGTTACATATTTTCTTCCATCTTCAATCCTAAAATGGCTGCATAAAAATTCACCAATTTTGATACTTTTTAAAAAACATATGCTGATATGGCACTGTCACAATACAATCTAACAAAATTGTTTCAAATAAATTTAAAGACAAGCACCACTAGAGCAATCATACAGAAAAAACTTTGGCCAATACAATAGGTTATCCTGTTTCCTCAATTAGAAGGGAAAGTTTTTGAAAGCAGAGACTGAGTTTTATGCTTCCTTGTAGCTCCTGCAACTACAATACTAGTCTGTATTCTGTTTTTACAGTAGCAGAACTGAGACTTTATTTGTCTTCCATTTTCAATTATAGTTTGCATTCAACATTACTTTTTATGAGTTTCAGGTGTACAACATAGTGGTAAAACAATATGTACTTTACAATTTGTTCCCCTTGATATTTCTAGTACCCATGTGACACTGTATATAATTATTACAATACTATGAACTATATTCCCTCTGCCATCCTTGAGACCCTGTGACAATTTTGTAACTACCAATTTGTACTTCTAATCCCTTCACCTTTTTCACCCAGTCCCCAAAAGCCCCTTCCTTCCAGCAACCATCAGCCTATTTTCTTTATCTATGAATGTATTTCAATTTTGTTCATTTATTTTGTTCTTTAGATTCCACATAAAAGTGGAATCCTATGGTATTTGTCTTTCTCTGACTGACTTATTTCACTTACCACAATATCCTCTAGGTCCATCCATGCTGTTGTAAGAGGTAAGATTTCGTTCTTTTTTATGGCCAAGTAATATTTTGTTGTTTGTGTGTACCACCACTTTTTTACCCACTTGTCAGTTGATGGGCACTTGAGTGCTTCCATATCATGGTTATTGTAAATATCTCTGCAATGAACATGGGGTACATATATTCTTTCAAATTGGTATTTTGGGTTTCTTCAGCTATACTCATATATACAGAAGTGGAATCGCTGGGTATAAGGCAGTTCCATTTTTAATTATTTGGGAATCCTCATACTGTTTTCCACCATGATTATACCAGTCTGCATTCCCACTAATAGTACAGGAGGGTTCTCTTTTCCCCACATCTTTGCCAACACTTGTTTGTTGATTTATTGATGTTAGCTATTCTGACAAGCATGAGGTGGTATCTCAATGTGATTTTAATTTGCATTTCTCTGATGATTAGTAACACTGAGCATTTTTTCATGTGTCTATTAACCATCTGTATGTCCTTTTTGGAGAAGTGTCTATTCATATCCTTTGTCAATTTTTTAAAAAAGATTTTATTTATTTTTAGAGAGGGGAAGTATGGGAGAAAGAGCAGGAGAGAAACATAAACATGCGGTTGCCTCTTTCACCCCTCCTACTGGGGGCCTGACCCGCAACCCAGGCATGTGCCCTGACTGGGAATCAAACCTGCAGACCCTTTGGTTTGCAGGCTGGTGCTCAGTCTACTGAGTCACACAAACCAAGGCACTTTTGTCCAGTTTTTAATTGGATTGTTTGTTTTCCTCATGTTGTACTGAGTTCTTTATGAATCTTGGATATTAACCCCTTATTGATGTCTCTTTGGTGAGTACGTCCTCCCATTCAGTATGTTATCTTTTAATTTTGTTGGTTTACTTTGTTGTGCAGCAACTTTTTAGTTTGATGTAGTCCCATTTATTTATTTTGTTTCTCTTGCCTGAGGAAATATATCAGAAAAAAATATTGCTAAGAGGGATGTCAGAGAGTTTACTGCCTATGTTTCTTCTAGGAGTTTTATGGTTTTGAGTCTTACATTTAAGACTTTAATCCATTTTGTGTTTATTCTTGTATATGGTGTAAGATGGTCTAGTTTCATTTTTTTTACATAAATTTGTCCAATTTTCTCAACACCATTTCTCAACACCATGGTAGAGACAACCATGGTTGTCTTTACTCCATTGTATGTTCTTGCCTCTTTTCTCATTATATTAATTGACTATATAAGTGTGAGTTTATTTCTGGACTCTAATCTGTACTCTTCAAAGTATGAAAGAAATTTTTTTAAAAGAGTTTATTTATTTATTTTTAGAGAGAGGGGAAGGGAAAGAGAAAGAGAGGGAGAGAAACATCAATCTGTGGTTGCCCTCATGTACCCCCTACTGGAGACCTAGCCAGCAACGCAGGCATGTGCCCTGACTGGGAATGGAACCAGTGACCCTTTGGTTCACAGGCCGGCACTCAATCCACGAAGCCACACCAGCCAGGGCTGAAAGTAAATCTTAAGATAGTAAAACAATCTAACTAATATTGGAGTCTAAAACACAATGTATGCATTCATTGAGGGGAGTATTGTGCTACCTTAAAGCTCTGGTGATTATTGTATCCTGGCTGGTGTGACTCAGTGGATTGAGTGCAGGCCTGTGAACTGAAGGGTCACTTGTTTGATTCCCAGACAGGGCACATGTGTGGGTTTTGGGCCAGGTCCTCAGTAGGGGGCATGCTAGAGACAACCACACATCAATGTTTCTCCCCCGTTTCTCTCTCTTTTGGCTTCTCTCTAAAATAAATAAATAAATAAAATCTTTAAAAAACAAGATCTGGCTATTATTAACAGGGTATGTCACTAAGGCTTCTTTCCTTTTAGAGCTGTAATTAAGGTCATGTCCCCTCCCAGAAAGCATATTGGACCCTCAAGCCTCTATTCTCAGTTCCTTTCCCTCCTTCAAATCTTTAGAAGTGTCCATATAGCAGACATTCATATTCCACTTGGACTTGCTATGTATTTCTTGATTCCTTTAACCCTGCAAATCCTTGTGTTTACAGTGCTGTTGAAATCAATTTGCCCTACAGACTAGTGAAGGTACCTCAGTTTCTTGGTCTTCATATTTTAACTGATTTCCTAGGACATGTGAGGCTCCATACCCAAGTTTCCTTTCAAGTCAAAAGTCCTCCTCCATCATGTATAATATCAGAGTTCCCTAACCTTGTTGTTTTTCTTTTTAACAATATTTCATTCAATGTGTAAATATGAGTAAATATGGGTTAGCATTTAATCTTTCATAACACAAAATATACCAGTATTCCAAATAATAAAGGCCTAGGGAAAAGCCAGGGTTGTGGTTATGTGTGTTTGTACCTGTTGTGTGTGTGTGAGAGAGAGAAAGACAGACAGGGAGACAGAGAGAAGCAGACACAGAGAGAAAGAGGACGGCTTATGTTTGGATGTGTATTCATTTAAGTATTAAGCACTAAAATTCCGTCTACCAGGAGATGTTGTCTTATATATCACAGCTGTGTAGGTAATAAAACACTACCTTTTAACATCACCCCAGTAAGAGCAATTTTAGCATTTTTTCCATCTCTAGCAGTACTCACAAAGCATATAATTTGTGACCTGAGAATAATGTCATTTTAAAGGTCTGTTTATCAACCACAAACAATGTTTATGTGGATTGACATTTGTGCCATTAAATTATTAAATTAAATAAATAATTACTCAGTTACACTATATGTCAAGCCTTTCAAGGATAAGATGAAGTAGTACTACTATTTTATAAACTACCCTCTCATACCTCTGCCTTTACCTGTTTATTCATAAAGCCTTGCTTCTGCCTGCTAAACCAGAATTCCTCATGTTTGTTTTGGTCCATTTTGGAGATTTGCACTGACATGGAAGTTGTAGAAAGAGTACCAGAATGAGTTCTTTGATTCTTCACTGAGCAATTAGTACATTTCAATGTTCCTATTTATAAAATGGGAAAGGTAATGCCTTCCCTGTCTCTTTCACAGTGTTTTTCTGAGTATCAAATGCAAATATAAGTGAAAAATATAAAGCTGTACAGTTATTTCTTAGAGAGCTTATTGATAAATGTCTCTTCGTCTCCTTAATTGTGTAAAATTTTTATTCTGATTGTAACCTTATATATCCCATATAATGGCCCTGTCTGTTGACAAAATTCACAGAAATTGATGAGGGTATTACAATTGTTCAAGATATATGCCTTTATTTGCACTTGCTTTTAATATTTGAAAATGTTTTCTTTCAGCCTGGATATATGATAGTTTCTTTCCATATGTGGTAGAAGGTAAACAAGACTGGAAATTGGGGTCCAGGGGTTTTGGTCCCTCTTTAAATTGGGTCACCTTTGGTAGGTCACTTTACCTTCCTGGCTCTCAATTTCCTCACCTGTGAAGTGATGGAAGTTGAAGACAGTGACCTATAAGGTTTTTAGTAACCCTATCCATTTTATTACTGCAAGTAAAAAGAAGCCCTATCATTTCCCCTACCCCCAAGATTTTCTTAACCCTGTTCTGTGCCTTGAGAGTCACCAGTCAAATAAATATAATAGTTCAAATGCTTTAACTAGTCAATAAAGATGCGCATCAATGTTGCTTTTGCCACATTTATCTACTGTTCATGATAGGAACCCCCAGTTAGATATAGATTGGATTTCTTACTGCATATCCCTACCTTCATTGTCACTTGTGTCATTCCTTCTGAGAAAATTCTCTTTTGGGTGATAGAATAGTCATCATCTTTAAAGGAAAAGCTTAAATTTCATGCTTTCCTAGGAAGCCTTTCCTGATCACTTAGCCCTTAGTGATTTTTTTCTATGTCATATGAACTCAAATCAGTACCTATGATATGCCAGACACTCTACTTGGCATTAGAGGAGATAGAAGATAAAATAAGATTCTGACATTGGAGACAGGCTGAAATTGTAAATGAACATTATGAACAAAGAGAGCAGCATGAGCAAAGACTTGGAGACAGCAGAGTAGAGGATGTGTATGAGAAAAGCTTAGAGCCCATGGCCCCTACTTATTTGTTCTATATATTGTCTTACAACAGTTCTTATGATAGTATTCTACCATATAATATAAAATTATGGTTCATTTGTCATTTATTGACCACCCAGTTTCTATGGGATTAGCCAAAAAGTTTGTTTGTTTGTTTTCGTAAGATGGCTGTAGTAGTGCTTAGTTGTTTTTAACTTTATTTGAAACAATTTTGTTAGATTGTTTTGTGACAGCTGTCATATCAATGTGCATTTAAAAAAAACTTATCAAGACTACTGGTCAAGATGGAGATGTAGCCCTGGTTGGTGTGATTCAGTGGATTGAGCACCTGCCTATGAACCAAAAGGTTGCTGGTTTGATTCCCAGTCAGGGCACATGCCCAGGTTGCAGGCCAAGTCCCTGGTTGGGGGCATGTAAGAGGCAACAAACTGATGTTTCTCTCCCATATTGATGTTTCTTTCCCTGTCTTTCTCTCTCCCTTCCCCTCTCTCAGAAAATAAATAAATAAAATCTTTTAAAAAATGGAAGTGTAGGCAAACATGCTTTGCCTCCTTGCACAATCATAAAAAGGATCATAACTAAGTTCAAAACAAAAACCACTCAGAACTGCCAGAAAATCGAATTGTATGGAAGTCCTCTGACCAAGAATTTTAAAAAGATATATTTATCCAGATGGGTAGGAGGGACAGAGATGGGGAGCTTGGGTAGAGAGGACATGGTGTTGTGGCAGCAAGGCGGCAGTGACCAGGCAGTGACAGCAGCAGCCGGCGGAATGGGTGGTCCCACATTACGGATACCTGGGAAGTGAGCTCAGAAGTGAGCCCCGGGCCAGACCACACAGCCCGGGGTCCCAGCACCAGAAAAATAAAGCCTCAAAACTCCTTGCTGTAAAAACCATTGGGGGTTAGGATGGCAGAAGAAACTGCTGATCTCTCAAGAGAGTCTGTTTAAAGTGCCCACATGATCCTAGAACATACACAAACCCACCTACTCTGGGAACCACCACCAGGGCAACAGCTAGATGGGTGCCAATTGCACAAGTGACTGGAAGTGGGGTGAGTGCTGAACAAGCCTCCAGCCCTCCAGCACTTCAGGAAGTGGCATTGCAATCTTTTTGACCCCTCCCCCAAAATCAAAGCCACAAAATGCTTAAGGGGTCTGTCCTGCCCTGGTGAATACCTAAGGCTCCACCACATACAATGTAAGAGGCCCACCAAGACAAGGAGTCAAAGCAGCTCCAACTAATACACAGAAACAAACACAGGGAGGCTGCCAAACTGGGGACACAAAGAAATATGGCTCAAATGAAAGAACAGAACAAACCCCCACTAAAAGAACTAAGCAAAATGGAGATAGCCAACCTGTCAGATGCAGAGTTCAAAATATTGGTGATATGGCTACTTAGAGATCTCATTGAGTATGGCAAAAGCATAAGGGAAGAAATAAAGGCAACATTAAGTGAAGTAAAGAACTATCCACAGGGAACCAACAATGAAGGGAAGGAAGCTGGGGTTCAAAGCAACAAATTGGAACATATGGAAGAAATAAATAGTCAACCAGAACAGAATGAAGAAACAAGGATTCAAAAGAACAATGAGAGAATAAGAAAACTCTGGGACATCTGGAAAGGTGCCAACATCCAAATCATATGCATGCCAGAAGGAAAAGAGGAAGAGCAAGAAATTGAAAACTTATTTGAAAAAATAATGAAAGAAAATTTCCCTAATTTGGCAAAGGAAATAGACATACAAGTCCAGGAAGCACAGAGAGTCCCAAACAAGTTGGACCCAAAGAGAACCACACAAAGACACATCATAATTAAATTGCCACAGGTTAAAGATAAAGAGAGAATCTTACAAGCAGCAAGAGAAAAGGAGAGAGTTACCTATAAAGGAGTTCCTATAAGACTGTCAGATGATTTCTCAAAAGAAATTTTGCAGGCAAGAAGGGGCCAGCAAGAAGTATTCAAAGTGATAAAAAAAACAAGGACCTACAACCAAGATGACTCTATCCAGCAAAGCTATCATTTAAAATGGAAAAGCAGATAAAGTGCTTCCCAAGCAAGGTAAAGCTAAAGGAGTTCATCATCACTAAGCTTTTATTATGTGAAATGTTAAAGGGACTTATTTAAGAAAAAGATCAGCCCTGGCTGTTCAGCCCTGGCTGGTGTGGCTAAATGGATTGAGTGGCGGCCTGAGAACCAAAAGGCTGCAGGTTCAATTCCCAGTCAGGGCATATGCCTGGGTTTGGGGCCAGGTCCCCAGTTGGGGGCATGAGAGAAGCAACTGATCTCTGTTTCTCTCCCTCTCTTTCTCCTTCCTTTCCTCTCTCTCTAGAAGTATATAAATAAAATCTTTAAAAGGAAAAGAAAAAGAAATTCAAAACTATGAACATTAAAATGACAACAAAGTCACAACTATCAACAACTGAATCTAAAAAGCAAAAGCAAACTAAGCAAGCAACCAGAACAGTAACAGAGTCATAGATATGGAGATCATCTGGAGTGTTATCAGCTAGGTGGGGGCAGGAGGAGAATGAGGTGAAAATTACAGGGATTAAGAAGCACAATTGGTAGGTATAACACAAACAGAGGGATGTTAAGAAGAATATAGGAAATAGGGAAGCCAAAGAACTTATATGCATGACCCTGGACATGAACTAAGGTGAGGGATTGCTGGAGGGAAGGGGGGTACCAGTTGGAGGGGGGCAAAAATTGGGACAACTGTAATAGCATAATCAATACATTAAAAATCTTATAAAAATTGGTGAATTTTTGTGTAGCCATTTTAATATTGTAGATGGAAGAAAATACACAATATTTTCAGCATATCATTATAACCAGGTAAACTAGGGCTTGTCCATGTGGCACCTTGATACAGACCCAACAATTAGTGGAGAAGGAAACAGGTTTTCATTTACAGGATTTCAACCTTGGGGGACTGAGAGCACTCCTGCTCAGAGCCCTGTTCTTCGACAAGACCCCACACTTCCCTTGCTCCCCACCAGGCTGTAAGCCAAAACCATGCCCAGAAGTTCCCCCATCCTTATCCGTATTTAAGCCGGCTATGCAAACATGTATGCATCCCTTCTAGAAGGTGTTCTTGTGGGTTTCAGTCATCATCCTCTCGCAACAGCTCTCTCTCCTTCAAGATCTGGGGTATATTGCCCTCAATCTCCATGTGATGTTTCAGGAAACCATGTGTTGTATTACACTGGATCATGGTGGAGTCCAGGGAGGGACATGTCTCAAGAGAGTGACTTCTCCAGATGTCCTTCATAGAAGCCGAAGTCTGCAGCTCAACAGTCCCAGTTTGGCTGCCTGCACCTCCCATGAATCCGTGCTTGGTTATGCAGGTCCCTCACAGCTCTGTTAGCTCTGACCTTACATCCTTTCCTCCAGCCTGCAAGGATGCTACCTTACTACAGACCACATGGCATCTTCCTCCTTACTCCCCCAGGCCATGTGGCTGAAAAAAACTCTTCTCTTTCAGACTGCCCTTATTTTAAATGTTTGGCTGGAACTTCCTACATGACCTCATATCCGGCCACTCCTATGATGTGCTACTTTTGCCAGTTCCCCCATATCTTTTACCTTCTTTCACCTGCCATCTTTAGTCTGGGCAAGAGTTCCCCATGACACAGGGGTGTCCGGGGTGAGTATCCACCTACCCTGGCTATGTCACAGTCATGATAAGCCCTTAAAGTCATGTACACCTTTTGCCCCGGAAGCAGGCCAGCTATCAACTTGCTATTATTATGCAAAGTATCTTAAACACTGTATTGTCCACTTCCCACTTTCCCCTTCCCCCAACCAAAGGTTTGGGGATTTTCTCTTATTTTGGGGCAACTCCCACTCTGAACCCCATTACATTATGCATTATTATTTCAAGAAAGTTAAAAACACAACAGAAATGCCAAACAAGATTTGTGCAACATATGGAGAAGGTGCTGTGACTGATCAAATGTGTCAAAAGTGATTTGCGGTTTTGTGCTGGAGACTTCTTGTTGGACGATGGATGCTCCAGAGTCAGGTAGAGCAGTTGAAATTGATAGCGATCAAATCAAGACATTAATTAAGAATAATCAACATTCTACCATGTAGGAGATAGTTGATATACTAAAAATATCCAAATCAATAAAGTTATTGGTGAAAATGAAAAATGTGTCTTTTTTAAATCTTTTTGAAAAGATTTTATTTATTTGTTTATAGAGAGGGGGAAACAGAAGGAGAGAGGGAGAGAAACATCAATGTGTGGTTGCCTCTTGTACGCACCCTACTGGAGACCTGGCCTGCAACCCAGGCACGTGCCCCATCTGGGAACTGAACCAGTGACCCTTTGGTTTGCAGGCTGGCACTCAGTCCACTGAGCTACACCAGGCATGGTGTGTCTCCTATTTTACAAAAAAAACCATATGGACTTTTAGGCCAACCCAGTATTTCTTTTCCTTAATAGCATCGCAGTGTCTCTTTGGAGTAGTTCTTCATTATTGGATGGTTTGGGTGGCTTAGGAAATCTTGATGCCTGCACCTCATAAGAGAAACCAAAGGGATCATCAAGTCTTCCTCCTTCCTACTCCAACAAAACTTAAAGAGTGATGGCCACATAATGTGAGGTCATCTAGCTTACATTCTCTTTTGGAACTGGCTTGACATTTTTCTTACCCATCTAGACCTCTTTACCCATCACTTCAATCATACCCTCTTACAATTACTCTGAGGTCTCTTGACTCCTTGTCTTCAGTTCCCCCTCTGCCTTAACAAAACCTCCAAAACTGTAGGTGTTCTTGCTCACAGAATACCTACAGATTTAGCCTCATTTTCATCCCCTCTTATGTTCCTGTGTCTAGAAAGGAAGTATGTTCCATTCACCTGGACTTTGGATCCTCTCCCTTCCCACTTCCTCATGGTCCCTTTTCTATCAGTCATTTTCTTTTTCTTTAAGTATCTTTGACCTCTCTCAAATATCTTTATCTTCTTGGCATATGATCGTGTTCACATTTCATGTTGGAGTGGTAGGTAGACTTTCTTTGACTCAGAATCATCCTAAAATTATCCCATTTCCCATTTCTCCTAATACAGAAGCTTCTGAAAGGAATGGAATACACTTGCTGTCTGCATTTTAACAACTGATTAATTCTTCATCTTCCTACTCATCATGCAATCTGTTCTTCCTAAGGTCACTAGTGACCTCCATATTGCAAAATTCAATGGGACTCTTTTGTTGTAATCATATTTTACTTTTCTGCTATATTTGATATTGTTTGATTCTTCATTCTTTTTCATTTGTTAATTGTTTAAATATTTTGTTTTATATCCTTTTAGAGAAAGGGGAAAGGAGGAAGAAAGAGGAACAGGAACATCAACACCTGAGAGAAACATTATTCGGTTGCCTCTCACATGCTCCCAAATGGGGACCTGGCCCACAACCCAGGCATGTGCCCTGGCCCACAATCAAACTATAGACCTTTTGGTTCACAGTCAGGTGCTCCACCCACTGAGCTACACCAGCCAGAGCTCATTTGTTAATGTTGTAAAAAAAATTTTATAATAAACAAAGAAAGCCATTTGACATTATGAATTTACTGGTGATAGGTTAGTTATTTCAGTTATTAATGTTCCTCAGTGAATATTGAATCTAATGTTCATTTTTTTCTAATATTTTTAATTGAAATATAACTCACAATTCATGAAATTCACCCTTTTAAAGTATATAGCTAGTTGGCTTTTAGTATATTCACAGAGTTGTGCAACCATTATCATTGTCTAATTCCAGAATATTTTCATTACCCCCCAAAAGAAACCCTATACCCATTAGCAGTTGTTCCCTCCACCCAGGTCCTATCAACTACTAATCTTTCTGTCTCTATGGACTTGCCTATTCTGGATATTTCACATAAATGGAATCATATGTGTCTAGCCTCTTTCACTAAATATTTTCAAGGTTCCATTCATATTGCAGTATGTATCAGTATTCCATTTCTTTTTAAAAAGATTTTATTTATCTATTTTTAGAGATAGGGGAATGGAGGGAGAAAGAGAGGGGGAGAAACATAGATATATGAGATAAACATTGATTGGTTGCCTCTCTCTCACCCCTAACTGGGGACCTGTCCTGCACCCAGGCATGTGCCCTGAACTGCAATCAAACCCATGACCTTCCAGTTTTCAGGCCACTACCCAATCCACTGAGCCACACCAGCCAGGGCTCCATTTCTTTTTTATGGCTGAATAACATTCCAATGTGTGAACACACCACTTTTGTTTATTCAGTCATCCATTGGTAGACACTTGCATTGTTTCTACCTTTTGGCTATTGTGAATAATGCTGCTATAAACAATAATGTACAAGTTTTTGTATGAAAACCTGTTTTCTCTTGTTTTGAGTATACACCTTTCAGTGGAATTGCTGAGTCATATAGTAATTCTTTGTTTAAGTTATTGGGTTAATACAAAACTGTTTTCCATAGTTGCTGAATCTCTTTGCCTGTTCACCAGCAGTATATGTGTTCCAACCTTTCCACTTCTTCATCAATGTTTATTATTATTTGTCTTTTTTTATTATATCCATGCTAATCAGTATAAAGTATAATTGATTTTATTTTCATTTTAGTAAAGACTAAGGATATTGAGCATCATTTTATGTGCTTAATGGTCATTTATATATCTTCTTTGGAGGAATGTCTGTTCAAATCCTTTACCCATTTTAAATAGTATTATATGTCTTTTTTATAGTTGAGTTGTAGAGCTGTTTAATATTTTCTGGGTACTAAACCCTTACCGGAGAAATGATGTGCAAATACTCCCTTCTATTCTGTGTGGTTTAGTCCTTTATTCTTTAATCTCTCCTCTTTGATTTCTATGAAAATGGGTTTTCTTGTTTTCTTACTTTTCTGGCTATTTCTTCTCAGGTTCTTTTTTTTATTTAATTTATTTATTTTAAAGAGGGCAAGGGAGAGGGAAACATGAATGTGTGGTTGTCTCTTACATGACCCCTACTGGGGACCTGGCCCACAACCCATGTGTGTGCCCTAGACTGGGAATGGAATCGGCGACCCCTTGGTTCACAGGCTGGTACTCAACCACTGAGCCACAGCAGCCAGGGTTCTTAGTTTCTTTTAGAGAATCCTCCTCAGCTCAACTACTTTTAAACAGTAATTAATTATTTTTTCTTTTCCAATTATAGTTGACATACAATGTTATATTATTATACTTTCAGGTATACAACATAGTGATTAGACATTTATAAAACATAATGAGTGATAACCCCATTAAGTCTAGTACCCACCTGACACCATAAATTGTTACTACCTTATCATTGACTATATTCCCTATGCTGTACTTTACACCTCTGTGGCTATTTTGTAATGGCCAATTTGTACTTCTTAATTCCTTCACCTTTTTTACCCAGTCTGTTTTACCTGATGGTCACTGAAGATTGAATACATTCTACAATCACTACTATTTTTACTCCCCACCTTCCACATTTATGTTTTTTCATTATTTTTCTTTCTTTTGTGTATGCATTTATGTGTACTCCTTAATTTATTGTAGTAATTGTATATAATCTTCCTACTTCAAAAAGACTTTATTTTTTCAATTCTTTTTTAAATGTATGTTATTGATTATGCTATTACAGTTGTCCCAATTCTCCCCTTTATTTCCCTCTGCCCTGCACACCCCCTCCCACCCGCATTCCCCACCTTTAGTTCATGTCCATGGGTCGTACATATAAGTTCTTTGGCTTCTACATTTCCTATATTATTCTTAACCTCCCACTGTCTATTTTCTACCTACCATTTATGCTACTTATTCTCTGTACCTTTTCCCCCTCTTCCACCCCTACTCCCCCACTGCTAACCCTCCATGTGATCTCCATTTTTGTGGTTCTGTTCCTATTCTAATTGTTTGCTTAGTTCTTTATTTTTTTAGGTTTGGTTATTAATAGCTGTGAGTTTGTTGTCATTTTAGTGTTCATATTTTTGAACTTCTTTTTCTTAGATAAGTCCCTTTAACATTCCATATAATGAGGGCTGGGTGATGATGGATTCCTTTAACTTTACCTCATCTGGGAAGCACTTGATCTGCCCTTTTATTATAAATGATAGCTTTGCTGGATAGAGTCATCTTGGATGGAAGTCCTTGCCTTTCATGGCTTGGAATACTTCTTTCCAGCCCCTTCTTGCCTGTAAGTTCTCTTTTGAGAAATCAGCTGATAGTCTTATGGGCATTCTTTTGTAGGTAACTGTCTCTTTTTCTCTTGGTGCTTTTAAGATTCTCTCCTTATCGTTCATCTTGGCTAAGTATGATGTGCCTTGGTGTGTTCCTCCTTGGGTCCAACTTCTTTGGGACACTCTGAGCTTCCTGGACTTCCTGGAAGCCTATTTCCTTTGCCAGCTTGGGGAAGTTCTCCTTTATTATTTGTTCAAATAAGTTTTCAATTTCTTGGTCTTGCTCTTCTCCTTCTGACACTCCTATGATTCAGATGTTGGAATGTTTAAAGATGTCCTGGAGGTTCCTAAGCCTCTCTTCATTTTTTTTGTTTTGACTTCTTGTTTCTTCATTCTGCTCTGATTGAATGTTTCTTTCTTCCTTCTGCTCCAAATCATTGATTTGAGTCCTGGTTTCCTTCCCATCACTATTGATTCCCTGTAGATTTTTCATTATTTCACATAATGTGACCTTCATTGCTGTCTGGGTCTTTTTTATGCTGTTGAAGTACCCAGTGAGTTCCTGGAGCATCCTGATAACCAGTGTTTTCAACTGTGTATCTGATAGGTTGGCTATCTCTTTGTCACTTAGTTGTATTTTTTCTGGGGCTTTGAACTGTTCTTTCATTTGGGCCATTTTTTTTTGTCTTGATGCATCTGTTACATAGTAAGGGGTGGAGCCTTAGGTGTTCACCCGGGCGGGGTAACCCACGTTTCTTGTTGTGTTGCTATTTGTGGGGGAGGGGTCCCAGAGGGAACACTGCCACTTGTTCTGCTCTCTGCCAGTTTTCAGTCACTTCCTCAGCTCCTCACAAGTAAATTAGGCCCCTCTGGTGCTGATTCCCAGATGGGTGGGTTTGTGTACATTCTAACACCCTGTGAGTCTCTCCAACGAACTCTCCTGTGAGGCTGGGGAGTTTCTCCCGCTGCCTCAACCCCCACAGGTGTTTTCAGTCAGAGATTTTGACTATTTCCTGGTGCTGGAACCCCGGGTTGTGTGGTCTGTCTCGCTCCCCAGTTGTTCTTCCCAGTTTAACTGCACGTGAATGTGGGACTGCCCTGTCTACCAGCTGCCGCCTCACCAGGTCCTCTAGCCACCACCTTGCTATGCATCCCCTCTACATGGCTGCCTGTCTTCGCCCCTGCTACCAATCTGGGTGTTTCTTCTTTAACTCCTTGGTTGTCAGACTTCCATACAGTTCGATTTCCTATCAGTTCTGGTTGTTTTTTGTTTTTAAATTTGTTGTTGTCCTTGTTTTGGTTGTACGAGGAGGCACAGTGTGTCTCCCTATGCCTCCATCTTGTCTGGAAGTTATTTATTTATTTTTAGAGAGAATGAGAGGGAGGAAAAGGGAGAGAAACATCGATCAGTTGTCTCTTACATGCCCCTGACTAGGAAACCGGCCCACAACCCAGGCATGTGCTTTAATGGGAATTGAACCAGTGATCTTTTGGTTTGCAGGATGGTGCCCAACCCACTGATCCACACCAGTCAGGGCTACTTTTTCTTTCTAAAAATTTTATTTATTCATTTTTTAGAGAAAGGGGAAGGGAGAGATGAAGAGAGGGAGAGAAGCATCACCGTGTTGTTGCCTCTCACACGCCTCAAACTGGGGACCTGGCCCGCAACCCAGGCCTATGCCCGGACTTGGAATTGATCCAGTGACCCTTTGGTTCACAGGCCGGCACTCAGTCCACTGAGCTACACCAGTCAGGGCTCTTATTCATATTTTTTATTTTCTTCTTAAGGAAGTCCCTTTAACTTTTCTACTTAATGCTGGTCTAGTGGTGATGAACTCCTTTAGCTTTATCTTCTTTTAAAGTGTTTTTTTTTTAAAGATTTCATTTTATTTTTTAGAGAGAGGGGGAGGAAGGGAAAAAGAGGGAGAGAAGCATCAATGTGTGAGGGAAACATCAACAGGCTGCCTCTCTCCAACTGAGGATCTGACATGCAACCCAGGTATGTGCCCTGAGCAGGAACTGAACCAGCAACTTTTTGGTTCACAAGCTGGCACTCAATCCACTGAGCCACACCAGCCAGGGCAGCTTTATCTTCTTTTGAAAACTCTTTATCTGTCTTTCCATTTTAAATCGTAGCCTTGCTTGGGAATGTAGTCTTGTTTGTAGGCCCTTCCCTTTCTTCAGTTTAAACATTTTCTGCCAATCCCTTCTGTCTTGAAATATTTCTGTTGAGAAATCAGCTGACAGTCTTATGGGAGCTCTCTTGTAGGTAACCAATGCTTTTCTCTTGCTACTTTAAAAATTCTCTCCTTATCTTTAATATTTGGTATTTTAATTATGACGTATCTCAGTGTGGACCTCTTTGGGTTCATCTTGTTTTGGACTCTGAGCTTTCTGGGCTTGTATTTCCATTTCCTTTACCATGTTAGGAAAGTGTTTAGTCATTATTTCTTAAAATAGGTTCTCATTCCTTGGTCCTTCTTTTCTCCTTCTGGTACCTCTATGATGCAAATGTTGTTATGCTTGATGTTGTCCCAGAAGTCCCTTACACTGACCTAATTTTTGAAATTATTTTTTTTTCTGTTTTGCTGTTTTGATTGAATGTCCTACCTGGACATGTATGTCCTACCTGGACATGTATGTCTATTTCCTTTGTTAAGTTAGGGAAATTTTTTGTCATTATATTCTCAGATAGGTTTTCAATTTATTCCTATTGTCTTCTTCTTCTGGGACCCCCTATAATGCAAACATTGGTATACTTTAGTGTTCCAGATATCTTTTAAACTATCATCATTTAAACATTTTTTTCTATTTGCTCCCTAGATTGAGTGTTTTGCACTACTTTGTCTATCAGATCACTGATTCGATCCTCTGCTTTATTTAAATTGTTATTGATTGTATCTAATGTATATTTCATTATAGCTACTGTGTTCTTCTTTTCTGACTGGTTCTTTTTAATAGTTCTATCTCTTTCTATAAATTTTCTCTTGAGTTCATTTATTCTTTTCCTAAGTTCATTGAGCATTCTGATAACCAGTGTTTTGAACTCTGTGTCTAGTAAAGTGGTTGCCTTTAGTGTGTTTACATTTTTGGGGAGTTTTGTCTTGTTCTTTCATTTGGGACATATGTCTTTGTCTCCTCATTTTGCCTGCCTTACTGTGTTTTTCCATCTATTAGGTAGTTCTGCTATGTTTCCAAGTCCTGGAGGAGTAACTTTGTGTAGTAGGTATACTGTATTGCCCATTGGTGCAGTCTCCCTGGTCACCTGAGTCCGGTGCTCTAGGGTTGTCCTTTGTGTCTTTGTGTGTGCCCTCCTGCTGTAGTTGAGCTTTAATTGCTGTTGGCACATAAGTGGTTGGGATGGACCTTCAGGTTCACTGATTGTGAGGACTAACCATGACTACAATGGAGGAGCTGTTGTGCAGGTGCTGATCCTGTGTTGCAGAATTCATTTAAGTGGGGCTCTGGTGCCTGCCTAGACTGTTATTTGGGTATGTCCTTTATGGAGATGCTTGTGTGGTGCTCTGGTGTAGTCTGAAGCCTGCTACTAGTTTCATTGCTTTTGGGGCATTTTAGGAGGGTCTCTAGTGCAGGCCAGTGTCAGTCATTGCCTGTGTCCTAGTGGAAGCTACAATGTGACCTACAGTTGGTAGCTACCTCTGCTGGGCTTGGAGGCCCCTGGGAGGGGCTAGGCTCTGAACTGATGCCTGCCGTCCCTAGTGCCAAACTTGGGGCTGCTTAGAAAGATGTATGATGCACAGTGAGTCCAGCTGCTAGTTGTTTGGAATTGTTGGACCCCTGAGAGATTTTAGGAAAGCTTGCACCTTGTGCTGAAGCTGTGTGCAAACCACTAAAATAGTTTCATGTTCAGGGTTAATGTGCAAATTGAGTGAGGGCAGGATCTCAGGGAGTCACTAGGGAGGAGCAAACAGTGTTTTCCTTTAAAAAATATTTTATTTATTTAGTTTTAGAGAGAGGGTAAGGGAGTGAGAGAAACATCAATTGGTTGCCTCTCACATGCCCCTGCTACTGTGAACCTGGCCCACAACCCAGGCATGTGCCCTGACTGGGAATCGAACCAGTGACCCTACAGTTCTCAGGCCGACACTCAGTCCACTGTGCCACACCAGCTAGGACTGTTTTCCATTTTTATAAAGCATGCAGATGTGGTGCTCACCTTTGCCTACTGGATGGGTGGGGGAAGGGCTCAATAAAGGAATAATGGTGCTTACTTGCCTGTACTACTGACCTGGAGAAAGCTGCCCTGACCTCTACCCCTCTAGCCCTTGCATTGAAATTGGTCAATTCAGTTCCTCCCCATATGTGCTTTTGAGCTGCTGCCCTAGCACTGTAGATCTAAGCCAGTGAATTTGTGCATGGTCCCTTTAAGATTGGCAGGGACTAGGTCTCTAGCAGACTATTGTCTTTCTCTAACACAAATCCCCCCTGTATTTCACAGCCAGATATTCTGGAGACTTCTCTTCCCGGTATTGGTGCCCTAAGTATGGGAGTCTGGTTTGGGGCTGGGATCCCTCATTCCTCAGGGGAACTTCTGCAGCTGAGATATCCCTGCTGATTCTTAATTTCCACACCATGGGTGTGGGACCTGCCCTTTCTGTGCCTCTGCCCTTGCCATTAGTGTTGACTTGTCTTCTTTATAACCTTAGTTATAGGACTTCTCTTTAGCTAGTCTTCAGGTGGTTCTCAATGATGGTTGTTTTATAATTTAGTTGTAATTTTGATGCAGTTGTGTGAGGGATGAGCACAGTGTCTACCTACTCCAACATCTTCTGCTTATCTCTTGAATGTTGATATTCTTTAGATCTATATCCATGGCTCTTTTCTCTTGTTATTCTATATGTTCTCCCAGCATGACCTCTTTTAAACTCTTGGCTGTAACTGCTACCATCTATGTGGGAATGACTTTAAAATCAAGATCTGCAGCCCTGGCTGGTGTGACTCTGTGGATTGAGTGCCAGCTTGTAAACCAAAGGGTCACTGGTTCAATTCCCAGTCAGGGCACATGCCTGGGTTGTGGGTCAGGTCCACAGGAGGGGGCGTGCGAGAGGCAACCACATGTTGCTGTTTCTTTCCCTCTCTTTCTGCCTCCTTTCCCTTCTCTCTAAAAATAAATAAATAAAATCTTTTAATAAATAAATAAAATCAAGATCTGCAGTCCATGCCACTTTCCTTTGCTCCAGTTCCACTGAGCTCCAGTACAATCTCTATAGAAATGTCTTGGGTGTCCCATAGGCAGCTTAAAATTGACTTATCCTAAAGTGCATTTCTCTCTTTCCCACCCCAGACCTGCTACTCCTCAGCTCTTCACTGTCTCAGTGAATAGCAATACTTATCCTAGTAAAAAACTGCCTCTTTGATGTGTCTTTGGTCTCTCCTCTCATTTTCTATGACTTCAAATGTCACCTCACCCCAGTTTATTTTATTTTACTTTACTTTATTTTACTTTATTTTATTTTAAATCCTCGCCAGAGGATATGTGAGAGAAACATTTATCAGTAGCCTCCCATATGTACCCTGACTGGGGATCAAACCTGCATTGTAGGCATATGCCCTGACTGGGAATGGAACCCACGAACTTTTGTTGTACAGGACGACATTCCAATCAAATGAGCCACCTGGCCAGGGCCCAGTTTAGTTAACTTCTAGTTTTCCTCCCAAAGCTCAGTTCAAATGTCACCTACTGTAATACATTTCCCCTGAGTACTCTCTGCCAAATCTAAAATAGATGCTGTTTTGTGTTCATAGAATTCGAGGCATATTCCTGTCACTGCACTTAACTATAATATACTGTATTCTGTGAATGTTATTTAAGTTTTCTTTTTTCTCTACTAAAATGAAGTCTGTCTCTATGAAACCCTGTGTCATATTAGTTTGTATCTTTTAAAAAAATTTTACTAACTTTTTTTAGTAAGAGAGAGAGGGAGGGGGTGAGAGAGAAACATAAGCATCAATTTGTTGTTCCACTTATTTATGCATTAATTGGCTGATTCCCTGTATGTGCACTGAGCAGGAACTGATTCCACAAACTTGGTGTATCGGGACAACCCTCTAACCAACCGAGCTACACTACCAGGGCCTATTACTTTGTATCTTTAGTGTCTAGAATGATGTTGTACACATAGTACATGCACAAACTTGCTTTCATTTTTGTTGTTGCTCAAACTTTTGAAAGAAAGAATGAGTGTGTGATATTTTATTATGAATTCCTGGGTGAAATAATATTCATCCCCAGGCAGAATAATGTTCAGGGAAACTGTTCTTTCTTGAGAATGTAGTTTTTTTTTGTTATCATAGTTGTTTTTTCTATTGAGAGGATTCTGCTCTTGGTGAGACTTAGACTTGTGCAAGGTGAATAGATAAAGAATAATTGTGCTGTTATACATGCTATCTCAGTTTTCCAATCTTGCTGTAGTGGGATGTTGCAAGGTTGTGAGGTTGTTACAAGTGAGACAAAGGATTGGAAGGAAAGAACAATGAAACTCTTCCAACAGCAATTTTTTAATTGCCCTGGCAGGTCACACAATAGAGCTGAACAGAATTTGAAAAGACTGTCTTGTCCAGTCCCTCTGTTTTCAAGCAAATTCTGAAGGCTTCATGATAAATGGTCACTCACTAATACCTAATGTGGATGAGGAGAAAAAGGTGTAAAGAACGTGTATAAACATGCAAAAATTATGTATGCCAAGTCATCTACAGGTATACTTCAATATAGAGAACAGTTAAATTAGGAAATGACTTAGATGCAATTCTATATTATAGAACCCTGTTTTCTTATGGCCTTCTATTAACACATGGGAGATTTTATTCCTCCGAGAACTGAGTACTTTTCCTATTGTTGAGTCAAAGAAAAGAAGGAATTAGAGAGCAAAGAAGGACCCTTGAATTGCTCTTAGGATCTGGGTTAAAGGAGGGAGCCAGCTGCCTTGGAAAAGACCCATATGAGATAGATGAGTTACACTGCTTCATACTGCTTCATTAATGAGCTTTGAATTCTGTAACTGACCTGTGGATATAAAATCTGAAGCCTGAGGCTGGAACATAGTGGTATAAAATGATTTTTCATTCTTAGGGGAGCATTGTAGAGAGGTAGTTAACTTGGCAGTTAGAGACATGTGCTTGGCAGCCTGAAGTTAGGATTTGAATCCCAGCTCTGCCATTTACTGCTAATCTCCTACTAGTCTCCTTCATTTCCTCATCGATGACATAAAAACAGTAAGATATCTACTGTATAATGTTATACTGAGAATCAAATAGGAAATGCATATGAACCTGATAGCACAGTGCTTGACATATAGTAAGTGTTAGCTAGTAGTAATAGTAGTGTTATAATTAGTATTGTGATATACTAAAGAGACCATGATGAAGCAGGGGGGGGGATCTTGATTTAAAAAAATTATTTATTCATTTGAGAAAAAAAGAGGGAATGAGAAAAACATAATTTGTTGTTCCACTTGTTTATACATTCATTGGTTGATTCTTGTAGGTGCTCTTACCAGGACTGAACCTGCAACCATGGCATATTGAGACAGAACTCTAACTGAGCTACCCAGCCAGGGTTGATATCTTGATGTTTTAAGTAGATGAAATTCTTAGTTATTTGGTAGTAGTGGTGGTGGTGATGGCGGTAATGAAAAAAGCTACCAATAGTGTAAATGCCTAGAGTCCCTGGGCATGGGTACCTGGATTCTATCCCATTTCCATTGTCAGACAACATTGGCTTATTATATAAGGATTACAGCTATCACACAGGATTTAGCTTAAAAAACATTTCCACTGTCTTAATACTTCAGGTTCTGTCTCTCCTTCCAAAAATCAATACAAACCAAAAAATTAACTGGAAAACTCTATTTTACATTTTGGTTCTTAATCTAAGAAATACTGTAGCTCATTCCCCCAAATGTTGACACTTTGCCAGTGAATTAAATAAAAGAGGAGGAAAGACAAGAAGAAATAATCATGTTGTACCAGAAACAGCCTGCATTTTCATCTAATGGGTTCGTGACTTACAAGCAAGACAAGTTCATGAATAGTTCAGTATTTGGAATCTGACTGTTTGCTAGATCGGGAAACCTCATGTAACAGGTTTCAACCCTAGTTTGAGGGAATTGTTAAAAACAGCTTCCTGGTAATCATTTGCAGTCCAGTTAGCTATTTTCCTATTCGTATTAAGGGTTTTCATTCAGCCTGGCTCATTTAAAAATGGTTTTCGGGAATGCATTTAGGCTTGATAACTGCATAAATGATTTTTTTCCAGTTGCACTGTGATGACACCAAGTGCTCTGTGTGCTTTTTCTGGCTTGAAGCACAATTTTACATTTGAACCTGAATGTGCTGAACCAACCTTTCTCTGAATGAGTCTAAACAACAACTACTAGGCACTGCACTATAGTGTATAAGAGTATAAGCTGAAGACTCACACCCTGGCCCGTTTGTTTTTTGTGTGTGTGTTTTTTTTACTGTAGTAAAATATACATGACATAAACTTTACCATTTTACCATTTTTAGGTATACAATTCAGTGGCGTTAAGTACCTTCATAGTGTTCTGCAACTATCACCATTATCCATTTCCAAAATGTTTTCATCCTCCCAAATTGAAACTCTGTGCCCAGTTTCAGTAACCCTCTATTGTCCCCTTGTCCCCAGCCCCCAACAGCCACCATTATACCTTCTGTTTCTATGTGTTTGATTACTTTAAATATTAGTGGGGTCATACAGTATTTGTCCTTACATGACTGGCTTAATTAAACCAGATGTTGTCCTCAAGTTTCATCCATGTTGTAGCAAATGTCACAATTTCATCCCTTTTAAAATCTGAACAATATGTATATTATTCCATTATATGTATATAGCACATTTTGTTTATTCATTCATTCATCAATGGGCACTTGGAGTACCTCCAACTTTGGCTATTATGAATTATGCTGCTATGAATGTGGGTGTACAAATATTTGGTCTTTTTCTATTTTTAAACATTTTTTCTTTTAGTTTAGATTATATTTATTTATTTTTAGAGAGAGAGGGAGGAAGTGAGAGAAACATCAATCAGTTGCCTCTTGTAGACACCCTGACCAGGGACCGAACCTGCAACACACCCTAGGCATGTGTCCTGATCAGGAATCGAACTGGTGACCTTTCTGTTTGCAGTACAATGCCCAACCCACTGGGCTATACCAGTCAGGGCCAAATATCTGTTTGAGCCCCTGCTTTCAATTCTTTTGGGTATCCAGAACTGGAATGGCTGGGTCATATGGTAATCCTATTTTTAATTACTTGAGGTATCACTGAAATGTTCTCCATAGGAGCTGCACTATTCTACATTTCTACCAGCAATGCATGAGTTCCAGTTTCCCTGCATCCTTGCCAATGCTTGTTATTTTCCTTTTTTATAATAGTCATGTTAATGTGTGTGAAGTACTATCTCCTTGTGGTTTTGATTTTCATTTCCTTAATTAGTGGCTCATTGACCATCTTCTCTTATGCTTCTTAAACATTTGCATATCCTCTTTGAAAAAATGTCTATTTAAGTCTATTGGTCATTTTTTTAAAGAGTTTATGTATTTATTTTTAGAGAGAAAGAAAGAGATGGAGAGAAACATCAATGTGTGGTTGCCTCTCGCGTACCCCCAACTAGGGACCTGGCCCAAAACCCAGGCATGTGCCCTGACTGGGAATCAAAGCAGCAACCCTTTGGTTCACAGGCTGGTGCTCAATCCACTGAGCCACACCAGCCAGGGCCCTTTTTTAATTGGATTTGTTTTTGTTGTTGTTATTGTTGTCATTAGTTGTAGTTCTTCATAAATTCTGGATATTAACCGCTTACCAGATATATGATTTCAAATATTTTCTCCTATTCTGTGGGTTGACTTTTCATTCTATTGTCCTTTGATGCACAACAGGTTTTAATTCTGTAGTTGTTCAATTTATTTCTTCCTTTTGTTGACTATGCTTTTGTTGTCATATCCAAGAAATTATTACCAAATCCAATGTCATGAAGCTTTTCTCTGGTTTTCTTCTAAAAGTTTTATAGTTTTAGCTATTATGTTTATGCTTTTACTCCATATTGAGTTTCTTTTTCTATATGGTATAAAGTAAGGGTCCATCCTTATTCTTTTGTATGTATATATCCAGTTTTCCCAACATCATGTGTTGAAAAGACTGTTCTTTTCTCATTGGATGGCTTTGGTACCCTTACCAAAAAATAATTGACTGTATAGGGGAGGATTTATATCTGGGGTTTCTATTTTATTCACAGACCTGTTTTTGAATCTTGGTTTTATTACTTACTATATGATAATCTGTGGGTTACTCAGCCTCTTTGATATCTCCTCACAGTAGACAGTAAACTCCATGAAGTCAGAAATTTTTGTCTTTTTGTTTACTGTTATATTCTTAGGATTTAGAGAAATCAGTTAAGAATTCATTGCAATCAGCCCTGACTGGTGTGGTTCAGTGGATTGAGTGCTGGCCTGTGAACCAAAAGGTTGCTGGTTGGATTCCCAGTCAGGGCCCATGCCTGGGTTGTGGACCAGGTCCCCAGTAGGGGGTGTGTGAGAGGCAACCAAATTGATATTTCTCTTCCTCTATTTCTCTTTTCCCTCCCCTCTCTCTAAAAATAAATAAGATCTAAAAATTATTTTTAAAAGAATTAATTGCAATCAATAATATTCACTGTGAAATAAATTAGCAGTAATCTCCCTCAGAAGGCTGTTGTAAGATTCAAATGAAATAATATATGTCAAGCATTCAGCATACTGTCTGGCAAAAAGTATATAAGAAATGATAGTTATTTAAAATATTTATCTTATTATATAACTCTTATAAATAAAATAAATGGTAAATACTAAATTGATACCATGATTGGGTGGGTCTCTCTTTAGACACAAGGCAAAGCTTGGTGCAGGTGTGGAGTGACCTTTGAAGGAAGGGGCCCTCCATTGAAGGGCACATAGGAACCAACACAACCATCTTCCTCTTCCTAAACTGCAGAGACTGGGCTCTCTTATTTCTGGCACCCCAGTGACAAAAGTCTAGATGAACACTGTTGCTGGGATGCCAAAGGAGAAAATGGGCAGTTTGTGGTAGCATGGAGAGAAGAAAGGAAGCGTCTGAATGGCACAGATCAGTATCACCATGATTCCATAACCATTCAGCACTAACACCAGGCCTGGCAGGGGAAACAGAGGGATTTGGATCATTGAGGGTCCACCATAGGCTCAGTGCCGACCATTGGACTATGAGATGACATAGATTCTAATTCAGTTTTTAGAATTTACCTGTAGAGTACATATTATCCCTAGTTTACAGATGAGGAAAGAAGCTCTAAGAGATTAAGCAACAGACAGTAAATAGCAGAATTTTAATTTAAATTCAGGTCTCTTTCTACCCCAAGGCTTTTGATTTGAAGAAACATAAATTTTATTTAGTTTCCTTTTCAAATTCCAAGTCTTCTGGTAAGTGTGAGGACAGCTAATACAAATTTTGACCTCATGTAATGCTTTATTTTGTTGTTTTTCTGATACATAAACTGCTATGCCTTTTTGCATTATCACCATGTTCTGTTCAAGTGTTTTAACTGACAAGTTGGAGATTCCAAAGCTGCTGGCAAAGATTTTCTGAGAAATGTAAAATTTTCTAAATTATAAGCCTGTGCATTTTATAATTTGCTGTGGCAATTATAAAATGCAAAAGCAAACTACCTATTTGTAGTTTTTCAAATTTGGCAAGGCTAGTGGTGGTACAGTTGGTTGGGAGAGTTTATATATATGGATTTATGTGTGTGTGGAGATATATTTATGTATATATGTGTGTGTATCCACACACACACACACACACAGGACAATAGTAGAAAATATCTGAGTCAGTAGAATGGACATTGAGAAAGGCGGCTTTAAAAGTTCCCAACAAATCCTGGCTGGTGTGGCTCAGTGGATTGAGTGCTGGCCTGCAATCCAAAGGGTCACCAGTTTGCTTCCCAGTCAGGGCATATGCCTGGGTTGCAGGCCAGGTCCCCAGTAGGGGGCGCATGAGAGGCAACCACACATTGATGTTTCTCTCCCTCTCCTTCTCCCTCTGTTCCCCTCTGTCTAAAAATAAATAAATAAAACCCTTTAAAAAAAGTTCTCAACAAAAATTATGTCATTTCTGATGCTACTAAGTCTCAGAGCGGTTTGTTTCACTCAGCTTCCAAGCCAGACCAGTCATTTTTTTTTATAAACTCATACTATTTTTTAAAAGGTAATAAGGGCCGAACATGCATCTAGTTTGTTATTACTTTTGTTATTACTTTTGTCATAAGTTCACATGGAGGGCTACCTTCCAGGGTAATTGGTGCCATTTTCACAGAAGAGGCTGTTGGTTGGGAGTAAGCAAGTGTGTATATAATAGCATAGCCAGAGTTAGGCTGGGACTTCCATGGGTGCATTCTGTCTAGACTGTGACTGGAACAAGTGCTCAGACTTCAGAGCTGCTGCGAGGTCTTGCGTCTTTGTTCTGACACTAGCTTTGTGACCTTGGACAAGTTACTTAAGGAAATGGAGGATTAAAATTTATATGAAAAATGGGAATAACAATAGGCTATCCACCTCAGAGTGGTTATGACCATAAAATAATACATGTAAATCACTTAGAAAAGTTACTGGTTCACAGAAAGCATTCAATAAGTGTTAGCTGTTATGGCTGTTATGTTGATTACTAGTGTTATTACTATTAGTAGTAGTGGTATATATCTGTCACAGTGATGATGGGTAGGGAGACAATACCATATAGCTGCAAAAGTTCAGCTTTTGAGGCTGTGTAATTGAACTCAAGTTCATATATTACCCAGGAGAGACCCGAGTCAGTCCCCTCCCTCTGCCCTCTGAAACTTGTCCCTTGGTTCTTGCCTCTCTTGCAAGAGAATAATTCAAGCAAGAGATAGACACATATAGTGGAAATGAGATTGCAAGTTTATTTATGAAACACATCTGAGCACAAAGCTGTGAGCAGGCACCCGGCTAGTCCAAATGCCACATGTATAGAGGAAATAAAGTTGTTAGTTAAATTTGTTCTATGCACTTGAGCCGAGGCTACAAGTGTACACCTGGCTAATCTTAGTGTGCTGACTATTGGGGTTCAGGGGTTACATACTTTAGTCAGTTTCTAGGTTCCCTCTCCTTCTCTCCCTACTATACCTTGGGAATAACGTACAGCTACAAAGGCTTTCTTTCTTGGTGAAATTGCTACAGAGGCTCCCTTTCCCAGCACAGAGTCTCAAGGACTCCCCTCCCTCTTTGCTATCTTTGTTTGTGATGTTCAGAACATGTGGCAATCTTATTGCACCGGGCTCAGCTGCTGAGTAGTGATGAGACAGGTCTCCCTCCTCCTCCTCCTGCCTTAGTTTACGATCTCTCCTACCTAACACATATGCCCAATGTGCAGCACGACCAATCACTGAAGCATGGAGTACACAACAAGGAGTTTATTTCAAGAGGCAACCAAACGAGGAGATGGGGCCCAAATCTGTTTCCCCAACCCAGGGCATTCAGGGCTGGTTTGAAGGATTTAGGGGGGACAGGTATGTGGGGGTGCTGTGGAACAAGTTGGACATTGGAGGACCTTGAAACTTGGCCATTTATGGTAAGGGGCTTCAGCACCAGATCTTCTTGGACAATGGACTCTGCTTCTGAAAGGACTCAGGTTATGTCCCTGTCCTTTGATTTCCTGAGGACCAGGGTGGTGTAAGGAGGCTTTGGCTCCAGATGCAGCGGGGAGGTCAAAGCTTTGTCCCTTGGGCATGCTTCACCTGCCTGACTTGCTGTTTTGAACTGTCCTCTGAAAAGCAGCCCAGTGTCTTGTTAAAAACCATTTTGAGTTGCTTCTGAGGTTTCAGCTGGAAGGCCTGAGTTTGATTACTGCTTTTACTGTTTATCAGTTGTGACTTAGAACTTACCTGATTATTCTTTCCTTTATAAAATGAATAAAATCCTACTACTAATTCTTAGAAATGCCTGAGAAATAGAGGTGGGAGGAGCTGGATGATCTGATCCGAGTGCCTTTATTTGATACTGTGCTTACAGACAGGCTGAGTCTGGACCTACTGCAACCCCCAGGGGTTAGGCAAGAATGGGGTTTTTAAAAAGAAAAATTGTGGGGTTAGTGAGGGGAATGAAGGAGGGGTTAGCCTCTTGTTCTCCTAGGTGGGTGTCTCAGGGTTCCAGGATGTGAGCCAAGACAGCGAGTTAGGTAAAGGCCTGGGCTGCTCCCAGGTACAGGAGGATCAGTCTGACCACTGGCCATATGACTGGCGCCAGGTGTCTATTGTGGGAGGTGGGAGAGAGTTCTGATGGAGCCATGGGCTGTCAAGCAGTCTGGATAACTGAGTCATGGGTAGTCCAGCAGGTCAGAAAACTGGCCTGACTGGGTCACGAGCAGTCTGGCAGGCTGGGAACCTGGCCTGACCCTTATACTAATGTTTACTGGAGGGGACCAGACTTTGTCACACCAAGATGTATCTCTTTGACATAAGAATTATTTTAGGTTAATTTTAAGAAAGAGGAGACATGGAGGAAGCTCTAAACAGCAAGTAGACCCATTTGTTTGTTTCTGTTTATGTTTCCCTTACCCTTGAGATCAAATTCACAAAAATATAGTTGACCCTGATGTTCAGAAGCTTAGGGCCTGTGTTTTCTCCTATATATTTTATTGTTTCAGGTCTTCACATTCAAGTCTTGAATCCATTTTGAGTTCCTCTTTGTGTATTGTATAAGACAGTAGCCTAGTTTTGTACTTTTGCATACAGCTGTCCAGTTTTCCCAACACCATCTCTTGAAGAGACTTTCCTTTTACCACTCTATATTCTGGAGACATAAAAGAACAAAAATGGTAAGACTAGAAAACAAAAAATGACAAAGGAACTAACAATACAAAAACTCTTGGATATCGAGTGGGTAGAGGAGGGTGAAATGAGTAAATAGGGTCACGTATATGGTAACGAAAGAAACAAGACTTTCGGTGATGAGCAAGCCACAGACATATACAGATATCGAATTATTATGTTGTATGCCTGAAATTTAAATAATGTTATTAATCAATGTAACCTCAATTTTAAAAAGTAGGAAGTACTTATTGTAAAATACATTTACATTTGTAAGGGAAATCTCCATTTGTAAGTGTGTCTCCCCAGCGGTACCAGGAAGAAGGAGGGTGTTGAACTTATCTCTAGAAAATGCTATCAGTGCTGAGGGCGGAGACTTCATCTGCATAGCAACTTTACCCTTGTTAAACTCCCATAACTGACTGCCCATCCCCAACATGGTCTTTTGTCTCCAGGTGATGGTGGTAAATTGCCTTCAGCCATTTTTGGTGACTGACTTAGTTTTCCTGGGTCTCTCCCTTGTATACAGGATGTATACATGTTATGAAACTTTTTTATGTCTCCTGTTATTCCATCTCATGTCAATTTAATTCTTAATCTAGCCAGAAGAATTAAAAAAGACAGAGGGAAATTTCTCCTCCCCAACATTATATTACAGTGTTATTGTGAAGACCAAATTGGAATCACGTATGTAAAAATACTTGGTAAGGGAAATACTATTTGGTACATATGTTTGTTGCTATTTACCAGCCCTCTTATAAAGAGAATGACTTCTTTTTGACAACCGTTGAAACCAAATGAACCAAATGAAAAATGCCCAATTTATTTCATAATCAATAAAATATAAATGAAAACATCAGTAAAAATTGTTTTCATTTGTCAGATGAAGAAAAAGTGATCATACTCAATATTTGCAGATGTGTTCTCCCGGTCTGCAATGTTTTTAAGCCATGTTGATGGTAGTATAAATTGATGACCTTTGGGAGGATAATTCAGTAATTCTCAAAGTAAGAGTGTACCTTAAGACTTTCCTAAAGGTGTGACAGGACTAATGTGTGTGTATTGCAGCATTATTTATAATAGCAAAAGTTTTGGAAATAACCTAATTTCCCCTTAGTACTAGACTAGTTAAGTGAATTATAGTAAATCTACATATATATTTTAAAAAAGAGAGAATGACTTCTTTTAAATGGGAAAGCATTGATGCCGCCACAATTAGTGTAATATAAAAGACAAACCAAGACTAGAAAGCATTTATTTATTATAGTATTTGTTGAGTATGCTCTTTGTGCTAAGTACTGTGATATTAACCTGGTCTCATGTATTTCTTGCAGCAGCTCTGTCAGCTGGAGAGTGAGGAAAGAGCACGTAAGGAAATGAGAACAGCGTGTGCAGGCCTTGGTGCAGGAGGGAGAGGGCCCATTTCAATAGAGTTGCAGGTAAAATACTGAGTGCTCAGCTCAATTGGAATTTCAGGTAAACAGTGAATGATGTTTTAGTAGAAGGATGTCTCGTATAATATTTGGGGGCTTACTTCTACTAGAAAATACAGGGTCCGGCACAAATAACGCCCCCTTTTTTTACTACATAGCCATAAGCATGTAATTCTGTAATATAACAATAGCACCCTGAAGCACACCATATGACATTTTAGGTGAAATGTTCAAATTAAAACTATAAATTATTACACCCATATTATCACCCTACCCACCACATTCAAGCAGGCCTTACTTCTGCTGGACCCTGTATTTGTCATTCATCTGAAATTCAAATTTATGGTAACTGGGCATTCAGTATTTCTATTTGCTAAATCTGGTAACCCTAATTTAAGAGACTGAAGAAGGCCAGAGTGGCAGTATTAGAGAAGGTTAAGAGGGAACATGGGGCGAGAAGAGGTCAGAGAGGTAGACAGACCAGAGACCATGAAGGACTTCTGGAAGCCTGGAAGATGACTTTGATCTTTATTTTAAGGGTAGTGGGAAGCTATTGAAGGGTTTTAGGTAGGGCAGGAACTTGATCAAGTTCTAGTTTTGTAGTAGTGCTATCACTGCAGGATGAATACCTCACAGAGGATGCAACTAAAGTTCAAAGAGGTTAACTTGCCAGCTCCAGCCAGGCCAATTAGGTGACACAGTGGAGACTGAAATCTAGCTCCGATTCCAAAGCCTCTTCTCTGCACTGAAACGGGAAGATGGCAGGGGCAGGTGAAAAGATTTTAGGAAAATACTATGGAATGTACTAGAAGCTAGAAGGTATAGATTTATTGAGGATATTGAGCAATAATAAAAAGAGAAAGAATTATTGAGGATATCTGCATATTGACAGCCATCAAGGTGTCTTTTGTTCTGTTAATGAGGTGACTTTTGAAAAGCCCTTAGGTTGCAATCACCAAAGGCCTCTGATTTGAACAGTCTTGCATATGTAGTGAAGCCTCCATAAAAATCCAAAAAGGACAGGTCCGGTTCAGAGAGCTTCCAGGCAGTGAACACACAGAGATTCTGGGAGATTGGCAGAGAGAAAGGGTGTGGAAGCTCTGTGTCCTGTGTATCTCTTTCATTTGGTTGTTGCTGAGTTACATCCTCAAAAAAAAAAAAAGAAATGGTAATCTAGTAAGTAAAATGTTTCTCTGAGTTCTGTCAGCTGCTCTGGGAAATTAATCCTGAGGAGACTATTGGAACCTCTCATCTGTAGGTGGTAGGTCAGAAGCATAAGTGACAATCTGGACTTATATTTGGCATCAGAAAGTGGGGGTTAGGGACTGTCATTCTTGTAGGATTGAGCCCTTAACCTGTGGGATCTGACACTATCTCAGGTAGACAGTGTCAGAACTGAGGTAAACTGTAGGACATGCAGCTGGTGTCACAGAGAATTGCTTGGTGTACAGAAAGAGCCTACCACTGGAATTGGTGTCAGAATTGTAGATATCCTTAATAAATGTCTTTCTACTTCTGTTTTCAACCTGAGTAAAAATGCTATTGAGAAAAATCTAAAACTCCGTGAATAACCTGAGGAAGCCAAGGAATATAAACTTTAATGCGAGCAAGGAGTATTTCTTCCTTACTGTTGTATTGTCACAGGTGGGCACAGGTAACCAGGTTCTTGGTGATCGGGACAAAGAATTGAACCAAACACCCAGAGTTTATAGCAGAGAACATGGGAGCAGGCCAACTCCAAGCAGAGATTGACCTCATGGGCTGGAGGGACTCTATTCTTATAGGGCAGATCCTTCCTGGCTAGTTTTGGTGGGCTTTTACTGTGCATGTACAAGTAGTTGTATTACTTTAAAGCTACTGCACATGTGGTCTCCCATGATCCTCCCCGATTGGCCACCAGGGAAGAGGGTCCCACAATGCTACCTAATTGACCCCCATTTCTCCTGGGGCCCCCCTGTACTAGGTTCACCTTTCCCTTCACCAGAGAATTATAGCTCTCCATGTTAGAGATTGGTGAAAAGGAAAGGAATTCTTTATTCAAGTTACACAGACTTAAGAGTAATGACTTAATGTCTTCATCAAAATCCCAAAGTCCCTTAAAACACCCACAAACACACACAGTCCTTCCTTCCCCCCTTTGCCCAGTCTGGGGTACCGTATCTCAGGAAAAGAAATAGAAGTCCATGGCACAGGCAGCCCCCAGTTCTTCCCAGTAATCTGTACTCAGCTGGTAGGCCTCCCTTGGTTCCCAGCACCCATCAGCTGTGTTGCGGGAATTTCCATCTAAAGCCATGTGGTGGTTCTCTGCTAAAGCCGCATGGTGATTATTCTCATGGCTGTGGGGGGGGGGGGCAAAAATGTGCGGTTCTCCTTACATATCTGTTGGCATGTGGTCCTCTCTACAATGGCTGCCAAGTCTGGGTTTAAATATCCTTCCAGCTTTACTGGGCTGCCATCATGAGTCTGCACAGGGGTGGCCCCATGTCGTGGAGCCAATCATCTCCAAGCTCTCATGCAGGCACTGTAACTAGGGGGAGTTGCCTCCCAGTTACATCTTGGGGGGAAGTTCCTTCCATCCCCCTGGCCCAGAGCATGGCCACAGCTATTTAACATATCTATGAAACCAGTTAAAGGTTATAGATATGTTAAATGACCACACCAGAGGTTAGCTACAAAGCTGTTGCTATGCAAAACAGCTCTCAATGGCCCTGCTCCATGTGTCCCTTCCCCCAACTCATACCTGTGATGGAGGGTGAGGACGTCCTATATATCTTTCTAATATTTCCTGGATACCTTGAGTTCTGGACCCCATTACAAATCCTTCTTTTGGGGGCCCCCTGGCTGCACCCTCCTACAGTATCCCATTTCTGGAATGATGCCTACTACATAGTGGTAATCACTATGCTCTCAACAAGTAGTAACTATTACTTTTATATATAAAAAGGCATCAAAATGCATATGACAATGCAATGCTAGTCATACTTTGAATCTTTATGAAATGGAATATTAGAGAATCATATGATAGTTCCTCAAATGTTTTCAGTTAATTTTGAGTGCATATAAATGTGAGGCTTCCTAAATTATAAGCTGGTCTATTTAGTCCAATTGTCAGTCAGTAGGAAAATGTAACTATTAACTTGCGTAAAAAAATGCAATTGTGTTATCTATTTGGGGACTAGATATTGGGAGTCTACTTACAGATTTATAAAGTAGAGCTATTATTTCTTTACTTTTATTGGCTTATAGCAAGCTTCCTAGCTATCAAATAAATAAGGAAAGGGAATACCCAAACCTGTTTCCTGTGTCTCAGTGTAGTATGTGATACATAGTCTTTTTTTTCTGAGGGTGAGGAAAGAGGTAGTACTTATCTCAGAAATGCTTTAAACCGAAGAACGGGAGTTGAAGTTGCCCCATCTTTATGGAAATGTGAATCAGTGAGTTTATTGCAGTATTTGTGTTTGTAACAAAGAACATTCCCTATTGAGGTAGTGTAATACAAAGAACACTGGATTTGGAGTAAGAAGACTTTGGTTCTGTCACAGGTGTGCACAGGTAACCAGGTTCTTAGTGATCGAGGACAAAGAATTGAACCGAACACACAAAGTTTATAGCATAAAGAAAGAGGGAAGATTCATTAAGTGATAGTACACTCCACAGGACACGGGAGTGGGCCAACTCTGAGCAGAGAAGGGACACGTGGGCTGGGGGATTCTATTCTTATAGGGCAAAAGCCCCCTTGCTAGTCTTTGGCGGGCTTTTCCTGCGCAGGTACAAGGAGTTGGATTTCAAAGCTACTGCGCATGTGTGGTTTCCCAAGATTTTCTTGATTGGCTACTGGAGAAGGGAGTCCCACAATGTTATTTCATTATAATGATATTATAATGAATCAGGGGTAGCGTGCAGGCAAGCACATTCCATGATTCAGACTTATCCCAGAAAACAGGAACAACCCGTCTTAGGGGGTCTTTGTCATGTATAGGTATTTTCTACCTCAGCCCTGCGGGGCCTCTGGAGCTTCCTTCCTGACTACCTCCTGCCTCAGTTCTACTGCTTACTGTGTGACTCTCTACCTGTAATACAAGATAATAACATCTTATCTCATAGGATATTAGGAAGATCAAAAGGAAATGATGGGCATTTGTTCATTCATTCCTTCCAAAGATACTATTAAGCTACTTGTATATTATCTAAGGTATTGTGTACTTGATGCTGGGTATATAAAAACAAACAGAACACTTTTCTGGCCCTGATGTAATTTAGAATCTAATGACAGAGACAGCCAATATATAAGTAAATATGTGTTTACAAAGGACTCTGAAATGTGCTATGAGAGAAGAACAGGGGAGGGAGGACCTGCTTTAATTAGAATGAGCAGAGAAGGCCTCTCTAAGGAGGTGGGATAAAAAATGAGTAAGAAGGGGCCTTGGCTGATATGGCTCGGTGGATTGAGCTCTGGACTGTGAACCAAAGGGTCACCAGTTCCATTCCCAATCAAGGGCACATGCTTGGGTTGCAGGGCAGGTCCCTGGTGGGGCTATGCAAGAGGAAGCCACACATTGATGTTTCTCTCCCCCTCTTTCTCCCTCCCTTCTCCTCTCTCTAAAAATAAGTAAATAAAATCTTTTTTTAAAAACTGAAAGCTTATCTTCTAAGAGAGGGAACAAGGAAAGGATGCCCACTCTCCTTGCCTGCTCGAGAGGCTACCACACACTGATGTTTCTCTCCCTCTCTTTCTCCTTCCCTTCCCCTCTCTAAAAATAAATAAATGAAATCTTAAAAAAAATGCATGACAGTGGGATTGGTCTATCCCTCACCTAGCAGTGAGAAAGATTGTGTGAAGGTCATGAAGCAAGCAAGATCTTGGAATGTAGAAACTGAAAAAGAAGCAGTATGATCAGAAAGCATTAAGTTGCAGAAAGTTAATGCAAGATGAGGCTGCAAAGGCAAGAGGATCCATGCCTTCCTGGCCACAGTCAGCAGCACAGCTGGGATTCTGTTCTAAGTGCAAAGTCCTAAGACAAGAAGGTTTGGCATATTTGAGATAACAAGGGGATGCCAGTGTGAATTGAACCTAGTGTTAAGTGAATGGGAGGTTTGTGAGGACAAGGAGTTTGATTTTTTTTTATGTAAATGCCTCGGGCTAATCTTTGGAGACACTGATGATGAAGGTTAACTCTAGAGGTAAAGTCTTTGAAAAAAGGTAGTGTGGGGAGAGAAATAGTACAAGTGGAAGGTCTAGCCTTTGGGGGAAAGAAGTTCACCTACTGTAAACGGAGAAGACAAAATGTATGCATATAGAGATCAGCTGACAGATTTGGTGGGGCAAGGGGGAGTGCCCATCCTGATGGTAAGTATCCTTTCAATGAAGTATTGTGTGGGGCAAGATCGTCAGGTTAGAAGGCAAAAGAGAGTGGTAGGAGAGTTTTGAGAGAAAAAAGATATAAAATAATTTTTCTCAGGTAGTAAGTTTAATAGAGAAAAGAAGATTTCAAACAGGCAGTACTTAGCCCTGACTGATGTGGCTTAGTGGGTTGGGCATTGTCATCGTGGTATGATTCCCAGTCAGGGCACATGCTTGGGTTGTGGGCCAGGTCCACAGTTGGAGGCATGCCAGAGGCAATTGATCAATGTTTCCCTCCTTCTCTTTCTCTCCTCTCTTCCTACAAATAAATTTTCAAAAATTTTTAAAAATTATTAAGGTTGTATATTTCCTCCAAGAACATTCAGCTGCTCAGGTGCAAATTCAGAGCAGGCAAATGGTTGAATTTACCCAGGATCAAGGATTTGCCAGACGAGCTTACTGGCAGGGAGAGGTTATAATGATACACCATTAAATCTGCTGGACAGGAGGAGATGAAAAAATGGCAGGCTTAATGTATTGGTGTCTAGATGAAATTCTTCCACTTAGTCATTAAACAAATAATTTAAGGGGTTAATAAATACAGCATAGAATGGAAAATATTAAAATTAAATATAAAAATTATTAAAGTTAAAATATATAGCTAAATGTAAAAGACTGATGGACAAAATAGGACAAATTCTAATATAGTATTGATTTGGTATGGTAAGGGATGAGTAGAAAAGATAAAGGGATCATTAAGGAGAGCAGAAACATTTTTTTTTGGTGCATTTGGAAAAAGGCTTTTAAACCTTTCAATATATTTCATATGTGACTACACAATTTTTCATCTTGCCTTTTTCAGCCGGCTTTCAGCTTAAATACTCCCAGTAGAAACTAGCTTCACTGTTCAAAAAGTTTCGTCGTTCTTGCTTTGACCTTTGCTCTTGGCCTCCATGGAGCTGATCCAGGAAACAATTTTAGAATTAACTGCTTAAATTCTCCCACTGATGACTGTTGAGCTACTGCTAGTTCATAACTATTTCATTAGAAGAAACCAAGATATAGTGCTTAATGATGTTTATCAAAACATTAGAAAATTTTGTATTGCTATAATCAGAAACAGCTTTTACTTCATATGAATTATTAGTAAGGAGTTGAGTCCATTATTGGTATTTGTGTAGAACTCTCCTATATAAAAGCACTTTCCTATACTCATTGACTTAAATATTCATAAACTCCTGCCATGTGCCAGGCTAAGCACTACAGATATATTAACAAACAGAACCCTGAAGTTCCCTGCCTTCAGGAATCTTACCTTCATTCCGATGCACAGACCTTATGATTGGGTAGGGAGGGTGTCATGATCTACTTTTACAGATGATGAAATAGAAGCTCAGATTACTGGACTTGGACTAGATATAGTCCTCTTCTGACCTCCAATTTTGTACCATATTCCTTCTGCCATGTGCCTGAACTCATTCCATCTGTGGGTATTTATTTGTGTGGGGGTTAGCTTAAGGTTATCCATCATTATTTATATCATTAGAATACAGGGTCTGGCACAAATAGCACCCCTTTTTATTATAAAATCTTTTAATAAACATGTAATTCTGTAACATAACAATATTACACTCAAGCACACCATATGACATTTTAGGTGAAATGTTCAAATTAAAACTAAATTATGACACCCATATTATTATCCTACCAACCACACTCAAGCAGGCATTACTTCTGCTGGACCTTTTATATATTGTACTTTGTGATTTAAATTATGCTGCAAAAGGTATAGGTGGTGGTGGTAGGAACAGACAAGCCTAATTACATACAACAAAATACTTGGCTTCCTGCCCCACAAATCCAATCTTCAGCCCATTCTGTCTCCATCCCACTCTCACTGAGGTAGTAATCTACACCCCTGTCCACTTACCTCCTTGCCCACCATCAACTCTATTGCCAATTTAAGCAAACTTGTCTTTGCCTTCCTCTCTAATTTCCTTAGCCCACTGTTTGCCAGATCTTGTCTGCACCTCACATAGCTGAGTACTACCTGAGTATAAACAGGAATACAGCTGACCACTAAAATCCCACAGGGCAGTACTCTGGGCAAGTGTTCAAGTGCTATTGCCTGACTAGAAGCCACATTGATGCATTTTTGAGTCTCTCATGCATCTTAGCTAAATCTTATGTCAATATAAGAAACGTCCAAACCTGTATGAATTTTTATGAGTTTATTTGAGCCAAACTGACAGCAATTGCTGGGAAGCAAAACCTCAACAGATTGAGAAAAATGTTCTGGAAAGTGGCAGTTTTATTGCTTATTTTATGCATTAGAATCAAAGACATAAGGGGAGTACACTAATCCATTAGTGATACATTAGGGAGGTGGCAGAAAGCGAAGGGGGGAACTCTCTGGGATTGGTTAAAAAGTAAAATGACAGACCCTTCTTTTACATTGGTGGATACAGGATAGTTACCACTCAGCAATTAACAGGATAACAACAATGAGGGGATTTGTGGTCTCTCTCTGGTGTCTGTGCTTTGAGGAGTGGGTAGTGGGGGAAGGAAATTTGTTATTCTAAAGGCCTTTTTTTTTTTCAGGTATATTATCGTAAGCACAGAAGTTAACAAGCCAGGCTCAGTTAAAAGTGAAGATTGACCTTTGTTAGGGAAAAATACTACCCTAGGGCATGCATACCCACCATGAACTGCTTATAGTTAAAATGTTTTTAATAATCAGACCATCCTATATAGTTATTTTAGGTTTGTGTTTGTAAGGCCTCCGTGCAGGCCTCCCCTGAGCATGTCAGGTTTAGTATGTGGCCCCTTTTTGTCCACACCTATCAATTTGATCTGGGAGTCTCATTCTTTGCCTTTCCTATTTTTCCACTGTTACCACTTAATTCAGCCCTGGCATGCATATACCCTTAACTCCCTTGCCTTCTCTCACTTCTTTTATTCACTTAGCAAAATCACAAACCTAGTAACTTTCTACCTGCTTGATGCTTATACCCATGCAGCAAAAGAGGCTGGAGGGAAGCCACATAACCACAGTGCCTGGTGTCACTCCATTTTGACCACAAAACTCAAGTGAGAACCTTAATGCTGTCCTCTCTGTCTACTCCCTCCTTTATCTGGACTTTTTTCTTTTTTAAAAAAAGATTTTATTTACTTTTAGACAAGGGAAGGGAGGGAGAAAGGGAGTGAAGCATCAATGTGTGGTTGCCTCTGGCTCATCCCCTACTGGAGACTAGGCCTACAACCCAGGCATGTGCCCTGACAGGGAATTGAACCAGTGACCCTTTGGTTCGCAGGCCAGCACTTAATCCACTGAGTGACACCAGCCAGAGCTGGACTTTTTTCATACTTCCTCCTCAAACCCCTGACACCACTACCCCCAACCTCACTCTCAACTAAGAACTTTGCTTCCTATATCTGCATAGTACTTCAGAGTTTACAAAGTACTTTTACATGACTTTTTTTTTTACTTAATCTCTCTTCTGCACTAGGAAATGGCTACTTTGAGCAACATTGTTCTTTTTTTACCTCTTTTAAAATCATTTTTTACATGAACTAAGGGGTGGGGAGTGCTGGAGGGTTGGGGGGCAGGGCGGAGGGGGTAAGGGTAAATATTGAGAGAACTCTAATAGCATAATCAATAAAAATACTTAAAAATAAACAGACATGTTCCACATGGTCAAAAATCATTTTTTATTGTTATTCCATTACAGTTGTCCCAGTTTTTCCCCCGCTACCCCCTCTGCCCATCCCAACCCAGCAACATTGTTCTTAAGAACAAATAACTGGATTGTTCCACTGGTTCTAGTGTTTAGTTTACCTGTGTGCAGTTCAGAAGTCCTCACCACTTAGCACAAATCAATCTGTGCTTGTGTTTCTCTTTCTGAAAAAGGAGGCTCCTCATACCTGCCATTTTCACTCACTAACAGAAACTTGGTGTGAGCATTTGTCTGTACTCTGATCCCTTTAAATCTCAGAGTAAAAAGAAACAGGCTTGCCATCCACATTCTTTGCCAGATTAATGCATAGCACTGTGAAAGATATCTCGGACAGGAGCTTCAGTGATTACATTTTTTGACTTCAAAGTATGCAATCTACATTTCGATATTCATGAAAAATACCATTTGTACTGTAGTCTAGCTTCTACTTAAACATTAGTGTGCCCTGTTGTTAATAGCTCACCATGTATTAAATTAAAAAGTTCAGAGCAAATAAAGATGAGCTTTCATTTTCTAAAAGTATTTTTCATTAGGGGTTTCTTTACTGTAAGTGTTAAGTGTTAACACTTTGATAGCTGTTAAATGACCTGATGATAGAAATTCAGTCTATACTACTTTTCAGGAACATATCTTTTGTGAAAAGTGAGCTATACTTGTACAGGCAGGCCCTGATTTTTACCACCGTGATGTTCCTGGAAACCGCGTCATAAAATGGATCATGTTTTCCCACAGGGGCAATATTATAATTGGGGGTTGTGTTCCAGACCAAAGACTCAGCATCAAATACATCACAGGTATAATCAACAATGTGGCATAAAAGCAAAGATATAGGACCTATAAATCTAATCATTTAAACTAGTTAAAAATTATGCTCCAAGTCCTAAGAAGTGGATGGAAATGTAGTATATTCAATCATTATACAAGGGACATCAATACATGACTAAGTGTGTATAGTACATTTAAAATACAGCCCAAATGTATAGTGAATTTTATTTTACAATAACCTGCTAGCCTCAAGAAGTCTATTTTTAGAAATAAATCGATAATTTCTTTTACTATCCTGTAATACAGAAGCTCTTGTGGGGTCAGGGATAGTGAGTGATGTAAATGATCTAGCCTTGGTTTCCAAAGCTCCCAGTGCATCAGAATCAACTGAGGAGCTTTCAAGATGCAGATTTCTGACTCTGAACCAAAGAGATTCTGAGTGGGGCAGGGGCAGGAATATGTAATAAAAAATTTCCTAGGTGATTGTAGTACAAGGCCAAGTTTAGAACCCTAGGCATGAATATGTCAGTAACTATTTTTCTTCTGCCTCCCTCTGTGTATTTCAGAAAGCTGATAACATTCAGATGTTTTCCACTGCCCATAACATTTGTGCAGAAAACAGGTTTAACAAATATTTCCAAGGTGTTTCATCCATTGAAAAACATCTCAAAAAGGAAAATGTCTTTAAATTTTAAAAACATTTCAGTTAAGTGAGGATTAACTTCACATGTCTCTGCTCACCCACTCCTAATTCTAGCTGTGAATAGTCTCAGGGCTTGCCAGAAACGTGTGCTGTTAAATCATATCTTAGAAAGTGACAGTTTTTTGACAGCCATCACAGTTCCTCACAGCAGATTGGGAAGTGATAAAAATTGTTGTCATTAATCACACTAGTCTTTTTAAAAAGTTGCTGCACATGTCACCTATTAGAGATGTTTGTATAAAGTCTTTCCCTAGTAAAAGTTCCATGAACGCAAAAACCAGGACTTGCATAGCCTTTATTAGCTTTTATTCTCCCTTGTAAATCCTTACACATAGAAGGAACTCAGCAAATATTTATTGAAAAGTGAATTATGGCATCTCCCTTAATTGGGAACACAGGCAGAAGATGCTATTTCCTGGCTACTGGTTGTTTACGTTTGAGAATATCTTTCTTTAGACAGTTTGTGTTCAGAGGTCTGACATGTGAACTACATTTTATTACCATAGCATTTAGAGCTGAGGGTTACTTAGAGCAGGTCATAAACTGAAATTTTATTTTTTTGTTTTTTTAAAAGATATTATTTTTAACGAGAGGGAAAGGGAGGGGGGGGAGGAAGAGAAACATCAATGTGTGGTTGCCTGTTGCACACCCCCTGCTGGGAACCTGGCCCACAACCCAGGCATGTGCCCTGACTGGGAATTGAACCAGCAACCCCTTGGTTTGCAGATTGGTGCTCACTCACTGAACCACACCAGCCAGGGCTGATTTTGATTTTATGAATTGAAACCCATTTGTCTATCCCATAACTTGGCCCCATCCCTGGATATTGGATACTGGTGCACAGATCGTGGGTAGTAGGAATGATCAGTGGTTGGATTTGGGCTATATAAGTACAAAAGCATTATCCTCATCAACAGCTGCAGCACAGTGAGTGAGGCAAGAGTTTGTGGTTTTGGCAATAGTGTTAATGTAGTGATGATATGGAACTGAAGGTGGATGAGGAAGGAAGTAAAGAAAGTTCTGACGAATACAAACAAAGTAGAGGGTGCCAGATCAGTGAACTGGATATCTTGAGTGGAAAGAATGGTGATCATAGGAGTAGTTGAACCAGGAACCTGGGAAGGTTGTAGTCAGAGAATGCCAATTTTGAATTCATAATTTTGGAACTGACAGGTCAATATTAGACATGCTGTACAATACTTTTTATTAAATTGTCATTCTTTTATATTGTTGAATTTTTTTTCATTGAATTTATTGGAGTGACATTGGTTCACAAAAGTCTTTTTTTATATTTTCATTTATTTATTTTTAGACACAGAGGAAGGGAAGAAGAAAGAGGGAGAGAAATACCAATGTGTGGTTGCCTTTCGATCACCCACCACTGGGGACCTGGCCTGCAACTCAGGCATGTGCCCTGACTGGGAATCAAATCGGCAACCCTTGGTTTGCAGCCCGTGCTCAACCCACTGAGCTACACCAGTCAGGGTCCTTCTCCTTTTTTAATGCAGTCCCCCAACACCCTCCCCACTAACAGCTGTCAGTCTGTTCTCTGTATCAGTTGCCTCTGTTTCTGTTTTGTTCATCAGTTTATTTTATTTTAAAAAAATTTGTTTAACCTCACCCAAGGATGTGTTTACTGATTTTTTTTTAGAGAGAGGAAGGGGGCAGGGGAGAGAGAAACACTGAGAGAGAAGCACCAATCAGCTGCCTCTTGTACGTGCAACCTTTTGGTATATGGGACGACACTCCAACCAACTGAGCAACCCAGCCAGCACCAATTTATTTTATTTTTAGGGTTTTTAAAAATTTTTTAAAGATTTTATTTATTTTTAGAGAGAGTGGTAGGGAGGGAGAGAAACATCAATCGGTTGATTGCCTCTCACATGCCCCCAACCAGGGACCTGGCCCACAACCTAGGCATGGGCCCTGACCAGGAATTGAACTGGTGACCCTAGACACAGGCCCAATCCACTCAGCCACATCAGCCAGGGCATATTTTAAATGGTAATAAAAATACATCCCACACCCAGCCAATTTTCACTCTGTTCAAAAAAAGAAATCATTTAGAAGTAAAGTTATTGGAGTGAGGCAATTCATGAGAGCTAATAATGTTCAGTAGCTGTTTCCTCCATGTTTCTCCATTTTACTATGAAATTTATTGTCTGAATCAAGCAGTTGTTAGGTGGAGGATAGGATCTTTATTAGTGTTCATAAGAGACATGTTGAAATGTCATCTCTAGGACAGCTATTCTAGGCAATTCAAAGTCCATTCTCTAAGGAATTGGAAGAACTTTCGGAGTGTATATGTTAACTTAGTTGTTGCAGTAAAAAAGATGTGTGAATTTTTCAGCTCTCCTTCTCTGCTATTATATCCGTTGTCTTGGCACGTGCTCAGGTTTCTTCTGAAAAACATTTCCTCAAAGACTGCTTCCCCCTCAAGCCACCCTCTCAATGCTCTTCTTCTTGTCATCGCGCTAAATATTTACTTTTCTCTTAATTTATTGGAATTGGCTATTTTTCTTGAACTATATTAGAGGGAATAGAGCCACAAACATAAGCCTACCATCAGAACATAACAGCTTAATTTTAAATTTATATTTTGATTTTTATCTATTTAACATCATTTTTCTTGTCTCTTCATATTCTTTGAAATATTTCTTATTTTCTTATTTTAATACATGAGAAATTACTAACTTGTTTTTCTTGTTTTTTAAAGATTTTATTTACTTATTTTTACACAAAGGGGAAGGGAGGGAGAGAGGGAGAAAAACATCAATGTATGGTTGACTCTCGTGCAGCTCCTGCTGGGGACTTGGCCTGCAACCCAGTAATGTGCTCTGACTGGGAATTAACTGGCAACTTTTTGGGTTACAGGCCCACAGTCAATCCACTGAGCTACACCAGCCAGGGCTGTTTTTCTATAGTTAGACATATCATGTAGCTCACAGTGTTTTATTATTATTGACAACAATGAAATGGGCATCTTCCTATATTCGTGTATTTCTTTAGTATTATTCTTTTGTTGATCCACTATTCTAAGATAAATTCCAAGGAATGGGATTGCTAGGCAAAAGGGTCTGAACATTTTTATTTTGTTAAGCTTATTTAAAGAAAGTATCTTTCTTAAGTGCCTTGGAATTTGGCCTCCGCTCTGGCCTCTTCAGTGAACCACCTCTCTCAAAGGTCACCAATGGCTTCCTAATTGCCAAATCAACCTGCTTGTTCATAGAGCCCTCTTGGCTTCTCTCACAATATATTTTTTAAAGATTTTATTTATTGAATTTTTACAGAGAGAGGAAAGGAGGGAAAAAGAGAGGGAGAGAAACGTCAATGTGTGCTCGCCTCTAGTATGCCCTCTGCTGGGGACCTGGCCTGTAACCCAGGCATGTGCCCTCTCTGGGAATCGAACCTGCGACCTTTTGGTTCACAGGCTGGCACTGAATCCACTGAGCGACAGCAGCGAGGGCCAATATTCTTAATAAATGTTCAGTGGTAAATCTGATCTCCTCTCCTGGCCTCCTCACTCCTATTTACCTGTATAAAATGGGGCACTGATCATGTGATCATCCTTGATGGCTTCCAATATCATTTAATTCAGCAGGCACTCCTATCTTACATTCAAGTCTGTCCATAGTATAAGCCCAACCTATTTCTTCTGCTCTGTCCTTCACTATTTATTCTCTGATATATTTCAAATAAATTGGCTTACTGCTCCTTGAATATAGTGCTTAAATTAGCATCTAACATGTTACAGATTATGCTTATTTGCTGTAGCATAACAGTGAAGAACACAGAGTCTACAGCATGGACAATCCAGGTTCGAATTGTGGTGACTCCATTTCTCATGGTGTGCTTTTGGGCAGTTAATTTAAACTGTGCTTCAGTTTTCTATCTGTAAAATAGAAGAATAGTAATCCACTTCATGGAAATGTTTTGAGGATGGAAGGAATTTATATGTAAAGTACTTAAACAATGCTTGGCACATATTAAGTGCTCTGATGTGTTGGCTGTTATTGTAATCATTGTTACTATTTTTGTTCTCTCTCTTTCTCTCCCCTTCCCTGTTCCTGTCCCCCCACCCCTCACTTCAACCACTATTATATAAGCTCCACGAGGACAGGGATTTTTGTCTGTTTTGTTCACTACTCTATGCCCAGTAACTACAACAGTAGCTGACACATAATAATCACTCAGTAAGTATTAATATTTGTGCATTGAATGATTGCAGTATCCTCAGCCTGAGATTCCTACTATTGCTCCCTCTTCTTCCTCCTTTTCATCAAGAACCCGTCCAACCTATATAGCTCACCCATTTATTCCATGGAACACTTTGTGATTTTCTGCTCCTTCTCCCCAGACTAAATTTAATCTCATTTCTTTCAACTCCCATGTTATCTTATTTATGCTTTACTGACATGCCTTACCTTCCTTTGCCTTTCCTCTTAGTCATTTATATCTTACTTAGTAGATGTTAATTTCCTAAAGCGTGGACTGTGTGTTACTCATTTTTATATTCCCTGTGGTGTCTAGTATAGTGCCTTGGAACATGGTAGATGCCCAATAAACATTTGCTGTTTGAATTGAATTTAACTTGTTCTTCTGTTTATAGACTTCATTTTATATGACTTTTCAGGATTCTAAGTCATGCTTCCAGAGTATTAAATCTCTGAAATTTATTTCTTAGGTATTCTGAATGTTCAAGCTGAGAAAACCATCCTTTTTTCTGCAGTTGCAGAGGAAGTACATTTGTCTCAATCATCTTTGTTTTAATAACCTAAAGACTTCGTACTGGATCATAAATGACTCTGATGGTCAAGGGGAGGGTTTATCAAATATGGTATCATATAGCTGGAATGCAATGTCATATAGCCTCACCTCTAAGAACTAGGATGGAGAAAAAAGGCTTTGAGAAGATAAGGTATATGTCACAAAATCCATGCACTTAAGCCCATGCACTTTATAGGGTACGCTCCTCAAATCCTCATTCATAATTTATTTACTTGTCATGCTTAAATCATGATTATCGGATTTTCCAGCCAACAGCTGTGGGGAGGCAATTTAGAAATGTTAGAAAGACTCATAGAAGATAGTAGGAGGGAGGTACAGCTGATTGTAAGGAAAGAATCAGAAAACCAATGAAAAGGCCAAGGAGTCCAAGCAGTGTGGGACTAATAGCCTTACATTGCTTCAATAGGCCTTAGGAGTATCAGTGCATTATAACAGTGCAGTAATTGCTGTTCCAAATAATGACCAAAATTCATAAAAAAAAATTCAAATTGTGAGTATCCACCATATTCCGCTTATGAAGATAAGCAGAGAGGTTTCTGTCCAACAGATTAAGTAAAACAGGTTTGTTTGTAAAGTACTAAGCTATCACTAGCTGGGCAACTTGGATAACACATTCCTGAGTAGTTATGGATAAGCAAGGTTTTCCTGCATTTGGCATCTACTGGTATATTCTAGTTCAGGTCCCTCTAACTAGAACTGAAATATAATGGTAAGGCAGCATGAAGCAGTAAATCCATAAAGATGAATTGCTCATTCACACTACATTTGTAACATAGGAAATAGTTTATACAACAGATGCTAACTGATAGAAATGCTGTATGCTCAATCATGTTAGTGTTTATTTGATAAGAAATGCCATTTGTTTAGCTTTGCTTATTTATTCAGTGACTGTGGCATGGAATTTTATTAGATGCTGTAGAGCTGTCCCTCTCTAGCCACCAGAATGTTGAGAGAATCTGAGTTGGAGTAAGATTGGGTCAGAACTTGGAACTTAGCTTGGGGGTTAGTGAAGATGGAAAGAAGTCTTTATTTTGGAAGGTTTTCAATTTTAAGCCTCTTGGTTTTGTTTTATTTATTTATATATGACTGCTGGAAGACAGAAGTGATTCATAGTCTGACAATATTCATTACTTATTTAACTTTTTTTCCAAAAACTTTCATCTTCCTAAAAGTCTTCCTCAGTGACTACCCAGGGAGAGAGAGAACCAAGAGAATTTCCTGAAATGGAACCATCTAGATAGAACTGATGTGTTTCTGAATAATGGAGAAAACTAAAATTTAATTTTAAAATTACTGTAATACTAAACAGCTCTTACATTTGAAATAAATTATTTGACTAATTTTTTATTCTCTCTTGAAGCCAGTTAGCAAATAACTTTTGTGTTGTAGCAAGATTATAGCAAATGATTTCATGGGAACATTTATTCAAATGTTGTATTCTGTTAGCTGATAATATCTGGGCATTTATGACATAGAAGCAAGTACAATAAATATTTGAGTGAATAGATTTAGGACCTAGATAATTTATTTTTATTTAAATTTTTTTCTTCTTCCATTGATTCTAGAGAGAAGAAAAGGGAGGGAGAAAGAAAAGGAGAGAAACACTAGTGTGAGAAAAAAAACATCCACAGGTTGTCTGCTGCATGCCCGCTGACATGGGACCTAACCCAGGCATATGCCCTGACCAGGAAACCTAACCTGCAACCCTTGCGTTTGTAGGATGATGCCCAACCAACTGAGCAACACTGACCAGGGCCAGGACCTAGATAATTCAGAAGAATCATTTTAAAACTTGGATTAGCTATGACATCTAAAGGCAGCATTTTAGGCCATCTTGTAACATACACAATTCAAGATACAGGGAAACACATTTTCAAAATTAGGAACTTATGCAATGTGTTTTAGAAAGAACTTTATTACTAAGAATAATACACCACTGGCTGGGTAGCTGCATTGGTTAGAGCGACGTCCCCATATGCCAAGCTTGCAGGTTTGGCCTCTGGTCACAGCACATACAAGAATCTCTTGGACATGGTGATTGCTAGGGGGAGGGGTGGTATAAGTGGACTAAATGGTAATGGAAAAAATACAATAACGATTAAAGATTAAATTTTAAAAAAGAACCAATGAATGCATGAGTAAGTGGAAAAGCAGATCAATATGTCTCAAATCAATAAATAAAATTTAAAAAAGAATACAAATAGGTTTCTAACACCCCACCCAAATGGTTTTAGGTATATTTTACCTCTTGAGAAAGTCACAAGATTTTTTTTGTTGCAAATGTAGATCAAGATTTATTAACCTCTACAAACTAAACAACCAAACTGAAATCAGTTTAGAGGGCTATAGTGTGTTATGTAAATCCTACAAATTTCCTATAATCACTATAAATCACCTTTAAAATTTTTATTAATTCATTTCAAAATAATAACAAACACAATGAATGTGAACATAAATAGAATTTTTAATGAACACTAACTATAATTCCTACTGCTTCATCAAGAACATTTTTAAAATTTTGTTTTGGTTGGGATCATTTTTCATAGTTAAATACAGAAGTGAGCACTGAAGTAGTATTTCTTTTTTCCACAAGTACACGGTGGTAGAGAATACAAAGGCCAATAGTAGAATCTGATGCCCTGACTTAATCCAGGCCAAGGTGCCAGCAGTTTTATCCAGCACTGCTCTTATTTTATTTTATAAGATTTTATTTATTTTTAGAGAGAGAGGACGGGAGGGGAGAAACAGAGGGAGAAAAACATCAACCTGTGGTTGCCTCTCTTGCACCACCCCCTCCTGGGGACCTGACCTGCAACCCAGGCATGTGCCCTGGGAATCGAACCGATGACCCTTTGCTTTGCAGGCCAGGGCTGAATCCACTGAACCACACCAGCCAGGATGACTCTATGTAAATTTAAGCTATGTAACTGCTGATGCAGCATTGCAAAATGATTACCACAGTGAAGTTAGTTCATACATTTATTACCTCACATAGTTGCCATTTTTTGGTGTGTGAAGTGAGAACTTTAAAGATTTGCATTCTTAGTAACTTCCAAGTGTACACTGTAGTACTGTTAACAATAGTCCCCAGAACTTAATTTCATAACTGGAAGTTGGTACCCTTTGACTACCACCGCCCATTACTACTCCCCACCATCCCTGAAAAGCACCAATCTATTCTGTTACTATAAGTTTATGTAATTTTTAGATTCTATATATAAGTGAGATCATTCAATATTTGTCTTTCTCTGACTTATTTCACTTAGCATAATACCTTCCAGGTGCATCTATGTTGTCATAAGTGGCAGGATTTCCCTCTTTTTATGGCTGAATAACATACCACATTTTCTTTACCCATTCATCCATTGGAAGATATTAGGCTCTTTCCATGTCTTGCCTATTGTAAATAATGCTGCTATAAACATAAGAGTTGTAGATATTTCTTCAAGATAGGGATTTAATTTCCTTTAGCTGTATAGCCAGTAGTGGAATTGCAGGATCATATGGTAGTTCTATTTTTAATTTCTGGAGGGGAACCTCCATATCGATTTTCATAGTGGCTGCACTAATTTACATTCCATTAATAGTGTACAAGGGTTCCCTTTTCTCCACATTTTCACTAGCGTTTGTTTGTTGATTTATTGATCTAGCAGGTGAGATAATATTTCATTGTGGTTTTTGTTTGCTTTTCACTGGTGATTGATGATGCTGAGCACCTTCTCATGTACCTGTTGAACATTTGTATGTTTTCTTTGGAAAAATCTCTCTTCAGGGCCTTTGCCCATTTTTAAATCAAATTGTTTTTATTTTACTTTTAATGCTATTATCAATGGAATAATGTTTAAATTTTATTTCCAATTGTTCATTACAAGTATAGACAAACAACTAATTTTTTAATGGTCTTGCATCCCACAGACCTGCTGAATTCACTTACTAGCTCTTAATAGTCTGCGTGTATATGTGTGTGTGGATTCCTTAGGATTTTTAAAATGTCATCTGTGGCAAGAAATAGCTTTATTTCTTCCATTCCAATCTGGATGTTTTTAATTTGTTTTTATTGCCTAGTTTAATAGCTAGAACCTCTAGTAAAATATAGAATAGAAATGGCGAGAGCAAACAACCTTGGTTTGTTGTTGTCTTTCACCACTGAATATGATATGAACTCTGGGTCTTTCCTGAGTATACTGTATCCAGTTCAGTTTCCTTACATTCCTGATTGAGTGTTTTTTATCATGAAAGTGTTTTGAATTTTGCTAACATGTTTTTATGTCTTTTTAAATATTCATGTTTTTTTCCTTTTATTCTCTTCATATGGTATATTTCATTAATGGTAAACCCCTTGCATTCCTGGGATAAATCATGCTTGGTCATGGTATATAATCCTTTCTATATGTTTCTGGATTCAGTTTGTTAGTATTTTGTTGGGGATTTATGCCTATATTTGTGAGATATTGATCTGTAGCTGTCTTTTCTTGTGATGTCTTTGTCTGGTTTTGGTATCAGGGTAATACAGACTTCATAAAATAAGTGGGGAAGTTTTCCTTGTTCTTTTGTTTCATGGAAAAGTTTGTGAAGAAAGGGTGTTAACTGTTCTTTAAATGTTCATTAAAATTCACCAGTAAAGCTATCTGCACCTACGCTTTTCTTTGTGAGCTTTTAAAAATGTATTACTAATTTAATCTCTTGTTAGAGTACTATTCAGATTTTCAATGTCTTCAGTTAGTTTTGGTATTTTTTACTTTCTAAGGATTCAGCTTAGTTATCTAATTTGTATGTATGTAATGTTTCTTTATAATGCTTTTTAAAAAGGTTTTATTTATTTTTTAGAGAGGGGAAGGAAGAGAGAAAGAGATGGAGAGAAACATCAATGTGGTTGCTTCTCACACACCCCCTACTGGGGACCTGGCCCGCAACCCAGGCATGTGCCCTGAATGGGTATCAAACCGGTGACCTTTTGGTTTGCAGGCCAGTATTCCATCTACTGAGCCACACCAGCCAAGGCTATGCTGCTTTTTTACATCTATATAGTCAGTAGTAATGCTTCCTCTTTCATTTCCAATTTTAGTTACTTGAGTCTTACTTCTTTTACTTCTTTTTTTTTTTTGCTTCATCAGTCCAACTAAAGTGTTGTCAATTTTGTTAATCTTTTCAAGAAATATAAAATTACAGTGCGAGAAGGGAACCATCAAATTAATTATTAGAAGGCAGCTACATAACCCCTGTATAACTGGCAGTGTGTGTTCTTAGCCACATGTTTCTTAAAGTCTTGGAACCTCAGTTGGCTCATTTATGAAACAGGGTGATGAGACTTGCCTCACAGATTTATCTAAGGTTAGGTGAAATAACATATAAACTCTCTAGCACCATAACTATTTATGGTAGACTTTCAATGAATGCTCATGTCCTTTTCTGCACCATTATACAGACCTCAGTGTTACCACGTTATTTGGTTCCCAGGTCAAAATCAATCAAGTAAACATGCAAAATGACTTCTCTTTTAAAGCCTGAAAATATATTTTTTCCCGCACTGTCTGCCTGCCATAGAACCAAGATGATATTCATTTTCACTAAGACTTAGGAACACACCACTTTCTGAATATAATCAGATGAAGCAATGATAGTTTCGTATTAATCACAGATGAGTCTGAAAGCACAACTGAGATCCTAATTACCATGTTCTACATTCTTTTCATCTTTTTCTCATCTCATCATGATCCTAACACTGATGATAGGAAAGCATTCCATCCCCTAGGGTTCATGTCAGTCGAGTTTCCAGGAGCAAACTCTCATCTCAATAGGTGTTCCCAACTCCAACTAAGAGATTTTTTTTCCTGTAGGGTAGATAGTATAGACTTCTGAATGGATATGAATTCATTCTTAAGAAACCTGCCCTGGCTGGTGTGACTCAGTGGATTGAGTGCCAACCTGGGAACCAGAGAGTCGCTGGTTTGACTCCCAGTCAGGGCACATGCCGGGGTTGCAGACCAGGTCCCCACTAGGGGGTGCACAAGAGGCAACCACACATTGATGTTTCTCTCCCTCTCTTTCTCCCTCCCTTCCCCTCTCTCTAAAAATAAATGAATAAAATCTTTAAAAAATAAAATATAAAAGAGGAATCACTTGTATGTATCTGTACAAATAATATATACCTATTTGGAAAAAGAAAAAGAACCCTGTCTTAGCTAGCTCATGTACTTTACTAGCAATGTAAAGTACATGAGTACATCTTAGGCAAATGATTCAACTTTTCTGAGCTTCAATTTCCCTGTGTATGACATGTGGGTGGTGATAAGAGGATGCTTGTGGAGTTTTGGTAGCATAAGGTTTGTGAAGTACTTAACAGAGTACTCAGCTAATTGTAAGGAATCTTTGTCAAAATAACTTCTCTGACCCATCGGGGTGTTGCAACAGGCTCGTTAGAGCTTTCTCCAACAGCACTTATAATTTTGGATTTTGGAGTATTTGACCTTATATCTGGTTTAATTTTTTGAAGATTTGTATGAGATAAATTTCTACTGGTAACAAAGTATGCTTGCTCACCTGTTCTATAATTGCAACAAGCTCTGCCATTGCTGGTCTCCTTTTTGGGTTCCAGCTCAGCCCATGCTAATGCCCCAGCTAGTGTCCCCTACTTTGTCTGGGATGCATCAGGGCCTCAGCACAGCTAGGCAGAATGGTATCTTACCAGGAAAAATAGACCCTGTAGGCTGGCACATTGTTCTGATGACAGGAAATGAATCTCAGTAGATGAACAGACTTGCATTGGAACAGGCAGGAGACAGACATCTGCTTTGGTAATGTTACCAAAAATATTTTCATGGGCCCATAGGCTCTTATAAGTGGAAGATGCTTCAAAGATGATCTAGTTTCATTTAGTATTAAACGATAGACATTTACTGAGTTTTCATCATATGGCCAGCACAGTGATGAGTGCTTACCTGCATCATTTCATTTAATTGTCCTAAAAACCCTTAGAAGTATCCTATTGTTATATGCATTTTTATAAATGAGGAAACAAGTTCAGGGAGGTTAACTTGTCTAGGTTTTCATAGCTAAGAATCAACAGATCCAGGGTTCAAACACAAGTGTCATTCCAGAACTTCAATCCTCTATACAGTATAGTACCTCTCCTGCTCTTATAGGTATCCCTTCTAGAGAATTCGTGAAATATTATTCGGTATTCTTCTTGACTATCTTCAAGGCAGTCAGTTTACTATTCTTCAAAAAAAGAGATCTCATTTATTTTTTAGAGAGAGGGGGAAGGGAAGGAGAAAGAGAGGGAGAGAAACATCAATGTGTGGTTGCCTCTCACATACCCCCAACTGGGGACCTGGCCTACAACCAAGGCATGTGCTCTAACCAGGAATCGAACCAGGGACCTTTTGGTTTGAGGGATGATGCCCAGTTCACTGGGCCACACCAGCCAGGGAAGTTTACTGTTCTCTTGAGGCAGCTCTTCTATTTATTTGACACATTTAGTGGTAAGGGGGAAAGCTGTTGAGCTAAAATCTGATTCTTTGTAAGAACAAAATCATGGACTGTTAGAGAATGAGGGACTGGAAGATTGTGTCATTCATTCCCTTCATTTTAGAGATGAGAAATCTCAACCTAAGGAAGGCAGGTGAACAAGATCTCATAGGACTTCCAGGAATTTTGTCCTCTAAAGGCTGACAGTAACTCTGTTTTATATTCTTAAGAACAGTGCTTAAAAAAAGACATTTTTTAGGAAATTTAATTGATTTTAGAGAGAAAGGAAGGGAAAGAGAAACCTTGGTTTGCTGTTCCACCCATCCATGCATCCATTGGTCTATCCCCAAACAGGGATGGAACCCACAACTCCACGTGTCCACAAACCCACAACCCCAGTGGTATCAGGACAATGTTCCAACCAACTGAGCCACCTGGCCAGGGCTTTTTTTTTTTAAATCCTCACTGGAGGATATCTTTTTATCGATGTGAGAGGGAAACAAACATCTATTGGTTGCCTACCATGTGTGCCCTGACCTGGGATGGCACCTGCAAGCCAAGTATGAAATCGAACCCGCAACCTTGGTGTATTTGGGTGACGCTCCAACTGAGCCACCAGGCCAGGGCCAGATCAGTGCTTTTAATATTTAAGGAAGCTTTTATCATTCCTTTTAATTTTACCTTTATGCCAAACATCCCTAGTGTTTCCTTGTATGAGTGATTTGTGGGGTTGTCATTATTCTGGAAATTGCAGGGATCTACTCTCGGTTGTTTATTTTTTTTTTCCTTGAAAATGGAGCACACAGAAGTGGATGTAATACTTTAGAGATGACCTCTTTAGCCCTGAATACAGTGATATTATGCCTTCCTTTAATTCAGTTATTAGACTTCTATTAGTATAGACTACGATTGCAGTGTAGACTTGTCGTTTCAGCAGCTACGTCATGAACTTGTGGCCAGATCAAAGGAACCATTTTTTAAAATACATAATCTTTATTCTATTTTTTTCCATTACCATTTAGTCCCCTTATGCCCCCTCCCCCCAGCAATCACCACACTGTTGTCCATGTCCATGAGTTCTTTTTCCTTTTTGCTCAATCCCTCCACCCCTCATCTTTTCCCCGCCCTGCACTAGCTGTCATCTAAGGAACCATTTTTGAGATGAGGCATTACTGAAATCATAGTTCTGAACCACTGGTTCAAGCATTATTTTATTCAGCTCTGAGTCTCTGCAGGCTGGTTTCATCAGTAATCTATTTGCTTAGAAATTAAAGGAAATGAAATGGCATTTACAATTGTGTTAGACCTTTTCTTTTTATACCTATTACCTACATTTGATTGGTTAATTTATAAGCACCAACATTTCCCACATTTGCTTTTAAATCTTATTTAGATGGGACTAGCTTATGAGACCACTGATTTCCAATGGCACGATAAAGCTAATCCTTATCTGAAGCCTAGGTGATGAAAGGCTTTCTTTCCCAGGCAAAACTAATGATACCCCTGAGTTCAATGAAAATGGCCTAACTGGAAACCAAGAGTGTGGTTTCTCCTGGTGCTCTTCCCCCTCTCTGCCCTCTGGGAGAATAGGAGAGGGCAGCATAATCTGTGGGGAAGGTTGCAAGAGTCAGAGCAGCTGACCTGCAGCCAGCCTGAACAATATTATTAAAGGAAAAAGAAATTGCAGAAGAAAAACAGGATCCATTTTAATTGGAGTTTAGACACACTTACTAGTCCTTGGATAGTGATTCAGGACAGACTTTTTTTTAAATATTTTTTGTAGTTATTTTTAGAGAGAGGAGAAAGAGGGAGAGAAACATCTACTGGTTGCTTCTTGCATGCCTCACCTGGGGCCCTAGCCCACAATCCAGGCATGTGCCCTGACTGGGAATCGAACCAGTTACCTTTTGGTTCGAAGGCCAATGCTCAGTCCACTGAGCCACACCAGCCATAGCCAGGAGAGACTTTTAAAGGAGAAATCCTGAAGAATAGGAGTGAAGCACTACGGACTGAACCTCTTCCTACCACACTTTAGATGATGTCAGAGTTATGTTGTTACATTAATTTTTAAGATACAAATGCTTACTTACTGTAGTAAATAAAGGGACTGACATTTGGAAATATTTAAGTATTTTTGCCTTTGAAAAACCTCAGCTCCCTAGACTATACTCTCTGTACCTCCATTTCCTTATCTATAAAATGAGGATAAGACTGTTTAGAATACTCCCTAGCTTCCATGTCACCCCATACAGAAAGTCCTGTCTTTCCACTTAAACTTTCTGGTACTTTAAATTATGCTTAGGACTTCATATATAAATTATATGAATTGTGGTTTCATGTGTATATGTTATGTCTCCTCTTAAATTATAATCTTCTTCAGGTCAGGTGCTAGTTGAGTTTTCATTGTTTTTGACCTTTATAATTCCTAGGCTAGTGCTTATATATTTAATACACTTATATATTATAATAATTTAGTGGCCTTCTTTAAATCATGATATGTATCTCATCTTTTTCTGATAAAACAGTGAGCATTTATTTAGGTATGTGTAGCAGCATGAACAAGAAATAAGGAGAAACAAGGAACAAAATAAGTGTAAATGACGTAAGTTCAGAGCCAAGTTAGTAAGCACAAATGGAATAAAAAATTACATGAATGGCTTAAAGTTTAGCAGGAAAGCCTCGATGACCATTTCGAGAGGTCTGAGGGAGAGGACGAAGTGATATACTTAGTGATAGGTGAAAATTGACTGGTAGGCATGGTAACAGTGTTAGAGAACAAAATTAGAAGAGATGGGGCAGCCAAAAGTCAACCATCAACGTGTGAGAGCAGTCATAGCTCTTTTTGTGACTTTTTACATTTTATTTATTTATTTTTAGAGAGAGGAAGGGAGGGAAAAAGAAAGGGAGAGAAACATCAACCTGTGGTTGCATCTTGCACCCCTCCACTGGGGACTTGGCTGGCAACCCAGGCATGTGCCCTGACTGGGAATCAAACCCTTTGGTTTGCAGGCTGGTGCTCAATCCACTGAGCCACACCAGCCAGAGCTTTTTTTTTTTTTTTTAATCATCACCTGAAGATATAGTCACTGACTTCAGAGAGAGAAACACACATCAACTTGACAGAGAACATTGATCCATTGCCTCCAGTACACACGCAGACCAGGGATCTAACCCACAACCTAGGTATGTGTGCTGACCAGTAGTGGAACCCACAACCTTTTTGTGTACAGGGACAACACTTCAACCAACTGAGCAGCCCTGCCAGGGCAGTCATAGCTCTTATTTTTTGTCTCTGATAATTAATTAGTGATACCTCTCAGTGCTCTGAGTATGGAAGAATCTAAGAAACTTGGCCAAAATGCTTAACTTTGTTTAGCTTCAGTTTCCTCTTCTGTAAAATGAGTTTTATAGTATCACCTGCAGAGGATTGTAGTAAAGATGAGATGAACAAGTGTACATTCATGTAATGGTATAAATGTTCATTAAACATTATTTGTTGCCAGTTGTGTCTTCGTGAGGTTTATTTACAGTAGGAAAGTGAAAGGGTGTCAGAGAGCTGAGTGATAGGGAAGAGAATAAACTTGGGAGGAATTAGGTGGAATGATTTTATTTTTATGTCTACTACATGATATTGTTATTGCTAACATATGTGTAGCACTGAAATGATAAAATGTTTCCCAGGACAATATGTCCTTTGATCCACACTTCAACCCGCATAAACCATCCTCTGGACAGCTGATTGATTTTGACATGGGTACAGAAGAGCTGATCTTTAGTCAGGATGCTTAAGCAGCAATTGTCAAACCTGTCACCTCCCCTCTCCCACTCCCCATCCTCAGTTCTCCAATCTGTTTGCTGAGAAGGGGCTTGACCATCCTCAATCCACTTACCAGAGAAGGTGACAAACACATTCACCTTTTGTCTCGCTCCCATTTTTCTCACCTGCACACACCCTTTCCTCTTTTGAGCAGCTCTTAATAGGAGCAATTTTTCCAAGTTTATGGGTGGAGTATAGTCTTTGAGGTTAGGGTTAAAAACTTCAGTGCCACCGGAAGAAAGTAATTGAGAACATAATTGAGCAGGTGGAACAAACGTGTTCAATCTGTTTAGGGAAAACAGTAACCAGTTTTAAAGTAATACATTAGCCTCAGGTTCATGGTTCATAATCAGGCTGGGAATGAGGAAGGAGAGAATGTATGGGTTTTCTGGAGACATCTGAGAATACAAGCTCTGCTTCTAACATGGCTGATTCCATTGGGGGAATGGAAGAGCCTCTTCTTAGTCACCTCCAGAAAAATTGGGAGCTTGTCATTAGTTCTGCAGTGATGCACATAGAATTTCAAAGAACCCGTTCACTTCATCCTGTGTATGCTGTGTTAGATAGCAGTGTTTCAAACTCTCACAAAGCAAGGAATTTGGGCAGTGAGATTAAAGTCTAATGTGTACTACATGGAGAAACATAATTTCTATTAAGTATTGATTGTTTCCTTAAGACAGAGCTGGACAGACATATTTAGCATAGAATTCTTGTTTGGAAAGATTGATTTTTTTTTTCCCTTTCTCTATCTAAAGCCAAGATTCAAAGTATTAGAGAAGCTCTGGGTTGGAACAGATATTAATGTTATTCAGTTTAAGTCCCTATCTGTTTTGTGAGTCACCTGTACAATGTCTCTACCCAAGTGGTTGTCAGGCTAAGCTTGAAATGTGCCAGTAATGAAGAATCTGCTCTCACCGAGACAGCCCTGCCATTTGCAGGCCAATCTAGTTGGTATAAGTCTTTCTTATTTAATACTGCAGTCTGCTACCCTGTGCCTTCCTCTGTGGCACAGGTGGCAAACACAAGGCCTGCAGGCCTAATCTGACCCTCCACCTTGTTTTATCCAGCCCAGCACCTTGTTTCTACCTGGTGGCAGCGCTGAGCTCTCGCTTAATTGTTAAGCAGTAGTTACATTTATACAGTCCTAAAGTTACATTTGGCCCTTTGAAGGCAACCTTGAGGATGATGTGGCTCCTGGTGAAAATGAGTTTGTTTGACACTCCCACTCTATGGAGTCATAAAGTCTCTTCTACTTGATAGCCCTTTGAGATGGAAGACACAAATCACCATGTCCCCCTGCTTGTCTTCTCCCTGCTGTAGGCTAAACATCTTTCAGGGGTTTCTTTGTTACATGTGCTACTATAGTGTGTATTGTAGTCATAATTTTGCAGTTGAGTTTTCACACACTCTCTGAATTGGGAGCTTCTTGAGGGCATGGATCATATCTTACTTATATTTGTATATTTCTCTTTTTTTGCTTAATTGAATTTTATTTATTTTTAGACGGAGGGTAAGAGAGAGAGAAAGAGAGGGAGAGAAACATCAATGTTTGGTTGCCTCTTGAGTGCCTCTCGAGTGCCCCTACGGGAGACCTGACCTGCAACCCAGGCACATGCCCTGACTGGAAATTGAACCAGTGACCCTTTGGTCGGCAGCCCGTGCTCAATCCACTGAGCTACACCAGCCAGGGCTATATTTGTATATTTCTGATAGTGTTTGGATATTCTCTGATTTGTCCTTCATTAAACAAATAGTTACTGAATGCCTTTTGTGCCCTTAGAACCCTGTATGTACCAGGATTTAGTAATGTTAACAGTGAAAGAGGCAGACATACTCCTTGACCTTGATACAGAGGTAGCTTGAGATATGTAGAACAAAATGGGCCATACAAAACAAGGTGGCAAGGCTGCCACACAGGAAGGACATAGTACATGGTTTCTAGCCAAGGCTTTTTGAGTCAGAGAAGGCTTTTCTTTCCTGTTGTTAAAACAGGAAAAATGTTCTAGATGTGGTCTAACCCAGAGGTCCCCAACCCTGCGCCACTGACCTGGATCAGTCTGCAAGTGAAGCTCACCCGAGCTCCGCCTCCTGTCCCCACCCACCCTGTCTTCCACAGAAGGTCCCTGGTGCCAAAAATGTTGGGGGACTGCTGGTCTAAACAGGCCTGAAGATCACATTCTTCAACTGGATATATGTCTGTTACTGTACCTTCAGGTGATAGTAAACTTTTTTATGCTACTATACATTGTGCAATCATTCATTCAGTAATTTTTTTTAAGATTTTATTTATTTTTAGTTAAAGGAAGGGAAGGAGAAAGAGAGGGAGAAAAACATCACTGCATACTTGCCTCTCACATGCCCCCCACCAGGGACCTGGCCCACTACCCAGGCCTGTGCCGTTTGGTTCATAGAACGGTGCTCAATCCATGGAGCCACTCCAGCCAGGGCTCATTCGATAAATTTTTAATGAACACCTACCATGCACAAGGAGCTGTGCTGGGAACTGAGGTGACCACAGTGACTAGGGGTAGATTTACAAGGAAGCTAATGAAACTTAAGCTCCAAGGCCCCTCACTGGCAGGGGTCCCTGCTAAAGCCCTTCAGCTAATTTTGTATTCTTTTTCTTAAAGAAGATGTTGCAATTTGTATTTTCTTCAAGTCCACCAAAGCCTGTATCTGCCTCTGGCTAGTATCCCATGGTGTGGGTGTATCATAGTTTATTTAACCATTTATCTGTTGAAATCATCAAGGCTGATTTCAGTTGGGGCAATTACAAATAAAGCTGCTATGAACATTTATCTACAGTTTTTATATAAACATAAATTTTCATTTTTCTGGGATTGATGCCCAGAAGTGCAGGTACTAGGTAGGTGATAATGGTAGTTGTAGGTTTAATTTGTTTGTTTGTTTATTCATTTATTTTTAAAAGAAATTGCTGAGCTGTTTTCTACAGCAGCTGTACTACTTTACAGTCACACCAGCAACATATGAGTGATCTTGTTTATCTGCATCCTTGCTAGGTTTTGGTTTTGTCATTATATTTTATTTTAGCTATTTGGATAGGCGTGTGGTCATATCTTATTGTGGCTTTAATTTTCATTTCCTTTATGGTTAATTTTATTGAACATCTTTTCATGTATTTATTGGCCATCTTATATTCTCTTTGGTTAAATGTTTCTTCATGTCTTTGTCCATTTTGTAATCAGATTATTCTATTTACTCTTAAGTTGTAAGAATTTTTTTATATATTCCAGACATAAGTCCTTTTTAAAAAACGTGATTTTCAAATATTTTCTCCTAAGTCAGTATTCTTGCCTTTTTAAAAAATCTGTTTACATAGGCTTTCACAGAGCAATAGTTTTTAATTTTCCTGAGGTTCAATTTATCAATTTTTCCTTTATGGATCCTGCTTTTGGTGTTATGTGTAAGAACTCTTTGTCTAGCCATAGATCCCAAAGATTGATATCCTATGTTTTTATCTAAAGGTTTTATAATTCTGCTTTTTAAAGTCCATGATCTATTCTGAGTCAACTTTTATATAAGGAATGAAGATAGGTTGAGGTTACTTTTCATTTTACTCTATTTTTATTTTATTTTATTTAACCTCACCCAAGGATATGTTTTTTGATTTTAGAAAGAAAGAAAGGAGGGTGGAGGAGAGAGAGAGAGAGCGAGCAAGAGAAAGAGAAACATTGGTCAGTTGCTTTCTTAAACCTGCAACCTAGGTATGTGTCCTGACCAGGGATCCAACCCACAACCTTTTGGTGCAGGGGATGGCATTCCAACCAACTGAGCCAACTGACCAGGGCAAGGTGCCTTCCTTAACTATGGTTATTCATTGTTCCAGCACCTCTTGTTGGAACAATTGTGCTTCCTCCATTGAATTGATTTTGAACCTTTGTCAAAAAACAATTGAACCTATTTATATCTTCCTACTTGGGATTCTGGTATATGTGTATGTATAAACATACAGATGTATCTACAAGTTTTACTCCTTAGCTGACACCACTCTCTTCTGATTTCAGTGGGTATGTAGCAAACCCTAATATGTGGGAGAGTGATTTTGCCCACTTTTTTTCTTCTATTCCAAGGTGGTTATTGATGTTCTAGGGCCTGTGCTTTTCCATACAACTTTTAGAGTAAATTTACCTGTCTACAAACATCCTTGCTGGGATTTTGAGAGGAATTACAATAAACCTGTGGATCAATGGGGGAGAATTGCCAGAGTTACTGTATTATCTTCCAATCCATGAACACAGTATATCTATTCCAGTATTTGATTTCTTTTATCAGCATTTGTAATTTTTAGCATACACATCCTGTCCTGTATATGTTTTATTAAGGATATACATAATCATTCTTTTTCTACAGAGCAATTCTAAGTGGTATTGCGTTTTTAATTTTGGTTTTTGTGTTTTAATTTTGGTATTGTTTAAAATTTTTTTTTTGCCCTGGCTGGTGTGGCTCAGTGGATTGAGCATCAGCTTGTGAACCAAAAGGCTGTCAGTTCCATTCCCGGTCTGGGCATGTGCCTGAGTAGTGGGCCAGGTCCCATTTGGGGGTATGTGAGAGGCAAGCACACATTAATGTTTCTCTCCTTCCCTTTCTCCCTTCCTTCCCCTCTCTCTAAAAATAAATAAATAAAATCTTTAAAAATTTTTATAGAAAATAACTTTTTTAGTATATAGAAAAGCAATTTAATGTTTGCATGTCAATCTTCTATCCTGCAACATTGGTGAACTCATTTATTGGTTCTAAGAATATTTTCATTGTGATTTTCTACATATGCAGAGCATCTGCAAAAAGAAATAGTTTTTTTCCATCTAATCCACGTCTTTTTTTTTTTTCAACTTCCAGTACTGTGTCTCATAAGGGTGTTGAGAGTGGATATCCTTGCCTTATTTATATCTTGGGTGAAACATTCAGTCTTTCACCATTAAGTATGCTGTTAGCTGTAGGATTTCTATAGATGCTTTTTTTATCAAGTTGTGGTATATCCTCTTGATTTTAAAATGCTATGTGAGTTCTTTCTTTTTTTTTTCATGAATGAGTGTTGGATTTTGTCATAATTTTTTAAGATGTTATTAATTATTTTTAGAGAGAGGAGAAGAAAGGGAGAAAGAGAGGGAAGCATCAACTGTGTGGGTGCCTCTCACATGGCCTCCACTGGGGACCTGTGCTAAACCAGGCATGTGCCCTCACTGGGACTCAAAATGCTAACCTTTTGGTTCACAGCTTGCACTCAATCCACTGAGCTACAGCAGCCAGGGCAGATTTTGTCATACTTTTGCTACATCAGTTGATGTGATCATGTTTCTTCTTTAGCATGTGATTTTGGTGGATTACATTGGTTGATTTTTTTTTAAGATTTTATTTCTTTTTAGAGGGGAAGGAAGGTAGCAAAGAAAGGGAGAGAAACATCAATGTGTGGTTGCCCCTCACGCGCCCCACACTGGGGACCTGGCCCGCAACCCAGGCATGTGCCCTGACTGGGAATTGAACCAACAGCCCTTTGGTTCACAGGCCAGCACTCAATCCACTGAGCCACACCAGCCAGGGCCTTTTCTTATTTCTTAAGATAGGATTTTAGTGGTATAAATTGCATCCCAGATAATTTTGCTATGTTGTATTTTCATTTTTACTCAGTTTTATGTATGTTTGATTTTCTTTGATACTTTGTCTTATCTACGGATTATGTAGAAGTGTGTTTTCTAATTTCCATATAGTTAGAGATTTCCTGTTGTCTAGTATTGATTTCTAGTTTCACTCAATTAGATTATATTATATCAGATAATATACTGTATGATTTTAATTTCTTTAAATTTCTTGAAGTTTGTTTTATGGGCTGGAATATGCTCTGTTCCATGACCACTTGCAAAAATGTGCATTCTGTTGTTTAGTAGAGAATTCCATACATGGAAATTCGATTCTATTGATTATATTTTTCTGATCTTCTATATCATTGCTAATATTCTATCTCGCAGTTCTATCAGTTGCTCAGGGTGAGGTGTTTAAGTTCCCAACTATAATCTTGGATTTTTCTGTTTCTGCATTTAGCTCTATCAGTTTTTTCCTGTGTTTTGAGGTTTTAGTATTTGTTTTCCAGTTGTAAATTGCTTTACATCAGAGATAGGTATGTACATTCTGAAAAATGCATCATTAGGCTACTTTCATTGCTGGGTGAACATCATAGAGTGCACTTACATAAACTGGATGGCATGGCCAATACACACCTAGGCCAGATTGTATAGCCTATTGCTTCTTGGCAGTAAACTTATACAGCATATTACTGTAAAGACTACTATAGGCAGTAGTAACACAGTGGTATTTGTATCTAAATATATCTAAACATAGAAAAGTAGAATAAAAATATACTTTAAAAGAAAAAAGGGTGCATGTGCATAGGGCACTTACCATGAATGAAGCATGCGGGACTGGAAATTGCTCTGGGTGAGTCAGTGAGTGAGTGGTGAGTGAGTGTGAAGGCCTGGGACATTACTGTACAGGACTGTAGACTTTATCAACACTGTCCCACAAGTCGTCCCCCTGCTTCCTTTCAACAGGGTCAGAAATAGAACATCGAAGCTGTCAATGCTGCTCCATGAACAGGGATGTAGGCTGGATTGATTGGAAATATCAAGGAGAAACTGGCTGGGTAAGGCGTAGATCATTATGATGGTGACGTGTCAGGAGGGAGTAGAAGGTGGCTTGAGGATCAATGGGAAATAAGAAATCAAGATGGAGATAATTAAGGACCATCAGGGATTATCATGGCAATGATTTCATGGCTATTCCATGTTGGAGCAGTGGTCACATCAAGGAACTTTGCAATACTAATATTTTTTTAAAGAGCATATTTAGCCCTGGCTGGTGTGGCTCAGTGGATTGAGCACAGGCTGTGACCCAAAGGGTCGCCGGTTCAATTCCCTGTCAGGACACGTGCATATAGTGAGGGGCAGGTCCCTGGTGGGGGCCATGTGAGAGGCAACCACACATTGATGTTTCTCTTCCTCTCTTTCTCTCTCCCTTATGTCTCTCTAAAAATAAATAAATAAAACCTTTAAAAAGTACATTTTTAAAAAAGTCTGTTGTTAATTAACAGCTTAAAAATAAAAATAAAAAGAGCATATTTAACATTGAGAGGGTGTACACATGAGGATTCATTATTTTGACTTTGGAAATTTGTTTTTGGCTCCATTGACCATATCTGGCATGAAGGGTTGTCTCTGGCATTGAATTGATAGAAGAAATAAAAACTAATCGATACTTTGCATCATTACAACCTGAAAATATTTTTCCACAGTACAGGGGCAGGATGGCTTCACAAGACCTTAGAAAGTGAAGTGACAGAGGCACTGAATACCTGATAAGGTAGCCCTTGGGGACCTCTGCCCTTGCATAGGATTTCAGGTCCACAGCAAACAATTGACAGAAATGTGCCCTGGCTGGTGTGGCTCCATGGATTGAGTGCTGGCCTGTGAACTAAAGGGTTGCTGGTTCGATTCCCAGTCAGGGCACATGCCTGGGTTGTGGGTTTGTTCCCCCATAGGGGGAGCTTAAGAAGCAGCCACACATTGATGTTTCTCTCCATCTCTTTCTCCCTCCCTTCCTTTCTCTCTAAAAAAAATAAAATAAAATCTTAGAATTGACAGAAATGTTCATTGAAGACCATCAAGCTAGATTTGGGAGGGCTGTAGTGTAATATGGAGCACTGTGGGGACAGGCTCCTCTGTGCTGAGTGAAGCAGGCCAGCGGCTGACTGGTTGGGATATAATGTGTGCACTAAAAATTGAGGTGCTATGAGTGAGGGGGAATCTACTGCCAAGACCCTCAAATATTGCTCCCATTAGAGAAAAAAATATTCCTCAAGAATCATGTATTGTTTCATTTCCTACAGGAAATAGAGCTTCATTATGTAAAACTCTTATAGGACCACCCTTGTACACTCATAAGCTCCATGGTAGGCAGACACATCATTATGTGGTACATGACTGTATGGACATTTGAAATTCCCACATCTTCCTGGTAGATTGATCCTTTATCATTAGGTAATATCCTTTATAGTAATTTTTTTTTGCTCTGAAGTCTCCTTTATCTGATATTAATATAGTCACTCTTTTTTCTTTAAAAAAGTAATGTTTGTATGACATTTTTTCCAATTGTTTTCCTTTTCAACTTGCCTATGTTGTTGAACCTGAAGTGAGTTTCTCATAAAGAATATATTATTTTGCTGGGTCATGTGTTTTTATCCACTCTGTAAGTCTCGGTCTTTTGATAATTATATTTAGACCATTTACATTTAAGTAAAAAAATTATATATATATATGTAAATATATATGTAAATATATATAGAGACACACACACATATATATATGGTGCTTAAGTAAACCATTTTATTAATTCGTTATTTTATCTGTTTTCTGTGGTTTGCATTCTTTTGTTTCTCTTGTACTCCCATGGGTTACTTGGGCATTTTTTACTTGATTTATTTATAATGTCTTTGAGTGCATCTCCTTATATAATTTTTGTAATGGTTATTACGAAATGGTTATTGGATATTACAATATACCTATGTAAGTTATAACAGCCTACTGGTAACATTTTACCACTTAAGTGAAATTTGGAAGCCTCATTAGTCTCTTTACCTTCCCCACATTTAAATACCATTGTTTTGAGTATCAGATGTTATGATTTTTGTTTCAATCCTCAAATAAAGTTTATGCAATGCAGGAGAAAAAAAATATATTCTATTGTGTTACTTATATTTCCACTCTTTTCATTGTTTCTTTTTTCTTCCTGATGTTCCTTCTTTTATCATTTTCCTTTGTGTTTGAAGAACATCTTTTTGCCAGTCTTTCCAAGCAGGTCTGATAGCGACCAGTTCTTTTAGTTTTTCCTTATCTGAGAATGCATTTCTTTCTATTTCACTCTGGAAGAAATGTTTCACGAGATGTAGAATCCATGGTTGACAGTCATTTTCTTTGAGAACTTAGGAAGATATTGTGGCCCTTTCTCTTGGCCTCCATGGTTGCAGAGTAGAGAATCCTCGGCTTTTCAAATCTGCATTCTCTTCTAGGTAGCATGTCATTCCCCTTTGTCTGCTTTCCAGATCTTTTTTGGTCTTTCATTTTTAAAATTTTAATTAGGATATATCCTGGCATGGATTTCTTTTGAGTTTATTTTGTTTGGAGTTGATTCAATTTCCTAGATGTGTGTCTTTTACCAAATTTTGGAAATTTCCACCATTATTTCATCTTCACATCCTTTCACCTTTCTTTATGGGACCCCAGTAATGCAGGTATTGGATCTTTTGTTATTGTCCCACAGATACCTGAGGCCCAGTTCATGTTTTTTTTTCAGGCTATGTTTCAGGCTATGGCTATGTTTTTTTCTCTGTTGTTCAGATTGGTTGAATTCTACTGCTCTGTTCTTAAGTTCACAAACTCCATTATACTACTGAGCCCACCAGCAGTCTTTTTTCTGTCATATATATTTTATTTCTCTAGTTTATACTTGTGTGTGTTTTAAAAAATGTTTCTATTTCTATGTTTTCATTTGTTTCCAGAGAATTCATAATTTTTGAAGTGTTTTTATGATGGCTGCTTTAAATTCTTGCCATATAATTCTAATATCTGATTCATACCAGTGTTGGCCTCGATTGATTATCTTTTCTCTCTCAGGTTGTAATTTTCATGGCTCTTGTTATGACAGGTGATGTTTGACTGTATCATAGATGCGTATCTATCACATTTGGTGACTCTGGGTTCTATTTAAATCTTTATTTTCACAGACAGCCACTTTGTTTAGGTTTAGCATGTGAGTGTTGGCTTTTGTGGTATCATTTTGGTTTACTTGTTGGTATTTTAATGATTTTATTTATTGACTATCAGAGAGAGGGGAAGGGAGGCAGAGAGGAGGAGAAACATCAATGTGTTGTTGACCATCATGTGCCCCCTACTGGCGACCTGGCTGGGAACCCCTGCATGCGCCCTGACCTGGAATCAAACTAGTGGCCTTAGGTTTGAGGGATGATGCCCAACCCACTGAGCTATATCATTCAGGACTAGTATGCTTGTTTTATCTAGTCCTGTTGAATTTTCCACTGGTCCCCGATGGTGCTGCCTGATAGGTCAGAGAGGGTTTGCTTAGCCCTGCCACTGCATGTTTCTGAATGAAGGAGGCCCACAGTGGGATTCTCTACCAGTGTCCCCCACCCCATACTGGCCCAGTATCTCTGGGAAGGAGGAGAGTGTTGGTTTTGTAAGACAGAGAAGCCTCCTGGAACTGAATGGTTCTTATGACTTGAGTCCCATTTCTGGTTCTGTCTCCTGTCACCAGTGTCTTTGGGTGGCTGATGGAGAGTTTGGGGCCTAGAGGGACAAAGAAGCTTTCCAGACGAGGCTGCCTGCTGTAGCTGAGTTTATTTTGTATGCACTGCCTGCCAACCTCAGTATTTCTGGGTGCACAAGGAAAATACCTCCCCTGGCTACTTATTTCTACCTAGGTTCCTGTGATACTGTGATTTACAAGAACTATATATTTCTCCATTTAGATGAAAGAAATATATTTCTCTTATATAATTGATCTTAGACCACGGTTTCTGGATCACAGCCCTCAAGACCCTTGAAATTTCCTGAGTGATAAGAACAGTGGAAGCTTCTTTTGTTATAATAGTTGGTCTCTGGTCCTCAGCACCTGAAATCTATTCAGAGCTCTTAAGGTGAAATAAGTGTCTTGTTATTCACAACAGGCCCCTTTCCACAACTGGGTTTATGTTAATGAAGTGAGTTTTTTGGAAAGAAGTGAAGGATGGGGCTGGTTGCCAGGGATACCAACCTTTTTCAGGAGGTTGGAACTTTCATTTCCACCTCTTGCTTTCTAGAGAGGAGGGCAGAAGACCTGGAAGTTGAATCAATCACCGATGGTTAATGATTTAATCAATAATGCTTATACAATGAAACATCCATTAAAACCCTGGAGGAGAGAGTTCAGAGAGCTTCCAGGTTGGTGAATCCATTCAAAGAGGGGTTTGAAGCTCTGTGTCCTTTCCTTATACATTTCCCTATGTATCTCTTCCATCTCGTTGTTCCTGAATTACATTTTTTATGGTAAAGGGGTAACCTTACAAGTAAAATGTTTCTCTGAGCTTTGTGAGTCACTCTAGCAAATTAATCAACCCCAATGAGTGTCATTGGAATCTCTGATCTATAGCTGGCTGGTCAAAAGCAACCATCTTGGGGCTGACATCTGAAACCAGGGGAAAAAAGTCTTGTGGTGCTGAACCCTTACCCTGTGGGAGCCAATGCTCTATCCACATAGATGGTGTCAGAATTGAGTTGAATTCCTTGAGTCCCTGCTGGTGTTGGAGAATTATTGATGTGGAAACAACACCCAAACCCACACATTGAAAATGTATCCAGAACCCCTTTAGTCCCAATTGGCCCTCTGTACTGGTGATGCTGTGCTTGCCTAAAGTTGTCAGAGGGGCTCCTGTTTGATTCTGGAGAGGAGTGAGTCTACCTGGGCCACTGACCTCTCTTGCTAGGGTGGAGGAACTGGAAGAAACGCTGGGTCTGGGTGGCTTTTGTTGCATGTGCATCGCAAAACAACCTGTTATTGTGCAGTTTCTATAGTCCCAGGGTCCCCAGTCAACTCAGCTGCTTCTTATCACCCTTCAGAGGTCTCTTTTGGTTGTCTCCAGTGCCATTTCCAAGTTTCATAGTTGTGCTTAGCTGGGAGAAGGGGAAAAAACATCATTCTACCCAGACCAGAAGTCTTTCTTTCTCTTTAATAATCAGTAATATATTCAATGCAACTTGCTTAGAATTTAGCTTAAACTCACCAGCTTGCAAACAGGACTTGCTGAGTTTTGTTTTTTTGTTTTTTTGTTTTTTTTTTATGAAAGTCAAGACTCCATTTGCCTGTCTTCAGGCTTCTGTCCCTCTCTCATTATTCACAATTCTGTCTAGTCAGCAGTTTGGAAATCTTAGCCCCTACTCTTTCTAGAGTGCTGGAATGTGGGGACAAATGTTTCTTAATCTCTTCTTGTGTCTCTGTTTTTGATTTCCTTCTACTAATGCTTGTTGTACCCTTGCTTGTTTCTTAACAGAGGATACATGAAAATAAAGTAGAAATTGGGGTAGATTTTCTTTCCCTTTGTTACCTCACAATATATTCCTTCTTATTACTGATGACAATTTGAAATCCCTTTTTGCTATCCTCAGAATAAATGTCTCTCTGAGGCTCAGGTCATTTTAATGTTTTGCAGCAGGTACATGCTACTCTGTTGCAGTTGTTATCATTGGTTATATCTCCTTAGTGACATCAGTAGAGCTATGTGTACCAACTTGAGAGTCAGATAGACTTATATTTGTTCCTCACCACTATCTCTTTCTAGATGTGCAATTTAGGGTTAGGGTTATTTAACCTCTGGCTAAGGAAGTGGAAGCTCAGGGTAAATAATCAATCCCCCCAAATGGAAATAATATTATTATTAATAATAGGACCAACTTCATAGGGTCATTATGAGAATTAAATGAGGTTATGAACACTAAGCATGTGGCACAGTTCCTGACACAGACTAACTACTCAATAAATGCTATTCATGTTATTATACATTTTAAAAATCTGATATTATAGAGAATTTCATGGCTATCTCTTGATACCTATCCTTTCCTCCTTTATTGTAATTTTATAGTCAGGATTTTATTTTTGAGAACCTCTCAGTCAATCTATGTAAATTAAAGTTCTCAGGGAAGGTGATTGCCTGCCTTTGAAATTGTGAAATTTCATGTAATTTAATTGCATCTGGCATTCTGGTGCCCATGCTGCTGATGGTCCTCTCGCTGAGTAGTAAATGCAAATATTCTATAGCCCTGTCTCCATGCAATTGATGTGTAGGTGTTAAATTAGCCTTTCTGCTTAACCCTCCATAAATATTTCAAAATACATACCTCATGTGGGTACTCCGGCTTGCTTCTACATGCTACAAAAATTCTCTCTTGTTAGACATTTCACATTATCATGTGTCCTACCTGTATTTCTTACTGTGTTGTAAAATAAGTTCATGGTCATAGGACATCAACATTTCTCTGGTGAAAAATGAAGCATGTAAGATACCGGATTTGAACTTTAGACAAGTATCTCATCTAATGTACTGTTTTGTACAGTGCCCAATCCGTTGTCATTCAGTGCTTGTCACTAACCACTGCACCTAAAATCATATGAAAGTCGGTGGACATCATTATGTGTGTATTCCAACTAACCTGTTTCTTCCAGTGTGTTTTTCTTCTGAGTTAAAGTTGGTAATCTTTTTAATCTTGGTGAATTCTTTAGGTTTCATGTTTGATACCTATAATTCTGGAACCTCCCAAAACTATCTTAATTAGAGGCATGTTGGAATGTGTTTGAAATTTTTCTGTTGTAGTTCAGTTAGTTCTGGGCAGTGTTATGTAATCTTACGGATGTGAGTTTTCTTCAGGGATTCAACCTTTCCTGCTTTCCTCCACCTATTTTTTTTTTCAGCGCCCCACCTCCTCCCTTGGGGAGAAGAAGAATCCAAATTGTTGTTATTCTTTTGGAGATGTTTGGAACTAAGGTCTTGCTAACAATAACCTTTGAATATTGTAAACTGTTTGTGAGGGCCAGCATTGGTGTTTTGACCAATGTCAAACTTGGGTAATTTTGATTCCAGTGTCAGGAATCTAATTGAAATGGCACAAGGTCTAGTGTTTTCCTTGTTGGTATTATGGTGATGTGTGGTGGCTAGGTAGGCACTATGCTTTCTCAATGAAGTTTCAGTGCTGAATTAATTCCTAGATGTGGTTTGTTTATATGCTTATTGAATGGTCTTGGGTCCTTTGTGGGAATAAAGGGTTTATTTGTGGTGGTTGGGGATGCTGTTTGTTCAGTTACAGAACTGTGACTTGCCAGCAGTAATAAAGATTTAAGGAGCTTGGCCCTTGGTCCTGAACTACAGATGACCCCTCTCTGGGCTTTTCATAGCCCACTGCTCTTTCCTTGTTTCTTCTTTTTGCCTGATCTGTGACTGTGCTGTTCTTAAAGAAACATGTTCTGGCTTCTTTGTGCAGGATCCTTTCGCTTAGACTGTTTCCATATTGTACCACATGTCTAGAATAATGTCCTGTCCCTTGTCTGCCAAGTCCTTTCTTTGCTGTCAGCCTGAGAGAATTAGAAAGCTCATCTCCTCCATTCAACTCTACTGGCCTCAGTGTTGCAGAAATGACAGCTCCCTGTGATGAAGATCATGTAAATCCTTCTTGTCAGTTTATGTACATGTTCAGTGTTTTTATACTGCTTTCTTGGTATCTTTGTGGGATAGTTATATGTTCTCTGGCATGTTAGATTTGAAATCCACAAAAGGGAGAAATCCTGTCAGACTTCCTGGATACTCCATCTCACTAGTCAGTAAGCATTTAATACATTGCTCTTTGCTGTCAATGTCTTTGAGGGCAAAAGTGGACAAATACCTTCTGAAAAAGTAGAACTTTTGGGGGGGGGGGTGCAGTCTTTGTTGAACTTCACAATAGGCAGCTGAGCTCACAAGCTTAGGAAATGAGACTCAAATCATTTTAATTCTTTTTTGTTTGTTGTTTTTTCTTTTCTTTTTAAAATTTTCTTATTTTAAATTTTAATTATTGACCATACAGTGTCCACTACAGGGTTTTTACAAGTTTCATTTCTATTCCCTATAAACTAGTTAGATGACTCAAAGATTGGACTTCATTGCTTTGTAATTCTACTACATTACTAAGTAAGCATGATAATGTTGCTTTTGAATTTACAAGCCATTGGCTGAAGAAGTCTTAAATTTCTGTTGTTAAATTCTCCATGAGTCTGAACATGTGGTGGACTTTGACCTCTGGGAATGCCAATATCCATAAACTATATAATCAAGAACTTTTAGGACAAAGACAGAGTCCTGCACAATCAGAACTTTGTATTTTCCTCTTTTTGACCTACCACACCCTATTACTCATCTAGTTCCCCCAGCACCAAACTAATGACAAATTTCTCTTATAGAAATATGGCTTACTGCCATATTTTTACTCATATAATGGTATCTCCTCTTGAAGTGCTTTTTTTTGTAACTCTCCAACTTCTTATTCATCTGTCATACTCTTGTTGACTTACCTGAAATGTCTTCTATCTTGTGACCCTGCATCAGACAAAGATAATTACTTCATATTTTCCATATTGCATCTTTTGCACGTCTCTAGTTTTAAATACTTCAGCCTTGTACATGCACCATTTGTATTAATGGTCTTATCCTCAAGAATTCCACTGTGAGAGTCTTAAAAACAGGGACTTTTTGTTTTCTCGGAGTCCTATAGAGTTATTGACATATACCATGTGCTTAATACCTACTAGAATTAATGAATTAACCAAGGTCAGGTATGTCAATAGAATTAGAAACGATGGCTGTAGGGACTTCTGCTTCTGGGTTTGACATATTAACTTACATTAGATCAACTGTAGCTCAAGAAGAACTAAAAAAGCTGGATAAAATTACAAAATACTTGGCCCTGGCTGCGTAGCTCACCTGGTTGGAGCATTGCCCCAATATGCCAAGGTTGCAGGTTTGCTCCCTGGTCAGGGCACATACAAGAATCAACCAATGAATCCATCAATACGTGGAACAACAAATCAATGTCTACCTGTCTGTCTCTCTCTCTCAAGTTAATAAATAAAATTTTTTAAAGGAAAAATTATAAAATAGTGATTTGAAAGCACCAGAGAGGCACTGAAGCAAGTAGGAGTCAAAATCCCAGAGAGGAAGACCTGTATTCAAGTAAGCCTGACATTCTGTGCTTCACTGCCTTTCAAGGCATTAGCCACAGTGTAAGTGCTATGGGTAGAGAGACTGAGAAGCCGAACTGAAAAGTAGTAACTAAGAGACAAACTGACCAGAGGTTTCAGCATTCTGACAGGCCCATAGAGACAAAAGTGAGAGTTCAGGGATACCATTATAACCGAGACTTCGGGGCCCAAGATGCCAGAACAGAGGAAAATACCATGAATTTAGTCCAAGATTTTCAGCTTTTCCTCTTGTGTCATAGGCTCATTTGTAAGTGGTATAGTTCAGAGAGGTAGAGAAGTTAAGCAGAATGTGGCAGGTAGAAATTGGAGTAGCTAAGCATAGCTTTCTGCAATTTCACAACTCTAGAGAGACAGAAATCAGAGTTTAGAGCCTGCCAGCCAGGAGAGACCCTAATTACCCCAGGTTTTCAGTTGGGATCCCCAAAGGGCCGAACTGTGAGACTAAGGATGAACTGGGAAAATGTCATTCCTCACAAAGGCTGAAACACAGCTTTGAATTGGCTCAATCTCAGGTAGAATTAAGGTGATCTGTCCATCAGCACCTGGCAGGAGCAGAAGTAAATCTTCTTTGAAGGAAGATAATATCATCCAGAGCTACTCTAGCTTTTAATATGCAATGTCTGGCATTTAATCAAAAATTATTAGGTTTCCCAGTATGAGTTTACTAGGGCTAACATAACAAGGTGCCACAGACTGTGCAGCTTAAACAACCATAATTTATTGTCTCATGGTTTTGGATGCTAAAATTCAAAAATCATACTATTGGCAGAGTTTGTTTCCTTCTGAATGCTGTAAGGGAAACATCTCTTCTGTCTTTTTTCTTGGTTTTTAGATGGCCATGTTTTCCCTGTCTCTTCACATTGTCTTCCTCTATGAGTATCTCTGTCCAAATTTTCCCCCTTTTATAAGGATAATAGTTATATTGGATTAGAGCCCATCCTGTTTAACTCACTTTAACTTGATTACTGCTGGAAAGACCCTCTTTCCAAATACATTCATACTCTGAGATAATAGGGGTAAAGGCTTCAAAATATGAACTTTTAGGAGGAGGACATAATTCAACTAAGAAAATCAGGTCATAGGACTATAAGAAAAAAGAAACCATAGAAGGGCCTTGACACATGCTTGAGACATTAGAGTTAAGAGACTCAGACAAACTGATTATTATGTTCATAATGTTTGCCAAGATGGAGCATTTCAGCAGAGAACTAGATTCTACATGAAAAAAGAGGAAATTCTGAAACTGAACATTATAAAAACTAAAAATTAAAAATTTGATAGTTGAGTTGAATAGCAGATTAGATCCAGATCAAGAGTAGATTGGTCAAGTAGAAGATAGGTCAATAGAAAATATCCTATTCAGCTCTGGCTATTGTGGCTCAGTGGATTGAGTGCCGGCCTGAGAAGAAGCAAAGGGTCAACACTTCCATTCCCAGTCAAGGCACATGCCTGAGTTGTAGGCCAGGTCCCCAGTGGGGTTGGGGCTCGTGAGAGGTAACCACACACTGATGTCTCTCTCTCTCTTTCTCCCTCTCTTCCCCTCAGTCTAAAAAGAAATAAATAAAATATATTTTTAAAATAAATATTCTGCCCTGGCTGGCGTAGCTCAGTGGATTGAGCGCGGGCTGCGAACCAAAGTGTCGCAAGTTCAATTCCCAGCCAGGGTATATGCCTGGGTTGCAGGCCATGACCCCCAGCAACCGCACATTGATGTCTCTCTCTCTCTCGCTCTCTCTCTATCTCCCTCCCTCCCTCCCTTCCCTCTCTAAAAATAAATAAAATCTTAAAAAATAATAATAAATAAATAAATAAATATTCTATTCAGATTAAAAGACCAATAGGAAAGTAAAAAATGTGAAACACCAAAAAAAAAACATACTAACAATTTATTGGCTTCACTTTAGCATGCTTGTTGAGAAACCATGAAAATGTCAACTCAGCCTCTATGGTGAAAAATAGATTTACAGTCAAATAGCCCCAGGTTAGTAACCCAGCTCTGTCTCTTAATGTCTTACAGACTATGTGATCCTTGATTAGTGATCCCCCAAGCCACATTTCCTCATGTCTGAAAAGAGGATATAACACCCACATGACAGGATTCTTGGGGAATCAAATGAGATAATACATGTGAAAGTGATTTATAAATTGCAGATCCACACACATTATAATATTTGTCTGTTATTGTGTAGAATATAAATTAACTTGGGGTATATCTACTATTATGAGCAAAATGTATACATACTCATCTTCTAGAATCAACATCAGCCTTAAAGACACTTCAGACTAAAAGCCTATTCTATCCATTACTGTATATACTTGATGAATAAACGGATATTTGCTCTGCTGTGCATTATCCTGTCAGATCTCATTTTGCCATCTTTCTCAAAAGTTACATTTGCTTCTATAAGATTGCTGAGATTTCCTGTTTAACTTTTCTTATTCCTAGAACATTTCATAAAAATGTACCTTGTTTCAGTTAACAAATTTTTATTTTTGTTTCACCTAGCAACTTTACATATATTTTTTGTGTTGCTATTTGTTTTTTTTTAAGATTTTATTTATTTTTTTTAGAGAGAGGGGAAGGGGGAGAAAGAGGGAGAGAAATGTCAGTGTGTGGTTGCCTCTTGCATCCCAGTCATATGCCCTGACTGGTAATTGAACTGGCGACCCTTTTGTTTGCAGGCCACAACTCAATCCACTGAGCCACACCAGCCAGGGAATGTTATCCTTTTTAATCCCATCACTCCTACACATTAACCCATTCAATAAACATTTGTTGATAGACTATGTGCCCCATATTGCACTGCGTGCTTACGATAAAGGATGAGTAACTGAGCTAGTGGGGCAGTTAGATGCCAAATATTTTTGATATAGTAAAATGAGTGCTATAGGGGAGGCATGGGAGCACACAAGAGATTCTACATCTGGCTGTGGTGCTACTGAGAAGGTGACTTTTGAGTTAAGTGTCTAGTAAAGATTTTGTGGAGAAAGGGCAGATGTACAGAGGAATCTGGAATTGAAGGATTTACCATATTCAGGGATCAAATGTAACTTGGCGTGGCTACAGTGAAGGATGTGAGAAAAGAGAAGGACATAGAGTGACAGATTCAGCTGGAAAAGCTAGGTCCTCACCTTGAAAAAGGGAAAAAGGGCAATCACAAAGGATTTTAAGCAGAGGAGCTGCATTCACTAATTATTGACTATGCTATGGAGGGATGGACTGGACACAGGTGAGAACAAGGGCAGACAGATGTGTTAGGCTGGTTCAATAGCCTAAGTTAGAAATATTGAAGGCGTGAACTAAGCACATTGGCAGTGGGAATGGAGAGAAGAGCCCTGATTCGAGAGGTGTGACAGAGGTTGGAGATAGAACACATCTATACCCCTTGGTATAGAGGTTTCTCCTGAGAAATAAATGGACGGTTTGTGTCTACAATATTATTTTCTTCCTAGTAAATTGCACGTAAAGAATTACCCCCATTGAAACACCAATCTGAAAGAACCTGTGCACTCCAATGTTCATAGCAGCACAATTTATAATAGCCAAGTGGTGGAAGCAACTTAAGTGCCCATCAGTAAATGAGTGGATAAAAAACTGTGGTACATTGACACAATGGAATTCTACACAGCAGAGAAAAAGAAGGAGCTCCTACCCTTTGTGACAGCATGGATGGAACTGGAGAGCATTATGCTAAGTGAAATAAGGCAGGAGGTGAGGGACAAATACCATATGATCTCACCTTTAACTGGAACAAAAGAAAAAAGCAAATAAAACATAACCAGAGACATCGAAATTAAGAACAATCTGACAGTAACCAGAGGGGAGCGGGGAGGGAACAACAGGGGGAAGGGTTTTCAGGAACTACTTACTATAAAGGACACATGGACAAAACCAAGGGGGAGGGTGGAAGCAAGGGAGGGAGGTGGGTTTGGCTGTGGTGGGGGGGGGGTGGGGGGGAAATGCAGACAACTGTAATTGAAAAACAATAAAATAATTTAAAAAAAAAGAATTACCCTCATCAGGTGAGGGTTTAATAAAGGCACCGGGGAAAATACAGAGCATAAATGAGCAGATGTCAACAAAGGATAATGAATCTAGCTGGGTGGAAATTGATGGGGAGGTACATGGGGTTCGGTGACAGGAACAGCTGAATCTGGGTGAGTAAGGTCAGAGGGGCATCCTGGGATGGCTGACTGCATTTCTTGGTCTCTCTAAATAAATCTTCATCACTTCTCTCCTCTTCAGTTATATGTTTCTCCTTTCACTGGGAAGAGAAAGCATTCCGTTGTGAACCTCCAAAAGTTTTCCACACCTATTCATCTACTTGTATCTGTGCCCAGTCTCTCTTTTTTCTCTCCTGTTATTATAACTGCCTATGTTTTTATCTAAAGCCAGCCCCTTCACCTATGCACTGGATTCTATCTCTTGCCTATGAAAGAACATTACTCCAGCAATTATACCCTAGTACTTATCTTTCTATCACACCTCACAGACAATCTCTTAGCAATTCTATCAGCTAAACATTCAAATATATCCAAACTATTTCATATCCTCTCAACTGCTACCAATTTGATGGAAACCCCCATTATCTCTGAACTAGATTATTTCAATGGCCTCCTAAGTGTCTCTGCTTTACCATTGTACCCTATTTCATTCTAATCTCCAGACCACAACTATAAGGGTCCTTTTACTTTTAAAAAATATTTATTTTTAGAGAGGGAAAGGGAGGGAGAAAGAAAGGAAGAGAAGCACCAATGTGTGGTTGCCTCTCAAGTGCCCCCTTCTGGGAACTATTACTGGGATCAAATTGGCAACCCTGTGGTTCAGTCCTGTGCTCAATCCACTGAGCCACACCAGCCAGTGCAAAAGCCGGATTTTTATTTCATCAGTTTTTCTCAATTAAAATATCATTTTTTCTTTTAATTTTTAAAAAGTATTTAAATTTATTTTTTCCCATTGGCAAAACATACTGATTTTTGGGTAGGGGGATAATATTACTTATTTCATTTTGCTTATGTTGAGCTTACTTTGCTATTTTTCTAGCTTTATTAGGTTGAATGCTTAGATTATTGAACTGAGGCCTTTTTCCTTCACTACTACAATCCTTTAATGCTATAAATTTCCCCTGAGCACTGCTATAGCTGTTGAATGAGTGTGGTGAGAATATAGATACTTGTTTTGTTCTTGACCTTGGGAAATACTAAATCTTTCACTAATATCTGGTTAGCTCTAGTGGGTTTTTTTTTAAAGATTTTATTTACTTATTTTTAGACCAAGGGGAAGGGAGGGAGAAAGAGAGGGAGAGAAACATAAGTGTGTGGGTGCCTCTCTCACACCCTCCACCTGGGACCCAGCCTGCAACCCAGGCATATGCCCTATACCTGGGTTCTAGCTGAGGACCCCCTGATTTGCAGGCTGGCACTCAATCCACTGATCCACACCAGCAAAGGCTGGTTAGCTCTAGATTTTTTAATGCATAATCTTTAGCAGACCGAAGATTTTTTTCTCTTCCTGGTTTGGTTAAAGTTTTCTTTTCTTTTTAAGCAACAATAGATGTTGAATTTTTTCAAAAGTTTTTTGGGTACCTATTGAGATGATCATTTGCTTTCCCTTTTGTTGAGTTATGATGATTAATTTTTAAATATTTTATTGAAAGTTTTTACATCTATGTTTATGAGTAATATTGATCTATAGTTCCTGGCTTTCCTTCCTTTTTTCTCTCTTTCTTTCATCTTTCTCTCTTTCTTTCTTTTCTTTCTTTTTGGTAATATTTTTGTTTGACTTCAGTACCAGGATAGTACTAGCCTCATATAAAATAAGTTCTCCCTTCTCTGTATTTCCTGAAAGTTTGTGTGAAATTAGTATTTTGTCTTCCTTAAATGTTTGGTAGATTTTACCAGTAAAACCATCTGGGCTTGAAGTGTTTCTTACTGGAAAGTTTTTATCAACAAATCAATTTTTAAAACATGTTCTGCTTTTTGGATTATCTATTTCTTTTTCAGTGAGCTTTAATAGCATCTATTTTTAACAGCCTCATGGATACAGTGAACAAACTGAGAGTGCCAGATGGGAAGGGGACAGAGGTGATGGGTGAATGAGATGATGGGACTAAGAAGTTACACAATAGTCACAAGGATGTAAAGTACATCATAGGGAATGTAGACAATAACATGGGAATAACTGTATGATGCCAGGTGGGTACTAGAATTATCCATGGAATCCCGGTAAATTATATAATTGTTTAACTACTATGTTGTACACCTGAAACAAATATAAAATTTTTTAAAGTTTCTATTTTTTTAGGGAATTATCCTGTTTTGTCTACGTTGTCAAATTTATGGGCCTAAAGTCATTTGTAGTTTTCCCTTATTATCTTTTTGATGTTTCTGGGGTCAAGAGTGATGCCCCCTTTTTTCTGTCTAAAATTGGTAATTTATGTCTTCTCTCTTATTTTCTTGGTTGGTCTGGCTGTAGGATTATCAATATAACTGATGCTTCTAAAAGACCAGATTTGAGGTTAATTACAAATGGAAATGTAACAGAGACAATGTTATTGATTTCTACTCTTACCATATCCTTTCTTCTCCTTGGTTTGGGTTTAATCTGATTTCTTTAGTGTTTTTAAATTGAGAGCTTAGGTTACTAATTTTAATTTCTTTTCTCTTCTAATATGAAAATTAATGGTGTGATTTTCCTTTACACCATTGTGTGGCAGAAATGTAAATGTAAATGGTGTTGACAGTGTTGCAGCTACAAGTAAAATCTTTTAATATATTGAAATTTCATTATCATTAAGTTCAAAATATTTCAAACTTCCCTTGAGAATTCTCCTTTGACTTATGGCTTATTTAGATGTTTGTTGTTTAATTTCCAGATATGTAGAGGATTTTTTGCATATTTTTGTTATTTCCCGTTATTTCAATTGTGGTTCTGAACATACTTTGTATGATTTCAGTTTCTAAAAAACTTGTTACACCTACTCAGATGGCTGCTGTCAAAAAACAGAATAAGTATTGATGAGGGTGGGAGAAACTGGAACTCTTGTGCATTGTCAGTGGTATTGTAAAGTAATGCAACCATTATAAAAAACAGTATGGAGTTTCCTCAAAAAATTAAAAATGGAACTATACATTTCAGTACTTGTAGATAGATAGCCAAAAGAGCTGAAAGCAGGCTCTCTAAGAGATATTTGCACAGCCATGTTCATTGCAATGCTATTTATAACAGCCAAGAGGTAGAAGCAGTTCAAATGTCCAGCAGCAGATGAATGGATAAACAAAATGTGATAAATATGTACCATGGGATATTATTCAGCCTTGAAAGTAAGGAAAACCCCATGGTACCTAACATTGTGTTAGTTCTGTAGCCTCTATACTTACATGAAGATGATGGTAAACTCAACATTTCAGAGCTGAAATTACCTGAGGGTTTCACCATGCCATATTTATAGTTCAGCTGATTTTCTGAGCAGCATTAGTATGCAAAACTTAGGCTTGGAAGCAGACCAGACAGATTGGAATCTCAGCACAGATACTTACTATCCATGTGACATTGAAGATACTACTCTCTAAGTTTTGGTTTCCATGTTTTAAATAGCATTCCTAATAATTGAATTCCTATTTAATAGAAGATGTAGGGGTATTAAGCAAAATGAAGTATATATAATTATTATCATAGAACTTCATTACAAAGTAAGTGTCCAATAAGAGTAGTTCCAGTTATATTGGTTGGTAATGGTGTTTGGGGTATTTTGAAAGGTAAATAGTGGTAACTTACATTAATTTGCATTTTTTAAATATTTTATTTATTTATTTTTAGAGAGAGGGGGAGGGACTGAGAGAGGAAGAGAAACATCAATGTGCCAGAGGTACATCAATTGGTTGCCCATCACAGGTCCCCAACTGGGGATCTAGCCTGCAACCCAGGCATGTGCCCTGACAGAATTGCACCCAAAACCTTTCAGTTCAGTTCACAGGCCTGCACTCAGTCCACTGAACCACACCAGCCAGGGCTCATTAATTAACATTTTACTTCACTGATCTGGGCCCATTGCTCAAATACATTTTGAATCTGGAGCATATAATCTACAAATCCATTTAGTTAATTTATAAAATCTCAGACAACATCAAGGAAATCACACTGTCAAGTGGTACAACATGGATGGACCTTGAGGACATTACGCTGAGTGGAATAAGCCTGTCATAAAAGGACAAATACTGTATCATTCCACTTATGGCTGTATCTAAAGTAGTCACATTTATAGAAACAGAATGGACTAGTGATCACCAGGGCTGGGGAGGAGGGAAAGCCGGGGGAGTTGTTTGATGGGAATAGAGTTTCAGATTTGCAAGATGAAAAACCTCTGGAGATGTGCTGCACAGTGTGAATATACTAAACACTACTGGACTGGGCACTTCCTCTGTGGTCACTTTGTCTATGAATGTTGGTATAATAAAGAAATTCAATCTTAAAAAATGGTTATGGTGGTAAATTTTATGTTATGTGCTTTTTTAAAACAAAGACTTTTTGAGCTTTGTTTTATGAACCAGAATACTATCTAATTGGGTGAATATTCCTTGTGCACTTATGAAGGCCATGTGTTTGCCCCTTGCTAGATGGAGTGTATTATAAATGGCAGTTAGGTAAAGTTGATTAATAGAGTTGTGCAGTTCTATATCCTTACTGATTTTCTGTCTACTTGTTTTATTGATTGCTGAGAAAAGGAGTGTTAAAATTTCCATTCTAATCGTTGATTTTCCTATTTATCCATTTCAGTTTTTATCACCTTTTGCTTCATGTACTCTGAAGCTCTGTTATTACCTGCATACTTATTCATGATTGTTATGATGTCTTGCTGAATAGATTTTAAAAAGTTTTAACTATATATTTATTTCAGAGACAGAGAGAGGAAGCCAGGGGAGAGAGAGACAAAGAAAGAGAGAACAGAAACATAGATATGAGAGAAACATGAGTTGGTTGCCTCCCACGAGTGCCCTGACTGGGGACTGCCTCTGCAACCCAGGCGTGTGCCCTGACCCAGAATGGAAACCGCAACCCTTCAGTGCACTGGCCAATGCTACAACCAACTGAACCACACTGGTCAAGTGAATTGATTCTTTTATCACTGTGTAATGTCCCTATTTATCCCTGGAAATATTTTTTTATTAAGTCTACCTCATCTTATTTAATATAGCTACTTCAACTTTGTTTGAATTATAGTTTACATAGTGACAACACATATTTTTTAAAAACAGTTTGACAATCTCTGTCTTTTATTAGGTGTATTTAGACAATTTAGAATGAATGGAATTCTTGGTATAGCTGGATTTTATTACTTGTTTTCTGATTGTCTCCTCTTCCTTTGTTTCCCACTTCTTGTATTGTTTTGTTTTTAATATTAGAGTGTTTCTAATAGTCCACTTTAATTTCTCTGCTATTTGTATTATGGACAATTCACATATCTATCTTGTACCTTCTACTTTGAGTTAATATTGTACCACTTCAAGTAAAATGGAGACACATTAGAACTTCATGGGTCTGTTTCCCCCACTCTGTGTCACTCTGTCATTGTTGTATGTATTTCATCTATCTATACACATGGAAAATTCCACATGAGTCTTGCTTCCAATATTCATACAGATTTTAAAGAACTTAAGTATAACTTCTAATATTGACCAGATATGTGCTGTTTCTGCTCTTTCATCACTTTTGAACATATACATTTCCATCTGATATTATTTCCCTTCCTGGGAGGAATTTCCTTGGGGGCAGGTGAGCTGGTGTGAATTCTTAGTTTTCCTTCATCTGAAAATGTGTTTATTTCACCTTTATTTCTGAAGATTATTTCACTGTATATAGAAGTCTTTGCAGTTCTATTTGTCCAGCACTTTGAATATGCTCTTCTACTGTCTTTTGACCCCCATGGGTTTTTTAATCTTACTTTCCTTATATGTGATGTGTAAATTAAAAAACGTGATTCTAAGATTAAAATAATCTTTGGTGTTTAGAACTCTGGTTTTGATGTGCCTGGGCATAGTTTTGTTTGAGTTTATCAAGTTTAATATTAGCTGAGCTTTTTGAATCTTGTAAACATTTCTTTTACCAAGTTTAAGAAATTTTCAATTATTTGCTCTGCAAATATATTTTCTATACCCATTTTTTCACTTCTGGGATTCCAATAACAGGAATGTTAGAAATTTTGATGTTGCCATTTTTCAAACCTTTTTTCCCCTCTCTATTATACTTACTGCAGAATTTCTGTTAATCTATCTTAAAGCTCACTGACTCTTTGCTGTCATTTGCATTGTAATATTGAACTCAAACAGTCATTTAAAAAATCATGAGATTTTTATATTTTAATTTCTAAAATTTCCATTTTTTGAAGATTTTATTTATTTATTTTTTAGAGCGGGAAGGGAGGGAGAAAGAGAGGGAGAGAGAAACATCAATGTGTGGTTGCTGGGGGTCATGGCCTGCAACCCAGGTATGTACCCTAACCAGGAATCGAACCTGCGACACTTTGGTTCGCAGCCCACGCTCAATCCACTGAGCTACACCAGCCAGGGCAAATTTCCATTTTTTGTTCATATGATTTTGATCTCTTCTGCTGAAACTAATGTCGTTCCTTTTCTTTAAAGTGTGTTTACCCTGACTGCATGTAGCATAATTTCACTAGCTGTGTATTAGTTTTCTGTTGCTGCTTAACAAATTGCCACACACTTCTGCAGCAAACATTTACTGCTGTGGAAACGCCACACATTTATTATCTCCCAGTTTCTGTAGGTGAGGATTCTGTGTGCTTGGCCTAGACGCTCAGGGTCTCACAGGCTGTAATCACCTTGCATCACCCAAGCTACATCCTCACCTAGAGATCTATCCCAGTCCTCTTCCAAGCTTCCATGATTATTGGCAGAATCCCATTTGTTGAAGACTGCAGTCTCCTCCCACATTATCCTGCCCGTAGAAGGCTCACTTCATAGCAGCTTGCATCTTCTAGGTTAGCAAAGGTTCTCTCTCTCTCTTTCTCTCTCTCTCTCTCTGTGTCTCCTAAGATAAAATTTTATATAACAACATAATCACTAAGGTGAAATCTCATCACCATGCCATATCCTATGGGTTCAAAGCAAGTCACAGATCCTGCATTCCACAGGAGAGGATTACACCAAGCTGTGGCTACCAGGAGGCGAGAAATGTTGGGAGGTCACATTTGGATCTGTTTGTAATAAGCTGCTTTCAAGTCTTTGATAACCCCGACATCTGTGTCAAACAGGGTATGGCATCCATATATTGACTTTTCTCTTGGGAATTGGTCACATTTTCATGGTTCTTTGTATGTTGAGCAATTGTGGGTTGTATTCTGGGTATTGGGAAAAGATTTATAAACCATGGGCCACATCATAATCCTCTAGAGAATTTTTTAGGAGACATTGAAATAAGGTTCACACCACAAGTTCTGTCCTGCCTTCTGCAGATGGGGCTTCTAATTTCAGTTCAGTTTTCCAAGTTATTAGTTTACTGTCATATTCCTGTTCTGGGCAAGCACCACTCAGGTGCTTGAGTGTTGGGTGGAAGTTTAAACCTTAGTTATTTCTTCAAACCTTTTGTTAAGATCCTTTTGGTGTTTTCCCCACATACACAGCTTAGTGGGCTGTTGAGCACAAGACTTGTGCAGATTCATTAACAGAATTAGGGGATCCTAGTCTCCAGCCCCCTTCTGTAGAGAATGTCCTTCATTAGCCCACTGTTGAGGCCATGGGTGCCTTGTTTCCTCTTCTGGCTGGAAAGACACAAGGTATACCTTGGATCTTTAGCAGCTCACATAGCCATCACAGCCAAACAGCCCCATGACTGGTCAAACAGCTGTCAGATGAAACAAAATGAAAACCCATCAGAATTACTCCCTCAATCCTTGGTTCACAGGGGTCCCTTTTATGGCTACTCTGCCTGGTAACACAGGGTTTCCATTGACATTTTCACTTCCTACTGCTCTGCTGTGCAGTTCTGCAACTGGGATCCACCATCGGGAAAATCTGCAAAAGAAAACAAATATGGAACATCTACCTTCATGCAAGCTCCTTTCTCTAAGTGTTAAGTCCCTTTGACAACCTACCTGCTTTTAGTTAATTTTTAGTTTTCACGTAGTTGATTTTTGTATTTTGTCCATCATTTTTAGTTGTATCAGCAGGAGAGAGAGGCTGTTGTGGGTTTACTCATCTTAGCCAGAATTAGACATTTGTAAACTGTCTTTGTATTTATATTTCAAGTAAGGTTTTCCTTTTTTTTTTTTTTAGATTTTCTTTATTTTTAGAGACAGGGGAAGGAAAGGACAGAGGGAAACATCAAGGTGGGATTGTCTCTCACATGCCCCCTACTGGGGACCTGGCCTGCAACCCAGGCATGTGCCCTGACTGGGAATCGAACTGGCAACCCCTTAGTTTGCAGGCCTGCACTCAATCTACTGAGCCAAACCAGCCAGGGCCATACATTTTACTTCCATAGGTGCTATAAAAACCATAATACATTGTTATCAGTTTTATTTTGAACAGTCATTTCTCTTTTAAGGAGATATTTCAAATTATAAAAGATCTTATGTTTACCACTATGGCACTCTTCGTTCCTTTATATAAATTAAAGTTTGCTTCTGGTATCATTGTTTTATCTGCTGAAGAGATTCATTTAAAATTATTTGGAGTGTAGAGCTGCTGGCAATGAATTCTCTCAGCTTTTTGGTTGGCCTGAGAACATCTTTATTTAGTACTCAATTTTGAAAGACAGTTTCACTGGGTATAGAATTCCAGGTTGACAGATTTTTTCTTCAATTACATTAGACATGTTACTCCACTGACTTCTAAACAGCACAGTTTCTAATAAGATGTCTGTGATCATTTTTACATTTGTTCCTTCTGTGCAGGCATACATTTGAGATATTGAGGATTTGGTTCTAGAACACACAACAAATAGACATTGCAATAAAGCCAGTCACACAAACTTTTTGGTTTTCCAGTGCATGGAAAAGTTATGTTTATACTAATTTGCAGTCTATTAAGTGTGCAGAGTCATTATGATTAAAAAGAAGCAATGTACATACCTTAATTTAGAAAAATACTTTATTGATAAAAAATGCTCACCATCATCTCAGCCTTCAGTGAGTCTTAGTCTTTTTGTTGTTAGAAGGATTTGTATAAAATACAGTATATGCAAAATGTAATGAAGGCAAAGTACAATAAATTGAGGCATGCCTGTATAACATGCCTTCAATTTTGAGGCTCTTAACATTTTCTCTTTATCAGTAGTTTAAAAGAGTTAAGTTATGAATGTGTGTTTCTCCTTATGTTTACCTTGCTTGAGATTTGTTGACTTTGAATTTTCAGGCTTATCATTTTTAATAAGTTGGTAAATTTTTGATTTTTTCAAAATTACTATCTCTTTCTGAGAGTCCAGTTACCTGACCTGTTCTTTTCTTTTTGACTAAAAAATAAAATATTTTTGCCTTTTTCTCTTTGTGCTTCATTGTGGGGTGGTTCTATTGCTTAGTCTTTAACTTTACTGATCTTTTTCTGCAGTGTCTATTGTTGTTAATTCCATGTACTATTTTTTTAGTTTAGATGTCATATGTTTAATTTCTAGAAATTCTATTTTTTAATTTTTGTTAACTTCAGTAATGATATCCCCCATTTCTTTCCTGATTCTACTAATTTTTTATTATTCTCTGTTTTGCTTTGTCAGTCTAGCTAAAGTTTTCTTAATTTTGTATGTCTTTGAAATAACCAAATTAGACTTTTATTCATTTTTCTCTATTGTTTTCTATTCAGGATTTCACTAATCTCCTTTGTAATCTAATTATTTTCTTTTCTCTGCTTGCTTTATCTTTGATTGCTCTTTTTCTTTTTCAGTGTCTTAAGGTGGAAGGTTCTTGATTTGAAATCTTTCTTTTTTAATGGTGACACAGCTATAAATTTTCCCCAAACATTGTCATACTGCATCTTTTATGTTTGGTATGTCATGTCTTCATTTTTTAAATAATTTTATTTATTTTTAGAAACAGGGGAAGGGAGGGAGAAATAAAGGGGGAGAGATATTGACCCTTTGCCTCCTGCATGCCCCCAATGGGGTACCTAGCCCATAAGCCAGGCATGCACCCTGACTGGGAATCACACCAGTGACCCTTCAGTTCACAGACTGAGGCTCAATCCAGTGAGCCACACCAGCAAGGGCTTCATTTTTATACATCTCAAAATACTTTATAATTTCCATTTTAATTTCTTCGTTGATTCATGGCTTATTTAGAAGTGAATTGTTTAATTCCCATATATTTGTAAATTTTCCAAATTTATTTGTTATTGATTTCTAATTTTATTTCTCTGTAGTCAGATAGCATACTTTGTATGACTTATGTCCTTTTCAATTTATTGAGGATTGTTTTATGGTCTAGCATATAGTCTACAAAAGTCTAGGAGATGTTCTGTGTATACTTGAAGAAAATGTATATTCTGCTCTCGTTGGGTGGTGTGTTCTATCAATGTCTCTTATGTCTATTTTGTTCATAGTTTTGTTCAAGTATTCTTTGGGTTTTTTAATATTTGTAATCATTATTGAAAATGGCATATTGAAGTCATCAGCTATTATTTTTTAATTGTCTGCTTCTTCCTTTGATTCTGTCAAACTTCCTTAAAGTTTTTATTTTTTATCCTCACCTGAGGACATTTTTTCTTTGATTTTAGAGAAAGGGAGGAAGGGAGAGAGAAGGGAAAGAGAAACATAGATATGAGATAAACATTGATTGGTTGCCTCCCATTAACACCTAGACTTGGGATCATGTGCACCTGGACTGGGGACCTTAGCACCTATAAAGGGAATTGAACCCACAACTTATGTATGTACTTTGACTAGGAATCAAACCTGAAACATTTGAATTACAGGACAACACTCCAACCAACTGAGCTACATTGGCCAGCATTGCTTCATGTATCTTAAGGGTCTATTGGTAGGTATATACATGGCTTACAACTGTTATGTCTTACTGATGAATTGACCCTTTTGTCGCTCCATCATGTAACTGTTTAAACTCTTATGGTTGCTGTTTGCATGATATATCTTCTTCTATTCTTTTACTTTCAACCAATTTATCCCTTTCAATCTAAAATATATGTCTGTTAGATAATAGCTGAATCTTATTTTTTAATGCAGTGACAATCTGACTTTTGATTAGATTGTTTAAACCATTCCTAATTAATGCTGTTAATTGATGTAGTTGGATTTACATCTGTTACTTTTAGTTTTCTCTTTTGTCTCTTCCCCCCTCTATTGGTACTTTGATGATTTCTTTTGCATTGAGTGTTTTCTATTGGAAAATTTTAATTTTATGATTTTTCACTATATTTGTTTGAGTTCACTTCCTAGTTGTTGCTGTAGGGCTTAAATATACATTTTAATTAAGCATAATCCAGTCATAATTTTACTAACTTAATTCCTCTGGGACACAGACACTTTAGCCATATAGAGCTCTATTCACTTCTCTCCCTTTTGTGTTATTATTGTTCTATATACTAAAGCTACATATGTTACAAACCCAACAATACATTGTTATATTTATTACTTTATATTTTTAAAGAAGCTGAGAGAATAAAGGAGAACACGAATATATTTATAGAGTTTATTATATTAACCTTCCTTTTACCATTCTTGCTCTCTTAATTTTTTTTCCTGTGGATTCAAGTTACCATCTGGTATCAACATAACTTGTTCTCACTCACCTCTCTGGAGCAATTGTCTAATTTATTATATTTCTATATGTTCTATGCTCCAAAATTCAATAATATCCATATTGTTTTATAAAATTAAATTAGTTCAAAGAAAGAGAAAAATATATATTTAACTATCTTTTACAACTATATAATTACTTTTACCAGTGCTCTGTGTTTTTAGTTGTAGGATCAAATTACTAATACTTTTTCAGCCCGAATAATTTCTTTTAGTGTTTTTTGTAAGGTAGGTCTGCTAGCAAAAAATTCTGTTAGTCTCTATTTAACTGGGAATGTCTTCGTTTTGCCTTTTTAAAAAATATGTTTACTGACTTGAGAGAGAGAGAAGGAGGGTGAGAGCCCCTCTATTATTGAGAGACTCTATTATTGAGTCCCTTTAATGATTTTTTCTTCAATTATTATATTTTCCCAACTCCAGAATTTTTCTTTTTGTTTTATTTTTTAAAGAGTTTATTTATTTATTTTCAGAGAGAAGAAGGGAGGGAGAAAGAGAAGAGAAACATCAATGTGTGGTTGCCTCTTGAGTGCCCCCTACTGTGGAGCTGGCCTGCAATCCAGGCATGTGCCCTGACTGGGAATTGTACTGGGAACCCTTTGGTTTGCAGTATGGTGCTCAATCCACTGAATCACACCAACCAGGCTAGAATTTTTATTTTTTTTAGATTTTATTTATTTTTAGAGTGAGGGGAAGAGAGGGATAGAAACATCAATGTGAGAGAGAAACATTGATTGGTTTCCTCTTGTATGTGCCCCAACTGGAGACTGAACCCACAACTCAGGCATGTGACCTGACTGGGTATTGAACCAGCAGTTTCCAAACCTTGACAGAGAGAAACATGTATGTGTGAGAGAGAGAAACATTGATTGGTTGCCTCCCGTGCTGGCCCCAACCAGGGATCAAACCCACAACCTAGGTATGTGCCCTAAGCTGGAATTCAACCCTTTACCTTTCTGTGTACAAGACGATTCTCCAACTAACTGAGCCACACCAACTGGGGCTCACCTTCATTTTTGAAAGATTGATTATTTTTCTGAATAGAAGATTCTTTGTTGACAGTTTTTGTTTTCTTTAATTACTTTGAAAATATCCTACTGCCTTTTAGCTTCTTTGTTCTCTTTTTCCTTTTTGTTGAATTTATTCAGGTGACACTGGTTAACAAAATTATACATATTTCAGGTGCACAATTTTGCAATACCTCATCTGTACTTGTGTTTGATGTATCTTTATCTCTTTCTGCTTCCAAGATTTTAACTTTGTCTTATAACATTTTTTATATGATTAGCCCGAATGTAAATTTCCTTACCTTTTTTCTTTTGAATATATTTGGATCTCACTTAAAGTTTATTGTACTTCTTGTATGTGTAGATTAATATGTCTCACCAAATTTGGGGAGTTTTCAGCCATTACTTCTCATTTTTCTGCCCTTTCTTTGTATCCTCTCCTTCTGTTACTCTGTTACATATGTTGGTATATTTAACCAAGCCCTGCATTGCTCTGATGGTCTGTTTTTCTTCGTTTTCTCTGTTCTTTGGATTACATAGTCTGCCAATTCTTCTTCCTGTCAAATCTATTATTGAGTCCCTCTAGTGAATTTTTTGCTTCAATTAATGTATTTTATTCAACACAAGGATCTTTATTTTTATTTTTTAAAGATTTTACTTATTTTTAGAGAGAGGGGAAGGGAGGAATAAAGGCAAGGATAGAAACATGAGTGTGAGAGAGAAACATTGATCAGTTGCTTGTCGTATGCACCTCAACCAGGGACCAAACCCACAACCCAGGCATGTGCCCTGACCAGGAACCAAACGAGGGCCCTTTCACTTTGTGGGATAGCATCCAACCAAATGAGCCATACCAGCAAAGCCTTATTTGGTTTGTTAATAAAAATAATTTCTATCTCTTAATTTAGATGAAAACATTTATACTATTTGCTTTGAAGACTTTATTTGCTGAGTTCGATGTCTGGGCCCTTTCAAAGATAGTTTCTATTGCCTGGTTTTTTGATCTTGTGTATGAGTCACAATTCCCTGTTTCTTTACATGTCTTTTAATTATTTTGTTGAAAACTGAACATTTTAGATGATGTATTGTTGCAATATGAATACTGCTTACAGCCCTCCCTTTTCAGGGCTTCTTTGTTGTTTATTTGCTTAGTGACTTGGCTATACTAATTCTTTGAAGTCTATTTCCCTCACAATGTGAAGCCTCTGGTGTCTCTTCAGAGGGTACAAGGTTTGGCATGCGCATAGTCACCTTGGCATGGCAGTGGTTTTTGCAGGGCCCTAGTTCACTCTCACCTTCTCGGATCTTTCTGGGTAGGTGTCTGTCTCTACTGGTATTGTAGTCAGCCATGACTTCTGTTAGTTGCCATCTGGTTGTTTCATTGTTTTTGAAAATGTGCTGGGGCATAAATTGTTCCATCTGATATAATTAAATCCAGGCCCTTTTGCAGGGGTAGATTTAAGAGCAAGAATTGAGATTTATTCTCACCCCAAGAGGCCTCTTGTTAGCTGTATCTTTCCCTGGTTCTCTATGGTAAGTTTCTAGCTGATGTATGGCTTTGCTGTCACGGAGCCACCAGCCTCTTTTGAAGTGCTCACCACTAAAATCTCCCTCTTTTTTTTAAGGTTGTATTTATTTATTTTTAGACAGAGGGGAAAGGAACGACAAGGAGAGGGAGGGAAACATCCATGTGCAAGAAAATAGTGGATCAATTGCCTCTCGCACTGGCCCACAACCCAAGCATGTGCCTGGAGGACTGGGAATTGAACCCACTGAGCCACAACAGCCAGGGCTCCTGTGTTTTCTACAGTGCTCTGAACCTTGAACGCCTCATGCTCTGATCCAAATCAAGTAAGGATAGAAGACTGCATAACTCTCCTACAGGTCCTCTCTGCAGTCCTCTATCCTTAAGGCCTTCCTGTGCTCCTGGAAGAAAAAATCTACATCACTCCTCCAGAGCTGGAGGTTGAGACAGTGGCCTTCTCTCTGTTACTTCCCTGCCTTATTCATGGTATTCTGAATGAAGGTGGCAGCTTCTAGACTTCATGGTTTTCCTCTCCTGGTGTGGAACTTCACCTTAAAAATTAGCTGAGGTTAGGGCATTTGAGGCCTAGTATTGTTGTCCTGCTGTGCCTGGAGTAGAGCTTTTGCCCTATAAGGGGTTGCTGGGTGGGGGCAGGGGATCTCAGACCTTTCAGCCATGCCCACCCAAATTGAAGCTTCTGAAACAGGGTGGGGGATCATTAACGTGGGCATCTTACTCAACCTGACAGGACACTGTAATCCTACTTTGTGGACTAGGGGATAGAGGGCCCTGTAATGTTGGTTGCAAGTGTCAAGGGTTTATGTCATTGAGCCAGGGAGCTGGTGTTCGGGGTAGGGGCAGGGGATGGATCACATCTTACGTGCCTCAGAATCTCATTGCTCTAACCAAAATTTAGGAGATTTTCTTGAAGAAATGCTTCTTCATTGCTTTGTAAACTTTTGACAATTTCCAGAGAGTTTTAGTAGTTACCTTTGTAAAAATATTTTTCACTAGTATTGTTCTGTAGCTGGTTTGAAAATCTGTTGAGCTCCTTATGCCAGTATTTTAAAAGTCATTCTCCCGCCCCTATTCCTTTCTGATGGTTTTATAGTCAGTTTTGAAAGGCTCCCTTTCATGCATATGCAAATTTGGTAATCAGCCAAACACTCAAAGGGTCTTCTTTGTAACTCTTTGGCTCTTATGCTCTGCAGCTCCCTTGTCTACTGTATTCTCCCCCACAATTTCCAACCATGTTAGCCTCTCTGAAATCCAGTCTCTGCCTCTTTTCCCTTATAAAAAAAATCACAACAGCCAACACAATAGCCATCCACCGTGAATGAATCAAAATTATACTTTTTTTTTGTCAGCTTGGCAAAAAGTACATTTGTTGATTTGCTGCAGAATTTTAGCATTTAGTTTATGTGTTCCCTGAAATGAAATAGGTTGAAAATCACTGGGTTAGAGAAATAAGGGTGTGGGATAGGGCGGGTAGCGCTGCTGGGTGCCTTATGTACTTCTCATCTGATCCTCATAATGTTGCTTTAAAGTGGGTGATATCATTCCCCATGTTCCATTAAAGAACTTGAAACTTAATACCTTGCCTAAGGGTACAAGCTGGTATATTCTTATAGAACTTGGCAGTCACCCCCCAGGTCAGCCTAATCCTGATATTTAACAATGCTTCAACAAACTGCTCTTCGTCTCTGCTTTGGATTTCTGAATTAATTTTCATTGTTTAAAGGTTCACTTTTACTTGAACTTACTGGGGTGACACTGATTAATAAAGTTATATAGGCTTCAGGTACATAATTCTATAATATATCATCTCTATATATAGTATTGTGTATTCATGACCCCAAGTCAAATCTCCTTCCATCACCAGTTATTCCTCCTTTACCCTCTTTTACCTCCCCTGACCTGAATCATTTCTCTTTTTTCCTCTAATTTTATTGATTTATTTTTAGAGAGAGGAAGGGAGGAAGAAAGAGGAGAGAAACATCCATGTGTGGTTGCCTCACACACCCACTACTGGGGACCTGGCCAGCAACCCAAGCATGTGCCCTGATTGGGACATCAAACCTGCAACCCTTTGGTTTGCAGGTCAGCACTTAATCCACTGAGCCACACCAGCCAGGGCTGCATCATTTTTCAATGGATAGAAAAACATACTTCTTCTTCACTACTTTTTCCCCTGGAGAACTATGTGGGATACTTTAGATAACATTTAATCCACCTGGAAACTGACAGACAGCAATGGGGATCTTTGAGCAGTTTTCATATACTAATAACTTCCAGTTTCTATGATTTATCTTGAACTTCTGTAACTCAATAATACTCATCATCTCATACTGATAAGAAGTTATAATATGTTTTTAATTAATAAAATTTAAATAATGATTGATAAGCGACAGTGGTCTAGGAGAGTAAACCTTTCACTAATGGGGTCCATTATGAGGAGGGAGAGAAGAAAAGCACCTTTGATGGAAAGGTTTGGAATCCATTGCACTAACAGATCAGAACAATGGTGCTTATAGTTAATATTCTTTGAGATTGGTGGTCTTGCCAGCTAACAATCCTGCCTCCTGTCTTCCATTAACTAACCTTTAATCAGAGATGACACAAAGGAAAAGTAAATACATGGCTTCAATATTCAAAATCATTTTACTTTGGCTCCCCTGTGCTCTAGTGCATCAAAGCAACTTTTTCTGTGCTCATTAAGTATGAAGAGGCCCCACAAATAAAATACTAAAAGCCTCATTCATGGAGTTGACTTAATCTCATCAGTGTTCAAAAATATCAAGTGTTTCAGAAACATGGAGTCATAAAAGCGAAATTACAACAACCAAGATCCTCTATTCTTCCGTCCCTCCACCCTTTCTGCCCCCTCCCTCTCTCATTGTATTGCTCATATTTTCTCTCTTTCTTGTTCACTCTCTCGTTCTCTATATCTTTTTTGTTCTTTCTCATTTCTCCCTCATTCTCAATCTCCTTCCTCTCTGTCCCTCCCACCCCCCTCTCTCTTTTACTCTCTCTCTCTTTGGTTTGCATTGTAGCTGCCTCTCCTTTATGTGAACACAAAACAAGAAGTCATGTTTGTTCCAGGTTGCCATGGAAATGTTAGAAGTAGGCCTTTTAAGGAAACCAGCTTGCTCTATTACTGAAATCATACCCAGATCTTGTAAGGTTGGTAATTTAGGGAAAATTTCTACATAGGGATTACAGCTCAGAACTCTGAAGTTCAGCCACTCCTCGCAACCCAAACTTATATTCTCCTACATAGTTTTCTTCTATTGTGTCTTCTTAGAGACTTGGGTGTAATTTTATTAAGGGAAAGGATGGATTTCTTCAGACCTTTATTATGATTTGATTTCTTACTTTTGTAGCTCACAGAACAGAACAGCGGTAACTTCCAGTATGTGATTCTTTGCAGCAGAAAAGCAGGTACAAATTGGAGTCTTGAGCATATAAAATTTGGCTTGGAGTAGAAGCAAATATGTTTTGAAGTGAAAGGAGAGCAGTCTTAATTCCTGCAAGGGGATGCAGATCAGGGAAGATGAAGGTTTTCTCTGCCAAATGGGGTTGATCCTCACCTTCTTTTTTAAAAAAGATTTTATTTATTCATCTTTAGAGAGGGGAAGGGGGGAGAAAGAAAGGGGGAGAAACATCAATGTGTGGTTGTCTCTCAAGCACCTGCTGCCAGGGACCTGTTCCATAACTCAGGCATGTGCCCTGACTGGGACTCGAACCAGCAACTCTTTGGTTCATGGTCCAGTGCTCAATCCACTGAGCCACACCAACCAGGGGGTCCCCCTTCTTGACATCAGACAAATTTGAAGGGAGACAACTCCTTCGAGTGGTGAGGAACATGAGGTGGGACACATTTTCCTGGCCTCTAGAAATGGAATGAGAGGAAATACTTGGTACTGCTATGGCCCCACCTGGGAAGGGATTCATGTGCTGTCCAGCATTAGAGAGAGGCAAACTTAGGAAGTCCCAATCTTCACTAAAGATTCTATCACTAGCAGAGGCTTTCAATCACTAGCAGAGGCTTTCAAGACATGTAGCAACAGGCAGCTATTTTCTCACTTCCAAAAATATATTCTAAAAGTCCAGGCAATGGAGAGAGTTATGAGTAGACATAGTCCCTACCCTCCTAGAACATACAGCCCTACTGGCAGAGGGTAGTTTAACAAACTTCTAAAAGCTGAGAAAATATATGTAATAAGTATGAAGAAGGAAACCAACAGGATAGTGATATAAAGATAATAATGATGGAAAGGATGCTTATTGGTCAGAAGGCCTCTTTGAGGGGATAACATTTAAACTGAGCTTTGTAGCTGAGATGGATGTAGCCACACAAAGAGCCAGAAGAGTAAGAGTGTTACAGGTAATGGAAACTGTGTTCAAAGGCCTTGAGATTATGAAAACTTTGCCTTTTCTTAGGAAGCAAGGGAGAACACAAATGTTGTGAGATGCAAGCAGAGGCCAGATCAGTCAGGGTTGGATTTATAGGAAATGGTAAGGAACTTTGATTTTATTTTGAGTGCAATGGGAGGCTGTTGGATGATTCTAAGGAATGCTATTGATCATTTTGTGTTTTAATGACATTATTCTCTGCAGAGTGGACAATTCTCTGCAGAGAAGGCAGGAGGTCAAGAGTGGAAGCAGGGAGACTAGTTAGGAGGCAACTGCTTTTCTCCAACAGAGATAATGTGGTCTTGAATTAGAATGGTAACAACAGAGAATGAAAGAAGTGGAAGGACTGAGTTATAACTTGAAAATAGAGTAAGCAGGGCTTGCTGATGGATTGGATGTGGAAGTAGAGGAAAGGAAAGAATTAAGACTAGCTTCTTTTTCTAGTTTTAGTAACTGAATAGCTGAAAAATAGTGTTGGCAGGGTGGTGGTTAGGACTAGCAGGTACCACAGTGATTTGGAAAAGGAAAAGGTCAAATGAGATGGGCAGGAGGCAGTTCAACTGTTGCCATGCTGGCAAGGAGGGAAAGTAGCTCCTTGGAGACTGAAGGTGGAAAACTGCTTAGTGGGGGGAGCAGTTAGCAGATGCAGAAGAGATCCAGCTGGCCCAGGAGAGAATGGGAAAACCTGCAGTTCCAGGATATGAGGGGAAAGGTATGATGTTTCTTTCTTCAAAAAAAAATGTTAAGTTCATATTTTTAGAGAAGGGGGGAAGAAAGGGAGAAAGAGAGGGAGAAAGAGGGAGAGAAACATCAATTGGTTGCCTCTCGCAGGCCCGCACTGGGGACCTGGTCAGCAACCCAGGCATATGCCCTGACTGGGAATCGAACCAGCAACCCTTAGATTCACAGGTTGGGACTCAATCCACTGAGCCTCACAAGCAAGGACTAAGAACCATATTTCATTAGGATTTTCTAAATGTGTATCTTTGAGGTCAGGTCTCAATGAATAGACTTCATCAATTATTTCTGAACAATTATGTAGCTGAAGGGGAGGGACTCAGTGTTAATTTTTATAGTTGGATGATTTTTAATTATTTCCAGAAAAGGAAGCTGAGAGTCTAATTGTGTTTCTTTAGAATCTATGAAAACTTGCATTCCTAACTGGTAGAGGATATCTCTCTCTTGCAAGACAGCAGGGCAATTTTTAACAAATGAAAAGGAGTGGGTATCCTTGCTGCCTGATACTCCATTTACAGCGACATAGAGCTGTAGTTAGGAGAGAGATTTTCTATTTGGCAAAGGAGGACAGAGAACGTAGCCCCTGTGTCCAACAGAAATGAAGTATTCTTACCTTCCACCTCCATTAGTGTTCTTGAATCAAGATGAGTTATAGGTCACCGTTATTCTGAAGGGCTCACAGTCAAGGCTGTCTTGCTGGTTTTTTCCACGACTTTTGTTCAAGAGGCTGGGATACTCACCTTACCTGTGACTTTCTTCTTTGCAGTAAGCACATTGATTTGCCCCATACTTGGGGCAGGCCCCACCAGTATTCTTGTGGGTGGTGGGAGGGGAGGTAAATGTCTTAATCAGCTTTGATTGCTGAGCAAGCAAAATATGGGTCTTGTTCATATTCTCTTGTCCTTCTGGGCTTCCCTCTCTTCTCTTATTTAGCTCCTTCTTCTAGATCTCAGTTATGAAAAACCTATTAGTCTCCTCTATCTGTTTAGGAATAGGAGTTTCCACTCCACCTTCCAATTTTTGTAATTTTCTCCCAATATTGGAACAGCTTGCATGATAAAAGCATGAGCTAATATTATGTGACCCTCTGGGGGTTAATATTTGTATTAGTATATTAAGGCCTCCTCCAGACCTTTAGTTACCTCTTCAATATTGTTTTAGTTCACTGGCTTAAATTTTTTCAACTATGCCTTTAGATATACAGGAGATTATATGGCAAATGCTTCCTTTCCTGGTTGCCTATTTTTATCCCAATCAGACTTTACTTGAGGAACTACTTCTTCCACTAAAGTTCTATCTGCATTAGTGGTATTTTCCTCAACAGCTATTTCCCATGCTGCCTTAAAATTCTGGGGGATTTTTTCATCATAATTGCAACACCCAGTTATAATAACTATTATGTCTCCAGATTAATGATAAATTGACAGTTAATCTGAGAAATTCATCTTTAAATTGTGGGGGATTTTTTGAATAAGACCCTCATAAAGATTTGCATTATTCTAAATCTTGGAGTTAGTCACTCATAGTCCCCCCTTTCTCATCAGGTACCTCTGGCAGGGGACACTGAAGGGATTGATAAAATTTCTTCCCTAATCTTAAACACAAAACAGGTGAGGGTGTAGCAGGTGCAGGTGAAGGGAGCATAGGGAGATAGGGCCAAGGCTCTAGAAGATACAGATGCCTCTTCCCTTGAGAGGAGAAAGTACCCTCGGATTTCTTCCTTGCCTCTTCTGGGTCACAAGGAAGAGGCCAAAGGGGGATATTGAATATATCAAGTGGATAAATCTAAATTTTCTACAGTCCTAGTAACTGTGACTTTAAAAGGGAATGTATCAGGGTCTTTGAGATGACATCTTCCACTAAGGTTTTTACCTTGGTATAGAGTCATAAGTGCCTGAGCATAGGGAATCTCAACATATTTCTTCATCTTTGGCAAAACAGACTGAGCTGTAAGAAAGGTAGCTATTGAGGGGCCATTTTTCATGGTGTCCAAGAGGATAAGTAAGCCAATCTTGAGTGCAATATATGAGCTTTTTCTTTCTAAGACCATTTAATGTGTAGGGAGTCCAATTGTTTAAAAGGCACCCCAGAGTAGTAGTTTCAGGGATGATGGGTCTCAACCCCATGGCTCTCTATTAAGACTATAGGTAATTTTCCAGGGCCTGGCAAATATTATTCAAGATAGTAATAGAAGGCAAATCCTTGAGGGTATAAGTTTCAGTTTACTCTTCCAGTGCTAATTCCCAAGTAAGTTTTAAATTTCTGCAATTAATTCTCTTCTGATAATTGGATAGAAGTCAGAGAAAGTCTCAAAGCCAAGTTAAGAGAATTCAATAAATCTTGCCCAGGACTCTTCAGTCCTGAGGCACCTGTGTCTATGGACTCTAGGAGAGACTGGAGGAAACTTCCCAGCCTGGTCCTGAGGAGAGATATCCACTCCAGCCTGTGGTTCCTCAAGTTCGCTCTTACCACCAGCAGAATTACAGTCCCATCTGGGTCGCCAAGTTTTACCAAGGCATTTGAGTTCTTGTCTCCTAATATAAAAGAATTTAGACACTAATAAAAGCAGAGGCAGATGTATTGAACTCTGTAGAGGGTGAGAATGCTAAGATAGGGTCCTAGGTTCTTTGCCCCAAATGTGGGGCTTAGGGAGTTTTATGGCTTGGGAAAATGGAAGTTGCTGTGATTAACCAATTAGGGAGTAGGTTAGCAGACTTTTTCTATTTTTGAACACTGCTGACCAGTTATACTAACACTGATGTCCAGGTATACATCAGCAAAAGCAAAGCATTCTGGGATTGTGCAGCACTTATGGGATGCAGGAAGGAATTTTGCCCAACTAGATATTGAGTTGGTCTCTGTAGTTGATGGCTTGGCTTTAGATCTGAAAAACAAACTTGAAAGAAGTCAGGGTAGTTCCTGGACCATTGTTTTATAACTACCTATTGATAACTGACATAGTTCAGTCAGGGCTCAACTCTCTTAATTTGATGAATCAATTTGTTCTGGTAGGGCTTGACTTGATGGAACAGTTTTGGGGAACATTTTATTCTACCTGTTTCCTTAGGACAAGAGGTGCCTGTCTTGACTTGGTAAATCTTTTCCTGGCTGCAGGACAGGAGGTAATAGAGACCCCTTGAAGCCCAGAGACAAGTTCTCTAAGAACATTGAATTATATACAAGTTCTATAGATAACTTCCTGTTGATATACAGTCTAACAGGAGATTAGCCTCTGAAAACCAGTTTTTCCAAAGGTAAATATGATTACCAATGTGTCATTTTAGAAACTATTTCTCTGTTATTGTTGGGGCTTTTTTTTAAAGGGGACTATCACTTCTTTCAGAAGAATGAAGTTAAAAAAAAAAACCTTTCTCTTATAGATTATTTTTTTCTTGGAGAAGTGCCCATAAGATTTTTATTTCATATATAATGTGCTTTTATTTCCTATTAGCCAAGACATTTCCTCTTCCCTCCCACTTTTTCCAAAGTATTTCCATCCAAAAGACCTATGATTGCATTCTTTATGTGTTAGAGGAACTACCAGGTAGTTTTTTTGTGAGTATCAAATGGTGAAAGTCAGCATCTGTAGGTGGATCAGGTTTGTAATTCTGAGTAGCACATTTATCTTATCCCATCTGTGGAGTTCAGCAGAATCAAGACCTTTTTAGAGTTACAGGGCTGCATGGGTTTGGAGAGGTGTCACCCATCTTCCTCCCTCTAGGCTCAATGCTACCTAAGCCTTTCTAGAAAGATGAATATGTTATTTTTAAAGGGCCTTTGGGAATGAAATTTAGTAACCACCTTCTAAGTCATTTCTGTGTTTCAGACTTTTACTGCCAGGGCATTTTTCCTTTTATTTAGCTAAAATCTCATTACAAAAACAAAGATATTTCTGTCTACTCTTGGAGGCTCTATAGTGATGGTGCTTCCTTGCACTAACTTCATTACTGTAAACCTATACAAGCCAGCATTTTTTTTCTTCCTGGTCCTAAATCAGTAACAGCTAGTTTATAATACAAATGTCTAGTTTTGTGTCTGCTTTAAAACTGGAGAAAGAGGTTTAAGAGGTTTGCTTTTATAATCTTTCTTCATTACTGCTAGGTTTTGATCACTTGCTGATGCACCATTAACAGCATGAGGTGAATTCTCTGGTCCTATGGGTCAGGAGTGTGATTCCTAGCAATACACCAAATATAAAAAAAAAATCTAACCTAACTGAAGAAACAGGAGAGTCGATTGAGGGGAGATCAATTAGTCCAAAAGTCTTAATCTGTATTTAATACGTATTCCTCTTCTCTTTCCCAGTGTTTGTGAGTCTCCTGGTCCTTTTGATTTTCTCATTTTTCTCATTTTTCTCAGTGTAACCAATGAGAAAGTCCTGGTAGATCCTGCTGGACTAAGAAGAAAGTTGTTAAGCTATTTCTCTTTAGTGATTAAAGGGTGTGCTACAAATAATTGAGTAATTAAAGGGGGGTACTGACCAATCTTCAATGGTCGAATGTGATAACTCACAGTTAACATTTGTTTAGCCAACTTAATTCCAAACTTGAGCATTTGTTGAAATCTCTCTTCTTTGAATAGTGCAATTGTATGACCCCAAGTATTTAATGTTAAGTGATTGTTACCTCATGTATCTCTTTTAGGAGGTTAAAATTTTTATCTGGTACCAGTAAAGACTTATTGTAGTGTATATCTTTTTCTTTATAATGGAAGAGATATTCAAACTTCATTCCAGGAGATACTGTATTAGTTGCTTAACAGCAACATGTTCAAAAGGAAGAAAATCTGTCACATTTGATTTTGCCTAGAGGGGTACTGGTACAGCAAAGCATTGTGAACAGAAAACTGAACTTTCATAGTAGAGCTATTGTAGATATTGTGTCAAGATGTCATTTTAATAATTCAAATTTTAATCATCCTGACTTCACCTGTCATATCATATTTTAATTCCTATTAGCCACACACCTGAAATGTGCACTAAGGGACAGTGGTGATAGACTCTACACCTGTCTTGATATGTTTGTACTGCCAGGTATTGATGGAAGCAGAAGTATTATATAATTTGTGCAAAGATCTCTATATGGGCTTAGTCTCTGTAGGGGATTCTCTTTTTATGTGGCTACAAACATAAAAGTAACGTCACCTTTTGTCTGTGGTGTCTTCATTGTCAAGCAATTTGTCTCCTTTTTGTTGTGCATCCTTCAGAAGTAAGTTTATACTGAATTTTACTTTGGATGCTCAAATATCTCATGTTTCTATTCTCCATTTCTACTACTCCCATATGCTCTTCTTTGGAATTTTCCTTAATGACTATGTGTAAATGTCAGGTACAATGTACAGGGGTGTCCAACCTGCAGCCTGCAAGCTACATGCAGCTCAGCATGGCTGTGAATGCAACCCAGCACAAAATCGTAAATTTACTTAAAACATGAGATTTTTTGTTTTGTGATTTCATGTCAGAGTGTCTTCAATGTGTGGCCCAAGGCAACTCTCCTTCCAGTGTGGCCCAGAGATGCCAAAAGGTTGCATACCCCTGGCTCAGTGTCTATTTTCCTTTGAATACACAAAGAGCAAGGCTTAGGTGTTGTGATGCATCCCAGTAATTGAGGATAAGCCCAAAGGTCCAGTAGGGCAGGGAGAAGACTCTTGCCCATAAACTGGATGAAACAGGGATCTTAGATGATGTGTTCTGATGACCTAGACCAGAGTTTCCTAGAAAAATGATTTTCATGTCACAGTATTACCTATATGTCTTTAGAAAGAGCTACTTTGACAAGTACACTTTATGGATTATCCTAGTGTGCTTGCTTCTCCCTCTTCTATTGCCCCCATTTGGGCTTTTTCACTGTTGCTTAGACTGGGGGATAGCATTTATATTGAACAAAAACATTGTTTTAAGCAAATGAGTCCACATCTTTTCTTTCCATATTGATGCTTATGAAACTAATTGCTAACCTTGGGGATTTTGGATTATATCTGAATCCTGATTTCATATCAGAATTTACATCTGATCAGACTTGTTTATCCTCTAATAGATATTGATTTTTAAAGTTACCTCCCCTCATTAAATATTTGCATTCTTTGAAGAATGGGTTTTGTTATTCTGGAGAAATCAATGACTTTATTTACTTAACCAGCATTGTTCCTCCCATACAGCATTGTAACTAATGGTGGCTGGAATGCACTCAATTCCAAATGGACCAGTGTCATTTTTCTGTACAGCAGGAATGAATGAGATTATCTGTAGATTAGCCTGAAGGAAAATGGCTTTGTGTTTTACCTTTGTAGCAGCCCTGTGGAAGGCATTTAATTTGATACTGTTATCGGTACAAAATAGAATAAAGCAGGATGAAGCATGCACATTCAGACGTGTAGCTGACAGCACTCTTAAAAGCAGAAAGTGCTAATTTTTTACTTTAAAAAAAGCTGGAAGAGGGCCTCAAATAATTCAGGGGAAGAAAAATGATGCCCAAGTGAAATCACATGACTCAGTGGATAATTCCAGTGAAACCCAGGAAGAACCGCATTAGTGATTGTCTGTAAGTATACACAGTGCTTTATAATAGGTTGATTGCACTAAACAAAGAAGAAAATCCTTTCTCTGAGGAGCTTACAATCTAAAGACACAAGTTGGTGCGGTACAATATGGAATGAGAACAATAAGTGAGCCCCACAGTGGGTGGTCTTCATAGCTGAAATGCTTCAAAAACAAGTGCATTCTTGGAAAGGTGGAGGTGGAGAGGGAGTGGCCCAGGCGTGCAAAGAAGTGGAAGGCTGTTCTCTTGGGGCTAGGGGGTAGGGAAAAGGAAGGGAGCATTGGATCCTGTGTCTGAAAAGAGGCTCAACATAAGAATAAGTAAAGAGGTCAGACTGACATTGGCATGGTAAAGCGTGGTGATTTAGAGAACAAGGGAAAATTCCAGCAGAGGGGGATTTAGAGAGCGGCAAACAACATACCATACAACAGTCTATTACAGCAAATACCACACCCTTATAGACCCAGATCTGGAGAATGCTGCTTGCAACAGCTTCTTGCCAGTGTGAATGGCTTCTACAACAGAGAAAAGAATAGTCCAGACTGGTTCCAATGAGATACTGGATGTAAGAGTACTTTGTAAGCAGCAAGGCAGTATAAATGTAAGTCATTGTCATGTTCTGCATAGCTTTGATTTCATTAAATTTTTGTTTGGTAAATCTTTTTCTAAAAAATATTTTATTTATTTATTTTTAGGGAGGGGAAGGGAGAAAGAGAGGGAGAGAAACATTAATGTGTGTTTGCCTCTCACATGCCCCCTGCTGGGGACCCAGTTGAAACCCAGGCATGTGCACTGACTGGGAATGGAACACACGACCCTTTGGTTCACAGGCCGGCACTCAATCCACTGAGCCACACCAGCCAGGGCTGTTTGGTAAAATATTTTAAGACAAAAAGGTTAGCGTTAGACCTTCGTATTTTCATAGATGTCTGGATCAGATTTGTTTATAAATGCTTCATTTGTTTCCATGTTAGCTCATTGCAACTTCTCCTAGTAAATGTTCCCCAAAGGACACTCTCTGCTTTCCTTTCAATTGAACTAATAATTGCTCTTCACATCAGTGAAGGTCCTCATTCTCACCTTCATTTCTATCCCCCCTCCAGCTACCCAGCCTCGTTTCCGCCTCTGTTCAAATGGTCATGTATTTTTTGTAGTCTCACAACATAATTTTAAATTCTGTCTCATTGTAACCAGGATTTGAGTTGGTTTACCGAGAAATTAATATAATAACACTATTAATAAATTGGCAGAAAAATTAGTGTGAATGCAAAAAAAAATGTAAGGAAGTAAGATGAGGCCACGTTGAAGTTTACTTCAAGAAAACAACATTGGGGAATTTGTGGTTGTTCCCTAAGGTTGTCTCTGAGTGTCTTAGCAGGGAGATCAAGGAGGGAAACATTATAGGATATGCAGGTGTCCATAAGGTCAAATGAACCAATTGTGCAGAAGACGCACAGATTTTTTTCTTGACATCTGTGAGAAATTCTTCCCATGGTTATTTTTATTTAAGATTTTATTTATTTTTAGGGAGGGGAGAAGGGAAGGAGAAAGAGAAGGAGAGAAACATCAATGTGTGGTTGCATCTTGCATGCCCCCTACGGGGGACCTGGACCACAACCCAGGCATGTGCCCTGACTGGGAATTGAACTGGAGACCCTTTGGTTCGCAGGCCACCACTCTGTGCACAGAGCCACACCAGCCAGGGAACATGGTTTGTTTTGTTGTTGTTGTTGTTGTTGTTTTAATAAATGCCAGTTTAGTGAGCTTGGATTTTATCCAAAGGACACTGGGAGGCTAGCAAAAGCTTTTCATCTAGGGGATGACATACTTAAATCTAAATATAGAGCAGGAATAGGAAAGCTTGAATGAGTTGAGGGGAAACTAGATTTGGGGGAGCCAGTGAGAGATGAGCTATACTGGCCTGGACAAAGATGTATCAGCAGGGCAGAAAGAAAAACTAGAAGAGGGGTCAGGAATAGGGGTTAGGGTCCCTGCTTAGACAAGAATAGGAAGGGAGGACTCAAGGCTGCTTGTTGTTTTCAGGTCTATTTACAGTGACATAATCCCTTGCAAATATAAGTGGAAGAGAGGTGTGTTAAATTAGAAAGCACACACAGTTAGGAAAAAGGTAAGATAACTACTATGGATTCTCTTATCATGTTTTGGAGCAAGCAGAACAAAGTAGAAAGCTACCATTTCTTTAGTTAGCAGTTTGTATTTAAGAAAGAGCTTTTATGGACAGTATCTTATTTTGTTATCATGATAATCCTGTAAGGGAAGTAGTAAGTGTATGCACATTTTACAAATAACAAAATCTTGGACTTAATGATTAACTGATGCCTCTAAAGCTGTGCAACTAGTAAGTGCCCTATGTTCCCTTCACTGAACCGTAGGGCCTCCAGAAGGCCTTGTGCTTGGAGCTGTTGGTGTACTATGATCAGATAACAAAATCAGGACAAGGTTAGACTTTTGCCATCATTATGAGTCTCTGTTTTTTGCTTTGCTTTAATTACAATTGTTACCACTGGGGACATTTGATAGGAATCGGATTGTTTGCACCCACAGTGAATGTGCCCAGACTGCTATGCCTTTTAAATTTCCTATCTGCTTTTTATAGTTCTTTAATCTCTTCCACTGCTGTCAGCTGTTACTACTTGATGTGTTTGGCAGCTCCCTTACTCTTAATCAGTTGTGACCCTAGAAACCAGATAAATATGCTTGTTAGTCTTAGACACAATTTTAAGAGTGACTATACATTACCCGAGGACATAGGGGATCCTCTTATGCACACCTACCTAACTCTAATGTTATGCTTTATGTTTTTATGAGTAAAGAGCATAAGTCTGAGTGCTTGATCATCCTTCAGAGGTCTATTTTTGCTTGTCTTCCAAGTTATTGGCTAATTCTGGGTAGCTGAAATTGCTGGATAAGTTACCCAGAAAGGTGAGATGTCATTATATAGATGTACAATGTAACCCTGACCCATGCGTTTTAAAAACAGACAACAATATTGGCAGCAGGAAAATGCCGCGATGCTTTACAAACAGGAGCTTGTGAATTTGGGGTGAATAGCAATCTAGTTGCCAAAGGTTTGTAATGACTGCCTAATCCCCTTTATTCCAGAGTGACTTGTGACTGCTCTTCTCAGTCCCCAACCCCCTCTGCTGGAAAGGTTGTAGACAGTCCCTTTGTCTCCAATAAGTCTTGCTACCCAAAACAGTCCCAGAATCTTTTAACCAGCTCCTCCTCTGGTTCACTTGTGTTTCCTCTATTCCCTCTGTGGGGAAGGCTTTTAATAAAGATATGTTGACTGTCCACAGGAGTATTGTTCCTGTAGGAAGGACTGCATTCCTCAGTGTGGAATCTGTGTCTCTAGCTGGCCAAATAAGGCATTTTGTGACACTCTGTACAGTGTGTGCATAATGCAGCTGTGTGCACTGGGGACAGCCCGGTCTTCATGAGCATTCCATCTCCCCACAAACAGGATGTTGTTTTCTCCCCAAATCTACTTTCCAAATTAATTTTTAAAATGTTGGACCATCGGTGACTAATCAGTATATTCATTAAGCAACCTGAACTTAGTGGAAATGATAGAGAAGGAAGAGGAAAAGCGATTTCCCTTTACACTCCGCTGAAGGATGAAATTAATAAAAGTTGATGTCATTAGAACTCAGCAAGGTCTAAAACTCATGGCTTTCCATGGTTGGTAAGATAATATTCTTCATAGTGCTGGGAAGGGAAAGTGTTTATTTCTGGGCACAAGTAGTTTGGAACAAAGCAGCTACTTTTACTGTTAGTTGAAAATACCGTGTATTGCCTTAGAAATGGGGGAAGGATTTTGGATTAGCTGTGATCTGTGGTGCTGGCAGGGACTTTGATAGAAAGTTGCCAGTTTGATAGTACTGTCTGGAACCTGTAACTGAAGGTGAGATTTACAAAAATGATTATTAAGATAGAGTTCCTGATGCCTTTATGATTGCATGTAAGGCATGAGAATATTGTCCAAAAATAGGAAGGCCATCTAGGTCTCCATGAGAGTGGGAGAGATTTCCCAGAAGCCCTCAGGCGTTAGTAGTTGTCCTGCTTTGCATGCCAGTGTATCCATTTTAGACTGACCTTTTAGAAGGGGAGAGAAACTCGCTTTTCATGTTTCTGCTTTTGTGTCTAAGTATCTATTACAGGAACATACATTTGGTGGGCATTCAAATGTCTCCGATGAGATGTTTATTGGTGAATGAAAAATGTTTTCTGAAGGGACCAAGTGGCATGCTCTCTAAAGATAATTGGATTTATCAGTTTGAAAATACGACAATTTGAGCTGAAGTATCTAGATTGAATGGAAAGCTATGAATTCTGCCCTCAGAACGCTGCAACTGCTTCCTTAGTGACCTGAACTTGGGCGGTATAATGAAGGTAAATTACTAAACGTCTAAATAGCCTCACTTACTGAATTAAACCAATCATTGGCTTGATGTGTTATGTTTGTAACTAGCACGAGGGAGGCTTCACTTGCTACAGTGCTTCTGAGCACTGAGGCCACCCTCTGATATCTGCGGGACATTATGCGAATTTGCCCAGAACAGCATGGTTGGACATTCTCTGGCTGAACAGGATATGATGACGGGCAGGTATCAGGCCACAAGATGTAAAATAAACAAATGAGATCCCAGGCTTTCGACTTTAATTGCATTTCATCTGTCAACTGCATTGAACTTCCCTTTAGAAAGCCAGACTAAATTCACCTGCCGGAGGCTACGGGGAGACTCTGCTATAATAAATCTTGATTAGCTATCAGTAGATATAATAGGGACCAGCCATGAGCTAGACAGAAATGGAAGGGAGACAGAAGGAACATTTTTTTGAGCTGAGAAGGGAATAATGAGGTTGACTGAAAAAGTAGGTTTATATTCTTTCTTAACCTCTAACTCTACCTTGGTGTCTAGTACTGAACCTTGCTCATAGATCTCTCCTTATTCTTCCTTATTTTAGCTTTCTTCCACCACTACCAACCCCCATTCATTCCTTTCCCTTCACACCCTCTTTCCTAATGGAAATGCCCTTTCAGGCTATTACATAATATCTTCTCTTACATAATAAGAGAAACACCAAGTAAAACTGTTAGTTTTCCTTTGTTTTTGTTGTGTTTCTGAAAAGCACTTTCTACTCTTCTGCCATATCTTTCCTTATTTATGCTACCCAGTAAAACCACTGTTAGATCATTTCTTCTCTTATATTTTTATAAAGAGACTCTATTATAAAAGACTGGAGCTGAGATCATTTTGTTTACTCGAGGATCGGCATTAGCTGGATGGCACCTCAATCACTGTGACATCTTGTCATGTAGGGTGGCATCCTAGGGTATTTATAATCTTATCAATGGTTAGCATCAAAGTCTCAAGCCAAAATTAATTTGAAGCCACTTTAACTTAAAATGATTTCGATAAGTTCCCCAAATTAAATTGTCATAGGCATGGCACCACCTAACAATTAGAAATCACTGCTTTGGAACAGTGGGTTTTGTACTATTTCATTTCTGGAGGAAATAAAATTCTATGAACACTCCATCCTAAGGAGAGGAACAATAATATATCACCAAATAGCCAAAATTCTGTTCTCCCGTAACACCCCCACCCCTGAAAAGTTTTCAAAGGCTGTGAGAGAATGTAATTAGTGATTTAGATAAGGACAGAACTGTTCAGAGGAGAGAGGGAATGAGGGCCCTGGATGAAAGAAGGGGGTAGGGGTCAGCCAAAGAACATACATACATAAGCCACAGACAGAGACAATAGTGTGGGGTTGGGCAAAGGGGGGTGGGACATGGTGACCTCCGTAATAATGCCAACAATAAAAATATAGGAAAAAAAAGATAATGTTCCCTGTCTGGGAAATGCCTGATCTGTAGTGATGAAATAGCCCTCAACCTTCTAGTTCTCTTTTGGTACTGTATAGTCTGGATGATGATGATGATGATGATGATGGACTGCAACACTATGTTCACCCATTCTAGGGTGTCTCTCAGGCCAGCAGAATCTTACCCTCCATTTATAACCATCATTCCATTTTGGTGACTTGTGCTTCTAGTTGTTTCCAATGGCTGGCTTTTTATTTATGTTTTAAATGTTTTATATTAAAAGAATTATTACCATTATTATAATTTAATAGATATTATAAAAAGTAAAATTAGTTTTGAAACTAATATGATATTTAATAGGAACATCAATGTAAATTGCTAGAGTATTTTTTTTTACAGAAACCAGGGAGGGAGGGACCGCATTACTTCAGGACAAGCATGAAGGCTCCAGCTCCTGCCAGCTTTGTCTGACATCTCTCTGGCGGGAGGGAGTAGGGGTACTGCCCTCCAGCTGCGTTCAAGTGGAGGTCTAAACTTCCCATTCTGCCCCTTCACTGAACCTGATGTGGGTGGGGCCACCATTTTGTGTGTGGTATTTCAGTGAGGTGAGGTGACTAAAACTTTTGTCTTGCTAGGCCGCCATTTTCCTGTTCCTCTGTCTAGAAAGAGATGGTTTTTCTTGGGGTTTCATGCTAAACATTTAGAAATCCTTTAAAGTAACAACCTAATTGCAAATAACATTGTGATTGTGTTAACTATACCTTATATTTTCTTACAGTTTCACAACACTTTTGTTGAGGTATAATTGGCATAAAATACAGCACCTTTAAAGTGTGCAGTCTGATGCATGCACCCATCACCACAATCACCCCCCATATTTCCTGGTGCCCTTTCTTTATGTTACCTCTGTTCCCTACACACTCATCCCTGCCTATCCTAGGCAACTACTAATCTATTTCTTCTCACTATGGATTCTTTTGCAGAGTCCAGAATTTTCTGTATATGGATGCATACAGTCTGAATACTTTACCTGGCTTCTTCAACTCAGCATAATTATTTCTGTTGTGTGTATAAATAGCTCATTCCTTTTTTACTGTTGAGTACTATTATCTCATATAGATATATGATCATTTGTTTTTCCTTCAACTATTGATAATCAACATGTTTTCACTTTTTAGCTATGACAAATAAAGCTGATATGCACATTCGTGTTCAAGTGTTTCTGTTTACATATTCCTTTCTCTTAGGTAAATCGATAGTGGAATGTCTGGGGCATAAAGTAGGTGTATATTTTAAAGGTAAATTTTTTTCAAACTTCCAAATTTTGTACTACCATTAGAAATGTATGAGAGTTCCAGTTTGTAACAAATCCATCCCAAGACCTGGTATAGCAAGATTTTTTAATTGCACCCATTTTAGTGGGAATATAGCATTATCTCATAGTGAGTTTAATTTGTGTTTTCCTGATGTCTGATGATATTGCACATTTTTTGTGTGTGTATTTATTTGCCACAAGAATATATTCTTTGGTGAAGTGTCTGAGTATTTTGCCTATTTTTCCTAAGTTCTTTGTCATCTTATTATTGAGTTGTAAGAGTTCTTTATGGCCCTGGCTGGTGTGGCTCAGTGGATTGAGTGCCAGCCTGCAAACCAAAAGGTTACTGGTTCAAATCCCAGTCAGAGCACGTGTGTGGGTTTCAGGTCAGATCCCCCATCGGGGGTGTGCAGGAGGCAACCACACATTGATCTTTCTCTCCCTGTCTTTCTCCCTCCCTTCTCCTATTTAAAAAAAAATAAATAAAACCTTAAAAAAGAATTCCTTACATAGACTAGATACAATTCCTTTGTCAGATACATGTTTTGCAAATATATCTTCCAGTCTGGCTTGCCTTTAAATTTTTACAGTGGGTTCTTCTGAAGGGCAAACATTTTCTTTTGACATTTAATTTTTTTTATTTATTTAATATATTGGGGTGACACTGGTTAACAAAATTATACAGGCTTTTCAGGTACTCAGTTCTATAACACATCACCTGGCCTTTGTATCATGTGTTCAGCACCCCAAGTTAAGTCTCCATCCATCACCATTTATCCCCCCTTTACTCTTCTCCCCTTCTCCTCACCCCTCTCCTCTGTAAGTCTCCGTACTCTTATCCATGTCCATAAGTTTTGTCTCTTTTTTTTGCCTCTGTCCTTCCACCCCCTCCCACCCAGCCCCAATGGTGATAAAATTCAATTTAATAAATTTTTCTTTTACAATTTGTGGGTTCATGTCACATTTAAGATATGTTTGCCAAACACAAGGACACTGATATTTTCCTCCCATGTTTTCATCTAGAAGTTTTACAGTTTTAGCTCTTACATTTAGGCCTGTGATTCATATTGACTTAGTTTTGTGTACAATGTATGATAAGAGTCAAGGTATATTTATTTTTCACATATGGATATCTTTTTTCTGCACTATTTGTTGAATAAACAATCCTTTTTCCAGTGTATTGCCTTTGTTGAAAACAATTTGACAATATAAGAACAGGTCTATTTCTCAATTTTAATCGATTGCTTTGTCTATCTTTATACACAGTTATATACTGTCTTGATTACAGCAGTATTATATGAAGGTCCAGACAAACTAGTGTAAAGTGATCCAGACTTGTCATTTCCAAAATTATGACTATTTTAAGTACTTTATATTTCTTCATAAATGTGAGAATCAAATTATTAACTTCTTCAAAAATTTCTCTCTGTGGATTGAATTTGTTCTTCTTTTACTGCATAAGGTAGGAAAGTCAGATCATTGATTTGAGAGCTTTCTTGTTATTTTCTAATGTTGGCATTAAGTACTAGAAATTTCCCCTGAATTATTGATTCTCATAAATTATATGTTCATTATCATTCAAATCAAAATCTTTTGACTAATTTCCCTTTTGTATTCCTCCTTGATGAACTGATTAGTTAGAAGTATGTTATTTAATTCCCAATTACTTGCTGATTTTCCAGATATATTTTTGTTCTTCATTTCTATTTTTAACTCCATTGTGGTGAGAGAATACTTTCTGTGATTTGAATCCTTTTAAGTTCATTGAGGCTTGTTTTATGGACCAGAATATGGTCTTTCTTGGTAAATGTTCCATGTATAGGTGAAAAAAAATGTGTACTCCTCAAATGCTTAGTGGAATGTTCTATAAATATCAGTTAGTTGATAGTGTTTCCAAAGTCTTTTATTCCCTTACTGATTTTCTGACTACTTATTCTTTCACTTACTGAGAAAGGAGTAATGAAATTGTGCATTTATCTGGTTCTCCTTGCAGTTCTATCAGGTTTTTAAAATCTATGCATTGTGAAGCTCTGTCGGGTACATAAGCATTTAAAATTGTTGTCAACCTTAAGATTTGGCTCTTATCTTTGCTCAAAAGTCTACTTTGTATGATCAGTATAAATACTCCACTTTTCTCCATTCCCTTCCCTCCCTCCCTCCCTCTTTCTTCTTCTTTCTTTTTCTTTCTTTCTTTCTTTCTTTCTTTCTTTCTTTCTTTCTTTCTTTCTTTCTTTCTTCTTTTCTCTCTCTCTTTCTCCCTCCCTCCCTCCCTTCCTTCCTTCCTTCCATCTTTAATTGCAATCCTCACCTAAGGATAAGTTTTTATTCATTTTTAAAGAAAGACAAAGGGGTAGAGAAAAAGAGAAAGAAAGAGACAGAGAGAAACATCAACATGACAGAAAAATGGGATCGGACTCACAACCTAGGTTTATTGCCTGATGGAGAATCAAACCTGCAACCTTTTGGTGTGAGGGCAATGATCTAAGCAACTGAGCTGACCTGGCCAGGCCTTCAGCTATTTTTTGAGTAGTGTTAGCATGATATATCTTGTCTCATCTTTTTTTTTTAAAGAAATCTAAAAGTGCCCGTAGGCTTTATTGTCCATGAGACAGCCTTTTTTGTAAAGATTTTATTTATTTATTTTTAGAGAAAGGGGAAGGGAGGTAGAGAAACATCAGTTTTGGTTGCCTCCCACACGCCCCCTACTGAGGACCTGGCCTGCAACCCAGGCATGAGCCCTATACAGGGAATCAAACCTGCAACCCTTTGGTTCACAAGCTGGCACTCAATCCATCGAGCCACACCAGCCAGGGCTCTTTTCATCCCTTTGATTTTAACCCTAACCCTAAACTTTATAGATCTTCAGGATTTTCTCCCTGTGCTGTTGTCTCCTCTCTGGTACTCTTTCCTGTGAGTAAGAACAGGATACCTTGGTCTTCACAGACTCTCAATCCTGTCTGCTCAACTCTGAAACTCTGCCAACCTCTCCCTGGATTCTTCGTGTACTGGAGTCTGGAGAAATTCTCACAGCGCTCAGCTGTACAATCATCAGACTTACTTCATTTGTTTCCAGTTTCTCAGGGATCATTTTCCTTTGTTGTCTGATGTACAGGGATATTTAAAACCTTTTAAAATATGTTTTGTCTTTAAAAAGATCTTTATTACTTTGTTTCGGTTGCTTCAGGCTATTACTCCATCTTGACCAAAAGTGAAGCTCTCATATCATTTAAAACTATACATTTTTACTGGTTGCTCAGAGACATTTCCCTGAGCTTGCACTGTATTAAGTTCTTTAGACACATTATATTGGAAAGGTTAAATAATCTAATATAATGAAAAGATCAACCCAATCATCTTTGTTGTTCATTTTCCAATCCTGCCTACTCAACTAACTGGAAACCTTTGCCCCTCTGCAAAGCACCCCTCAAATTATCATTCTGTGTTAAACAGAGGCATTTAAAAATGTGTTTGTACAATAGAAGACAGTGATTGCTCCTGTTGAATCCAAACTCCCAAGTTTAGGATGAGACCCATGCATCCTAATTCTTCCAGTAAAATATTATAGCTCTATTATCCATGAGCCTAAACTTTTATAAAATAGCATTTATATTTATATTCTGGACATTTTTTCTTTTGATAGTATTTTCTCAATTCAAATCCCTGGAATTTCGAACAGAAGTCAATTTCACTACTATTTTTGACTGACATGTTTAGATTTACCTCCACCGTGCTGTTCATGTTATAACATCTCTATGATCATATCCCATTTCAGTCATTGTCTTTCAAAGCTAAAGAAACCTCACTAATTTTTAAATCTATTGTTATCATATAGCAACCTTTGCTTCTGTATCAGTACTAATTCCTTTGAACACTTCCGTTTTTCTGTTTTAGGTCAAAATATAGCTCTCCAGAGCCACACATACTGTGATATTCTATATTGTACCTAAAATATTTATATCAGTCCTGACTGGTATGACTCAGTGGTTAAGTGCTGGCCTGCAAATGAAGGGATCTCCAGTTTGATTCCCAGTCAGGGCACATGCCTGGGTTGTGGGCCAGGTCCCCAGTAGCGGGGCATGTGATAGGCAACCACACAGTGATGTTTCTCTTCCTTTCTTTCTCCCTCCCTTCCCCTCTCTAAAAATAAGTACATAAATAAAATCTTAAAATATTTATATCATAATGTGAGAGAGAAGAATATTATCCTTCCTTTTGCTTTTCAAATTCCCAGTATTTTTTATAACTTTTTAAAGCTTGAAATACATCACATTCATTAAATGTCCCCAGAAATCCTGTATCCCCATGGGTTTGTTTTTTGTTTTGGGTTTTTTGTTTGTTTGTTTGTTTGTTTGTTTGTTTGTTTGTTTGTCTTATACAATTCACTCAGTGTACATCACATTATAAGCAACTTATATCATTACACCAAATTTATTCTATTGTTTATATAACAACTCACCTAATAGGTATAATTTGTTTTGTCAGCTAAATTTTCATCATTTGTTATAAAGAAAACAAATTAGAATAACATTGCTTTAATGAACACCAAAATTTAAAGAGGTGTTATGGATGATAGTTGCACCATTTCTCTCTCTCTACATCTATTATATATTCTTAATTTAGGTTTTGATGCTGAGTATGGAGGAAACACTAATTCATACAGAAAAATAACTAAACACCAACAAATTTTAATGGCCCACCGGACCATCATAGAGTATTATTTAATTAATTGATCCTGAAGCCTAAAAGAAGAGTAGTAGTGGGAAACTTAGTTTACAAGTAAAATCATTAACTCTCTGACAAGTACTCATGCTTTTTAACAAAAATATAAGAAACACCCAAAACTCACAAGCAATTGCAAAAATTATAATACAGTATATTAACATCTATACTTGTTATCTTACAACAGACAAAGGCATACTTTGAGCACATGTGCAGAGACTCAGTTTGATGCCAGGCAAATCTTAGACATGTATGCTATAGTATGGAACTTGTTTTAAATTTTATATGAGCAGAAACGCATAGCCCTGAATAAGAGGCAAGGTATTACCTTCCTAATAATAGGCCTGTCCACAAGAAAATAAATTCACAGAAATGTCAGGTTTGAACAAAAATTCATTGACTTGCTAAAGTAAGTATTGAGTAGATGATCTTCAACATTATGTATTTGGTCTATAATAGAATGAAGGGTTTATGTTCATTAAAAATTTTGTAATAGCTTTAAAAATAGCTGAAAATATTTAAAATTATATTTTACTGATTATTATGTTATAATTATACTAATTTCTTGCCCTTTGCCCCCCTCCATCCAGCACCCCCTACTCCCTCAGGCAATCCCCACACCATTGCTTATGTCCATGATCATGCAGATAAGTTGTTTCCTATATTGTAGTTTATATTCCAATGGCTATTCTGTAACTACTTGTTTATGCTCCTTAACCCCTTCTCATTTCTTCCTGCGTACTCCCACACCCCCTCCCATATGGCAACCATCAAAACACTCTCCCTGTCCATGATTCTGTCTCTGTTCTTCTTGTTTCCTTGGCTTATTTTTTAGATTCAATTGTTGATAGATATGTATTTATTGCCATTTTATTGTTCATAGTTTTGATATTTTTCTGAAATAAGTCCTTTTAACATTTCATATAAGAATGGTTTGGTGATGATAAACTCTTAGCTTTTTCTTGTCTGGGGAGCTCTTTATCTGCCTTTCAATTCTAAATGATATCTTGGCTAGGTAGAGGATTCTTGTCTGTAGGTCCCTGCTTTTCATGACTTTGAATATTTCTTGCCAGTCCCTTCTAGCCTGCAAAGTTGCTTTTGAGAAATCAACTGACAGTTTATGGGAACGCCCCTTAAGTAACTGCCTGCTGTTCTCTTGTTGCTTTTAGGATTCTCTATTTTTATTTTTTTAAAGATTTTATTTATTTATTGTTAGACGGAGTGGATGGGAGGGAGAAAGGGAGAGAAACATCAATGTGTGGTTGCCTCTCACATGGCCCCTACTGGGGACCTGGCCCACAACCCAGGCATGTGCCCTGACTGGGAATCGAACCAGAAACCCTTTGGTTCGCAGGCTGGCCCTCGATCCACTGAGTCATGCCAGCCAGGGCAGGATTCTCTTTTTATCTTTAACCCTTGGCATTTTAGTTATGATTTGTCTTGGAATAGTCCTGTTTGTGTCCAACTTGTTTAGGACTCTGTGCTTTCTGGACTTGCATGTCTATTTCCTTCACCAAATTAATAAAGTTTTCTTTCATTATTTTTTCAAATAGACTTCCAATTTCTTGCTTTTTCTCTTTACCTTCTAGCTTACCTATGGTGCAAATGTTGGAACACTGGGTGATGTCCAAGAGGCTGCTTACACTGTCTTCATTTGGGGGGGGGGGGGATTATTTTACGTTATTGTTTTCTGATTGGTTGTTTTTGCTTCCTTATGTTCTAAATCGTCAATGTAATTCTTGGCTTCATCCACTGTACTATGGTTTCCCTTGTAAATTGTTCTTTATTTCAATTAGTGTATTCTTTGTTTCTGACTGGATCTTTTTTATGCTGCTGAGTCCTCATTAAGTTCCTTGAGCGTCCTTGTAACCAGTGTTTTGAGCTCTGTATCTGATAAATTGCTCATCTCCATTTTGTTTAGTTCTTTATCTGTACTTTCTTCCTGTTTTTTTTTTTTTTCATTTGGGCCATATTTCTTTGTCTCCTCATTTTAGCAGCCTCCCTGTGCTTGTTTCTATGCATTAGGTAGAGCTGCTTTGACTCCATGTCTTGGTATTGTGGGCTAATATAATAGGTGTCATGTAGGGTCTAGGGCGCAGCCTCCTCTATCACCTAAGGTGGGTGGGTACTCCAGGTGCTAGCCTGTGATTCTGTAGAGATTTGTAATGAATGTTGGGGATGGGTGGGTGGATATTTTACTGAGCTTCTCAGCTTTTTGCTATGATAACTATATATCATAGCAAATTGTACCTTCATAAATGGTCATTTTAATTTCTCACTCGTGTTTGCTTAAAAATTCTTGGATGAATGAGACTCCTGTCGATTATATGGAGTTTGTCATTTGTGTTTTAGGAGTTACCATCTGTCAATATTTCATTAGCCAATTTCTCAATAAAATATCATTTAATATCCTCCAGCTTAGTACTGTTTCACAGAATTTGTTTAATCTCTGCTTTAGTCCTTTTTATCTCTGATGATATCCTTTTTGCTGTGATCTTCAAGTGGCCCTGTTACTTTCTTGTGTATCACATGGTGGGACCAGTGCTGTGAACTTAGCTAGACTACACCGTTTTCCTTGTATAATGCTACATAAGTTTTATGGAGAAAGAGAAGTTTATGAGTATCCCCAAAAGAAGCATAAGTGATTTCTATACAACCTAGTTTTATGACATTGAAGAGAAATTGGCATTACAGAAAAATATTTGCTACAGTGCATGTGAATGCTGAATGTGCAGCATACAAACCCAAACATATCTTTTCTTGTTGAGGGAATGATTTCTACATCGGCCTCCAGTAAATAAGCATTCTGGTGGATTGATTCCTCTTCGTGTGATTTACGACTCCTGTCAGAAGAGACTGCTGGGTTTTTGTAACAAAGCCTAAATTCCTGTTCTTGTGGAATCTATATAATGGCTACATTTAGTTGAGTTTCAGGGGTTTATAATTTAATTCAAACCTTTTGTAGAATGTTAAGTGTATAAGTTTTTCCCAGTGTTTATATTTGATTATAGATGTGTGATACAGGAGTAAAAGCTAATATGCTGGGATTTTAGAAATGCTGATGAGTAAAAGTTCCCCTAAATAGAGTTGAGAATTTCATTAAGTATTTAAATTCAAACTGGTAAGTCAAAGCAAGAATCTTGATAGCTACAGATAAATGAAAGGAAGTTTCTATGGGCCCCTAATATTACTAATTGAGAAATGGTAACTGGTAGCAGGAGGTGAGCCAGGCTCCTAAACAATGATAGAGAGCGATCTGAAACTCCTGCCACTAAGGGTTTAAGAATCTGATTCTAAGCAGTAATTGTTAAATGTCTCCTTCATGATCTATTTACACAGTTCTGCCTTTTGAGTATTCCTTCATTTTCCTTTCTTGACGAGCTTGCTAAATAAACCTTTTAAAACTTCTCATGGTAAACCATGATTACATCCTCTGGTTTGGACAATTGAAGGGATCATTGGATTTTCTGCTGGCTGTTAAGCACAATAATCATTAGTTTCTACAAATTGTAAGAGGTCTGGTTGTCTGTCTCTCTTTATTTTTAAACTGGAGTTGAGGTGATTTCCTGTTTGTATTCCAGGTTTTCTCAGTGATGAGCAAACCAGTGAATAATCCACTGTCACCAACACTTCCTATATCATCTGCTGTTACTAACATTTTATTGAAACACCATCACATTCATTTACATATCATCTGTGACTACTCCCATAGTACAAATGGCAGAACTGAGTAGTTGTGGAAGACACTGTATGATTCACAAAGGCCAAATTTTTTACTCTGGTTCTTTACAGAAAAAATTTTTGAACTCCTGCTATATAGGTATTCTTCTGAAGTTGGAAGTTGATCATGGTTAAAATACTACCTAAGTGAGGTTTGCTAATTAGAGAAGTTCTCTAGTATGTTGATTTGTATGACTGTTAAATGGTCTACAGAAACCTATACTTGCTTAAATCAAATAAACCTATATAAGCAGTACACAAGATATCCCATTATATCTGTTAGAACAAATTTGGTGATTAAAAAGAAGACAATTTATTGTAATAGTTAATATCAAAAGATTTGTGGTAAATTATAAAAATACCAGAAAAAGTAAGTATAGTATCAAAATATTAAATAGCAGTAAACATAATGTCTCAGAATGTGTTTATATATATAAATTTATTTTATTGATATATATTTTATTTTTCTTGGGATTTTTTGTTCTTTTAAAAATTATTTTATTGTTGTTCAGTACAGTTGTCTGCATTTACCCCCCCACACCAGCCATCCCCACCTCCCTCCCCTGCTTCCACCCCCCCACATTTTGTCCATGTGTCCTTTATAGTTGTTCCTGAAAACCCTTCCCCCTATTATCCCCTCCCCTCTTCTCTCTGGTTACTGTCACTTTGTTCTTAATTTCAATGTCTCTGGTTATAGTTTGCTTGCTTGTTTGTTTTGTTGATTAGGTTCCACTTAAAGGTGAGATCATATTATTGATATATATTTTATTTACTTTATTTATACATTATATATATATGACTTGGAGTACCATAGAATGGACAGAGAAAGGTTAAGTTTTTAAGGCAGAAATGATGTGAGGAGTGATTTCTCAGAGAAAAGACAGGTTGGATGGACCTTGCAGGATAAGGCATTGGTTAAACCTTAGAAAAATCTTAAGTGCTGAGTTTCTTCCCAGAAACAGCTATAGCCAAGTCATCCCTGGCTTGCTTTTCTCTGAAGGGAGCTGAATACAGACTGGCATGGCCATCCCGGTCTTTCCTTTTCTGATAAGGGAAAAATGACCTTAAATGTGGACAGCTACCTGGATGGTGATGGTGGGGCGGGGAGGAGAAAGGTGAATCAGTCACACAGAAAAGTTGATTTCTGGGCCACTAAACAGTTTTGTTTACTATGAGTTGTGTGTGTACAAATAACAGTGAATGTGCTACAAAACATTAAACAGCCTTTAAAGAGCCTTGGCCTGAAGGCAGGAGGGCCTAAGCAACCTTGCCCAGAAGTTATTTTGGTGGTTTTCTCTGGCCACACAAATGTGTAGCTTAGCAACTGTTCAAATATGAGGCACTCTAATGCTGCTTTGAATGACTATGAAGTGACACTTGTTTGAAACAGAGCCACTTCCATTGTGGAATAGCTGTATTCCTAGAGGATTAGTTAATCAGTGTGTCTCAGTGATGGAGTTCTATTTTATTTTATTTTTTAATATATTGTAAGAAATCACAGGACTAGGCTAGGAAACAAGCCAATAAAGTGTATGATGCCTAACTTCTCTTTTGTGAATTAACAGGTAAAAAGATCTTTTTTTATATATTTTATTTATTTATTTTTAGAGAGGGAAAGGGAGGAAGAAAGAAAGGGAAAGAAACATGTGCTACAGATACATCTACTGGTTTCCTCTTGCACGCCTCCAGCTTGGGGCCTGGCCTGCAACCCAGGCATGTGCACTGACTGAGAATCAACCAGTGACCTTTTGGTTCACAAGCTGACACTCAATCTGCTGAGCCACACCTGTTGGGACAGGTGAAAAGATCTTTGAAACCAACTCAGGACTGGGAGACTTCACACAGCATCTAAAATATAACCTGTCTGAACTCTGAAACTATTACTGGAACAAATCAACATGTACATACACACTAGAAATGAAAAGAGGTTTCAGTGACTAATAGAGGATGTGTTCACCTCTCCTCACTTGTACTGTGGAATTAGTTCTTGTATAGAACGCATTAAGTTCACATTATTTTCTGTATATCACTTGCCAGGTCACGGAAATAGTCATATTCTTCAGAATCACAGTCTTGCTTTGATAAATGTGAAGTATGAATGCATCTGTAGATCAACAGTGAATTATAGGATTAGGGATTAACATCAGTTATGTGAGAAAGAAGTTCAGTTAAAATTAAACTTAGTAGTGCTGGCAGCAAGGACACTGTTTTCATTGGAGTGGATAATTTAAGCAAAGCAGTGAAATCGGTCTCTTTGGATGAAACAGGGATAGCCTCATGGATGAGCTGAAAATTTTGGAATGGTTTTAATGGCAGAAGAAATATTTTGGTGAGACCCACCTAAGTAATACAATCAGGTCTTATTTCTTAGCAGAACCCCAAACAGCATTCATCCAATGTCAACATTTTATTTAAACCGGCATTGGTTAATTTCAAACCAGATTCCCCAACCCACTGGTCTAACTCAATCCTCATTCTTTTTTTTTTTAAGATTGATTTTTTAAAAGATTTATTTATTTATTTATTTATTTATTTATAGAGATGGGAGGGAGAAAGAGAGAGAGAGAGAAACATCAATGTGCGGTTCCTGGGTGCTGTGGCCTGCAACCCAGGCATGTTCCCTGACTGGGAATTGAACCTGCAATGCTTTGCTTTGCAGCCCGCACTCAATCCACTGAGCTACACCAGCCAGTGCTCAATCCTCATTCTTCATGGTTTCTTTGCCATAATTAATTGATATGTCTCTTCAAAAGTATTCATCAGTCTCAGGAATACTGTGCCATTCTAGATTTCTTTCTGCTTCTTAAAAAAATGTTCCTTCTGTATCTTTCCTTGTCTCTTCCCCTCTCCTTTTCTGCATTCATTCTCTTGTAATACTATTTACTCTTTAGACTGCAGTTACATAGTCTCTTGTCATAGGTTCAGAAAGTAGACAGGTGGTCTATCAATATAGTTTAACATCCCAAGTGGCCAATAAAAGGGCCCTTTGGAAGATGTTTTTCCTGGTTTATTCTATCATCACATCTCAGTGTCTTGAATCCTTTTTGCTTCGCAGTGCGATGGCTACTTAACTAAATTATTGAATCCTGAACAAACCCTAGTAGCTCTGATTTGTGAGTATTTGAATGAGTTTGGTCAATGAAAATATGTAAAAGAAACCTAGTAAGTCAGTAGGGCTTGTGGCATGGGAAGGCATTTTAAGCCCTCTTTTGCAAAGGTGTGTGTGTGTGTTGGTGAAGAGAGATCACATCATACTCTCCCATGTTAGGTTGCTTAGCTACCTAGTTTATTTAATCCTAGTTCAGTTGATAGCACATTAATCAAAATGAATATCCATTTTGTGAACAACTCAATGACTGAAATAGCCTGCTGCTAGGATGCCCTTAATGGAGGTAGCACACTTGCATATTAATGCCCGCTTGAGCCCACAAGTATAGCAGAATGAAGGATGAGACTCCTGGTAACAAACTTTTTGTTGTTGTTGTTCTCAACTTGGTGTGCTGTCACAGAATAGTATGTTTAACATGGACCAGTGTTTGACAGTCTCCTCAATGTTATAATATTTATTTATTTATTTATTTATTTAAATTTACTTTATTGTTGTTCAATTACATTTATCTGCATTTTCCCCCACCATTCCCCCCCCACCCCAGCCAAACCCACCTCCCTTCCTTGCTTCCACTCTCCCCCTTGGTTTTGTCCATGTGTCCTTTATAGTAAGTAGTTCCTGAAAATCCTTCCCCCCATTGTCCCCTCCCCCCACCCCTCTGGTTACTGTCATATTGTTCTTAATTTCAATGTCTCTGGGTATATTTTGCTTGTTTTTTTCTTTTGTTGATTAGGTTCCAGTTAAAGGTGAGATCATATGGTACTTGTCCCTCACTGCCTGGCTTATTTCACTTAGCATAATGCTCTCCAGTTCCATCCATGCTGTTGGAAAGGGTAGGAGCTCCTTTCTTTCTGCTGTTTAGTGTTCCATTGTGTAAATGTACCATGTTTTTTTTGATCCACTCATTTGCTGATGGGCACTTAGGTTGCTACCAACACTTGGCTATTGTAAATTGTGCTGCTATGAACATTGGGGTGCATCCTCCACATTATAATATTTAAATATACCACTAGTACCAGCTCTTCACCTGTAGCTCTGGGTACCTCATAGAATCTCTTGGATAAATTGTAAATTTTCACAGCCAGTAATCTTTTCATACATACACCACCCACTAAGGATCAACTGAAGTATGGTTAGTCCAGTACATTGCTCTGCTTTTCATTGCAATAAAATATTGCCCTTTGCATGGCATATATGTATGTACATAATTAATGAGAGGGAAGATGTACCTCCTTTAAGCTTTTTTACTTTTTATTCTGGAAAATATAAACATATACACAGATAGAATAGTATAATGGACTCCGCTGGTATATATACATCACCCACCTTCAACAACTATTAATCAACCCATGGTCATTTGCAAAACAAATTAGAATTTATTAAACTGGTAAATTAATTATAAATTCTCGATTTATTTATAAAAACTTGATAGAATTTAGAGATAATTTGGAAAGTCATGGAGATAAGAGTAACAACAAAAATAGATATATATTGGTACAAAGCCCCTTTTAAGTGCTTTACTCATATGGATTGCTTAATTTTCACAAAGCCACATTTTGTGGGAACTATATTATTAGAATTTTACAGCTAATAAAATCATCTGAGGTACAGAAAAGTAAAGTAATGTGTCTAAGGGACCCAGCTTGTAAGTGAAAGAGTTGGGATTTGATCCCAGGAAACCCAGCTCTGCTCATGATACCCAATCGTGATACCCAATTGAAGGTCAGACAGAAATGAAAGCTATACTGTATGAAAATGTAATGTATGCCCATGGGTAAATTCTCACCACTAAAGCACAAGCTCCTTGATGATAAAAACCACAGCTTTTCCATTTTGGTACTCCCGGTACCTAGCATAGCACCTAGCACATAGTAGGCACCAGTGCTGTTTGTCAAATGAATGAGGCATAACACCTCCTATCACTGTAACCTAGATGACCTAGAGCACCAAAAAAGTAACTAGGACAAGGGATGCCTGTCAGGACCACTTAGGAAGCACCTACTGTGTGCAGAGCTGTAGGACACATTAAGGAAAGACATAAAGGAAATTGAGGCACGTGACAGTTGTGCAATTGCCATCTTATTTGTGCTAGTGTTAGAGTTTAGGGCAATTCCAAAAAGTAAACAATCCAGCCAAATATCTTTGCTTTGTTGTGCTTTGTTGGATTTATGTCACATCAAGGTTACCCTTCCTAACTTTGTTTGGGCCTAAAATTAAAACCATATCAGTTGACAATACCTGAATAATAAATATGCAAAATGAGCTGACAACCACTGGTGGAATATGATAAGGAGTTAGGCAGGCTGATTTTAAATACCTCTTAGCTCTAGTTAATGCACAGAACAACTCATTGACGCAGACATCATAGTGACAACTCTGACCCAGCTAGGGATACACAGATAGACAGTCCTGAGGAACATGGGCTTAGGACTTGGATTCTGGTTTAAATTCCAGTGTGTTCACTTATGAGCTGTGTGACTCAGGACAAGTCATGTTTGCCCATGTTGCAGATCCTCAATTTTCTCATCTGTAAAACAGATGACAACACATGCTTTGTCAGATAGCTGTGCTTACATGGGATGCTCATTGTCACAGTGTCTGGCACATAATAAATGCACAGTAAATGTTAGCCCCTGCTGTCTAAGAGACTTCCATCAACAGGAGATGAGAGGAAAAACATGTAACATATTCAAAAACATGACAGAAATGCAGAAAAGCATCTACGTACTTTGCCCTTGCCAAATTTTGTTGTATTCTTTTTTTAAGGAGTGCCATATTTTTTTACAAAAAGATTGTATTTATTTATTTTTCAAAAGAGGGGGAGGGAGGGAGAAAGAGAGGGAGAGAAACAGTGATGTAAAACTCCCAAGCAGGGACCTAGCCTGTAACCCAGGCATGTGCCCTGACCAGGAATTGAACCAGCGCCTTTTGGGTTTGCAGAACAATGGCACCCAACCCCCTGAGCCACACTAGTCAGGGCTTCTGTTATATTCTTAAAGTTTGAGATAAAACCCTTGTGTCCCCATCACCTTCTCCTGAACTCTTGACTTGTCTATCCAACTTCCTCCTCTGTGTTTCTACTGGGATGTCTAACAGACAGCTTCAACTAAACGTGACCAAAAGCAAAGCTCTTCTCCCCTAAAATGTGCTTATTCATCCCTTGGTCTTCTGCATCTCAGCCAGTGCAAGTTCATCCTCCCATTGATTGCTCAAGCCAAAAGCTTTGACGTCACCCTTGAATTCCCTCTTTTGAACACTGCACACCCAGTCTGTTTGTGAATGTTGTCAGTTCTGCCTTTGAAATCTACCCCATACCCGGTGACTTCTCACCTCCTCCCTGTCACCATCCTAGCGCAGGTCTCCTTGCTCTCTCACTGGATTACCACTTTACCTTCTCCACGTCTCCATGCTCTTTGCTTTTGCCCCTGCTACGCTACAGTCTCTTCCCTACTGTGTATCCAGAGGTAATCTGTTAACATGGTACATCAGAGCCTAGCACTCCTCTGCTCCAAATCCTCCAGTGCTTCCTGGTCTCTCTCTGAGTCTTACCTTGGCCCACAGGCCCTGTGTGATCTGATCCCAGGCCACCTCCTGGGCTCCTCTCCTACTGCAGTTCTTGCACTCTGCTCCAGACACATTGACCTCTAATGTATGATCAATAAACATGAAAAAGCACATTTTCACTAGTAATCAAGAAAATGCAAGTTAGTCCCACCAATATATCGTTGCATGTCTATCAGATTTGCAAAAGTTACCAAGTATGAGTATTCCAATTTTAGGCCAGAATGTAGAACATTGAGGGATTTCCATTGCCTCAATGTAGAACATTGAGGTGGGAATGTAAATGGGTAGAATACTTTAGAGAACAACGTGATAATATCTACTAGGTAGGTATTGCAGATGAATTCCTAGAGAGATTCTCTCATGATAAATCAGAAGTCATGCTCACAAATATATTTTTAAAGGCACATTGTTTCTAATATCAAGATATTGGAAGGAATTAAATCTCCATGAGCAGGGGAATAGATAAGTAAATTATTATATATTCATACAGTGAAATCCAGTAGAGTAGTGATTTTCTACGTTTTTCATCTCATGGCACATGTAAACTATTTAGTAAAATTCTGGTTCATACCAGTAATATATTTTTTGCCCATCTGACAAAAACAATAGACATAATTTTGATTTATTCACACTATACAGCTATTGTTATGTTCACTGTTGTCATTTTTTATTTGATAGTCTAAGCAAAAAGAGGTCAGTGCCCCTTACTAAATAGTTAGGTATTACATGTTTTATAAGTTCTTATGACGCACCAGTTAAAAATCACTGCAGTAGAAGAAAATGAAGTAGCTAGAGCTACATTAATCAATATAGGTGAATATCACAGTGCTGAGGAAAAATAGCAAGTTGTGGAATGCGTCTGTATATGTGTGTGTTTATATAACGTTTAAATATATCCTAAACAATTCTATATATTAATTAAAATTTACATTTTACATATAAGTGTATATAGACAGGCATGGAAATGATAAGCACAAAATTTAAGATGGTATTTAACTATTGGGCACAGAGGGGCAAGATGATCAGGGATGTAATACATGATACGAACTCATGTGTATTTGCAATGCTTTATTTCTTCAGCTGAGTAGCAGGGCCATGTTTCATTGTACTATTCTTTGTGCATTTTTATACATTTTAAATGTTAAAATATGTTTTTTAAAGATTTTATTTATTTATTTTTAGACAGTGGGGAAGGGTGGGAGAAAGAGAGGGAGCGAAACATCACTGTGTGATTGTCCCTCACTCGCCCCCCAGTGGGGACCTGGCCCGCAACCCAGACGTGTGAACCAAATGGGAATCAAACTAGCAGCCCTTTGGTTCACAAAGTCTGTTGCAGTCTCTCCTTGGTGGACAGAAACCCTGTGCTTTCCACAGCCAGATGTTATATGGGCATTTTTCCTAGTTCTGGTACTTTAGGCTTTAGAGCCCAGCTTGGGGTTTAGACCCCATACTTCTCAGGGGGGACCCCCCACACACACACACACAGCTAAGATACTCTGGAACTTCAGCTCCCACCCATGGGAGTCTAGCCAGACCTCACTTGCCACCTGTCCTGATGCGGCTTCTTCTGTAAGTCCTTGGTTATAAGACCTCTCTCTGGTTGGTTATTAAGGATGATTTTTCTATAATTCAGTTCTTACTCTAGTTTGGTTCTGGGAAGTAGTTAGTGTAGTTTCCACCTAATCTTCCATCATCTTGGATCTATATTGTGTTTAAGTTGTTGGGCATTCATTTTCTTAGTTTTCATTGAATTTATTGGAGTGACATTGGTTAAATAAATAGATCTCAGCAGTACAATTCTATCATACATCACCTGTATACTGTATTGTGTGTTCACCACCTCAATTCATAAGTCTCCTTCCATCACCATTTATCCCCTGCATTACCCTCTTCTACCTTCCCCATCCCCTTTCCTTTTGGAAGTCATCATACTGTTGTCTGTGTCTATGAGTTTTTGTGTGTTTTTTTTTCCTTTTGAGTTTGTTATTGTATTCCCAGCTACCATGGTGTCTTTCCAGGACTACAGATAGAAATTTCAACATGATTTACAATCAACCATCTGTATGTAAAGACCTGAATCAAGAAACCTAAGTGATCAAAGGGAAGATTCAATAGTTGCTTTTTTTTCTTTTAGTATGGTAAGATTTTTGTGGGTGGCTGTAATAATTATGTATTGCTGATACAGATAGCAAGATTTCTGAGATGAATCTGTACCAATCCTTCTGTGAACATTCTGTGTATTAAAATGGATTGATTATTTAGCATTTGGAAAAGGTAATTCAAAAAGGAATTTTTAAAACTTATTTTAGAAAAACGATTCACATACCATGCATGTTACCTAACATCACTGAATTATATTCCTCTTTATCATCAGAATCTTATATTTGAGAAAGGATGTGATTTAATTCTAACATTTCTATTATATAAAATAGTTAAGATTTAGGATTATTTCTTTGGAGATATACAACTCAAACGATCATAAACACCAAGAGTTGGAAGTCTATGGTTAGTTTGTCTAAAATGCTGAGAATGTGACTACGTCATTGTCTCCACATCTGCAAAGTACTATTACAAGAGGTTACAAACCATCAGTTTTCATCTCTTGAGGACAAAGATAAAAGAAGCAGGCCTGAACTGTATTCGGAGCTTTAGGTTTTGCATAAGGAAGAGTTGCTCAATAATGAGGTTCATTAAATACTTGATCAGTCAACCTCGGGCAATATCTGAATCTCACTCCCGAGAAAAACCTTACGAAATAGGATAAGTAATTATCTAACATGATTGGTTAGTAGGAATGATCTTCGTGTAACCAAATGGTCTCTTGGGACTCTTTCCCAATTTTGAATTCTGTAAAATAATTTAGTTACAACCTGTTATCCCAAGAAATATGTAGTTTTTCATAGGAGGGAGAAGTTTATAATAAGTATATATACCAAGTTGGCATAAAAATCTAGAATACTTTTGAGCCTCATTCTAATGTCGTTATAGAATCTTTGTTGTTGTTATTGTAACAAACCTGGAACATTAATTTAAGTAACTTCCCTAAGGTCATAAAGTGACACAGGAGGAGAACCTAGCTCTGTTATTTCTACCCCTGGTTCACAATTTCCTATCCCATCACCCTAGTAACCTTGGGTTTTGTGTTCTGGGACTGCTGGGAGGTGAGGATTTTTTAAACAGTGAGTGACTTTCTGAAACATCCTAACTAATCCTGCTGAGGTGTGCAGGGCAAGCTTCTGTTCTGTATCAGAGCTACAAGAAGCATAGGAGATGCCTCAGAAACCTTTAAGGCCTGGGAAGTCATGTATAATCAGTCTCCCCCCCAACTCCCCTCAAAGGAACCAGGTTTACTTTTGCTCGCTATTGAATTGTACAGTGCCTGGCACAGAGCAGTTACTTAAATATCTGTTAAATGACTAAGTGGATATGAATGAAATTAGCCTTCTTTATTATTAAACAAACAGACATTGTTGTACTGGGCTACTGGCTATTTTTCAAAGCTGGGTCTATTCTGTCTTGTTTTCTTAAAATGCTTCGCCAAGATAAATCTTTTATTATGAATTTATTTAATTTTTGTCCTGTCTGCTTAGGAACATGAGACAAAACTAGACCGAACAAAAAATAAATAAATAAATAAACCCTTTCACTATTCCCTAGGTAGAAGTCTCCATGTTGGTCTGCCTGTTGTGGTAAACTCAAACTCCCTGCAGCAATTAACAACATTTTGTGCTATTAAACTCAGCACCAACACAAAATGCTTTAATTAAGCAACCACGTGCCTGGGATGCTGGTTGAAATTAAACAGCTCGGGTCCCTGCTTGTACTTAGCTTAGACAATACTGATCAGAATATGTTGTATGTGTAAAAGGAGTCGAAGCTTGTACAGAAGATAAATAGGTTACTTAAGTTATTTATGCATGCCTTTTACTTGATAAATAACATTCTCTGATATAGGCAAACCCAATATGCAAAAATCTGAATTTCAAGATGAACAAACCAAGGTTTAAATGACAGTACATCTACGATTTACTGACGTCTAGGTGCCAAGCATTGCACTGAGGGCTCTATATTTTTTCCTGATTTTTGCAAAATCCATATATGATGGACATTATCATCAATATGTAGAAACAAAATCAGTTATGACCATGAGGGAGGCTTTTTTGAGGAAGTGATGATAAGGCTGAAATCTAGGTAAGAGATTTCCAAGCAGAGGTAATGACACATGCAGGGTTCTATGATAGGAGGGAGCATGGAGAAAATTAACAAATGGAAGAATTCAGCCCTGGCTGGCATGGCTCAGTGGAGCTAGCGCTGGACTGCTGACTGAAAGGTCGACAGTTGGATTCCCAGTCAGGGCACATGCCTGGGTTTCCGACCAGGTCCCCAGTAGGGGGCATGGAAGAGGCAACAGATTGATGTTTCTCCCTCTCTTTCTCCCTCCTTTCCCCTCTCTCTAAAAATAAACAAATAAAACCTTTAATAAAAAAGGAATTTCAAGTATAGCTGGATCAGAGAGGAAGAGGGAGAGAGTGAAGTGAAAGGAGGCCTTAAGGGGAGGAAGACACTAAGCCATGCCACGGCTCACAGGCCTAAAATCCTGGTTGCATTCTGGTTAAAGCCAGCTTGCTTTTTACTTTTAAAAAAAGTAATGATGCAATTTTATATTGTATACTTATGTTTACCCAATGTTTTTACACAGAAGTTATGTGTTTATATGCCCTCTACACCTCAACCAATTAAGAAGAGTAAACAATATATGGAAATGTGACTAAGTGATGAGTGACATACAGTTGTGAATAGCAACCAGGATGAAACTCCTATAGAGGGAGAATGAAAATCTGACACGTAATATCTTCAGAGGGTTCAATACACTAAGTAGGCACAATTTAATATATAACATGTAATTTTTAGCAGTTATTGCATGACATACTGCTAAATAAAATAATGCTGTGTATGAGTAAGAGATAAAGTGAGTGGGACAGATTAGTACTGATGAGAGAAATTGAAATAGCTGTGGGTTAGCATAGTCAGGGAAAACATTACAAAGATTATTAGAGTTGAATTCATCCCTGGACACTGGGGAAGATATGGATTATGGAACAAAGGCATATAGATACCTCTACCATGTCTCAAAAACACACAATAATAAATTCAGATTTGGAAGGATAAAAAGGAGAAAATGGATTTTGTAGCCTTTGCCTCTGCTATACTAATGTTCACATTCAGCATAGGTCATCTCAGGACAAGTTGTGGGGTTCTTTTTCACACTGGATCTTTTTTGTGTCTACCTAGCAACCATGTCTAATGCCATGCACTTTCAAAGTACAACAGTACCCTAGAGACCGTCTGGTTTACTTCCTTCATTGCGTAGATTGGGAAGCAGGCTCCTGTCATGCATTAGTTCAGCTCTATCAGTGTCCACCCACCTGATCACTAACAGGGAATACTCAGAGCAAAATCATTTAACAAAAGAAGTGGGAACAGAGCAGAAGAAGAGCAGAGCATGTCAGTGTAAAAAATATGAACTTTGGAATCAGAAGACCTGGCTTCCCAGTCCTAATGTTGCCAGGACCTTGAATAAATCACTTAATAACTCTGAATTGAATTTCCTCAAGAATAAAATGGGGCTTAGAAAAATACTTCTTCTACAAGTAGGTATGAGGGGGTAAATGAGATTATGAGTAAAGATTTTTATAGTAAAAAGTACTTTGTGAATTTTGAAACCTTATGCAAATAGAAATTATGAAGGATACACTACACCAAATTATATAACCAATAATGGCAGCCATACTGACCTTAGAGATGTATTTTGACTTCCTCTGATTTTATCCCTATTGTGTTAATTTTTTTCAAAGTTTTTTTGGATATTGTATGTTTATTATGTCATTGACAGGGAAAGGTTGCAAATTATAACCAACCACAAAGGAAACACACAGACATGGCCAGGGAGGATTCCAAATATGAAATCGCCATTGTCCTCATGACCAGCTAGCTTCCTGGGATCAATTTGTGTTGGGATACACACAGTACTGCCAGCCCAGGAAGCTCACCTGAGCGTCAGTGTCCAGGTTTTTTTATTGAGGCTTCATCATACACATATGATTGATTGATCTCTTGCCCATGTGATGACCTCAGCCTTTAGGCTGACGGATCTGCATGACCCAGTGACCCCATGGGTATGGTCGGTCCTTCTGGCTTGATCAGCCCCCACCCTAATGTTCACAGGTGTGTAACATCATACCTGTTCTCTTGCGTAAAGTGGGATGCAGTTTAAACCTTGCTGGCAAATGTGTTTGACAGCAGGACTGCTGAGGGACCCCGTGAGTAGCCAGGTAAATGTATATTGAAGCCCTTTGAAGGTGAATAAGGCAAACTGAAGTTCAGACGAAATTGAAATAGGCACTGAATATTACCACCTGGATCTATACAGCAAAATTCTTCTTTCTTTTATTTTTAAAGATTTTATTTATTTTTAGAGAGGGAAAAGAGGGAGAAAGAGGGAGAGAAACATCAATGGGTGGTTACCTGTTGTGTGCCCCCTAGTGGGGATGTGCCCTGAAACTAAGGCATGTGCCTCAGCTGGAAATAGAACCAGTGACCCTTTGGTTCGAAGGCCTGTGCCCAATCCACTGAGCCACACCAGCCAGGGTGCAAAATTTCTTTGAATTGTTGGTTGGATAGGGCTAGTAATTTTGATATTTTTGGCTATGGGGATCTCAATCAGGAGTACAATGGCATCAAGGTTGCTATAATCCACTGTTAAATGTCATTTATTTTTATCACGCTTAGGCATTGATCAAATTGGGCTGTTCACTGGGAATAATGACCACTTTCTTTAGGAGATCTTATATAATGGGTCTTAATTTCTATAGACCAGGGGTGTCCAACCTTTTGGCATCTCTGGTCCACACTGGAAGAAGAGTTGTCTTGAGCCACAAATTAAATACAGAAGCACTAGCAAAATCTGATGAACAAAAAAAAGTCCATGCATAATTTTCATGATATCCGCCACCACAGATAAGCAAAATATCCTCACACAATCCTAATTATGTAGCAGCCCTTTTGATAATCTTTTAAAATCACTGTGCATGTCTCAAGTTTGTTATCACTAATATAGAAAGTGTATATATCTAAGTAATAAAACAGTATAAAACTTAGTAATAAAACTAAGTCATGTTTTCTTTAAGATTTATTTATTTTTGGAGAGAGAGAAAGAGAAGGAGAGGAACATTAATGTGTGGTTGCTTCTCATGTGACCCGTACTGGTGACCTGGCCCACAACACAGGCACGTGGCCTGACCTGGAATAGAACTAATAACCCTTTAGTTCTCAGGCTGGCATTCAATTCACTGAGCTACAGCAGGCAGGGCATGTTTTAAGTAAATTTTCAATTTTGTGTTGGGCCACATTCACAGCCATCCTGAGCCCTATGTGGCTCACAGGCCATGGGTTGGATACCCCTGGTATAGACCTTGTTTGAATCATATTGGGCCATATTAACTATTTTAACTGTGTCAGGCAAGGAAGTCCTTGGAGTACCATTTGTCAAGCTTATTGTACTTGCCAAGTACTTAATTTTACTTCAATCTGTTACTCCTTGAGTCACAGCATCAGTGCCCATTATGGGTTATTTTATGTCAATGAGCACTAAGACCATGGGGAATTAGGCAAGGTAATAGATTCAATTGATAAGGTGAGGCATACCTGTTTGTCCTCTATTTTATGTTTGGTAACTGCTCTAAAAGTACAGGAGGTAGCTAATTTAAATTTAATGAGATTCTTGCTTATAATCCTAACTCGCAGCCCAGTATTGATTAAAGCGATGAAGATTCAGCAATTGGCACATCTGGGTAGATGTTAAAATTCATTTAGATCCTACCTTGTCTAGCAAAAGCCAATTGGCACCCTGGTAACTTTTCTATTGTATCAGTTGCTTTCATCAATTGCTTTTGTAAATTTTGGGTTTCTACTTGGGCTGAAATAATGGACCTCTTTCATTTTTTGTTTCCTGTTTTTATCAGGGGCTTTTTCATTTTTGTGGTTATTGGACATCTGTTGTGGGGAGGAGGTCCTCTTCCCTGCTGGTATTTTTACATATCTTCCTCCAGAGTCATAATTCTCTACCATCAGAGTTCTCCATTGCTGATTTTTACTTCAGTGGTTTTAAGGAGTGTGGGCTTAAGTTGAGTTTGAATTAACTTCATGGCATGTTGAGAAGCTGTGGCACTGAATTGAACCCAGAGCCTTTGTTGATCATTTTTACAGTTGTCCAATAAGGTCATGGCATCCTTGGGATGTTTAAAAGGGATGAGAGTAAAGCATCTAGTCTGCTTTTTGTAAGGTCCTGTGGCCTTGAGTGCCATGGTTGATTCCATAACCCCAAGTATAAGGATCTTTCTGGTGCCCTAGGTGGCGGCAGCAGTAGCAAAGGCATTTCATGGGCTCCTCATGATCCATGTGATTTTTCAGAGTATGAACTTTAGCATCCAACAATCCAACAAACCCATTTATTGTACAGCAGTGGTCCCCAACCTTTTTGGAACCGGAACTGGTTTTGTGGAAAACAATTGTCCTGGGTTAAGGCAGTGGGGGACGGGAATAGAGCTCAGGCTATAATGGGGTTGATGGCAAGGAGGATGAAGCTTCCCTGTCTTATAGGCAGTTCACCTCTTGCTGTGCGGCCCAGATCCTAACAGGCCTGGGACCACCACTGCTCCTTGGCCCATGGGTTGGGGACCCCTGTTGTATAGGATATAGTCTTTTCCCTGAACAATTTATAAAATGAGTGCCAAGACCTCATTAAGACACATAACCATCAGTCGTGGATTAAGAGTCATTTGCTTGAGCCTAGCATTAGCTACACCTTAGGCTAGAATCAAAACTCATAATCAAGAATCACTAGTTTGATTCCCACTCAGGGCACATGCCTGGGTTGCGGGCCCAGTCCCTGATAGGGGGCATGCTAGAGGCAACCGCACATTGATGTTTCTCTCCCTCTCTTTCTCCCTCCCTTCCCCCTCTCTAAAAATAAATAAGTAAAATCTTAAAAAAAAAAACCCTCACAATCAATATGAAACACACAGAAAGGCCACAGCTGATATACAGAACCCAGAGCAACTTTAAGGAGGGCTTCAATCCCATACTCCTATCCTTAAATGCCATGTAGTGCAATCTCTGAAGGGGGTTGGTAAAATCCCTAACAGATGTTCAGTAGGACATAGTGAATATAGCTCAGTGCGGCACAACTCCTAGCACTGCCAGGCAGCAGGCAGCAGCGCAGTTCATAGTGCACCCTGGACAACAGACAGCAAGCCAAAAACAAGAAAAGAAAGACCCCCAAGATGGTGATGGTTATTACTGCCTTAACATCCTCCTCACAGTGCCAGATTTTGGCAATTACCCTGCAAGGGGTGGCATCCATCCACCCCACCCAAAATGTGGTTTGCATGTCCAGACTGAGGATGTCACATGCACACTAAAAAGACTACGAAAAGGTTTATTATTGGCACTAGAAGGTTTTCTGGGGAGAGTAGGGCCAGCTCCCAGGGAAGTCTGAAAATGGCCTGAGTGAAGGGAAGGGTGAGTGGCTTTGGTTTTATGGTGGTTCGTGCGTTGGCCCACAGTGAGGTTTATACCATCCTGGCTGTGACATGCATGATTGAAATTGCCCTGCCGGCACAGTAAGCAGTGCCCAGGCTTCTCTTCTCAGCTTGCCTTGATGTGGGGCTGGAAGGCTATCATTGGTTGTACATGAAACATGGAATCAGAATCATTATTATAATTTCATCTCTAAAAACAAATTACATTCCTATGAGTGAAAGGCAAAGTAGAAGCTTGCCAGCTAAACAGGAAGGCTAGAATGAAAGGAAGTGTGTTCAACATTTTTTTTAATGACTAACATTTTAAAGTAGTGAGTGATATGAATAACATCTGATTTCTTCTTGTTCATCAGCCGTCTTTTGACCCATTATATTGGAAATTAAAATGTAGTGGTGATATTTATATCCCTTCTGCTATGTCATTCTAATATTTTAGGAGTCCTCTATAGAGTTAATGTTGTGTTTTATTTTGAAAATGATATGGTTTTATTTCTAAAGCTTTCTCACTTCTCCTGTTTACAGCCAAATGTTGCAAGCAAGAAACTGAGACCTCTGGTCTAAATCACTGGATTTCATTCTATATCGCAAACTAATTGTACTGTGTTGGGAAAACCTTTTATTCTGTGCTTCATATTCTTCTGTAAATTGATGTATCCAGCACAAGGTTTTGAAGTATCATCCATCAGATAGGTATTGAACAAGGTATGAGGGTGCAAAGCTCAGTGACACATCATTTCTGCTTTCAGAAAGCTCACAGTCTGGTGGGGATGGACATATCTGCAATGTGGTATGGTCATTGTCATGTAAGAAGCATGCTCATGGGGCTGGGAATAATAAGTATATGGATAATATTTTTTTATGATCTTCCTCATTAGGAGAGAAATACCTGGAGAATAACTATATTAAAGTATTTGCAGGTGTTTGAAAGAAAACAAAAGTACAAGTATATACCCTGCCTAGTTGGGTCGTTTTGCCTAATGACAAAGCTCCTTTTGAGCTTAAGGACTTAGAGCTTTGGGCACTCTGAATATATATTTTTGGACTTTGAATTACTTTGGGGCAGTATTTGATATATTTCTAATTAAGACTCTATTTCTGTTTCCAATGGTCTTACTCTCCAGAGTATGGAGATGTGTGTTTCCCTTACCATAATGGCTGGCTGCAGCTGGAGCAAATGATAGGAGCATATCACTGTACCAGCTGGCATTGTTAGCAGCTGCATTCTGCTTCAGTGAACTTTTTTGGACTCTCAAAGCCTTTGCCCATTTCATGGTGGGTGATTTACAAACGTACCTGTCCCATACCCACAATAAGAGTTCAGTAGTTTTTTGATGAGAAACAGCGTGCCCCCCATGCCCCGCCTTCCCTATTCACCTGATCTCGCCCAAGCGACTTGTTTTTGTTTCCCCAGATGAAAAAAGTCCTCAAAGGGAAATGTTTTGCTGATGTGAAAGAGGTGAAACAAAAAATGGCCTAAGCACTAAAAGGCATCAAAATGGAGAGTTCTTTCAAGGTACTTTGAAGGTGATTGAAGTTTAAACATGTAAGAATAAATAACACAATTTTTAATAAATACATTCCATTTTGGGAAGTCCCCCTTGTATGTGCACTCCTACTGCTATATAATATCTATATATTATTTTTCCAGAGTTTGTGATGTTTTGTTTTCAGCTTATGAAAATTTGTCATTTCTGTTCTCATTCTAAGCAGATACTGACTTTAGTACCCCCCAAAATGTGTAGTCTAACTAGGTAAGTCAAATATATATAAAAAATAATAACATTTACACATGCCAAGATGGAATTTTGTTTAGGGTGTAGTGATGGCACAGATGGCAAAGAAGTGCTCTGGAAAGCTTCAAGTAGGAAACATTACTTTTTAAAAAATAATTTATTCATTTATTTTTTAGAGAGGGGAAGGGAGGGAGAAAGAAAGGGAGAGGAACATCAGTGTGTGCTTGCCTCTCACACACCCCCTACTGGGGACCTGGCCTACAACCTAGGCACATGCCCTAACTGGCAGTCGAACAAGTGACCACCTGCTTCACAGTCCAGCGCTCAATCTACTGAGCCACACCAGCCAGGTCAGGAAATATTAGTTGCTCAGCGTCTTTATTGGATGGAATTGCAGGGTAGGGAAGGACATTCCAATTATAAAGAGCAGTGTGTGCAAGGGCATGGATACCTGTAACAGCATGGTTCACCCAGGAAGCTCTAATTCAATGTGGCAAGAGAATACGAGTGGAATATTCCACAGATGCATCTGGGATTTTAGGCAGGGACCAGATAACTGAAGGCTTTGAGTATAATCCTAAATGCTAGATTTTATCATTTTTTGAAAATATTTTTAACTTATTTTAGAGAGAAGGGAAAGGATGGAGAAATAGAGGAAAAGAAACATCAATGTGCAAGAGAAACATTGATTAGTTGCTTCCACATGTGCCGCAATTCGGCACCAAGCCCACAACCCAGACATGTGCCCTGACCTGAAATCTTGCCAACAACTTCTAGCCTTGTGGGAGGACACTCAACCAATTGAGCCACACAGGCCAGGACTCAGCTGGCAGTCTTATGGGAGCTCTTCTTGCTTTTAAGATTCTCTGTCTTAACCTTTAGCATTTTAATTATGATGTGTCCTGGTGTGAGACTCTTTGGGTTCATCTTGTTTTAGGCTGAGCTTTCTGGGCTTATATTTCTATTTCCTTCACATTAGGGAAGTTTTCAGTCATTATTCCTTCAAATAAGTTCTCACTTCCTTTCCCACTCTATTCTCCTTCTAGTACCCCTATGATGCAAATGTTGTTATGCTTGATGTTTCCCCAGAAGTTCCTTAAACTGTCCTAATTGTGAAAGATCATTGTTTTTTTTTTACAAAACATACTGTTCTGATTGAATGTTTTGTGCTAACATCTTTCAAATTGCTGATTTCATCTTCTGCTCATCAAATGTGCTGTTAATTCTGTCTAATGTATCCTTGGTTTCAGTTAATTGTATTCTTCATTTCTGATAGGCCCTTCTTCAGGTTTCTATCGATTTGTGTAAGTTCTCATTCAGTTCATTTATTCTTGCCCTGAATTCATTAAGCATCCTTATAATCAGTGTTTTCAATTCTGTATCTGGTAGATTGTTTGCCTCCATTTCCTTTAGACTTTTTTCTGGGCTTTTGTTCCATTCTTTCCTTTGGGACATGTTTCTTAATCTCCCCATTTTGGCTCTCTCCCTATGTTTGTTTCTATAAATTAGGTACTTCTGCTGTTTATCCCAGTTTTGGCAGTGGCCTTATGTAGTTGGTGCCCTGTGCTGACCCATGGGCAGTCTCCCTGGTCATCTGAGTCAGATGTCCCTAGTGTAGGTTGTGTGTGGCCACCTGTTGTATGTTGTTGCTGGAATGTCAGTGGGTTGGATTGAGCCTGACTGACTGGCTGTGAGGTCTGGAATGGCTGCAGCATTTGAGCTGTTTGCAGGTGCTGACACCCATGCAGCGGAGTATGCTTTGCATTAACAGGATTCTGGTTCCCGTTGAATCTACCCTTTGGGTGTGTGGTCTGTGGATCTCATTAGCTAGTGCTCTGGTGTGGTCTGAAGCTGGCCACTGGATGTGTTTGACCTCTTGGGGAGAGGCTCCTGTCCTGACCTAGATCATTCAGTGCTTGTGTCTGCCCTTGGACCACCTGGTGGGAAGGAGGTACAAAGTCATCTGCAATTGGGAGATGCCTGTGCTGGGCTTGTAGGCTCCTGAGAGAGGCTACACTGTGAACAGAGACCCACTGCCTTTCGTGCTGGGCTCATATTATGACAAATAGAGAAAATATAAATTTATTACTCCAATTGATATACATTTTAATGAGATATATATATACTATATTTTAAATCAAAATATAACATTTTTATTGAATTGTTGCATTTCTCTTTACCTGTTTTTTAAAGATTTTGTTTATTTTTACAGAGGGGAAAGGAGGGAGAAAGATACACACAGAAACATCAATGTGCGGTTGCCTTGCATGCATCCCCAACCAGGGACCTGTCCCGCAACCCAGACATGTGCCTTAGACACGGAATCAAACTGGTGATTCTTTGGTTTGCAGGCAGCACTCCATCCGTTAAGCCACACCAGCCAGGGCTTTCCAGCTGTTTTTATTAGTATGGTAACAACTAGGCTGAAAGTGACTTTTTGCTTATAGAAACATCCACCTGACCACCTCAGGCATATGTATTTCCTTCTGGTTCTATTCATCATATATTCTCCCCTCTAAGTGAAATGCCTTTTTTATCTCCTTCATCTTTTTAACCTAGACTCACAGCTGAATCTTTCCAAAGACTGTAAATTGGGCCTCAAACTTCCTACCTTAAATACCCTGGCCCATTACCTTCATTCATCCAGAAATTCTTGAAAACCCAAATGGTCATTTTATCACATAGTATTAGCAGCTAAGTAATTGAGAGGAAGATTGTTCACCCTTTGCTTACCTATTCTAAAAGTATTGGGTTACTTGGCCTTAACTTTATCACATCCCAATATCTACTTACTGAGTAAATACTCAGTATTTACTTTACTTACTCCTTTGCCTCATCAGAAGAGTAATGTTGTTTTTTCTTTTGAAAATATTCTATTCAATACTCAGTTGTATGTATGCCCTTTGAGGCTATCTATGTGAGTTTTCCCTTACTTTTTAGAGATTATCCCACAAATGTTTGCTACTGATGAAGAATTGTAAGAGATGGATGCTGAGGGTGGGGAGAGGAAACCAACTCTTGTCATCAAGAGAATATGATCAATCATATGGTGAATTACTTTAAGAATAGCATTATCAGCCCTGGCTGGTGTGGCTCAGTGGATTGAGCACTGGCCTGTGAACCAAAAGTTGCTGGTTGGATTCCCAGTCAAGGCACATGCCTGGGTTGCAGGCCAGGTCTTTGGTAGGGGGCGTGTGAGAGGCAATCAATCAATGTTTCTATCACACATCAATGTTTCTCTCCCTTTCTCCCTCCCTTCCCTTCTTTCTAAATATAAATAAATAATATTTTTAGGATTAAAAAGAAAACAGCATTATCACCTAGCATTGGGGAGCAATATGTGGTCTTATTGGTTATGAGCTGAAAACTAAGAGTTGGAACTGACTGACTCTTATACCAATGTTTTCCAAACTCTGCTGCAATATGTTAAAAAGTGTTATAAAAAAGAAAGATGTGATGACGTTTAACCTGCTGTTTTTACTTATCACTCCCTTGCCTAAAACGTTAATAGCTACTCTGTGACATCTAGTCTATGTTCCCGCCTACCTCTAAAATCTCATGTGGTGCTATGATGCTCTGAATTCAACTGTGCTGCAGTCACACTGGCCTTTCTGATTTTGACTCAAACTCACCAAGGTGGTTCTGAGCTAAGCTTTACATGCGCTTCTCCTGATGCCTGGAGAACTCTTTGCCAAGCTTATGCATAGCTGGTGAGAGAGATCACTTCTCTTTCAGGTCTTGCTGCATACACTAGCTCCTCAGAGAGATGTCCAAACCCATTCTTTTTTCTGTTTATGTGCTTCATAGAAACTGTTCTGTTTAATTAATTTTTTTTCTGTCGATTTTCAACCATTCCCCTAGTAGAATCAAAGCAGGGTCCCTGCTTTTCTTATTTACCTTTATGTTTCCAGAACATAGAACAGTGTTGGGCAGACAGTAGGAATCCAATAAACATTTGTTCCATAAATGAATGAATGAAATGAGTAAAATGTTGTCAAAAAGAAAATAGGAAGCACTCTGTCTAGGATTCTAGCTGACCAAGTAAAATGTAATTGGATTTGCCTTGTCACTATGGAAAACAGTGCTAAGGTAGGGAACAGCAACACAAATTTAGAAAATCTTTGTTAGAATGCCAAGGTTTGTGCTCAAACTTCTGTCTTCAGATAAAGAAAACTTGGCGAGCTTTACAAGACTTGGGATACAGGATTATTGAAGACTCACTAAAGCAATTCATTTTCTTCTGCAAGCAGAATAATCCTACTTCATAGCCTCTATGGAAAGCTGAATAATGAGTATGGGATATAAATTATAGTAAATTATAGCATTGTGGAATTAAACTTTTGGAGATGAGTGTTTTAAAATCAATGAATTTGTGACAAACGAGGTTTGTGGCATCTCCCACCTGTGAGAGGTCTTGTAACAAGGGATGAGGATGTTTGTATTTTTGTCTGGACTAAACTGAGTAGTCCCACCTGAAGGTTATGGGAAAGGTAGGGTTTATACAGGACTCTTTTAGTCTTGTCATTCTGCTTCACTGATTTTCAGAAGATGAGAAAACATTTATTTTTATTTTTTATATTTGATTAAATTTATTGGAGTGACATCTGTTAATAAAATTAAATAGGTTTCCTGGGTTAAATTCTATAACACATTATCTGTATATTATATCGTGTGTTCACCACCCCAAGTAAGTCTCCTTCCATCACCATTTATGCCCCCTTTACCCTCTTGTACCTCCCCTCTCCCCCATTCCCCTCTGGTCATCACCATGCTGTAGTCTGTCTAAAAGGTGTGTTTTGTTTGTTTATTTGTTTGTTTTTGCTTAATGCATACACCTTTTTACCCAGACACCCTACTCCCCTTCCCTCTGGCAGCTGTCAGGTTTTTTTCTGTATCTATAAGTCTGTTTCTATTTTGTTTTTTAGTTTATTTTGTTCATTAGACTCCAAATATAAGTGAAATAATAGGGTATTTCTCTTTCTCTGACTGGTTTATTTCATTTAGCATAATATCATATAGGTCCATCCATGCTGAGAAAAATAGTAAGATTTAATTCTTTTATGGCCACGTAGTATTCCATTGTGTAAATGCACCACAGCTTTTTTGTCCACTCATTTACTGGTGGGCACTTGGGCTGCTTCCAAATCTTGGCAATTGTATATAACAATGCAATGATCATAGTGGTGCATACATTCTTTCAAATTCGTGTTTCCAGTTTCTTTGAATATGTTCTCAGAAGTGGAATTGCTGGATCATAAGGCAGTTGCATTTTTAATTTTTGAGGTATCTTCATACTGCATTCCACAGTGGCTGCACCAGCCTGCATTCCCACCAACAGTGCACCAGAGTTCCCTTTTCTCCACATCCTTGCCAGCACTTGTCATTTGTGTATTGATTGATGATGGCCATTTTGACAGGTGTGAGGTGATATATCCTTGTGGGTTTAGTTTGCATTTCTGTGAATAGTGAGTAGCACTGAGCATCTTTTCATATGTCTCTTGACCAGCGGTATGTCCTCTTTGAAGAAGCGTCTATTCACTTCCTTTGCCCATTTCTTTTTTTTTAAGATTTTATTTATTTTTAGAGAGAGTAGAAGTGAGAGAGAAAAAGAGGGAGAGAAACACCAATGTGTGGTTGCCTCTGGTGTGTCCCCTACTGGGGACCTGGCCCGCAACCCAGGCATGTGCCCTGACTGGGAATCGAACCAGCAACCCTTGGGTTCACAGTCTGGTGCTCAATCCACTGAGCCAAACCAGCCAGGGCCCTTTTCCCATTTCTTAATTTGTTTCTTTGATTTTTTGATGTGGAGTTTCATAACTTTTTTTAAACTATGATCTTTATTGTATTTTTCCCATTACCATTTCATCCCCTTACCCCCTTATACATTCTTTATAAATTTTGGATATTAACTCCTTATCAGATGTAACATTGGCAAATATGTTCTGCAATTCATTGGATTGTCCTTTCATTTTGTTAATGATTTCCTTGGCTGTGTAAAACCTTTTTAGTTTGCTGTCATCCCACTTGTGTCTCTTTCCCACATGGATATATCAGAAAAAATACTGCTACAAGAAATGTCCAAGATTTTACTGCCTATGTTTTCTTCAAGCATTTTTATGGTTTCGAGTTAAACATTTAAGTCTCTAATCCATTTGTAGTTTATTCTTGTATGGTGTAAGAAAGTGGCTCATTTTTTTTTTTACATATCTGTCCAAGTTTCCCAATGCCATTTAATAGGCTATCTTTGTCCCATTGTACTTTCTTGCCTCCTTTGTCAAATATTAATTGACCATAAAAGTGTGGGTTTATTGACAGAAAATTTTGTTTACCATCTCCAATATGGATTGGATTCATATCTTTGAACAACTTGGTTACTAAGCATGTATCTTGTTCAAGAGTAAAGATTGCACGCTGTTGTATACAAAGTTATATATAATGAGGAATGTACATTAAAAGATCTTATGAATTAGCTGCATTTAATAAAAGTAAAGGACCAAAGGAATATAAAAAATTAAGATACAGCTCCCAACAAACCATAGCAGCAATCCCTGAATACTCCAAATTAGCTCATTTTATTCTTTCACTAAGACTGGAATTTTAACAGGTTGTCCTTATTCCCTTCCATTTGACCACTTCCCTTTTGAGAGACATTTACTATACCTTTTATTTAGTGATGTAAACTATTTCAGTACAGTGGAGAGTACAGTGGATTTGGAGTTAGGAGATCAGTTTTTTATATCCCAACTCTGATCTGTATTACATGGATAAGTTAGGTGCCTTATCTGTAAAATGAGGATGATAAGTCTTGCCCTGCTTTTACCTCATAGATGTACTTTGGAAACTGTAAAGTATCACACAAGGAATCAGATTATACAGACATCAATAAAATGAAACTGAATATAAATGAGATAACTCCTTTAAAAATGTAGGACAGAGAGGAGAAATACAAGGTACAGCACAAATGATGCCCCTTTTTATTATAAAGTCTTTTATTACAAACTCATAAGCATGTAATTCTGCTACAGAACACTATCACACTCAAGCACACCATGACATTTTAGGTGAAATGTTCAAATTAAAACTATAAATTATTACACTCATATTATTACCATACCAAGCATACTCAAGCAGGTCTTACTTCTGCCGGACACTGTACAATGAGAAATAAATGTAGTTTTTAGTGTATTTGGAACATAGCCTTTTATGGTTTGTAGTCATCAAGAAAAGAGCTCAGGTAGAATTTTCACCCAATTAAGATGGAAAATTTAAAGAAAGGATGTGAAAACCTCAACTATTTTCATGTCTTTGAAAGATAGACTCTGAAAAACCTTACTAATTAGGATCACTCTTTTCTGTCTTCTGAAAAATCCAAATGAAGTTTTGACTAAGTCCTTTTATATAAATGGTAGGAAATAAAGGATCTTGTCTAAGGCTGCTGTGCTGTTGATCTCATAGAAATGAGGGTGTGTGAATGGCTGGTACTGAGTGATTTTTCCCTGCCTTGGCTGAGTTCCCTAGCACTTTTACACAGGGTGTGTCTACCTCTAGTCCTTAAACCTCAGCCTTGAGTAGAATAGCACAAAATTTTTTAAAAAGATTTTATTTATTTATTTTTAGAGACAGGGGAAGGGAGGGAGAAAGAGGGAGAGAAACATCCATGTGTGGTTGCCTCTCACACACCCCCTCACTGGGGACCCAGCCCACAACCCAGGCATGCGCACTGACTGGGAATTGAACCTGCAATCTTTGGCTTTGCAGGCCAGCACTTAATCCACTGAGCCACACCAATCAGGGTCAGAATTGGACACAATTTATTAGCCTACCAAATTGTGACAAGTCCAGTCCTCCTAGATCTTGCAAAATAAATCTTGTAATGCAGTGCTCCTTTTCTCAATAGTTTTAGGTTGGATATCCACAACTTTGGCTTACATATGTTTTCCCTCTGCAGACATTAGCTTCGAACATTCCACATCTGCTTTTGTCTCCGAAGTCCCACAAGAACAATTCATTCAACCCTATAAAACATGTCATGAAAGGAGGATAATGAAACCTGCCGTAATGGTGACCTTTCCCACTGCCACCTGACATAATTGACATCAGCTACAGCCTCGTTCCACTCATTGTTTCCCAGGCATGACCTCGGCATAAATACTTTTCTTCTCTTGAGACTTAAATTTGATTCTCTTGGAATGTGTAATTAAAGTCTTGATGAGTGTTGAAGAAGGAAATGAGGGAAAGGAAAATAAGTAATTATCACCAGTTGGTAACCCCATAAACTTGGCTTTTCATAGGACTCAGAAAATAGCATGCAGAGTGTATTCAATTGGAATTATTCTCCTAGAAACTCTAGATGTATTCCAGCATGTTCATATATTACTGTAGCTGGACCTCAAACACAGTTGAACAGGAAGAAAACATTTCATTTTCATACTTAATTAGAAACAGTGACTCTACTTATATGGTATTTTTGTGGATAACCTTTCACATCTACTTCTGTTACAGTTGGTTTTAGTGATGGTCTTTTTATGTCAGATCTGTCTGAATCTTGGACACATTTTTCATACATTTGGCTAATTGGGAAATCAGTGAAATTGGTCTCTATTCCTTTGTGGGTTTTCAGAATACTTACTCTTCATTTTTCTTTTTGATGTGCCTTTGTCTCCTGGTGCCTAATTATAGCTTCAACCTTACCTGTCTAGGGCTTTATCTGTCAAACACTCGCCATCCTAATGAGAATGAACAATTAGCAACCTTAGCTGTCGTTTCTGAGTTTGCCTTCTTTTCCAGGGTTAATTGGCTACCTTTGGCCTTGATCAAATCTATTAGCTGGAGAAGTTATGAAACTCTTTCCTTTGTCTGAAGTTGGGATAGCAAGCCTCCAATATGGCCCCTAATTATCCCAATTTCCTGGTAATTTCAAGTCCCTGTTGTTTTTCCTTCCCAGAATGAATAGGGCTGATCTGTGTAGAACATTGTGGAAATGATAGAGTAAGCCTTTCAAAGCTAGATAATTAAAAATTCTGCAACACCTTACTGCCTCTTGGGCACTTGTTCTGGAGGAAACCAATACCCTGTCATACGGGTACCAACCATTCCTTAGGGAGCCTAGAATTAAGGTGTCCTGTGAGGAACCAGAGAATAGCTGAGCTCTTCTGCCAATGGCCAGGTGAGTGTACCATTGGAGAATAATTCTCCTGCCTCAATTAAGTCTTCAGATGACTGCAGCTCCACCTGACATCTTGCTTAGAACCTTAAGGACAGAACTATTGGCTTGGCCAAAAAGTAGCTGGACCATACGGATTTTTTTTTTTTTTTAGTAAATAAAAGACAGACACATTTTTCATTTTCATCAATAACTTCATTGGTTTGGATGTTTTGAGTATGCCAGCTACCTCCTTTGTGGTAGAACATTGATTTTCTCAATGCCTTGATTTGATCGCTATCAACTTCAACTGGTCTACCCAACTGTGGGGCATCCTCTAGTGAGAAATCTGCAGCACAAAACTTCGCAAACCACTTTAGACACATTCAAGCAATCACAGCACCTTCTGTACACACTGCACAAAGCTTTTACGTTTCAGTCACGTTTTTACCTTTCTTGAAACAATAAAGCATTGCATGCCGAAAATGTTGATTATTTCCTTCCATCTTCAATATTAAAATGGCTACGCAAAAATTCACCAATTTTGATTAAGTTTTTTAATGTGCTCTGATATGACAGCTGTCATGATGCAATGTAACAAAATTGTTTCAAATAAAGTTGAAGACACCTAACTGCTACTAGAGTCGTCTTATGGGAAAAAACCAAACGACCTTTCAACCAACCCAATACTTAGCTAAAAGCTGCTCTTGAATTTCTGATCCCATAAACTTTGTGAGATAATACCTGTTTATTGTTTAGGACACTTCAGTATTGGAGTCATTGGTGAAGCCAATAGATAACCAATACAGGAGTTGGTGTTTGTGACATTCAGATATGGTCTGGATACTAATGGTTAGGCTCAAGGCAGAATTTTTCAAATAAGCAGTTACTTTTAACAACAGGGCTAAAGGGAAATAGAACTCATGACATTTTCTTCATGTCATTGTCTGTTAGTAATTCCATCCATCACCAAAAATATAACAAAAAGTTGAGAAGGGACTGCATATGTTAGAAAACAACAACAAAATTGTAGTTCCTGCCCCCATCCGTTTGACTCATTAGTATTGAGAAGGAATATTGGTTCATTCCTACATTCCCAAATGTAAAATTCCAGAAATATGTGGGAGAGTCTGAACACCTGGGAAATCCTCAGAAACATTTGTCTAATTATTTCCTGAGAAGTACTGACAGGAAGTCTTGTTCTCTTCAGGTTCCGAGAAAAAAATTGTGCTTTGGAACTCATCGATACCAGCCCCAAACCTGAATCTCCCTTACTCTTACCTAATAATGGTCACTGCAAAATTGGAGGAGAGAAGAACATTTTGAGTCTGTGAGAGTGGCAGAGACTTAAATAGCCTGTTAGATGTTAATGAGAGTAGAGCACTGGGTACTTTTGAACAACTGATTCATAGAAGACTCACCATGTGCAATTACATTTGGAAAATTTAAGGAGAACCCAAGATTGTGACAAGAATTTTTGATACTTGTTGAGAGATCTAAGACAGAAGTAATGCAAGTACCTTTTTATCACCAATGAGCAAGGTTCTCGGGGATATTTGCCCCTCAGTGGCCTGTGCTATGTATACCAGACATTTGGACAAGCATGCTTTCCAAAATATTGGGAGAACTGAATAAATGCGTGCCTACTATTGAATTTTTTTAAGTTAATATACAGTACAATGTACTTGTTTGGAAGTAGAAGAGTTATACCATTCAATGAGTTTTAATATATGTATAGATTCATTTAACCACAACCACAGTCAGGATTCACTCAAAAACCTCACTCAGCACCCATCTGTAGTCATACCCTCACCCCTGCACTTATTCCTAGCACTGATCTGGTCTGTCACTATAGGGGTTTTTTTTTTTTCAAGCATATTATAGAAATACATGTAAACAAATAAAGACAGCATGTAGCCTTTTGAGACCGGCTTCCTTCATTCACCATAAGGCCTTTGAGATTCATCTAGCTTGCCTATATCAATAGCTCATTCCAGATCTGGTGAGTAGTATGTCTTGATATAGATGTACTACAATTTGTTTATCTACTTACATATTGAGAGGCATTTGGGGAGTTTTCCTGGTTCTGGTTTATAGAATATGAATAGAGCTACTCTGGATATTCAGGTACAAGTTTTTCTATGAACATAAGTTTTCATTTCTCTGGGATAAATAACCGGGAGTCTGATTGCTGGGTTATATGCTAACTTTATGCTTTGCCATATGAGAAACTGCCGAACTGTTTTTCCTCAGTGGCTATGTGCATGTGCATTCCCACCAGTAATGTAGGAGAGTACTGTTTTGTACACTAATTTTTTTGTTATTTTGACCATTCTAATAAATGTGTAGTTGTATATTTATAGTGATTTTAATTTTTTATGTCCCTAATGGCTAATGATGTTGAACATCTTTTCGTATGCTCAGCTTCCTGCTTTTTATTTTGCAGAGGATATTTAATTAAATATAAAAGTACATTTGATCATCAAAAAAGTCAATAATTGTAGCCTCATAAAAGGATCACCCTTTTGTTTTGATTATTTTTCATTTTACCTCAGGCCAGTTGAAATTGCACTGTGATTATGCATTGATCTACGGGCAAGCTTTCTGAAGGCTTGCAGCCCAGCACTGGGTTTGGCATTAACACTATTGTAAGATCACGTGGGTCAGTGTACTCGACTCCTTTTCCTGAAGGGTCCTGCTGGATCAAGCTTTACTGGCTATACAGCAGTTATGGAGTCTCTTGTAAACTTTCCAGCATGACAGTTAAGAAATGTCATCATTTTTCTTCCCACTACCTTTTTGAGCTTCATCTTCTACCACTCTAGCATTCCATCGACTCCTTTGCTTCCAGCAATCTCACATTACTGTCCCTCATGGGATCCCTGGTTTATCTTGTCTCTGGAATGCCCATAAAGCCCATCAAGATCCTATTCATTCTGCAAGCTATTACTTGGTGTTTCACAAAGTGTATTCTAAGGAACATCTACTTTGAAATAATCTGGAATTGTTAAATATGTAGACCTCTGGGCATGATTTTCAGGCACACCTGAGTATAAAAACCCCGGAATCTAGCTTCAGAATCTAGATGTGTTGGTGAAACTATCATATGTAGCTCCCAGTCCATAGTAATTCCACCTTCCTCTACAGAACTGTTGAATTCTCTTCCTATTTCAAAGGGTCAGTAGCATTTCTTTGGGTATGTCACATATTATGTTTTATGGTAGTTTAAATGATAAGTATGATTTAGTTTATAATCCATTAAAGAATAAGAGGGTTATACCCTCTTTAACATAAGATAGCATAATATAGCATGATATAATGCACAGAAAGTACCATATTTTGCCATGTAGAATGCACACCTTTTTTTTTTGCCCAAATTCTTGGGGGAAAAATAAGAATGCACATTATGCATGGGTATAATGATTACACACCATGAACATAAATAATCCTATGTGTAATGTGTACAAAACAGGGATGTGCAGTATACATGGCAAAATATGGTATATATCTATAATCTCTGTTTATCTATGTATGCATCTGTCAATAGAATTGAGCTAAAGGAAGTAAAACAGAAAAAGAATGTGAGAATGAAAGAGAAAGAAGGGGCAGGGAAAGAGAGCATTTTGAGCATGTGCCCACACATTCACAGAAACACATTTACTGCTTGTATGATGAAATCCTGCCTGCGCTTCTTCAACACTCTTCCATTAGTCATTCCCTGAGTTTCTCTTTGCTGACTTTCTGTTTCTTTGGGAAAATAAAGACAGGTGACATGTACACATACACACAGAAGCCAGTAAGGTCATTTTATGTACAGTTAAATGAAAGTAGTACATCCTTTTGGGAAAAGGGCCCACTCACCATCTTTTGCATCTGTGTACATTAAACATGTGAGAAACTTGGTGAAATATGAAGACACACTAACCTACACTTATAGAAGTCTAAACTTGGACATATTATTTCCATCCTTCCTAGTAGTGGGATTCCGAGATTCAAGACGCCATTGTTTCTAATTGTTTTCCAAGGTATACTCTGTGAACGGTGATGCTGTACAGCCTTGAGAATCTTGCCTTGAAATATCTGAAATATTTCTACTTGGAGTGCTAAATTGATTTAAGCCTTTGAACATCCTATTGAAACTTTAAAATAATTTACAGAATTGTGCTATGAAGGAGTGGGAGCGTTTCATTGCTTTTGTAAGTGTGTTGTCTAGCCAAGCAGGATTTTCCCTGAAACATCTTGTGTCTGTTCCACTTGCTCCCCAGTGCTATACTTGTACCAACAAAATGTCATATACTATCCTCCCTTCTTGCCTGAATCTTTCTCATTATTCAAGTCCTGCAATAGTGCACACCTCCTCTGCAAAACTTCCTTTTACCACCTTTGTCCTTGAAGATTTCTCCCTCCTGTGAACTGTTAGTACTTCCTTCTATAGCTCTTATTTGACACCTAACATACAGATTTTCTGGTAATAGAGTGTTGTTTGGTTGCTTAGCTCTTTATTGTTTAGCTTTCCACAAGTTGAGTGTCTTGTTTTCCAGGCTAGCCCAGGTTCCTTAATGTTAGGGACCTGTCTAATACTTTTCTAGCACTGAAGAAATGAATGAATGAGGAATTGGGTAGTTGTAGCTTTACACATTGACCTTTTTGGAGACAACTGTTAAGAACTGGTGGAGAATGCCTCAAAGTCAGTTTCTTACAGAGGCAATCAGTGTGAAAATATAATATATAGGCAGATCTAGTAGGATATGATGCCCAAGTTTAAATAGCATGTATTTTTCATTCTTTGCTTGGGAATGCTCTCATAATTTGCAGCAGATAAAGACTAATGATGGGTGGGTGTGATAGAGGCCATGTTTATGCTTGACCTGCATACTGATCCATGACAGACATAGCCAGACTGCTCGTTTTCACCACCTTTATAATCAGTATTAATTGCCAAAGCTGAATCCATTATGTGATGAGTTCTGTTTGTTGTTTGGACAATCCTAAAAAACAGATGGTCAAGGCCTTGGTCTGTTGGTTTCACATGTATGGAGGTGGCCTTGTATTCTGAAGGATAAGGGAACAGTGAACAGCACTGCTGTGGCTTGTTAATAGAGTGGATTTGCTTCAGAGGCTTCTGGAGTTCTTACCCTTTTACAAGGTCCAAAATAGTAGAAAAGCCTTGAGCCCCTGTCACCTTCTGAAAATCGTTTTAGTTCCAAGGCTACTCAACCAACCCCAAAACCTAAGAGTCACTCTTAGTTCTTCCCATTGTCCGACTCATTGAATCCAATGAGGAACCAAGTTCTATGCAGGTTAGCTTTATTCATACATCTTATTTTTTAGATTTATTTTATACAGGAAGAGAGAGAGAAAGAAACATCAATATGTGGCCCCCTCTTGCGTGCCCCATACTGAAGACCTGGCCCAAAACCCAGGCATGTGCCCTGCCCAGGAATCAAACCGGTGACCCTTTGGTTTGCAGACCAGCACTCAATCCACTGAGCCACACCAGCCATAGCATCTCTTGAGTCCATGCTCGACTCTCAGACTTAACCGCTGCTTTGTGATTTCAGAGTTTCCTATGTCATCAAGATTAACTTTTCCCTTCCTATAGTCTCATTTGTCTAATATATCTTTTAAACTATTATGAGTGGGGAAGGGGGGTCATGTTATTCCTCATTAAAATGCTTCCATGACTCGCAATTTAAATGATAAAATCTAGCCCTGACTGGCATAGCTCTATGGGTTGGGCATTGTCCTGCAAAGCCAAATGTCATTGGTTTGATTCCCAGTCAAAGCATATGCCTGGGTTGCAGGCCAGGTCCTGCCTAGCAACTTGCTGGAAGCAACAAATCTATGTTTCTCTCATACATGATGTTTTCCTCCCTCTCTTTCTCACCCCCTTCCCCTCTCTCTAAAAGTAAATAAAGAGAATCATTTAAAAAATTTCTACAAACATACAATGTACCAAACTGAATAGTGGATAAATAGAATATCCACTAATGAGTAAGGAGATTGAATCAGTAATCAAAAACCTTCCAATTAAAAAAGCCCAGGACTAGATGGCCTCAGTGGTGAATTCTTCTGAACATTTTAAGAATGAATACCAATTTTTCTTAAACTCTTTCAGAAAATTGGGGAAGATAAAATTCCACACTCATTGGGCCAGGGTTATGCTGACACCAATGCTACATAAAGACACTATAAGAAAAACAAACTACAGGCAAGTATCCCGAGGAATATAAATGCAAAAATACTCAAGAAAATATTTGCAAACCAAATTCAGTAGCACTTGAAATGTATCATACACTATGACCAAGTAGGATTTATCTCTAGAATGAAAAGATGATTGAACATATCCAAATCAATTAATGTGATACACCGCACACTCATAGAAAGAAGGATAAAAATCACATGATCATCTCAATAGGTGCAGGGAAAAGTATTTGGCAAATTTCAACACCCTTTCATGATAAAAACCAATGAGGATTATAGAAGGAATTTTCCTCAGCATAATAAAAGACATGTTACTGATTTTTTGTAATAGCATGCCCATTCTTTCTTATACATTCAGTATCTTTGCTGAAATTACCCATCCGTCCTTTCATGCTGTCCACCTTTTTTAGTACACTCTTTGATTTATTAATTGTGGTTGTTTGAAATTCCCTGTAAATTTTCACATAAGAGCCTGGTTTTATTAATTGTTTTGTCTCTTTATAACAGGTTGTTTACCTCCACACATGCACATTTGTGTGTCAGAATATTTGACACACAAGAATATCTTGTGTATAGAACAATAGATGTGAATAATCATCATCTTAAAAGCAGGCAGTCATCTCTATGTTTACTTTGGCACATAGCAATCAAGGATTTAAACTGTTGCTGCAGGTACTGTAAAAAGTATGTAGAACTACTTCTATTGAACAATATTACTTCTGTGCTGTGGCTTACTAACTTTAAAGAATAATTCCCTTTTCACATTTATTTTACTTCAATATAAGTTATTCACAGAATTTTCAGTGTCAAAATAAATACTTTAGATAATGGTGTTAAAGATACTAGTAGCTCTAGCAAGGACTAGCTAAATGCAAAGTGCCATCTGTGGTGACATAGTTTGGCCTTCACTGGTATACTGTATTTTGCCTCGTATAATGCATACCCACGTTATTGGCCCAAACTTTCAGAAAAAAATATTTTTTGTTTTAATTTTTTAATTCATCTTTTTACTTATTTATATTTAGATGCTTGTTTTTGGTACTACAAATGAGTTTCAACATTTTTTGAACATATGGCACAAGAAATTTTATGGAACAAATAATTACAAAACATAAGAACAAATGTGAAAGTATTCCACCTATTACCCATATATAATGTGCATCCTTATTTTCCCCTCAAATTTGGGCACAATAGTGTGCGTTATATACTGCAAATACAGTAGTTAACAATTGAAAACAGAACAAGGGAAAAATAGTAAATTGAAAGATACATGTGAAATATTTCACTTTACCTCTTTTGCTCTTTGAGAACTGAAAATAATTCATTTAGCATACAATTCACCCATTTAATGTATACAATTCATAGGTTTTTAGTATATTCAGTGAGTTTTACAACCATCACCATAATGTAATTTTAAAACATTTTCATCTCCTCAACAAAAATCTCCATGTCTATCAGCTGTTATTCCATATTCTCTCACCTCCCTCCTGCAAGTCCTAAGCAACATTTAATCTACTTTCTATCACTATAGATTTGCCTGTTCTGGACATTTCATAGAAATGGAATCATAAAATATTGTCTTTTGTAATCGGCCCCTTTGACTTATCATAATGTCTTCAAGGTTTATCCAGGTCATAACATTAATGAAAACTTCATTGTATTCTATTGGAAAACAGTAATGTAGTATATGAACATCCCACATTTGTTTATCCATTCATTGGTTGAAAGGTATTTGGATTGTTTCTACCTTTTACCTACTGTAAATAGTTATATCTTTCAGTTTTAATTTGCTTTCCCCTAATGATTAGTGATGTTCAGCTTGTTTTCATATGCTTTTATTGCCCTGTTGTGAATATTCTTTGGAGAAATATCTATTCAAATTCTTTGCCCAATTTTTAATTGTTCTTTATTATTGATTTTGAGGATTTGTTATATAATTTGGGTACAAGTCCCCTATCACTATATGATTGTAAATACTTCTCCCAATCTTTGGCTTTTTTATTTTACCTTCTTATGGTATACTTTTTCTTCCCACATTTTGTTACTGTTGTTCAAGTACAGTTGTCTCCATTTTCCCCCACCATTCCCCCCACCCCAGCCATCCCCACTTCCCACCCTTAATCCTACCTCCCTTTGGTTTTGCCCATGTGTCCTTTGTACATGTTCCTGAAAACACTTCCCCTTTTCCCCTGCATTGTCCCCTCCCACCTCCCCTCTGGTTACTGCCAGTTTGTTCTTAATATGGTATTCTTAATGCACAAAAGATTTTACTTCTGATGAAGTCTAATTTATCTGTATTTTGTTTTTTATGTTTGTGATTTTAGTATTATATCTAAAAATCCATTGTCTAGCACAAGGTCATGAAGATTTATTTGTTTTTTTTTCTCACAGTTTTATCATTGTAGCACTTTGACTTAGGTCTCTCCGTTCTAATTTAGATCTCAATGACCTGTGTTGAGTTAATGTTCGTTTATAATATGACAATGGGATCTAACTTCATTCTTTCACATTCAGTAGCCCAGTACCATTTTTTTTAAAAAGCTATTTTTTATTTACTTATCTTGGCATCCTCTTTTCATTTCTTTAATTCAAAATGAGTGCACGAAATTAACACCACAGTGAGATACCACCTCACACCTTTTAGAATGGCTGTCATCAACAAATCACAACTGTTTGGGGGGAGGTGGAGAAAGGGAATCTTCCTGCACTGTTATTGGGGATGCAAATTGAAGTAGCCACTGTGAAAAACAGTATGCAGGAGAAAAAATAAGATAGAATTGCATTATGACCCAGCAATTTCACTTCTGGGAATATACCCAAAGCAACCCAAAACACTAATTTGAAGGAATATATGCACCCCTATGTACAGTGCAGCATAATTTACAATAGCCAAGATTGGAAAGCAACCTAAGTGCCCATCAGTAGACAATTAGTTAAAGAATATGTGTGTGGCCCTGGCTGGTGTAGCTCAGTGGATTGAGCATAGACATTTGAGCCAGAGTGTCACTGGTTTGGTTCCCAGTGACAGCACATGTCTGGGTTGCAGGCCAGGTCCCCAGTTTGGGGCACGCAAGGGGCAACCACACATTGGTATGCTTCTTTTCACTCCCCCTCTTACTTCCTCCCTTCCCCTCTCTCTAAAAATAAATAAATAAAATCTTAAAAAAAGAATATGTGTTGTATATACGCACACACACACAATGGAATATTAGTTGGTCATAAAAATCATGAAATATTACCATTGTGATAACAGGGATGGATATACAGGATAGTATTCTAAGTGAAAGAACTCAGAGGAAGACAAATACCATATGATTTCCCTTATATTTGCAATCTAAAGAATAAAATAAACAGAAGAAAGGCTCAAAGATAAAGAGAGCAGACTGATGATTGCCAGAAGGGAGGGTGCTTGGGGGGATCAGGTGAAAAATGTGAAGTGAATGAGAAGTATAGATTGGTAGTCACAGAATAGTACAGCATAGGGAATATAATCAGTAATATTGTAATAACTATACAATGGTTCCAGATGGGTACTGGAATCATCCCGGGGGCAGGCGCTTTGTAAATTATATAATTGTCTAACCACTGTGCTGTACACCTGAAACTAATATAAGAGAATACTGAATGTCATTTGTAATTGAAAAATAAAATTTTAAAAAATGAGTCAACGAGGTATGCAGGTTGTTAGTTTTCCTCATTAAAACAATACGATCATGAACTTAATAATGTACGGTTTCACTACAACATATTGGAAGGTACACACCACATTTTCAGAAAGCATTTATCTTTACCATTTTCAAATAGAAGCCACGTGTATGCTTCTTGGATAAATACTTGCAGATATCAATACTATATGGAAACTGAGCTTTTAAATGCCTTTTCTGCTGAGCATCATGTAAGTGTTTTGCTGGATGTAACCTAATACTATATCTTTCATTTCTCTCACACACTCAATAAGTAAAGTAAATGAAAATGATGCAGATGGAGACTCCATTTCCTAAAGTTTATTTTAATAGAAAAAATTTCTATCCTTTCAATTTTAAATAATCCTAGAAAAGCCGCGGTTGCCAAGACTTCTCCTTTAAACATGAATTAACAAGAAATGTCATACTTATTATCTGACACCAGGTATTATTGTTTTATTAATGCTACCAAACCCAAAAATCTTCCAGTTCTAATAACATAGTATAATGCTAATATCAACAAATTGAAATATATAAAAATATTAGCAATCATCTAATATTTAGCCTATAAGTTTAGTTGTTTTGGCGCATAGTGTTTGAAACATTAAAATTAGTCCTGGCCATGTAGCTCAGTTGGTTAGAGCATGATTCCAGTACAGCAAGGTTAGGGGTTCAGGCCCAGTGGGGTCACATACAAGAAACAACCAATGAATGTATAAATAACTAGGACACAGGTTGATCTCTCTCTCTCTCTCTCTCTCTCTCTCTCTCTCTCTCTCTCTCTCTCTCTCTCTCTCTCTCGGGATGGATTTGGCAAAATGTAAAAATACCCATTTTAAAACTATATTTACTTATATTGACCTATACTCTTCTGTAGAACTCACATTTTTAAAAGAAAAAAGTTAAGCCATTTTCCATTGAATTTCTTATCATTTTTCTATTTTATACATACATTCTTTATTCTTGCTTTGAAATAACAGGATTTTTACTAAGATGATTGAACTTGTCCTTAGCTGAATAGACAAAGGACTGAAATCAAAGGAACCTCGGCGTTTTTTCCACCTTCTCAGAATCCAAAGTGGAAACAGAAGATCCGCTCAAACCTATGCTTTCCCCCCTTTTTAAAAGCCTGATCTTTATCCTTACAGAAGGAAGGCAAGGCTTTTGGAAACTTTGATATATACCCCTCCTCCCCACCCACCCTCTCACCACCACCCCCCCTTACTCCCTCCAAGCCAGTAAATACCAGTATTGAACCGGTGGTATAAAAACTGCCTGAATGTTCTTTCTTTAGCCAGAGGTACTTGAGCTGAAACCTTGGAACCTGAAAGAATAGAAAATTCTAAATGCAAATGTACCTTTTCTTCACTTGTAAGTCTTCTCCACTCTGCTTTTATAGAGTAAATTATCAAGGCAGAAATGGAAGAGATTTTGTTGTAAAAGTACAGAATCGAAACATTGAAGAGATTCATTAAAATTAGGAGTATTCTTCCATTTAATCCTTGAGGGTTTACTGTTACTTAAACTACTGGCATAAGCTATTTGTTCTCAACACTCAGTTAGTTACCTCAGTAGACTGGGAATATTTCCTTTATCTAAATCTCCAGTAGTTTGCAGCTGAGAGAGGTGTTTAATGACAAAAAGCCTTGCCTTAAATGAGTCCCTATGAGTAACATAGCCCCTGGCTGCCCCTCTCTCACCCTGCTGATTACTAAGAGATCCATCTGGTTAAGTCATCAGCTGTGGAGACCGAAGAAGGGCAAAGATTCATCCTGTAGTTGCCCATGTATTCAGTACAGATTTGTCAAGCAGATACCTGTGGTAGCACAGTCTTAATGAGTTTGACTCTCCAAGAGATAAGAACACAGATTAGATTTAATTGGCATGATGTGGGGGTGAAAAGAAGTACAGGAACATATTATTTAATAAGAAATTTGGACAACAGAAGATGATACAGCAGTGATTTCTTCAAGATTCTACAAATTTCTTTTTTTAAGATTTTAGTTTTATTTAGTTCTTGAGACAGGAAGGGAAGGAGAAAGAGGGAGAGAAACATCAATGTGTGGTTGCCTCTGGCACACAACCCTCACCAGGGACCTGGCTAGCAACCCAGGCATGTGCCCTGACTGGGAATCCAAACAGCAACCCTTTGGTTCACAGATGGACATTCAATCCATTGTGCCACACCAGCCAGAGCAAGATTCTACAAATTTTTGATTGAGGGACAGAGTTGGCTACAGGGCTCTAGTCTTTCCCCTATCCAAGGTCTTTCAAGTGGAGGTTCCATTTATATATATATATGTTTTAAAAAATACAGAGTTCCATTTTTATGTTCTAAAAATTCAGTTTTTATTTAATACTTTATTTGAACAAAAAGTTCCTCACCTAAAGAAATTTTCTAAAGTACTATGGGAAAGAACTTACTCTTGGTTTGTGAATATATTTATATTAAAAAATCTAAGTATTAGTATATCTTTAAAATTTTTTATTGAGCCCTGGCTGTCATAGCTCAGTGGATTGAGCATTGGGCTGCAAACCAAAGGGTCGCCGGTTCGATTCCCAGTCAGGGCACATTCCTGGGTTGTGGGCCAGGTCCCCAATGGGGGCCATGTGAGAGGCAACTGCACATTGATGTATCTCCCCCTCTCTTTCTCCCTCCCTTCCCCTCTCAAAAAATAAATAAATAAAATCTTTAAAAAATATAAAAAATAAAATTTTACTTCCTCAGAGAAGTCCTCCTTTGTTTAAAAAAATTTTTTATTGAAAATAATAACATCGGGACTGCCCTGGTTGCCATACCTGTTGATCAGTTTCCCTTCACACATTGACAATTCACAGGCAACATTAGCTTTAACCCCAACCTGGTTATCAAGGGTCAGAATAGCAAGTGCCATGATATTGTTTGATGTGTCTGCAGCCAGGTTCTCATGAAGACAGTTCTCTTGCTTTTTTCTCTTCACAATTACTGAGGTTTTGAGCAGGCAATTGCACCCTGTAATTTGGTGGCTGTGACTCTTGCTGTGATTTTTAAGTGTTTTCCTCTATTCTAAAATACAGTCCTAAAGAAGTGCTATTGTGTGGCAGGGATAGAACTATTGAGCTCTAGTGGATGGCACTTTGTGAGATCATAGCCTCCAATCAGCCTCAGAGGGACTTGTTCAAGGGAGATATTTGAGAACCACTTCTATTCTTCTCCAGCACAACTGCTCATCTTAAGGATTGAACCGGGTGTGGGAGAGACACACGATACCTTGGTGGGCTAGATTTGCTGCAATGGATTTTTTGAATGGTCCATGTTAATTATAGCAACCAGCAATTGCTTTATCATTGCTCCAGGTGCCATTTGCAGTAGCCTTCAATTATCTCATAATGAACTGTCCTTAGCCCAACTACAGGCCTCAGGTCTCTTTATTTGAGACATTGTCAGAAATACACTGTCTCTAAGAGCATCACCCAAACTTCTAAAAGACCATGTTGCAAATGGGAGGGAGGTCATAATTCCTGTCTGAGTATAGGATGTTGTGATGATCACACCTTACATGTATACAGAAAATTTCTCAACAGTTCCCACCCACTCAATCACTCTATTCATTAATTCCATACAATTATATAGCACTTTACATTCTGCAGAGTACTTTCACATACATTCTTGTTTAATCCTTACCCTATTCCCTGTGAGTTTAAAATTGTTCTCTATTAATAGATAAAGAACTTGAGCCTAAGAGAGGTAAGATTTCAGAACTAGGAAATAGTTTGGGCTGAATTATTGTTCTAAGCTTCTAGCCCACTACTTTTACTTCTTAAACCCAGCTACCTTTTGTCACAGAGGCCCCATATTATTATGGACCCAGACTGCCTGTATCTTTTAGTTTCTAGTACTGTGACCTTAGCCAAGTTATTAAAATGCTCTGTGCTAGCCCTGGCTGGTTTTTCTCAGTGGATTGAGCACTGGCCTGAGAACCAAAAGGTCATTGGTTCGATTTCCAGTCAGGGCACATGCGTGGGTTGCGGTCCAGGTCCCCAGTACAGGGCACATGAGAGGCAACCACACACTGATGTTTCTCTCCTCTCTTTCTCCTTCCCTTCCTTCTATCTAAAAATAAATAAATAAATACTCTTTTATAAAATTTTTATTAAAAATGCTCTGTGCTAAACTTTTCCCATTTGAAAAATGAGAATAATTATAGTACCTACCTTATAAACGGTTCTCATGAGGATTAAATGAGTTCATGTAAGGAGGGTACTTGGAACAGTGCATTAAGTAGTCAACATATTCGTATTTGTTGTCATTATTGCTTATATTATCATCCTTCTCATAATCAGCAGTGGCATTATTGCATGGCATGGTGGTTAAGGTGTCAAAGTCATTTCATGCTGATTGCATGGATTCAAATATAGACTCTACTACTGACTAGTAGTGTCTTTGGACAAGTTACTTCAGTGCTCTGTGCCTCAGTTTACTCATATCTGAAGTGCTAGTCACACATAGAAGACTACCATGACTATTAATTGAATGAATCCATGTAACACACTTCGCCTAATGCTCGATGCATAGAATCCCCTCTTGTCTTATTCCCAACATCTTGGCTGCAAACTCAGACCCAAGAAGTGTCTGGCTGACAGTTGTGCGATGTATATGGCATATGTAATTCATCAGTCTTCTATCGTCTAATCACACAAGCCAGTGGTTTGGTTGTCATGGTAGCTCCTCGGTAGGAATGTATTTGTCATATAAAAAGTTATTTTCACTCAATCAATGTGGTGTGGTAAAATGAGCATTCAATGGAGACCTAGTTCCCTTGCCGAGTGGCCTTTCAAGTGAATTAATGGAGCCCAGAGAAATTTTAGCAAGAGTAAGAAATAACAACTTCCTAGTCATACTCGTTTCTCTTGCCTGTTCATACTAGGAAGCTCTGGTTTGCGTGTGAAGTGGAATAGGCCTGCACAGAAAAGTCAGTGGGTTATTATCGTGAGGCAAAAAAAGCATTTGGAGTTTGAAGCTTTTTCTCCAGTACTGTATTAGAAGATAACTGGAAAATGAGATTTACTCAGCAATTTCTTTAGAAGTAACTTTGTCGGTGCCCATTCATTAAGCACACAAAGGGGATACCATGCAGAGCTTTACAGGCAAACCCCCGGTTTATGGGATGATTGTATTCCAAAAGATGTTTTTTTTAGGTTGATTGTCCAGCAATTGCATTTTGTCTTATAGAAACAATGTTGCCATGATCGGGAAGATTCCAGAGTAGTCCACAAAGTTAGATTTAACCTGTGGTGGGACTAAAATACTGTAAATGATGTTTCAGTACTAGTGATTAAAGCAACAATATATTATTGAATAAGAAGTAGCCCATGCTTCTTCCTGAATTTAGTATTCATGCATTGAATACTAAAGCATGAGAATACCAGAGTTAATTATTTGTCCAGGAGATAGATGGAGGTTCTGGGAGAATTTTTTCTGAGGACCACCTGTTGGTACTTTCAGTGGACATTAGAACTTGGCATAGGTTTTGTGTCTCATTTCACTTTTGAAAGGATGGCTTTCCTTGTCATTGATACAGCTACCTCACTTAGAGTGCTCTTAGAAGTATCAGTCATGGTGACGGTCATTTGGGGTGCACGAATAGAACAAAGAGGCTGAAGGGGGTTATCTTTGAAGTAACTTGGCAAGAAAAGGAAGGAGAAAGGATTTAAAGGGGCCATGTGAGAATTCAGGATTCCTTAATGTGGAGTTAACAAGTCACAGTGAGTGATGAAAGACAAGGGAGCTTAGCTTCTGCACAGGCTCCCGGGGGATAGAAAGTGAGAAGTTGTCTGTGATACCCCAGCATCTTTAACTTCTACCCACACATTAGTCCTATACTAGAGTTCTTGGTGTGTGTCCTCTCTCCACTGCTAGACTACCTCTTGGGAGGCAGAAGTGATTTCTTATTCATCTGCATTCAACAATACCTAGCACATAGTTGGTGTAGAACACCACTCCTTGTTGAAATGAAATCAGATGCGATCCCATAACTGAATCCATTCATTTTTTATTGTCAGGGCATTAAGTAATTCTAGTATCTACCAGAGTTGAATTCAGAAGTGTGCTCGCCCAAATAGAGATTTAAGAATCCATTCATGAATTGTCTGTCTGGTTATAGACTTATTCTCTTCTTCCCATTTCATGGGTGACACCTTTTACTCAGCCCTTCTTTCCTGATCTTCCTGCCTTGGAGCAGGATCTGGTCAAAGGGAGTTTGTAAACACTCTCGACTTGGACCTTTGCAGGCTTCCTGATTGACAAAGCTTACTGGAGATCAGGACTTTATAGCTTCCCTCAGGAACACATAGCAGCATGCTGGTTCCGAAGAGGTGATGTGGAGTTTGACTCTTGATTCTTTGTCTTCTCCTCTGCTTTCATTCAGTTTGACCCCTTCCCTGATTCATTCCTGCTGGAGACAAAGCCACATGCCGAACCATGGCGAACAGCATGCAATGAAACAACAAGCTGCTCCCAATTTTAAATATTGCATGTTGGGGCAAAGGCAGAGTTCCTTTTCCTCTAAAGCTATAACGTTAAAAAAAATTCTGTTTGATATTCAGAGTTATTTGATCTGGCAGTTTAACAACTGTTGATGTTTTAATTGCTTCTTTAAAGGATTTCATCTACATTTCTAGGTTTATTTTTATTTTACTCTGAAGGAATGTCAATATTAGCCATCACTTTGCCCAGTAAGTTGCCATTGCAGGATCTTGGAGTAAAATCCAGTAATTACTGGAGCTGGTAACTTAAGACCTTGTTGAGAAACTTGGCGGTTTCCTTTTTCCTCAGGAGGTATCTCTTCCCTTAGAGCTAGCAATCATTTATTGTTCTGAATCAGTTTTTTTGTGGGTGTCATACTTACTTTGGAGCTGAGCTTTCTCTGTTCCTTTGGAAGAGATTGAGGTCATTCTATTCTGGGTCACAAAGGAACTTGAAGTCACTGTTAACTCAGACAAATGTATGAGTGTAAGATGTGCTAGCAAGAGAAACTTACTGATCCTATAATCTCTTCAGGTTTGTCTTCACTCATATTTGGTTGTTGTTTTTTTTTTCTTCAAATTTTATCATTTATATTCAGAGAGGAGAAGGGAGGGAGAAAGAGAAGGAGAGAAACATCAATGTGTGGTTGCCTCTTGCACGCAACCCCTACTGGGGACCTGGCCTGCAACGTAGGCATGTGCCCTGACTGGGAATCGAACTTAGACCATTTGTTTCTTAGGCTGGCACTCAAAACACTGGGCCACACCAGCTAGTGCTGTCTTCATTAGTATTTGTATATGTGTATTCTCCCAGGAGCAAATACAATACTTTATGGGCATGCTACTTACCTGTATGCAACTAGGCACTTGAATTCTCTGAACAAAACTACTTATATTCAAAGCTCTTCAGACCTAAAAGGATCTTCTGAGATCATATCATGAAGCCCCCTCTAAATGTTTTGACTTGTATTCATTAGAAGAACGAAGGCTGGTAGAACTCATATCTTCGCTCTTGTGTGCTATATTCTTTGAATCATTTCCATAAAAAAATGTTAAGTGCTCACATGCCGAACCCAGTCTGAAGCAATTTGCTTCAGAAGATATGGTTCGTAGAATTGAGTAGCTTACATGCTAAAACCATGGGCACTGCCACACTACATGTTGTCTTGCACATTTTCTCTTCTGAAGTTGTTCTTCACTCCCTCACCACCCCTACCACCCACACATGCATACAGTTTGTGGAAATGAAAACACATCTCCAAAACATGTATTTTTTCGGCTTTGAAATAGCACTGCCAGAAGACACTTCCTTTTGCAGGACATGCTTTATCCTTGTCTGGGATAAACAAGGGTTAAACTGAGAAGACCAGCCAGCTGAGGGAGAAGTAGACTGAAGCACCAATTATATTATTTCCAAGGCCCTTTATCTTTTCTTGCCTTCACCCTGTCTCTCTTCCAACACTAGCAGCAGAAGTCTCGAAACTTAAGACTTTATGTTTATGTACTTTATACTTCAGCAAGTCTCTCAACAATATTTTTTTGGAAGTGGAACCAATTACTGGTTCAGCTTTCCAGTTTCTCTGCTGAAATAAAATGGGAAAGTGCTTCCAACCTAGAAATTTCAAAATGAATCTCCTGACTTTTTCTGCTAGTCATTTTTTGTGCCACTTCACTAGGCTTAAGGTCAGTGCCTTCTCTGGGCTGTGACTTTATTATTGTAACTCTGAACTGTTTTCTTCTTTCCCAAAGATAGCACTGAGCTGTGGGAAATTTGAGAGATTGCTACTGTGTGAGGCATTTCAGGATATCAACTATAGTCATTATAAAATGAGGTGTACGCAGTTTGTTAGAAGCTGTTCTTGCCTGGACCATTTCACTGAGTCTGCCCCTCTGTGTCAATGTTGACTCAGTGTGTTATTTCCTTTTCCCCATGAGTTCACTAGACTATAAACTCCATGAGGAAAGAGGCAACCCTGTCTGTTTTATTCACCGCTACAAATGTGTGTATCTCCTATGCCTAACGCAATACCTGGCACAGAAAAGGTACTCAGTAAATATTTATTGACTGAATTAAGCAGTCAATAGTCTTATCCTATTTTCCATATTTGCTTCTAACACCAGCCTAGATAGAGTCTTCTGGCTGAACTCTGCCTGGTTATTAATTAAACCCGGTCCTCCATGGCCATCTGTGTATATTTGAGTATAGACTACACCTCAGCAACCCTCAATGACCTTCTTATTTCTAATGGCAATGTTTCTGTGATCACCAACTCTCACAACTCTTCAAGTGCCCTCTTCTCACACTAAATCTCTCTCCTAACTGTCCATCGCCCTTCATTTCTGACTTATTCTTTCCTTTATTCACTATGCACTGTTTTTTTTTCTGAATTGCCTGAGTTCAAAACCTTTCATGCAGTGGGCCCATCTTGCAGCCAGTCTCCTGCATTCATACCTTCATTTGCACAACAAGGAATGGCTCCTTTCTACCCTCCAGAAGGGCTGCTCAGAGTCACAAACAGTTGGGAGAATCTTTTGAGCATAAGAATATAAAAAAGCAGCATAATTCCATTTTCTTAAAGATTTTATTTATTTATTTTTAGACAGGGGAAGGGAGGGAAAGGGAGGGAGAGGAATATCAATGTGCGATTGCCTCTGGAGCACCCCTAACTGGGCACCTGGCCTACAAACCAGGCATGTGCCCTGACTGGGAATTGAACCAGCGACTCTTTGGTTGGCAGGTCAGCAGTCACTCCACTGAGCTACACCAGCCAGGGCTAATTCCATTTTTTTTAAAGCAATTGGTGATAGTACTTGCCCAAGGTTAAATTTGCAACCGTCTGCCTCCCTCTTCTGTCCTCTGGACATCACACTGGCACATCTGCCATTTCAATTGGACTCTGTGGGTCTGATGAATTGGGACCTAGGACATGGAATGCTGTGGCTTTTGGAATGTCTTTCCATTGCTCCTGCCTGAGAGCCCGGATAATGGGGTACATTACCGTGGTGCTGCTCATATTTCCACTCATCTATGCAGATTGACAGAGCACCATAAAGTCAGGTTTATTGGCAAAAAAAAAAAGCCCACACACTGCTACTGAATGAGTTTTACAGTATTTATGCACAAGAAAAAGAAATGCTTTCATCTAAAGATAATGTCTTTTTTTTATTACCACACTTAGCTGGGAAACAGAAGATAGTCAATAAGTATATGGTAAAGTTAAAATCGTTGCCTTGGTGATGCTTTCACTTCTCAGGATTTCTAGTCTAGTCATTCTTCTGAACCGGAAGGCAGAGCTGGTTGGGGAGCTAGTGGTGATAGGAGCCCTGGGAGCAAGTGCGTGGGTCACCTTAATAGTCTGTGGTAATGAAGGAAGTGCTGTGGTTTATAGTCCCATCCCTATCATAGGCTTCAGAAAAATGTATTCCAAAAATCAGTGGATTGAAAGGTATGTCCCCCTTGTCCTATCACTTACTATATTTTTTGCTTAAATGATGAGGCATTTTCAAAATCAAATACTCCTAATTTTGGGGTGATAGAGAAGGGAAGTGAGTATCCCAAACTGTCATACTCAACCTTTCTTTTGTGCCCACACACAGAAGGGACACATGCCAGAACAGACATACCTAGTAAGAGTGCTCAATCAAGAAGCTACAAGAACACATATCACAGTTTGTAGAGAATGTGTAGTTTGAAATCCCACCCAAAGCATCATTTTTCCCTTCCCTGTACCCCAAAACATCATTGGTCAGTGTGACTTCCTAGGAAGTTTTTTGGTAAGTTCATTTGTGATTCAGTAATTGGAAAACCATAGAACTGAGTACACATTGCTGAGAAGAACATAATAATGATAAGCATAGCCCTAGCTGACATGACTCAGTAGATTATGCACTTGATTCCCTTTCAGGGCACATGTCTGGGTTGTGGGCCAGGTCCCGGGTTAGGGGCATGTGAAGGCAACCAATCAATGTTTCTCTCCTTGTGTTTCTCCTTCAATGCTCCTCTGTCTAAAAATAAATAAATAAAATCTTTCCAAAGAAGTGTCAGGAAGACCAGATCCTTGTTAAAAAAAAAATTCTAAGAACCACTGAATGTGTGTATATATTTAGTTCTGCTTCAAGCAAGAAGAAGGAAGAGCTAGCCCTGCTTCGTATGTTATTAAAAATAAATGCTGACAGAACTATTATTCAGTTGGACTTCTTTATGAATGGAAATGATGTTCAAACAGAAAAGGGTGACCGGAACATGGATAAGAAGGAATTGGAAGCTGAAAGTAAAAGACAAATTTAGAAGGGGTGTGTGTGTGTGTGTGTGTGTGTGTGTGTGTGTGTGGGTGTGTGTATCTTCCCTTTGAGTAGCTGAAGTCTCTAGGTATAGAAGGACTGGAACTGACAAAAGCCACAGAGGTAACCACAAAACTACTATCACCAGTGTTTGAGACATCATGGAGGACTGGTTCTATAAAACTAGAAATGGACCAATGTCCTGATTTCTTCAGAGGAGAAGGAAGGGGGATGGGAGTGATGTATGCTCAATATGGTTCTGTAAATGTCACTATACCCCCAGCATAATTCTCAACAGGATTTTCAATGAAATAGTTTATAGACCGTCATTAAAGAAAATAAAGGTCATCAAGATCTGGAAGTTGTGTCATTTGTTCATAAGATTACTAAATTAGACTTTAAGGGAAGGACATCATGAAATAGGGATACAGGAAGAGAATTAACCCTATGTCTTATGTTATCCTTGTGGAAAAGGGGAGACATAAAAGAAGTTTAACAGCCATTAGAGGGAGTTGTTGTTAGTTAAACTCTGGGCATTTATTTTAGCCTTGAGAATTATTCAGTGGCTGGCTATAGAGCTCTATCCTCTTCAACATTTTTAGCAATAACTGGGAAAAGAATGAAGGCATACACAGTCAATTTCAGATCACACAAAGCTAGCAACAATAGCTAATATGTGCATGACAAAATCAGGACTGAAAGAATTATATGCAACAAGATTAAAGTCACAGTTGCCATGTAGTCTTCATTGGCCAGCCTGGCACTAACTGAGGGTGGGTAGATACCACACTCCCAGAATCACTGCAAATCACTGAGTCTAGAGAGGGGGGGAAACATATCTGTAAAGCTTTTGTTCCCAAATGTGTTTTCCCCTTTTCTGATACTTTTTCTCCTTTCTTACCCTTATATCCATTTAAAGATATACTAAATAAGTGGTAATCGGAGCCCAGCCTGTGTATACTTCGTACAAAAGACATTTTAGCCATGAGAATGAACTGTAAATACACGTGTTCTTTTCTTTTGTATCTATGTTTTTGAAGGGGGGAAACCCTCACAATCACATTTTTAAAGAAATATATTGCTGTTGGTGTGCTTCAGTGGGTTGGATGTTGTCCTGTAAACTAAAAGGTCACCAGTTGGATTCCCAGTCAGGGCCCATGCCTGGGTTGCAGGGCGGGTCCCCCAGTAGGGAGTGCTCAAGAGGCAACCACACATTGATGTTTCTCTCCCTCTCTTTCTCCTCTCCTTGCCCTCTCTCTTAAAAAAAAAAAAGAAGAAGTCTTAAAGAAAATAAATGTGTCAATATTTATTTTGTAGAAGGGGTTATACTGTTCTGTCTATACCATTCACACATTGAGATAGTATTCTGTCTTATAGATGTATCAAGGACTGTTATGTACTTAGTTTTTAGCATGTCACCCAAAAACATTAAGCATATAGTCCAAACATTCCAGTATCTTCTATGAAACCACTATGTATTTTTCTCTTGTCTACAAATGTATGTAACTGTTCTTATATTTTTAATGCATGCCTATATCCAATCATTTTTTAGTATAATAGTAATGAATTCACAAACCTTGGGTAAAATAGTGTGTATTATCTTTGGCACAAATGTTTAGTATTGTTACATATCTCTTAAGTGGATAATTAAAGAGTTACTTAGCTTTGTGCTAGTTGATTTCATACCTATTATATTTGTTCCTTTTTAAAAGTACTTGTGAAATAAATGACATTACTTACAGGGTTGGTTTTTTTCAGGGATTTTATTTATTTAGTTTTATAAAGCAGGAAGGGAGGTGGGAGGGTGAAAAGAGAGGGAGAGAAACAACAATATGTGGTTGCCTCTTGAGTACCCCCTATTGGGGACCTTGCCTGCAATCCAGGCATGTGCCCTGACTGGGAATCGAACCCACAATCCTTTGGTTTACAGGCCCACGCTCAATCCACGGAGTTACACCAGTCAGGGCCTCACAGGTTTTAATTTGAGTTTTCAGTAGCTTGTCTTTGATGTCAGTAGGTACAGTGCTGTGTGTTTTTGTGCATGTATGTGTGTATCCTGGTTCTGCTAGGGGTTTACTATACATCTTGAATGTTCGCCTCTATGAATTATGTATCTTTGACCAAATTTGGGGAAATTTTCACCATTTTTTCAAATATTTTTCTGCCATATTTTCTCTTTCCTTTGTAAGATTTCAATTATATATGTTAGACAGCTTCCTATCTCACAGGTGTCTGATGCTCTGCTTCTCTTTTCTGGTTATTTTATTTTATTTTATTTTATTTTTTGCTGTGTTGTTCAGATTGGATAATTTCTACGAATCTATCATCAAGTTCACTGACTGTTCTGTCATCTCCATGGACTACTGCTGTTAAGTCTATGGGAGTGAATTTGTATTTCAGATGGGATTTTTCTGGTTTGAAATTTTCATTTGGTTCTTTTTTATAGTTACTATTACTTTGTTGAGATTTTCTATCTTTTATTCGTAAGTATATTTTCTTTTTTATCCCACAGTATACTTACAATAGCTGCTTTAAAAATCTTGTTCCCTGAATTCAAATGTACAAGTATATATCATTTCAGAGTTGGTCTCTTTTGATTATATCTTTTCTCTTGAGAATAGATCACATCTTCCAGTTCTTTATATATTAAATACTTTTATATTGTTATACTGGGTATTATCAAATATTACATCGTATATGCTCTGAATTATATTGTGTTCCTCTAAAGAATATTTTTAAGTAAGTATTTAACTTGGCTAAAAATCAGTATCTGTATATGTTACTGGGTTTTTAAAAGATGTTATTTATTTGTTTGTTTGTTCATTTGTTTTTAGAGAGGAAAAGAAACAACAATGTGTGGTTACCTGTCCCAGGCCCCCTTCTGGGGACCTGGCCTGCAACCCAGGCTTGTGTCCTGACTGGGAATCAAACCAGTGATCCTTTGGTTCACAGGCCAGTGCTCAATCCACTGAGACACACCAGCCAGGGCTGTATATGTTACTTTTAAATATCAATAACACTATTCCTCAACCTGTATTCTCCCAGATGAGTGAGTCCTGACTCTCTTGTCTCCCCTCATATAATCCTTATTGCTCCCAATCCCCTTAATTAGTTTTTCCTGTAGATGTCCATTAAACCTTTCCCAACTATGTGCTAATCTTCTTTAGGTTCTTACAATAGTCCTGCAGTGGGATTTATTGTAAAAGAGGAGGGAAGGTACTGACTGTTGCATTTTTTTTTCTAAAGACTTTTCTGAATGATGGCCCAGCAATGCCTTTGTGGAGTAGTTTATGGGGCTCTTATAGACTACCATTTCTGTGTGAAAATAGATGGTCAGAGAGTGAAATTCAGACAGTTTCTTTTCTCCTGAATGTTATCCTACTCACCCTCATAGAGAAATGTTACCTTTTCTACCCCCACATGAGTCTTATTAGGACTTGTTTTTGCAATGTTTTCACTGTTCTTACAGCATCTCATATGTAGAGAATTTGGTGTCATCTACTGTCTTCAACCCACACTCTGGCAGACCACTAGCAAACATGTTGAAATGGACCATGTGGTATGCTGAAGGAAAAGAGCATCACAACAGGTGTCTATGCATGCCCAAACTATTTTTTGTGTGCTTACTCTGCACCTGGCACTTTGCTGAGTGCTGGTGATACAATAACGAGGAAAATAGACATAGTCTTTGCCCTCCTCGGGCTTCTGTACTCTAGTAGAAAAGTTGGACAGTGAAATAAGCAATAATGGAAAGAAAACTACATGTGGACATGAGGGGAAATGCACACAGGGTCTGTGGGAGCTCATAATAGTAACACCTTACCTGTCTGGGAGGGGTGAGGGTAGAGAAGCTCCTCCCGATGAAGACTGAGACTGTGATGCCAGTTTTCCCGCCACCTTGTGTGACTTCTTTGTCATAGATCTCATTTTGGCTTCAGCTTTCCTATGAGGAAAATGAAGTGGTTGGGTAAGATAGTCTTCATCACTTTTTCTAACTAGTTAATTCTTCAGTCTCAGTTGAGGTATGTGCATATCACCAGCGCAGACTTTGAATGCCCATGCACATGAGTATGAAATGCTTCCTGAGCCCCAAGTTCCACATCTACAAAAATGGGAAGAATAACTACTTCAGGGCTAGTGTGAGTATTAAAGGAGGTCAGATGTGCAAGGCTGGGGTTGCTGCACTGTTGTAGGATAGACCTGCACCACTGTCTTTCTATGACTGTTTAATCAGTGGTAAGGGATTTAAAGCATTGCTTCTATAGTAAAAATTATTTATTATGAAGTAAAATACAAAGTTTGTGTGAATTTCTAAGGTAAACCAAAGGAATTCTCTATTTTGGCACATGTTCCAAGACATTAGTAGCAGTAGTGTCTTCTATTCTTAAGGCTACTTGCATAGAAAACATTGAGAAGCACCGTATGAAAATACTTGGTATGGCACCTACCTTGTGCATAATAGGAAGTCCATAAAGGAGAGTATTAATATCTGCACAGATCTGGGGAATGCCCATCATTTGCATTGTTTTCATCCAGAGCACTACCCTTTGTTTACTATACTTGAAATTGTTCTCCAGGTCCTTCAACTTCTGTATTAAATCATTTTTATTTTTTAAAATTAATTAATTTATTTATTTTAGAGAGAGGGTAAGAGAGAGAGAAAGAGAGGGAGAGAAACATCAATGTGTGGCTGCCTCTTGCATAGCCCTCCCACGGGACATGGCCCACAACCCAGGCATGTGCCCTGACTGGGAATCCAACCAGTGACCCTTTGCTCTGCAGTTGTGCACTCAATCCCCTGAGCCACATCAGCCAGGGCTCATTTTTATTTTTAAGTAGACTTTCGTTGCAGGCCAGGTCCCTCATTGGAGGCTGGCAATAGGCAACCAATCGATATCTCTCTTGCATATTGATGTTTCCTCTCCCTCTCTTTCCCCGTCCCTTCCCCTCTATCTAAAAACAAATAAATAAAATGTTTTTAAAATGTTTAAAAAAAGATGATTTCTACTTGCAGAAAAATATGTTTTCTTCCCACAATGGGTTATATTTCTATTTGCATATTTGATCTCATAGGTTAAGGTTTTTTAACTCAAAACTAAAAGACTATTTCAGTCTTAGAACCATAGTTAGTTTGTGAAGCCCACCTCATGGTATTTGTCCTAATAGGCAAAGGAATATTATTACGTGGATAAATGTTATCTGCAGGTAAGCCCCAAACCTTCCTTTAGCTATTGTTTGAAGACATTTTCTCATCAAAAACTACATGCCAGAGGAGGAAAATTGCCTAATTTTACTCTTATTTTCTCTAGCAAGTCATCATGGCTTAACTCTATTTTATGTTAATCACCCCTTTACTCCTAATTTCCTTGTCATCTGGATATTCTATTTTTTTTTAAATAGCATTTTAAATGCAGTATGTTTTAAGTCTGTCTCAGGTTTTCATATGCCTTGTGTTTCACTACCGCAAAAAGATCACCAACCCCTATGGAAGTATGAAATGTACTTGGAGGTTCTCTTTTAGTATGCAGCCTATTCTGTAATGTCTAGTAATTTACAAATGTTGCATAATGTTAGATGCATTCTCTTGGGTGTAACCACACTGGGCAGAGCACAGTAATATCAGCAAGGAAGGCTGTGGAAGGGAATTGATGATGGTAAAGTACTGGTGGGGATGAATTACCCCCAAACTGATTTATTTCCCCAAATCGAGGGTAGACTTACCCATCACTGCTGCTAAAGGAAGCTGAATCCCTATTGAAGGTGAAAGGTAAGTTGCACTCTCTGGAAAGAAATCATTATTCTGAAATAACCTGCCTTACTGTAAAGTGACAGTTCTCTGAAAATGTATTACCTTTTCCTCCAAAAAGAACCTTTACGCCTTTAACAGTCAAGTGAGTTCATTTCCTTTGTTTTTTCAAAACCATTTCTTCATCTCAGTTTCTCCAGAGAGTGCACTCAACTCAATACACACAGACTGGCTTGGGGCGGGGCGGGGCCGGGCTGTAGTGGGGTGGAATCCCCTGGAAGAATTAAGCAGAGGGTTCTTTTCAAAGTAACTGGTGGGATCAACCTAAATAGATTTATTTTTGACAGCTACTTGAAGTATTTATGACTGGTTGATTAACAGCAGGAACTGTAATGGATTTTGTGGTCTAGCAGGACTGGAAACTTGAGAAATGGCCATTGATGATGAACACCATAGCTCCAAGTTAATTAACCACTTGGAGGACTATAAAATGCATGGCAGAAAAGCCACGGTTCACGTATTACTTTTTTTGGTCCCCATTACAAAAAAAACCCTTGGGTGCATTTATTAAACACATAGACACGAAACACAACTAGGATCACACCTGGGTTACTCAGCTTCTCCAAACTCATTAACTGAAAAGATATAGATTAATTGGAGAGAGTTCAGAGAAGAGTAACAAAAATGATTAAGGGGCCAGAGGGATTGATTTATGAGCAAAGATTAAAAGAATTTTGTCTATACAATTTAGCTAAGTGATGACTAAGGGGGGAAGGGGTGGGGATACAACTGTCTGAAGGGCGTAAACACCGAGGGAAGAGGAGAACAATTTACTATGCAACATGAGAATATAAGTAGGGCTAATAAGCTATAATTACCCAAAGGAATAACAGAATAAATATTTCAGGGAAATTCAGAACCAGAAGACCGCCAACTTGTTTCTCAAGGAGACAATCACAGACACTTATAACCCTAGTCCCATCCAGATTAACAAGAACTTGGTGTGAAATAATCATCTGACGCCCTTGCACCCCCACCCCCCTCTCCAACAGTCTCACGCTTTACATTATTCTGGCATCATTCAAGTCCAGCCCAGTACATAAGTCTACATACTTTTGCCTTTAGTGGTGATGGTGAGGCTCTCAAAATTTAATTCCTAGAGTGACCGTAGAAGAGCCCTTCCTCTTGGATCAGTTGTAAAGCTTCAAAACCAGGGACCACATTGGGAGCCCAGAAAATCTTGGATGCTGCTTGGAATTGTAAACAAATCAGAAGGCATAGTATTTATGTGTGGAATCTCCAAGAAGGAACTTTCAAATTGCACTTCATATCTCCAAAAGTTCGATTGGAGCATTATCTGAAGAATAAAAAGACACAAAAAATAAATCTTTGTAGGCTTCATGATGTGTGTGAACTTTGGAATGTGGTTCTTCAGAAAACAAATTAGTGTGAAGGTAACTGCAGGCTAAGTTATCTGGCTAATTCCTATTGTGCTAACGTGACATTCCAGAGCATTGCTATTTAACCTCACCAGATAAGACTTTGCATGTCACTGCAGTTAAAGCAGCTCCTTTTGTATGCATACTTTGCTTCTTCTTTTCCTTTGTGGTGGGATCTTTAGGGTGATCCCACTCTGAAAACATCCTTTTCTGCTTCTCCTCCTCCTCCTCCTTATCATCATCTTCACCATTGTTTTTCCAAGTTCTAGTTTTATTTTAATGTTTGTTCAGTTGTTTTCTAGCTAAGCAATATCTGAATACAATATTTTAAATAAACTTTTTATTTTAGCGTAGTTTTAGAGTTTCAGAAAAGTTGCAAAAAGAGTACAGAATATCCATATAACCTGTGCACAGTGTCCTAGCTTCTTATTACATAAATATATGACATTTGCCACATTAAATGAACTAATACTGATATTATTATCAACTAAAACTCATGCTTTATTCATATTTCCTTTGATTTTACCTAATGTCCTTTTTCTCTTAAAAGATCCTATCTAGAACACCCTACCACATGTACTATCATGTCTCCTTAGTCTCCTCTTGACTTTTGGCCATTTGTTAGGCTAATCTCATGTTCAATGACCTTCACAGTTTTGAGATGTGGTGGTCAGTTATTGTGTAGAATGTCCCTCCGTTGGGATTTGTCTGATGTTTGCCTCATGGTTAGACTTGGGTTACAGGTTTGGGGACTGAAGACCAGAGAGATAACAGGCCATTCTCAGCACAGCATATGAATGATAAATTCTTCACTATTAGTATTAACTTTGGTCCACTGGCTGAGGTAGTGTTGGTCAGGTTTGTCCATGAGGGTATATTCTATCTCGCATTTATCCACAAGTGTATAAACACTTCTATATGTAACCAGCTATATCAATATTAAGTTAATCGTGAGTTTATATTGATGTCTCCAACTGTAATTTATCACCACATGGATCATCCTTGCCTTCTCCCCCGTTGGTCTGTAACTTCCCACTCCCATCCATCATCCATTTACTTAAGCATCCAATTCCAGTATGCATGTATAATGGTTTCAGGACTGTTAACCCCTATCTCTGTGGGACAATGTTTATCAAATATAATACAAGCTTATCTATAGTTAATTTTGTACTTAGTCTGACAAAGTCACCTCATTTCCACAGTTTCTTAGGTCAACCCTTTTTCTCTCCACCCCCTTCAGTGAGGTGGTTTTATATGTATATCATATAATTAGATTGTCTTGCCACATCCTTCATTCCATCCTGAGATCAATTCCCTGGTGAAGTCTTAAATTTTGCATACATTGTGATTTGTTCTTTTGTGCTATAAGGTTCTATCAGTTTTGAAAAATGCATAGTGTTATCACCACCCTAAAGAATTCCCTTTGCTTCACCTATTCGACATTCCCCTACCTCCTGGCACCTCTGGGAAACACCAATGATCTGTTTTCCATCTCTAGTTTTGTCCTTTCCAAAATGTTATAAAAATTGAATGTTGCAGTATGTATAGCCTTTCTAATTGGCTGCTTTCACTTAGCATATATATTTTACATTCATCCATGGCATTTTGTGGCTTTTTAAAAAAGATCTTATTTAGTTATTTTTGAACCAAGGGGAAGAGAGGGAGAAAGAGAGAGAGAAACATCAGTGTGTGTTTGCCTCTTCCATGCCCCGCACTGAGGACCTGTCTCGCACCCGGGCATGTGCCCTGACTGGGAATTGAACCAGCAACCCTTTGGTTCACAGGCCCTCGCTCAATCCACTGAGCCACACCAGTTAGGACTTTTTGTGGCTTTTTAAAAATCCCTGAATAGTATTCCATTATATCTATCTACACAGTTAATATATTTACCCATTCAATGACATTTTGGTGGCATCTAATGTATAATGATCATGAACTAAGCTGCTTTAAACATTTGCATGCTACTTCTTGAGTGGAAACAAGTTTCAAATCAGTTGGGTGAATGCTAAGGAGCGCAACCACTGGCTTGTATAGTAAAACTATGCTTAGCTTCGTAATACCCTACTAACCTGTCTTCAATAGTGGCTGTACCTTTCTGTGTTCTCCCATTCCTCACTACCATCACCACCCACAGACACTCCAGACTTTCTCTCCTCACTACCTGAACACGGATATAATAGTGAGAGACACTAAAATGTATTCAGAATATATATGCAACATGATTTTTTTTCTTAAGACCAGGTAACCAGTGTCTTTAACTCCTTTTCCTATCACATGACTAGCAGGTACATAATGTGTTCTAAAACTCCTAACCGCATCTGATTTTGATTGCCCTGTATCCCAAAGTTGGGTCATCCCTCTCCAAGTATACTTCCCTGTTACCCCTTTCCCGTACTGGCCTTTCTCCCTTCAATCGTGATTGCATCTTAATCCATTCTATGCACCATTCCTTTGGGGTCACAGTAGGTGAAAAGGGTTAATTGGTAAAGTAAATCTTATTATGAATGTTAACACAAAGAATGCCACTAACATGTACTGAAAATCTGCAACGCACTGGGCACTCGCACCCGTGTTCTCATTGTATTCTTACAAGAACCCCAGGAAAGGGGTGTTATTCCCATTGTATAAATCAGAAGATTTTAAGGAAAGTGGGCTGTTTGAATACTCTAGTACATGCTCTGGAATGTGTCTATAGTTCGATCTCCGTCAAACTACCACATTTTCACAAGTCACTTCAGATTTTACTTCCCTAGATGGTCAGCTCAGCACTGCACATGTCCATTTTAAAGATTCTCCATGGAACTCTGATACTTGCCCCACATAAAGGGCCATCATGCTAAACTGTGACTATGTAGACACCAGCAGCCATATCTTACTGATATGTGTGTCCCTGTGACATTGTATAGTATCTTTTGGGTTCCACAGTGTTTTATGAATCACTGTTTATTAAATGAATGATTTGGGGTTTTATGGAAATGCAGGAATTCTTTTGGGTGTTGCTGTGGGTGGGTAGGTTCTCAAATGGAGAACCATTTGAGAAAATTTATTCAAATAACTGCTTCATCTCTGAGGAGCTGTAGAACTGATGTTTGAAATGAAGGGGATGTGTATCATGTTTGTTTTCTTAACAATCTGTTTACATAATGCAAACTTTAAAAAGTAAAGTCTGATAAAGTGTATTGAGCTGGTGCATTTACACAGCAGGTAATTGTAAAGCAGGGATCCTTCCTTGGAAAATGCATTGTCATCAGAAAGAGACTGCACAGTGTTTCAAACATGCATCAGAGTGGGCATAGATTAAATTTTCAATAGGAGAAAAACTACTGTAGGAACTCAGAAAAATTTGGTAACCTAATAAATACCCTTTATTTATAAAAATCTTTCCCAGTCAGGGCACGTGCCTGGGTTGCAGGCCACGGCCCCCAGCAACCTCACATGGATGTTTCTCTCTCTCTCTCTCTTTCTCCCTCCCTTCCCTCTCTAAAAATAAATAAATAAATAAAATATTTTTAAAAAATCTTGTTGATTGAAATCCTTTGGTTGCCTTCAGGTATATATGTATATATATTTTCTGTCCTCGTATTTTTTTATTTAATTATTGTTCAAGTACAATTGTCTCCATTTTACCCCTACCACTGCCTCCTACCCCAGCCATCCTCACTCCCTACCCTTGAAACTCCAATTCAAAAGATCCTATGCCTTCAGGTAAATTTTTAATTGAATGTTGTTACAAATAAATGTGCCACCACTTATATTGAGCAGTTTCTTCATTCTACCAAAGCTTCGATTATATGGTAAAGATATTTTTTCCCACAGCATTTGACCTTTACTGACACAAAATCATCAAAAACATTTTCTAATCAATTCTCAAGCAGGATATGGCAACACTTGCCACATGACTAGATAACAGCTGATCAGAGATCAGCCCCCTGATTACTATTTTATGTTACCATTAATATGCATCAAAATAAAAATTGACCAAGGATGTTATTTCTAACATCATTCCTCACATTACTTATTCTGAAGAATTCGGCTCTGCATGGTCCCAGTTCATTGTCAATTCCAGACCCCAGCAAGAGGCTGTACAGCTGACTTGATTTTCCAACGACATTTGAAACGTGTTTAGAGCTATTAGGAACATTCTTGCTGTGTTTTGGCCAGGTAGAGCTTGGCTCATCGTGGTGCTGGGGTAATCAGAGAGTGAGCAAATGATAATTTGGGTCCTTAGGCAAACGCACAAGCTTTGAAGCTAGAGTATTTCTAATTGCATTCCTAATGCTTGATTGACAAGATTCTGAGGTTAGACAACTACCCCAAGATGCTACTCTTAGTTTCTGATTTCACCAGAGACCCTCACCTCCTTCACACACAGCTGTGCTTCCCAGAGGAACAGTGGTCTTTGAGGATCCAGGCTGTGTCTTCATGGAGCATGAATTTGACTCTGGGTTTAAGAAAATCACTTCATTCTACTTACAAAGATCTATTTTAATAGAATGCAAAATTCCTCTAAAAATGGGTAGGCAGGACATCGGGAAGTGTGGAAAAACTTATAAAGCACTGCCCTAAGTTTTAGCCAGTTTTCTGGAATAGTCTTCTCTCAACTCTGCCTAGAAGTCTCTTGCTTGCTTTTCAAAAGCCAACTTAGAAGTTGTCCTCCCCGCATTTTCCTACCCCAAGCAGAATCACTGCCTCCTCTGATTTCATTAACTTTCCTACATGACCTTACTGTAGCATTCATTCCATTAATGTGATTAGCTGTTTACATTCTCACTAGATACATTGTAAGCAACAGGAGAACAAGGTATACAAGGTTCTGTATATACTCCGTGCCTTGTGCAGTATTTGACTAGAGCATGTGCCTAGTCAACAGTGGATGGATGGATGGATGGATAGATGATGGATGGATGGGTGATAGGATGGACAGGTGGGAAAATGTTCATTCATCAGTGTCTCACCACCTGCAACAACACTTAAGAGCTCCTCTCCTAATGTACTTATTGAAGCCTCTGAACACAGAACTAGGTGTCCCCTGGACTGCCTTCAACTTGTATGTCAGTTACACCTTAATTTTTTTTAACTGGGGGGAAAAATCAATGTGATTCATCCTACTAAAAGGCTCAGCAAGAGAAATGATAGTATCAATCCATTTAGACAAACCTTTTAATGAAATCCAACACCAATTTAGGATAAAAACTGAGAAAATTAATTTGGGATAGAAGGGAACTTCCTTAATCTGGTGAAGGACATCTACAAAAACCCTATAGCTGACATCATTCTTTATGCTGAAAGATGAAATATTTTCCTTTTAAGATGAAAAAGGAAAGGATGTCTGCTCTCTGCATTTCTAGTCAACAATGTGCAAGAGGTTCTAGCCAGTGCAAGAAGGACAGGGCAAAATAAATAAGAAGCAACCAGTTTTGAAAGGAAACAAACTGTCATCATATGCAGATGATGTGATGAGTTCTGCAGAAAAAAATCACATGACATCTACAAAACAATTAGGACTAGTAAGTGAATATTACAAGTGCACAGGATGTGAAATAACTATTTGAAAATCAAGTATATTCCTATATAGAATAGCTGTAAATAATCAGGAATTGACATTTAATAAATACCTTTCATAATAGTATTAAAATATGAAATATCCCTGGCTGGCATAGCTCAGTGGATTGAGCGTGGGCTGAAAACCAAAGTGTCACAGGTTTGATTCCCAGTCAGAGTACATGCCTGGGTTGCAGGCCATGACCCCCAGCAACTGCACATTGATGTTTCTCTCTCTCTCTCTCTCTATCTCTCTCCCTTCCCTCTCTAAAAATAAATAAATAAATATTTTTTAAAGTATTTAAAAATATGAAGTAATGTGAAGATGTCAGTTTTCTCTAACATGATATATGTCCTAATTTTTCTGTAGAAGCTAATAATGTGATTTGAACATTTATGTAGAAAAGAAAAGGACCTAGAATATCCAAACCAACTTTGAAAACGAACAGACTTGGAGAATTAATTTTTTTCTGCTCACAAAGCTTATTAGAAAGTAACAGTAATCAAGACATAAATGTATGACATAAGACATGATATAAAATAAGACATAAAGATAGGTAGTAGATGAAGGAACAGAAGAAAAAGCCCAAGAACAGACAGATACACACCCACACATGGTCAACTATAGAGCAATTCAATGGAGAAAGCATAGTCTTTAAAATAAAAATTGTGGTAAAACATTTGGATATCATCATCAAAGAAATCAACCTTGCCCTAACCTGTGTGCCTCAGATGGTTGGGTGTCATCCTACAAAGCAAAGATCACAGATTTGATGCCCTGTCAGGGCATATACCTGGGTGTTGTGTTCCATCCCAGCTTAGGGCATGTATGAGACACAACCAGTTGATGTCTCTCTCCCTCTCTCCCTCCCTCCCCCTCTCTCTAAAAGTAAATAAATAGAAGCCTTTTAAAACATCAACCTTGATGTCCTTAGGATATCAAGATAGTCACTATGGACAAGAACATTAAAGCCACAATGAGAGACTACTACACACCTGTTAGAAGGAGCTAAACTTAAAAGGACTGAGTATACCATGTTTTGATGAGGTGGTGAGAAACTACAGTTCTTGTATATTGTTGGTGGAAATGTAAATGGTGCATGACTTTAGAAAACAGCTTGGCAGCCCTGGCCTGGTAGTTCAGTGATCAATAAATGAAATGAAAAGAAAAGGAAATTGCTCCCGAGGAGGGTGTGGGTAGAAAGGACACTTTGACGGTTTCTTCTAACACATACTTACCATGTAACTCAACAGTTTCACTGACTAGGGAATATAGTCAATACTATCATAACTATGTATGGTGCCAGATGAGTATTAGAATTCTTGTGGGATCACTTTGTAAATTATATAATTTTCTAACCACTGTGCTATATACCTGGAACTAATAAAAATAATATGGTATATTAACTGTACTTGAAAAAAACACTTGTACACCAATATTTGTAGCTGGTTTGTTTGTAGTAACTAAAAACTGGAAACAACCCACCATTTCCAACAACACATGAGCAAATGAATAAACTGTTGAATGCATCAAATGAAATACTACCTATCAAAAGGAATGAACTGCTGATACATGTTATAACAAGAATCAATCTCAATAATTATGCCAAACTGAAGAAGCCAGATCAAAACAAACAAATATATATTGTATGATCTAGCATTAATTTTATATAAAATTCTAGAGCTTGGAATCTAGTCTATAGTGTCAGAAAGTAGGTCAGTAGTTGCCTGAGAATGCCAAGGGCATTGGAGACTGGGCGGAATAGGCCCCTGTTGCAAAGTGGTCTGTGTAACTTTGGGGGGGTGATGGTTATCTACATTATTTTGATTAGATGATGCTTTCACAGATGTATGTATATATACATACACATGTCAATACCTAACAAGTTTTATACTTAAATATGTGCAGTTGACTGTATTCCTACCAAGCCATGAAAATTTATTCCTGTATCTGAGATTGAAGCCGTCCATAAATTAATGCACAATTTGTATTAGGTTTCCATGGTTGTAAGAGAAGGAACACGGGCTTTGGGGTAGAGGTTGGAGGAAGAGGCAGTTGGAATAGTAGAATCAGGGCCTATGCTTGGATGACCCCTTGCCAGCCCTCTTTCAGGTGAGGATTCTCACTGGCTGGTGTGAATTTATTCATGAAAAACGATTTCTGTTTCAAGTTTCCTGGTTGGTTTTGAGGTAGCCAAGGAATACATACACGTGGTTTTTAAAAATATATGAACTGTGTACATAAGGGCTTATAATGGAAGCAACATTTTACTGTTCTAACCCTCCCTACCCACAGTCCTAATCCTCTAAGATTATTATGTTTGACTGTATGAAATGTTTCTGTTTAGTTTTTCTGGGGATTCCTTCTCCATATACTGCCATTACTTGCTTTGTCTATTTTAGACTGTGAATTTTCTGCTGTGAGGAATGAGGCTTTACCTCAATTATTCTACCTCTCATCCCAATGTCGTTATCCTGCTTTTTAGTTCCTGTGTGCATTTGTTTTAGGAACATACTTAGACCTAATTATTTCTTGCTTCATAATGTGTAGACAGTATCTCTTAACTCCATTTATAAAATGAGGCCATTAGTTCCCTGCTCTTCCCTTTATCACTCATCTCTTCTACCTGCTAATTCTTGTCATTTGTACTTTCACTTTTCACATTTCCAAGAGGGATTACATTTATGCATTGCAATTTATCTATAATTATGTGGCAGTATAATTAAGTATCATGCTTTTATGTATTGGTTATTTCTGAAATTTGAAAATCTGTATGCAGTGTTTATATTATTGTGGTTATTTAAATGTTTTTCTCTCCAGTCAAGTGTTATGAGAACGTTTCTTAATTTGTTGATTTTTTTCTGGATTTTCTAGTTGCTTTTATTTTCGGGGGCTGCAGTATCCAGAGTTTCTCTAATTTCTTAACATTAGATAACATTGTGAGTCCAATGTTAAGAAAACAAATTCCCTCCCCTGCTGTTTTTCTTTGCATGCCACCCCCTCAGAGCCCCTCCTCACTTTCCTGTGATTTCTGTGTTCTTTCTGCCTGTTGTGTAACTGTCGTCCTTGGACTTCAATGAATGTGTGGTTTTAGGTCCACTGTTTGCAGAATCCAGTGTGTATCTCTATTTTTCTTTTTTTTTAAGATTTTTATTTATTTCTTTTTAGACAGAGGGGGAGGGTGGGAGAGAGAGAGGGAAAGAAACATCAATATGTGGTTGCCTGTCACGTAGCCCCCATTGGGAACCTGGCCTGCAACCCAGGCATGTACCCTGACTGGGAATCGAACTGGCAACCCTTTGTTTTTCAGCTTGCACTCAATCCACTGAGCTACACCAGCCAGGGCTGTATCTCTATGTTTCTTTACTCACTTTGCCTAAGTAATTTCCTAGGAAAGGGCTGACAAGTGATCTTGGAGTCTTTGCAATCTAAAAATATTTCTTTTTTTTTCTTTTTTACAATCAAGCTGATAAGGAAGGGCAGACCAAGTGCCACAGGGGGCTGGTAGCCTGGGATAATGCTGCCTTGCCCTGCAGAGGAGTTTGAAAACTAGAAATGCCAAGTGAGGGAGAGGGTGCAAATGAAGTGTGAGGAGTTTATTGAAAGTCTCTGCACTGGCTCATCACCTCCCACCTCTAGATAGAGTACCCCTCATTTCAGGCATTCATTCCCAAGGTAAGTAAATAAGTAAACAAATCAGAATGTTCTCTTCTTAAGAGATTAAGTCACCTAAGAATTGAAGTAGCAAATAAAACAGGAAAGAAAAAACAAAACAACAAAAAGAGTTGAAGTAGCTAGTGTGGGCATTAGTTGATAAAATTACTAGATTAATTTATAGTGGGCTAGGAATAAAATTATAGCTTTAAAATAATTTTGCCTCAGAAACTTGAAGGCATTTGTCCATTGTTTTCTCTGACTCCCAGTGTGGCAAATGAGCTGACCAAACCATTCCTTGATTCTTGTTCCTCTACCTATTAATGATTTTCCTTTATGGATGCTTGTAGGATCTTCCTTTTTATTTTTGATGTCTTGAAATGTTATACTGTGCCCAGCGGTTGAGCAAGATGGCTGACTACCCCAAATATGAGGTCTGTAAGCTCCACTCATGTGCATAAAGCAATTATACTGAGGGAATCTCTCAATTCTAGCATGTAGATGTCTTTGTTCCACAGCACTAATGCCCACACTAGCTACTTCAACTGTTTTTGTGGGGTTTATTTTTCTTCTTTCTTTTTCGTGATTTATTTGATACTTCAATTCCCTTTTTTTAAAGAATTTATTTATTTATATTTAGAGATTGGGGACAGGAGAGAGAAATAAGGGAAAAGAAGCATCAATGTGTGGCTGCTTCTCGTGCACCCTCTACTGGGTACCTGGCTTGCAATCCAGGCATGTGCCCTGACTGGGAATTGAACCAGTGACCCTTTAGTTCTCAGGCTGACCCTCAATCCACTGAGCCACACCAGCCAGGGCAGTACTTCAATTCTTAGATGACTTATTCTCTTTAGAAGAGAACATTCTGATTTGTTTATTTATTTACTTACCTTGGGAATGAGTGCCTGAAACAAGGGGTTCTCCTTCTAGAGGTGGGAGGTGATAATTCAGTGCAGAGGTTTTCAATGAACTCCTCACACTTCATTTGCACCCTCCTCATCACTTGGCATTTCTAGCTTTCAAACTCCTCTGGGGTCCTGCAGGGCAGAGCAGCATTCTCCTAGGCTGCCAGCCCCTCGAGCCCTGGTTCTGCCCATCCTTATCAGTCAGCGCCCCCGTCCACTTTCTATCTTTCAGAAACATAGAAAAATCTCCTTTCTGTTGAATCTCTCTATTCTCTTGATTATATATACATTTTATTCTTTGTTTACTGGGATCTTCAGAGAGAGAAAGGAGCTGAAATTGTTTGGTCAGCCACCTTGATCCAAATGTCTATATACTTATCACACTTTGAAGTTCATAAGCTTTCTCTGAATTTTTAAAATTTTATGTATTTACTTTTAGAGAGAGGGGGAGGGAGGGAGAAAGAGAGGGAGAGAAACAGCAATGTGCTAAAAACCAGACACCTGGTCTGCAACCCACACATGTTCCCTGATGGGGAGTTGAACTGGTGACCTTTAGGCTCACAGGCCAGTGCTCAAGCCAGTGAACCACGGCATCTAAGGCTGCTTTTTGTGAATTTTTCAGAAAATATTTGTAAATAGCAATTTGCTATAAGCTGAACAAATCTACATTTTTATCTATTAGTAGAAATTAGAGGAGTCATTAGAATTGAATCTCTGAAAGATTAGTAGACAGCAATAGAATCTAACTCTCCATTGCTCCATGGACAGTTTTAGTCTCTAAACTAACAATCAAACAATGTATATGCATAAAATTGACTCTGATGAATAGAGTATTTTGCTATACTTCATTTCATTCATTTATATTTTATTGTAATTTCTGTTGGAGTGGGTAGCTCTGTTGAGATGCTGTAGAAAGATTGATGAGATAGTACTCAGCGTGAGTTTCTTCATTCATCGTCATGGTCATAAGCAAGACTCAGGAATATTCTTCTGAGGGGGAAAAAAAGGTTTCCATAGAAACCCCCTAATGCTGGGTTTTAATCAACAGTCATATTGAAAAAAAAATTCCCTCAGTTTTACAGCTACTGAAACAGTATTGATCTGCTATTATGTCACATAGCCAGTTGTTTTATATGTACCTCAAGGGAGGCCCTAGCCATGCTTGTGTACAAGAAGCAGTAAAATGTCAAGTTATCTAGGGACAGCATTGCAAGTTCAGATTTATCTAATCTCACAGTGAAATGGCCTTCTTGGCCTCATAGTTTTCTTCCCAGACCTTTTCTGCCCTTGGTGATTCTAGTTTTATAGTGTTTAAAGTTCTGAAGCCGAGCTCCTGGCCTTCTGTTGTTTTTCCCAATCCACCAGGCACTTATTGTAGGTGAATCTCTGCTGATTGTATCACCATCGATTAACTTCCCTGCCCCTAAGATATCTGTAACTTAGACTCGTCTTTGAATTCAATTTTCTCTTTTATTCAATGTATTGGGGTGACATTGGGTAATAAAATTGCATACGTTTTAAGTGTACAATTCTATAATGTGTGATCTCTATATTGTACTGTGCGTTCACCACCCCAAGTCAAGTCTCCTTCCATCACCACTCATTCCCTCTATTCCCTTCTCTTCCTCCCCTCACTCCCCTTTCCCTCTGGTAATCACCATGCTGTTGTCTGTGTTTATGAGTGTTTCTTTTCTTTCTCAATCCCTTTACCCTATTCACCTAGACCCCCAACACCCCTGAAAGTTCTCAGTCTGTTCTCTATGAGTCTGTTTCTATTTTTTTGTGTGTTAATTCGTTTTGTTCATTAGATTCCACATATTAGTGAAGTCATATGGTATTTGCCTTTCTCTGACTGGATTATCTTACTTAGCATAATGTTGTCCAGGTCCATCCATGCTGTCACAAAGGGTAAGATTTTCTTTTCTAACACCAAGTAGTATTCCACTGAAAATATACCACAGCTTTTTTATTCAGTCATCTACTGATGGACACTTGGGCTGCTTCCATATCTTGGCGACTGTAATTAACGCTGCAATGAACACTGGAGTGTGTGTATTCTTTTGAATTACTGTTTCGGATTTCTGTGGGTATATTCCCAGAAGTAGGATTGCTGGGTCACAAGGCAGTTCCATTTTTAATTTTTTGAGGAAGTTCTGTACTTTTCCAGAGTGCCTGCACCAGTCTGCATCCCCACCAACAATGCAAGAGGGTTCCTCTTTCTCCACATCCTCACCAGCACTTGTTGATTCATTGATGATAACCATTCTGACTGGTGTGAGATGGTATCTCATTGTGATTTTAATTTGCATTTCTCAGACGATTAATGACATGGAGCATCCTTTCATTTGTCTATTAACCATCTGTATGTCACCCTAGGTTATTTTTATTGATTCTAGAGAGAGGAAGGTGAGGCGGAGAGAGGGAGAGGGAGGGAATGAGAGAGAGACAGGAGAGAGAAAGAAAAACATTGATTTAAGAGAGAAACATCAATGTGAGAGAGAAACATCCATGGGCTGCCTCCTCTTCATGCCCTGACGTGGGATCGAACCCACAACCCAGGTATGTGCCCTGATGGGAATTAAACCTGCAGCCTTTTGGTGTAGGGGATGATACTCCAACCAACTGAGCCACTTGCCAGCGCAGTCCTTGCTCATTTTTTAATTGGATTGTTTGGGGTTTTTTGGTGTTGAGTTGTGGAAATTCTTTATAAATTTTAGATGTTAATCCCTTATCAGATGTGTTATTGTCAAATATGTTCTCCCATTGGGTGGGTTGTCTTTTCATTTTGTTGATGATTTCCTTTGCTGTGCAAAAACTTTGTAGTTTGATGTAGTCCCATTTGCTTATTTTTTCTTTTGTTTCCCTTGCCTGAGGCAACATATCAGAAATAATTTTGCTGTGAGAAATATCTGATTTTTTTCCTTTTCATGTTTTCCACTAGGATTTTTTATGGTTTTGAGTCTAGCATTTAAGTGTTTAATCCATTTGGAGTTTATTCTTGTATATGGCATAAGAAAGTGGTCTAGTTTCATTTTTGTGTGTGTATTTCTCCAACATTCCCAGCACCATTTATTGAATAGACTGTCATCACCCCACTGTATGTTGCCTTTATACATTTTTCACCTATTTTAGTTGTTACCTGTGAAACAAATCCACAGCACTCCTCATGTCACCATTAGTTCTGGAGACTTGAAGTCCAGATTCAATTTTCTGTGCTTACAACCTAATCTGACATTACCCTTTGTACTGATCTCTGAGATTCACTTTCCATACTCACTTTCCTGTGAGGCAGTTCTGGATTAATGGGCCACTGGACACATACTTATGTAAATATACTTGTTATCCACTCACCCTCATGGGCATATTTGCACTCTTGTTTCTAGACTTCCATTATCAGATATCTAGTTCTAATTGTTGAACTTTTGTCTACTATATATTTTAACAACTTGGAGTGAACTTGACTCATTCTTCCCTAATATCTTTTCCATTGCTTAATTTTTTTCCTTTCCATGTTTTGAACCTCTTTACCATCTTAGATTTGATAGCCTTCTGCTTCTTAATGTGCTTCTTAGCCCCTCAATTTTTGACTCTTGAAATTCTCTTTTCACTACCTACCTCACTTGTATTCTTCCTCCACACTTAATTTTTAATATATTGTGGTCAAATATGGCTTAGAGGCAGTTTATGTGGTTTAAGTCTCCATTAGGAAACCAATTTTGTAGAATGCTAATGATAGGGAAATTTTGGACAAGGAAGAAAATACTAAGATTTTATTTATTTATTTTTAGAGAGAGGGGAAGGGAGGGAGAAAGGGAAGGAGGGAAACATCCATGTGTGGTTGCCTCTTGCTTGCTTCCTACTGGGAACCTGGCCCACAACCCAGGCATGTGCTCTGACTGGGAATCAAACCACTAACCCTTTGTTTCGCAGTCCGGCGCTCAATCCACTGAGCTACACCAACTAGGGCCTGAAAATCCTACTTTATACCAAATGCATTCCCCAGATAATCTCATTTTGGTTATAATGCTACTCCTCCAACCTTCACTTGTCCAACTCTTTAAAGATAAACTGCAACATTGTTAGGAAATCTTCAAGGGCTATTTAAGAAGCCATAATGAAGAGGATGTATTTGAGTTACTGTTTTCTGAATCCAGATCTCAGGATCGCTTGGGATGGTTTTATGCTGGTACTTGTATAATTTCTATAGATATATTTTAATTTAAAAACTTACTCTGTTCACCAATTAAAACCCCTAGTGATTTCTGAAGGTATTGCAAATGGAAGTATAGGTTTTCCTGCTTATGTGTTAAAATGCCCTTCACTTTCAAAGTATAAAAAATTACAAATTAATGCCCTGATTGATGTTGCTCGGTGGGCTGGGTGCCAGCCTATGAACTGAAAGGTCACCAATTTTGTTCCCAGTCAGGGCACCTGCCTGGGTTGCAGGCCAGGTCCCCAGTGGGGGGCCTTGTGAGAGGCAACCAGTATCTCTCACATACTGATGTTTCTCATCCTCTCTTTCTTCCTCCCTTCCCTTCTCTGTGAAAATAAATACATAAAATCTTTAAAAAGAAACAAGAATTACAAATGAAATAAGCAGACACTCCCAAGGGAGGCAGTGACATCCCGTATACACTGCTTCCCTTTTTCTCATTCACAGAACTTACTACTGATTTCACCCACATGTGTAGGGAGGAAAATCTAAATCTTCAACCAAACGTTCTTTCTATATGACATACATACAAAACGCCTCTTTGAACTCTGGCTGTAGCTGCTATTTGTGGAGCCTGTCAGTGTCTGTATTTCTGCATTCTACTTGTGGTCAACTAAAAGCCTTGGCTCAGAAAGTTTCCAAATTCCATATTGTGGCATTCCAAGCTGCTCTCTGCTGCCGTTTTCCCAAGCAGCCCACAATTATGTCATGGTTTTTGAAGCTATGCTTCAGTGCATACTTGAGAGTATTTTTTTACGCTGCCCCTGCTTATGGTTAAGCCATAAAGCTCGCCATACTGAACATACTTGGTATCTGCCTGTCCTTGCCATCTTTGCACATGTCATCAATGACATAGACCAGCTGACTTCCAAAGTCTCAGAAATGGTGGTCCTGTTTTGCCATTTCACATTAAGTATGACTCCAGCTCTAACAATAAAATAGCTCCATGAGGTAGATGTGGCCAGTGTGGCAGGTGTGAATTTCTAAGTCATGCAAAAGCTGGACACAGCTTGCTTTGTCCATTAATAAGAACCAATTCTGTAAGCTTCTATTTTTCTAGTTCTGTTCTGGAGGTTAGGAATAGAATCCAATCTAGGAAACAACCAGAGCAGAAGTCCATTTTCCCCCTTGTTTATTTTTAGAGAGAGGGGAAGGGAAGGAGAAAGAGAGGGAGAGAAACATCAATGTGGGGCTGCCTCTCACACGCCCCCTACTGGGGACCTAGCCTGCAACTCAGGCGTGTGCCCTGACTGGGAATCAAGCTGGCAACCCTTTGGTTTGCAGGCTGGTGCTCAATCCACTGAGCTACACCAGCCAGGGCCATCACTGTAATCTTAAAGAATGAGTCTAGTTCAGTGCCCTCTATATAGTAACTACTCAGTGTTTGCTCCTCAGATCACAACACTGTGAATGACCTTCTCCAGATCTTTGCAAATCAGAGCAGGTTGATTTGAGTTTTCTTATAAGATTAGAAGTGTGTTCAATGCCAGCTTCTGTGTCCATTTTATATCCATGACATAACCATGGAAGTAGTTTGGGCAGTTCTACTTCAATAATCTGTACTGAGATGGGATAATCACTTTTTCCTATGGTGGAATCACATGGAAATTTTTCTCAATATCTCAGAATAGAAATGCTTTCATTTTATTTGAAGGTACCAGCTGATTACTGATGGGTGGTGTTATGACGGCTGTCATTGCAATAAGAAAAATATATTTATTAAAGAACATTGAAAGAGGTGTCTTTCTTTAATAATCGGTGATTTGTCGATTTTAGAAAGCCTGGTAGGTAGGTACCCACCATCTCTTGAGACAGATGAAGTACCAATTTGTATAAACAGATTAACTTTAGGAATGACAGAATCAAAATAAAAAATGCTGTCTATGTGAGAGCCCTGTTCTACCAGTAGCAAAAGGGGACTTCTTAGCCTTTTCAGTCTCCAGATAATGGACAGGTTGAGGACTGAGCAATAAAGCAGTTTCTCAATATGTGGTTTAAGGATGATCTGCATGAGAATCCCATACTTGGTGAGTTGAAAAGTCATATTCTGTGGTCCCACCTTAGTCTACACAATCTAAATTTGAAGAGGGGAAGATCCAGGATTCCACATTAAAAAAAAAAGATTTATTTATTTGTTTATTTATTCATCTTTGGAGAGAAAGGAAGGGGGAGAAAGAAAAAGAGAGAAACATCAATGTGTGGTTGCATCTCCTGCACCTCCAACCAGGGATCTGGCCAGCAACCCAGCCATCTGCCCTGACTGGGAATCGAACCAGCGACTCTTTGGTTCACAGGTCAGCACTCAGTCCACTGAGCCACACCAGCCAGGGCAAGAAGTTCACATTTTAACACTTCTTCCTAGTGATCCTGATGCTTGCTAATGTTGGAGAGCCCTGACCTACAGTCTCTCATTCTTAAGATCCCTTTGATTTGATTACCACTGGTAGTGTAATGAAAATCCTTAGTCTACCTGTCCATGGCTGATCCTGAGAAATGAGGTCCAATTACAGTCAAGTGAAATCCTGCCTTTAAGGAATGGGTTACTGATAGTCCTATTATTCTTTCAACACATAGATACTTATCAGGGGCTTACTATGTGCCAGGCCTAGAGCTAGGCACTAGGTATACAAAACTGGATAAAATGTATTTCATACGATCGAATAGATAAAATGAATTAAACTTATTCTATCTTATGGTAAAAAGAGAAAAATCCCTAATAATTTTGTGGGTTTAGATATTAATTAGGAAAAAATGTTTGTAACAATATGTGGAGAGTCACTGGCACTACGGGATGCATCCCTCCTGGCTCACTGTTAATGAACTGTTTCCAGCTGAGATGCCTGTAATCTGCAGGTGCTGTTTACCATGTAATTTTACCATAGGAAACAAGGGTGTAATCAGTTAATAAAGTGTAAAGAATTAGATTTTTTTTCTCCCTTGAGCAACATGCTAGGCTGTGGCCAACATTCCTGATGCCTCCTCTCTTGAGCAACAGGGAAGCCATATTTGAAGAGAGAAAGTTGTTTCGTTCATATTCTGCAACTTGCCTCTGAAGGCTGTGCTAAGTGAATGCAAAACTCAAGCTAGACTTTTTGTGTGAGTGTCCACTGATTTTTGTCCTAACCATTATACTACACAAAGGTTAATTAGTTTTCCTTCCTTCTCCCTCCTTTATCTAATTTAGACCCAAATAAGGGTACTGTGAAGAGGGATCTGCTTTCAGTTTAAGCAGTGTTTTATGTTGTTTTCTTCCAGTTTTTATTGAGCAAATAGAAACTGTATTCAAAACATTTTTATACATGGGCCCCTTCCAATAAACACTTGATTTATGAGTGTCCTGTACTCGTCGATAGCCTCTCTCAAGGGACTTGAAGTTACTCCTTCTACCCACGGAAACTGGTCTTGTTTCTGCTATCTGCAGGAGTTTGTTTCCCTCAGCCCTGCCCCCTACTCCTCCTCGCCCCACTTCCCTGAACTTGAATTCTCATAAGCTCATATCAGACCCTTTGGAGCAATTAATATGTAAGCACAGTCTCCTACTGCACCATCAGGATACAAGAAGGCTCTGAAAACACTGCCAGAATTCCCATGGGAGGTGAGCCCATGAGGGAACACTATGACTGTATAGGAAATTCATAATTGTAGTTATGTTGTGGGGCGGGGGGTGGTCTTCATTTGGACTTCAAAATTCTTTTCCCCTAGAAATGGTGTTATCCTGAAATAACACACCCATGGATAATTCAGTTACCTGAAAAATTAACTCTACCTCACAGCCAGTACTTGAGCAATAAACAAATGCTCTCTAAGCTCCCAGAGAATGTGCATCTTATTTATTGAAAAAGCCATTCCAAAACTCATTGGCTGCCTTTTTATCCTGTTTGTACATGTTTCTAGTTAGTTTTCATGAAGTGGCAAGCCTATAACATTATAAATAGCAAATTTAAAGAGACCAGATAAGATGTTACAGGTAGGTAAAGTGAAATCTGATAGTTGACAATAAGGTAAGAGACCAAAAAAATAAAAAGAAGCTTAATATTTCAAAAAGAAACCACAACGAAACAGTAGATTACATCCTCAAAAATATTGACAATATCAGCGCAATGAAAATGCAGAGTACTGGGACCTTCATTTGTTGCTGATGGGAGTATAAAATGGTCTAGTTACTCTGGAAAACAGTTTGGCAGTTCCTCACATCAAACCCTTACTAAATAACCAGAAGGTTGCACTCCTTGGTGTTTATCTGAGAAAAATGAAGACATGTGTCCCCAAGGAGACTTGTACATGAGTTCACATATCAGGTCCTTTCATAATAGCCCCAAACTGGAAATAACCCGAATGTCCATCAACAGGTGAATTCACTGAAAAGTTATGATCCATCTCTCCACTAAAATACAACTTGGCAGCCCTGGCTGGCATAGCTCAGTGGATTGAGCGCGGGCTGGGAACCAAAGTGTCCCAGGTTCGATTCCCAGCCAGGGTACATGCCTGGGTTGCAGGCCATAAACCCCAGCAACCGCACATTGATGTTTCTCTCTCTCTCTCTCTCTCTCTCTCTCTCTCTCTCTCTCTCTCTCTCTCTCTCTCTAAAAATAAATAAATAAAATCTTTAAAAAAAATACAACTTGGCAATAAAAAGGAATGAGCTAGTGATACCCACAACAAGATGGATGAGTCTCACAGACATTATGTTGAATGAAAGTAACACACAAAAGTCATACAATCATATTGTATGATTCCATTTATGTTACATTCTAAAATAGGAAAAGCTAAGCTACAGTGATAGAAATCAGGACAGTGGTTGCCTGGGGTGAGGGTCACACTGAAGAATGACTAGAAGATGCACAAAACAAAATTCTTAGGTGAAGGAAATGTCTTGATTTGGATGGTGGTTATAAAAGTATATACATTTTTCACAACTCTTCATAGTCTATGTTTACAATGGGTGCATTTTGTTGAATGGAGATTACAACAAATTTTCACAAAGTACAAAATGGAACAAAGGGAAACAATCTTTCAGAGGCTATATCCTCTGTACAGTAAAAAGTCACCATTTCTTACTGGCTAGATCAGCCCTTAGAATGTCTAACCCTAACCCTAACCCTCATGCTAACATACCTCCTCCAACCCATTACCACTTCTTTTAAATTACTTGTATTTCCACAAGCTGTGAATTTCTCTTTCCTCTGAACCTTTATATGCATTGCTCCTTGTATTTAGAATTCCTTTTTAGTTTCCCATTAGTCACTAAATCAACAATATCCTTTAGGATTCCCAGAGGTAGTGCCTCCGAGAAGCCTTGTCTACTTTCAGTCTGTGTTAGATGCTTTTCCATTTAATCCTAGAGAACCTTCTGTTTCTCTCTAGCAAAGCATGTATTTCTCTTTAATGGAATTATAATTGTTGTGAGAAACCTCAAAACCTTAAATGGACTGGGACCATTTAATGTACAAATAGTCTCTTATATACTCAGTAAACCATGAGTTAAAATCATTTTCCAGATCAATTTCTATCCAAAATTATTGTAGTAAGTTTCAGCCCTCTCGGTTATCAAGAAAACTTCTGTCCAGCATCACTTGTTTTTTTGGAGTTGCAAATGACTGAGATTTCATTGGAAATACAGTTCGGGTTTTTAGTAGTAGTAAAATAGCTTATTTTTGTATGGGTGAAGTAATTTTCTATGGGCTTCATTTGGAAATTTAGTCAGACTTTATTATGTTGATTTTATGGGAAAATGCATTTTACATTCCAATCAAGTGACTCAAAAATACTGTTCAGTTGAACCATGTGAAATTGCTGATATTCAACCTTTTTTGACATACATAAGTGAGTTTCATTTGATTCAACCTAAATGTTTTAAAATTAATCTCATGACAAGTTGGAGATTACCTAAACATTCATTTCTTAACTTTGTATTTCACATATGCATATATTCTGCAAGATGCCAATCCTGTACTTTAAGGCTGTTGGGTATGATTCTTCTATGTAAACAGTAAATCACAGAGTTTTGAAGAAAGTTTGTGTAGAATTTTTGTTTCAATTAATGAGAGATACAACAGACATGAGATTCTGAAATTGTTTATCTTTGCACATTTATACTAGGATGAAAATGCAGATTTATTTCTCCTTTTTTAATCCCCAAGCTACCTAACCAGTCTGTTTGAAAGACTGATTTTGATAATAGTAATAACTAACATTTATTGAGTACATATTACATGCTGGGTACTGTGCTAACCCTTTAACTACTTTATGAGCAAAGTACTCTTTATTGTCCCTATTTACAGAAGACAAAATTAAAACTGAAGTAACTTGCCCAAGATCACACAGCTGTAAATGGCAAAGTCAGGTTAGAATCATTGTCATGTCTACTCTTGTGTCCACTATTTACTGCAAGCATATTTTTTAACAACAAAGAGGCACTCATGCTGAAAGAGTATGACTCATTTCAGGTACTACATATTTAAGTGATGATTATCATTAGTGGATCCAGGCCCATTCACATATGAAACAGATTGTACTATTAGGAGACATCATCATAAGAAAGAAGACTCATGCAGGGGTGTTTGACCTTTTGGCATCTCTGTACCACACTGGAAGAAGAGTTGTCTTGGGCCACCCATTAAATACCATTGCAACACTCAATCACAACTAAATCTCATAATTTTTAATAGACTTTATTTAATTTTGAGAGAGAGGGGAAGGGAAGAGAGAAACATCATTTTAGGGATTCACCATGCCTCCAACTGGGGACCTGGTCCACAACCCAGGCATATGCCCTGACTGGGAATCATACTGGTGACCCTTCCTTTTCCAGGCTGGCACTCAATCCACTGAGCCACACCAGCCAGGGCAAAATCTCATAATGTTTTAAGTAAATTTGTGATTTTGTATTGGGCCAAGTTCACAGCCATGCTGGTTCGCATGCTGGCCTCAAGTTGGACACCTCTGGTAGAGGATGAAGTACCAAAATGAGTCTTATAGACCCAAGTGCTGTAGGAGTTCTATAAGAGTCAAGAGCAAAGAATAAGTGTGGGTTTTTTTCATGTTTAACTACCAGAAGAACATTGACATTAATGGCATCCTCTGGTCATAATTGGATGCACAGCCTTGTGGAACAAATGAAAAGTTTAGTATAAAAAGGAATGTGGAAAAATCGTGGATATATGATAATGATGTCCAAGAGGGAGTTGTGAACTGAAGTCTAATTCTGGGCAGTCCTCAGATGTATAGGAGGGACATTAGATATCCATGACTGTCCTCTCTGAATCCCAGAACTATATGGAGGAATGGGACTTGAAGGATTAGGCATTAGATATTCAGAACAGAAGAGAGGAGATTCACAGCTTACCCAAATTTCATGACTGGAATAATAATGGTAACAAAAATAAAAGGATTTGTATCATAGCAGGGAAGATGGGCCCAGGGTTTAGACATACTGAATTTAAGGCAAAGGTAAACTGTCTACAGAAAACTAGTTTTGTCATTTTTCTGTATCTCAGCTGTGGTTGGCTGGGGTCAAGCTTTTATTCATCTACTTGTTATTTTTACAGATGGCCCTTTTGAATTTTTTCTTCCCTGAAGAAAAGTCATACTCTGAAGCAGAAAGTAGGCGTGTTCGCCGCAATAAAAGAAGCAAAAGCAGTGAAGGAGCAGATGGTAAGTCTCCTTGAGTGATGCTTTATCGTCTGTCAGTTAATGAGAATACCTTCTGAGAACTAACTTCTCGAGTGTGCTCCACCATCTCATATTTTTTCCACAGACTCAAGGTCACAGCAGAAGGCTTTTCCACACTAGCCTACTTATCAGTCATTTGACATAAAGTGGATGGTACAGAATCCTCTCTCCTGCTTCAGTCCTTTCTCAGTATATCCGAGAGCCATGGTAGCATTTGTATCGCTCAAGATTGCTCTGCAAAAGGGCCTCCTCTTTCCTGCAGACATGGTATATCTACTAAGGCTACCAAGAGGATTCAGTACTATTCTTGGAATTAACATAGTGTTGTGCCATGCTGGCACTTGTGTGATATCTTAATTCCAATGATAATCATGTCAATGTTGGTATCTACTACCATGCTCAAATATGAACTTGACCTTCTAGAACTCACAACTTCCTTGAGGATATGAATTTCTCTTTGCATAACTTCAGAATCTAGACTAGTATCTGGCAAATTGTTGGTGTGGGTTTTTTTTTAAATATTTTATTTAGTTATGTTTAGATAGAGGGGAAGAGAAGGAGAAAGAGAGGGAGAGGAACATTAATGTATGGTTGCCTCTCCCATGCCCCCTACTGGGGACCTGGCCTGCAACCCAGGCATGTGCCCTGACTGGGAATCAAAACAGTGACCCTTTATTCATAGGCCCACATTCAACCCACTGAGCTACACCAGCCAGGGCTGTTGGTGTTTATTGTATAAGTTAATGATGTTTGTTCCTTCTTCAGCTAGGTTATGATATACCTTCAAAACAGTCCTTATTCAGAGTAAAATAGACTTAACTAGCAATGCATTTTGTGGGGCCTAACAAAATGTTGAGTGAGCTCCTGGGCCAGGTCTTTGAATCACTGTATTCCAGTGTTACTGTGTCAGTTGACAGGACACTGCCTCTTTGGCATAGATATTAGGAAAAGACATGGCTCTGGGCTGCTGCAGCACCATCTGGATTCAGAGAGAGCATGTGACAGCTACCTCTACCAAAGGTGTATGTCTGGGGTTTACAAAGCACTCGGCCTTTATAAAGATGAAAATGAGTTATTAAAGCTGACCTTTGTCAATGTGAGTAAGGGCCCATGATGTCAGCACTTCCAGGAGGCATGTGCTAGTATAGAAATGGGACCAGGACTTTCTCATTAGAGGCCAGAAGGAGAGAACTGGATGAAGTCTGACAAAGAGCTCAGAACAAGGATGCTGTGATTAAAAAAGAGAAAGGGTCAGAGAAATTACTTAGGTAGGGTGTCCCAGTCAATGGAGGTGGCAACAGCTTGAGCCCTTGAATGGACAACTGGTCTAGTGGGGCTACAGAGGACAATTTGCATACAACAGATGACCAAGTTTCAGCCTAGGAGATGGGGTCTGTGAAGTAAAAGCACCTGTTATTTGCATACTGCTTGCAGCCAGTTTCCAGGAAGTGTTTGGAAGGCTATGTGGAAACTGAGAACTGGGAGTCATTGTCACTTTCCTCTCCCCATTACCTCACCCTTTGGTGCATGTAGGTCTTACCACCATTGACCCTCCCCGTGAGGCTGCTCCCAATACCAAGAAATCTTTCATATTCCCTAACTGCTAAGGAGGAGAGCAGAGTGATGATAAGAGCAATATGGCAAAGACTTCCCTTCCTCCCCAAGTAGAAAGTCTAGAAGTTTCTAAAGTTTCCTCTTTAAAAAAGAGGAAAAGTTCCAACTTTGGAGAAGTTGGACTCCCAACTTTTCTCTTCCACTTTCCTATACCATTTTATCTTTATGTGGCTACCACCATCTCTGCTACTGATCTTTCATGCAGTGTTTATTCTGTTTTGGTACAAAATAGCATGTCTCTGGTGAAGTCCAAAGCCTCTGGCACTAGTTTTCAGCACTTCTTAGCTAATTTCTTCACAATCTGATGGTGTAGTCACTCAACTGTACTCAATCTGTGCCAGTCACAGATGTTTTTTTGTCACACTGGGAGGAATCCAAGAGCCACTTAGAGAGTTAGGAGTATGGAATGTCTATGAGTCCTGGCATTTGATTACATTTCCAGCTGTCCACCTGGTATCCTATCCAACCATTTCTTTCTCTTTTTTTTAAACATTATTGATAGAATTTCTTTTTTATTCAAGATATATTTTATTTATTTTTAGAGAGGGGGAAGGATGGGAGAAACAGGGAGAGAAACATCAGTGTGTGGTTGCAAGAGAAACATCAGTGTGTGGTTGCCTCTCACATACCAACCAGGGACCTGGTCTGCAACCCAGGCATGTGCCCTCACTGGGTATCGAACCAGTGACCCTTTGGTGCACAGGCCGGCACTCAGTCCTCAGAGCCACACCAGCCAGGGCTCACCATTTCTTTAGATGCGGATTCTCCAATGAGTTAAAAGAGTGACAAGCTTCATAAGCTAATCCAAGTCTACTTTACTTTTGAACCATTTCTGTTACCCTGCTAAGTGAGTGTATGCTGTATTTATTCGATGCACTTATCAAATATTTACTGGGGAAATACTTTTATAATACTAGAATGGAAATGCTGTAAGGACATTGTCATGTGTCTGTTGTGTTTACTTTTATCTCCCCATTGCCTTGAAAAGGACCCAACACATGGGAAACCCTCAATAAATAGTTCTTATTATCTTCAAAAAGCTTAAGTTCCAGTATAAAGAGGCAAGCAATGAGATAAATTGGCTGTAAGTGTTGTGGAGAAAAAGATAGCAGGGCAAGAGGGAGAGAAAATGGTGGGGTGTGTGATAATGTGGTCACAGAAGGTCCCTGTAATCAGGGACCAATTAAGAGGAAACCAGAATGAAATGAAGGTGTGAGCCATGCAAACAGTTGGGGGTGCGTGGGCATAGGAGGAGATAAGAAACAGTAAATGTAAGTGTTCTGAAGCAGAAGAATGCTTGGCATATTCTAGAAAGATCAGTATTCCTGGAAGCAGAGTGAACAAGAGGAAGAGGGAAGGAGATGATATCAGAGAGCAAAGTTCAATCTAGAAGCGTGTAGGGCAAGATAAGGACTCCAACTTTTACTCTGCCTGAGAAGAGCAACCATTGGAAGATTTTGAGCAGGGCGGTGACCCAATTTGACTTATGTTTTAACCAAATCCCTCTGGCTGCTGTATTCAAAACAGCTGCAGGGAGAAGGACAAAAGCCAGGAAGACCTGTTCAGGGAGTGTATGGAAAATTTAGTCAAGAGCCCTGACTCGTGTGGTTCAGTGGATTGAGTGCATACCTGTGAACCAAAGGGTCTCTGGTTTGATTCCCAGTGAGGGCACATGCCTGGGTTGTGGGTCAGGTCCCCAGTAGGGGCCATGTGTGAGGCAACCACACATTGATGTTTCTCTTACTTTCTTTCCCCCTCCCTTTCCCCTCTCTCTAAAAAATAAATAAATAAAATTGAAACAAGATAATGATGCTGCATTAGACCAGGATGGAGCCACAGGGATGATAAGTGGTAAGATTTGGGAGAGATTTTCAAGGAATAGCTGACAGGGTTTTTGGTTTCATTAGATGAGGGTTATGAGTGACAGAGAAAAGCCAAGGAGAATCCCCAAGTTTGGGACATAAGAGTATTACCATTTCTGAGGTGAACAAACAGGGTAAAGGGATGTAGAGAAGGAATCAAGAACTCAGGTGTGCCAAGTTTGAGGGGCCTGTTGGACAAGCATGTGTGTATGTTAAAGAGTCAGCCAGATGTGTAAGTCTACACTGCATATCATTATGTCTGAAGACAATGAGTTGATTCTGTTTTCCAAAAGTAAAGAACTTCTCATTGAGGAAGTGACTCAATTTATAAACCATGTGAACAGAGGAAGAGGAGGATGGGAGATAGAAATCAGAGTGGAGTGAATTAAGGCCAAAAAGAAAAACAATCCTGTGTTGATTCTAAAGGTACAAGTTACTTGATATACTGTAACAGAAATGTAGCTAACCAGCTCAGATTTACTTCATAAGTATCAAAGAAAAAGAAATTTACCTTGAACATTTAAGAATATGACAGAGATTTCAGGAAGAAAACATCCTTCTAAGGTCAAAAATGGACATAAGTTTAAAAAGAGAGCAGGAAAAATCCATTCTGCCTCCTTGTATAATTTTTTGATCCTTTACTATTCTTTAATTTCACTTCAGTTCTGAAAAAAATTTTTTTGGTTATATAACAAAGCCTTCGCGGCACACTGGAAGAAGTGTAAAGATGAGTAAGTACCTCAGAGAAGCTAAATGAAGGGGCACATATATTTATAGGCAACAGGTAAAAATGAAGCAAAGGCAACAGTACATACAAGGCAATCAAACATTTGGTACATGAATGAACAGACAAATGTGGGGTGGAGCTCTAGATTTTTTTATGTAGGAACTATAGATAATAATTTTGATGATCTTCACTAATCCATGTGGGAGACAACTTTTTTACAAAATGGTTCATTCACACTGAGGAAATGCAAGGGATGTTGTAGTGATCCTTAGGAGCATGCATATTTATTTCAGAGGGAGGGGAAGGGAGGGAAAGAAACACCATGGATTGCCCCTCACACACCTCCATCTTGGGACCTGGCCTGCAACCCAGGCATATGCCCTGACTGAGAATTGAACCATCAAACTTTTGGATCACATGCTGGTGCTCAAACCACTGAGCCACACCAGCCAGGACTATATCCAATCCTTCTGACTCACTTATTCAAGAAAGGGTTTCTTCATTTGGATTATCCTATAAATGAAGGCATTGACTAGGAAGCTGGCATTCCAAACACAGGGGTAGTTCCCCTCCAATATAAATCTTGGTACTTTATAACTTTCAACTCTTACAAAATAAATGAAGTGTTTTTCTTTACTATATCTTTGCCTTAAATTCACTGTTCCTGTTTTGAGTTGTCCAAAAGTGCTGAATACAGGTTTTACGTTCATTTTTGCCAATTATATGCTAATTATATCATTCTGCAAGGAAAGCATGATCCCTCCATTGTAAGTACTGTGAGCCACAATAGTTCCAGAAATCTCTGCCAGAATTTCCTGCTGAGGCCCATCCTTGTGATATGTCTCTGAAGTAATAATAGCTGTAGGTAGCTTCCATGGTCATCTCTTGCAGGGTATTCCAGAAATCTGCACAACTTTATTTCTTAGTTAGAAAATTTCTAGTTATGGAATATAACCAGATGGTCATGAGGTCTTTGAAATCAGAGAACATGAATGTGAAATTCCCATGGAGATAGTTTCCATATATTAAAAATATTATTGTAAAGCCATTTGTTCTCTTCCTGTGAGAGGATTTTCAGGAATCAATCAAAATATTAATAAGTTTCTACACCCACCCTCTCCCCATGTTTCTGTCTTAGTAAGATGATCAAAATAAAAATGCAGTAGAAGAGGTACAAGATTGAGTCACAGTTCTGAATACCATTGTGAAATCACTGCCACTGTACCAGTCACGTGCCCTTGGATGACGACATCCCTCTGAGCCTCACTCTCCTCAGCTGAGGAGATAAAATGGAGATAATGAGTGGTGCTCACCTCATGCATTTGTCATGATGATCAAAAGCATTAATGTATACAAATGATTCAGAAATTATTAACTGCAAATTCTATATAAAAATATAGCTTTAAACGGCATTTTGGAGTCTTGAACAACCTACAACAGTTTAGCTTACCTAGTATCTTATTTGATGCAAACTACTTTCCAGGGTGTTTTTCTCTGGGCACCCAGGACATTGGTTTCCATGACCATCTAGGACCTCAGAGGACTCTACCTCTGAAATCAAGAACCTTGTCATGTCTACATATATGTTCAACCCTCAAAAACCTTGTATTTTGTCTTGTGAACAAGCCTCTAAGACTCTTATCAGCACTCAAACTGATTTTCGTCTCTCTCACTTGATAATAACATAGTGATGGTTTATGACAAGCCATAAAAACATTTCTCTGGAAAATGAACTTAATAGCATGGTCTCCCAGGCAGTTCATTATTTTTTGGATAACCATTATAATTCATGTAAAGATACTGTCACCCGCACTGGTGTAGCTCAGTGGATTGAGCACTGAAAGGTAATGGGCTCGGTTTCCCAGTCAGGGCACATGCCTGGGTTGTGGGCCAGGTCTCCAGCTGGGGGGGCAGGGGGTGTGAGAGGCAACCAATTGATATATCTCTCTCACATCAATGCTTCTCTCCCTCTCTTCTTCCTTTCCCATTTCTCTAAAAATAAATAAACAAAATCCTTAAAGAAAAAATAAATGTAAAACTGGAACACTTATTTAAATGTAAAACTGTCTAAAATAAATAAATAAAATCTTAAAAAAAAGATAACTCTTTTTCATCCAGGTCGTTCTGTTTTTATACTCCCCAATGTTCTCCAAGGGCCATAGAAGAAGACCCCAAGCTCAATCTACAGCCCTACCTCATCACAACAAGTGATTACAGCTGTCCAGTTTGCCTGGCTAGCTGGCTGGCTGGCTGGCTGGCTGGCTGTGTATGTGCTTCCCTTTTTGTCAGTATGCCTTCTTTGTAGTTATCTTTACTTTTAGTCAAATCAAAAAAAGTTAGTATTTTTTTGCCGTTATGAAACAAATAAAATTGGAATATATCCTTTGTTCTTTTTTCTTAAAAATCATAATGAAGACAGCATACCTACCATTAAATTGGTATAGACAAATATGAAAGACTATAGTCTCAAAGAAATTGACTTTCTGCCTATACAAATGTTACCTAATTCAGAAGGGTTTTCATTCTAGCATTGCTCATATTTTTATAAGATTTTATTTTTATTTATTTTTACAGAGAGAGGAAGGAAAGGAGAAAAAGGGAGAGAAACATCAGGGTGTGGTTGCCTCTTGCACCCCCATCTGGGGACCTGACCCACAACCCAGTCACATGCCCTGACGGGGAATCGAACCGGAGAACCTTTGGTTCGCAGGCCGGCACTCAACCCACTGAGCCACACCAACCAGAGCATAGTGAGCCATGACTTTGCTATGTTATCAAAGGTAGAGTCCTCCTCCACAGTCCCTGCTAGTCATGGAAACCAATGCCTTCGGTGCCCAGAGAAAAACACTCTGGAAAGTAGCTTTACATCAAATAAGACATCATTTCATCTAAAATGTGTTAGTTTGCTCTTACTTCAAAATGTCCTTTAAAGCTTTGTTTCCATTGATGGAACCGCACAGTAAATGATCTAGATAGGCTTTTACCCCTGACACTTGTTAACAAGCATTTTTAGAATACCAACTACTTCTAAGACAGTGTACCAGGCTCTGTGGCTGGCATAGCTACAAACTCCTGTCCTCAGTACCTAAGTCCTAAAGTGAACTAGGTGTAGTGGTCCCTTATAGATTAGGGTACTTAAAAATATTTAAATTGAGAAAATGATATCTATTCATTATAACTAACATAATGAGCACAGAATCACATATCGTATTTTGCCATGTATAATATGCACTTTTTGTTCAAATATTTGAGGGAAAAATAAGGATGCACATTATACATAGGTATAATGTATACTTAATCCACATATAATGTGCACAAAACTGTGGGTGTTCATTATACATGACCATGCATTATAGATAGCAAAATATGGTAAATTAAAATGTGAGCATACCCACCTGCCACTATAAACATGGTGTAAAGGTACAACATCTTTGAAGAATATCTTACTTGCTTAAAGGTCACAAACAAACCAGACCTGAGGTTCTTCCAAATGTACTTCTAATCTATCTCCCTCTCATTCATTCCTTCTAGTGATTTGTTTCTCAATATCAGAAAAAATGATAAACTGGAAGCCAGGAAACTTGGGTTTTCTAGTCCCAGCTCTGCCATTCTTCAGTTACACTAGCTGTGTGACTTCGGGCAAGTCTTCAGTTAATTTTATTTCTCTGCTTGTAGTTCTTTCTAAAGGTTAGACTAGAATCAGTAATTCTCAACTCAGGTGTAAGAAGATTCCCAACCACCTCAAGAGACCCCTGGAAATCCTGAGCTCTGCACACCTCGAAGTAATATTTAGTGAGGTCCTACTATTACTGAGTAGATTGTATCATTTCTGTCAGATCTATAAGGGTAAGGAACAGATGTTAGAACTATTAGAATAGATGATCTGATTCTTTCCTTCCAATTCTGTTGTCATTTACTTATAACCATTCCTGATTTCTATAATATAATAATAGCTAGGGTACTTTTAGCCAAGTACATGATGTCTGGATGAGTAAATACTCAGGGTTTCAACTTGGATGGTCAAATGAGCATTTTCATTAATGTCCATGAAGAGGCTCAATAAGGATTAAGAGCATGCATATGTCTTCAAAAAGGGAAAGCTAAGAAGGTTAATCTCTTGGCCAAGTGGTGAACTGCCAAGCTCCCTTTTGTATGGCTTCTCAGAATATCACAGGCAGATGTCAGCGTGTGGGCAGGCAGCTCCTGTTGGCTCTTTAGTGTATTATTGATGTAACCCTCCCTTATTGTACATTCTGCATCTAGACCTGCAGGGTCTCTTCTGGATCACAGGTGAGGAACTACCACAGCTTCTTTTTTTTCCATTCATTCACTTAATAAATGTTTATGCAGTACCAATTAGTTGTTGAATAAATGGTTATTGATCACTGTTCAGAAATCTCAGGAGAGTGGTGAATAAGATTAAGTCCCTACCCTCATTAAACTCACACTTTATTTAACATAGTATAGAAAGTGGTACAGCCCTGACTGGTGTGGCTCAGTGGACTGAGGGCTGGCCTGCAAACCAAAAGGTTGCTGCTTTGATTTCCAGTCAGGGCACATCCCTGGGTTGCGGGCCAGGTTCCTGGTTGGGGTTGCTTGAGAGTCAACCGCACATAGATGTTTCTCTCTTTTTCCTTCCCTACCCCTCTCTCTAAAAATAAATAAAATATTTTTTAAAAAGGAGAAGAAAACTAAATGTATGAGGTTAGGGTGGGGAAAGAGTTTACTTTTTTAACATGTACTTGTACTACTAATTTAAAATACACAATGAATTTAAATTCTAAAATACATAAACCATTTATAATAGGCATTCCCCCCACCATCACCCAGCAAGAATTAGCAAGAATTTTATGTTGTGAAAACATCACATCAAAAGATGGGAAAGCCATATATATGTGGAAACAATATAAATTATTTTCCCAGCTTTATTGAGGGATAAATGTACATGTTTAAGGTATACAGGGTGACATTTGTATATACATATATATTGTGAAACAATTTCTATTGTCAAGCTAATTAACATTTCTATCACCTAACATACTTACCTATTTTTGTGGTGAGACCACTTTCTTAGAAAGTTTCGAGTATAGTATAGGGTATTATTAACCAGCATCACCATGCTATGCATTAGATCTTCAGAACTTATTCATGTTGCATATACTTGTATACAGCCAGAAGTAGGATTGCTGGATTATATCACATTTCTAATTTTACTTTTTGAGGAACCTCCATTCTGTTTTCTATAGTGGCTGG